>NC_069679.1:5750000-6950000 GCF_023699985.2 Odocoileus virginianus
GACATGCCTGAACCCCATATGCTTCCGCCCAATGCCCCAACTTACCCCCTGAGAATTTCATTTTCCAATAGAGGAGCTAGCTATTAAGCACTTGAAATGTGAGCAGTCCAAATTTAGTGGGGCTATACCTTTAAAATACACACTGAATTTCAAAGATTTAGTACAAACTAAAAGACAGTAAGCATTAGAGAAACGCAAATCAAAACCCTAATGAGATGCCACCTCACACCCATTGGGATGGCTACGATCAAAGCAAAAACAAGAAATAACAGAAAATAACAAGTGTTGGCAAGCCTGGGAAAAAATTGGAATCGTTGTGTACTGTTGGTAGGAATGTTAACTGGTGCAGCTGCTAGTGAAAACAGCATGGGGGTTCCTCAAAAACTTACAAAGAGAGGACTTCCCTGGTGGTCCAATGGCTAAGAATCTGTCTGCCAGTGCAGGGGTCATGGGTTTGATCCCTGGTCTGGGAAGATTGCACATGCCACGGGGCACCTAAGCCCATGGGCCACAACTACTGAGCTATGTGCAAAAAGTACTGAACCAGCCCTGACCAGAGCCCCTGCTCCACAAGAGAAGCCAACACTGCGAGAAGCCCGCCCACCACAAGTAGAGAAAGCCCGAGTCGGCAAGGAAGACCCAGCACAGCCAAAGATAAGTAAATACATAGAAACTTAAAAACAGAACAACCATATGACCCAGCAATTCCACCTCGGGAAATCAACCCCAAAGAATTACAGGTCTCGAAGAAGTATCTGTACATCCACATTCAAAGCAGCCTCATTTACAATAGCTAAAATGTGAGAGAAGTTCAGATGATCATCAACAGATGAATGGATAAACACAATATGTTTATACAATAGGATATTGTTGCTGTTTAGTCACTAAGTCGTGTCTGACTCTGCAACCCCGTGGACTGTAGCCCGCCAGGCTCCTCTGCCCACGGGATTTCCCAGGCAAGAATACTGGAATGGGTTGCCATTTCCTCCTCCACGGAATCGTCCCGACCCAGGGATAGAACCTGCACCTCCTGCATTGGCAGGCAGGCAGATTCTTTACCACTAAGCCGCCAGGGAAGCCCACAATGGAATATTACTCAGCCTTAAAACAGAAGGAAATTCTGACACATGCCACACAATGTGGACGAACTTTGAGGACATTATGCTAAGTGAAATAAGCCAGTCACAAACAGACAAGTACTGCATGATTCCACTTATATGAGGTACCTAGAATAGTCAATTCATAGAGATATAAAGTAGAATGGAAGTCGCCACAGGCTGATGAGGAGAGAGGTAGAAGGAATTACTGTTTAATGGGGAATGAGATTCACATTTGGGAGAGCAAAAGAATTCTAGAGATGGATGGTGGTGGTGGTTTGCATAATACGAAGGTACTTAATGCCACTGAGCTGCACCCTTAAAAATGGTTAAGACAGGGGCTTCCCTGAACCTGGTGGTTCAGTGGCCAGGACCCCTTGCTCCCAATGCAGGGGGCCTGGGTTCAATCTCTGGTCAGGGAACTAGATCCCACATGCCACAACTAAGACCCAGCACAGCTAAATAAATAAATATTTTCAAAAAATGGTCAAGACAGTAAATTTTATGTTACATGTATTTTACACAATTAAGAAGCTGGAAAAATAATAACTTTAATTGATTATAATAGCTAATAATTTTAAATACTGATGAAGTTGAAACGATAATAGTTTGGATTTTTAAAGACAGTCCAAAAATATAAACAAGTTATAAAAAAATTTAAAAGTAATGATTTTGTGTTGGAATAATAATACTTTGTGTATATTAAGTAAAATAAAGTTTATTATTAAAATTAACGTCCCTGTTTCTTTATTACCTTTTTAAAAATAAATGTAACTATTAGAAAATAAAATTACCTATGTGGTTTCTGTTATACTTCCACTGGACATTGCTGCCCTAGAAGACACAATTCTATTCTTCATGTAACAGACCTTCAAATACTTGAGGTCCAGGGTGTTTCCTGAGAAACATCTTCTGAGAGGAGTGAGTGAAAGTTGCTCAGTTGTGTCCGACTCTGTGACCCCAGGGACCGTAGCCCGCCAGGCTCCTTTGTCCATGAGATTCTCCAGGCAAGAATACTGGAGTGGATTTTGGTGTCTTTCTCCAGGGGATCTTCCCAACATAGGGATTGAACTCAGGTCTCCCACATTGCAGGCAGATTCTATACCTTCTGAGCCACTGGGGAAGCCCACCGAGAGGAAATACCCTTAACTCCTTCAGTCATTTGTGATGATGAGTGACTTTCAGGTGTCTTGAGCCTGAAGACCATGGGCAACACTCTGAACCCACAGAGCTTTACGCCACTGGGGACTCGGAGCAGATTTCAGCTATCATCTGTAGTGACCATCCCTGTGTGTTCTATCCAATACAGTAGTCACTAGTCACATGTGGTCACTTGAAATTAAATTACAAATTCAGTTCCTCTGACTCACTAACTGCCTTTCAAGTGTTCAGCAGCCACAAGTGGCTACAGGCTACTTTATGGGACAACACCAATAAAATACTTCCATCATCACAGAAAATCCTGTTGGACAGCATTGGTCCACACCCAAGGCAAAGCCTCAGACCCACAGCTGCCTTCTGTATTGTTTCCTCTCTCTTGCTATCCCACCAGAGAGCCCCTCCTTTTTTCTGTATCGTCATCATTAGTCCAGCTTTGCCCCTGTCAGATCCCCCCTCTCCTGGCCACATGGATTCACAGACCGCTGACAAGGCCCACGTTTGATTGCATCTCTGCGAGGCAGGAAGGCCTCACACAGCAAGATTTCTGCTCCTGGTGGGGGAATACTTGCTAAGAGCATTTTGAGGGAACAGTCCAGTGAAGAGGTTAATGGTACAGGCTCTGGAATCAGACAGAACTGGGTACAAAACTCAACACCACCACTCTCAGCTCTGTGACATTGAGTGAGTTACTTAGTTTCTCAGAACCTCTATTTTCTCACTTGTATTAATAAAAATAGGGATGATAATAGTTCATGTCGTTAGAGCCACTACACTGGGTGGAATCAATGAGACCTGTTGGTAAAGCACTTGGCACAGTCCTCAGAAAATAGTAAAAGCTTGCTACCTATTGTTGAGAGAAAACAGAGGAATTTAATTAAAAGATGCTGGGAGGTTATGGGACTTCCCTGGTGAACCAGTGGTTAAGACTCTGTGCTTCCAATGCAAGGGGCTTGGGTTCAATCCCTGGTTAGGGAACGAGGATTCCATATGCCGCACAGCACAGCTGAGAAGATTAAGGGGGAAGAAAAGGTGCTGAGGTTATGGTAGAGCACGGTAGGATCGGGGATTGGTAGCCATCTCCTCCAAGAGAGTAGCCATATTCTCAGACAGGCAAAGGCTCAGAGAGTTGGTGGTAGGGCCTCTGAAAAAGTGAGTAAAGATAGAATTTGTAAGACTTGAACGGTGAGAGGGTCAGTGCAGGGGGAAGGGGGCAGTGGGGTATAAACCAAACTTGGTTTCTATTTCACTTCTGCCTGGGGGCTTCACAAAGGCTCTAACAGGCGAACTGTCAGTTGGAAGAAGCCATTGGGTAATTGAGGCCTTGACTTCTCTAGTAAAATGTTTATGAAGCCCATAAACTCATGCCTTTATTGGCCAGGCTCATTCCGGGGGATGGACGTGGCTCTCTGAGGTGCAGTTAAAGCACCTGCTGAACTCCGGCACCCTACAGCTACTCCGGGCTCCACCCAGACCCACCAGGCAGAGTGACCCTGGAGGGTGAGGAGGCCAGCCAAGTGCCACCTCTCGTGCCCTTTAAACTCCAAGAAGCACTTGTAAATGTCCTATCTCTACATGTGAACGGGAAGGAGGGAGGGGATGGCAGAGGCTCCCGAGTCCCGGGGAGGCTGGCAGCTTGCCAGTCCCCATGGGATACTGGTTTTGTCATCAGGCTTCTAGGGCCCAGGCTCACCCTTCCTAACCCTCTGTCCCAGTCTCCCCTATATCTGGGTCCCCTCCTTGCCCATGACTTTGGCTCTGTTAGGGAAGAACATCCACATTGATTGGCTGTTGACATTTCAGATGGAGCAAAGTATGAACTTAGAAGACCTGTGTTTACTTCCCTGGGCCTCCAAACGGAAGTCTGAGAGTTGAGTTAAGGTTTTGAATCCAGGGCGTATGGTGTTTTGGGGTGGGTGGGGAAGGCACTGTGTGGGGTTTGGGTGGATGGGCGTGGGTGCATAGTGTCTGGGGCTTACAAACAGCCCCAGAAGACTGCAATGACTCAGAGGCCCTGCTCAGCTTTGCTGGGGGTGATTGATTCATCTGGGCCTTTGCCTGGTGACCCTGCGCTGAGAAGCCTCTGGATCCTTTTGTCCCCCTCCTCAAGCCCCTTACCCACTGCCTTAGGCCCCTGAACCCCAGACCCTCCCTCCCACCCTCCCACACCACCACCAGCTCACCACTCCCCCGGCCCCAATTCTAACACAAAAGGCAACTTTGTCTTTCAAGTCAGCAGCCATAAATCCATGTCTCTCCCCTGCCTCCTGGCAGCCACCTCTGACAAATGGGAGGAGTGGGGGACAGTGGGGGGCCAGACTCAGCTTGGGAAAGTCCCTGCATCCAGTTGTTGGCCCACTGTGGGCTGGTGAGCATCGAACATTTATGGCCTGATCTTTGATTCCACCGGACAGGAAGACCCAAGGCACAGCTGCAGGGGAGGCAGGCAGACTCTCTGCAGTCTCTGGGCTGGGCTTTTACTGCCCAAAGAGAAGAAAACCTCTCAAAGCCCTCCTTTTAATTATTCAGCCCGTAATTCGGAGGTTCCTGTTCTTCCTCCACATCAAGCAGTGGGCTCCCCATCCCTCCCCTCCCTCCAGCCCACCATGCGGGGTGTACGTGTGTCTGGCGGACTGTGCCGTGGGACACGGGTGAGGCCCCTGCCCGACGTGGCGGGGAGAACCGCGCGGTGGGTGTGTTCCACAGCTGTCAGTGTGGCCCCTACACACGGGAAGGGAAAGGTGAAGAGACTCACTCAGCCCGAGAAACCACCCTACCTATCCCACGGCTAGGTTTTCAAAAGCAGTACCAACTTCAAATACTTCGCTGTATTTTTCATCCCACATATCAGGCAGTGTCAGAGAATGTGTCCTGGTTTGGGAAATACGGTCATCCGTCCAATATTTACATAGCACACCCACTAAATCAACTCTAAGCATTCATTCAACAGATATTTACTGATTGCTAACGTGTCAAGAGGATGTCCTGGCACCCTGGGGCAAATTCCCTCTTCCCACAGACCCTGTCTTTAGAATTTCCACCCAAGCTCCTAGAAATATCAGAAAGGTGAAAACACCAGAGCCAGAGTCTTAGGTATGATCATAGTCTTGTGACCCTGAAAATCAGAAACCTGCAGAAGCCACTGATGGGCAAAGCTAAGATATTATGTCAGTATAACCCTGAGAGGTAGGGATTATTAGCCCTTCTGATGCACAGAGAGGTTAAATAACTTGCCCAAGGTCACACAGTCATTTAATAATGATGCTCACACATTAACATTTAATGATGCGACAGCAGGCATTTGAACTTAAAATGTTCTAACCCATGCTCTTTCCTTGCATCATAGCTTTGAGACACACATTCAAATGCTTCTCAAACAGGACTGACAATACCTTTGAACAATGGCACAGAAAATCACAGAATCACACGACATCCTAGACCCTTAAAAGTATCACGCTAAAAAAAAAAAGTACGCCTACGCACATTCGGGGACACCCATGACATAGCAGGTTTCACTTCAACTGAATTCCCCCAGGGTTTGAGGTAGGTTTCACAGGGCGTAACTAATGCAGATAAGCACTATGATATGACAGTGTTATTAGCCTCCTAATGGTCACTGAGCCCACACGCTTCCTAAATTCTATTAACACAGGTAAATAAACAACCCAGACGCCAGTCCCCAGGTAGCCCTTCCACGAGCATTTTCTGTGCTCGTGGAAATCGGCAAACCAAGAAACCAAGCGGCAAGGATGGGGCCTGCAGAGTTATTTCTGTCACTCGTCAGGCCTTACAAAACAGAGGAGTAACTTATTTTCCAGGTTTTGCAGGAAGAAGACAATGCATTGTGAGATGCCAGTGGCTTCCATGGGGTGAGTGGGGGTGGTGGGGCAGGAAGGGGAAAGCTGAATGTGATAAAGAGAAGGGTCCCTGTGACTGTCTGAGTCCTTTTAATAACTATACCTTGATAAAGCTGAAGCCCCTCTCTGGGCCTCTGTTTCCTCCTCTGTAAAATGGATGAGTTGAACGGGGCCGGTTACAAAGTCTATCTAGCTACAGCCTTTGAGACACACGTGCTTCCAGGCAGCAGCCGAGGGTGCAGGGTTGGGAGCTAGGAGTCAACTCGAGAATCCCTCTCTGCCTTATACTTGAAACTGTCCAGGCCTACCAGGGCCCCTCTCCACAGACTGCAAGTCTCCACCTGTGTCAGGGTCACCAATCTTCCTTATGTAAACGTGCCCGGGCCCACGACATCCTTAACTTCCGTCATTCTGGTCAGGATACCAGATCTCCCTCACCTCCCGGAAGGACGTCTGGCTAGGGGGCACAGGCTGGAGCTATTAAGTAAATTGCTTTCACGTGACCATGAGGACAACTCAACAAAAAGAGACACTGCCCCCAAATTTCCAGAACCATATATTAGGATTTGTAGGGGACTAATCTAGCAGGCATTAGGTAATGGAGGGGTGACCTGATCATGTCTGACTGTCACAGATTTCCTTATGTGACCTTTCCATTTCAACCTTGGTTTTCTCATCTTTAAAATGGGAGTGGAGGAGGATAGACAAGATAATCTCTGAGGTTCATACCATTAATGTTTTGGGATAACACTAGGTGAAATGGTCTCTCTCCTCCCATGAAAGGACTCCTCTTCTCAAACCTTGATCTGATGCTGTATTTACCTCTCATGATTCTACAGAATCTCTGGTGGCTCAACTCTGAACCATGATCGTTTAAGGCCTGCAGACCCTCCACCCTGGCAACACTGCAGGAGGGAGGAGAGAGGCCTGCATTCCATGAGAGGATCATGAATTTTCTTGGCTGGGGCACCAGCTCTTGGAAGGAGACTTATTTGGTGAATGCCACTGCTGTCCTCTATTGTCAGAGGTCTCCCACAGCCCTAGGAATCTTCTAAGAAAGTTTCAAAAGCTTTCCCTTACATTCAAAGGAATCACCACATCCACCCCTAACCTCTTCCTTTTCTTGTGATTCTTAGTTAGAGCCTCACCATGCGCCAACTACCCAAGCTAGAACAAAACAAGGGGTCACTGCCACACCTGTCGCCCTCTCCCCCAGAGTCAACTGGTCACTAATCCCGGGCTAACCTCCCTTATCCCTCCCACTGCCTTGGCTTAGGCTCGCAACACTCTCAACTGTTTCTGTAATAGCTTCCCCTGTCCAGTCTCCCCATTTCTAGTGCTCCCTTCCTCCTCTTCTTGGGCTTCCCTTGTGGCTCAGTTGGTAAAGAATCCGCCTGCAATGCGGGAGACCTGGGGTCGATCCCTGGGTTAGGAAGATCCCCTGGAGAAGGGCATGGCAACCCACTCCAGTATTCTTGCCTGGAGAATACCCATGGACAGAGGATCTTGGCAGGCTACAGGGCTACAGCCCATGGGGTCGCAAAGCATCGGACACTGCTCCTCTTCTTAGTCCATCCTGAAGCCATAATCATCTTCCTGAATAACCAATTAAGCACCTTTGGTGGTTCTCCACTGCCTTGAATCAAGGTAGTCTCCTTGGGATGGCATTCAAGTCTTCATTGTTAGATCCCGATTCATCTTTCCAGCTTCAAAGGCAGCTAGTTCTCTCTTCATGTAATTTGCACTCCGATCATGTGAGACAGGCTTGTTTTTCCCAGACATAGCATAGATGTTCATACTTCTCTTTACCTCTGCTGTCCCCATTTGCCTGGAACTCTTTTGCCATTTTCTCTACTAGCATCTCATCTTCTACAGCCCCCAAAGGAGGCATAATTAATTCCTGCCTTGAATGTGGTGCCTTTGTACCTCTCTCCTAGCCTTTAACAAAACATCAAAATCTGTTGCTTACACATCAATCACCTACCAGCCTATGAGTCCCTATGGGCCCAGAATGGTCTAATTTGCCTTTGTACCTCCAGCACCTAGAACAAATACTAGGTAAATCATAAGTCCTCATTAATTGTGTCCTAAACGCTAGCGTTAAGGGTCATATGATCTTGGGGGTCATTACACATTATCTTCTCTTCCACGAAAGTCCCCACCCTGCCACAACGAATTGTTTATTTGGGGCAAGTTACTTTCTTTCCTTGAGTATCAGCTTCTTCAATGAAATGGAGGGCTTGGGACTAAGCACCCCCACTCCTTTTCTCAAACCTGTGTATCAGAATAACCTAGGGTGCTGCGTAACCCTGCAGATTTCCGGACTCCACTTCCTTGGTCTGGCGCGGTGCTCAGGAATCTCTATTATTCCTATGAAAGTGCAGGAGGCTGTCACATATGCAAGGCCAGAATTGGGACCCCCTGGCCGGGCAGGTTCTTGAGAATCCTTATCGTCCCCCAAGTTCCAGCATCCGAAAAGGGCAGATTCTCAGCCCAGCACCCCTAACCCCATCCACCCATTCAACCCCTCCAGCAACGAGGCCAGCTAGTTAGTCCAGGCAGTCTGACTCCAATGCCAGGAGCCGGCAGCCGGGCGGGTGCAGGAGCATGTGGGAGCCCGGCCCCCGCGGGGCCCCCAGTGCTGGCATTCGGCTGCCGGGCGGGGTCAGGGCCCCCGAGCCTGGGGCCCTGAGAGCCGCGCGCTCGGCGGCAGGAGTAAGTGGGACCATCTGCTCCGCTCGGCAGAGGTCAGCGCTTTGTGTCAAGCTCCCCTCCCCCCTCGCTCCTCCCTCCACCTTCCCCTCTTTGCCCTTTGACTCCCGGGACTCAAAAGAAAAAAAAAAAGCCCTTGAGGTCCTGATGAAAGTGGGAGTGTGATGGGGAGGGACACCGGAGCTCCCGGCCGGGCAGTGCTGAGCCTGCGCCGGCGGAGAGCGCGCGGCGGGCGGCTGCGGGCCGGGGCGGAGCATCCGCGTCCGGCCGGCCGGGCCCGGGGCCGAGCCGGCGGGGCGGCTCCCGAGGGAGGCGGCGCCGGTTCCCACAGCCGGCCGGGCCGTCGGGCCCCTTTGAAGTGGCCGCAGCTGCGCACCCCGAGCCGCGGCTAATCCCCGCCGACGCGGGCGTCCTCGCCCCCCCGCATAGCAATAGTGTCCGCGCTGAATGGCGCTGGCTAATTACCTCGCTCGCACCGCCGCGGGTGAATGAGAGAATCCGGCATTGTGCGCGGCGAATGGAGAAAATAAGACAACCATTGTCCTCGCACGCCAAACGAGGGTTTGATGTCGCTGGGGCGAGCGAGGCACCATTTCCCGCCACCCCCTCCCCCCAGCGGGGCAAATGCCCCAGCTGTGCGCGGGTGGACCCGGCCGGCCCGGGGAAACTGAGGAAGCAGGTCCCGCCTCCCCACGGAAGAAGCCCTCCGCGCCCCCCCCCCACCCATGGAAGCCCGGCGGGGGCTACGAGACTGGCCCGGGGCTCCCCTCTACACCAGTGGGTTCTTGGGGGCACCTACTCTGATAGCCCGGTTCAGAGAAAAACCAAGCAGGGCCCTGCCTTCACAGCCTAATTAGATTTCGCTGGGAACACATGAAACAATGGGAAGAGTTGAGGATTTATATTCTTCAGTGCCCAACTGTGTGCCACCAGCTGAAAGGGCTGGAGACGTTCAGAGAATGGCTGGGAGAGAGGTGAGGAGAGGAACAGGGCTCCGAAAAGACGAGGCAGGAAGATGGGGAGCTGTGGGGGCTGAGGAATGGACTGGCATGTTCCGGCAGGAAGACAGAATGGCTGGAAAGGGGAGGTCCAAAGAGTCAGGTCTGAGCCAGGGTTCAGGATGGGGAGGTGATACCGGAAGTAGCCAGGCCACTGCTTTGATCCAAGAAAGGTCCCCTTGATGAGAATGGTGGATGGGAAGGACTGGAGTTTCAACCACTTGCCTGTGAAAACCAACTCTTTATCAGGAACTGGACTAGCCTAAGGCACTTCCCTTTTCTTCCTGTATAAGGATGTGAGAGGCTTAGCTTAGAAATTAGCACTAAAGGAAAATTGAGATGCAGATAGACAGGCTGACAATCACACTGTTTATGAATTCAACAGATTCTGTGCTTTATCAGGCAGTCTTCTCTCTTCACCATCAACACCAGTTATGGGTGCTTTCTGGCCAGGCAGGAAGAGGAGCTCACATTCTTCAAGATCGGGAGGAGTCTTAACTTTCTGTCCCTCAGAGTCCTCAGCTTAGAGGCAGGTAGGTGTAGGAGAGATGCTCATAGAGATTGGTTGATTTGATAACTGACCTGCTTTAATATCCTTCAGTTCCAGTATCCTTTTCCTGGAAGCACGTACTTCCTAATCCCTTCTGATGGGCTCTTAGGTTATGTCTGCCTAAAGGAAGAACATACATAAGATCCAGTGTCCTTTCAGGCTTCTCAACTGATAAAAAAGGTCCATTGCTCAGATCAACAGTAGGCTGTTGGGCTGACGCAGTAGCCCTCAGTTAGCATCATTTATGATGCATAGTACTGGGCTCTTTCTAAGGCAGCAATCTTTTCTAATGTTCTAATGTCCATGTTACTACAACAAGATTAGGAACCCTTTGTGTACAGCCGATAACTAGACTCTGAAACAGAACCACCCATAAAGTGAAATCGCTCAGTTGTGTCCGATTCTTTGCAACCCCATGGACTGTAGCCTACTAGGCTCCTCCATCCATTGGATTTTCCAGGCAAGAGTACTGGAGTGAGTTGCCATTTCATCCATCCATTTATTTGAGAATAAAATTAAAGACTGGACAACACTTATTGAGAGACTAAACAACAGCCAAAATGGTTCCTTGTTTTGACTGATCAACCACATCTAACATTACTGAGCACTGGTGATACATGAAAAAGTATGCTTTTTAAAGGAGAGAAAAATCTAAGTATAGGTCATTATTTTTCTAACCCAGTTCTCAATCAAGGTCTAATTTAACCTGGTCATAACTGCCAATATGATCATAATGTTTTTCTTTATAATTCTCCTAAATCTTCATCTCAGAGTCATGTTTCTTCTGCCTAAGGCTCTAGAATCTTAAGCCTTTTTGGTATCCCAGCACCTGCTGAACTACTTCTCTGCTTAGGCCAGTCTACCTAGTTAGCTGATCTACCTAGTTAGTTGGTCTAAAGAACTCCAAAACAAAAAGGTAATGTAGAACTCCTGTGGATATGGTAAATATACGAAGCCTGAAGCTCCACCAATCTGACTTCTCTTTCCCTCATCTCCAGTCCCTGAGCCCCTTCACAAACCTAAGGACCGTAAAGAATGATGCTTAAAGTCCCTTCATCTAGAGAAAAAAAAGGACCTATCCAAGGAAGCAACAGTTAGTTTGTAGTAGATCAGAGATCATTCTAATGCCATACAGGCCACTAACTTCATTTTACAAGACTAAAATGACCATTCAAACAGAAACTATAATTGTTATTACATAGTACTATACATGTGTCTTTATAGTTTGCCCAGATTTCAACAAGAGTGCCTGAATGTCTAATTCCCAGAAAATTACACTTGGGAAATGATCCACTATTCAAAAAACATGGGGCACCTCCAAGCCCAAACTGGAGATTCAACACTTTTAACTAAAAAAGTGCATTTTAAAGGAAGCCTGTTTCTTCTCACATCTCTTCTTTCCCCAAACCCAAGACCATTAAGTAACTTTAAAAATAATGCTCCATGGGTGAATATTTTGATAAGAAGATAATGAGTATAATAACGAGAGTGTGTTTCTTTTCCTCTTATCCATTCCCACAGCAACATGCATTCACAGGAGGCTTTATTATCACGGTTATGACTTTTCAAGATAACAGGAAGATAGGCATGTACATATGCAAGGACAGTCCTTCCCAAGAGGCTACACATGAAGCACAAGGGGAGAGGGCCACTTCCCAGCATGGAGCTAGCCTGTTAGCCATTCTGGGGGTGAGGCCAACGGTCTGGCATCCTCAGACTTTCTATAGCTTGTCTGGAAGGGTGTCCCACCCTGAGGTGACTGAGTATCGGTAGCCACCTCTCCTGGTAAACTGAGGTCTGAATTCACCAGGCCCACCCCTTCCCCCTCAGCACTCAATCACCTCACCTGCCGCTTAGTCCAGTCTCCATCCTCCCCCAAGTGGCCGGCAGTGGGACCTTGGAAGAAGGCTGTTTCAAGGAAGGGAACCGAAGAGGGAGACAGGGGTGCCTCTTAAGACTAGAAGAGGCTGGTTTAGAAGACTGGTGATACAGTTAGATGCAGACAAGGCTGCTCTCGGCTCCTGACAGTAAGGGACTCAGAAGCCTGCAGAGAATGGCTTCAGTGAAAGTACCCTGTAGGCCCTCGAGTGGTATCCGACTCAGCCTTCGTTGCCTCCCCCAAGTCCAGGCTTTAGAACTCCAGAGGAAGAGTGTGCTGACCACAGCAGGCAGGACGTGTTCCCACCCTCCCTTTCATATGCCCACAGCTCTCCATTCTCAGCCTTCCCAGGCACCACCCTGTGTTTAGCACTGAGGATGCTCAGAGGAGCTGAGCATCCACCCCTCAAGGAGTTTGCAAACCAGTGGGAGGAACAAGCTTTATACTCACTGTCCCAGAACAGACTGGGGTGTCTTCTGATTCTCCTCACCCTCAAAAAGCAAAGCTGGGCGTACAGTTCAATGACTCCTTCCCGAATTGATGCAATAAAAGATATATGGCTTTATTTCAGGGAAGCCTTGATCCCATCAGCTTTATACTTACCAGCCTTGCTTGTAATGATCTTGATTTTGTCACGGTTCAATGGGAAAATGACTGATTTGAGAAGCAAAATCAGAAACACAAGAGAGCAGGAATATCAAACAGGCTCAATCCTTGAGACTCATTCTATGATATATCATTATTGGTCTTCTGATATAGTGGAATCAAGGATATTCTAACCCATTCTTCAAGTGGGACTAACTTAAGACAGGATTTCTCTAAGGTATTAGAGGTTTGGCATACAATTTTCGTGGTGGTGATGGTGTTCAGTTGCTAAGTCATATCCAACTTCTTGTGACCCCATGGACCAAGCGAGAATATTGGAGTGGGTTGCCATTTCCTTCTCTAGGGGATCCTCCTGACCCAGAGATTGAACCCATGTCTCTTGCACTGGCAAGCAGATTCTTTACCACTGAGGCACTAGAGAAGCGCAGCCTACAATTTTAAGAGACCTCTAAAAAATTAGGGTGAAGGGAACTACTGCAGAAAGAGAGTGACATTCCATATAAGCTGGGATGTAAGAGGCAAAACAAAACCCACGGAGAGTGGGGGAGGTGAGGAAAAACAGAGCCAGATGTGAAGATGGCAGGAAAAGATCCAGGAATTGTTTATCACAAGCAAATACTAGGTTTCAGTGTTCTAAGATCCCGGCTCTGAAGTTAGAATCCCAAATCCCATTTGGCCAATCAGCTCATTGGAAAGAATGCCTGAATGCTTTCTGTCCCAGTTCTGTACACCCAGGAATTGGGGCAAGGCCTGCTTCCTGGGTCTCAGCTCCCACAGCAGTGATGTGAGAAACATGGGCAAGAGACCGCAGGACAGGGCAGAGGAGGGTGAGGGTGCATCAGCAAAACCTGGAAAGGTCCCTTCTCCCCATTCCTGCCTGCCCCTGGGGGGAGCACACTCCCAAGCACTGTCAGGGCCACAGGCACACATCTCTGTTCAAGCTGCCTTTCTGTGAAGGTTCTGGGACCCACTCTGCTTCCTGTTCAAAGGTTGGCCTACAAACTTCTGTCTAGCTCCCGCCCCTTGTCAGCAATCCCTGGCCTGCACTCCAAGCCAATCAGGAGGTAGGCGGCTGGGAGCCCTAGACCTCCACTCTCCTGGTCCATTTTGCTCCCCAAGACCAGCAGGAGGCCTCCAGTCGGTGGGAGCCAGTTCCCGAGTTACCAGGTGAAGGCCAGGGAAGTGGTGGACCATACAGGAGCTCCAAGGAGGACACAGGCGCATTCGCAGACGCAGATACACTCACACACGCACACATGTTCACATGTTCTCACATCCACAGACACAGGGCGCGGTGACTTGACAGCCCCGCGACTGCGCGGCGCGGGTTAATTGAAGGCACTTCGATTCTGCCTTGTCGGCCAACTGGCCCGACCCCGCCTCGGCGAGAAGCAGCCCGCTTTGTGCTGAGGGTTGGGGACATCCCTCTTCCCCGATGCAAGGAAAAGGAGTCGTTTTCAGAGCGCGGCTCCTCCCGGTCCACTCATTTCACACCGCGCTTGCCGCGGGGCGAGGAGCCAGTCTCTGCTCTGGGGGTTGAGCGCCCGCCCTACACCCCAATCCCAGGGACTCAGTAGCCCCGCTTCGGATAGGTGCGCTGCCCGGAGCCACCTGGGCGCAATCGCCCAGGTGGGGGCAGCGACAGAGGGTGAGGATGACTAGAGAGCTTTGCTGTAGAACTGTGATCTTGACAGTTCAAAAAAGAGGAAGCCAAGCCCAGCACAGGAGAGAGAGTGGGAGAGGGAGATGCAGGAGAGAGCTCGGGCCCAGCCTGGGGAGAGGTAGGTAGAGAGGAGAGTTGGGAAGGGGGGAAACTGTCTTCAAGACAAAAGGAGTCAGCCCCTCCGAATTTTAGAAGTGAGAAGGGACTTTGAGAACCTTCTAATGTGGTCCTCTTCACACTCCCTTCCACCTATGGGGAAACTGAGGTCCAGGAAAGTGAACTTTGGGTTTTGTGGGTCCAAAATCACCTGGGGATGAGTTGAATATTTATATATTACAAGCAGCTTTTGGTTGAAGTGGGAGTCAAGGAGGACACATAAGTAATGATGATGTCTATGTCAGGTCCAGGCCCCGCCCAGTACGCAGTCTCTGCAGACACTTTCCCAGACTGGGAGCAAGACATGCAGGCAGCTCCACGGCAGGCAGAGCCCCAGGTCAGGGCATATGCCCCAGGAATCATCAGCCCCCCAAACCAAGGCTTTCAGGTAGGGATGGGGGCAGGAACCAGGACCCTCCCCAGAAGTCAGGTTGCTGAGAGTGGGGGTGAAAAAACACAGAGCACCCAGGGCTGCCGCGGTATCCTGAGAAGGTCTGGGGTTTGGTGCTCCCTCCCCACCCCCATTACCGTTCTCACTCAAGAGACCCAAAGTTTGCCCTGTTCTAGGGATCCCAGCCGCAACTGGCCCCCTCCCCCTGGCCAGTAAAGCCCCCGCCCTGCGCCCTCCCGGCAGCGCAGCCCGCCCCTCCCTGCACTGCTGCTGGGTTGACCGCGGAGCCTGCCGTCCAACACACTGCTCAGTGGGGCGGAGAGGGCAGGGGCGGAGCCGCGAGGGCAGGGGCGGAGCCGCGAGGGCAGGGGCGGAGCCGCGAGGGCAGGGGCGGAGCCGCGAGGGCAGGGGCGGAGCCGCGAGGGGAGCTGCCTCACCTCGACTGCTCACCCAGGTTGGAGTAGCAGCCGAATCTTTACAGCGGGCAGGGACTGTGGTCAGGTGTGGGGGCCACGTATCTCCACGAGGCCTTAGGCCACCTTGCCCAGGCAAGGGGACAGCAAAAGGACAATCAGCAGCCTGGCTTCTCCATCTTCCAAGGCTGATTAAGTCTCTTCCCTACTACCCAGCCCCCACCCCCGGAACCCCTAGGGAGACGGATCCTACTCAATCCACACCAGTTCCTCTCCTGTGATTTGTTCTGAATTTTCAAACAAAGAGTAATTATGACAGATGTGGAGCAATCAGCATCATTATGCGGGGGAAACAAGAAAGGGAAAGGGAGATGAGGGGCCCCGGGGGAGGGGAACTTGTCTTTCCTCCTTGAAACAAGCAATTCCCACACCTACAGCCCAACACCCTCTGGACTCCTCCTCCTGCTGGGAACCTGTATCCAGCCACTCAGCCCAGCCTCTCAGGTAGAACAACTTTTCTCTGCAGAGCATCCCAGCAGAGCACCCAGCCTAACTGCCCCCCAGATTCTCCCCAGACCTCCCGCAGCAGCTGGGGGTGGGGTCCATATAGCCCCATCTGGCACACCCAGAAGTGGCTCCCACTTTGACCAGGGTTCTAAGCTGTTCGCTCCCAATACTCCCACACAGGAGCGTGGCTCTATTAATATTTCTTAGGCAAAAATACTGATTACATTCTCAAGGGACTCTAGCCCCCTTTAAGGACACTCAGGCCACTGAATTTTGAGTCAGGCCGACCAGGTTTAAATCCCAGCTTCTCTACTTACTGTGTACCCTTGGGCAAGTTAATTAACCAGTCTGGGCTTCTGTTTACTCATCTGTAAAATAGGACTAGTAACCTCTACTAATGGAAACCCGTGGGAATTAAGTGAATTAACACACAAAGGGTTTAGGACAGTGCAGCCCCCTTAGACCAGGATGACTCCTGCTACTCCTACAGGTTCCCCACCAGAGCCAGCACGGAGGGAGCCCTCATACCACTCAGCTCAGCATCCAGGGTGCTCTGGAAACTCAGAGACTCTGAGATGTGCCATGGATGTCAGGAGTCCACACCCACTGGCTGACACTCACATTCAGAACTACCCCCACAGACAGAGCCTGGGTGGGGGTAGATCCGGAGAAAAATGGAAATATATGTGCCAGTCTGCCCTGGAGGGGATATAAAAAAATCTCCCCCATCCTCAACCAGAAAGCGGTGAGGCGCTGGGCAGGGCAAGCAGCAGGAGGGACTCAAGGGGCTCTCCAACCTGCCCAGGCTGGAGGATCAATCTCATCCTTGGGCAGGGATACCTCCTCAGGGCCTCAGTTTTCACCTCTGTAAAACGAGGAGGTGGGACCAGGCAAGGTCCAAATGGATGCAGTCTGGATGCCTGTGATCCCACTGCGGGGCTGGGCAGACCTGCAAGGTCCTAGATGGACCAGGAATTTTAGGCTTCTTTGACTGTAGCCTGCAACTCAGTGAAAGGGCTAGAACTTGGTCCTCTCTCTTGGTGGTCTGCCCCCTCCTCTCCATTTAGGTGGTCTGGTCTCCATCTGCCCACTCCAAGTCCCTGGGGCCTCTTGCTAGTCCCCCCTCACATTCCAATGGCCTTGGGGGCAGCAGCCAGACCAGAAAGTCCAGTTCCTGCCCATTATCACTGCTTGCATCTGCACTGCAACCCAACACCAGCATTCCAGAGAACAGCCTGGGGCTGCCCCCACCACCCACCGTGGTCAGTGTCCGGGCTCAGAGACAGGGCCCAAGCAGGGGCCAGTGTTCTCAGATTCCTCTCCCGGGGAAGGTGTGCCCCAAGGAGACTCTGACTTGCTGGGGAGGCCACGAATGCCTTCCTTTGGGGTCCTCTTTGCACCTCATCCTGTCTGACTCCCCTCTTCCCATCTCTTTGTGCCGAGGCCTGAGTTCACCTACTTTTGCAGCGGTGTCTCCCTCCAAGCACAGCAGCAGAGGGTGGACACAGGAATTGCTACAACTGGAGGAAACACAGAACAATAAAGAGAGCTGGAGACAGGAAGAAGGGAAGGCAGGAGAAACCAGGAGGCAGGAGGAATGCTAAAGAGAAAGACCCTGAACGTGGCCTCACAGGAGGGCAGAGGTGGGGGGCAGAGTGTGTGTAGGGGGTGTCAAAGACTGAGGAGCCTCCAGGCTAAGATCCAGGGAAGAGATGGAGAGGGTGGGCTGGGAGTCCTCTGCATCGAATTGTCCTCCCTCTGCCTGAATCAGGTGGTCAGCTGGCCTGGATTAAGCCCACACTTCCATCCCCTCCGTCCGCCTGTGGTCTGGGGTCTGGCCCGGCACTCCTTGCTTGCCCTTCTTCAGGTCCTTGCTGGGCCCCTGTCTTTGCCCTTCCATAGGTCACATCATCACCTGTAACTAACCTATGGCTCCCTAAGATCTCTGGCCCTAGCCTTGTTGCATCACATCAGAGAACGCTCTCTCCTCTGCTCCTCCCTTACCTTGGAGGGCAGTCAGAAAGGGTCAGCCTTTCTTGAAACAGGGTGAACAAAGCTGGGGGCAGGGGAAGCAAGCTCAGACATCAAAGAATGGTCCTTTGGTGGGAGTGGGGGTGGGGGGAGGTGGGCATACAAGCAGCCCAGGCCAGCAGGCTCGGATTGCAGCCAGATTGCTGGCACTCGCCTAATAAATAAGAAAACTACGGCCTGGATTCCCAGAGTTACTATGGCCGGGCCCCCATGCCCATCGTGTAAGCCCCACCTTCTGCCAGTGACCTAACGCTAGCTTTCCCTCCTTCCTCACTTCAGCTACAGGACCTAATAAAATGATCCACCACCCACTCTTGCCCTGCACCAGTTCTGTCTATTCTAGATCTCTAGCCTGGTCACACTGCTCAGGGAGGGGGGATTCCCACAGGAGAGTCCTTTGAAAGCTGGACCCTCATCCTGAGCCCCTTGCATCTTCTTCGCCAAGCACCTGCATGCTCAGGTGCCCACAGAGGCCCACGTGCCAATACACACACACATCACTGGTCTGGTAAAGAACCTGCCTGCCAATGTAGAAGACGCAGGTTCGGTCCCTGGGTTGGGAACATCCCCTGGAGAAGGAAATGGCAACCCACTCCAGTATTCTTGCCCTGAAAATCCCATGGACAAGGAGCCTGGCGAGCTACAGTCCGTGGGGTCACAAAGAGTCGGACACGACTGAAGTGACTTAGCACTAGCACCAGTCTCGGCATTTCTTGTTGCAGCCAGGCCAGGGCCAGAGATCTCAGGGAGCCATAGGTTGGTTACACAGGCAGACATTTTTGGAACCACTCGGTCCAGTTTAAACAAAGACAGCAGTGAGCTGTTTGGTTTTCCATCCTGGGTGCCCTTCTGTTCCATTCTACTTTTTTTTGAAGGCTGTGTTGAACAGCCTTCAAGCTGCTGTGAAAAGTCTCTTACACACACACACACACACACACACACACACATACACACACACACGCCTGCAGGGACTCTGGAGAGGAGAGGGGAAGGCAATACAAGAAGGCCAGAAGTGAAAAAGTCCTTTCTCCCAGGGGGTGGGGAGGGAATGGGGGGCTAAGAGGGGCTGGGGGCCTGTTTCATCTGCAGGCTGCAAATGCCTCCGCTATTCACCGGCGCGCATTCCCAGCCAAGGCGCCGGGCCATGGACAATGCCGGGAACGGGAACAGAGAAGATCTGCACATTGTGTTCAAGGGGCCAGCTGGCTGCCTGCGACAGCGCAGCCAAGGTGTGGGAACCAGAAGCTCTCAACTTCCACACTCATGTCCTGCGGGTGGGGTGAGGGGCGGCCCTCCCACTACAGCTGAGGCCAGCAGGCCTGGGGACGCAGTCTTTATCCAGCCAGGGAATACAGGCCAAGGCAGGAGACTGCAACGCCCGGGCATGAGGGCTCCCGAGCAATGCGGCTTCTGATTCGCATGCCATCTGCCGAGGAAGGGAGTCTCAGCTCCTCCAGAGAAAAAAACGCAGTCACAGCCACCCCAAGATTTTGCCCCTAGTGTGTTATAGTCCCCATTCACCAGCTTCTGTTCCTTTGAGCTATGCTATCAATTACGAGGTAAGGAGAAACAGAGAAAGTCAAAGAGAAGCAAAGAGAGACTGAGCTTTGCAGCTACAAGGCCACATGTTCATTTAGTTTTGTCGGGCTCCACGGGCGGAGGACGTGAGAAATAGAAAAGAGAGAGAAGCACTTTAGGAGCTTAAAATCGAGTTAAGGAAACAGATGGAATACCCAGCCGCAGAACAGTTACTCAACGATGCAGGCAGCCCCCACTGAGAAGAAGGCTGAGCCTGGATGCCGCAGACCACCAGTGCTCCCTGCCTTAGGAGGGTGAGGAAGAGATTACTGTGAATTAAGTGGTCTCTGGGGAGGGATCGGGTAAGGGACGAGCAGGGGCAAGAAGAGACTGGGAAAAGGCTCAGAGAGACAGGCACTCGCAAGGACTAACTGGATGGAAATGAAGCCTTGATATTGTAGCACAGAGATGAATGTTGGTCCAACGACTCAATATTACAATCAGAGAAAACAAAGTCCAGAGGGGGTGACTGACTTGCCCAGAGTTACAGGACTCTGGGGTCCAGGCAAGGGCCTTTCCACCACACCTCACAGCTTCTCAAGAGCATCAGAAGAGGTCAGGCTGTGGAGTACTGATTTCCACCTACCTCTGTGCCCTGGCGTACTCATGGGTGACCTGCCTGGTGTGAGAGTAGGCCTTGACGTGGCCATCACTCATCATACTGGTGACACCTCAGCAGCAGCACCTGCTTTCTGCTCTAACAGGTAGGCAGACGCATGTGAGGGGCAGAGGGGAGATTTCCTCAGGGTTACTTTGGAGAGAGTCCCCTGGACAGCAAGGTGATCCAACCAGTCCATCCTAAAGGAAATCAGTCCTGAATATTCATTGGAAGGATTGATGCTGAAGCTGAAACTCCAATATTTTGGCCACCTGATGCGAAGAGCTGACTCATTAGAAAAGACCCTGATGCTGGGAAAGATTGAAGGCAGGAGGAGAAGGGGACAACAGAGGACAAGACAGCTGGATGGTATCACCGACTCGATGGACAAGCTCTGGGAGATGGTGAAGGTCAGGGAAGCCTGGCGTGCTGCAGTTCATGGGGTCACAAAGAATCGGACACAACTGAGTGACTGAACAACATCCACTTTGGCTGAGCTGCCCCTCAAAGAGGAGAGAAAGGCTTGGGTTCCACACACCAGGCCGCCAGGGTCAGAGCCAGTGTGCCAGGAACCACTCCCCTGCACAACCCACTGCCCTACACTGAGGCACCGCCGGGGTCCCCTAATATCCTGAGCCCACCACACAAGCTGTGCCACTCAGCAGCTCCAGCCCATAGTTTTCCCAACCTGCCCACCCAGACCTGGCTCCACAGATCTGCGCCGAGACCCTGCCCCCACATCCACACAGGCATGGATCTTGCTGCTGGAAGGGATTTCAGAGTAGCTGGCGAAACTGCCCTTGCTCAGACAGCTTGAGAATGGTTCAGACTTCAGGAGAGGGTGCCTGAGGGCCTTAAGGTGGAGACAGCGGGGGACTAGACCTGGACTTCCCTCCCTCTCACCACACCCCACTGCCTCTTACCAGGAGTCCAGGCTCACCAGGGACCCTCCTGGAACCCATACCTAAAGAAGCTTAGAACTTCACATGTGTCACCTTTGTTGTCACCCCAGAATAATAATAGTATCTAAGGAACATTCTCTGTGTGCCCTTGCACTGTGCTAAGTTCTTTACACGTATTGTCATGCGGGATCCTCCGAGCGGTCCTCCTTGCTAAGTATTATTTCCTCCAGTTTAAAGATGAGGAAACTGAGACTCAGGGATTCTGGTGACTTACCCAAGTCCATCCAGCTGAGGGTCTGTTTCCCTCCACAGCCTACGCTCATAACCATCATTGGGCACCCCAGTCAGGATGGCTCCGGGCTGCGGGGGAGGCAATCCTGGCACTTTGAGAATCTTACCTGCATTGGAACAGGCTTGTCTTCATCCTAAATCAGTGCTCAATACCTATCACTAGGGGCTTCCCAGGTGACTCAGAGTAAAGAATATGCCTGCCAATGCAGGAGATGTGGGTTTGATCCCTGGGTCAGGAAGATCCCCTAGAGAGGGAAACGGCAACCCACTCCAGTATTCTCGCCTGGAGAATCCCATGGACAGAGGAGCCTGGAGGGCTACAGTCCATGGGGTTGCAAACAGTCGGACACAGCTTAGCGACTAAACAACAGCAACAGCAAACCTAATACTAACAATAATACTTAATGAGCATTTCTAGAGGCCAAGCCCTTGGCCAGATACTTTCCATCCATCATCTCACTTAATTCTCCAACAGCCCTGACAGGATGATGGGATTACGCTTTTTCTTCTTCTTTCCAAATGAAGGCACAGACTCATTTGACTCAAGAGAGTTAAGTAACTGGCGCTAAGGACATGGCATCTGTGAGTGGCAGAGTTGGGGTTCAAACCTACCCAGATGTGACCCTGAAGCCCATGTTCTCCAGACTTCACTGTACTGCCCACAGACGCCCCTACACTAGCAACTATGATGTGGGAGGGGGCTCTCCTCTCACACCTGTCGACCAGCACTGTTGGCATCACCAGGGATCTCGTTAGACCTGCAGAACCCCCAGGCCTTGGCCTAGACCTTCTAATTCAAAATCTGAATTTTATCAAGATCTCCAGGTAAATTCACAGCAAAGTCTGACAAATTGTGTTCCAGATCATCTACCTCTTTATGCCATCTCCCAAAAGGCTGGAGACCAGGAACTGAGGCCAGAAAGTGAGCGGCAGGAACTAAGAGAATCTGCCTTAAGTGGGATGGGGGTGGAGGGGAGCTGGGGTGTCTCCCCCGACTTATCTCCCCTCCTTGTAGAGAGCCCATCCCTCTTTGGAGTCATCCAGGCACACAGATCTCAACAGGTGTGAGTCACTGCCTATTCCCACTGGATCAGGTGTCCCACATGCCCTTCCTGGAGCCTCTCCAGGGGGATGGTAGAGAGTCTCACAAGGCAGCCAAGCTTTAGAAGATTCCGAGAGGCTTGGGAGAATCCCCAGACCCTCCCAGGAAGGGGTTAAAACAGAACACATTGCACTCCAGCTCTGAAGTGAGAGATTCACTCCCTGAGAGATTTCCCTGGAGTACTCCCTAACTGAATCCCAGTGCGGGAGAAAGCTGGGGGTTGGGAGTGGATTCAGGAGTCTGCTTTTGCTGGCAAAGTCACTGGGAATGAAAGTTGCTCGGTCGTGTCTAACTCTTTGTGACCCCATGGACTGTATAGTCCATGGAATTCTCTAGAACAGAATACTGGAGTGGGTGGCCGGAAAGGATCCCCCTTCTCCGGGGGATCTTCCCAGGGGGATCGAACCCAGGTCTCCCGCATTGCAGCCAGATTCTTTAGCAGCTGAGCCATAAAACTGGAATCGCCTTTAAAAGAAGCAAAGAGGACTGACTCCATTACTGAGTACCAACTCTGTGTCAGGCAAAGCGTGGAGTGTTAGTCCTTACCACCATCCCACAAAGTAGGATTATATGTACATTTCACAGGTGAGGACACTGGGCCATGGAGAGATTAACTTGTCCAGGATCTCTTCCGTCACAAGTGTTGCAATTTTCAGCCCCCAAACTATAAACACATGGAAGAGCAAGGCAGAGAAACCAGACATGCTGGAAGCATGACTATTCCTAGGACCCTAAGCCACTCCATCCCAGACAGGAGACATTTGCTACTGAACCCCCCAAGGAATGGGCCTGGACTCCAGTCCATCACAGTCAGGCCATCTTTCAATGACAGCATCCAGGCCCACTTGGATGGAGGAGGGGGCATTCCCAGCCATCGGCCCCACACCGATCTGCCTCCCTGGCTACACTGGGTGGATTGTGTGTCTGTGAGGGGTGCTGAGCGTCCTCCAGCACTGTCAGCCCCCGTGGAGCAGGCAGGAGAAGCAGGGGCTCTAGAGGGCACCTCACACCTTTTCAGAAGGCCTCCTCCCATGTCATATGACATCTGCCCGGCCCGCAGGCACATGGGCACAGCGTTGTTACCAAAGGAGAGAAGCCAGGCAGCTAATCAGCTTTGCAGGTTTCTAAAACCTCACAGGGACATGAGCCTGTGATGTGAGGAAAGGGGATCCAACCGTCTAAGCCTTCCCCGAGGGGCCATAAGCCTTGCTGGGGAGAGAGCCTGTATCAGACTGCCAGGGTTTGGAGGCAAACCCCCAGCTGTCCCCAGGACCCCAGAGGCTTAACCAAGCCGACCGCACCCACTGGGCCTCCCCGCAGCCAGAGCCCACAGTTCAACTGCTTATACTGTTAGGAGTTTAAGGAGGCTGAACATCTTAAAGGTATTACCATTTATAGAAAAAGCACATTTACAATTAGCTCTATATAAACACCTGGGGATTTATCTCCCAGAAGTCTAGGCTGGTGATGCAGGAGCCATCAAACCCTCAGAGTTGACACAGGCCAGGGCAAGCTCCCTGAGAAGTCTCTTCTCTCCTGTCCGACAAGATTCCTTGGGTCCCCACTCTCTGTCCCCACTTTTCCTCCTCACACCCAGCCATGTGCTCAGAGGGCGCACCAGCCTTCCCCTACCCTGCCAGGAGGGCCGGAGGACAGGGGTTGCTGAGCCAGAAGTGATTCTGTCTCAAGGTCCAGGGCTGCTTCCCAGAGAGCTCCATATGGGGGCCTAGAGGAGCCTTCCTTAGAACAAAGGGGCATCTTAAATCCAACGAGGGGCCTCTTGCCTCAGAACAATTCATCACCCCCCAGTCGTTCAGAGCAACTGTGCAAACGCCCTCGGAGCCAGGAAGAAATTGGTCAGTGATCAGACGGGGAAGAGGCAGCGTGCCACAAGGGTTAAGTGGGAGGGTGCAGGATTCAGAATCCCTAAACTGCAGTCCTGGCTTCTCTGCTCACCTCTGAGTCTCAGTGTTCCCATCTGTAAAACGAGGATGATGACTGCCTATCTTCCAGTGTGATCACGATGACTAAATAAGATAATTCATATAAAGCACCTGGGCAGGGTGCCCAGTATGCAGCAAGTGTTTAATAAGCATTAGTTTGAATGATTACCAACCAAAATTAAAGCAGCCTTTTTAAGGGACACCACCTCAAGACACCACCCACAAGTACAGAGATTATGGGATGCGGAACATTTTCCACTTGGCAAAACTTTTACTCTTTCTCAAAAACAGTGGTTCTTGGGACTTCCCTGACAGTCCTGTGGTTAGGACTCCCTGCTTCTAATGCAGGAGACTTAGATTTGATCCCTGGTCAGGGAACTAAGATTCCACATGTTGTGCAACATAGCCAAAAAAAAAAAAAAAAGAAAGAACAAGAAGTCTGTGAGCAGACTTCCCACCCTCATAGTTTGCCGCCTTCCCAAGATACATAATTTTGGTTTATGTGATAATACCTATGAGTGTACACAGATTAAACAGCAACAGCAGACTTCTGGTAGGACAGAGCAGGAGAGCACGAACATCATTTCATCACCACAATGACTGATGGTCCATCAGCTAAGCACAGTTCTAGAGATGTGCTTCTCTCCCAATCAAAAAAGCATACCAAGGATCAAGTCATCACAATGTATGCTTTAAATATCTTCTAATTTTATTATCAGTTACACCTCAGTAAAGCTGAAATTTTTTTTTTAAGTACACCAGCAGGAAGGTGAGTGAGAGGAATGTCATTACTGTGTTAACCCTGAAATTATTCTATCATATTTTTTGTAAAGCAAATTGCTGAAGCTTCAGAATGTTATCACTGGTACAGTGAGGTTTATTCTACCCTAAAGGTTTGAAAGTCAGCACGTAATTAAAAACTGCATGTCATCAAAATTACCCTTCAAAATCCTCTTAAATCACCCCCAAAGTTTATCTTTAAACACAAAAATCATACTCAAAAGACTGGGATGCTCATAATATACAGGCATATGGAAGCTAAGACACACCGAACCAAGAGCTGAATAAAGCTGGCTTTCTCCCTCCCTCTTCTTACAACAGTGTTTGGCTACATTCTTGTCAAATTGCATTCCAATCAGTTAAATGTGTAAATGATATAATTCCACCACTGCAAATTCCTGCTATGCTCCTCTCAACTGACCCATGCTGAGACATTAGTTCTCCAGAAGCTACATAAGATGGAACTGCTCCCTTTATCCCTCCATGACCTGGAAAAAAAAAAAGTAAGGGCACCCACTTACTTGCAGCCTGGATTCGAGCCTTCCGACTGACCACCAGCCCAAAGCGGTTCTGGGCCACGCACTCATAGTCCCCCTCATCTGAAGGGCCGCCTCCTCCATCCAGCAGGAAGTGGCGGATCATCAAGGACCCATTAGCCAGCACAGTGGAGTGGGTACTGTCCGCCAGCTCCACCCCATTCTTCCTCCAGGTGATTCGCACTGGAGGGGTCCCCTCCACCTTGCAGCCCAGCATCACGGGCTGCCCAGGGACTGCAACGTCATCGCTCGGCTCCACGGCAAATGCCAGTTCAGCAGAGTGGCCAAGACCTGCATCAGGAGGCAGAGAGAGAGTAAAAGGAGAAGTTAGTGTGGGATGAACTTGAAAACACAGGGCTTCCAAGTTCTCTGGATCTGAGTGTCCCATCCCCATCATCCTGTGGTATTAATTGGAATCTCTATTAATATATAGAAATTTCTGCATTATGAAGGGTCATCTCATTCAATACACACTTAATCAACAGACCGTCTCAGAGAGATGGATAGTATTTCTACCACCTTTCTTTTATTTGTATGTTTTAAAAAATATTTATTTAATTGGCTGCATTGCAGCACGCAAGATCTTCATTGTGGTGCATGGACTTTTTAATAGTGGCACGAGGTCTTTATTCATATCTTTTACAGCAAAGGAAACTGAAGCCCAGAGATGTTAAGCAACTTGTCCGAGACCTCAGAGTTAATAGTTACAAATCTGGGACCTAAAAGCAAGACTGATTCCAGCATAGCTGCTGCCACTTCTGTGGCCACCTGGTTAAACACTGAAGCCTCACAGGCTCTCAGAGTGTGACCTCAGGTAAAGTATTCAATCCGCCCTGGCTTCTCCATCCTCGTTTGTTTAATTAAGCAACCACAATATGGCTTGTGTTGTTCGTGCATGCTGAGTCACTTCAGTCATTCAGTCACTTCAGTCCAACTCTTCCCAACCCCACGACCTGTGGCCTGCCAGGTTCCTCTGTCCATGGAATTCTCCAAGCAAGAATACTGGAGACGGTTGCCGTGCCCTCCTCTAGGGGACCTTCCCAACCTGGGATCAAACCCACGTCTCTTATGTCTCCTGCATTGGCAGGTGGGTTCTTTACCACTGAGCCACCAGGGAAGCCCTATGTTAAATATGACCCACAGATGTAAAGGCACTATGAAAAGTTAAAATTTCTAAACAAATATAAAGTGAGATCGTAATAAATCGGTGCTTCTTTTTGCTGACAACACCATCTGAACAGGGAGAAGGGTGTGTGGGTCCAGGACTGGGTACAGGCTAGGTTAAGGTCCAGCTCCACGGCCCCACCCCTAGGATGCTCTGGGGTTTGGCAGTTTCGTTTGTTTTGCCTATGTCATAATGAGGATGAGGGATACCAAACATTACTCAGATTTCTCAAAATTCAGAAAGAAGGAGGCTCCTAGAACCTTTCTCCCAGCAACCTCTTCACTCCTGCAGAAGAGAACGGAACTGGAAAAGGGAAAGACGAGGGGGGAAGAAGAGAAAGGAGAAGACGAGGGTGATCAGGGAATCAGAAGTGGGAGAGGAGGGACGAGAGCTCCAGTCCCAGGCATGATGCCAAGTCTCCCTTCTCCAGCGAGCAACTTACTAGACCAGTTATAACTTCAATCCTAGAGAAATGAACCCACCTGGGCTGAGAAGGCAGCCACAGAACCCTCCACTTTCCCGGCAACTAGTGATACGGGAGCGGGCCCCTCCCTTCACAGTCCAGCGCCCTCCCTGGCTGCGGGGAGAAGGGGCAGTGAGGGGGAGAAAGGAGGAGGAGGAGCGCTGCGGTTAGGGGCGTTTCCCCCACCCTCAGGGACACGTAATTCGTACTTTAAGATATTTGAGGGTCACGCCCCTTCAGATCCCTACCCATCCTTCCCTAGACTTGGGTTTCAGCTGCCTCGGCTCCGCACCCCAAACCCGGTATTTTAATAGCAACTGGGGGATGGATAAACTTTCTACTAGATACGCTTGCGACATCCTGCTTCTCCGGAGCTAAGAGGGGAGAGAATACTGTCCAGAGCAGCATCTGCTGAGAACTTGGGGTGGGAGAAGAAGCGACTAGATTTTCACCTCTCTCGCATGAAGTGGGCCCCTTACAGTCCCTGAGGGAACAGGGTGGTGGTGACAGAGCTCCGGGCAGCAAAGCCGGCAGACCCCGAGCTCTGCGTGTGCACCCTCCGGGCAGGGCGGGCACGTGAGCATCCCCGCCGCTCTCTCGCCCTCGGTCGGCTTCTCTTTCCTTTCCTCAGCTCGCAGGGAGCCTCCCCCTCCCCACGCGCGGCCAGCCGGAGACCTCCCTCTTCCTCGATCGCTCCCTCGCACTCCGCGTCCCAGTCCCTCTCCATATCCACGATGCGCTCTCCTCACCCGTCGCAGCCCGCTCAGTCCCGGACTCCGCCCCCGGGATCGGCGATCTCCGGGGTCGGCGGTCTCCTAACCTCGGCCACCGCGGGCCACTCTGTGCCCACCCTCGGGCTCCGCGCTCCCCAACTCGCCCCTCGGACGGGACTCAGCCCTGCGGTCTCCCAAGGCTCGCTCCCCCTCTCCCCGACTCCAGCCTGCCCGCTGGTCTCCTGCTTTGCCGCGCTCCTTCCTCTTGGCCTGGGCTCGGACACTACTGATTCTCGGAGCCGCAGCGGACTGAATGCGGGTCCCTCTCCTGGGGGCTCCATCCTCAGCATCTTCTGGCTCCGCGTTCCCGGCAGCCGGGCCTCCGTGCCCCGTCCCCCGGCTCCGCCCCGTCCCGCTCGTCTCCCCTTCTTGGGCAAGTCCCTCCAGCCCGCGGTCCGCCGGCAGGTCCGCCCCTCGCGCCCGCTGACTCCCTTCTCGCCGTTCCCGGGGCTCGGTCCCCAGCAGCCGCACCGCGGGCGCCCTAGCTCACCGTCGCTTGGCGCAGGCAACAGTAGCAACGGCAGCAGCGGCAGCAGGAGCCGGGGGCGGCGGCGCGGGGGCGCGGCGCGCGAGGCAGCCATGGGGCTCGCGGTCCGCTCGGATCGGCGACGCGCGGCTCTGGGGCCTCTCGCGGCTCACAGTGTCCCGCGGGGCCGGCGCCGGGGCCGGGGCCGGGGCTCCGGCCGGGGCCGAGCCCGGGCGGCTGGGGGCTGGGGCCACATGCCTGCCTAGGAGCGCCGGGGGCGCAGGGCGAGCGCGGCCGCTTGCGCCATCTTGCACCCACCCGGGCGATCTGTCAGCCTCGCCCGGGGTGCGCGCTCCGCACTCGCACCACCCGCCCCGCCCTCCTCCCGCCGCCCGCCGCCCCTCTTCCTTCCCCTCCCGGTCCCCTCCCCCAGCCCCCTCTCCCCGGAGGCCGGGTCTGGGGAACAAAAGAGCCGGCGAGCGCTTTAAGCGGCCGGACATTCCCGGCTGCGCGGCGGACGCGCCCCCTGCGCTTTGAACTGGGGCCGGAGCGGCGGGCGCCATCCAGAGCTGCAGCCCCGGACCCCTCCCCACGGGCCAGCTCCGGACTTGGGGGGCTGGGGGAGTGGAAACCCAGTGGACTGCGGAGTAGGTCCGGGTTGCGGAGAAACACGCAAAGCTGTGGGATCCTCTCCTACCTACTCTTTCTGCTGCGTCCTCCTGCACCGTGCCCAAGTCTGTATTGTCGACATAATTCCCTAAAAGCTGCACAAAGTTGTCAAAGATTCGGTTTTCCATGGGTGCCTAGTTCTTTCACCCAAAGGTTAGGACGTTTAGCTGCAAGGTTGGCCTCTTTAGACCGAAGAGTTCTGGCGCTTGGGTGGACAGGAGGGAGGAAGGGTAGGAAGGCGGCTTCGTCCAGGGCCCTGAGAGAGCAGACCTAACAGGACAATGAGAACGCTAAAGTAAACCGGATTCTGGCCCCACTTCTCCCTGCTGTTTAGTTCAGCAAACCCAGGCAGTCACTCTCAGAGCTCATCTGAAAGATAAAGATGTCCCATCTTCCCTGCTCACTTTCAAGGAAATGTAAAGGATACAGGTCATGACAAATGACCTGATAACTGGAATAGCACACTGGAAGTTAAAAATTCCCAATAACACTTCTATGCCACAAAGACTCAATGTTTCATGTCAGAACGTAAAAGGAGACATCAGTCTCAGGTAAGGATTGTTATGGGAGATAGGCATGCCTCTTAGGAGATACAGCCCCACGCTAGCCTGCAGAGGTCATCAGTCTTGGCCCTCGCTATTAAATGATCTTCTGTTGAGTTCAGCATGATGTGCTAGTCCATCAAAATTACTGAGCCTCTACTAAGTTCGAGGAGCAGGAGGTTTAAAGAGAGCAGTCTCTGCCTCACTCAGCTATTGGCATTGAATTGGTCAGGAAGAAGAGTAAATTACGTCTCTCTTTTGATACCAACTCTGGAATTGCGGAGCAGAAGTGTTAACATATATAAAACTAACTGATGCAGATAGGTTAAAAAAGGCCTCCAGAAATCAGGTAAGTTTACTAGTGATGGGGTTTGTGCAGCCCAGGGACTCTGTAGTAGCAACTGGAAGATGAACAGGACTTGAGACATATGAGCAAGCAGTAGGAAGCAATGGAGAAATTCAGGGTCAGGGAACACACCGAAGTCCCAAGCCAATTTCCTTACAAGGAAGCGCAGGAAGCATGAGCCTCTACTGGCCATAGGAAAGGGAGGGGTGGGGGCCCTCCCTGGGCCGAAAGGCCTGGAACTCCCTCCTGCAGGGTCTGAATTCTCAACAACCCCTTCTTGGCTTGTCCTAGACTCAGGAGAGGTCAAATTGGTGTCCTGAGTTGCTGTCATTTTAAATTCATTTTGACAAGTGTTTAATTCTTCTTTATCACAACGCTTGGTCTGAGAGTGATATGCAAATAATGGCTATTCTCCTGCATGCAAAATGTGCAGTATCTCCCCCTACAATGTGTCAATTAACTCAGGGCTGGCTCACCAGCCACTTTGGGGGTGGTCCTGGGCAGGAAGCCCACTGGTTCTTGGTTCCCAGCAGTAGAAAAACACCCGTGGTCTAGGCACTATAAAGATCCTAGCAGAGCAGTTGCCAACTGTAATCCTGAGATGTGTGTGAGATGTAAGCGTGGAGTCTGGTGTATGACTGCTGTGCCTAGGTTTGAGTTAACAGACACCAGCATGATTGTGAAGGTGAGGGTGCCATGCGTGGGTCTCTGAGCTCATAGGCACTGTGCCCATATGTGTGAATGGGCGTCACGGGCAATTTTGGAAGCCAGATTTATACAGATTTGTCGAACCCTATCTCTGGAGTTTGGTGGTTCACTCCTCCCTTGCATCCGACAAAGTTAAAAAAATGTGTGTCCGGATGAAAAGAGATCCCTGAAGAGCCTAAAAGAATGACATCAAAGAAAGCATCTTTCCTAAGTTTAGGTGTTTTTTTCTAAGTACCTGTTGAGGGAGGGAGCGGTTCAGCTCCTTTTTTGAGGTGGGGAGAGGAGTTCCTATCCTAGGAGTCTGAGTAACCTATTTTTTTACTTTATTGAAATATAGTTGATATACAATATTATATGTTACAAGTGTAGAATACAGTGATTCATAATTTTTAAAGCTTATACTCCATTTATAGTTATAAAATTTTGGCTCTATTCCCTGTGTTTCACAACATATCCGTGGAGCTTATTTTATACATAGTAGTATGGACCTACCCCTCTCTTGCTCCTTCCCCTCTCCCCACGGTAACCACTAATTTGTTTTCTATATCACTGAGTCTGTTTCTTTTTTTTTTTTATATTCACTAGTTTGTTGTATTTTTTAGATTCCACATAGAAGTAATATTATATAGTATTTGTCTTTAACTTATTTCACTTAGCATGATACCCTCCAAATCCATCCATGTTGTTTCAAATGGCAAAACTTCATTCTCTTTTGTGGCTGAGTAGTATTCCATTGCTTAACCATACCACATTGTCTTTCTCCACTCATCTCTTGATGAACATTTAGGATGCTTCCATATTTTGGCAATTGTAAATAATGCTGCTATGAACACTGACATGCACGTATCTTCTCAAATTAGTGTTTTTGTTTTGTTATATACCCAGCAGTGGAAATGCTGGGTCATATGGTGGTTCCATTTTTAGTGTTTTGAGAAACCTCCTTACTGTTTTCCACAGTGACTGCACCAATTTACATTCCCATCAACAGTGTACAAAGGTTCCCTCTTCTTTACAGAAAGTCCAGTTCTTTCTTATAACCACCTGCTCTTCTGCTCAAAACTCAACATTTCCCATCCTGGTAAGAAATACATTCTTTAGGGCAGAAAGGCTGAAGAAGTTCTAGTCACTTGGTTCCACAAACAAGAACATTTTTGGAAAATAGTTTATTAATTCATTACAGGGACACATATATGATCAATGCATTGGCTTAACACTAAAGAATATGATAATTGTAAGGAGAAAAAATGCTGGAAAAATAATTAAATAATACAGCAAAACTACAGACAAATAAATGAGCAGGTACTGATTATACTTGTCATGCATCAAGAAAAGGTTTTTAAATGAGACTCAAAAACCATAAGGCATCCATGGTAGGTGACAAAAGGATTAATACCCTGTAAAAGGCCAATGGACTCTTTTCTAATAAAAATACTGCTACAAAGACACAAACCTAACACTTCCAAATTACCCAGAGCCCAAATCATATATAATGCTAGTGAGTAATGGCCACGTTCTTATCAACTGTGAGTTATAGGCAGATACCAGATTTATTACTTATTTGCTTTTGAGAAACAATTTTCCACCCAACCTAATGGGTTATAAATTGTCTCATTTGCAGCTATTTAATTTAAACCAGAACCTCAGTGCCTGTTAAACAAGAACATGAAAAATGACTATGTGGTGTAACGCTAAGAGCCTACTGTTAAAACAGCCATTTAATTCAGGACAGTTTTTTTTTTTTCTTCCTTTAGGAAAAAAAGAAAAAACCCAGCAAAATAAAATGAGGCTTTTGACCTTCAGAGCAGTGATGAAACATATACAGTAGTGTTAGCCACAGCAATGCTGAATGCTACAGAAATAGTACAAATGACAGTTCTGTCCTTAACGAGATACAAAACCAACATTAATAATCTTTAGTGTTATCATAGGCTGCCTGAAGGGGGAGGAGGAGGAAATGTAGGTGCGGATGTCAAACCTGAGTGACACACGCGTGTAATAAACACAGATGCTGAAAGGGTCTGAGGAAGCTGCAACTCCACTGAGAGACATTTCACCATTAAAAAAAAAAAGGAAAGATAGACTGGTTATTTCTAATTTGGCTCAGAAGCCAGAGTTAACCCTTGATGTGCTTGCTGCTCAGTGAAAAAAGATGAATTCAGGGAGAAGAGACCAAGTACTAAATGCTCCTATGAGAGGCTGAGGTGCAAAATCAAATAAATGAAACAAGTCAGGCTTGTCCCTGTGTGTGTGTGGGGGGGGGTCAACAAAAAATGACTTCAGGATTGAATTTAAAGAAAGAGCAAAATGAGATGAGCCCGTCAGTCACCCTTGTCCTGTGCGAAAACCCTACTTCCAACACCCTAGAGGATGAGATCCCTCCCAGCCCCACCCATCAGTTTCTGGTCAAGGGGCAGAGAGTGGGAAGGGAAGGGGCTCCCCGGCCCCTAATTCTCACCCCCTTCTACCTTTCAAGCTCCAGCTGGGAAGGAAGGTGCCTCAAACGCCTCTGCCCAGCAAACCAGACTTACCGCATGGAAAGGAGGGAATAATTGTATCCCTGTCTCAAAACCCCCAAGTCTGACTTGCATTCATCCTCTCTAAGGAGAACCCTCCAGTCTCAATCCCAGGGAGAAAGATGCAAGGGAAGCTGAAAGGTCTTCTCCAAACCTGCACTGGGGGTGTGCAGTCTGCCTGGGGAGGAGGATGGGGTCTCCAGAGGCACAGAGAAGCAGGGGCAGGAGGGCGATGGCTGAAGTGGACGGCGGACACAGGAGTCCCATCACGGCCTCAAACAGACATGAGGTAGTCATGTTGTGAGGGAAGGATGCTGAGACTGAACCCAGGCAGGAGAACCACATGACAGTGTGGGAGAGGCGAGAGCAGGACAGCAGAGACAGACAGGAGCCACGGAGAGGAAAGGACCGAGTCCCAGGACAGAGGAGAAGGGCGCTGAGGTCGGAAGAACAGGGGGACAGGACGAGACACGAGAGGACTGAGCAGGGAGGAACGAAGGGAGAGCGAGAGAAAGCAGATTTGCAAAACCAGGCACTTCCCCAGTTACAAAATCAGGTGCAGACTTGCTCTGAGGGGAGCTGGACTCACCCTCTCAATCTGGGCCCGGGGCACACGGCAGATAGGAGGTGATGCCACTAAAGTGTCAGGCATTCAGAGCCTACTTGCACTCAGCCCAGCCCAACCGGAAAGTGGGCCGGGGCTGTCTTTGTCAGACAAGGCATTGGAGACACTCTCAGAGTGTGTAATAAAAGGCTGGGTGACAGAGTAGGGGCCCGCAGGGCTGGGGACGGGCCACTCTGGGGCAGTGTCCTGACCTGGAGGATCAATTAGGCCATAGTGACCACTGCCTGGCCCAGAGCTTCCCAGCTCACCAACCAGCACACACACATGTGCTTCACACATGTGCATATCACATGTAACTGTGTGTCACGTGTCTCACATATCACATGTGTCACAGAGTATGGGGGGAGTGAATAATCCAATCCTTCCTCTCCCCAAGCCAAAGCACCCCAGGAGGCTCCAAGTGGCTTGATGACTTGCGGGCAGAGACGCCTACATGTGTAGCCACACATGTCATGTCACATGATCCAAACCAGCCTGTCCCAAACTGTGCCCTCTAGGGGAGCTAAGTAGAGGAGGAGGGGACTGGGGCTTTGGGCAGGCTTGGACTGGCTCCTGGAGGGCAGGGGGCCTTTGGCTGGCAGTTGTTCCCAGGGGCCTCCTCCAGAGCCTCCCTGGACTGGAGGTCTGAGTAGGGGCAAGAATCGCTGGCTGCCTCTGGCAGGCAGGTGAGTCTGTCTGGCCCAGGGGCTGCTTGCTCACACCCTCCTGGCTCCCTGTCCAGCCAGTCTTCCCCTTGATCGAGATCCACAACACTCGAAGTGAGGTCAGGAGCCTCTGAAGGCAGGGAATCCTCAGGTTCCAGGTCTTGGAGGTGGAGGTCAGGGGTCCCATTGGATGCACTAAAGTCAGAGTGGACAATGACTTCGGCCTCCACCTGGTTCCTGCAGGCTGAGGGAGGCTTCTTCCTCCCGTTGCCCTGGTCAGAGCAGAGAACACAGAAACCATCACTGAGAGTGACCATCAGAAGAATGACTATCATTCTCGGGATGGAGTGAGGCTGACCCCCAGCCTAGAGCCCATTATATATTATGCGGGAGTTGGTAAAGGAAGCACAGTGACTGTCCTCCTGGAGATGATGGTCAGATCCATGGGAAGGCAGGGGAACAACTACGATTTGCCCTTGTCACAGAATTTCAGAAATACCAGACACAGGCAGGGCTCAGTGAACACGAAGAAGGGCTGAATGCAGTCAGACTGGTGCACCCTCAGATCCATGGGAATTTAGCCATGGCCCACTTATGCCTAGCTCGAGGAGGGACTGTCTTCTCAAACACTGGCCTGCGCTCCACCTATTCACCTTTAGAGGCTCCTGGAGTCTCCAGGCTCGACTTTTACCCCCAGGGACGTTACCACCAGGGGTCTCCAGAGGATTCACTACTTGCTTTTAACAAGCACGGGACCCTTCTCTCCTTCCCTCCCCGTTTCTTCCCAGGACACTGACCTTTATGGCCTCGTACACCAGAGCCTGCAGCAGCAGTGTCTGCCCAGTTCCAGCAGGGGGCAGCAGGGCCCGGGTCAGAGAGGGCATGGGGCCTGCCTGGGGCAGCTCACAGCCTGCCCAGGAGCCTGCCCAGCTGGGCCCACCGGGCTGAGCCCAGGAGATCTGCACAGGGAAAGAAGCAGGAGCTGAGGCCTTGGCTGGGGATATACGCAGGAAACGGCTGGAGGCCCTCCACAGACTCTCGGCCCCCTTTCTACCTCTCTCCCCAAGGCAGTGGGGACAGGCACAGAATCTGAGAGTCTGGGGGTGAATCTGAGGATAGAAATTTGCTCCTGCAGAACAGCCCAGGAGTTTCTGAACCAGGCAAGTTCTCCTTCGCCACAGAGGCAGGGAGAGGGTGAGAAAGGACTCAGCGGTTCAAGCTGGCTGGTCAGAGAATTCAGGATGAGCCACGGCTGCCAGGATGGACAGGACCTGCCCTGTGTGGATGCACCTTATCTGGATCCCGGTCCTACCTGGCCACAGCCAACCTGACCAGCCTCCTTCCCCCACGCTGGGGAGTACTGAGTCTTAGAGCTCTCCCCAGCTCCCAGGATGAGGCGCGTTCTGGCCACCTTGAGTCACCCGCCAACAGCCCCTCGGGGGCTCTCCCCTCCTTCCTGAGAACCAGGCTGACCTATTCTGCCAGAGATGGAGGCCCATCTGCTTCCCTGCCTTGCCAACCCTTTCAAAGAGGAGGGAGAGCCTTCTCTTCCGCAGCTGGTCCAGGGAGGGGAGGGGGGAGCGCTCCTCTCGCAGGGTCACACAGCGTGCTCTCGCGCCCCCTAGTGTCCGATTTGGGAATGAACCGCAGTGTGGGGCTCGGACCTCCCCCGGCTCCGGGCTCACCTTTCTCTTGGAGTGGCCCCGGCCAGCAGAAGCCCCGCCACCCATAAGGCTGTGCACTTCAGCCCTGTCCTCGATGTCGGAGGGCGGTGGGGACCAGTCCTGAGGACGAGGATGCACAAGGGACTCCAGTTCATGTACAGCTGGGGGGCTGGGGGGTGCCAGGCGGGCTCGGGAGTACAGTGCCGGGTTCCCAGCAGTGGCTGAGGAGGACAGGCCCGGGAGGGCTTCTCTGGAAGGGAAGATGGGGAACAGACACAGTGGTCAAAGAGAGGGGCAGGGGTGGGATTGGGATTAGTCCAGCCTATGCCCCTAGGCAGGTTCCTACCCATCTCTGAGACTTAATTTCACTGTCTGTGCAATGGTTAAGAAAGTCTGTGACTGTTCACAACAGCTGTGACACTGCCCTGAGATCCTTCCTCCCGGGGCTCTGGGCATCTGGAGATTTGGGGGCCCTCTTTGCAAGAGGCTGGCAGCTACCAAGGAAGTCCATGATGTCACAAAGAGTTAGACAAGACCGAGCAACTGAGTAACCGCCACCAAGGAAGCAGGAGACAGGCAGCTAGGTTATGCCAGCCCTTACTGAGGGGTACGCTGGGGGCTTCCCTAAACCCACTCCACTCCCCGCTCTCACGAGGACCTCACCCCAACCCATTCATCCCAGACAACTTTCATGGGGCCCCCAGGAGGGGCTGGAGCAAGTCACGGCCACTTTCCCCGCTCTCTTCCCTGCAGCCCTTCTGGAAGTTGCTCCTCTCTGGTCAGAATGGCCCTCCCACCCACCTGTGGGGGCTGCGGCGCAGGCCAGCACACACGCAGGCCAGGAGGCAGAGGAGGCCCAGGCAGACGCCCACGATGATGCCCGTGACCGAGTGCACGTCCAGAGAGTCTGGCAGGGGAGAGGGAGGGAACAGAACAGATCAAGGACAGGAGAAAACCCGAGGTTCATAGACCAGGACATCCTGGGGCTTCCTCCAGAGGCCGCTGGCCTGAATCTCTTCCTCTGGGCACGTGAAATCTCTGATGCAAGGATCAGAGGGCCCCACAGATTCACAGGGACCATCACTACCTCTCTCTCCAACTGTCCGCCCCACTGGACATCCGGAAGCTGAAGTTCCTCCCCATCAACCTGGCCTTTCAGTGAAACACGCCTCTTGCCTGCCTAACAGGGCTGATTTCACAGGAGTGCAGTGCATGCAGTGGCCCGTGGCCTGTGCTGTCACCACCTTGAAATTTTTGCTCATTTTTTAAAAAATGTATTTATGTGGCTATGCTAGGTCTTAGTTGGGGCACACAGGATATTTTCTTCTTTTGTGGCTGCTGTGTAGCATGTGGGATCTTAGTTCCCTGACCAGGGATCTAACTTGCCCCCTCCAGTGGGAGTGTGGAGTCTTTTTTTTTTTCTCACTTATTTTTACTAGTTGGAGGCTAATTACTTTACAATACTGTAGTGGTTTTTGTCATACATTGACATGAATCAGCCATGGATTTAAAAATATGGAACGCTTCATGAATTTGCGTGTCATCCTTGCGCAGGGGCCATGCTAATCTTCTCTGTATCGTTCCAATTTTAGTATATGTGCTGCCGAAGCGAGCACGGGAGTGTGGAGTCTTAGCCACTAGACTGCCAGGGAAGTCTGTCTTCTTCATTTTTCAATAAGGGGTCCCACATTTTCCTTTCACACGGGGCCCTGCAAATTACGGTATAGACAGTCTCATGGCCTGAGACCTCCACTGTATAAAGCTCATCACCTCTTCAAGCCAGTTCTCCAGTGAAAGTAAGCTCCCAGAGAAACCAAGCCGGTCTCCCACAAATCTGACCTTTCGACTGAATTACCACTGAACCTCACCCATTTCCCCTTCAAATTTATCCTCTCCACACCAGGCTTCCCTGGTAGCTCAGACAGTAAAGAGTCTGTCTGCAATGCAGAAGTACTGGGTTTGATCCCTGGGTCAAGAAGATCCCCTGGAGAAGGGAATGGCTACCCACTCCAGTATTCTTGCCTGGAGAATTCCATGGACAGAGGAACCTATAGTCCATGACGTCACAAAAAGTCAGACATGAGTGAGCAATTGAGACTTTCACTTTCACACCTAATAAAGAGGGCAGCTGTCCAACAACATGTGCCTGAAGGCAAGGCCTCGGAGGAGATGACTTCAGGATTAGAAGTCAGCTCTGGGGGCCTCTGGGGAGCTTGGGCTGCCCCAGGATGGAGCCCACCCCTTCCTCCCTTTCCAACTCTTACCTGAGAGCTTCTCCTGGAGAGTAATGACATCCTGCAGGCCAGAGAAGGGCCCAGGCCCCACCTCTGTGCGTGCCCCCATCTTGAAGAAGTACCTAGTGTCGCTCTCGAGGCCGTGGACCTCAGCACTGAAGATGTTTCCTGGGGGGCAGGGGAGCCAGGGAGAGCAGGGTTGGTGAACTGGGTGGGGGTAGCCTGCAGGGCTGGGCTGGCAAGTGGCCCTGGGAAAACCTGCTGCTCCCACCCAGGCAGCAGCTTCTGCCTGCTTCTCCTAGAACAAACCTCCGTGGCCGTCTCAGTACTCACCCAGCCACTGAGGAGGCCGGAAAGGGGTGGGGGGAAACGCTTGCTCAGAGGTCCTGGGTGAGGGCACTCACCTTCCGTGGTGAGCAGGGTCCACTGGTGCTCGGGCTGGGTGTGGTTGTTGCTGTAGAGAATCAGATACTCCACTATCTCCCCGTTGGGCTCCGTGGGGGGGCACCAGTGCAGCCGGACGGTGGACGGTGTCAGGGGGCTCAGGCGCAGGTCGGATGGGGGTGTCGAGGGCCCTGGGTGTCAGAGGAGGAGATGGGGAGAGGCAGGGTCACTGACAGCTCCAGCTGTGGGCGCAGCTGGGAGCCAGGGCATGAAGGCATGGCCTCCTTGCTTCCGCCTTTACTGGAACAAACCACAAAGCACGAAGCAAAATGAGGTCGGGTCTCTCACCCGGGAATTTCCGGAAAACAGTTAGGGAGGGGGGCTTTGCCACCATTCCTACCCTCTTAGAAACCCTTTTCCACTCTTTGGAGCAGAGCTCCTCAAATCTCCACACCCAAATGCTTCCAAGGGCTGAGGATGGTTGTCTGGTCCTCAGGGGACCTGGGGGCAGAGCGCAAAAGTTTTTGGAAGGCTTACATGTCATTTAAAGTCATCTCTTCCATGGTAACATTTAATATCTAAGTAGTGTTTGAAATGAGTTTTTATTTAAAGTTCCTAACTCCCCTCGCCACCCCAAATCTTCAAGTAAAATATGCTGACGCCCTATATAGCCTCCATCTACACCTGCTCGGGCCCAGGACCTTAGAGTCACAGGAATCCCCGGGCGAGGAGGACCGCCTTGAAAGGCTTTGTGTTTTGTTTTCAGAGAAGTTGACGGGGGCAGGAGGGGGGCAGGAGTAAATGAGGAAGGGAGGGGAGAAAGGAGGGACAAAAGGTGACTAGTGAGTGGGGAAACAACAGAAATTTGGGGGCTCAGGTCTTCAAGGCCCAACAGAGGGTGAGATGGGGACCCAGGACAATAAGGCGTAAAGAAGCCACAGCACCATGGGCAGTCAGAGCCCTCACTGGCCCGAGGAGACTCCCCACTTCTCAGGCTCTAGCCTCCGCATCTGTGAAAGGAGAAAATACTCCCCCCTCTGAAATCAGGTCAGTTGAGCTGGGGATTCCGTGTCAGAGAGTCTCCCTTGAGAAAACACTGAGTCTCCCTAACCTCCATGCGCGAGACCAGGATAAACGGAGCTCCTGGGCCTCCACGGTGGCTCAGAGAGTCAAGAGACTGCCTGCAGTACAGAGGATCCGGGTCCGATCTCTGGATCGGGAAGATCCCTCGGAGAAGGAAATGGCAACCCACTCCAATATTCTTGCCTGGAGAATTCCCTGGCCAGGCTCCTCTGTCCATGGAGAGCAAAGAGTTGGACATGGCTCAGTGACTAACTACACCGCTTGAGCTGAGGTCATGAGTGTGTGAGAAACAATTTGTAAGCATTTTTTTTTAAAGTGCATTCATGAGGGTGGATGGCCCTCACCACCGCCCCGCACAAACCGTACACACGTCTTCTTATTTCAGATCAGGAACAAAGGTCTACTGATAGAAAGGGGAACTGTCTCAGGGTCAGCAGAACCTAAGAGGCTGTGCTGTGAGGACAAAGAACCACTTGTCTCCAGATGCGTTTCCAGAGGGTTCCAGAGTCACGGTCCCATCTTCCCTTCTTACAGATGAGGACACAGAAGCCCTGCTGGGGAAGGGGCCTGCCTAGTCTCCCTGGGTGTCAGGGGCACGGCGGGGACCCAAATGCAGAGTCCGGGACGCCTGCCTCCAGAATCGGCCCTCTTCCCAGCTCAGTGAGGTCTTGGCACAGCCTCTTAAAAGAAACCCCTCCTCTAAATCTTATGTGATCATGCCTGTGAGTAAATGGTTAAGACCAGCACTGGACTGCCAGCATAAATGCAAAGCGACTGACAGGAACCTACGGGGTTCGGAGGGGCATTTCAGCAGAGGGCTGCTGGGGCAAGGAGTTCGGTCAAGGGGCTGAGGGGCCACTCACGGTCAGGCAGGGTGGAGCGCTCCACCACGGAGCCGAAAGGCCCGTCCATGTCCACACCATGAGACTGTACCGCAAACTCGTATTTGGTGAATGGCTTCAGCCCGCCAATGAGGATGTCTTCTCCAGAGCTGCCGAGGTAAGAAATGCAACTAGGACTCTCGGGCCCCTTCAAGTCTCCTCCCCCAACCCAGCCCCAACCCCTGCCTTGGGCAGGGAATCTGCTCCCTGACAATGGGGCCTCTAACACCATCCAGAGGACCTGCAGAGAGATGTGGATGGATGGATGTGTATATGAAATTCCATGTCCAGTCCCCAAGCCAGGCCCCCTCTTCCAAGAAATATTCCCGGGTTAATCCATGTCACTCTCCACCCAAAGAACCCTCTCTGATGCTTCTTTTTCTTGACTTAAAGGAAAAGATGCATAACTTTTCCTTGATGCATAATTTTCCTTTAGCTGCAACTGTATTAATATATATCTATTGCTTTTTATGCTTTGTCTTGTCTGCCAAACCAACAGAGACCAACAGGTCTCTGACTACCCATCCAACAAGGGGGGCCTCTCAGGACAGCAGCTGGGCTGTCTCTTCCCCATCACCTGAGAGTTAAGAAATAGGTCTGTCCTGCATGATGTCTCCCTGGGTTGAGCAGAAGGCCCTCTGGTGAGGGGACAGGACTGGATGGGCTCTCCTTTCCCATCTGTCACCATCAGGTCATCAGACTCTCAATGTGCCCCCCGTTTAACACATGAGTCATGAAATGCCCCTGACCCCTCCGGCCCCTCTCTTCATCACCACCTGCTGCCTTTTTCCCTTCCACTCCGCCCCTGCACAGCCCCGCGTCCCACCTGGTGTAATAGGTGACCAGGGAGGCGTTCCTGAGCCCCCATGGGCTGAAGCGCACAGTGTAGTTGACAATCTTGACTGTGGTGAAGTCCGGCTTTTTCCACCGAAGCCAAATGGAGGTAGAGCTGTTTGATTCCGCATGGACATGGGCAGGGGGCAAGGGTGGCCCCCTCTGGATGGGCAGGTCTGGAGGGTGAAAGTTAGAGTGTGGGAAGGGAGTGAGGTTACTCATCCGGAAAAACGTACCGTGGTTTGCAGTTCCCAAGGCCCTTCCTTTTACCCTTCTCCTCTGATCCTGTGAGTTGGGAATAATGCTTCATTTCCACTTCACTGATGAGGAAACTGAGGCCCCCAAGGATTTAAGTGATTTTGGCCAAGGGCATACAGAGAGCAGACTATGGAACACTAGTATGTAAGAGTGTAAGAGAGGGAGACAGCAAGCCATGGTAATTATGAGCATAGATTCCGGAGCCAGGCTGTCCTGATTCAAATTCCAACTCTGCCAGGTACTAGCTGTGTGACTATGGAGAAGTTAATTAACCTCTCTGTGTTTCCATTCCCTATTCCGTCAGTGGGGCTAATAATAGTACCTACATTTCATAGGGTGGTTATGAGGATTAAATTAGTTAATATTTGTAAAGTATATAGAAGTGTTACGGAGTAAATGTTTGTGTCCCCCCACAAAGTTCCTATGTTGAAATCTGAACATATGGTGGAGTCCTGTCTGTTTATAACAACCTGTCTATAACAACCATAGACTGGGTGGTAAACAACAGAAATTTCAGAGTCTGAGATCAAGTTTTGGTGAAGGTCCTCTACTGGGTTATAGACTATCAACTTTTCATTGTGTCTTCAGGGCAGAAAAGGGATGCAAGCTCTTTTGTGTGACTCTTAAAACAGTACAAATCCCATTCATGAGGGTTCCACCCTCATGACATCATCTAATCCTAATTACCTCCTAATACATCACACTGGAGGGTAGGGTTTCAATGTATGAATTCTGAGGGACACAGATTTTTTTGTCCATAACAGTGCCCTTATAAAAGAGACCCTAGGGAACTCTCTAGACCTCTTTCTGCCCTGTGAGGACACAGCGAGAAGACGGCCTATTGTCTATGAATCAGGAATCGGGTCTTCACCAGACACTGACTCGGCTAAGGCCTTGATCCTGGATTTCCCAGCCTCCAAAACAGTGAGAAGTAAATGTTGGCTGTGCAAGCTACCCAGGCTATGGTGTTTTGTTACAGTAGCCTGAACCGACTCTGAGCCTCAGTTTCCTGGTGGGCCCACATAGTGACACCCTCCCTGCCTAGAGCAGAGGAATAATCTGAGAGATAGTGTGATAAAGGTGGGTCATCTTAAAAATTGTTTAAAGGTCAAACTTGGGGTCAGAAGTCACTGATGAACCATGGGGTTTCTCTCTGTCCAAACCTTCCAAATTAGCACTGCTCGTGGATAATGAAAACACAGGCCTATAAGACAGAAGCAGGAGCTTCTCTCTGTGCTCTAGAAGGGCCAATAGAACAGGTTTGCAGGTGGCTGAAACTTCCAGACGGCCTGCCCACCAGGGCCGGCCCAGAGGAGAGGGAAAGGAGGCCAGGCACAGACCTGCTGACTGAGCCCTCCTCCCCCGCTTCCCCAGCTCCTCACCTGGGGTGGGAGCCTTCTCCGTCTTGCCCTTCCACACTGCCGCATAGCCATCCTCGTGTTTGTTGAACGCCACGAGCTTCACCTCGTACAGCCGGCCAGGGACTGGGGAAGGTCACGGGGGTCACTCGCTGGTTAGAGGAGCCTCCGGGGTCATTCTCGCATCCCCTGAGAGACTCCAGCTTCAACCACCAGCCCAGCTTGTCCAGTCCCCCGCTGGACCTATGTCTGTCTCATCCCCTCCCGGGCGGCCCTCCTCACCTAGCTGGGTCAGTTCATACTGCTTCACTTTCTTCTTGAGCCGGACGGGCCCCACATCCCATGCCTGGTCTCCACGGCCCCCTGGAGGGCTCTCACCGTCCATCTCCTCCTCCTCCGTTCCCACCTCTCGCCAGTACAGTTTGTAGCCAGAGATCTGCGCGGGGTGTGGGGGTGGCTGCCAGGACACGACCAGGGACTCCATCCTTGCCCGTACCTTCAGCTCTGCGGGCGCAAAAGGGACTGGGGGCAGAGGAGCAGGAGGGGAGGAGAAGTAAGAGAATGAAGGAGAAGGAAGAGGCGGAGGCCGGGGAAGGGAGGAGGGAAGAAGCACGAGGAAGCAGAAAGCAGGAAGACAGCATTGAGTGAGGCCCTTGCCGGAGTTCTCCCAATATATCTCACCACTCAGCCACAGCCTAAGGGTCAGGCCCAGGCTGGGTCTAGAGGAGAACTCACTATTCCATAAGCCCATAGTGCTGAGAATGCCAGGACGTCTCCTGGGTATTTGCAAAGAGGTTAGCATAGAGCACTTCTGGGGCAGGGCTGACAGTACCTGCCTTAGAGGAGGGCTCTATAAATCTTCTGAAGGGATGAAGGCATGGGCATCGGCAGGCAAGGGGATCAGAGGGGTTGCTGAAGCCAGGAAGGAGGGATGGAGCGACCAGAATGGAGAGACCTACTTAGAGCCTGAGAGTGGGTTGGCTCACTGTGTGTCTGATGCTGTTCTAAGCACTTCATAGCGTGTATTTTAACTTTATTCTCACAACCCTACAAACTAACATAAATACTAGTGTCCCTATTTTACAGATAAGAAAACTGAGGCTCAGAGAAGTCCAGTAACTTGCCCAAGATGACACAGATAGTATGTGTGCCAGGTTTTGTCTTCATTTAACCACTCTACTATTGGGCCTCTCAACAAAACCCACAACAGTCATAGTCACAGAAGCAGCTACTATTTATTTATTTTTCCCCAGCCATGCTGTGCGGCACATGGGAATCTTAGTTCCCCAACCAGGGATTGAACCTGTGCCTCCTGCTGTGGAAGCATGGCTTCTTAACCACTGGACTGCCAGGGAAGTCCCCTGTTTGCTACTACTTAACCAGTTCTAACTATGTATTGAACTTTTGTTTATATTAACTAATCTTCATGATACACCTGGCAGTAGTAAGTGAAGTCTTAGAGTTGTGAATGGTCTGTCCAAGGTCACACAGCAGATGGGAGGGATACATGAGCCCAGGGGTGTCTGCACACGCCAGCCCTTCCCCTCTTCACCCATCGAGCAGGGGCAGCCATGGCAGATCTCTCGTGGAGGGGGTGGTTGGGTCTGGGTTCCCAGGGCTCCCAGACGCCCACACAGTTACTCACATCACCCCACGTCCCCTCTGACCCCGTACCATGGCTCTGGTTGTGCACACTGGGCGTCCTGTGCTGCATCCACGGGGAGGGGGCCCCGTAGCCAGCCCCTGTGCCAGCTGAAATCCGCACTCGATACACCTTGTTGGGCTGAAGCGAGTGCAGCGTAAACTGCGTCTCATTCCCCGGCACCTCGGTGGAGAAAATCTGGTCTGCTGGGACAGAAGACAGTGGCTTTGGGTGGCCGCCCTAAGAACCCCTAACGCCCCTACACTGACTCTCCCACTCTGGGCCCGGCTCCTCAGTGCCATCAGAGCCCGAGGCCCTCTCAACACCGACCCCTCAGTGCCTGGATGGACTCCGTGCTTCAGTGAATGCCCAGGCCTCTGGCCCTGGCTGATGCCAGCCATGAGCCTGGGCTCACGGTGGGGAGAGTCAGGGCACACGCTCCCCACTGCCCCCGGAGCCGGCCCACACACCACCAGGGAGTGGGCACAAGGGGCTGGCTGTGAAACCGCCAAGCACCGCCTCTTCCAGAGCCCTGTCGCCCCCCCACGCCCCCTTCCTCACCCTTCCTTCCCTCCTTGCCCTGGCCCCCTGGCCCCCAGCCAATTGCCTTCTGTGTCTTCATCAATTTCATTCCTCCTCCCCGAGATTCTTGACATCTGTCCTAATACCCCACTCATGCCTCGTTTCCCTCAATCCCACAAGCTAACCCTGCATCTCCCTATCCCTTCTGAGCTGGAAGGGACCCCGGGGATTACCTAGGTCACCTGCCTCACTTCGCAGACAAGGAGCCTGCGGTAGCGACTGTCGGATGATGCACAGCAGCTATACAGAAGGTGGGGCTAGCCCCCAGCCCTACCCCTGTCGTGAGCGAGCCCTCTGACTGAGCCTTCCCTTCCACTCCTGCCCTCCCAACCCCCAGCCCCCCTTCCCCTTTTCTAGGTTCACCTTGCCCTGCCCCACCAGCCGCTCTCACTGATTCCTGCCCCACTCACCTTCCTTCCCCAAACCGTACTCTATCTTGTACTTCACCACCTGCCCATTGCTCAGGCTGGGAGGCAGGGGCAGCCACGCCACCCTGATGTCCGAGGGGTTGGGGCTGGACAGGGAGAGCTGGGGCGCTGCACTGGGGGCTGAGACAGAAGAACATCAGCATGAGTTCTGCTCCACCGACGTGGAAGGTGAGGCCCAGGAGCGGTCAGAGACTTGCCCAGGTCACACAGCAAGTCAGAAGGAGGCCCAGGACCAGGATCTGAGGGAGGAAAGGGAGCCTCTCAGGGGAGCCCCAAGCTGGAGAGGATGGGACAGCCTTCCCAGGACATGCCCCCAGCAGTCTTCTACATCCAGGGGACTGTCACTGGCTCCTGTCTGACTGGATGGTACCTGGGTGCAGCGGAGAAGGGCCACCTGATTACAGGCAGTCATGAAACCTGGGCTCAAGCTGCAGCTGCACTATTGACCTTGGGCAAGTCACTCACTTTCTGGGCCTCAGTTTCCCCAACTGTAAATTAGGGAGATGAACCCTTGCCCACTCCTTTACAGGGCACAAAAGATGGCACAAGGCAGGTAAAAGTGCCTTGGCATAGGAGTAAAGAGCAACTAAGCTACCATCCTCCGGGAATTCCCTGGGCCCCAAGGTGCCCACAGGAAGTGCAGAGGCCCTACCATCATCCAGAGTGTGGACCAGTGCCGGGGAGGAGGTGCGGCTGGCCCCCAGCTGAGAGTAGGCCACCACGTAGAATTCGTAGTCTGTGTTGGGTTCCAGGTCTCGAACCTGTAGCTCAGTGGTGTCATTGTTCACTGCAAACTGGTATTCCACGTTGTCCACGCCTGAGTGGGTTAGGGGACAAAGTGTCTGTCACAGGGCCACCGCCAGAGGCTTCCCTGCTCGAAGCTGTCCAGGGATCCTTCATGTTGTCCAGTCCCTGGAATAGCCTCTTTCTAACTAAATCATTCCAGATAATCTGAGTAGGAGCATATGAACTCCCCTGACTTCTAGTCCCACTGTATTAGTTCCTCCCACTAGTTAGGAAGTCTTTTCTGTCGTGTAACTGAAGTGACTCCTGCTGCAATTAACAAGCTGGCTCCAGGAATGCCAAGGCATATTCCCTGGGAGTAGCATCCTCTCACTACTCTTTTAAACTGTGGCTGAAGGGGAAATGCGCTAACCCATATCTACACACAGGTCTCCCACCCCATCCCATCCTATCCCCAAAGGCAACACTTCAACCATCCAGGCTGTGCCCCGTCCCTTCCCCCGCCCCCCCCCCCCCGGAGGCACCCCCTGCAGTAGGTCTTTGCTGGGGTGTCTTAACGCCGGGCAGACGCACCCCGTGCCTTCTGGTAGTGGAGGGAGAAGCCAATGATCTGCTCGCTGTGCAGCTCGGGCCGCTCCCAGGCCACGAGCACGGCGGAGCTGCTCAGCGGCGTGGCGGTGACCCGCGTGGGGGCGCTGGGGAGCCCTTCGCGCACCACGACCGCCAGCGGCGCAGCGGCGCACGCCGTTCCCGCGCCGTTCTCGGCCACGCACTGGTAGTAGCCGGCGTCCTGCAGGCGGATCTGCGTGATGACCAGGCTGCCGCCGCCGCCCTGCACCTTGACGCGCCCGTTGGGCCTCAGCGGCGCCCCGTCGTGCAGCCAGCGCAGCCACGGCCGCGGCTCGCCGGACGCGCGGCACACGAAGCGCGCGGTGCTGGCCCGCGTCCGCGACAGCGCCTCCGGCGCCTGCGAGATGACTGGAGCGGCTGGGGGACCGGAGGGGGACGCTGACTGCGCGCTCCCGTCGCTAAGAGGCCTGCCCCCGCCTCCAAATACCCAAGGGACTCCCGCAGCCCCTCACTCACTCTCCCTGATTCACCGGTCCCCCCAGAATACCCTCAGCAGCGCAGCTCTAGCTCACTTCCTCCTTCTACCCCGGCCCTACACTGACCATTCTCTCCAGGCCTCCTCGGCCTCCCCAAATACCCTGGCTTCTCCAGGATCTAACCCTTCTCCCGCACTTATTCCGTCTCCCCTACCTCCCAGGACCCCACACCTATCACATGTACCCCCCCCCCCCGCCCCAGTAACCTCACTCTCATCCCTCCCCACGTTACCCGGGTCCCACCCCAGACCACCTCTCCAATAACCCAAGCAATGCCCTTTATCACCCCTCTCCTCTTCCTCAACTCCGTCCTCCAATCTCCTCCCACACTTGTCTCCTCTAATTACCTAGTCTGTCCCCTCCAAGGTACCCCACCCCCTTACGAAGGACTCCTCCCCAGGTGCTGGGCCCCCGCCCCCCTCAACCTTCTCTTCCCTATTCATTCTCCTCCATCGCCTCTGACACGCCCACTTGTCCGTTTTCCCACTTCCTATTCCTCTTTCGCTCAGCCCCAGCTAATTCGCCCCAGTGCAGTCTCCCCTTGCACCGGCTCCCCGGGTCCTATGCCCCATCTCACCCTCCGCCCCTCCTCACCCAGCACGCGGAGCTCGGCGGCTGCGGTGGCGAAGTCCCGCGTGCGGGGCTTGTTAGCTCTGCAGACGTAGACGCCAGAGTGGCGGGGCTGCGCGCTGTTGATGAGTAGGTTGGTGCGACCCAGGACGATGACATCGGTGGAGATGGGCTTCCCGTCTGCGGGAGGAGGGAGAGTGCTGGAGCGGGGAGCTGCCGGCTGCCCCTCCATCCACTCTCCGGGCCTCGGACCTCGGGTGGGGGCGCCCTCTCCACCCGGGTTAAGAGAACCTGACAGTCTCTGGTTGGGATCTCAGTTCCTCCACTTGCTAGACCAATGATCCCCTCTAAGCAGAGTGTCTCCCTCTGTAAAATGGGGGGATAGTCCCTCGCTGGAAGGGCTGTTCTGAGGGTGGAACCAATAAGCTCTGTGAGACTGGCCCACACAATGCAGGCACATCAAGAGGTGCTCTGAACACTACTCAGTTACAGTTATTACCATTCCTGTTAAATTCATTTCTCTCAAGGACACCCTCCTGCCATATGATCTCAGCCCAGGGCTATGATGAAGATATGGCTGGGAAGGTCTGCACCATAACCAGAGACCCGAATACCTGAGACTTATTTCGATGTGAAGTGAGAATCATTTTGACAGCCCTTGCCTTACAGTCAGGAGTTGAAATGCAAACCGCCAAGAAACAAAAAAAAAAAAACTATTCTACAATCACAAAACCAAAGAAATGCACGCCAAAACACAGATGTTCATTTTCACCTATTAAAGTGGGGAGGTTTTTAAAGACAGTGTGCTGCAAGGCCTGAGAAAGGTAAACGCAGAAAGGGCTGCGCAGGGGTCCCTGCTTGACCCTGCAGCCAGGATGCCACTTGCGGGCACCCTGTGGTGGGGAGCTGTTAACAGTGCTGACCACGCGTGTTAACCCTAACAGTGGACAGCTGGGAAAGACTTCAAAACGTAAATTCTGGCTATACTCAAATGATGGACTCTCTGTTATTAAAATTATTTTTTGAAAAACCTTTTAAAAGATGGACAGGGAATCCCCTGGCAGTCCAGAAGTCAGGACTCTGAGCTTCCACTGTAGGAGATACGGGTTCAATCCCTGGTCAAGGAACGAAGATCCCACAATCAGCATGGTGTGGCAAAAAATAACTCAATAAAATAAAGATGGGGAGATGCTTATGATATACTGCTGAATGAAAACAAGACTTGGAACTGTAAATACAGCATGCTTTTATTTGGCGGGGGGGGGGGGGGGGGGGGGGGGATATACATGTGCCAAGAAAAAAACTCTGGAAGAAAACACACTCATATGTTAGCAATTTAATCTCTGAGTGGTGGGATGTTTACTGTTTCTGCTTTTTCTTAGTTTTCTATAATGAACATGTACAACTTTTGCCATCAGAAGAAAACAAAACAAAACAAGAAACACATGCCCCTCCCCTGAGTTAGTGGAGTTGTATTGTGTTAGTCGCTCAGTCGTGTCTGACTCTTCGCGACCCCAAGGACTGTAACCCACCAGGCTCCTCTGTCCATGGGATTCTCCAGGCAACAATACTGGAGTGGGTTGCCACTTCCTTCTCCAGACTTAGTGGAGTAAGTTACTGGAAAAGGAACAGCGCCCAGGGTCAGGAGTGAAGCCAGTCTCTGTCTTCTAAGTTTGCTACTAGCAGAGTTTCTCCAAGTGAAATCCCAGAACCACAGTGCCCAGACCCTCTAGGACAGCAATTCTCAAATCCCCACTGTGCAAACAAATCACAGAATCACAAGAGACCTGGTTAAGATGCTGCAGAGGCACCAGGCACCCTAGATTCTGCATTTCTAATTTTGCCAAGAGGCAGGTAAAGACCACACTTTCAGTAGAAGGAACTTAGGAACTTGTTAAACATTAAGAATCCAGGGTCATGATCCTTCAGGTGTGAAGGGAGGGAGTCTGCAGTTAGAAGAAGCTCCCTGGGTCATCCTGATGCCTGGTCAGGATTTGAGAAACACTAATGATAGAACTGGGCGACATCACAGGCATACCCCAATAATACTAACAGGGTCCTGCTGGCCTAGGATTCCCCCTAACTAGGCAAGTGTCATGAGTCCAGTGAGGCTGGGTAGGTCAGGGAGGCATAGATAACCAGCACTGTTCTTTCTCATCAGCTCGGTGGGGGTACGCAGTCATCTTGGGTTATTATTTTTCTTTAAACTCTATGTAGTCATCATTATATAGTCTTGAATGTGAGATACAAACTTACAAAAAGGGGAGTGTGGGGTTATGGACTGAACCGGGGAAGAAGGGTAAAGAGAGCTGGATTTAAGACTTTCTTCTGCCATCAACTTGGGACAAGTCACTTCTTATTGACAAATGGAAACAAGTAATCCTTGCTTTTCTTCCACACAGGGCTGTAGGGGGTGGTGTACCGGAAAAGGAACAGGCTCTAAAGTTTGGGTCCTGGCTTTCCACCTGCCTTTCTGAGCTTTAGTTTCCTCATCTGCCCACCAGAAATAACAGCCCTGGCCCTTAACCTCTTCCAACAGCTCTAGGAGGCTCCGGCAGGAGGGCGAGTTTCGTGCTCAGCAGACTATAAGGGGACGATGGCCAGGCGCTCTCATCACCCTGACAGCATCTTCTGTAACGCAGCCCCACTTGGCACTCATCACTGGCTGCCTGATACCATCAAGTCTCTCTTCATGGATATGCGTTTATCTCCCTTACACAGACTGGGAGATCAGAGCGCAGGGGCCCCATCTCTCTCACCTGGGTCTTTCACTCACTGTGCCCAGCGTGAAGCCAGGCACACAAAGGCCGCAGCAGACTGGGTGGGCCAGGAAGGGCTGTGTAGTTAGGCCAGCAGAGAGTCCAAGTGCGACCTGACTCACTGGCCCCGCACTCGCTGTTGTAAGCACTGGAAACAAAGAAGGTGGAGAACAAAGCCCAGTGCCCACCCCTGAGAAAGGCCTCAAGAGCGATTTTGTGAGTGGCAGATTAAGTGGGCTTCATAAAGGAAACTTGCTATACAGATTGATTTGTTTGGTCCAGGCTTCTCTACCCACACTCCACCCTTGGACAGAAGTTAGTTCCTACCACAACAAAGGCTGGTGACCATACTGTGGTCACCCTTATAGATCCTTGACCTGGGGATGTGTGCAATGCCACCCCCTTCCTCTCCCGTGCCCTCAGATCCCCTCCCTCCACTTACCTTGTCGGACCCAGGACACAAAAGGGGTGGGGTCAGCCGAGGCCACACACTCCATCACCACACTCTGGCCAGACACCACGGTGGTGTTCTCCGGGGCTGCCACGATGACCACGTCCTGCCCCCCTGCGGATGCCAGGGACCCTGGAGAGAGGTAGCCTTACCATCAGGTGTCTTCACATTCAGCTCCTTACCTGATGCTCACAGTCACCTGGTGAGACAAGTGGGGCGGCCAGGGTTCCGTCGGATAGATGGGAAAGCAGAGCTGGGACGGGAACTCAGAGGTCTTTCTCTGGGAGCCAGAGAGGAATTAACCAGGCCCCCGACACAGTGCCCCCATTCTTCCTGCTGGATGGAACCCACCCTCAAGGCAGAGAACCAGCAGAGTCAAGAGTAGACTTGCAGTCTGGACTTGAAGTCAAGAGTTGGAGTTTCCAGTTCTGGCAAGTCTCTTCTCTGGAGCGCCTCAGTTCCCATGTGGGAAAGGCAGGGGATGGGCTCGAGTTTCTGCCAGCTTGGCGGCACCCGGAGCACCCAATGCCTGCCAAGTTCTCAGCATGACCCTGGGGCCCTGGGTCAGCATGATAAATACCCGGTTTGTCCAGCAGGTGGAGGCAGAGACCCCGGGCACTGAAGGGGCAGCAAACCAGACTCAGCTCCTCAGCTAAGCCCCAGGAAGTAGGGTGGGAGTGAAAGTGGAGGGGATGAGAGGGGGATGGGGAGAGATGAGCGGAGGGGTGAGGGTCAAGGGGAGCTGCCTTGGCAAAGGAAGGCAAGATAGAGACCTTTGCGGGAGGCCTGAAGTGAGATCTACTGAACACCTGCCAGGCACCAGGCACTTCCCGTTCCTATCTCAGCGACTCTCACCACCACCCCGGGCTGGACATTTGAGAAGGAGCCCAGGGTCACACAGATGGTGAGTAGAGAAGCCAGGATTCAAACCAGGTTGTCCTGACCCCAAAGCCTGTGTCCTTTCTACCGCGTCACTCTGGGATGGGAGATTTTCAGAGAAATGCAAAGAACAGTCCCAGACCATTAGGAGCCAGATCACAGCAAGCAGCACGGGGCGGCTCCCCCAGGGCAGGAGCAGGCACGTACCCTCTCCACAGACACCTCACCTCCCTGCACCCGCCCCCAGCCCTGGACACTCCATCCACCCACGGACACAGAGTCTCAGCAGGAAGGGAGCCCTGGACCAGGCGTCTTGGGCTCCTGCCCCGAGTGCTATCTCTGACATGGGTGGCACTGCCTTCTTTGGGCTTCATGGCCTCGTTTGTCACCTATTTGAAGGCAGGTCTTGGACCACTTGAGGCCCCTCCCAGCTCCGAGCTGGCCGACTGCCCCAACCGGCCAGCCGCCTTACCTCTGTGGGCCACGCGGAGCAGGGCCTCCTGGCTGAAGCGCTGGCGTGCTGAGTTGGCGGCCACACAGCGGTAGGAGCCTGCGTCGCCCTCCTGTACATCCAGGATCTGGAGGACCCCGTTGGGAAGGGTGATGAGCCTTGGGAAGGGACAGAGGGCGCCTGTGAGGCGGACAGGAGCTCTACAGGGAGGGTGGCGGTGCCCCCACTGTCCTGAGCCCACCCCACCTCCTTCCTGAAACCCCTACTGTGGCTGACTTCAAGCTCACTCGTAATAAATGCAAATTAAAACCACAAGATACTGGAACTTCCCTGGTGGTTCAGTGGTTAAGGATCCGCCTTCCAATGCGGGGGACCTGGGTTCTATGCCTGGTCAGGGAGCTAAGATCCCACATGTCACGGGGTAACTAAGCCTGCGCTCTCCAAATACCGAGCCCACACTCTCGGGCCTGCGAACCACAACTACGCCGCAACTTAGACCCAACACAGCCAAATAAGTATTTTATCAAACCTGCACGCACCCTTTAGACCCAGGAACATCACTGCAAGGACTTCATCCCACAGGTATACACATACACAAAACGTATGTTTAACAATGTTCACTCCAACCCTGTCTACCATAGCGAAAGACTGGCAACAATCCAAGTGTCCATCCTGTAGGGTGGGAACTAGCTAAACTGGTTTGGGTACATTCATAGAATGGAATGCTAGGCAGCTGTTAAAAGGAGGCAGCTCCTTGTATGCCGATACAAGACCATCTCCCAAATATGTACGGTACAGAACAGTGTGTGGAGGACATGTACACTTATATGCTTTTGCACAGAATGTTCCTGGTCATAGTGGTTGTCTTGGGAGGGGACCTGTGATCCAGGGAGCTCTCAGTAGGAGACTTTATTTTCATTAAATAACCTTCTGTAAAGTTTGAATTTGTTTACCTCCTGCCTGTATTACCTTCTCTCTCCTCTGATAAAAATCCCTTCTAGTCACATGATCTCAATCTGAACCTTGAAACAAGCCTAAGAGATAGAAGGGATCATAGCCTTCATTTTATTGGTGACAAAACCAAGTCTTGGAGGGAGGAGGGTATTTTTCCAGGGTCCCACAGTTAAAGCAGAGTTAAAATTGGAACCCACATCTCCTGGTGCCAGATCCCACGTTCTTTCCATCCGCCTGTCTTAGCAGCCATTAGATGGCTAACAATGCCAGTGGAAGGGATGTGGTCCCAGCAATGCCCCCACCCACCAGGTACATTACTGAGGAGGGGCAGGATGGATGAGGGTGGTGTTGTCTGCCCTTTTGGTGAGGGCTGGAAAGCAATCTGGGCTAGAAGAGCCCAGAGATCTTGCTTAGAGACAGTGCAATCCCAGGCAGAGAAGTGTCCACGGGGGCTTGGGTGGTGGGAAGCAGAATGGGCTCTGGCCCCAGCAGGGAGGGAGTGGGTCTTCCTGAATCTTCTAGCTGTGATCTCTGCAGGGTCAGCTCGAGGGTGAGAGTTCTAGTTTCTCACTGTGGATGCAGGCTAGGCCAAGGTCAGGGAGGGAATGGGGCAGCTGTGCACGCGAAGATCCCTTGGCTCGTGGGGAAAGCAGGGTATGAGAAAATCTAAACACAGGAGAAAAGCACGAGCTCAAGGGTACTGGGAGAGAATTCTGGCCATAAGCCTAGAAATCTGCTGCGGCCCAAAGACTTAGAACAAAAACATAAACCTTCATCACTCCTTCCCTCACCCCACAGGCAAACTCAACTCTGCCCCCAGAGTCTTATCCTCAGCTCCAAGAGCTGCCTGCTGCAGTGCTGGGGCCAGCAGGGGAGAGGTGATGAGGAGGTGCAGGGTGTCTCGAGCTAAATCCTGGGCCGGGGCCCAGCCTGCCACCACGGAGAATTCGATGGGAAAGACAAAGACTCATTTCAAAAACAAGGCCCCCACCCCCATCCCGGTCTCCTCCACCTTGTATTCTCTAAGACCTTTCCTCCTTCTTCAGGCTCAAGAGCTGCCCACACTTCCTGACACCAAAGGTTCCCGGTCTTTCCAGGGAAATGTTGCTCTCGGTATCCAAGAGTTTCCCTGGTGGCTCAGTGGTAAAGAATCCGCCTGCCAATGCAGAAGACACGGGTTTGGTCTTTGGGTCGGGAAGATTCCCCAGGAGGAGGAAATGGCAACCCACTCCAGTATTCTTGCCTGGGAAATCCCAGACAGAGGAACCTGGAGGGCTACAGTCCGTGGGGTCGCAAAACACACGACTTAGTGACTAAACAAAAACAATCCAAGAGCTAATACCTCCTTTGACAAGTAATACTGCCTTAATTACATGTTGAATGAATCAGTGAACAAAGGAATGGATACCTTTCCTTGGGTGTGGAGCATTTGCTACAGCCAAAGAAGGGAGATGGAACCACTTTTAATGTTCATTTATATCTTTTCTGCTTTGTTAAAAATGTGGTTTCAAAAGCTCTGTCCTTGGAAGGATGTCCAAGACACAGTGGTTAGTGGGGGGGAGGGGAAATCACAAAATAGTGTTTACGAAGCAATGCTATTTTTGGAAAATAGATAAATGATACGCTAAGATATGCGCAGAAAAAGTCAAGGGTAGTAAAACTCACATCATTCGTGGAGGTTTTCTCAGCAAGGGGGATTACTGGGGGGCTCTTTTTTGTTCTGTTTTTAAATTTCTTAGTTACAGTGAACATTTATTTATTAGTTTGGGAATATAACACTTAAGAAAATTTAAATGGAAAAAAGCATGTGCCTTTGTACACTTTGTTTTGTAACTCCTGGCTCTGGAATAAAAGCAGCTGTGGCATAGTGGAGAGAATTGATTCCAATATATGTGATTTTTAGCAAGTGACATGCAGTGTCCAGGCCTCAGGCTTCTTATCTGAAAAACGGGCTTCATAATTCCTACCTATTTCACACCCCCGACCCTGTCAATGTGTTATAAGCTCACATAAGATCATGGTACTAGCTATCTGTGGTCAGTTTGTAGATGAGTTTTTCTCCTTTAAGTTAGTATATTTTATAGTTTTAAAATGACTTCAAATAAAATAGCTACTTATAGAATGAAAGCAACCTCTATCTAAACGGGAGGGACCATTCTCTTTCCAAGCCTGAGCCTGCTTCCTGTACCTGCAAAAGGACACTTGAGCCCCGGGATTCAAGAGCAGAGAAGAAATGACAGAGCTGTTCTGAATTTCCTGAGGGCCAAGGTACCCCACCCAGCGCCCTTCAGAGAGCCAGCCCAGGAAAAGGGGCAGGAGCTGAGGGTCACACGAGGCTGGCACAAGAGGGACCCTGGGAGATGGGCAGGGCAGAGGACTGGACCGGGATCCTGCAGGAGTTAAATCCATTCTTTTTAAAGTGTGAGTACGGCAGATCCTCTGGAGAAGGAAATGGCAACCCACTCCAGGATTCTTACCAGGTGAATCCTATGGACATAGGAGCCTGGCAGGCTACAGTACACGGGGTCGCAAGAGTCAGACACAACTTAGCGACTAAATCACCACCACCAGAGTGACAAAGCAGATTTCCCCAGTGGCTCAGCGGTAAAGAATCCACCTGTAATGTGAGAGACCTGGGTTCGATCCCTGGGTCAGGAAAATTCCCTGGAGAAGGAAATGGCAACCCACTCCAGTATTCTTGCTTGGAGAATCCCATGGACAGGTGAGCCGGACAGGCTACAGTCCATAGGGTCACAAAGACTCGGACATGACTGAAGCGACTTAGCACGCACACGCAAAAGTTACAAAAGAGAGAGTTGATTTGAAGAAATGTATAAAGTGAGTGATTGAATAAATGGCTTAGGGATGGCCAAGATTATGACAGGAGTTTGTGAATGTCTGTGATTTGCGAAACGCTGCTCTTGGTGATTATTGTTTCCCATGGAAGAAAAATGATCCCCTCTCATTAGAAATTAGTGTTAAGTATCAGGCAATTGCCTTAGGGTCTAGACTTTGCCATCAGTGCCCAAAATATGCATACAGACCCTGACAGAGAGTGCTTATTAACTGCACATGTGCACAGCCTACACCTGGGCATATGGTCTCCTTCAAACCTCTGAGCTGAGTTTATGAATAGCATATTTGTACATGAACTCTATCTGGGCGTGTGTAAAAATACATACCTTGGGCATAATCAAGTTGCTGTTTTAGGTATTTCTTTATCCCCCACCCCACACACAATGTGCTGGGACATATGAGCCTGGCTTATTTATAGATGAGGATCAATTTTCAGAGGACTTGGGGGCAAACACTTCCAGAGTCCAGGAACTGGCAGTCCAGCCTCCTGGGAGAGGCCTAACTAGATGGTGGGAGGTGTGGCAACTCCTCTGTTTGTGGAGAAACACTGAGGAAGTAACTTCTCTACTCTGAGCATAACTGGGTCCATCTCCAAGCCCACCTACAACAGGAGCTTCTTCAGACCCTGCGGTTTCCCCACCCCAACCACCAAATCATCCACCCGGGGCTCCAACGTCAGATACTCTTGGCAGTAGCTGTGTGACCTGAGGCAAGTGACTTATGTCTCTGATCCTCAGCTCCCTCCTTTCACAATTCAAAGAGTATCTGCCACAGCCACAAAGACAGACTTGGAAGGGGGTTCTGTATGCATTAAGTGAAAAAAAAGAAAGCAGAAATTGCAACATAATCCCATTTTTGTTTTCTATAAAAAAGACTGAATAAAAATACCCAGTATAGATAATCCAAAATTTTTAATATTGATAAACATATAGGGGAAAAGTCCTGAGGATAGACATCAAAACTAAAAGAGGCTTTCCATGGGTGGTTCAGAAGATGAGTCATTTTTGTTTCTTCTTCTCTGTTTATATGAATTTGAAAAATGGATCTAATAGGAATATAAACAAAGTAAATAGAGAAAAATGTGAAAAAATAAGAAACCCTTAGCTTGAAGGATGACGGGAGGGATTAAGTGAGAAAACACCGCTCTCATGAAGCAGAGCCTCTTGGGGAGAGTTTTCTGCTCTCGCCCACCTCTCACTGGACTCTCACCCAGCACCTCCCTGGAAGCGTCCACCCTCAGCAGTGACAGGCACCACGTGTGGAAGCCACAGAACTTAAAATGTCAGTGCTGGGAAGGCTGGGTTAGCAATCCCAAGGTCCCCTCCGTAGAATGCTCATTCTTGGGATATTAGAAGGGCATGGCAACCCACTCCAGTATTCTTGCCTAGAGAACCCCATGGACAGAGGAACCTGGCAGGCTACAGTCCATGGATTCGCAAAGAGTCGCAAAGAGTTGGACACAACTCAGCCACTGACACCATTGAGCAAATGACTCTAAGAGGTGGTTAAACAAGTTAAACAGGTTTCTCAGCACCGGGCTTCTCAGGGGACTTGTCAGCTCCAAGAGGGATATTAAGAGGCACTTTCCTGGTCTTATTTGACCATGGAATACTTTTTTTTTCCCCCCAAGAATCATCTTTAGGGACTAATATTCTAAAAGAATCTCACTTTGGAAACCACGATCTAGTCCAACCCATTGGACCAGTGGGGCTGACTGATCACCAGAATCACAGGATCACTTACATCTTGACTTCTCACCCTTCTTCCTCCCTTCCAACTGTTGCAGAGATGTGGCCTGTGGCTTTTCTATCTAGAAGTTTCTCTCACACTTTCACCCCTACTGAGACATGGGCAAAAGTCAGAGGAGCTGGGCCAACTCAATACTCTGAAGACAGGTTAGTTCCAGGGCGGAGAGATCTGGAAACCAGTTATTTCTGAACCTGAGGAATCTCACCTCAACTGGGAGAGGAGAGAGTGGGCTGGTAACTACAGCCAGAGAGATGCATGGAAAGGAGGGCAGGGCGGCTGGGAAAGGCCTTTGGAGAAACCTTTCCAAAACGTAAGAATCCCTGGGGTGGGACTTCCCCGGTGGGACAGTGGTTAAGAATCCACCTGCCAACGCAGAGGATACAGGTTTGATCCCTGGTCCGGGAAAATTCCACACGCCTCAGAGCAACTAACCTCATGTGCTGCCACTACTGAACCTGGAAACTGCAACTGCTGTAACCAGGGTGCTAAAAAGCCCATGCCCTCAGCCACAAAAGAAGCCTCCGAAATAAGAAACCCACGTGCCGCAACCAGACAGCAGCCCCGGCTCATCGCAAATAGAGAAAGCCCACGCGCAGCAACAGAGACCCAGTGCATCAATTAAAAAAGAATCTATGGGGTGGCAGCCAAGTCATGAGACCAATTCCAAGACCAGGGATGCAAACGAGCCTCATGCCTTCTGGACAGGCTGTACGTCTGGGCCTTCCCAGGAAGCCACAGGAGCAATCAGGCCCTGGGTCTAGCCTCTGCTTCTCCTCTGCCCTAGACACCATTCCCTGGGATTGCTCCACTGCTTTTATGGGAAGAGAGGAGGGTGAAACAGAAAAGACCCCCACAATCCAGTTATCAGATGTTGCACCCCACTGGATGGAACTGAGGGAAGAAGAGAAGTTATGTATCTAGGGTGGAAACTTCAGAGGAACCTACAAAAGGAAACTCTCCCAGCAGCCTCCTGGCCCTGAGCAAACAACAACATCCAGCCAATGCCTCACTGTGTGGCCTTGGATAAAACACAGCTCCTCTCTGGCCCTTGGTCTCCGCCTCGATAAAACAAGTGGTTGGGCTACATATGCTTGAGGTACTTGATCACTGCTCTTTACCCAAGCCCCATAGCTTGGTAGGTGGCATTTCTCCTAGGGAGCAAACACCTCTGGCCCGATTTCTCTTTGGGACCAGAAATGAGCTGAGCATCCGGTGGTGGCTGGCTCCTAAGTCAGTTTGGGCCAATGCAGCCACCTTGACTCTGAGGACCCCAGTTTCCAAGAACGTCCCAGAGCCCAACCTACCTGCCCTCTGGGACCCACTCCCCACTCCCCTACGGGACACTCACCGAGGCTCCTCAGGCAGCGTCACCTGGTCCTTCTCCCACGTGATGACGGGTGCTGGCAGTCCTTCGATTTGGCACTGGAAACGAGCGGTCCCGTTCTCCTCCACAGTCTGCGACTCTGGGTGCAGGGAGAAGCCTGCGAGGGCTGGGGGTGAGGACAGTGAGAAACACAGCGACAGGAGAGGGACGCGAGAAAGCAGGCCACGGCGAGCACGGACGGTGAAATGTACACACGCACACGGACACAGAGGGGCCCAGGGCGACAGAAACCCGGGCAGAGAAAATTCAGCCCGACGGAGACAGGCAGTCCGAGGATAAGTGGCGATGACTGGTCAGAGGAGCCCCCCGGCCTTCCTTATGTCAGACAACAGTGTCTCCTCTGGCCTCAAAATTATCTCATGGTGATCTATGCCTCCTAAACCGTCCCCCCCCGACCCGCAAGGGGTGGCTGGGCAATGCAGCTCGGCTCCACACACTCCGCCTGCTATGGGCCTGGGGAGCACCTTGTGAGCCTGACACTCTTACAAGCCTCTCTGGTGGGCTTCCTGGAGGAAAGCACAAGTCTAGACTCTCAAAGTCACAGGGAAGGAAAAAGAGGAGCAGCAGAAGAGTGGGGAAGAAGTGAGACTATTGAACGGTGAGACAGATAATAGCAGGAAGGGACCCGCTGAGCAGGGCAGGAGGCAGGGAAAGCGGGCGTGGCTCAGAGACAAGCCTTTGTGCAAGTAACTAGTGGCGGATCCCAGTTCCCACACCCCACGTCGTGTGGGTCTCAGCTCAGCCCCAGATGTAGCACTTACTGGCGAGCTTGACCACTGCAGCCTGGCTGGCCATCACCCCGAGGGGGCCACGGGCCAGGCAGGAATAGCTGCCCTCAATGACCTCCGAAGCCCCAGGGTCTGCCTCGTCAGCGCCATCTACTGTCGGCAGCTGGGACAGCCATAGGGAGCCATTGGGTAGCAGGCGAAGGTGCTCGTGCTCAGGGAGGGTGCCTCCATCCTTGCTCCACGTGACGCTGGTGGGGGGTCCGGTGGCAGCCGCGCCCAGACTGCAGTCCAGCACTAGGGCTTGCTCTGGGCCCAGGATTACTTGCAGCGGCCCTGCTCCACAGCTCAGCGACACGGTCGTCTCCTGGGGCAAAGGCTGCTCCCCTGCATAGAGGAGGGACACCAGGGCCATCAGAGCGTGTCCTTCTACATCCCACAGCCTCCAGCTCCTGAGTCACACGCACCAGGGTTGGGGACAAACCTCGGAGAAAGAGGGCTCATGTTTGGACCCCAGCTCTGCCTCTGACTATGATCTTGGGCCAACAGCTGCGCTTCGTGCCCGTCGTGCCCGCCCTTCAGCCCCACTCAACTGCCTCATCCACAAAATAACACAGTTCTTAGCAAAAAGTAGACGCAACTCAAATGCCCAATCACCTGTGTGTGCGTGCGTGCTAAGTCGCTTCAGTCGTGTTCAACTCTGTGAGACCCTATGGCCCACCAGATTCCTCTGTCCATGGGGATTCTCCAGGCAAGAACACTGGGATGGGTTGCCATGCCCTCCTCCAGGGGGATCTCCCCAACCCAGGGATCAAACCTGAGTCTCATGCCTCCTGCACTGGCAGGCGGATTCTTTACCTCTAGCACTACCTGGGAAGCCCAATCACTTGATGAATGGATCAATTTATTACTCAGCTACCAAAAGAAATGAAGTACTGACATTTGCCTCAGAGGGAATAAACCTTGAAAACTTTATGCAAAGTCAAAGAAGCCAGTTATGAAACGCCACATATTGTATAATGTGATCTCATTTCTATGAAATGTCCAGAATAGGCACATCCATAGAGACAAGACCATAAATTCATGGTTGCCAGGGACTGGGGAGAGTGAAGAATGAAGAGAGATGGCTAAGGGATCTAAGGTTTCTTTTTTGGGTGCTGAAAATGTTTCTAGAATTAGATAGTGGTGTTGGTTGCACAACCTTGTGAATAAACTTAACCCACTGATTTGTACCCTTTAAATGGTGAATTTTGTGGCATGTGAATTGCCTCTCAATTTCAAAAGACACAGTCATTCGTTCTTCAAAAGGCTGCCGTGAGCGGTCAGTGAGATGCTGTGTGGTAAGGGAGAGCGGCACAGTGGCTGACCTGGCCCAGGAATGTCATTCCCTCGCCTGGAGTCCTGCAGATCGCCTCAAGCATGATTGTCCAACCCACTTCTGCTGCAGCGACTGCAAGAGTTAAGCTCTCCTCCCTGCAGCTGATTCCTCCAGAACCGCACAGTGAGCCAGCACAGAACCCAGGCCCCCGACCCTCTGCAGATGCCCCGGAAGAGCCCGCAGCTCCAACACCACACTGGCCGCAAAGGTGGACAGTGGAGGAAGGGAGCAGGAGGTGAAGCAGGAGGACAACAGAGGCAGGGAATGCCATCCTGGGTCAAGGCAAAAACACCCAAATGCCAATGTTTATCATTTTAAGCAACATCTCAGCCAGGCCAGTAACCATTATTCACAGGCAAATGGTTGGTTCTCCCCATTGTATCTCCCACAAGGTTGGCCTGCTGCCTCCTTGTCCCATAGATGCTCCAAGGCTGAAGGTCCCCTTGTATCCTCTGGCCTGACACCTTGCTTAAAGGCACCATGGTGTGTCTGAGAGTGAGTCAGGGACAGAGGTGAGGACCATACTCATTACCAGGCAGGCCAGGGCTGACAGAGCCCCGTCAGGGGCATGCAGAAAGCACAACGGTGAAGCACACAGGTGACCCTCAGTTCTAGACCTGGACCTGTCACAGTCTAGCTGTGTGGCCTTGGGAGTTTCTTGCCCCCACCCCCGCTCTTGTTTACTCAAACGTAGCAGGTGATGGCTGAGATTCTACCACGGCAGGATTATTCAGTGAACCGGACACACCCATCCCTAAACTGACGTAGAGAATCATCTAGCTGTGCTGTGCTTCAGCACACACACGACTTCGGTCGTGTCCGACTCCTTGTGACCCCATGGACTATAGCCCACCAGGCTCCCGTGTCCCTGGAAGTTTTCAGACAAGAACACTGAAGTGGGTTGCCAAGACCTCCTCCAGGGCATCTTCTCGACCCGGGGATCGAACCTGTGTCTTCTGTATCTCCTGCATTGTAGGCGGATTCTTTACTCATTGAGCCATCTGGGAAGCCTGGATCATCTAGACGCACACAAAAAACTATGGATACCTTCCACACCTAAACAGGTGCACCCGAATCTCTGCTACACTCATCAACACCTAGACACATATATGCCAACACTTAAAGCCCTGAATAGGATCAAGACTGAGGGAGGAGTCCTGACAGGTTGAGATACAGAGGCCAGGGCAGGAGCCAGGACACCGCAGTGGGAAGACAGACAGACAGAGGGGGTCTGAACGGGCCTCTCTGCCTTTCTCAAAGGCACCTTCAACTACACAACTGGCTTCAGCAGTTCTAGGGGTACAGCCAGGAGAAGGCAGCACTTGCCCTCACCTTGTTTCCAGCCAAACTAGGGAAGGAAGCCACACAGAACACCTGATTCTGGGGCAGAAGATCAAGGTTCCAATCATGCTGTTCCACCTATCAGCTATGTGACAAGCCACTTCACCTCTCTGGGCCTCAGTTTCCACATCTGTAAAATGAAGGTGATACTATGGAGCCTGTGAGGATTAAACCAGATGATGGAGGGCAGGGCGCCAGTGCAAAGCCTAACAGGCATCGATCAAGGAATGGGAACTCATTCTTTAGAGGCACTTCATAAACTGGAGATCTCACTGGTGGCTCAGATGCAATGCAGGAAACCCAGGTTCGATCCCTGGGGTGGGAAGATCCCCTGGGGAAGGGAATGGCAGCCCACTCCAGTATTCTTGCCTGGAGAATTCCAGGGACAGAGGAGCCTGGTGGGCTACAGTCCATGGGGTTGCAAAGAGTTGGACATGGCTGAACGACTAATACTTTGACTTCATAAACTGGAAGGGGATGTACAAATGCAAATCACTATTCTCAACATCCAGTCCCTTGTCCATCTGAGGCCCTAGATTCTGATGCAAACGCGGTGGGGGCAAGGCCAGCCTGGGCTCTCAGCCCAGCGGCTTCCATTCCAGCCGCCACCGAGCAGTCGGTTTGAGTTTCAGGGGAGAAAAGCCCCACATGACTCGAATCCCTGAGCCCTCCAGCAGCCCAGCCTCCCTGCCCCCCAAAGCATGTCAGAGGCTTGGAAAATCCCCCGCCGTGGTGAACAAACAATGTGAACAGTTGGGGCCCCGAGCAGCTGCTGGGTCTGTCAGCAGCCTGGGCTCCGGCGGGCAGGATGGCGGCCAGAGGGGCTGTGGCTGGCTGGGGAGCCCAGAGAAGGCTCCAATTCCTTCCTGAATATTCATGGATCAGCAGATGTCTGGCTGCCCCACCTCAGAGGAGCTCAGCACCCAGCAAGGCCAGGCGGCAGGGGAAACCAATGGGGATGTAGATGTGGGGAGAACTCAGGGTCCCCGGGGGGTATGGGGCTGTGCCAGGAGTCCAGGTCAGCTCACATTAACGGAAATGTGTGCAGAGCCCAAGACTGCTCATTTTATAGACGGGGAAACTGAGGCCCAACAGGAGAGGATCTCGCCTCTCTGGGAGATAATCTGGGGAAATTATCCTTCTTGGACATCCCAGGGGTGAACCCAGCATCAAGGAGAGAGCTGCTCCCGAATAAGAGAAGATTCTCTCTGCCTCAGGGCCCAGCCCAACTTCTGTGCCCAGGACATATGCATCCTTAGGGGCTCAGCTCAGGTGCCACATCCTTCCATGAAGCTGCCCCTGTCCCCCACAAGGAAGGTTTTTCCTGGGTCTCACAGCATGGAGCCACTCAGAGGTCCCTTACCCATCCTTCCTCTTGCCTAAGACGGACCACGGGATGTGGTGGGACCAGCCTTGGCCGAGAGTCAGAGTCTAGGTGCATCGTGTGTTGTATGACCTTGGGTCGGTTTTCCTCCTTTCAGGTTCTGTTTCCCTAGTTTTAAACTGTTCTCGTTTTCACCAAAACTCTCCCAGCAGTGGAGGAGAACAGACTCAGGAGGCTTGCCGACCACCTGAAGTCCTTTTATTTTGAAACCTCTGGCCTGTTTTGCATGCTATTGTTACACGGTAGTGTTTGCTTTCATGTAAATGTGGCTCCTACACCACCAAATCTTTCTGCATAAGTAATGCTCTGGAGAGTGTTTGCCCAGTGGTTTCACGGCCCCCCCTCTCCCACCACCCCCAGCCCCTCCCACGAGCACTTCTCAGCCCTCCCTCTCAGGCCAGGGCGGGCAAAGTGACCACTTACTGTGGCCAGCTTTCTGCCTCAAGGGGGTCTCCGTCTCCCACAAGCCCTTCTCCTCACTCTCCCGGGTGGGGAGGGGGGACCCTGCTGGAGACACAGAGCTTCTCTGCTCAGAAGCCCCAGAACCATCTCTCAGTCTCCTTTTTCTGGCATTATTTTACCCGCTTGCAGGATAAATTAGATTTTATGAGGCCAATTAGGACCCAGACAGAAAGGAGATTCGCTGCTGAGCCCTGGGGCCAGCTCTGCGCTCTTCTGCAGGATCTGTGGGGGCCTGGCATAGGCCAGAGTTCCGTTCTCCAGTGGACTCTCAGAAAAGAGGATGGGGGGCGTGGGGGGATGAAGGGGGACAAAGCTGAGATGCCGCCTTTGTGAAGGCAAGACCTTGCCACAAACATCAATGCCTTGTCATTTTTGAATTTCAAGGCCCAGCAGATTTATAACTTGTTTTCAGTCTACAAGGGCAATTCTCCACGACACCATCGCCACTCTTTCCCAGGAGACACAAGTCAGTTTCTTCCAGAAACCTCCTTCCCCACTCCCCCACCTCCCATACCACATGCTCAGCCCCTCCCACAACAGCTGGAAGGAGAGCTTGGGACGGTTGCCTGGGACACGAGGAAGGCAGCGCTCCCTTCATCTGTGATCCTGCGGAGCCAGGCTCAGCCCCAGCAGGCTTGACAGCAAAGCCACACTCAGCTTGACTTGCCTACCTCCTGTTTCCTGTCACAGCGAGTCCCCGCCAGGCCAAACCACTTCCTGTTCTCTGAAAGCACCGCTGCTCCTCTCCGCCAGTAGCTGTGCCCGCCTGGGGTCTGACTCCACGCCGCTCCTTTTTCTGCCCCGTAGGACCCTGGGTACCTGGGCCACTGCAGTTAGCATGGTAGATTCCTGACTCGCCTATCACCCCAGCAGGGCAACAAGTTTGAGATTATCGTCCTGGTCAGCGTTCCCTAGGACCTAAAACACTGTCTGGCACACAGCAGGAGCTCAATAAATAGTCCTCGAACAGACGAGAGGACATGCGGAGACACACTCAAAAGGACAAGATACAGAGCCTCTTGCGCTTTTCCAAACATCCATTTCCTTATCGGGAAAAATTACAGGAACTCCCTTCAGGGCTGGGGATGATGTGAATAATACGTGTGGGAAAATGCCTAGCATAGTATGCGGCACCTATGAGATAACCAACAAACGCTGAAAACGCACCAAGGCAGGGAATTCCCTGGCGGTCCAGTGATTAGACTCTGTGCTTTCACTGCCCTGGGCCAGAGTTTCATCCCCGATCAAGGAACTAAAGACTAAGATCGTGCAAGCTGTCAGGTGCAGCCTAAAAAAAAAAAATAAGCCCTAAGACAGAACAGCAAACTCACATTCAAAGAAATTTTGTACTTAAACATTACCAGGACTGGGGAGCTCATTACCTCACCTCTGCTGCTATATGGAAGGTCTGATTAAAATACCTTCCTTAAAAAAAAATTAAATTAAAAAAATAAAAACAAATAAATAAAAATACCTTCCTGTGTGCCCACCTTTGTCTCTCTCACGCTCCATTCATTTGCCAGAGCTCCAAGCATGTGCAAGGTAAGTGAGCCCCTTATGGAGCCTTCCAGAAGTCTTGACTCTGCACCAGCTTGTGTGTTCAGGTTTGTACCTGAGAGATGGCTTCCTGAGCCTCTGCTTCCCAACCCCAGGGACCCCACAGCCCCTCAAATCCAGAAGATGCCTCAGCAGTGAGGCAGTAATAGCTGGCAGCCCAGCCAGCCCCAAGCACACGGATTCCATTTCTTTGCATGTCAGGCCCAGATCATCCTCTCTCTGGTTTTCTTCTCTCCCCCCAGCTGCCATCCCCCATCTCTGACCAGGCTGGGGCTGGGGTCCTCCCAATCAGAGCCACTCTTTCTCTTCTTCCCCTGTGACCCGGGGAGCTGGGAGCCCCTAGGCCTGCTTGGCAATAACATCTGTTCTGCATCTGGAATTCTGTGTCAAGTCTGGTTCCTGCACCTCAGAAAGAGTGGAGGCAGAACAGGAGGCAGTGGGTGGGGGTGGGTGGGGAAGAGTGGATTCCAGGGCCCAGGCCCAGACACACGAAGTGAGGGGGGCTAAGCCCCAAGTTGCTGATAACTTCTCATGTGAGGGGGAGGGGTGAAGAGAGACTGAACTGGGGTTAATGTGTACTGAACCCCGGGAAGGTATGGCTACTCCAGTAGCCAGGAGATTGGTTATGGCCCCAGTTCAGTCTCCATGTAACTGGGAAGTCATTCAGTTTTCTCATCTGCAAAATGAGTTCATGCTAAAATTATTTCTAAGTTCTCCTTAGTGCTGCCCTTTAAAGACTCATTGTGAGATTAATCAACTTGAAACTTATGATTAACTGAGCCATGAAAATACATACAAGATCAATGAAGGTTTAACTGGATTGTTTAGATTCACTATTAATAGAGCTTATGTTTAGGACTTGCTGGCAGTCCAGTGGTTAGTATGTCCTGTTCCAATGTCAGTGGTATGGGAGCTAAGATTCCACATGCCTCTTGGCCAAAAAGCCAAAACACAGACCAGAAACAATACTGTAATAAACTCAATAAAGACATTTTTCAAAAATGGTCCACATCAAAATAAAAAAATCTTGAAAAAAATTAGAGACTGTGTTTGACCTAGTTCCTAACCCCCAAGATAAGGTCAGAAAGGGCCACCCCAACACTCCAACTGACTGAGGTTGGCCTCCGAGCCTCTGGGCTGAGAAAAGGATGGGAGGTGGGAGTTTCCTGGTGAGAAGAAAGCAGCTCACCTATTTTTACAGCCCTTCTTCTACTGACCGCTTGCATCGCCACCCCCTAAATTCTGCTTGGGTGTAAGAGAGAGCCCCACTTCTCGCTTGTGGTGAAAATAGAGCACTGGCCATCCCACCACCACTCCCAGATAGGATCCCATTCACATCAACATCTCCCCAGTTCCCAACCCCTGACGAGAAGTGTGCTGTCACACTCTTGACTCTGACATGTCAAGGTGGCTTAAGTGTCTACTGTAATTTTTTACTTCTCCCTCCCTCACTCTCTACAAACTCCCTCAAACTATCATGCTAATTCTACTTCCTAAATATCTCTAGAATCCAGCTACTTGGCCATTCCAACTGCCACTCTCTTCTGGATTACTACCACAGCCTCCCAAGAAGTTGCAGCTTCCTGCCTCCAACCCATGCAATCATTCTCTACCTCGGTTGGAGTGAGTTGATGCAAAACAGATCTCAAAACCCTCCAGGGTTTCCCTGATGCTCAGGTGGTTAAGAATCCGCCCTGCAATGCAGGGGACACCAGTTCCATCCCTGGTTCAGAAAGAGCCCACATGCCAAGAGAAGAGCCCACATGCTCCACAACAAGAGAAGCCCTGGCAGTGAGAAGCCCACACACAACAGCTAGAGAAGAGCCCCCAACCTCCGGAACTAGAGAAAGCCCACAAGCAGCGACGAAGACCCAGAGCGTCCAAAAACAAGTAAATATTTAAGAAGAAAAACAAACAAACAAAACCCCAAGGACTCATTTGGGCTCTCAGGCCAGAAACCTTGGTGGGGCTTATAAGCCCCTTCATGAGTTGGATCCAGCTCCATTTTCAGCCTTCTCTTTTTGACACTCTGTGGCCCCTGGCCCATTCCTCCCTAACCTGCCCCACCCTCATGCCTTGCACTCTAAACTCCAGCCAAATTTAGCTTCATTCGATGGTCTAAAGAAAGTCACTTCTGAGCGTTTGCACGTGCAGTTCTCTCTGCAAAACTCTCCCCACCATCGCTCTCCTGCCGTGCTAACTGACCCTCTGCACAGAGCTCTAGTATTCACTACTTCCTGAAGGAAGCCTGTCAGTCTCCTCCTTATTTACTATATCCAGGCACCGGTCACATGCTAGCCAAAACGAGTACTCAGTAAATATTTGTTGAATGAATGAATAAATGACCTCCATCCAGGTGGGGCTGGCTAGTCCGAACTCTAGCCTGGGGAGTGTTCCCAGGACTGAGAAGATTTGCACACTCAAAGGATTTAGCACTGAGAACCGGCAGCGCCGCAGCTTCAGCCAAGCACACCGCTGCCAAGGGAGCCCCAGCTCGGCCCTGTGCACCCGGAGCCCGGAGAGGCCAGGTCTCCCAGGCAAGCCGAGCCCCCGGCGGGAGGCCCCACCGCTACTGCATAATGCTCGATCGAGTGCAGTTCCCAGCCCTGACTCCGCTTGGCTGGATGATCCCGACCCCGGTCCGGAGCTCCGAGAGGAGGGTGGGCACAACTCTCCGTTAATCCCTTGGCCTCCAGAAGCACAGCCGCCTCTCTGGCACTTCCCCGCCCCCCACCTGACAACCCCAGACCCCCCACTACCCCGGCCCGGAGGCCGGGACCCCGCCCCCAGGCGGCCCCCTGCCGGGTCCGCAATCGGGTCTGAAGAGGGGCGTGTCTTTGTAGGGAGCGAGGGGGTCCAAGTAGTTCCCGATACTTTCCCACCCGCTGTTTGGGTTTCCTGGAGAAGGGCCGGGGCGGGCCAGGCGGAGGCTCCTTCCCCCCTCCGCCATCCCTGCCTCCCTCCCACGTGGCCTGGCTGAGTCTCTCTGGAAAGCCGCAGCAGCTGGAGAGAAATCCCCCTCCCCACCCCCACCGCCAAGTCCCTCCCCGACTAGCCCCGGACACATCCTCAGCTCCCCGCTCGGCAGGGAAGGCGAGGACTAGGGAACAAAGCGGGCGGCCCATCCCCCTCCCCAGCGCTCCCAACCACCTTCCCCCTGGGCCTCCCCCGAAACGCACACAGGACCGAGAGGGAGCGGGCCGGGGTGGGAAAAGGCTCCCTTAAGCATAGACACTTGGGACTTCGTCACCCCATCCCCAGCCCTTTCTCCAGCTAGGACAACTCTGGAGTTACCTACCCCCAATGCGCACTGTGCGGGGGGGCTGGAGGAGGCCTTGCTGACCTCGTCAACGCTCCTCAGATGTGTCCCTGGGGCAGAAGTGACACGCGTCCCATCCCGACAGCGAGTACTGGACTCGTCCACGAAAGCAACTGGTTCCTGCCCCCTCCCCCAGCCTACTCCGGGCCTCGGGTTTGGGGGGGAGGCCACAGGCCCCCGCTCCCCCCCACAACCAGCCTCAGGGACCACACCCACTGGACAAAGTTGAGTATTTTATCACAACTATCCCCAGTCAATCCGGAATCTCCTACTCCTGTCCCCCCACCAAGGGCAAGGACACTCCCCAAAAGCCAAGGCCAAATATTAGCTCAGTGCCATGAACACAATTACACACAATCTCAACACACAAATGGAGGTGTAGACACACACCCCTCCTCTCTCACACTCGCAACCCGGAGACGCGCGCGTACACGGCAGTACCCGCCCCGCACAGACCACCGGCACCGCAGCCACTGCCAGCGATGCCACGCAGCGATCGGCCACGCACTGCGGACCTGTGCGCCCGGCAGAAGCCCCCTCCCCACCCTCTGCGCGAGCGCGCGCGCGCACACAAACACACACACACACACACACACACACACACTCGTACACTCACTCCGGACTCCGCAAACCGAGGACACACACACCCCCTACGGACAAGTACGCGCCGCGAACGCCACCCGCCGCGGCTCGCGGACCCCGGAGCGCAGGCATCACCGGCACAAGGGCTCGCAGCCGGCGCCGCACGGTCCCCATTCGCTCGGGACTTGGGGCGCGGCGGCCCCACAGCCCCGCGCAGCCGGGGCGCACAGTCACCCCGCAGGCGCTCCCGCCGCAGCCTGGGCGCCCGCCCTTACCGCGCGCGGTCAACAGGCAGAAGGTCAGCGCGATGAGCCCGCTGCCGCGGCCAGCGGCCCCCCGCGACATGGGGCCGGGCCCGGGCTGCCGCCGCCGCCGCCTCCCCGCGCCTCGGCCGCCGCCGCCGCCGCCGCCACCGCCGCCGCCGGGGGAGGGCGCGCCGGGCGTCAGTGGCCCGGGGAGGCGCGGCGCCGCGGGCGGGGGCGCGGCCTCGGGGGCCCGGGCCTGAGCGGGGGCCGGCGCGGGGGCCGGGGCTGCTGCTGCCTCGCCCGCCCCTCCATCGCCATCTTGGGCGAGCCGCCCAGGCGGGGGCGCCAGGCGAGCGCGGCCGGTCGAGCCCCGCCAGGGACCCTGGCCCCGTGCTGTGACCTGCGCCTCGCGGGTGCTCCGCCCTGCTGGGGTCTGCGCGCGTGTGCCTAGCCGGCTCCGGGTCGCCATGCCCCCCCCCGCTTTGGACAGTTGGTTTCTGGGTCTGTTTGTCTCTTCGTCTCTGTCTCGGGATCTCTTTCTGCCTCGATGTCTCTATTTCTTTTCTCTGCCGCTGTCTCAGGGTCTCCAACGTCTGGGTTCCAGGCTCAGTGGAGGTAGATTCAAGGCCTTGGTTTCAGTCCTAATAACCCCATCTTGCCATTTGAGCCAGTCCATTCCAGCCCAGGTCCTGGCCTAAATCCTCCTTAGCTTCTCCACCGACCCTCTGGGGACATGACGGTTCCCTCCTCATCTCCATTTCCACTGCCATAACAAACTGATGGCTTCTGTTGACCTCCTTCTTTTGGTCTTGGAATAACCAGCCCCAGCACGCCATTTACCCTACTCCAAGCACTGCCACAGGCTATCCAGGTGGCTCAGTGGGTAAAGAATCTGCCTGCAGTCCAAGAGATGCCGGTTCAATCCCTAGGTCAGGAAGATCCCCTGCAGGAGGGCCTGGCAGCCCACTCGTTTTCCTGCCTGGAGAATCCCATGGACAGAGGAGCCTGGTGGGCTGCAGTCCATAGAGTCACCAAGAGTCCGACAGGACTGAAGCGACTTAGCACCCATGAACATGCAAGCACTGCCATACCTGGGCCTCTCTGTGGCCCTGGAAGAGACAAAGAAGGTTTGATTGCTCTCATCTTACATGTAGGGAAACTGAGGCTGGAAGAGGTTAAGTAACTTGCCTAAGGAAATGAGGCCAGGGAGTAGCAGATACAAGACCTGAACTCTGGTTTTCTGACTCCAGAAGGTCATTTCCCACTCACAATTTCAACTGTGCTTTCTGTCCTAGCTAGACTGGTTGTCTTAGTATCCCAAACACTTCTTTCTCTAAAGCCAGGGATTCAATGGTCAGGCTAGGGTAGGGAGTGAAGTACGGACAGAATGACCTATTTACGGTCATTTCTAAGACCAGGATGCCCTGGTTCTTCATCTCCTCTGTCTCCATGACTTAGAGCTATTTTATCTCTGTACCCATTATGTACCATACCCATCTGTTGCTAATTAACCCTTAATAATGAGCAGCACTTTGCAGGTCCAGTGGAATTTAGCATTTATTCATTCATTGCCAAGCCAATCAGCAGCATTTGACTTAGCCCATCACTCCTACTTGTTTCTCTTAGTGATCTAATCTGGTCATCAAAACTGTAAATTAAATCTTTATGCTGAAGATGCCTACATTTATATCCCAGCCTGCACCGTCTTCCTTGAACTTCAGACTTGTGTATCCAGCTACCTGCTCAACATTTCCATTGGCCAATGCGCATCTCACCTTTAACGTGTCCAGGGAATTCCCTGGTGGTTTAGTGGTTAGGATTCTGTGCTTTCATTGCCAGGAGCACAGATCCAATCCCTGGTGGGGGGGACTAAGATCCCTGCAAACCACAAGGATTAAAACAACAACAACAGCAACAAATTTAACATGCCTAAAACTGAGCTCTGACCTTCCCTATTGAATCTGCTTCTCCCCCAGTCTCCCCATCTCAGTTCCTAGTGGCTTCATCGTTCCTGATGCTCAGGTCAAAAGCCTTGGAGCCATCCTTGACTCTTCACTATCACATCTTTCACATTTCACTTTCATGCTACTACCTTCAACTAAGCATCAAGCATCAGCATCTCTCGCTAAATTGTCACACTGGCCCTCTCACTTGTTTCTGTCCTCGTCCCCCTTCAGTCTTTTCTCAGTATAGCATCCAGAGTGATCTTATTAAAATGGGGATGAGAAAAAATAATAAAAATAAAATGGGGATGAGATCATGTCGATTCTCTGCTCAAAACCCACCGGTGCCTCCTAGCTCAGAGCAAAAGCTGAAGTCCTTCATATGATAGGAAAGCCTATCTGACCTGGAAGACTGTTCTACCTCTCTGACCTCCCCTCCAATGCCGTCCGCCAGTTCACAGCGTCTCCAGTCACACCAGCCTCCTTGCTGTAACTCGATCGAAGCCAGTCCCCTCCCTCCAGCCCCTAGACCTTTACTCAGCTGGAGCCCTGTCCCCCATATCTCATATCCTCACAAGTCCCCCCACTCTGCCTGTGTCCCCCATTTTTCTAACATGCTCTGTACGTCCTAAGTCGCTTCAGTTGTGTCCTACTCTTTGCGATCCTATAGACTATAGCCCACCAGTCTCCTCTGTTCATGGGATTCTCCAGACAAGAATACTGGAGTGGGTTGCCATGCCCTCCTCCAGGAATCTTATCTCCATGCCCTGCATCTCCTGTATTGCAGGCAAATTCCCTGACCCACTTGGGAAGCCCCTCTAACATCCTCTGTTTTACTGATTTTATTTATAATTTGTCCTCCCAACCAGAGTGTGGGCTTTGTGAGGACAAGGATTTTCGTGCACTGGGTTCACTGCTGAATTCTAAGCAGTGAACCAGTATCTGACACTATGTAGGTGCCAGGGAGCCAGGATAAAAGGTACAAGTCACTGCCCACGGAGACAGCTGTGTCCTAAGTGGCATGGAGTGGCCAGGAATACGAGAAGGAGGGACTAACCATGTGTGGTGAGGGGCTGGGGAGTAGTTGAGGAAAAAGCCTTCACAGAATTTTTATTGTTGGCGGATGTTTGACCTAGGTCTTGACAGTTTAAGGAGGGTACAGCCTTGGTTGGGGAGGAATAGTCACGGTGGGGGAGGAAATACACTACGAAGAGGCCCTATTGCATGAGGGCATGGGAGATGGCACATGGATTTTATCTGTTATTCGTGGAGAAATACTTCCCAATAGATCCTAAAATCTTTTCTTTCACATTTCAGAAATAAAACTCAAAATGTGTTTTTTTCTCTTTAGCACAAAATACAATCATCAAATGAAAGCAACATTTATCTGTTTTTGATCCTATAACATGATTAAATTTCAATGTACACTTGGTCCCCAAATTTTATATATCATCTTGTTTGTTGACAGGTCATACATTTTTGCAATTAATTTAAAACTAGCGCCCATCACTTCTTCGATAGGGAGGAGTGTTTTTTAATCATCAGTTTACTTAAGTACTTTAACACTGTCATAACAATATACTGTTACAATTCTTTTTTTCTTAAAGTAACTTTCTTGAGACAGTCTGTGACAGAGATAACATTGTGGGGAGAGGTCAATGTAGGGGACTAGAGTCTGGGAAAAGGCTAGAAGACCATAATTTCTATTAATTTGGCAAGTTGGGTGGAATGTTATTAAATAGAGAGAACAGAGGGAAGATCTGGATAGAGGAGATAATTTGTTTTTTAACATCTTGAGTGTGAGGAGCTTTCATGGCCTGGCATCCAAGTGAAAAATTTTAAAATCTTGGAAACACCGTTTTGATCTGAGCAGAGAGATCAGAACCAGAGAAATTATTTTGTGAGCTGGTACTGCTATCAGTGCATCTAACACACTTTATTATAATATATTTCATTAAGTTGTCTGGCTCTACTGCCAGACAGTAAGTTCATCGTGGCAGGAACCGTAGGTATCTTGTTATTTTCCTGGGATCCAGCACAGTGTGCAGCATGTAGTAAGACCCCAGTGAATGTTTCTTAAGTGAATGCTTTAAAAAAGTTACTCTTTTGTCATTTACTATGCAAAAATGACGAGTTTTAAATCACTAAGGAAGTTGTCAAGAGAGCATATTACTGTGAAAGGGATTTGAGCATCAAAAAGCATTGGCAAGCTTTTGCCTGAGTAATCTCTAAGATCTCAGTAGGTTCTATGATCCTAAATTAATAATTTATGGAACACTTGCTCTGTAGGACCAGCAGTGGGGATCTGTGGCATTCACATCATTCTAGAATAAATACCAGAGTTGATGACTGTAGTGATTTTTAAAATACAGTCATCCCTTGTCTCTCAGTATCTGTGGGGGATTAGTTCCAGAACCCTCCATGGATACCAAAGTCCGTGGATGCTCAAGTCTCTTATATAAAGTGGGGGAGGATTTGCATATAATTTACATATAACATCCCTTGCACTTTAAATCATTTATAGATTACCTGTAACGTCTAGTACAATATAAATGCTATATAAATAGTTTTAAATACAATGTAAATGCTATGTGAATAGTTGGCAATGGGTGGCAAATTCAAGTTTTGTTTCTTGGATCTTTCTGGAACTTTTTTTTTTTAATTTTCGTCTGTAGTTGGTTGAATCTGCAGATATGGAAACCACAGGTATGGAGAGTTATACCAGTTCTTTGACATCCCTCCCTTCAGGTAATCTCCTTCCCCAGCCTTTGAATATAGTGACCTTAGTGACTCATTTCTAAAGCACTGAACATGGAGAAGGTGGTACTACATGGCTTCTGAGATGTGTCAAAAAAAAGATGTAGCTCCCACCTGGCTTTCTCCGGACCACACATGCCTTTGGATCCCTGAGCCATCAGGTAAGAAGTCTGGCCACCTTGCAGTTGCCATGCTGGAGAGACCATGTGGGGAGGCCTTATGGAGATGCAGACGCTGGAGGAGCCCCAGTTGTTCCAGCCCAGGAGCCAGTGGTGTGAGGACACCTTCCCGGTGTCCACCCCAGCTCCTGTCTGACCAACCACACCACACAGGAGATCCTGAGACCAGTTAACCCCCAGCACTGTGAGAAATAGTAGCCCGTGGTTGTTGTCGTTGTTTTGCACCATTAATTTTGGGATGGTTTGGTATATATTACCAGATAACCAGAACACATGCTAGAGTCTTTACTGGGTTGGGTTCACTACTAGAACCACTCTCTGCTTCTTTCATTCATTCCCTTTTGAGGAAGATATAAAAGGTAGATATGTGTAGAATATCTTCACTCTTCACATTCAAAACCATCTCCCGAACGCCTCTGCTCATATCCTCTGAGCCAGGGGCATGGGTGGGTCTTCTCACTTTCTCACCTTTCTTTCTTATCAACAGATGCTAACAGATTTATGGAATTATGGAAATTTTAATTTTTTCTTTGTGCTTTTCTGGTATTTTTTTGCCAAATTGTCTACATTGAGCTCATATTATTTTTGTAAACAGAAATAAGGAAACTATTTCCTAACTAACTAAAGAAAAAATCCATCAGTTAAGGAAGATGAAAAAGTTCTGGAGATAAATAGTGGTGATAGTTGAACAACAGTGAACGTATGGAATGCTGCTGAACTGTACACTTAAAATGTCTGAAATGGTGAATTTTGTTATGTATAGTTTACCACAATGGAAAAATATGTACAGTCCTGTAAAACTCGACTTGAGTCTCAGCTCCTTCAAGGTTACCTTATAGATCTCACCAGTCCAAACCTATTAAACTCATTAAATATCTGAAATGCTGTATATTGGCAATGAAAGTGTACTTTAAAAACATTGGAAATGTTAGCAATTAAAACAAAAAAATATAAGTGGAAAGGGTGATCAGTTTGGGATTGAATTTGTAATAAATACACACACTTTTAAAAAATTACCATTTTTAAAAATCATTTTATTTACCTTTGGCAGTGCTAGGTCTTCGCTGCTGCACAGACTTGTCTCCAGTTATGTTGAGCAGAAGCCACTCTCCAGCTGCTGTGAGCAGGCTTCTCATTGCAGTGGCTTCTCTTGCAGAGCACAGGCTCAGTAGTTGTGGCCCACAGGCTTAGTTGCTCCGTGGCATGTAGGATCTTCCCAGACCAGGGATCGAATCCATGTCTCCTGCACTGACAGGCAGATTCTTTACCACTGAGCCACCAGGGAAGCCCATACATACACTTTAAAAGAAAAAAAAAAAGATAATTATGTAGATAAAGCAAAGTTCTGCATGAATGAAAATGATTCAAAGTTTATTACATGACTCATCTCTGAGTACATTTACATAGTTATAATGATGTAAACACTGAATATTGATCCAAGTAAAACTGCAGTAGAACTGCTCTATTGAAAAGATGAGGAGGGGGGTAAGCAGTGTGTGTGTTTGGTGGAAATGCGAGGGCAAACAGCTAAATTCTAATCTTTCGTAGTGGGACACCACTAGATAATGAAATAAAACTAGAAAAAAGACTCACAGAGTAACATTACAAACATGCTATTTAGAGATTTTAGAACTTGACTCCTTAAGCTATGTGGCTATGTAACTATGATAGAATTAAAACCTAAAAAAAGAGAAGATGATACAAGTTTTGTTGACATGGTGGCCCTCCTGCCCTGAGTCATCCTTCCTCCACAGCTTTCTACACCACCTTGCTGAGCCCAGCAGCTGGTTCCTGCTGGAATCACTGCTCTTGGACACCCACCTTGCCCCTGCAGGCCTGGGTTTGCAGTGATTCTTTCTGTCCCCTTGTGTGGGGCCTCTGTACACCCAACACAGTGGGCTGAGACCAGCTGTCTCCCGAGGCCTCTGGAAGCTCCGCCTGTAGCTGGATGTACTGACTGTGGCAGGATGGGAGCCCTGCCTTCTGCAGAACTGAGGGCAGGTGATGCTGGTCACACTGTCCACCCGTCTTTGGAAGCTGCACCCTCTGTGCTGGAGACTGTGGCCTCCCTCAGCCCCTGGGGGCCCGAGTCCTCCCAGGTCCTGTCCTACCTAATAGACTTTTTCCTCTCCACTTTCCCCATTAAAGTATATCTGTCTCAGGGGCTTTCCCGGTGGCTCAGTGGTTAAGAGTTCACCTGGCAATGCAGGAGACAGATTCCATCCCTGACCTGCGAAGATCCAACATGCCTCAGGGCAGCTAAGCCCGTGCGCCACAACTGTCCAGCCTGTTCTCTAGAGCCCGGGAAGGGCAACTGCTGAGCCCACGGGCCGTAATTAGCAAAGCCTGCGCACCCTGGAGCTCGTGCCGTAATTACCAAAGCTAGCGGGCCCTGGAGCTCTTGCTCACTGCCATGAGAAGCCTGTGCACAGCAAACCAGGGTAGCCCTCACTCTCCGCAAGTAGAAAGCAAGCCTGCACAGCCTAACAGAGACCCAGCAAGGGCAGAAGTAAGTCCGCGAAGTCAAAGTGTATCTGCTCATGACCCACCTTCTCTTCTGGTCTCTCAGACAAACTAAACCTGTTGAGGTGCAGCCAGCAGGAGAGGGGCGGGGGGCAGATGCACAACCCCGTGGGCTCTCCCTGTTCCCGGCCTCACACCCCATCCCAGCACTCCCCTTCCCTGTCAGAGCCCTCCCCGGCCCACACTCAGCTTCCTGCCCTCCAGAGTGCCGGCTCCCAAACTTCACCCGCTTCATGCCTGTGAGGAAAGGATTCTTTGCCTAGAATGACTGACTCTCACCTGGAGAAATTCATTCCTTGACACCTAATCCAAATGCCATGTCCTCTGTGCAGCCCTAATTGACCATCCTCTTTTCTTTTTTAAAAAATTTTTATTTATATATTTCTTTTTGGCTGCCACGGGCCTTCATTGCTGTGCGCGAGCTTTCTCTAGTTGTGAGCAGGGGCTCCTCCTCATTGTGGAGCGTGGACTTCTCGTCGTGGCTTCTCTTATGGCAGCTCCTGGGCTCTAGGGTGCACAGGCTTATTTGTTCCAAGTCATGTGAGATCTTCCCAGACCAGGGATTGAACCAGTGTCCCCTGTATAGCAAGCTGGATTCTTAACCACTGGGAAGCCCTGGCCATTCTCTTTTCCACTGCCCAGAGAAAACAGTCACTCATATTTGTTGAGTGCTGTGTGTCAGATACTAGGAATTCTGCATGCATTTTTTTCATACCGAAGCTCACGGCAACTCCATGAAGTAGTACCATTAATAACTCTACATTATAGAAGAGGTGGCTGAAGCAGAGAGGTTAAGTAGCTTGCCCAAGGTCACACAGTAGAAAGTGATTTGGTGGGAGACAGGAAGACAGACTCTATAGGTCAAATCCCATTGTTCTAACTGCTGTTCTTCCCTGCCTCCTGGGGGGGAGGCGGGGCTCACACAAGACTCAGCACTCAACATCTCTCTTTGTACTGACCCTCTTTCGTTTATACACCTATCTCCACTTCTGGATTGAGAACCCTTGGAGAGCAGACTGCATCCTCTGAGCATTCCCAGATTCCTGAATCCTTCAGCATGAGCCAGGCCATGGCAGCTGCTCAACTCATGTTGCTTGCTCAAAGATGAGTGAAGCCAGGAATAGCATTCTGCTTCTGCACTGCGACCTTGGACAAGGCATACAACCTCCCTGAGCTCTCATTTCTTTCTCTGGAGGAAGAAAAAAAAAGGCAATGTGGTGGGTGGAGGGTATTAATGCTGCGTAACTAATCTTAGCTTACTATGAAGATCAAATTGAACATGATGCTGTTATGAGGAAATACGGTGTAAATGTTGGGGCACTCACCATTTAGGTGCAAGCAGTCGACATCCAGGGTTTCCTTGGTGGCCCAGTGGTAAAGAACCAAGGTGCCAGTGCAGGAGATATAAGAGATATGGGTTTGATCCGTGAGTCAGAAAGATCCCTGGAGAAGGACGTGGCAACCCACTCCAGTATTCTTGCCTGGAGAACCTTCATGGACAGAGGAGCCTGGCGGGCTACAGTCCATATGGTCGCAGAGTCAGACATGACTGAAGCAACTTAGCATGCAGCTGGTATTCAGAGAGAAATGTATCAACTGCTTACAGGTAAAACATGTTATGCTAACAAGGGTCTTACAGTTAATAATACCTTCATCCAAGTTAATGTGTAATTCTGGAAGATCAGCCTTCAGTCAAGCCGATGAGAAGTATCTGAGGTCAAGGCAGAGCCTAGTCACCCCCATGGGAGGCTTCTGTCCCCACCCTCCTTACTCGTCCTGGAACCCGGTCTTCTCCCAAGGTCTCTGGGGCTGACTCATGTTCCCCTCCCCACCCAGCATCTAACTTCTCCCCAGGGCTTGGGTCTGACAGCTCAGGTCTTGGAAAGCAGACTGCTCCCCTTGGCAGCCCTTCACTCCTTAGAGGAGATGAGGTCAGATCAACAGCAGAAGTGCCAACTTGAACTTCATAAATCACTTCCAACACGTTGACCTCACTGCAACTCCGTGAAGAAGGTATTAGAGCCCCACTGTGGAGTCCAAGGTTACAGAAGCCAAGGGCTTGCTCAAGAGCACAACTGCTGGACTCGAACACAAGTCTATCAGATTTCAAATATGCTAGTCTTTCTTATGCTCCCCCTTCTTTCTCTGGGCAAGTTCAGGGAGATTCATATCCAAGACCCACCCAGTACAGGCTTTCTGAGCTCAGCATGAGCTCAGCCCCCAAAGGAACTCAGATTTCAGGCAAACTCCATATTTCCTTGATTCTAAGATGTATTCTTATTCAGTTTTATGTTTCTGATATGAAGATCATAAAAATGATAACATCTGAGATTTTAGGAAATTCATAAGGAGTCCTGGGGACCGCATACAAGTGTCTCTATTCAGCTACCAACTGGTTCTATGCCTTTGTGCCTTTGTTTTTTTACATGCCTGTACCTCAGGGGGTTGGCCTGATTTTTGGCACCGGCTCTGCCGCTTGACAGCTATGTGGCTCTGTGGTCCTCTCTGGGATTCAGTTTCATCATCTCTAAAATGATTGGAGGGGTCACTGATTTTATGTATTTATTTAAATTTTTGGCTGTGCTGGGTCTTCACTGCTGTGCCTGGGCTTTCTCTAGTTGCAGCATGCGGTCTTTTCACGGTGATGGCTTCTCTCGTGGCGCACAGGCTCTCAGGCACACAGGCTCAGTAGTTATGGCACACAGGATTAGTGGCTCCGTGGCATGTGGAATCTTCCTGGACCAGGGATCAAACCCGTGTCCCTGCACTGGCAAGCGGATTCTTAACCACTGGACCACCAGGGAAGTCCAAGATGATTTCCAAGACTCTGTTCTGGCTCTGACATTCCATGAATGCGGTCTTCCATTGCTCTGTCTCAAAGGTTCTACATTACTCTGGTTGTACATTAGTATCACCTAGGGAGCTTATCAAAAATTATTAAAATACGGCTGACCTCCTCCCCCACCCACCATGTTGATATAACTGACCCCAGGAAAGACTCAGACATCTGCCTTTTTTATAAGCTCTCCTGGCCATTGTGACCACAAGCAGGGCTCAGAAGTATCCCTCCACCGGACCTAAAGCCTCAGTAGGGGACAAAGAATAGAAATTCCAATGACATTTCAGAGGAGTCTTAAAAGCTTAAATCTGGGGAGAATTTTCTTTTGCAGTCTTACAAATAGATTGGTGGATGGGTATTCAGGAACCTATAACCTATCAATTAGATGATCCCATATAGGCAAGGTCAAAATAATTTTTTCATTAGAATTTTTTTGGTATTCAAGTATCAAATAAGTGATTCCTACCTGACTATAGTAGGTATGATGGGGAGAGTTAACCAAGTATAATACAGTGCCTAGTCTAACAGTCTCCAATCTAAGTGCAGAAACAAAATCAGAGGCAAACAGTATGGTATAAAATTAAGTGCTAAATCTAAGATAACTTTTATTGAGCACTTTTATTGCATGCCAGGCACCAAGTGCCTTCTTGTATATTAAACGAATTTAATCCTCACAATAACCCACTGACGAGGGTTCTGCTACTATTCCTACTTCTCACTTAAGGAAACTAAGGATCAGAGTGTTATGTAAACATGCACAAGCCCAAAAAGATAGCAAGTAGTAGAGGCAAGGGTTGAAGCCAGGCTCCAAAGCTGATGCTGGTACCATCTTGCAATATCATCTATGTCAGTTGGGAGACTCTCATAAAAGCTCTGTAGGGTGCCAAGAGGAACCTGGGTCTGGCCTCAAAGCATGTGTTCTACTAATTAAAAGAAGAAAAGAGGAAACTTTCCAGATGCTTGTGGGTGAGAGAAGAGACCACGTGAGGGAATGTGAGGTGACACAAGGCTTTGAGTGTTGAGTACAACTTGGATTTGATTAGGGACAGGAGTGAGAAAATATGAATTTATCATGCCTTTAAGAAGGTGGCAGTGTTCTGCCGAGTGTACTAGTGAGGTGGGAGGTGAGGTTGGTCCTGAGAACCTATTGAGGGCAAGGGCTGTGTCCTCTTCATCTTTGTTTCCTCATGGTCTACACAGGCCTGGCACATGATTGTTACTATGTTTGCTGAGTGAAGCTGTGAACTGCTTCTCTGAAGTCACCTGGAACTCCTTTTAACTTTTTATTTTGTATTGGGGTATAAACCAATTAACAATGTTGTGCCAGTTTCAGAACATGGAAGGGACTCAGCCACACATATAAATGTATCCACTCTCCTCCAAACTCCCCTCCCATCCAGGCTGTCACATAACATTGAGCAGAGTTTCATGTGCTATACTGTAGGTCCTTGCTGGTTATCCATTTTAAATATAGCTGTGGGTACATGTCAATCCCAAACTCTCTAACTATTCCTTTCCCCTGGCAACCATAAGATCATTTTCAAAGGCTGTGGGTCTCTGTCTTGTAAGTAGGTTTTTCGTATCATTTCTTTTTAGATTCCACCTATAAGGGATGTCATACGATATTTCTCCTTCTCTAAAGAAAGTCACTTGGAAAACTTTTTTTTTTTTTAAGTAGAAAACAAAACTTTGATGAAAACTTCTTAAAAGTTCCAGTATGAAGTAACAAAATCAACAACTTACAAATCTCTTTCAGTCCTTTGCCTTTCAAGCAAAATATTCTCTTCAAAAAAATGCCCATTTCATAAATAAATATCCCCATCTATAGGCTAGGTGTGCCTGAGTAGATACATGGATATAAAATTCAAAAGAAAAGGAAATGAAAATATTTTAAAAATAAAAATCTGAACCCTTTCCTTGAGGTGTATTGCAATATGGTTACCAACATATTCAATACCTTGTAATAATCAAGTTACTGATGAGTCCTGGAACAGCCCCTGAAATCAAAGAACAAGAGATCCTAGTTGTTCATGAGTCACAAATTGGCAGCAGAAGGAAAACTGACGGCAACTGGACAGGATCTCAAATACATGAAACCCACACATTCTGAACAATTGCACACTCACTTCAAGTAGCTAATAGTCTATATGGTTTTACAAAAGGAAAGAGCTCAGAACCTGGAATATAAATAGTTGCCCTCTGAGTGATGGGCAGTCCTAAAGCATCCTTAATGCTTTTTCTTATCAACACTTGACTCCATATGAGGGGACCAGTCAAACATCAGATCTCATCTCATAGATGACCTTGGGTGTAGAAACCTCAGATGCAACTTGTTATTTTGTTGCTTTAGTTGCTAAGCCATGTCCGACTGTTTGCGACCCCATGGACTGTAGCCCACCAGGCCCCTCTGTCCATGGGATTTCCCAGGCAAGAATACTGGAGTGGGCTGCCATTTCCATCTCCAGGTGGAATTCTTTATCCTCACTTTCTCCTCCAACCCAGCATGACATTACAGGTCCTAGACTGAGGCAGAAGCAGAGACAGGAATGAGGACGGACAGTGGAGACAACGAAAAACAGTTACCCGGCCGGCAACACACCATTAAGTACCCAAGTGCATTAAGTAGAGAGGGTGGCATTCACATGCTTGCTGGGGGATAGCACTGTGACCACACATGTGCCCAGAAACCGAGCCAACGTGCAGAGTCCATCTCACAGAAGAGCACCGTGGTTTCCAGAACCTACTGGCCAGAGGACCTTCCTGCAAGTAACTGTCACTTGTGAGAAGAATGCTAAAAGTGATAGCGTTAGTCACTGAGTCACATCAAACTCTTTGCGACCCCAGGGACTGTAGCCCGCCAGGCTCCTCTGTCCGTGGGATTCTCCAGGCAAGAATACTGGAGTGGGTTGCCACTTCCTTTTCTAGGGGATCTTTCCAACCCAGGGATCGAACTGCATTGTCGGCAGGTTCTTTACTATCTGAGCCACCAGCAAAGTCTGAGAAGAATGCTAAACTATGCCCTTCCGCAGAACGCTTTTCCAGGGAAGAAGTGCAGGTGGGGGCAGTGGCAGGGAGTGGATTCCTGAAACCGGCTAAGGACAACTGTCCTGTTCCCAAACTTCTATTTCAAGAACTCAAGTACGGAGCCAATTGAGAAGGTGTATCTTTCAGTAAGGAGCACACAAACTCAAAAATCTCATTCCCCGTGTCAGAGCTGACCCCATGCAATCCATTTCAGAGAGAGCTCACCCCCATCCAGGGTGGCATGGCCAGGGCACCATATCTGTGGACAGAACTAGGCTGATCCTGCTAATTCCCCAAACTGCTCCAAGCCCCAAATAAAATTATGGTTATGAGATCCTTATACTGCAGTTGTTTAAACTCTGCTCCCCTCCAAAGCACCAAGGGATCCTTATTTCTCATAACCACTGCGTGGGTGAGGTCAGGCCAGAGGGCCATCAGAGGCCTTGAGGTCATACGCTTGCCCTGACAGGACCCTGGAGCCCAAGAGCCTCTGGCAAGTCCGTACTGCCAGCCATATTTGTGGGATGATTATGGCCAGGCTGAAAATTGATTTTTGATTAGCAATAATCCTGGCTAAATTAAAGAGATCACAGTCTAAGTTTCTCACCTGGAGTGCCATAAATTCTATGTATACTGAGGTATTAAATCTTTTTAGTTTGGGTGGGTCTGGCTGATCATTCCTGGCTAAAAGTAACCTCAACAGGTTAATCCAGTGTATCTTAATTTATCCCAGAGTCATTTATATATGTTTTTCCTTTTAATACATCATGAGGTAAAAAGGATAGGCCTATGGCAGTATGATGTTTAAAGATAATCTTTTATTTCTAAATTTTTATATATAAAAGTTTAAAGACCTATTATAGAACACAGCATTTAAAAAAACAAAGCATTATCCCTTTGAGAATCTGATGCCAAAGCCCTGTTCCCCAGAATGCACCTCCACTCATTCATGCAGTATTTTGCATACAACTTCAGAGGGCTATAGAATCCAAACTGAAGGTCTGTTCTGGAAGAATTATGAGACAAATCCAAATTTGCTATTTTTAGAGGGGTTCATCTGCTTCTTTCCTCCACCCTTTCTCTAGTTCAGCCTCTAAAGACCAGAGAATTGCCAAAGAAATCTCTGAGGAAAGTACACTGAACTCCCTTGTAACTTCCTAGTGAGCATGCAGAAACCACTGTCAATTCCAAGAGGTATTCCTGAGCAGCTGGCGCAACCGCCAGCTGCTCAGGGAGGAGATGCTACTCACTGGCCCCAAGCATCGCCCAGCCTTGCAGTACCAGCTCTGGGTGTTGGGAACCACTGACACATACAAAGCACACCTCCTTCTGTGTGTGGATGCATCTTTTAAAGTGAAAGTTGCTCAGCTGTATCCAACTCTTTGCAACCCCATGGAATATTCAGTCCATAGAATTCTCCAGGCCAGAATACTGGAGTAGGTAGCCTATCCCTTCTCCAGGGGATCTTCCCAACCCAGGGATTGAACCCAGGTCTCCTGCATTGCAGGCAGATTCTTTACCAACTGAGCTATCAAGGAAGCCTGGATGTATCTTTGGTTAGTATCTATACTAGAAACCACATGCAATCAATCACCTTGCAGTCTCCATTCTCCACTGCAAACACATGATCTTGTTTGTGTGTTTTAACCAGTCACAGCTGCCACTAGTCAAGGCAAAAGTGTACAAATGTGGAATGGGCAAAAAAGGGACATTTACATCAATTAATTTTAGCAGCATCTTTATTGCAACAAAGAACCTGTAATAAAATGCAACAAAACTAATGTTTCACTTTACATGATTAAAAGCCATGTAGCTGAAAATGAGAAAACCCATAAACTTACTGGAGTGAGACATGCAGTTCTTTTTATACAAGTCAACGCTTAAAACAGCAGGCACTTTATGTTCTAAAATTAAAGACCTGAACTCCAATTGTGCTGAATACAACATAAATTTGTATTTGGGTTATTTAAAAACAAACATACAAACACTACTTCTCTCTCTCTGTGAGGGACTTAAATGATTACCTAGAACTGTCTTTTGACAAAGTAAGAAAAAACTGGAGCCAGCACCTTGCACTAACATGCCTCCTATTTTAGGCTGCAAGATGGATAGGCGAGGTTGGGCTGTGGGAAGGTGAAAGTCAGAAAAGTCTCCTATGTCTGCTGGGAATGGACACTCAGCTTCCTTATCTTAGTTTAGATATGGCCATGTCGCTTTGCTTACTTTAAATGGCTCTAATTTGGGTTCCTAGGCTTAAACAAGCACTTTATATCCCAAGCCCCAAACCTCCCACTACACCGAGGAAGACACGTTGAGTGTAACAATTTTAATTAACTTCAGAATGTCATATACTAATTAGAAGTACTGCTTCATTAATAAGCATGCTTAGCATTTACTTCAGAATGGAAAAATTAACCATTTTATGTTATCTTTAAAATGTTTCATAGGAATATATTAATAAATACTTCTTTAAAAATTTGCCTTTTCTACATATCATTTAACTATCATGAGTTGGAATATCTGGATGGAGCACTAAGGGTGGCCATGGGTGTATTTTCTCCTCTCTATATGGAGGTTCCTCCTCTAAAAAACGAGAACATCAGATTATATCAAAGATATAAGAGCTTGAAAGTTCTATAATTCTATAATGAGAGATCTCATAGGAATCATTCCACCTAAAGAGAGAACAATGTTACAGAGAGGTGGGATACACTTTTCTTTAAGAAATAAAACAAGTAAAAGTAAGCATCAGTATCTATTACCTCATTCTTTTGAAAAATCATGCATGCATTGTGACTTCTTCCTCTTATGTATGAGGCACTGGAACCAAGCCAGGAATAGCAAGAGGGAAAAACCTTCATTCCAAAATTAATCTCCAGACCAAGGGGCGATACAGTTAATGATACCTTCTGCTTCTTTCAGAGTGAAAAAATGGCCAATAATTATTGTATGAGGAGCTATCTTGACTATTGTTTTAGGTTCTTGAAAATCAGTTCAGTGTAAAAATCACCTATTATTTTCTTAATCCAACTCAGTCCTACTTCTTAAAATAGCCCCACAAATGACTTGCTTTAGAGTCACCTGGAACGCTTGCTAGGAATGCAGATTCCTGGTCTCCACTTAATCAACCAAACCCAAATTTCTAAGAGTGAGGTTCAAGAGTCTCACTGCTCAACACACAAGCAACCATACCTACCTGATGGTTGTTCAAGTGCATTCAATGATCAAACCTGCAACACTCCCCCTTGGTGTTTAACCTAGTACTTTTTGGTTCTCACTAAAATTGCTGCTACACTCTTGCCTTTTAGTTTGCTGCCCGTACACAGGGTACAAATAGTTTTAGTGAGGTTTCTACAGATTGCCTGAATTGACTATGTTTTTCACATTGATTTTAAAAATCAAATTCATTCAAGTTGTCTTTTTGCATGCAAATTCAGTCAGGTATTTCCCCCCTCTATAGAAGGAGAATGGCCTTTAAGTGACTGACAGGGAATGATAACAGAAACATTCCTTGTGATGGGAGGAAAGCAGATGGCAAGATGCAAAAGGAAAATACCTGTGAATTTGAGAGTCCATGAGGTTCCTTAAGGTTTGTTTTGGTAAAATACGAGATGTCATTTTGAAAACACAGCCATACTGGGTAAGCGGTTTCAAATGAACAGCTGTCTAAGAGCTACTGTAGGCCATTTCTACTTTGCATACTATATAAGGATATATCCTCGGAGGCCAACTAGGTCCACAAACAAAAATTGTCTTCAGTAATCAGATACAAACTTTAGTCATGGGGGAAAATACTTTTTTGGGGAAGAATATTACCCAAATCAATTTAATTTAACATTGAAAAGAATATAAACATATCTCAGCATGGGAAAATATCATAAACAAGAAAATCAATACATATACAGTCATAGGGAAAAGTGTGGTATCTATAATACAGTATAAATACAAAAACAGCAAAACCCAATCCCCCTCCACGGACAGAACCACCAGGTCACCCTGCCATCTCTGGACCTCTCCCACCTCCCATGTGGCCCTCAAAGATGAAGTCCACATCTCAAGCACAGCTATCCTTACTAATGGAGGCTGTGCTCTCTAGGATAGGAATCTATTCATTCTGTAATGGTGAGAGAGAGTACAATTTTTTTCTTTCGGAACACTGTTTAGAAGTACTGATAGCAACTTTCCAAACATTGAGGCTTGTGCTAAAAAGGGTCAAACTCTTGGGTGCCTTCTCTGACACTAGCTCCGATATGACCCAGCTAGCACCCTATGATTCTAAGATGACAGATCCCAATCAGCACCAATCAGCACTATGAGCTCCCTTAATAGTCAAGCGCTAGGGCTAAATCAGGAACATGTCATGACCATTCAAGAAATCGCTTATAAGCTTTGAACACTGAAAAAGAGAGTCATGGCTGGCTGGGGATCAGTTTATAGTAAAGAGGTTGTCTGGAAACCTCTGTATTTTAAGATCACAATATTTAAAGGATGCTCAAATAATTTATAAAGGTTAGAGAAAGTTTCAATTTGTAAGGCTTCCAAAATTAAGAAGAAAATAACAAAAAGTGAGAATTAGAAATGTAAAAGTAACTGTAAGCAGCTTTTCTTCCCCTGAATAATGTTAGTCTGTAACTGTTGGCAAGAGAGTGATCTCTTAATTCTGGTTTCCTTAGCTAATATTCTAGGAGTTTAAATTTCAATTCTTAAAGTTCTTCATGAGTATTTTTGGTCAGATTATACTTCTGCTTAGTTCTTAAGCAGTCCCTTGCCATTCTCCACACCCTGGTCTCCCCGACTCCACCAAAATTCCCTTCCATTGCCCTAAAACTCTGCAACATTTCAACGTGGAAATACCCAATGGAAAATGGCACCACTAAATTTTCTGAAGAATACGAGTGAATGTATTTTTTTCTTTTCCCAAAGGAAAAGGAACTGCCTGCAAATATTTAAGCTCTAATTATCTGGTTAAAATTTTCCTGCCTGTAATTATCAATATTATAATCATGCTACATATACAGTTACTTGCCTTTATGTGAAAAGAAAAACCCACCTGGTCATATCATCAAAGAGAACCATTTATACTAGATACAATTTAAATTGGCTAAAAACTGGTCAGAGTTTGAATGAAACAAAGTAAGTGTCTTTAGGAGGCCACTAACTTAACCTTGAACAATCATTAATGATTGGTTAAGTCATAGGTTTAATAGTGATTAGTTTATAACATGCTGGATACACCCCAAGCAATGAAGCAGAAGCTATTCAATTACATTTAAGTGCTATCAAATCTGTAACTAGTCAGAGATTCTGGAATTGAACCAAGCCAATCACTAATATCATATTTTAACAAACTCAGAAGTATACTGTAAAAATACACTAAGTCCATGAGGTTTCATAATGTTATTAAAAATGAAAATAAGGTAGCATGAATACATGGTGCTAATGTCTTATTTCTTTCAGTGATTCTCAAGGTATTGCTGGGTCCCTTAGAAATATGTGTCATTTAATTTTGTGTGTGTATGGTTAAGGTATTAGATTACTATCCACAAGCTGTAAACACCTGCATGGCACCAGATATACTTTCAGAAGTAGATGTTATGTGGCAAGTACCAAAATGTGATGATCAATTCTCTATTGATTAAATTTAAACTTCCTCATTTGGTTAAACAGCCAGTGTATACCAGAGTTCTACACAGGTCAAAATTATATCACTTTCAGAGCAGCAATACGTGATCCAAGGTTTTCTTGAAGGTAGTGCAAAAGATGCAGTTCATAATGTTCTCCAGATTCAGGAACTCTTATGCTGTGTCTCTCCTGAGGATAGATCTTAAAAAACAACAACAAAATCAAAATACAAAAAATAAGAACTTAGTATCTCCTTCCAAAGCTTTCCAGAGATTTTCAACAGGATTAATAACATGGAGTAGAGCTTCTCCAAGATACTGCATACACACCTCCAATGTAAAGGGCCCTCTCCTTTAATTTTTTTAATATTATTAAAAAAAACTTTTTTGGCCACACCCCACGATGCACAGGCTCTTAGTTCCCGTCCAAGGTAGGAAGTGGGCATCTCAGCCACCAACTGAACCGCTGGGGAAGCCCCTCTTCTTTGTGTAATTCCCTGTGTACCACTAAGCTTACAGAAGGGGTCAATGGTTCTCCAAGTGTGGTTTGCAGACTCCTGGAGTCTTCAGAAACCCTTTCAAGGGATACACAGGGTCAAAACTACTTTCAGAACAAAACTAAGACATTAAAGAATAAGCCTTTATCCACTGTGTTGGCATCTGCACTGATAATGAAAGGCAACGGTGGACAAACTGCTGGTGCCTTAGCATGAATCAAATCAGTGACATACACTTTAGTAAATAAGGGAAAATGCCAGCTTCATTTAAGTATAAGTAAAATTTAGAATTTTATTAAATTGCAACCCTTGAGCAGAGGTCTTTTTATATTCTGGGGTGATAAAATGGGCAGAATGCATAATGCACTTCTGCTACAGGATGTCTGAAGGAAAAGATTTGTACAACTGAGTTTTCTTTCTTTTATCTGTGCCTTGAGGCATGCAAGCTCTTAAGTCCCCAACCGGGGATCGAACCCACGCCCCCTGCACTGGAAGCGTGGCGTCTTAACCACTGGATTGCCAGGGTTTCTAAAACTGAGCTTATAAACGGAACTCTGTTTTCTCACTTGAAAAAAAGACATCTATGGTGATTCAGACTTGACTACTTGGCAAACATTTTCTCAAAAATAATGTGAGCTGGCTACTTCAAAGTCAACATTGACAGTATTTGTTGCTAGTGATAAATTTCAAGATTTTAAGTGAAAATTAGAATTTTGGAAAACTTGCATCTACCACTACTATTTCATGAGTTTCCCAATACCTGGAAGACTTTACTGTTGGGATCAGTGGTAGTATTAATGTATGTGATTTTAAAAATATTGTATGATGAAATGAGTCAACACTTAGAAGTGAACCAGTGTTTTCCAGATGACCAATGCATGGATAAAAGATGCATCTGAAGTACAAGATCCATCCAACAGACTATAAGAGAGCATGAAAAGTTTACAGATATGGCTTCAGATTCCGCACTATAACTAACCTTCAAGGAACTACCATCTGTCCAGTTTTAGTGTAGCAACAAAGAATAGCCAATATGATCTGAAAAAGCTAAAATATTACTCCCATTTCTTAGCTAGGTATTTTGTGAGGCCGAAATGTCTTCATCTACTTTAGCCAAAACAACATTTCACAACAGACTATACATGGAAGTAGATATGAGCATTGAGGTGTATTTCTTATTAAGCCAGATATTAAAGGGATTTACAAATATGTAAAACAATACTTTCTCAGTAAACTTTAAATTGTTTTTCGCCCATAAAAAAAAATGTGATCTGTGCTAACATGTAATAATAGTTTATCACTGTTAACTAAATAAATATTTTAAGATTTTCTTAGTCAATATAACAGCAATACTCATAGACATAACTCGTGTAAACAAAAACTTTTTGGTATACAAAAGGGTCCTGAGACCCTTGAAAACTGATGTTATAGCTACATATCTCATAGTTTACCTACATAAATGCCAACTGAAACATAAAAGAAGGAAAGTAATATTTTTCATTTCTTATGGGCATATAATTCATGCAAGGAGTAGAAACAAGGAAGAAAAGGAAGAACAGTTTCTCTTAAAAGATTTTTTTTTTTTAAAATAATGGAGCAATGGAGGTGGGTAACTTTTGGTTTCTGCCCCAGTGTCAATATAAAATAGAAGAAAATTAAAAGACCATATATTCAGGTCCTAAAAATCCTTTACAACAATGAAATCAAGTAGCATTTCCTCACCCTTCCAAGGGGAAGAAGAAAAGCAAAGGAGGATAGTGAATGGACTCCTGTCATCTTGTCCACGATTACAAACTGAAAGCAGATACAGATACACAAGTCATGTAATCGGACAGGCCAATTTTCATCCTGACTTCAACAGAATCTTAACTTTTATCCAACTAGAGGCACTGCTAACTATGCCTATTATTTCAGTTCTCTTAAGCAGAGAGTGGCCACAGCTGAAAATTCAACTTCACTCCATCGTTTATTATATTCCAAAGTAACCAATCATGAATGATGACTATTTTAATCAGAAAATTAAAAGAACTCACCTGTAAATCATATGGCTTTCCAGCCCTCACTAAAAAACTCAGTAATATACTGGTGTGTGCAAAATGAACATTCTCATCCAAGAACCCATGTAAGAGTAGTAAACGATTTGGTCTGGAGAAATGGAAATATCAGAGGATGAGGTAAAACAGAGTATTTGGGAAAACTACTAAACTTGTTAAAACTAACCATAACCTACTACAATAACTTCCTTATACTGTAATGTTAGAATAAGGATTCAACATTTCAATATTAAATTAGTAATATATTAACCAGATGCTATATGTAATGAAAAAAAGTAAATCACGTGTTCAATTTCCTATTAAGATATTAGCATACATCAATAATTACAGCATGTCCCTAGAAAAAGAACAATCACATGTGGTCTTTGTAAAATATATGTTAAGCAGCAGTGGGATTTTCTCCACTGGGAAACAGCGGTGCTGTGCTGCGCTTAGTCGCTCAGTCGCTCAAGTCGTGTCTGACTCTTTGCGACCCCATGGACTGTAGCCCGCCAGGCTCCTCTGTCCATGGACATCCTCTAGGCAAGGATACTGGAGTGGGTTGCCATGCGCTTCTCCAGGGAAACAGTGGTATACATAATTAATAAGCTTTTTTTAACACATCAGCAATTGCTTCAAATATAACTTGCTAAAAAACCCAAATTATATGAACTGGCCTATAATTCAGCTTTAAGAAAACAGCCATGCCTTCTAGTAATCCATAAAATATTAGTTTTATTTTTGTCATATTTGTAGCTTTCCTTATTATTAAAGACAATCTTAAAAAATACAATTTTAAATTTATAATTTTAATTTTAAAGCTTGAACTTACTCAGAGGGGAATTTTTCTGCCTGCATGGCCACAGATCCTAAGTAATAGCCCTGTTCATTCTGGTCAGGGTGACCCATATAACGTTCCGTGTAGCCTGTATCATAGAAGATCCACAGAGTGACTGGGGCCCCAGCAATAGCAACCTACATAAGATAACAGTGACAGTCAAGTGTGGTTCAGAAAAGAATGGTTAACACTGAGAGTCTGTAACTGCAAATTTATAGGCTAAAATTATCTTTAGGCTTTAGCCTCACAATTATGGTCTCAGGCAACTCAGAAAATCAAAGGGGAATGCCAAGGTCAAGAACTTGATACTTAATGAGTCAGCTAGCTTCATGTTCCAGAGGTGCCACACACTAAATCCTTAACCTGGGCTGGATGAAACATAAACATGAGTCTCCATTAGAAGAGGAGGTGAACTAGAACATGTGAATGCCTCAGTGTAAGCTGAGGAAAAAAATATGGGACAAGTGTCAGCTTTACATAGGAAGAGCAGTCATTTTCTTCTTTTTTGTTTTTTTAGCTTCTGTTGGCAGTACAGAATTTAAAACAATGAATGAAATATATTTACGTACTAAACACTTGTCTCATTTTAAGGCTCCCACACAGTTTTATATTTAAATATTGTAATTACTTTCTTGACAACTGCAAGCCTGGGAAAATTATGGCAGTATTCAGAGTTCGTTTTGTGGTTATTATAAACAAAGATTATCTGAATATACAAAAACCCTATCACTTTTATTTCTAAAAATAAACAATTTCCACTGTAAAAATCATGTTAATGAAATAAGAAAAATGCTACTCATTATTTCCATTTTCTTAACAGTTTTTAGCATCTTTTTTCTAACATATTTTTCTAAGAGGTTGTTTATAAAGTTGTAATCACTGCTTATATATTTAGTAGTTTATTCATTTGGTACAGATTTACTTAGGACCTACTATGCGCCAAGCATTGTGCTTGGCTGCTGAGGATACAGTATAGGGCAGATAGATCCCTGCCCCCAGAGGTTGTAGCCCAATAATTAAACAAATAAGAACAACCCAATACGAATGTGGGTTTTACTAATCATGACTATCTCCCATAATATTTGGCATATGTCTGTTAATAGCTAATAACTGATCAAGCTGACAAGTATTTTATACAGATATATACAGATAAAGAAATATAAATATATATCCCGCAAGTTGACAAGATAAGTCTATTATTTCTCATGGCTGTTAAACACACAAACCCTAACATTTCATAATACTGTCAACTTCAGAAATTTGGTTCTTTTCTTGTATCTCAATTTATAGAAAATTCTACCCTTATTGCAAAAGAAATACCATAGGAAATCACATACCCTGAAGATATCTGACCTCTGCATTAACGCCATTAGGGACAGGTATCCTCCATAGGACCAGCCATGGATGCCCACACGATCTAAGTCAATGAAATCATATTGAGAGGCTAGATACTGGAGTCCTTCCACTTGATCGTCAATTTCTATTTGACCCTGTCAAAAAAGGGAGACCATTTCACTGATTCTGATAAATAAAAATCTCATTATTTTTGAAAGCTGGCAGAAGTTCTTACTAAAAACACCTGTGGTTTTTTATTTTTTAGAAAAGAACTTATTATTGATTGAGATTCTGTGGCTTGGAAAAAAATTTTTTAACTCTATTTAGAGATAGGAGCCTATAGCTTCTGTTGCTAGCCTGTCCTAGAGTTTAGTTACCCCTTAGTCACAAAGTTCTTTCCTACTGCAACCCAAAATGTCCTTTGTCGTATGGGTATTTCCCATTTCCATTTGTTCTGTTGTCTGCTAAGAGGTCTGCATCTTCCTTGTAACAAGCCTTCCTATACCCAAAGATGAAAAATTAGCCCCCTTAAGTGGATGACTAATTTTACTTCTCTTTAAACTGCAATAAAGTGGAAGGAATCACTCTTAAGGTCTTGTCCTCCTCCTTCCCCACTATCTACCTCTAGGAATTGAACATACAATCTCTTTAAAGTCCTATATAGTCCTAATTCCTATCACCACCACCCTATCTGTATTACTAGGCCTGCCAGTGCACACAATCTCACTTTACTGAGCCAAAAACAAAAATAAAAACAAAAACTTACATGAGAATACAACATAAGGTCAAAGAACTGGCTGTGGGAGAAAATCCCCATGTCTTACTCAGCATGTCCAATACACTGGCAAACACAGTAACTGCCTTACTGTGCAAAAGGAACATCGGATTCTCATCATTTCCCAAAGCAGCAGAAAGGACATAGGGCATCTCTAAAAGGTAGCATTAAAGCCTCCTGTAGAGAGAAAGAGGCTTGTCACAAGGAAGGCACTAACCAGTTGGTTTCTCTCTTCACAGAGGACAGAACAAATCTCAGTTATTCCTCTTAACAGTGTACAGGATGCTGAAAACTACACGTGATGCCTTCTGGCTAAACTGGACATAAAAAACAGAAAGAGCGGTGGTTTCTATGTAAAAGTGGCTCTATCTCAGCTCCACAAAGCTACACACGGGTAGGCTGGAATAGCCCAGTGAGCATCGGGGGGCTCCTTCCCTCCCCCCGCAAACACAGGCTCACACGTGTGCACGTGCACGCCAACACACAGCCCCGTCCCCCGTTTCCGTCTCTGGGGTCTCACACCAAACAAAGCACCAAAAAATGCAAACGTCTTTAAAAGAGAAACGCTGGTACGCTCACACACCATTTTATACTTAAAGGCGCCTTCAAATTTAAGCCCTCGGTGACAGGACCCCCTGTTGTCTATCACCACAACCACATAGCCCAGAGAGGCCAGGGTGTTCAGTCGGAAGTACTTCACTCCTTTAAACCGATTATTCACCAACTGCACCTGAGGAAGAAGGACAACTTCAGTGAAATGTATTCTATGGTAGCACACAAAAGCAAATTAGAGAGGCAGGATGCTGCAAAAAACAGAAAGCTTACATTTTTAATATTATTTTGCCTATAAAATGAATTATTTTCTTGTGGCAAGAACACATAAAATGGACCCTCTTAAAAATTTAAGTGTACAATAATGTTTTGTTAATCATAGGACAATTTTGCACAGCAGATGTCTAGAACTTATTCATCTTGCATAATGCAGATTTTTTTAATGGTCACTGTTTAGTAACTCCCTCTTTCCCCTTCCCTGATATATTTTTTAATTAACTTAAATCTTTTCATGTTTATGTTATTTCTTTTCTTTCTTAACTTCACATGCAAAGTTCAGAGAGGATTAGTGAACAACTACAGACTTCAAAATTATAATCTAGATATTAATTACTATAAGATAAATGATTGTCTATTCCATAAAAAAAGTTACTAAAATGATTACTTCTACCTTGAGAAAGAAATGCACCCTTCAAATGACGGAACAGGATCATTTTTTTTTTCTCCCTACTTATATCTTCTGGGATTGTCTCTGACCGGTAGAGGGAAAACTTAAGTACATTAATAAAATACTGTGACCAGTCAGTTTACTTTTCCCTGTTATACAGATCAGTGCAAAAGGTAAGATAATTCTTAAAAAACTTTAGCACCCTAGAAACTATACTTCAAAATGACTGAGAAATTAAATGCAGTTTAGTGCTTCAACAGAAGTAAATTCTCCAGTGAAAAGAAGACTTTAACTAATGGGCAAAAAACTACAGAAGTTCAAGGTTTTGATGGACAGTAAGAGCAAAGAGGAACTAAAGAGCCTCTTGATGAGGGTGAAGGAGGAGAGTATAAGAGCTGGCTTAAGATTAAATATTTAAAAAACTAAGATAATGGCATCCAGACCCATTACTGCATGGTAAATAGGAAGGGGAAAAGGTGGAAGTAGTGACAGATTTCCTCTTCTTGGGCTCCAAAATCACTGCAGACGGTGACCGCAGCCATGAAACCGTAAGACAGTTGCTTCTTGGTAGGAAAGCTATGACAAACCTAGACAGCGTGTTGAAAAGCAGGGACATTACTCTGTCAACAAAGGTCCGTATAGTCAAGGCTATGGTCTTCCCAGGGGTCACGTACGATTGTGAGAGCTGGACCATAAAGAAGGTAGAATGCCAAAGAACTGATGCCTTCAACTGTGGTGCTGGAGAAGACCCTTGGACAGCAAGAGATCAAACCAATCTTTTGTTTTGCTTTGTTTCTTGGTGCCAGAACCTGGGACAAACCAGTCAATCTTAAGGAAGATCAACCCTGAATATTCAGTGGAAGGACTGAAGCTGAAGCTTCAGTATTCTGGCCATCTGACGAGAACAGATGACTCACTGGAAAAGTCCCTGATGCTGGGAAAGATTGAGGGCAGAAGGAGAAGAGGGCATCAGAGGAAGAGACGACTGGAAGGCATCACTGATACAATGAACATGAACGTGGGCAAACTCCAGGAGATGGTGAGGGACAGGGAGGCCTGGCATGCTGTAATCCACGGGGTCGCAAAGAGTAAGACACAACTGGGGGACTGAACCGCAACAACAAAGACAGATAATAAACAAAAAATGGATTCTGGCAAAACTGAGAAAGCGTTCTCTGGTGGAAACAATGGGAAAACCAAGTTAGTCAGGAATTAAAATAAGAACGGATGCTTTCTTCACTCAATAAACATCTACTGATCATTTACTGGGCTAGACTGGAGGTGGGCATGTATAAAAATCTTCCTTTTGAACTTCTGGATGTTTAGTTACCACTGTAACAACTGCCAAACAGGTCTTTGTTTCTATACTTGTCCTCCATACAGTCTATTCTCACAGTAACAGAACAATGTTTTAAAAATGTAAATCAGGTATGACTTTATATCTGGCTCCTTCTAATGGCAGGGCATTTAGATCAGAGTAAGATCTAAACTCCTTACCACTGCCTTCGAGACCCTACATTACTTAGCCCTTGGCTATTTTCTCTCACCTCATTTCTCCCCCTTGAGCACTGTATTCTAGTCTTGCTACCAACTATATCGAGTTGGTTCTAACCCCAGGACCTTGAGACTTACTCTTCCATCAGTCTGGAATGCTCTTCCCTCAGCAATTTTAACATGGCTCATCCCTTCTCATCCTCTGCAACTCCGAGAGCTTCCTTGACCTTCTCATCAGAACCCTCATTTTAGTCACTTTATCTTCCTTCTCAACAATTATTCATAACACTTCCATTATATGAAGTTACATAATTTATCTTATTTTCCTCATTAATCTTCATGAGGGTGGGACATTAGTCTGACTTGTTCATTGTGGTTATCCTCATTGCCTAGGATACTTCTTGGTACATAAGAGGTGCTCAGTGACTATTTGCTGAATAAATGAATGAAAAATAAAGAATGATGGTTTTCCTTTCTACCTTGGGAAGAGGTGTTTGGTGGGCAAAGGTGCTTATTTTTAAAGGAAGGGAGCTGCAAAAAGAAGTAGTAAGCCTAGAAGAACACAAATGCGAACATGTAAGAAAATTAACTCACTTCTTTGCCTGCTGTAAATCACCGAAGATGGCCTCAGTTGCCTGATAAGAACATTTTCCCCCAGAGCCAGTATTTCTGCCTTTGCAGCCTCAAGGCCTGCTTCTTCTTAGAAGAAGGTACTTAAACACAATGCCCTTTAGCACCAAGAATTCAAAAGTTTTCTTCAGTATCAATTCTTTAAAACCTGTATTCTGCTATTTTAACCTCTCTTATGCATTTATGTTTGCAGAACAGTGTCCCACACATAGGAAGTATCATAAGTATTTGTTAAATAAACATTTTTAAACAACACTACTGTTATCAATAAAAAGTTTAAAGCAATAAGCCTTAACTTCAAATAGAATTATTTGTTGCTTTCCTTGGTTTCACTTATATCCTACTGCAGGCATTGCAAATTTAATCAGGAAGTAATTCCTTTCACATTATGAATTGAGACAATGTTCCTATTTAAAAAGACTCCCACTTTGATCTGAATACCTACCAAAGGAAGAAAAAAAAAAAAGACTTGGATCACTTCTAGGATTTAATCAAATTTTGCAAGGTTACTGTGTGCTAGTAGAAAGATCTGCTCTTACATTAAGGAGTCTCTCATAACTAATCAAAATTATTATCAAACACAAGGATGAATGATCTCCCAATGGGTTGAAGTGCCAACGGATTCTGTCACTCAAAGTCTTAGAGTGAAATCTCCCTGCAGACTGAATACCAGATTTTCCTGTGGGCTCACCAAATTTGAATGCATCCAAAAAACATGTTGAGAAACAAACAGCTCTATTTTAGTGGTATTAAGTATATTCACACTGTTGTACAACCACCACCACTACTGCTTTCCAGAGCCTTTTCATCATGTCAAACAGAAACTTCAAATCTTTAAACAATAATTCCCTATCCCTCCCCCAGTCCCTGACAAGTTCTTTTCTACTTTCTATCTCTATGAATTTGCTTCTTCTGGGTATCTCACACCAGTGGAATAATACAATATTTATCCTTTTGTGCCTGGCTTATTTCACTTAGCATAATGTCCTCAAGGTTCACCCATGTAGCATAAGTCAGAATTTCAACCTTTTTTAAGGCTGCATAATATTGCTTTATATATCACATTTTGTTTACCCATTTGTCTATCAATGGACCCTGGGGTTGCTTCCATCTTTTGGCTATTGTGAATGATGTTGCAATTGACACTGCATACTTGTAACTCAAACAAGTATCTGAGTCTCTGCTTTCAATTCTTCTGGGTATGTAGCCTGATGGAACTGCTGGATCAGATTGTAATTCTATGTATAAATTTTTGAAGTACTGCTATATTGTTTCTCACAGCAGCTGCATCATTTTACATTCCCATCAGCAAAGTAGAGTTCCAATTTTTCTACACCCTCACCAACATTTATTATTTTCCTTTTTATTAAAAAAAAGAGCTACTCTAAAGGGTATGAAGTGCTATCTCATTGTGGTTTTGATTTGCATTTCCCTAATGATTAGTGACACTATCTTTTCATATGGCTTAGACTTTTTAAACTTAATTACTAATATAAGGGGGGATTCCCTGGTAGCTCAGATGGTAAAATGTCTGCCTACAATGTGGGAGACCCAGGTTCAATCCCTGGGTTGGGAAGATCCCCTGGAGAAGGAAATGGCAACCCACTCCAGAACTCTTGCCTGGAAAATCCCATGGACTGAGGAGCTTGGCAGGCTACAGTCCATGGGGTCACAGAGTCAGATACGACTGAGCAACTTCACTTCACTAATATAAGGAGTCCTTTAAAATCCTAAAGTCCTTAAAAATCTAGATAACCAGCTAGTTTTTATGTTTTTCACATATCTCATATATCATTTCTTCATTGGGAAGAAGAAACATCCTTCTTAAATAATAGAACATGTAAAGATTTTAAGAATGTCCTCTAATTTCTCTCTTGAATTTCTTTATATTATACCTTTTTTTAAGTTCACAAAGATCTGGCTTCCAAGTTTTTAAGAGAAGTTTCATTTAACTCTTTCATAATTTATGTGTAGATAACTACTGTGTAAATGCAAATCACGTTTTGTTTGTAAAACACATTAAACAACGGCAAAGTGATTTAAGTTGATATATGATCATCATTGCTGAGATGTTATGGCTTATGTAGCTACCTTTTATGTTTTGGATAACTTGACACCTAGATACACTTTCAGATCTGAATAACGGGATGTAACTATGAAATATGGTATTTACTGAATTCTAGAGTTGTAATTGGACCTCCCTGATGCTACAGTAGATAAGAATCCATCTGCCAATGCAGGAGTCACAGGTTCAATCCCTGGTCTGGGAAGATCCCACATGCCATGGTGCAAGTCCATGTGCCACAACTCCTAAGCCTGTGCTCCAGAGCCCAGGAGCCGCGATTCCTGAAGCTGGGAAGCCCGCGCACCCAGACCTGTGCTCTGTGGCGAGAGGAGCCGTCACAGTGAGAAGCCTGCGCAACCGCAACAAAGAGGAGCCCCTGCTGGACAGACCTACAGAAGGCCTGAGTGCAGCAACAGAGACCCAGCACCATCAAAAATAAATTAACCTTAAAAAAGAGAGAGAGTTATATTAGGAAAAAATAGTGTACTTCTAACTTCTTTAGGGACTCAATGTGAGATATATAACCAAGATTAAACTTTAAAAAAAAATTACCAGTTAACCAACTAACCTACCCAAAACACTTTACTCTGATAGTAAAATTTCCTTAATATTCACATGCTAATATGAAAAAAGAAAATCAAGGTGTAAACTTGCAGTGCTGAAGAATAGTATGTGGGGTATTAAGCTGCTTCAGTCGTGTCTGACTCTTTGCGACCCCATGGACTGTAGCCCACCAGGTTCCTCTGCCCACGGGGTTCTCCAGGCAAGAGTACTAGAGTGGGTTGCCATGTCCTCTTCAAGGAGACCTCTCCAACCCAGGGGTCAAACTGCATGTCTTGGGTCTCCTGCATCGGCAGGCCGATGCTTTACCACTACTGCCACCTGGGAAGCCCCGGGTTTAAATTCTCGCTTATGTAAAAGCTGTGTGACATGTGGACTCGTGCCATTTAGCAGCTGCCTAGCTGCTGCTGCTAAGTCACTTCAGTCGTGTCCGACTCTGTGCAACCCCACAGACGGCAGCCCACCAGGCTCCTCTGTCCCTGGGATTCTCCACGCAAGAGTACTGGAGTGGGGTGCCATCTCCTTCTCCAGCAGTTGCCTTAACTAACTGATAAAAGTAATATAGCTTGCTTGAGAGATCTGGCCTTAGAATGAAGAGAGGGAATTCATTAGGATACCAAAGGTTTCAAAAATATCTGTTAAGACTCTTTTATAACCAAGACATTTAATTATTTAATACCATTTTCCAAACAAGTTCTCTACCTAGAATACAACATATTTACTAACCGACATGACCATCACATTCCCCATGACAGTTATAGTCCTCAGCGTGAATTAAGAAATTGACATTGAGGGAATTCCTGGGCATTCTGAGAAGGCAGTGGCACCCCACTCCAGCACTCTTGCCTGGAAAATCCCATGGATGGAGGAGCCTGGTAGGCTGCAGTCCATGGGGTTGCTAAGAGTCGGACACGACTGAGCAACTTCACTTTCACGCACTGGAGGAGGAAATGACAACCCACTCCAGTGTTCTTGCCTGGAGAATCCCAGGGACAGGGGAGCCTGGTGGGCTGCCGTCTATGGTATCGCACAGAGTCGGACACGACTGAAGCAACTTAGCAGCAGCCAGTGGTTAAGACTCCGCACTTTCACTGCCAAGGGCCCTGGTTCAATCCCTGGTTGGGGAACTAAGATCCCACAAGCAAAGCAGCATGGCCCCAAAAAAGAAAGTAACACTGATTTTCAAATTTGCTACCTAACAAAACCCAGCTTCCTAAACTCCTAAACTGGGTAATGAGGGCATAAGCCACAGTCAGTAATAGCAGAGGCTCAGCAATGCTCAAATCTTAAACAACTGATCAGACATTTAAATAAAAAATTATCTAAAAAAAAGAAAAGAAAAACACATACACATATGTACATAAATATGCCTACCTGAGGACCACCATATATAAACAGCACAGTGGGGTATTTCTTTCCAGGTTGTAGATCATGAGGTTTGTACAGCATCCCATACAATGTAAATCCAGTAGTGCTTTCAAAAGAAAAAATTTCTGGAGGGGTATAGTCAGGAAGAGGACCTGGGAGGAGGTAATATATTCTGTAAAGTTCTTATGGGAGCTTGGCAATCTGAGAGCAAGGAAAAAATACCATAAACCCACTACCCTAATAACTATCCCTTCTTTAGATGATAAGCAAGAAATTAAACACAAATAGTTATATTTAAGAAAGGAAATCTAATGAACATATCAAATTATCTATTTCAGAAGCAGACACAAAGTATTATCAATAATCCTTGGAGCCCAGGAGGTATTTACATGCAGAACACAAATACTTTGCACTCAGCTTATATAACTTATCGATGGTTAAGCCATATACCTGATGAGAAACTGAAAGCACGAATTAACTTGCTCAAAGCAGGTGCTCAAAAAACATTTCTTTATGATCATTAGAGAATAAGCCTAATCAGAACCCAGAAAAAAAAAAAATCATGATCAGTGTTTGGTTTTAGAAAGCCACACAGACCTCTCCTGAGTCTATGTATACTGGATGATGTTCCAGTCGAAGCAGAGATCAGCGTATTAGCAATTCTAATTGTGGACATCAGAACATACCCATACCTTGTGGTTTTGCACTAATTTCTTAACCCTTTAGGAGATATTTATGGGTGAAAATATCTAACAGAAAAAAGGATTTGGGTATAAAATGAGTTAGAAGATATAAAATATTAGTCCACTGTTTAAGAAATCAAGCATTTTAAATTCAGGTAATCACAGTGCTCTTCACTGCCATATAAAATGAGGATTTATCTTTTATTAAGATGGCCATTGCAAGTGCTGGTAGAAGTTTAAGAAAGCTACCAGCTGGGTATTCCTTAAAGCTGCAGCTTCCCTGCTTAAGAGTATTACTAGTTCAGTCTGTGTGACGTTCAGTTGTTTACCTGGGAAATCATCCAAACATGTGAATAAATCACTTCCTAGCTGTTATCTTGATTATTTTAATCTTATTTTCAAAAAGGCCTTCCAGTTTGCTCCTGCCTGGAGTAGGAGGTAGCCAGCCTTATTTGATAATTGATAGACTAGGAGGGATGGGACCGATCAGCAGCCGAAGGACAGGCAGTGGTGAGAGGTGGAAGACTCTGTTCAGGAAAAGTGGACCTACGACACAGGAGTAGAGCACTGACGTACTAATCTTACTTAAGATCGGGTTCAGGAAAATGAGTACCTGCTGAATCCAAGATAGTGGCCCAGAATTCTTTTGTTTTGCAGGTTGGGTCACCGTCAGGACTTGCCAGCTTGTAAAGGGACACACAGTGTGGATTCTTCTGGTTACTATACTTACTTATAAAGAAGTCACAATGCTAGAGAAAGGAAAAACAATTATTTTTTCCCCCAGGGAAAAGTAAAAAAGGTTATCTGTTGCTAAATCTGCATTGATGCTATAGCAGGCGTACGGTAACAGTCTGACCAATTATGTGAATATACAATGCTAAACTTAAGGCTAAGGTTTTTATAGGTTGTTTCACTTTTCACGTTACTAAAAAGGAGTATTACAAGAACAGAGGTTTTTATATGACAGGAAACCCTTTTCAAACAGGGACTTAATACCCGGCTGATGCAGCAAGAATGTGAATAACCACGGTCAGTCAGCCTCGTCACCTCTCCAGGATTTACATAACTGACCACATACAGGTGATGTTCTAAAGGAGAGTCTTTGGTGCCTTCAAAATATACCAGCTTTCTGACTTCGTCAACCTGGATCTGTCAAAATAACAACATAAAATTCAGTGCTAGTATGACCTTGGCAAGACCAGTCAATTTTACTCAGAATCATTTGAGTCACACTCTGACTTGTGCCTCTCTTTAAAAGTTTGTCACTAATGTTAATAAGCTTGAGTTGGTTTTGTTCATGTCTTAATAGATCCTGTTCAGAAATTTAAAAGGACGCCCGAGTTACATGCTGCTGATAATTTTCAATATGGTAAAATATGTGCATTTCTTAAAATACAAAAATTATTTCATTACAACAACTACCCTTCACAGAGGAAAGTATCTGCGTCACAGCTCAGGCCCGCCATTCCTGCGCACCGCGAGTTCACTTTCAGCGCCCCATCTGTGCCTCGGTGCGGCGGGAGCTCCTGCTTCTTGTTAGTGCGGCAGCATCTCAGGCAGTGTTCTTTTTGCTCTTTTGTACAAATTTGCAAAAATGGTTTATCTATCGGGTCGGGGAATACTTCTACTCAATCACTCAATCAGTTTCAATACTGGCATAGTATAAATAAGTATGAAGGAAATCTTTTAAGTCTTCATTCAGAACACAAAAAAAACTGCAAGTACACTCACAGCTGAATTCACTTAATATTCCTTCCAAATTACAGTGAGATTCTAAATAAATGGCTTTTATTGTTCCTTTTCAAAATCTTCCAGCAGCCTGCTCAAATAATGTTTAATAAAATTCAAACTTTTATACAGAAAACAAAGTAGTATTTCTAAAAGCAAATATTTTTAGATGCCACATTTTCTTCAAGAAGCTTCTTAATCATTGCAAACATATTTTAGCATGCATGGATACAGAAATAAAGAGAAATGACATTAAGTACGGCCTATAAGACACAGACAGAAAGGATACAAAGGATAAGAGATGGCAGAACAAACTTTCATGAAGCTTCACAGGTATGTGTTAATCTGTGTAAAAGGTCAGGACTGGTTCTGCTCTTGATTTAGCAGTTAGAAGTCAGGCCTTTCAAAACTAAATAAATAGTTAACTCCTTATTCCTTTTTCTCTGTTTCCTGTAACAACTTTACAGGAAACACCCGAGGGTTTCAGTATCACGTGAACATCAGAATCACCTGAGGGACTTGTAAAACAGATTGCTGGATCCCACCTCCAGACAACTTTCTCGATTCAAGAGGTCTAGGATGGGCCTAGTAGTTCTAAAGTTTCCAGGTGATATTGATCCTTTGTGGTCAAGAGAACATACTCTGAGAACCCTAAGTGGCTAACAGTCTTAAAAACCTCAAAGATTTACTCAATTACTGGCATTAAAAATCTTTGGGTGAACAGGTCAGCTGCAAAAGTAGAAAATGGAAAGAAAACTTCAAAAAAAAAAAAAAAAAGCAAGACAAGAGGGAAAATAGAAGAGTAAGAAAGAGAGACAAATATATCACATAAATAGGTGTGATAGAAAAGAACTGATACACATTATATAGCAAGTAATAGAAAGACACTTAGGTTGCCCAAATAAGGTTCAGCTTTGTATAATTCTGGGGTTTCCCTCAGTATTATCCCCATTACACAGCATGAAGTTTATATTAGTGTAAATATACTTAACTTTACAGAACTTAAGAATTCCACTAACATCTGACAGTAACACTTAAAGATTCCCTAAACAGAAAAAAATATACTGAGTATATAACCAGAAGGCCAACTGACACTGTCAGTGGAAATGAGACTTTAAAGGTCACCTATTATATTCTAAAGTTATCACCAACAAAAACAAGCCTGGGGCCTGTATCTTCATTCTTTCTCCTTAATCACCTAAGGAACTATGAGTGACTTCTATAGTAGCCAGTATACATAATTCTTTAATAAATTTCTGAATCAATTTGAGGAAATCATAGGCCTTCACTAAATCCTGGTAGCATACCTCAACTTAACTTTATGGATCACACATATAAAGGATGGAGCTCTTGGAGATCTCATGAAACTGACCATCTAACTGAAAGTTGAAACAAATACAAGGTACTATGAAAGGCAAAAGAAAAAAACTAGAATTCATTGAGTTGCTATAGCAAGCCATATGCCAACAGTGAAACAGGGTGGACATCCTCCCTTTCCTTATCACTCTATGCTCTGTATAAATGTCCAATATAATCTGCAAGTGTTATATGAAACTTTAAATGTGTGAGATAAGATAAACAGGCTAATGAAAGAGCGTCACTGTCTCAGGAACTGTAAACGCACCAATGCAGAAACGACACAAGTAGTCTACAAGAGACTCAGAAATCGTTTTCAAGCTATATCCTCACTCACTTTTGCGAGACTTGGAAAGTATGGACCAGCCTTTTCCTTACTAAGATGCAACACTGCATCTGAAAATGGTGACCTTTAGTAACCAGAACACATCTAATATCAGCATTATTAAATGGGTGAGATTTAGAATTTAAACTAAGATTCTCCCTTTCCAACAACTTGGGTTCTTTGAGGCCCTAGCAGTATTTTAAAAATACTGGGGTCATGTGAAGTTGCACTGCTGATTTTCAGTACTGCATACACACAGCTGATGTTGACTAAACATATCAGTAGAATAAAAGAACATACATTAGATCCATGCCGGCCAAGAACTTCCCATTCACCACTGGTAATTGCTATTTCCTCTTTGATAGGACACTTGAAATCACCTAAAGATAAATATAATTATAATTCAGTACTTTATATCAGACTATAAGCAAATGAAACAATGAAAAACAGTATTCTAAACTCTCTTTTTCAAAAATGGAACACTAAAAAATTCAAAGTTATGTCTAGAATAATGAAAATCCTTTGGAACTAAAGAGAGGTGGTAGCTGCCCAACACTGAATGTACTAAATGCCACTGTTCATTCTAAACGTTTCCTTTAAAAAGGTTAATGTCATGTGAATTTCACCTCAACATAAAGTCTACAGTTAAAAAAAATTCCAAGTTATGAGTCTTCTTAATAGTAATGGAATGATCCATGTAACTAAAGTTAAAACAGCAAAATAGACTCTTATGGTAAAGACAGAAAAGAACTCAAAAGCACTTGCATTCCGAGACCTTTGGTTAGACAGACAAAAACAATCTAATGCATCAATGAGGCATTTCTTCTAGAAATGCAACAAACTACTTAAGCCAGAGAAGGAAAATTTTAATACAACTGTTTATTATTGCAAAAAACAAAACCATATTATTGCAAAAAACAACCACAGTAAATAACAACATGTTCCATTTATCTTTGTAAGATTCTGTCTTGGTAGATGAGGCTCTCTCAGTGGCCTCAGTGGAGAAGGTTAAAAAAAAAAAAGAAAGAAACCCCTGCTCTATGACTAGCTGCTGCCAGCTCTGGCTCTGAAAATGATCGCTGAGAATAGGCTGAGATGATATAGGATTTTAAGTAGGGTCCTACTCAAGTTAAAAAATAGACTCATTTTCTTTTTCTTAGATACAAAAATTTAACTTAGTATTTTAAATTTTATCACCAGTTAAAATAAGTATTATTTAATATCTAACAAATACTAATTGTTACATATTATAGCCACTTACGGAAGAAAAGAGGAGGGAAGAGGAAAATAAAATGGACATCAAGGAAAAGGACGAAGATCTGGAGCAAGAAAGTCTAAGTAAAAAGGAGGGAAATGGAAAGAGGTAGACAAGCTGAATGGTCCAGAAGCAGACACCGAAGGGGACAGGGTCTAGGTGTTTTGAAAAGAATGTTAGCTGAGGGGACAGTGCCTCTTATTCTTCAATAGGAGTATAAAATTTTAAGTTATCTTTTAATCCATGTCCCAAGAATGTTGTTTTCGTGAATTACTATTCATAGCTCTTTGACCAGTCTTCATCACTAAACTTTCTGGAATCTGTAAGTAGATTTAATGTCTAAACAACAGAGGAACAGGTAAGAGCAATTTCACACCAAGGGTAAAATTAAACTAAGGCTCTTAGGGAAGAAATCTCTATCTTGGATATACAAGATCTAGTCTGATTAAAAAAAAAAAAATTCATGCTAAGAGAAGGAGCAAGTCATAGGGAGTATTTACTCTGCTGTCCGAAATTGTAAGTCAGTGTTTCCCAAATAAGAATGATGTTAAAGGGTATGTTGAGAAAAACAAATAATCCAATTAAAAAGTCCACAAAGGATTCAAACATACATTTCTCTAAAGAGATACAAACTGGCTAAGTAATATGATGTTACTAAATACTAGGAAAACGAAAATCAAAAGCACAATGATATACCACTGCATATCCATTAGCATGGCTCTTACCAAAACCCCACCACAAAATAAAAACCAAAACAAAACAAACAAAAAAAGAACTACACCCAGAAAACAGCAAGCGTCAGCAAGGATGTAGAGAAACTGGAACTTCTGTGCACTTTCTAATAGGGATGTATTAAGGTGTATTAAGGTGCAGCTGCTATTGAAAGAGTATGGTGGTTCCTCAAAAAACTTTAAAGAATTAAAATACCAAGCAATTTCACTTCTGGATATATACCCAAAAGAACTGAAAGCAGGATTTCAAACTGGTATTTGTCCACCCACACTCCTTACAGCATTATTTATAACGGTCAAAAGGTAGAAGTAACCTCACTGTTAAAAGACAGATGAACAGGTAAACAAAATGTGTTTACACGTACAATGGAATATTGCTGCTGCTGCTGCTAAGTCGCTGCAGTCGTGGCCGACTCCGTGAGACCCCATAGACAGCAGCCCACCAGGCTCCACTGTCCCTGGGATTCTCCAGGCAATAACACTGGAGTGGGTTGCCATTTCCTTCTCCAGTGCATGATAGTGAAAAGTGAAAGTGAAGTTGCTCAGTCGTGTCCGACTCTTAGCGACCCCATGACTGCAGCCCACCAGGCCCCTCTATCCATGGGATTTTCCAGGCAAGAGTACTGGAGTGCGTTGCCATTGCCTTCTCCGACAATGGAATATTATTCAATCTTAAAAAGGCAGGACATCTGACACTTTCTACAATCCGAAAGAACCTTGAAGACACTATACTAAATGAAATAACTCAGTCATTAAAGGACACATACTGTGTGATTCCATGTATATGAGGTAGCTAGAGCAGTCAAATTCATAAACATAGAAAGTGGCTGCCGGAGGCTGAGAGGAGGAAGGAATGAGAAGTTATTAATTATTTACCACTAAATTGGATATTACTTATTGGCAGAATCAGTTCTGGAAGATGAAAAAAATTCTGGAGATGGATGGTGGTGATGGTTGCAGAATAGTAGGGAAATATACTTAATGTCATGAAACCACACACTTAAAATGGTAAATTTTGTTATGCATATTTTACCACAGTTTTTAAAAACTGGCTATGTTGAGTCTGTTAAGTTATAAATGGCAGTAAAGTATATAACATAACATCATTAAATGTCTAGTATTCTAAAACAAACTCTGTATTATTAAAGTAGAAAACCATAACTCAGTCTTTTTTAAAACACAGAAGTATTCAATGCACTATTTCATTTTTTCTAGGCTTACACATTCTCCTTTCAGCCCCCGGCAGCCACTTTCTATGTTTATGAACTTGACTGCTCTAGCTACCTCATATACATGGAATCACACAGTATGTGTCCTTTAATGACTGGGTTATTTCATTTAGTATAGTGTCTTCAAGGTTCGTCCGGATTGTAGAAAGTGTCAGATGTCCTGCCTTTTTAAGGTTGAATAATATTCCACTGTATGTGTAAACACATTTTGTTTACCCATTCATCTGTTTTACATTTCCCAGAAGGAAACCCAACACTTTAAAAAAAGAAATTAATTTCAGCTGACATAATATTTAATTTTACTTTGGAAAACAATTATATCATATGAAGAGCTATACCTATAAATCAACTTCAGCGTAGGTGCAGATGGTATAAAAAAAGTCTAGTACGGTAAATCCATGGCTGATTCATGTCAATGTATGTCAAAAACCACTACAATATTGTAAAGTAATTAGCCTCCAACTAATAAAAATATAGGGGAAAAAAAAAGTCTAGTACATACAAATATCTAATAACTTTGTAACATTTTAAAAGTAGCTTTTTAAATCTAAAAATTACATGAGCTCACTTGAAACAAAAAGTATATTCAAGGCGAAAACAGAAAGCAAAAATAAGTAATACCCAAATATTACCCAATATTAATAGCTTATTATGTATCCTTCAAAAACTTTGTCCTATGCTTATAAAGTACACAAAAGAGACTTTACATTGCCCTGACCCTCCCACCTTCTGCCTTTTTTTAATAGAAAATAACTTCTTACTTGGGGCAGGCAGCCCACCACTGGATCGTTTATATTTGCTCTCCTTTAAAATGGATGTGATTTTATATAAATGACGGAAACCTGTTTTGCATTCAGAGGCAAAAATAAATTCAATTTCATCTTCATGACTTTGGGGAAAAACATGAAAGATGTCATGGATCTGTAAAATAAATAGATTAATTTACTATATACATTAATGAGAATACTATGCAAACAATTTGACTAAGCCAGAGAGAAAGAATTACTTGATATACATTTTCTGAAATATAAGTAACTTGTCAGATTACGAGGTATGGTATATGTACAATTACAGATTTCGCCTGGGCCTTTCATATTTATCTTAGTCAAAGACGTCATCTACTGAGAAATAAATGTTTCCAAATGGAGAAAAATGAAAAATAGAACCAAAAGCTGTTTCTTACCCACCATCTCTGCAATTCTTTGAAAAATGGCATGAAGTTTATTTAATGATATAAATCGTATTACAAGAATTACGAGAAAAAATGTTTTTCTACTTTTCCAGAGAGAAATATTCTAACAATTCAAGGGAAAACAGATGTTATCTGTTAGGTGAATCACATGAAGCCTATATGCAGCCAGAGAGTGAACTGGCTTTATTTATTTTGTATCTTGTGTAAGTTTTTTCCATTAAATTGGAAAATGAAAAATTCAATCCAAAACTGGTATATTCTGGGATAGTTTACCAACTTAAAAGAGAAAGTCTTTTCTAGTCAGGATTCTCGTGGTCCTCTCAGAGGCACTGGAGAGGTTGTGTTTTGAATATCTGATGTGTCCAGAAACAAGGGCAATTCTGCATCCAGGGAGATGTCATTGCAATGGCATCGACCTTTCATCCACAAACCGCTCCCCATTTTGGAACCAATATTCCAGTTTGAAATGTTCAAACTAAGCAAATAACATTCAAAATTACTGTGAACTTCAAAAATTCCTTTTGATAGTTTGCTATCAAGCTTCATTTACTTTAACATTTTGAGAAAATATTTAAACCAAGTATTACAAGAAAATATGTATACATTTATCCAGATGTCTGTTGTTTCTTCATAGATAATCAGTGGTGTCACAGAGTCAGGCACTGACTCGATGAATCTCTGTCTTTCCATGGCATCATCTTCTACTGGGATAAATAATTCAGGTGAGATCAACACTATCTGTAGGCGAGTTTGAGAGCGATCTAGTAGGATGGCCCACGCACTATTTAAATAAACAAAAGAAAAGCACAAAATAAAGCTCACTTTTGGAAAATGAATATTCCACTAATCTTTCCCCTAGCACCCATCAGTTATTTCTGTAACCACAGTGACAGTAGCTTTAGTATATGTTAAATTATCACTTACAAACAGCTAATGAAAAGTATTACTTTATTCTACACTTATTTTTTAAAATTTATTATTAATTGAAGGATAATTAAAATATAGTGTTGGTTTCTGCCTTACATCAACATCGATCAGCCACAGGTATACATATTGCACTTATTTTTTTAAAGTTAAGCTTGAGTAGAGGTTTTAAAAATAGTTTTCTTTAAATTTCCAAAATCACAGATGGCCTTTGAAATTATTTTCTCCCTTTAATGCCAACAAATGCCAGCCCCATGAAAACTCTTTTGTCCACATCAGACACAGAAAATACATGTAATCATCTTCACATAAGGCTGTACAAATATTTCTGCTTAAATTATACAATTAAAAATATATATATACTTACATATGAGCCTGAAAGTCCTACTTTAACCACAAATAACACTGTGAAACTCTCACTGGCTAAATAAGAGACAGAAATAAAATGCAATGCACCTATGGTTATAGGATTACAAGTGCACTTAGTTCAGGAAAAATTCTTTGTGTAGAACTAACTACATGGCAAATTTACATGTGAAAACAGCTCCAAAGGAAAGGAAGAGCCAGTAGCACAGACAGTTCTAGGTTCTAAATTATTTGTAAAGAAGTGACAATTTAACATACGCACTATTTTCCCTCTGGAGTCCATCCAGCTCTGGCAATATATTCAACTCCTTCAAACAGAATCTCAAAAGGCTGAATTAGTTCCTTATCTATGACATCTATAATCTATTAAAAAAGAAAAAAGGAATCTAGTTATAGAAGACTGATACTGGGTTACTTAAAGCACTATCTTTAACAGCGTGACACTTGTTCAGTCTTAGGTACACAGGATATAGCAAAACCAGCAGTAAGTCATGGGTTACTTTTACTGGTGTTCTTTATGTCTAAAAAAGTTCTAACTAAAAGAATCAGCATAGTCTAAAAGTTTTTTTTCATGAGTTTATACTAATAGAACTCTTGATTGTAACTGGTAAAATCGTATCTAAGAAAAATAGTAGTCTCTAGTTACTTACATTTTAGTTTAAGATACTATATGTATAATATATTAGTGAAATGATCTTAAGTAAGCAAACTTTTTTCCCTAAATAGTCTGGCTAACACACTTTAAAATATACATTTCTAAAAATGAACAAAAGGATCTGAATAGATTGCTCTCCAAAGAAGACATACAAATGGCCAATAAGCACACAAAAAGATGCTCAATAACATTAGTCATTAGAAAAATGTAAATCAAAACCACAATAAGATGCAACTTCAAATCTCCTAAGATGCCTGTAAGACAAATAATAACCAGAGCTGATGAAGATGTGGAGAAGTTGGAAACCTCATACACTGCTGGTGGAAATATAAAATAGTGCAGCCACTGCAGAAACCGTTTGGAAGTTCCTCAAAAGGTTAAAACGCAGAATTATAATATGACCCAACAATTCCACTCCTAGGTATCTAACCAAGAGAAATGAAAATGTATGACCGTACAAAAACTTGTACATCCACATTATTGGTAGCATTATGTTTAGAAACCAAAATTTGGAAGAACCCAAATGTCTAAAACTGATGAGTGGATAAATAAAATGTGGTATATATCCACACAACAGAGTATTTTTAGGTGATAAAAAGTAATGAAGTGCTGTTACTTGGTGCTACAGGATTAGTGCTTGAAAACAAGATGTTAAGTGAAAGAACAGACTAGACACTGTATGATTCCATTTATATGAAATGTCCAGAACAGGTAAATCCATAGACAGAAAATAGATTAGTGGCTGCCTAGGGCTGGGGGCATGGAGAGGTTTGGGGGTGATGACTAAGGGATGTGAATTTCCTTTAGAAGTAAAGAAAATGTTCTAAAATTGACTGTGGTGATAGCTGCACAAATCTTGAGAATATACTAAAAGCCATTTTAAACTTTAAATGAGTTAATTATATTGTATGTGAATTATACTTCAATAAAACTGTTTTTAAAAAGTCTAGCAGAGAAGATTGTTTTAAAATTATGTGTACATTAAGCTTATAGGCATCTGACTGTGGAAAGCAGCAGCATAAAAAACATGAGGGATATAACTTATCAGTCAATAAACACTATTTAAGAAATACTGATCTGGAGAATTAACAAAGGCAAAGAGGAAAAAATACTGCAAAGGAATGGTAAATATGCATCTCCCCATATTCCTAACTTGGGAACCAGTAAGAAAGTTTTCAAAGTAGAAGATGAGGTCAACCTGAAATCATGATCTACAGATGTCTCAGAAAGTTCCACAAGTCCAAAATATAACAGAGCGTATTTACAATCTCTGTTGATGGACAAAATGACACAAAAAGTTAACTCAGCATTTTATACTTACCCTTCCTTCAGCATCAATCAGTATTTCTGACATCTTAAAAGTGACTTTTGGATTTGCTGTGCCTTTAGGAAGAGATGTAAACAAACAGTAATATAAAGCTATTCAAACTAATTTTACCAGATGAATCCTTTTTAGTCAAATAAGGAATACTGCATTTAGTCAGGGCTTTATTACATAAAAAACTCAAAATTCTATCTCAAATTCATAATTTTCAATATGACTATAAAAGGAGCCAAAAAACATCAGGAGTTAGTAGGTAATGAAGGGGAATCCTACATCATTTCACAACTGAAATGCTATAAATAGCAATATGGGGGAAAAATTGCTAATTTATTAAGAACATAATCCCTTAAAAATCTTTTATTTTGTAGCAAAGATACTTCTTTATCCATTCCTTGAAATAATCAGTTTTGTGCACTTCCCTACCTTTGCAATAATTTAAAAGGACCAGCCTATAATTTAAAAAATTTACTTTAGAGACACTTATCCTTCGGTCTGTAAAGGATCAATGTTAACCAAACTTTTGAACGAATGCAAAAGAATCTTGTTTGAAAAGTAGGAATCAGTGTATATAAATGTCAATGGAATGTAGTACCTGTTTTAGGATAACGGAATGAATCTGCTCTCCTTGTTTCCAACATAGGGGATGTAACATGAATAATTTCCACCTCAGATTCATCATTTTCTTCATATAGAATTCTAAGAATTTTACTGCCACTGGGAGCTTAAAAGGAAATTAAATATTGAAAATTTGGGAGTATTATGCCAGAAAATCATCACCATTGACCATTCCCTCTAATATTCTATTTCCCATAGTAAAAAATAGTTTATGTATAAAATATACTGCCTTTCATGTATGAAAATACTACTAATCTTTGCAGTAGCAAGGTGAGTTACTGCTAATTCACTTTTATTGGTTAAAGGTTACTACTCTTGGAGATAAAAACTGAAGATCATCACACACACACACACACACATAAAATGGAAGAAACACACTTGTGAAGTATTTCAGTTCCTGCATACCTTAAAATGCATTCCTTTCAGGAATTATTACACTTACAATATTTTCTATAACAAAATAAATCCCACTTTAAAGGATTCCAGGTTTTTTAAAATGGTTTCTCTAATTCATATCATAATCTTGTTATAAGAACATAGTTATGGCAAAACATTTTACATCTTAAAATGTCCAAATCTAAGATATGGCTTAAATATAAATATTTTTCAGGGTCCCTTAGAGATGTGTTCAGAATGCTACGTGCAATCCATTAGTGGGTCATGAAATCTTTTAGTTGGTCATAATCAGCATTTAAAAAATAAGACAAGCAAAAAAAAATATGAGTGCATTATATATAAGATTAAGCATTGCTTCATGAAATTTGTTTTCAGTTTTATGTAGAATATACATACAATGTATTAGGCTAGAATGTAAAGCAAATTTCTAACCAGATCACAGTCAAAAAGTTTGAAAGCTACTGCTTTAGAGAGCTGTTTCTCAGCTAGTGAAATACTTGTGAATTCACAAAGAAAAAGAAGGAATTTTTGCCTTTTTTTTCCTGATCCATTCATATACTAATTTGGCCATCTGTTCATGCAGACTCTCTAGGCAATTTTACAGCAACTCCCACTAAAGGGTGGTATTTTTTATTTTGCTACCAGTGTTGCCACCAACCAGCTTCCAGATGAAAAACTGGCGGGACTTCCATGGTGGTCCAGTGGCTGAGACTGTGCTTCCAAGGCAGGGGGCATAGGTTTGATCCCTGATTGAGGAAGATCCCATATGCTGCATGGTGCAGCCAAAAAAAGTAGTTTTTTTCTTTCTTAAAAAAGAAAAAAAAATAAAAAATAAAAAAAGAAAGGAAAAAAAAAAAGAAAAACTGGCAAGGAGAGTTGAAGGACCTGGGGCACTGAACCATAATACAACTAATTGTTTTTTATGAGAATTCATTATGGTGATATACAGCCTGAATATTCACAGTAACTACTGATAAGATCCAATCTTCACCACTTAAGAATCTACTATTTGGAATTAAGAATCTGTGCAGTTAACTAACTGGTAGTTGAATCTCATAATACTTTAACTGACTTATAGTATATTATTTTGAACCCTCTTACTTGTTTCAGCTTCTGGACACCACCAATAACCAGAGTATCTATCAAATTCTTCTTGAAGAACAAAGGTAGCAACTCCAGCTGATCTGGGATCCTCTTCCATGTTGGCTAGCTCTAAACAAACACAAAGGCAAAATTTTCACAGAAGTTCTCATCTCTTCACAGGTACAAAGCAGAATGATCCATTTATTTTGAAAGGCAGCTATACTATCATGGTGAACTGTGAAGCCAAATGGACTGAATTCAAATCTGGATTCCATCATCCACCAAATGACTGATCCTGGGCAAATCACCCGATCACATTCCGTTGCCGTGTCCCATTTCTAAATGGGAATAAGACCCTACCTTATATGGTTGTTATGAGGATTAAATGAGCTATTTTACATAAAGTACTTACAACAAAGCCTAAACCAACATGTGTTTTTATTTTCCCATTTAGCTAGGGCCCTGGGGAAAAGAATACATGTCTTTGCAGGGTCACGGTGACTTCTACTCTCCTAACCCTATCAAGACATAGAATATTTCCATTCTCTTGTCCCTTCCCAGTCAATGTCCATTCCTGCCTCAGAAGCACCACTGATCTGATTTCTATCACCAAAGGTTAGTTTTACATATTCCAGACTTTCATGTAAGTGAAATCATACAGTATATACTTTATGCTTGTTACTGAGTGATAATCCATTGTATATCACAATTCTTTTATCCATTCATCTGTTAATGGACATTTAAATAGCTTCTAGTTGCTATAATGAATCAAGATGCTAAAATCATTCTTTTATTTTTCTGACATTAGTCACATTTATTGGGGTGTTCACAGAATTCAAGTTACCTCTCCATCTCAAAAACTTTTGTGTGCAAGTACATATATTCTTGTATAGTTTCTACGAAACCTGATCTTACATACAAAACAGAAGTTTGATACATCAGTTTTAGCTAAGAATTTTATTTTCAATTCTGAAACTCACATTTGCTCAGAAAAAATTTATCTGAAGCAAACTAAGTATTTATTTTAAAATGTCATTTATCTATTTACAAAAATATAAGATTTTAGTCTAATCTTATTTGATGTTTAAAGTTTACTCTGCAGAAAAGGTTTTTGTGTTTTTCCCTGAGATTTCTGATTTTTCATTCAAGTTTTCTGATCAGTCAGGATACTGACAGAAGTTTGAATTATCCCGATGGAAACTCTGATATACAATGATAGGTTAAATATTTATATGTCTTCTGATATTTATTATATTCATAGGTTTCATCCAATTCTAACAGTTAGCTAAGCTATGTGCATTTAGCCAACAGACCAAAATCTCTAAGAGCTCAACAGAAATCATTCTTGTATAAAAATCTTTGGGAACATGTGTTTTCATTTCTTTGAATAAAAACCTAGGAGTGGAATGCTTGGGTAGTGTGATAATTTTATGTTTAAATTTATAAGAAACTGCCACATAGTTTTTCAAAGTATCTGTATTATTTTATACACTTACCAGCAATGTATGAAAATTCTTCTCCAATATTTGGTGTTCTAATGGGTGTATAGTGATAATTCATAGTGATTTTAATTTTATAGGCAAGTTTCAATGTATTATTTTTTCTTATCTGTATTTTCTATATATTGCCTGAAAAGAATGTGTAATATGAACCAATTGACCCTTACCAAAAAATTTTGAGAAGGAAATGGCAAAAGAGTTGGATATCACTAGTGACTAAACAACAAATATTGGTTTCTATACACATATGTAAAAGAAAAGAAATTGGCACTCTTAACATAAATAAACTACTATATATAAAATATCAGATAACCTAAAGGTCTTACTGTAAATCACAGGGAACTCTATTCAATACTGTGCAATAATCTAAATGGGAAAATCATTTGAAAAAGAATAGATATAACTGAATCACTGCAATACACCTAAAACTAACACAACACTGTAAATCAACTATAATATAAAATAAAAATCAAGTTAGAAAACAACAACAAAATTTTGAGTCCAGAAGTGTTCAAAACACAGAATCTGGGGAATTCTTTTCATGTTTATATATCAACACATAATTATGTCATATCTCCAGCAGGGTAATCAAATACCTTGGTAATCAAATACACTAATATTCTTACAGCAAATTTAGGAATAGGCAAACTAAGTAGGATTAAGACTATAAATATCCTCAGGTCAGTTCAGGTCACATCTTGCCACCAAAGAAGTTTTAGCACCAACTTAATCAAAACTAAGCTCCGTTTTCAGGATTTCTGAATTTTGTTAATTAATGACGTAGCCATCAGTGCTCAGTTTTCTTGGATCGTTCAATGACTCCAAAGTTATACCTCCCATACTGTTTGATATTTTGTTCTCCTGTAGATGTGAGAATATGTATCACTCATTTATTATCTCTCTGTCACTTATTACGGGCGTCTCTGGTGATGACCTCAATTACTAAGATTAATTAGATGAATAAATGGTATCACCTTGTTCTCCCAATAAGATATGTCCTTTGAGAATAGAGGTTGGTATTACATTAAGTTTCTCTCTTACACAAGGCGGAGAATAAGCCAATGCACATGCTGAGTGACTAATAAACCCATGCAAAAGAAGACTTTCACTTGGAAACTTACTGTGGTAAGAGAAATAAAAGTGATGATGCTTACTCTCTACCTACTTTTCTAAATAAACAAATTAAACAGTACTTACTGTGTTTCAGACCCTGTCTAAAACACTTCGAAAATATTAAAACTTCAATAACAACCTTATGATGACATGCTATTCATTAACCTTTCTACAGATATTAAAACAAAGATACGTTAAACAACTTACTCAAAGGAACAGAAGTAAAAAACAGTAGATGAGACTCAAACCTAGATACTCCAGTTCTAGACTGTATTTTTAACTACTACACTAACCCTGAAAATAAACAATATACCATATGCCTACATGCACAGAAAAGAAATTAATAAAAACAGTATTACAGTGGGCTTCCCTGGTGGCTCAGTGGTAAAGAATCTGCCTGCCAATGCAGGAGACACGGGCTCAATCCCCGGTCTGGGAAGATCCCATACGCCACGGAGCAGCTAAGCCTGCGCACCACAACTACTGAATCTGTGCTCTAGAGCCTGTGATCCCCAAATACGAGCCCACGTGCATCAACCACCGCAGCCCGCGTGCCCGCAGCCCTTGCTCTGCAACAAAAGAACCTCCGCACTAAGCAGCCTGCACATGGCAACGAAGAGTAGCCCCCACTCACCGCAACTAGAGAAAGGCCTCCGCAGCAACCAAGACCCAGCACAGCCAAACAGAAATAAAATTGTCACAAAGAAAAATGTCACACAAGAGAATCACCTCACAGATTGATAAAATAAATTCCAACACATACACACATCCAGCGCGCACTCACATCCAGCAGGATTTCAGAGGTTTCTACTTTAAATTCTGCCAATTTTCACAATAATCCTTTATGGAAAACAATCCTACCAAAAGAAAAAATATACAGACTAAAAACATGCCTTATTTCTAACAGTCACTGTCAAAGCAGTCCCAGCCTCAAGCACAATAACTAGTACATAGTGAGTCTCTAATGTTTGTTGAAACCATGAACAAATGGTTAGGATTTGCATCCCAGATTTACTAACTACTAACCTGAACTTTGCTTTGCCAGTGGTAGCTGTCCTGATTTCCTGACTCCAGATGAAGACTCATTAAACACCAAAATATGGACATTTTACTTAAAAATTTCCCTACTCCACCCCCTTTTCTCTATTCTACACTCTAGTTTTAGGTTGTTAAGACCTGGGTATTTACAGTATTTACACTAGTTAAGCTCTGCCCTGTCTCTAGACGTGCACTTCTCAAATATAACTTTTACAAAGTATTCAGAACAATTTATCTACAATATGACTCTGACCACACTACTCAACTGCTAAAAACTTTTTCCAGTGAACCCCCCTATCATGATTGAAGGCCATTTTCATTTACATAAGAAATAGTCCACCCTTCTCCTTGCCCGTATGTGTCAGCTTCACCTTTCTCTGTATCTGGACTCATACCGCATGCTTTGGGAGCGTAAGACTGCTTCTAATTCATACAGACTGTGGCGCCTTCTGCATCGAGGCCTTTCCAGGCTGTCCCCTTGGCTGGAGTGTACTGGCTAATGTACAGTCACTATTTGACAGCAGTTCAAGTCTCATCTCTTCAGGTAACCTTCTGGGACCACTACCCTTGCCTGTACTCTTATAACCCAATGCTTGCTGTTTATCATTCTGTTTTGTTATCTCTTTATAAAGTTTCCTTTAGGGCCAGGATTATGTCTTATTCAATTCTGTATTCTTAGTTCCTGCCACATTGTCTGGCACACAGGAACTTGATATATCTTTGTTGACTGACAATAGTTAGAACAGATTTCTTGACTTCTAATTCAGTGCTTTTTTAAATCAATGTAAGTTGTTCAGGAAAAGGCTTCTTCTATAACACTGACTATCCTAAAGATGAAAAAACTATTGCCAATACACATTCATGTTCTAAAATAATTTATTAAGGAAGATGCCCATGCCCAATAAATCAGTTTTGTGACCATCAAATTATGGGAAAGTTGGACAATAAATTTTTAGAGGGACTGTCCTTCACCATGGAGCTTAACCTTAAGGTCTATTTCCATGTTAAAAAAAAATACAACATTTCCCTTCTTTCATTTGTATAAAAACTTTAGAGGAAAAAGGAAAAAAATCCACATCATTTCTGTGCTTTTAGTGAAAGTGGCTCAGTCATGTCTGAATCTTCACGACCCCATGGACTATACAGCCCAAGGAATTCTCTAGGCCAGAATACTGGAATAGGTAGCCTTTCCCTTCTCCAGGGGATCATCCTAACCCAGGGATCGAACCCAGGTCTCCTGCATTGCAGGAGGATTCTTTACCAGCTGAGCCACAACGGAAGCCCTTTTAGTAGTGCTTAGCATGATTATAGTCACTTCAATAAAAATTAAATATTTCCACAACATAGAAAGGTTTATTTTTCCTATTACGACAAAATAACTAAGCAGGCTCTCCAAAAAGAGAAAATAAATTTTTAAGTAGTTCTTACAGTGTGTACTGAGTTTTTCTGCTTGTTTTCCTAAAAACAAGACTTTTTAAATTAAATTTTATTTCAATCAGAGAAGTGCTACTGCTGTGCTGTCCGAAAATAACCATTGAAACAAGCCAGCATTACAATGATTCTTTTTGTTTCTGTTATTTCATTTTTCGTCGTGGTAGAGGCAGTTCTTTCTCTTTCCCTATAGGAAATTATATGTAATCTAATGTTCTCAGAAACTTGTATTTTTTTTGTTGTTTAAGCTTCACTATCATCTTTTCTAAGGTTTACTGAGGTATAGTTGATATTAAAAGTGCATGCATTGAATATATACTTGATTATTTTGACATGTGAAGACACCTATAATATCAGCAAAATCAAGGCATTAAACATAGCCATCAACTTCAAAAAAAACAAGTAGCATTATATAGGTGATACATACAAGTTTATAAAAAAAGTTGTATTTCTTTTTTAATTTTAAAGATTTAAATTTAAAATATAAAGATCACCCAGCATGTTTGATTTCAAAATGTAAGCAAAAGCAAATTAAATTTTAAAAATACATTTTAGGAAAATTGATCTGAAGAACTTGAATTACCATTGTGCACATAAGTGAGCCTCCTTTCTTCTCTTGTTACAATGTTTGATATCCAAATATCATTGCTATGTATAAAAGCAATCCAGTCTGGATCAGCTGGGCATAGTTTTGGATCCATCCGAATGTTGGGACAACTAGTCTCCACTAAATTGGGCCGTAAGGGTTGTTGCTAGAAAAGTAAACAACATTTAAAGGCAAGTATCAGGCTTACACATATGTATTTACATACATATAATACTGGGTGTTTACCAGCACCTTTCCTATAAAATCCCAAGTATAATATCAACTGTGATAACTGCTCTCCAGAAAACTGTACTTACTTATTTGCCTTAAGTTATAAGAAATGAATCATTTTTTCCTGAATTAATAAGCTAAGCATAACAGGAACAGAAATAAAGACAATATAACAGCACCTCATAAATTTTGTTGACCAGACCTGTTAAATAGAGTAATTATCATTTGTTGTACACTTTTATTAAACTTATATGCCTATTTCACTTATTAAATGTTTCCATTTAATTTTACCAGTACAAAATAATTTGTTCATAAAATTGTAATGAAAGCTAGAAGCATCACAATTCTATCAGAAGAACAGTTCTAATATCAAATGAAAAACTGCCTGGAATAAAATCAAAATTTAAAACTATTTATTGAGATGAACTAAGCTTTTAGAAGAACCAAAAAGGGATTGTCTTGTGATATCATTATCTTTGAAAATCCAACTTAGCAATTACAGAAAAAAAGGGCACACGGATTCCCTTTACTAACTCTTCCTATGTAACAAGTGTTTTCAGTGTTTTAAAAATTATATAACTAATGTCACTGAAAAATTATTAAATAAAAATTAGAAATTAATACCCATATTTCCTATTTTCTTTACTACTAAGTTAGTGGTAAATAACTGGTAAGCAGAATTTTTTAGTTTAACTATCTTTCTGATTTGGACACAAATAATTTTAAGACACCTAACAGTTTATCAAGTAGTAAAATCAACTTACAGTAAATCCTTGTGGCCCTCCATCTTTTACATGGTAAATTCCACTACCAGCTTGAAATAGAAATGTTCCACTTCCTTGGTGATAATCATAAGAAGCAATTCCAACTGTTCCAATGCGTTTTCTTTCCCGTAATAGTTCTTCTTCTCGAGAATACATTCCATAGTCCAGTGTTGCCTAATGCAGAAAGAGAGAGGTCTCCTATTCCAGTTTTCTGAAAGCGGGCTTTTTGCTTTTATTAATAGCACTGAAATTCTTTTTTTTCTTTTTTTTCTTTTTTTTTTTTTTAGCACTGAAATTCTAGCATCAACAGTATTACTGAGTTTACATTTTGAGTGATCCCAAAATTTGTTACAACTTTAAACAGATTAATCTCGGGAAGTCTGCTGAAAAATTTGGTAAAAGGTCCCTAGATGAATACTGCATTCATTAAAGAGCAAGAGTTAAGCTCCATCACCTTGACTTGGCACTCAAGATCTCCTGCAACTTAAATATAACACAGCAGCTCTGCGTGCATTTAAGAGGAGACTCTGAAGTAGTTTAATTTTTTCAAAACTAGTTTTCTTTACTTTCAGAGCAGTAATAAACTACCTACTTCAGCACTGTGAAGATTACCTTAGATACAAGCATGTAAAATGCTTATTAGCACAATGACTGGGACAGAGCAAAGTTCTCAAACATCAGCTGTCATTAGTACCTTTCCACTACATTCGCTGCTGCTGCTGCTGCTAAGTCGCTTCAGTCGTGTCCGACTCTGCATGACCCCTTAGACGGCAGCCCACCAGGCTCCGCCGCCCCTGGGATTCTCCAGGCAAGAACACTGGAGTGGGTTGCCATTTCCTTCTCCAATGCATGAAAGTGAAAAGTGAAAGTGAAGTCGCTCAGTCGTGTCTGACTCTTCGCAACCCCACAGACTGCAGCCTACCAGGCTCCTCTGCCCATGGGATTTTCCAGGCAAGAGTACTGGAGTGGGGTGCCATTGCCTTCTCCACTAACACTACTCTAATAAAACCTGAGGTCAGGCCCATCGCATCACTGATGTGAAACCCAGTATGTGGTGTTCTGGCTCTTGGCCTTTGTTCCATCTGCCTTCACACCGAGAGGCCATTTTTCTTTCTATCCATCTGAGTTTTACTGCTATCCCAAAACCTCAGCCCTAACTTAACTCTGGCCAGGAAAGCTTCCTGATATTTATATAAGAGTTACTATCTCTTTTACTCATTTGGCTATAGTTTTGTTTTTCACGTTCTTTCAGTAAATGAATTAAAAACAACCTTGAGAGCAGAATCTGTCTTATTTTGTTTTCCCACCTAAAGCAACAGTTAAAATCTCCCTCAAAGAATATTTGTAATTAATGACTGATGATGATGAGGGGCCTTCCCAAACTAAAAGTATTGAGATATATATATATATATATATATATATAAAATTTCATATGTATAAGAAGACATATAAAGAAAACAAATTTAATAAGTGCTAGTTTAAAGAATTTATATCCACATCTTCCCTAAGAGCTCTTTATGATAAATAAAGGGATAAATAAGGGAAACAGACATGGTTTCTGCGATCAAGGAGTAATTATTTTATTTTATTTAGCCATGCCACAGCTTGCAGGATTTTAGTTTCCCAATCAAACTTTGGTCTCCCACAGTGGAAGCATGGAGTCCCAATCACTGGACCATCAGGGACGTCTCAAGGACTAATACTTTAAAAGTAGTCAAGTTTATATATCTGGAAAAACACATAATTTAAAAAGATACACGCACCCCAACATGCATTGCAGCACTATTTACAGTAGCCAGGACATGGAAGCAACCTAAATGTCCATCAACAGAAGAATAAACAAAAAAGATATGGTACATATGTACAACGGAATATCACTCAGCCACAAAAAAGGATGAAACAATGCCATTTGCAGCAATATGAATGGACCCAGAGGTTGCCACATTGAGTGAAGTCAAAGACAAGTATCATATGATACTGCTTATATGTGGAATCTAAAAATAAATATAGATACCAATTAAGTGGGAGGAGGGATAAATTGGGAGATTGGGACTGACACATACAGACTATCATGTATAAAGTAGATAACTGATAAGGACCTACTCTATACCACAGGAAACTCACTCAATATTCTGTAATGGCCTATATGAGACAATAAGCTACAAAAGCATGCATATGTAAATGTATAACTGATTCACTCTGCTGTATACCTGAAACTAAGATAACACTGTAAGCCAACTACACTCTAATAAAAATTTAATAAAATAATCATATGGATTGAAATCTTTGTATTTTCCTCTCAACTTTATGGTAAGCCTAAAATTGCTTTAAAAAATCATTTTTAATGAAAAAATAAATAAAAGTATAAATGCATAGCCAAATCTAGTAAACCATACACTTGAATACTTGCAATTTTTATATGGCAATTATACCTCAATAAACCTTTAAAAAGTGAAACCATATAAAGCACTAGATGAAAACATGGGTAAATTCTTTTATAACCTGAGTGTAGAAAAACTGTCCTATGACATAAGACAAATTCTGGAAGCAGTATCAAAAGGATACATTTTATCATACAAAAATCTTTCATGTGGTGTGTGAGCACATGCACACAGACACACACACACCATAAAGAAAGTAAAAACACAAATTACAACTTCATGAAAACATCTGAAACTATATCACAAAGGGTTAATATCTCCAGGAAATAAAAGGTTTCTAAAAATGAAAAAAGAACCACGTTACATAAAAATGGTTTATAGATAAAAAGATGATCAATTCTGCATACAAAAGAGTAGCAAATTAAACTACAGTTGGGATAGCATTTCTATCAGATTTGCAAAAAATCCAAATGTCTGACTACAAACTGTGTTGGAGAATCTATGGGAAAACAGGTACAATTATTCCTTGCTGATGGAAATTCATAATGGCACAACTCCTATGGAAGGAAATTTGATGCCTAGCAAAATTACAAAACCATGTACCATTTAGTCCAATGATTTCAGCTCTAGGAATCTAGTTTAAAGATACACTGGAAAAATGTAAAAAGTTGTATGCCCAAGCCATTTTACTGCAGTACTATTTATAATACAAAGATTGAAAATAACTAAAATGTCCATCAAGAGGGAACTGGTTGAATATGATTTGTCTGTACAACACAACAGAGATGTAAAAACAAATAAAGCTTATGTATACGGCTTGCCCCTCAGTATCCAGTACCCAGATCAAAGTCTCTCAATACCACTTTTCTCTAAAGGAAGCAGACAGATATGGCTGATTCCAAGCATGGGAAAAGCAATGTGAAAGATGATCATGAAACATCGCCATACCAAGTAAGAGAACTACCAACTACTACCAGGATCGTGTCAAAACGATTTGTTATGTCAAGTTGACGGGGATTCTAACAATCAAAAATAAGATAATTTGCACAATAAGAACAACAACAGTCAATGGATCAAAAGATACCAAACAGGCTTACACTGTAAGTTTATAAGATATAAAAATGAAAACAAAATACCCCCAAAAACTCTTAATTTATCACACATAGAAGACTGTGTTTGAAAAATGGGAAATAAAGGAAAGAAATATCTGCCTTTCTATTGTGAACTCCTCCTCAGGATAACTGAGTAACTGTTGAATAGCACTTTTCTCTTTATAGAAATCTCTCAGTTAATGAAGAAGGAATGATAAAAATCACTGTTTTATAATAGATCTAGGTAATGATCAAACAATGCTATCATCACAAGAAACTGAAGCTCTATATGACTTTTGATGGGGGCATACAACATTATCAATGAAGTATTCTTTGCTTTTTTAATTGTTGTACAAAAAATATATATATACATGTAAATACATATAACATATAATTTACCACCTTAACAAGTTTTTAAAGTGTACTGGTCAGTACTGTTAATTATATTCACATTGTTGTGCAACCCATCTCCAGAACTTCACCATTTTGCACAACTGAAACTCTATATCCATTAAACTTATTAAACAGCACCTCCTCACTTTTCTTTCCCTCAGTCCCTGGCAACTACCATTCTGGTAGTCTATTTGACTACTTTAGGCATCCCACATAAGTGGAGTCAAATAGTGTTTGTCCTTTCCTGATTGGCTTATTTCACTTATCATAATGTCTTCATGGTTCCTTGATGTTGTAGCATGTCATAATTTCTTTCCTTTTTAAGGTTGAATAATATTCTATTACATGTATATGCCAGACTTTGTTTATTCATTCATCTGTCCATGGACACTTTGGCTATTATGAATAATGCTGCTATGGACATGGTGTAGAATTATTTGTTCAAGACCTTGCTTTCAACTTTTTTGATCTGTAAACTATTTTTGGGCGGGGAGGGGAAGCAAACCTGTGTCTAATCAAGCTTCTAGATCTGACTACCTATTTCTATTTACAGAAAATACAGGAAACTGAAGAATGTATCAAATAACACCATAGGAATACAATCAGCAGAACAGATCCTCTTTCTTCAATAGATAAACCGTAATGGGGAGAAAAGGACAGAAAGAAAATCAGAGGATTAAAAGTAAGAGAAACTTAAGAAACCTAATAATCAAATGTAACACCATAGGAATACAATCAGCAGAACAGATCCTCTTTCTTCAATAGATAAACCGCAATGGGGAGAAAAGGACAGAAAGAAAATCAGAGGATTAAAAGTAAGAGAAACTTAAGAAACCTAACAATCAAATGTAACATGTGAAACATATGAAACATATTTCAACCCTATTTAACAAATCAAGTGTAAAAAAAAAGAGAACGTTTATCTAAAAATCAAGAAAATTTGAACATTTTATATGAAGAAATAAATGATCAATGATTTTTTTTAAGATATGATGATACTGTGGTAATGTCTAAAAAGAGTATTTATTCTTTAGAGACGTGATCTATTTAGGAGTGAAATGATATATTTGGGAACTCTTTCAAAATAATCTGAAAAGTGGGGGTGGGGATTGGTAAGGTTGTAATGAAACGCTGATGGCCAAGACGTGATCATAGTTAAAACTAGTTCACATGGGATTCTACTTTTGTATGGTTTGAAATTTTCCATAATAGACCTCAAAAAAAAAAACAACCACAAAAACCTCTGATTCACTAATTTACAACCTATTCCATGTGAAAACTACCATTATTTTAGTTCAACACACTGTTCTTAGAGAAAGAAATGTTTCTGCTTTAAAGAAAAGTCACAAACCAATGTGAAAAACAACATCCCTGATAAACAGTTATAGTCAAAATGGTTAGCTGTCATGGAAGCTATTTTTTTTTTAATTCCTAAGAGAAATATCACATTTTGCTTCATTTAGCCCAAATATGCCATTCAATAATATTCAATGTAAAAATAATAAGTGAGAACCTAAAAGGCAAACAATTGTACCCAAACTATGATCTTGTTCTTATGATACTTTCGACCATTTACATTTTGTGTAAGGACAAAATATTGAAGGAAAAAAACTTAACCTTTGATTTTCCCTAAATTGAATCATGCTATTCAGAAACAAAAATTGGACTTTTTACCTTTATTTAATCTTTATGTTAGTTCTGTTACTAAATATTAGAACTACAAATTCAATTTAAAGATTTAAACAAAAGCTTTCAGGAAATATATATTACTTCTTTTATGTGAACAATTCTCTCCCAAAATGTGAGAACCATGTAACTAGCAAGTTTACAGAAGGGAAAGGTGGTTAAACAGGGAGAAGGAAGTTAAAAAAAAAAATCTTGGAACTTTCCTGGCGGTCTAGTAGTTAAAGAGTCCGTGCTTCCAATGCAGGGGGTGTGCGTTTGATCCAAGGTAGGGGAACTAAGATCCTACATGCTACACCACACTGGGTAGCCAAAAAGAAAACCTGAATTGTATTAATAACATCTAATATCCCTGGTCTCAGATATTGAGAATTAAATGAAATTTCAGGGTCATACATGGAAAAACATAAAAATGTTTTAATTCTTGTTTTTATATTATGGCTTATTGGTCTTTTAAAATTATTTTTTATTATTACTTTAACATATATCACAATTCCTTTTGATTCATATCTACTTCAAATATAAGATCCCAATTGAATTTCTGCCCCTAAATAAATGCAATACTAAAAACATACACAAAATCATTAATAATAACAACACTTAATCCTACCTGAAAAAGATCCAAAAGAGGCTTCCAAGACAGCATTAAGACTGCTGCTCTGTTGATGGTTTTGGGAATTTCAGAATAAAACAGTGTATTTTCTCTGTTCTCACCAGACATAGCTATAAAAGAAAACAATCACGTTTTGTTACTTTAAAAATTGGCAATGTTTCCTACAATCACAGTAGTAAGTACACAATGCCTTTTACCTACTGCAGGATGCTGTACTCTGTGGGACCTATAACGCCCGCATATTAACAAGGCAGAGATGCGCATGCCATACGCCATGGCAATTTTCTTCAATAAAACCCAGGCTCCCAGAAAATATTCAAATTTTAGTCCTTCTCAAAGCAAACATAAAAAGTGTATAAGATGTTGTAAGGGTAAGTGTCATTTTTAGCTTTTTTTAAATTGTTAAGTGTCTTACAAATTGGCAACAGACTTACTAGATTTCAAATGGGGGTGCTTTGTGACAACTTCAAATGATTAAGCTTCTTTTTCTGAATCATTTACAGTATTCATTTAGAGATATACTTAGGTCTAACTGAACTTGAGTTTTTCTTCATTATAAATATTCTATCACTATAATCACTAGTAAGTTTCAAATGAAAGGACATTCACAGTAAAAAAACACAGAACCTGATATCTGATCTGCTACAAGTCTCTATCCTTTATTCAGGAACTGTGAAAGAAACAGGTCTACACTGAGCAGAAGACGGGTGAAATCATATGCTAACTGAACGGGAAGACCACAGCAGTGCGGAATAAACTACATAACAGAGAGAAGTAATGCTAACTGAACGGGAAGACCACAGCAGTGTGGAATAAACTACATAACAGAGAGAAGTAACAGAAACACAACATGGTTATGAAGAGGTGAACCAAAGAAAACTCATAGTAAAATAAAGTCCTTCTACTCTACCAGAAAGGTATCACTTCCAAAAAAAAGCTAGGGGAGAGTGAAAGAGAAAGTAAATAACACAGGAAGAACAAAAACTCTGTCTAGCGGAATAAATCTTCAGCCTGCGTTTCTGATAACCGCAGAGAAGGTAGTCTGTGGAAGGACATGCTAACTTCCATGCTAACCCTCGCAAGGACTGGGGATGAGTCCCCAAAGATCCACAGCTTCCTGTATCCCTTTATTATCCTAAATTTTACTTAAACCTTTCTTAGTCTGTCTTGCCTTTTGAAAAGTTAGTTATCAGCCAATACTTATTTCGGCATTTGTGGGAATGTTAGTCGCTCAGTTGTGTCTGACTCTTTTGTGACCCCATGGACTGTGGCCTGCTAGCCTCCTCTGACCATGGGACTCTCCAGGCAAGAATACTGGAGTGGGTTGCCACTTCCTTCTCCATGGGATCTTCCCAACCCAGCACTTAGTTTTGCCTTAAATCTACTTTGCACATTCCAGAGTTACTTTGTTACGTATTTCTTAAGACAATAGCCCCCTATTCATACTATTCATAATCTTACAAAATATGATCATATCCTCTTTAAGCCTTTCCCTTCTAACAGTTTTCAGTATGCAACTAGGATAAAGCTGGTTCTCATCTATCCTCCGGAGAAGGCAATGGCACCCACTCCTGTACTCTTGCCTGGAAAATCCCATGGATGGAGGAGCCTGGTGGGCTGCAGTCCATGGGGTGGCAAAGAGTCAGACACGACTGAGCGACTTAACTTTCACTTTTCACTTTCATGCCTTGGAGAAGGAAATGGCAACCCAATCCAGTATTCTTGCCTGGAGAATCCCAGGGACGGGAGAGCCTGGTGGGCTGCTGTCTAGGGGGTCGCACAGAGTCAGCCACGACTGAAGAGACCTAGCAGCAGCAGCGGCAGCAGCATCTGTCCTCAAATGAGAGTCATTTCCCACAATCCCTTCACGTTCCCCTCTTGAAACTGCTACTGTTTCATGTCTTCCAGGATTCAACCAAGACCAATAAAAGTTTCTAAAGTGCACACACTGCAGTTCTGTGTAATACAGAATGACCTTTTCCCATTGTTTCTTCCTTACTGACACAACAGTATTTACTGGTGTCTGAAGTATATTAATTTTTTTGAAACAAACTCATATGGAAAAAATTAATATTCAGGTAGATATAAAACACTTGAGCAAATAAAATGGCATACAACTTTCTTGAAAAGCTCATTATTTCAAAGAGGACTTCTCTGGTGGTCCAGTGGTTAAGAATCAGCCTGCCAGTGCAGAGGACACGGTTTCGATCCGTGGTCCAGAAAGATTCCATGTATCACAGGGCAACTAAACACGTGCATCGCACCGCGGAGCCCACAAGTGGCAGCTACTGACGCCTTGAGCACTCGTCTGTGCTCCGCACAAGAGGAGTCACTGCAATGAGAAGCCTGAGCACAGCAACCAAGAGGAATAACCCCCGCTCACTGCAACTAGAGGAAGCCCAGAAATCATGACCCAGCACAGCCAAAAATAAGTAGATTTTTAAAGACTGTCCATTTTCCTAACTTCATCCATAAATATAATGCAATCCTAACACAGTTTAAGTAGGATTGAGAGAAAGGAGCTTTAAGCTCATTTAAAGTTCTCACAGAAAAACAAGCAAACAAAAATACTCAGGACAAATATGAAAAGGAGTAATGAAAAGTACTGTTTGTTTGCTATCAAACAGTAAAACATCTAAAGTTACAGTGACAATAGTAAGAGCAGCAGAGTATTGGTGCCTGATTTGACAGATGGATCAACAGAGCAAAACAAAGTCCAAAGTACATAAAGATTTAAAAAAATACGATCTGGAGTTGAGACAGCCTTTCTAGATGTCTAGGTGGGATACAAAACTACATAAGAAGTAAAAATTTAACTACCAAAAAAAAAAACACCCCACAAATCTCTACAAAAGGGCAAAAGGCACCAAAGGCAAAAAACATTCAACTTCAGGGAAAAACATCACAATGGATTAATTCCCTCACTGTACAAAAAAATGCTTTAGGTTGACAAGAAAAGTACCCACAACCCAGTAAAAAATCGACAGTGATTACAAACAGATCAGTCACAGGAAAAAAACACAAATGCCCTTTAAATATGTGAAAGGATGCTCAACTTCACTCACAGGAGAAATACGAATTAAAACTACAATGAAACATGGAGATATAATGTACAGCACGATGCCTATAATTAATAATACCATATTGCATATTTGAAAGTTGCTAAGAGAATAAGTCGTAATAGTTCTTATCATAAGGAAAAAATTTTTTTTATTGACTGTATGTGACAGATGTTAATTCAACTTACTGTAATGGTCATTTCACAATGTATACAAATATTGAATCATTATGTTGTACACATGAAACTAATATTTCAATTATACTTCGATTAAAAAAATAAGAAATTAAAAAAATTACAGTGAGGGATTGCTGTTCATCAATTAGATTGGGAAAGATTAAAGTTTGCTCACTCACTATTGGTACAGGTAGAGAAATACATACTCTGAGACAATGCTGACAGGGATGTAAACTCCACAACCTCCATGGAGGGGTAATTTGGCAATATCAATAAGAATCAGAACCTGTACACCTTTTGTCCTAGTAATTCCACTCTGCAATTACTCCTAGTAAGTAAATTCACACATGTACAAAATGATCTACAGTGATATTTGCTGCCTCATTTTTTGTAATACCAATAGAAAGACCGAAATGTCCATTATTAGGGGTCTGAGTCGGGCTTCCCTGGTGACTCAGAGGTTAAAGCGCCTGCCCGCAATGCGGGAGACCTGGGTTCGATCCCTGGGTCGGGAAGACTCCCTGGAGAAGGAAATGGCAACCCACTCCAGTACTCTTGCCTGGAGAATCCCATGGACAGAGGAACCTGGTGGGCTACAGTCCATGGGGTAGCAAAGAGTCGGACACAACTGATTGACTTCACTTTCACTTTCAAAGTAAAATATGGCACAATTACATAATGGAATACTCTGAAATTGCTTTTAAAAAAATCTATAATTACTAATGTGGACTCATGCAAAGAATATCTCTTTAAGAAAAAAAAATGGTTTTGGAGGAGGGCAGGAGACCTATTTTTAAAAACTTAGTAAACAAAGGCACATCAGGAGGTCAATGCCCTCAGACTCACCTCAGCCCTTCCTTTCCCACCCACCTCTTAGCTGTGGGGGTTTACTTGGGGGGGGGGGGCTCTGTTCCTTCAGAGTTCTCATCACTCACATTCTTTTCTTTCTCACTCTACCAACCAACACCAACCAAACATCCATTCCCTCAGGCTGTGGCTTAGGGAAATAAAATAGCATAGCACGACTACATGAAGGAACTCCAAAATTTACGGGCTTGGGATCCCATTTCAACTACTGTACTAGGGGTGAAATCCCTTTTGGTAAGCACTTTTAATGGCAATTCATAAACATTTTTGTGAGACATTTGTTTACAGTTAAGAATTACAGACAGTATGGCTAAAATTTTTAAATACTATACAAAATATAAGGCCTTCTCCCCTAATTTTGCCCAAACTCTCTTCCAACCAAATTGCCTAATTTAGCAATTATGGATGAGCTTTTCTTATAATGCTTCTCCAATCAAAGCAAAGGCTGATTTTCTGCTTCCAATAAAGCTGCAGCATAAGTTTCTTGAGAAAGATATACATGTATTTCCTACTCAGATGACTTGGGCTTCCCTTGTGGCTCAGATGGTAAAGAATCTGCCTGCAATGCAGGAGACATGGGTTCGATCCCTGGGTTGGGAAAATCCCCTGGAAAACGGAATGGCTACCCACACCAGTATTCTTGGGCTTTAGCCCGTGGGATCACAAACAGCAGGCATGACTGAAAGACTTTCACTTTCACTCAGATGACTTACCTAAATATTTCAGCACCATCTCTCAATAAATGTATTCAATGACTGACAATGAATGAATGAAAGGGCTCTTGGGACTTAAGCTAATAATAGTACAAATAATAATTACCAGTTGGTGAATACCAGGTAGCATACTGTAATTTACAACTATTATTCCTTTTTTTTTAATGTATTTTTTGCAACTGTTATTTCTAATCCTAAAAAATAACACTGTAGTGCAGACAACTGCTTGGGAGACTGCATAACAAAAAATTTTATTTTCTTTTCCTTTTTAGTTTTCTTCTTCAGACTAGCCGTAGTAAAATTTGTTTTGGTTGTACAAGAACAGTATTGTGTTTATTAACATTTGTTTAAATTGGGGTTGGCCAAAAAGTTCATTCAGGTTTTTCCATATGAGCATACAAAAACCTGAACAAACTTTTTGGCCAACTCAACACTTAAGACACTCCTATGAGATAGGTATTAACCCTTGTCTGACAGATGAGGAAACTGAGACCCACAGGGTCAGTAAGTCAGCCATGGAGCTGATACCAGAGTCTGGGCTTCTGACGCCAAGGTCGCCTCTTTACCCACTGCCCTGCGTCTCTGTATGTGATGCCAAGGTCGCCTCCTTACCCACTGCCTGCGTCTCTGGATGTGACGCCAAGGTCGCCTCCTTACCCACTGCCTGCGTCTCTGGATGTGACGGATCAGTCATTTCTCTCAGTGCTGTGCTCCGCTTAGTCACTCAGTTGTGTCCGATTCTTTGCAACCCCGTGGACTGCAGCCCACCAGGCTCCTCTGTCCTTGGGGATTCTCCAGGCAAGAATACTGGAGTGGGTAGCCTACCCCTTCTCCAGGGGGATGTTTCCAACCCAGGTCTCCTGCATGGCAGGCAGATTCTTTAGCAGCTGGGCTATCAGCTGTGCCTAAGCAAGCTTGGTGCTGTCTTTACTACCTATTCCTTTTACCACAACATCTTAGTAAAGCATTTAAGGTGTATAAACAAAAAAGAAACAAAAAAAGTCAATCAGTGATACTATATACTTAATGTCGACAGATCTTAAATCTGGACTGAATGGGCTCAGGAAGAAGAGACCAAGACCAGCCTTGATTTTAAAAAATGAAAGCAGCAGCTGTTGAGAGTGGGAACAAACTACTGGTTTTATTATTTGTGTTCCTCTTCCACCATTCCTAAAGAATCTGACCATTCTGAAGGAAAGTTATTTTAAATTAGCTTTAGGAAGAAGTAATATCTGGCATCTTTACTTTGAAAGTAAGATCATGATCAACTGATGATTTATTATCAACAAATAAAAACAAAATTAATGGGACAAAAAATTAAAACTGCCAAAACTGAAGTTCTTCAAATTGTTTTTTTCTCTTCAGTGGAACCATCACTGATTCACTTGTTTATTCATCAAAATTTGAGTGCCAGTTGCGTCAAGCCTCTAATTTTCAATTAAGAAAGCATTTCCTTTCAGAAACTATGACTTTATACTCACCAAGGTAATAGATCCTGTCCGAATGAGGCCCATCTGGGTCATTCCTCTTCACAAACATAAAATCATGTGGTGCCTTAGCCATCATGTAGCCATGATATTTTCTGGTATCAGCAAGCAGCTTTTTAAGCTGACTCCAGGAATATCGCTCGACATAAAATGGCTCCAATTTAGGCCGATCCTGTGATTCAATATTCTCCTCACACTCTGCGGTTTCAAAGATCTCAACACCCAGCTGTTCTGTTTCCATCGCTGCTGCCATGTTGCATTTTCCTAAAATAAATAAATAAATAAGCCACATGAAGCTCACAGGTCTGTCCTCTCTTACTAGTTAATTAGAATGACAGCCTGATTAGGGTCCCCCTACCACCCCAAAAAGAGGGAAAAAATGCTTTTCAGTACAGTTGCAATGAAACTTAGTAAGAAAAGCAATAGCTCCCCTTTCTCTGTGTTCAGTTTGAAACTGAGATTTAAAAAAAAATTGAGGTCATGTCTATTTCACAGTGACTATAAATCTCTCTGGGAACTTTTATAAAAGGCTCTCCTTAGGTATCTCTTGCCAAAATTCCTTCTTCTTTCCCACACTGGAAGGAAACAGGCCATATGCAAATTGGCTGCTATGTTCCTTCAAAGAGCATGTCAATAGTGAAGCTAAATGTGCTAAGGGAGTTAAGTGTTTTTGCACTTTAAAAAAGTAATAGATTTGATAAATTGTGGACTTCTTCAGCTAACAGAAATAATCACAACCAATTAGAACACTAATAAAATTGTTGCAAAATAAGTACTTGTGATATCTTCCTGGAGCATTTACCCAAGATAATACCGTTTCCTTTTAAATGGGAACTCCAAACACCAAAAGACCTAACTGGTTGGTCCATTTTTCTTGTCTTTCGCTCTTGCCTAGATAGCACTATTTTACCATCCCTTGTGTAACTTTATACTCTTATTACAGATTACACAACTTTTACTCTCATAGTTAAATAAGAGAAGAAAGTGGCTTTAGTTGTAATTTATGCAGAAAACATTTAATATTTGTACTATCAATATTTTGACAGAAGTCTGAACCCAATTTACCAGTTCAACCCCAAAACAATATTAACACTTCATCTACTAATGATGTTTCTCTCATTTTACAGATCCAGAAGATTTTCTTCTCTATCCAGGTCAATATTTAGATGTAACAGGTGCAAAGTATCAGAGAAAATAACAAGAAGTGTTATTATAAGCCACTGTTAAGATATTCTGACATGCATTATTTATAACACTACCAAAAAGGAGCAACATAAAAATTTGGGGCAACCTGCTCTTTTTGAACTAATAAATGCCAAAAACATAAGGACCTGGGAGATAAACTACACTGCATTTGTGTAACCAATTCACATAATTATTAACCACTTCTACAACAAAAGTCAATACACAGCTGTAAATTTAACATCTTTTTTAAGGTTTAATTTCACAGGTTAACAGGAGTTCATGGTAAAAAACGACCAAACCACAGAGAAAAAGACTAGCAGGTGTAGGCTGTGAATTACTCCATCAATGGTGGGTGGTGAAATGAACAGAACTGGATGGCTAGGATACTGTGTCTTTTTTCAAGTTACAGTGAATTACACTGTCATTTTCAATATAACAGTAGCAAAAGCATTCAGAAAACCTATTTCGAGAGTTTTATAGGTACACAACTTGGAACATTATCACAACTGGGCATTTACCTCCGATGATTAAAATCCACACAGCTCAATAGAAAAGTCATTCAGCTCAGCTGATACTCAGCACACTGATGTTAAGCAGCAGTATATGACAGTAGTGGCTGTTTGCCCATCTAAAAGCTGGTGGAGGTCTGTTTTCTATCAAATATATAAATGGATCTAGTTTGATTCCTACGAGTGTGAGGGACAGGTTAAACAAGGAGATATACAAACCGGGCTCATTCTTGTTCTCTCCTTGTGTTAAATTTGGAACTTCATCTCCAAACCACTGCTTTAAACAACAGAGCATAGGGATGGAACAGGGAAGCTCACCGCCCAGCTTCTTGAGCTACTGACATCTCTTGTACGTAAAACTTACATTACCTTGCACTTAAGCATAACTATCAGATATTCCTAAATTGTACTAGATGCCCACACTCACCATTTCTTTCTCCTCTCTCCCTCACATACACACACATTCTACAGTTCAAATGACACTACTACTCTGTATTTTATGGTAACTGTATATTCTGCATTTCCTTGCATAGACCTGATTACATAATTTTAGTAATATATACAAATGTGTAACTCATTTCCATATTTCCATAATATCTTATGTATCCATTCTCAAAATATGTGAGCAGAGTTTTCTAATTTCAACAATTAGAAAATAGGTCAGTACACATTCTCAGTACTGTGCATTTATTTCACTGCCCCACCTACCTCTTCACTTGAGGCCCTTCCCTGGTGCCTACCTGATTGTATTTTCATCTGTTCAGATCTCTTCCACATTCAAAGAGATCTTTTTCAAGTGACTCAACTTCAAGCATAGATCCCTCTGCTCATCCTGTTCTCTTCTCACAGGAGTCTTTCCTTTTCTCACCATCCAATCCTGCTCACCAGGATAATGAAATAAGATATAAGCCTGTTGATCATTATTAAAACGGATCATATGTGCCCCCAAAATACTAAACCTAAAGTCTCAAATAGTACTTAGAACTGATATTCTTTTTGATATAATATACAATGCCCGGATTATTTTGTATCTGCATTTTCTGAAAATTATAAAATGATTTTACTTTAGAAATGTACAGCTGAATTTACTCCAAAGACTATCTACACAGTAGTTTAATCCTGACATCTGGATCCATATTAAAAGGTAAATTATAGAAATTCTTTTAAAAGTATAAAAGAAAAAAAAAGTATAAAAGGCATACAGATGTGAGATTACTCAGTGGCTATTACAAATTCTTAAAAATGATAGATAATGGATAATAAAATGTATTTCTCTGTGCCTGGTCCTGTTTTTCTTTTACATAATAATCAATTTGTATTATTTTACAGAATTCATATTTAGCAGATTGGAGACAGAACAGATTCAGTATAATAACCAGTAAGAACTATTAATACAACAACAGGCCACTTCTGTGGAAAGAGAACATGCTGTTAACATCAAGATTTTCACAAGATGAAGAATGTACTATCCATTTTCAGTGCACTCCATTTTCGCTTCTTTCCTTTCCATGTATACTCCGAAAATATTGATAACTGAATTAGGTAACTTCTCTGAAAAACGGATGTGGTAAGTTTGTTGAAATTCTGGCTTAGTAAAAGAAAAAAAGCAGAGTCTGTGATTACACCCGTTATTTGGTTATAGGTTTTAATCAGAGGCTTTCATAGCCCTGACAGGTGATGGAGAGACATGTGGGTCACTGGCAAATGGGAGGGGAAAAAGTGAAGTTGTGCTAACGCCAACAAGAGGACCAAGAGGTCAAGACACCTTCTCATGCACTAAGACTCTCATTCAGAGAAGAGCATGTCGGGTTAGAAGACAGGACTCTTGAATCTGGGCCCACTCAAATATCATTCCTTAACTTTTAACCCAGGCGCCAGTTTGTCCACTTAAACACCCCAAGCCTCACTGAAGCCCAGTTATTTCACTCGCCAGGATCCACAACTAGTTGAGAGGTTTATTATCACAAAGTGGGCAAAGACCTTGAGAGCTAGAATGAAGAAGAGCAGAAGTGTAGCAGAGAATATTAAGGGGACTTGGGAAGGTGCCAAGACTTAAGAAGAAAAATGTGTGAGCGGACAGGTTTGAAATAGGAAAGAAAAGAACCTATCCTGCCCTGGTGGGTGAAATAGAATGAGAGGGGGCCAGTGAACAAGGAGGAAGGGAATCGACCTAGAAATGGGGCAGTAGAAAGAACACCAGCTAGGAAACCAGAAAATCTCAGTCCGAATCCGGTCTGCCACAGTCGGACTTTAGGCAAATCCCTTTGCCTCTGAGGACTTCCGCTTCTCATCTGTAAGCCTGGACAACACCCGGCTCCCAACCCCAGCAAGGCTCAATTAAGATAACGGACGTGGAAGTCCGGCGGCCAGCACCCAGCGCTCAGGGGGCGCCCACTGAACGTTGGCTGACTCGGAATCTGAGAGCCTCGGCTTCCTGTTCCGGCAACTGGGGCTCTACCACCGGCTGTGGCCCGCGCACGGCGGCGCGCCGGGTAAACCGCAGAGCGAGCTAACCGGGAGAATGCGCCGGGCAGCTCCTCCGAGAGGCGGAGAGGCCCTAGTGGGCAGGGGCGCAGGCCTCGCGGGCGAAGGGGAAGGAGAGAGGGCGGATACTGCACCTTCCCCCCTCCCCGGCCCCGCCCGGACCGTCCTGACGCGCGCTAAGGAGCGGGCCTGCGCCGCTTCATGCCGCGCCGCCTCCACTCCAGACCCGGCTGCAGCGGCTTCCTTGGCGACGGCGCCCGCAGTAACCGAAGGGGTGAACACTGCACTTAAAGACGGCGGCGGCGGCGGCGGCTCCGGCACTTCCGGTTTCTTGCGCGCTGCCCTCCGACCGGGGAAGGCGCAACGGGGCCAAGAAGGGCACCGCTCTCTGTTAGATGGGGTTCGCTTCCGACAGTGCCGTCTAGTGGCCAGAGGAGCGAACGAGGGGCGGGAAAGAAACTGCGCGAGAGTGGGGGACAGAACAAATCCAGAAAGCGGCAGTAACTTGCTGGAAATTACAGAAAGAATTGTGGCACGTCTCATCCTTTTTTTTTTTTTTTTTTTTTGCTTTCGACAAATACATATTGAGTGCCTCTTATGTGCCGGGCGGAATTGTAGACGCTGAGATTGGAACAGGGACCAAGTCAGGCAAAAATCCCTGTCCCTTCATGGAGAAGGCATGGAGATGGAAGGGACCTCCGCCTGGGCACTTCTCGGTGTCTCATTGTATGGTGCAGAGAAACCTGAAAGGACGTCCCTGGTGGTTCGGATGGTAAAGAATCCGCCTGCAATGTGAGAGACCTGGGTTCGATCCCTGGGTTGGAAAGATTCCCCTGGAGAAGGAAATGGCAACCCACACCGGTATTCTTGCCTGGAGAATTCCGTGGACACAGGAGCCCCGTGGGCTACAGTCCATGGCATCTCAAAGAGTCGGACACGACTGAGCAACCGACACACAAAGAAATCTGAACTTGGAGTCAGAAAGCTCGGCTCTGGTACTAATTAATGACCTTCAGCGGGTTAGTCTCTTTGAGCCATGGTTTCTTGATCTGTGAAAGTGATATACTAACATCACTTAGTTACAATTAAGGAAAACCATGTGTGTTATACAAATACATAAAGATGAAGAAACTGGGGCTTAGGGCAGGGAAGTGAGTGATCTTGCTCTTAGCAGAACCGGAGGCAGGTCTCTTGGCGGGTAATTTATTTTCTATTCTGCACTACACATTGGCTGAGAGAAAGAGGAAAAAGGAGCCTTGGGAGATGACTGGGAAAGTGCTAGGTGTAGAATGCAACAGTGGACAAGTCGGGCCTTCCCTATATTCTATTATTGCAAGGAACCATTTGTCAGAGGTGTCATGAGGGTTTATTGTAATAGCCCTAATAAAAGATCCATTTGGGTGCCATGTTCCACTCCTCAGTATAATTATTCACCCTGAACTTAGATGTGAGTTCACTCAGTTTTTTTTTTCAGTTGTTCCCCTAAAAGTATAGCCATTTTTTCACTGGACTCCTCTATGAATTTTGTGCAAAAAATTAAAACAAACACAAAACACCTGAAAGGACTTTGAATGCACATGCTGACAAGATAAACAAAACATCTTCATTTCATTAGTGAAAAAGCTGACTTTAAACTAAAATTCAAATAACTAAGATATCATGGCATCCAGTCCCATCACTTCATGGTAGATAGATGGGGGAAAAATGCAAACAGTGAGAGACTTTATATTTTTGGGCTCCAAAATCACTTCGGACAGTGACTGCAGCCATGAAATTAAGAGATGCTTGCTCCTTGGAAGAAAAGCCATGGTGAACCTAGACAACGTATTTAAAAGCAGAGACATCACTTTGCTGACAAAGGTCCATATAGCCAAAGCTATGGTTTTTGCGGTAGTCATGGCATGTGAGAATTGGACCATAGAGAAGACTGAACGCCAAAGAATTGATGCTTTTGAAGTGTGGTCCTGGGGAAGACTCTATAGAGTTCCCTGGACAGCAAAGAGATCAAACCAGTCAATCCTAAAGGAAATCAACTCTGAATATTCATTGGAAGGACTGATGCTGAAGCTCCAGTCCTTTGGCCACCTGCTGTGAAGAGCCTACTCACTGGAAAAGACCCTGATGCTGGGGAAGACTGGGGGCAGGAGGAGAAGGGGACGACAGAGGATGAGACGGCTGGATGGCATCATCAACTCAGTGGACATGAGTTTGAGCAAGCTCCAGAAGATCGTGAAGGACAGGGAAGCTGCCTGCAGTCCGTGGGGTCGCGAAGAGTCAGACATGACTGAGCAACTGACAACAACAAAGATGTTGACTGAATCCCCACCACGTGCCTGCCACTGTTCCAAGCACTGGGGCTGTGATAGTGAACAAAGTAGGCAAAGTCCTGGACTTTGTGCAGTTTACATTCAAATAAGAGGACAGAGATCTCCTCAAAAGCAAACAAAAACTATATAATTTTATTGATTAAAAAAAAAAAAACAAGCTCCAATAGATAACCAACAAGGACCTACTGTGTAGCACAGGGAACCCTGCTTAATACTCTTTAATAACCTATACGGGAAAATGACTTGAAAAGGAGTAGAAACGTGTATGTGTATAACTTTGCTGTAGATCTGAAAGTAACACAGCATTGTTAATCAACTATATCAATATAAAGTAAAAAAAAAAAAAAAAAAAGAACTTAACAGTAAAGCTCAGAGAAAAGAAAAACACCAACCCCCTCAAAACAAACGCACTCCAGAGAGGTAAAAGGTTTTCTGAAGTCATGTGGCTAATGATGGACTGAACTAGATTTGAATTCAGATTTCTTGTTTTCAGTCTTATTTTCTCTTTCTGCGGCAGGGTTAAGGCTCCCCTGATGGCTCAGTGGGTACAGAATCTGCCTGCAATGCAGGAGACACAGGAGACAAGGGTTCAGTCCCTGGGTCAGGAAGACCCTTGGAGCAAGAAATAGCAACCCATTCCAGTATTCTTGCCTGGAAAATTCCATGGACAGACAAGCCTGGTGGGATGCAGTCCAAAGGGTTGCAAAGAGTTGGACAGGACTGAGTGACTAAGCATACATACACATGGCAGGCTTTAAGCCTCTAACCCTGAGAAAATTGTGGGCGAACATCTCCTTCATGAACCCTGGCCACCTTGTATGTAACCACAAAGGCCTCCCTCCCAGGTAAAAGGGTCAAACCGATACTTACCTGAGTTGTAGCAGGATGCTTTGTGACTTTTCTGAAACTGGAGAGGACCAGAAGCCTCTGAAGACCTTGTCCCCCTGCAGGTTTTGATGAGCTGGAGACTTTCTGCCCCATCCCCCCCAGCCCCCCAGAATAGAGCTGAGAATATAAAAACCTCTTAGCTGCAGCCTAGAACTGGCTCCTCAGCAGGCAGTTATCCCAGGACTTACATTGCGGTCACCTGGCCCCTTTTGTTTCAGGAGTGTCCTTTTTCATATGTGGGATAAGGATCCCTGGCAGCTGGCACCTTGATGCATTCTTCCCTTTGTGGTATATGAAGCAATAAACCGTCTGAGGCTAAACTGGCTCCTTGCTTTTTTTTTTTTTGACCATGCCACATGGCATGTGGGATCTTAGTTTCCCGGCCAGGAATTGAACCCACATACCCCTGCCTTGGAAGGGTGGACTCTCAACCATTGGACTGCCAGGGAAGTCCCTAAACTGGCTCCTTGTATATTTACTGGCTGAATCAGTCAGGTCTGGGCCTTGCCAAACCTGTGTGTGTGTGCTTGACAAAGCCTACTTAACTATATCATAGTAGGCCGAAAAAGGCAAGTTATCTAGCACACAGGGTCTGAATAAATAGCATGGTGGGGCTGATACAAATCCACCCTTGCTGATCGAAACAAATCAAAAAGCATCATAAAACAATCATATTCTGACACAATGGACAGCAGGCAGGTAAGTGTGAGTGAAATCTAGAGTGGTAAGGCCAAGTGAGAACCCTTCCCAGGGAACCCTGGCTGTGACTTAAAAAAAATTTTTTTTTTTAAATTTAAATTTGGCTACATCAGATATCAGTTGGTTAGGTATTAGCGGCAGCCTGGAGGATCTTTTTTTTTTTTTTCCCCCTTGTGACCTGTGGCCTTCTTTCTAGTTGTGGTTGAGGAGCACAGGGGTTCAGTAGCCCCTCTTGCCTCTTTTATAGGATCTTATTCCCAGAACAGGGATAGAACTTGTGTCCCCTGCATTGGAAAGTAGATTCTTAACCCCTGGGCCACTAGGGAAGTCTCTGGACTGCATCTTGAAATCCATGTCAATTTGAGGTAATCAAGTCCTCATACAAGTCTGGGCTTCCCAGGTGGCTGAGTGGGAAGAATCTGCCAGCAATGCAGGAGACAAGGGTTCGATTCCTGGAAGAACCCTAAAGTAGGTAATAAACTATTTCCCCGGAAGTAGGTTCTTCCCTGGGTCAGGAAGAACCCCTGAAATAGCCACCCACTCCAGTATTCTTGCCTGGAAAATTCCATGGACAGAGAAACCTGGGAGGCTGCAGTCCAGGAGGTCACAAAGAGTTGGACATGACTGAGAACACCTGCAGTTCTGACCTCATGTTCTAGAAAACCTGACCCCTTTTCACACTGGGCCTCTCAGAGAGCAACCTGTCTCCCAGTCCTTCTGCATCTACCAGTCCATGATCTTCAGGCAGTGGTACTTTTGCTCAGGTACTCATGGGTCAGAGCCTGGATTTCTGGAGTCAGGCAGTCCTGGGTTTCCATCCTGGATCCTCTCCTTACTAACAGATTGATATCAGGCTTCTCTTTTTATTTCTCTCATCTGTAAACATTCTCCTCCCTCTTATACTTGGAAATTTTTTAATAAAGTTTTATTAAAGTATAAAAGGAGATAGAGAAAGCTTCTGATATAGACATCAGGAGGTGGCAGAAAGAGTGCCCCGAAAATTTTTATTTAGTCTGCATATTACTCCAAATATTTTCTGTCTTGAATGTTCAACTGAGGTTAAAAGAGAAGAATCTGAAGCCTGTTTTCTAACCCCAAAGTTACAACTCCCAGAAAGCAATGGTTGCTTCATGCTAGCTCCCTCTATTGGGAAGGATCAAGGGTTAAAAAGGAAGAAAACAAAAACACAAGTTACTCCCTAGTATCTTACCACTATATAAAATTGTAATCAAAATTTTTGTATCTTTTATCATAAACATTTTCAATACTGCTAGTTTCTTATTATTTTACGGCTGTATAGTTTTTCTACTGAATTGTCATACCACAATTCATTTGGTCATTCTTAAGTCCCAATGTTTTTCTATGTAACACTGAAAACATCTTCATATATATATCTTTCTTCTTTGAAATTATTGTCTTAGTATAAAATCTCCACAAAGGGGAATTACAAAGCCAACCAGCATAAACATCTCCATTTTTCTTGCTACCTCTTGCAAAATTGCCTTTCAAAATGATGCCATGAATTCACATTGCCCTTAGCTACACTCAGCATGAGTGTGCCAATTTCACTAAAACTTTTCTAGCACCGGGCATTATCATCAACATGCACATTTTAAGCCTTTACTTTCTAAAACATTGTACTAGATGCTACAAGATACCAAAAGGAGACAATCTGTGTTGCAGGGAGGTTTGCAACCTAGTTCAGAGGTCCCCAGCCTCTGGACCATGGACTGGTACCTCCTGTCAGATCAGCAGCATTAGATTAGAAATAAAGTGCACAATAAATGTAAAGCGATTGAATCATCCCCAAACCATCTGCCCTGTCTGTAGAAAAACTGTCTTCCATGAAATCCGTCCCTGGTACCGAAAAGACTGGGGACCCCTGACCTAGTTGAGGAAACAGATCACAAGCATGTAATAGCAGTTGACTGTATCGTATCCGATGGGTTAGATTGCTTTTCCACTTCCTCTGTATTTTGTACCTTTTGGAGGCATAGTGCAAACCAAGCTGCCATAACAAAAAGGAGCCTTTTCAGTTAATTTTATTTTCATGTTTAATTTTTTGAATAAAAGGGTATATAGTAAAAATATTCTCCTCTGCTGGTCTTTCAGTCACTGTTTCCCTCCCCACAAGAAACTGAGGTTATTAGATTCTTGCATATACTTTCTATGTAATATTTTATTTTTTTATTTTATTTTTTTTACATCATGATTACTGTTTATTTTTTGTAAGATCTTACTTCTACTTAATAACTGTACCATTTTTGTATTTGCTTAGTTTTCTATGAAGTAATAGTTTTTTTTTTCATTTCTTTTTTTTTTTAATTAGTTGGAGGCTAATTACTTTACATCATTACAGTAGTTTTTGTTATACATTGAAATGAATTAGCCATGGATTTACATGTATTCCCCATCCCAGTCCCCCCTCCCACCTCCCTCTCCACCCGATCCCTCTGGGTCTTCCCAGTGCACCAGGCCCGAGCACTTGTCTCATGTACCCAACCTGGGCTGGTGATCTGTTTCACGCTAGATAATATAAATGTTTCAATGCTGTTCTCTTGAAACATCCCACCCTCGCCTTCTCCCAGAGTCCACAAGTCTGTTCTATACATCTGAGTCTCTTTTTCTGTTTTGCATATAGGGTTATCGTTACCATCTTTCTAAAGTCCATATATATGTGTTAGTATACTGTAATGGTCTTTATCTTTCTGGCTTACTTCGCTCTGTATAATGGGCTCCAGTTTCATCCATCTCATTAGAACTGATTCAAATGAATTCTTTTTAATGGCTGAGTAATATTCTATGGTGTATATGTACCACAGCTTCCTCATCCATTCATCTGCTGATGGGCATCTGGGTTGCTTCCATGTCCTGGCTATTATAAACAGTGCTGCGATGAACATTGGGGTGCACGTGTCTCTTTCAGATCTGGTTTCCTTGGTAATAGTTAATTCATCTGCAAACTGCTAAAGTGCAACTTTCTTCTCAACATATTCAACTATATCAGGTAAATCTCTGTTTTAACTTCCTTCTTCAAAATATACTTCTTAAAACCCTCCATTAGGTTTCAATTTGAACTGCTTGCTCTCTTGGCCTGGCACAAAACTGTGGTGATGGAATTTCCCTCTAACTTATCCGGGGAATTCCCTTGTCACTCGTCATGTTGGACCTCGTTTCCTTGATCTCACTTCTTCCTTTCTGGATTTTCTCTTTTTAGTGGGGTATTTCCTCCAGTAGCTTTAGTTCCGCACTGTCCGCCATCTTGCGTCTGTCCACTTTCTATGTAATATTTTAATGTGTGTGTGTATTAGACTCTTTTTTGCGACCCCATGGACTGTAGCCCCCAGGTTCCCCTATCCACGAGATTTCCCTGGCAAGGATACTGGGGCGGGTTGCCATTTTCTTCTCCAGGGGATCCTCCTGACCCAGGGATTGATCTCGTGTCTCTTGCATTGCAGGCGGATTCTTTACCACTGGGTCACCTGGGAAACCCATTTTATGATATTGACTTGGCCAAAAATTCTTTTGTAACAGCTTACAGAAAAGCCCGAATGAACTTTTTGGCCAACCCAATACATAAATTTATTGTTGTTCAGTCACAAGTTGTGTCTGACTCTTTCCAACGCCCATGGACTGCAGCACGCCAGGCCTCCCTATCCCTCACCATCTCTTGGAGTTTGCCTAAGTTTGCCCATAAACAAATGCTTATATGTAAATGCAGTATTCCTCTCTCCACCCCATTGTTTTTCCATAAATGGTAGCGCACCAACTGTCTTCCTGACAACCATATAAGCAGCCCAGAAAGCCAAGACTTATCAGGTAGGTCAAAATGACAGGGTGCAAAGGCCACTCCCCACACTCAAGGAAAGGGGCACCCTCTGCCCAGTCATCTGAACTGGGGATTGACAGGCTGAGGGGGAGGTTTTTACAGCAATGATTGGCTGCAATGCTCACCAGCCTCTTGGCACAGCTAAGAGGTTACAGGGATATGAACTGGGTGCACATTGCCCAGGAGATGCCTAGGCTGATCGCTCAGTCTCTCCCCTCTCGACTTTGTGCCATCTACATAGAGTAACCTGATTTCGGTTAAGGATATCTGGTTGGGTGATCCCGGGTGAGGCACAGCACAGCCAAATTCAATAGCTCATTTTCCAAAGTTTCTTATAGATATCAAAGGCTTCTGTAAAATGCTGGGCAAGGAGAATGTGCATGATGACTCGCCAAAGGCAGGAGTACAGGCTTATGTACTGAGCACATGCTCCAGCCCCAGGAGAAGGAAAAGGCAACCCACTCCAGTATTCTGCCTTGAGAATCCCATGGACAGAGGCGCCTGGCAGGCTGCAGTCCACGGGGTCACGAGAGTCGGACACGACTGTGCGACGACACCACGACCACCATGTGCTTCAGCCGCAGAAAGCACCCAGAAAATGCTTCTGGTGGCCAGAGAAAGGAGGGGTGACCCTGGGCCAAAGACAGCTGGGGAGGCTCCCCGGAAAGCAGAACACAGACAGTGCTTCATTTGCATTTTCATTTGACTGGCATTATCATAAAACCCTCGGCCTTCCTAATTCAGCTTGGCAGGGCTACTCCTGCTCTGCCTTTTCCCCCTCTGCTATCTTTTATACCTGGCTGCTACTCTTTCCCTTCCCCATTTCAACTTTTTTTTTTTTTTTTTTTTTTACTGTATTTCCCATGGAGAGAGGGGCCCACAACAGCGGTCCTCACAGGAAACTTTAGGACCAGCTGAGAAGACTATTGGAGGGCACTGACTCTAACGCTCTCATTGGATGGATATGGAAGCTCAGGCCCAGAGAAGTCATCCAGTGGCTTACTGGTGGTGGAACCAGTCTGGATAAATCCCCTTCCACTGGACTTTTCTTATGGAGCATCTGAGGCAAGATGTCAACATTCAGTCTCCTTGCTCACCAAGAGCCTTGAATTCAATCCACCTTGGATAGAGGTCAGTTGATAAATCTCAGGGTTCAGATATGCTGGACTAAAATTATTTTTATTATACAGCCTCCAGGATGACCAGGGCTTTCCTGGTAGCTCAGCTGGTAAAGAACCCGCCTGTCTTTGGTTCGATTCCTGGGTCGGGAAGATCTCCTGAAGAAGGGAACGGCTACTTACTCCAGTATTCTGACCTGGAGAATTCCATGGACTGTATAGTCCATGGGTTTGAAAAGAGTCGGACATGACTGAGTGACTTTCACTATCACTATCAGGATGACTAAAATTTAAAAGACTGAAAATACCAAGGAAATAGAGCAACTAGAAAAAGCAATAGAGTTCCAGAAAAACATCTGTTTTATTGACTATGCCAAAGCCTTTGACTCTGTGGGTCACAACAAACTGTGGAAAATTCTGAAAGAGAGGGGAATACCAGACCAGCTTACCTGCCTCCTGAGAAATCTGTATGCAGGGCAAGAGGCATACAGTCTTGTTCTAAATGGACATGGAACAACAGACTGGTTCTAAATTTGGAAAGAAGTATGTTAAGGCTATATATTGTCACCCTATCTATTTTACTTATATGCAGAGTACATCGTGAGAAATGCTGGGCTGGATGAAGCACAAGCTGGAATCAAGATTGCCAGGAGAAATATCAATAACCTCTGATACACAGATGACACCACCCTTATGGCAGAAAGTGAAGAAGAACTAAAGAACCTCTTGATGAAAGTGAAAGAGGAGAGTGAAAAAGCTGGCTTAAAATTCAACATTCAAAAAATTAAGATCATGGCATCCAGTCTCATCACTTCATGGCAAATAGATGGGAAAACAATGGAAACAGTGAGAGACTTTGTTTTATTGGGCTCCAAAATCACTGCAGATGGTGACTGCAGACATGAAATTAAAAGACACTTGCTCCTTGGAAGAAAAGCTCTGACCAACCCAGACAGCATATTAAAAAGCAGAGACATTACTTTGCCAACAAAGGCCCATCTAGTCAAAACTATGGTTTTTCCTGTAGTTATATATGGATGCGAGAGTTGGACCGTAAAAAAAACTGAGTGCCCAAAAATCAATGCTTTTGAACTGTGGTGTTGGAGAAGACTCTTGAGAGTCCCTTGGACTGCAAGGCGATCAAACCAGTCAATCCTAAAAGAAATCAGTCCTGAATATTCATTGGAAGGACTGACGCTGAAGATGAAGCTCCAATATTTTGGCCACCTGATGTGAAGAACTAACTCATTGGAAAAGACCCTGATGCAGGGAAAGATTGACAGCAGGAGGAGAAGGGGACGACAGAGGATGAGATGGTTGGATGGCATCACCAACTCGATGGACATGAGTTTGAGCAAGCTCCGGGAGTTGGTGATGGACAGGGAACCCTGGCGTGTTGAGGTCCATGGGGTCACAAAGAGTTGGACATGACTGAGAACAACTAGAACTTTCAAACGTTGCTTGTGTGAGTGTAAATTGATCAAAACTCTTTGTAAAACTGCCTAATAGTATCTACAAACGCTCAACATACATAGTCTATGACCTAGCAATTCCATTTCCATGTATTTACCCAAGAGAATCGGGTAGTATATCCACCAAAAGGCAAGTACATAAATATACATGGCTAAAAATGGAAAACAATGCAATGTCCATCACAGGAGAATGGACAATTTGTGATAAGTTTATACAATGAAACGTTATACAAGAACCAAAAAAGTATGAACTGATTCATACTTGTGTTCATATAACACAGATAAATCTCAAATACATTACGTTGAATGAAAGAAACCAGACACAAAGTGTACATATGTTGATCCCATTTACACGAGATTCAAAACTACCCCATGGTAATCAAAGTCATGATAGTAATTATTGGGGTGTAGGGAAGGGTAGGCAAATGTATATTGACATAAAAGAACATGTAGTATGCTAGAAATGTTCCAGACCTTGATCTGGATAGTAATTAATTATACAGGTATAAACATGCAAAAATTCAGCTGAAGTCGAATTTGCCTGGTTCCTATACCTCAGTTTCTAAAATGTGCCCTAAATTGTGTCTACACTGTACTAAAAGCAATGCAATAAAAGTACTTTTATAAGTAAAAAAATATTTTATTTTTAAAATTCAAGACCATCAAGGTTGCTGTTTTCATTATGTTATAACAGGGAGATTGTATCACCTCCAACTGGTTTGCCTACTACTAATTCCTCCTCACTGACTGTTTTTTGGTTTTTTTTTTTGCCCAGTGCATATGTGATTTTGCTAATCTCCTATAACAAGCTTCCTTGACTCCTCTGTGTCTGTGGGATAAAGTACAAAGAGCTATTAAATCAGTCTTCCCTCATCCAATCCCTATCTGTCTTTCCAGACCCAGGGCAACCGCTATCCTCCACGCCCGTAACCCCCAGGCCGTGCGCAGGGGCGCTCAGTCCCTCAGTCACGTTTGACTGCAATCCCACGGACTGCAGCCCACCAGGCTCTGTCCACAGGGTTTTCCAGGCAAGAACACTGGGGTTGTTGCCATTTCTCTCTCCAGGGGATCTTCTCCACCCAGGGATGCAACGCACGTCTCCTGCATCTCCTGCACTGGCAGGCAAACGCTGTACCACTGATTCACCTGGGAAGCCCCCACCTCCCAATATTCAGAACCCTCCATATCTCTTCAACTTTGGAGTCCTGACCTGTGGGTCTACTGCCTTACCTCTGCTTCTTCCTCTATCAAATTCCTCCTCACATTTCACAGCCCCGCTCTCACGGATTTGCTCTCAAATGTCTGCTACTGGTTTCTACAATCCTTAGCTCCTACCTTCCTGCCTCTTTGGGAGCTCAACATATTTCTTATATTGAAGCCCTCTAAATTTTATATGACCTATTCCCTGAGCTAAATGTTTTCTGAGAACTGGCATCATTTCATCTCTGGATCCTTGTGCTCAGGACTTTGCTAAATAAATGGGTACTACCAGATTGAAATATAAAGTTCAATTTTGTCCAAGATTTCTGCTTTTCGTTGTCACGTTGCTTGCTTTCGAATTCTTTGCTGGAAGTCGACTTGGGGCTGAAAGTGGATACAGACGCGATAGTTTAAATTAGATAGAAATTGGTGTCCTCTCTATTTGGGCTTCCTATTTAAAGAGATACAAGTCTCATGTGCTGTCCCATAGAATAGCCATTAATTTGCGACTATTTAAATCAATTAGAAGTAAAGGAAATTAAAAATTCAGTTTCTCAGTCTCTTTAGCCACATTTCGAGTAGTCAAAAGCCCCATGTGGCAGTGGCTACCGTTATGGACAGCGCAGAATGGAATATTTCCATCATCGTATAAAGTTCTATGGGATAGCGTTGGAAATCTGTGGCCTTTACGCCTACTCTCCTCTCTTAGAACACTCTTCCGTCCTCTTCCTCGCTTTCCCACCGCTTCCCTTATAACCATCTCATACTTATTATGTCTATAATTACTTGCGGCTTTTAAAAGACTGAGAGTTTCAAGACATCAAGTTCTGTGACTTACTCCTGAAGCTTCGGAGTTTTATCTTTGCAGCCCAGGCACATGGCAGACGGTCAACAAATGTTGAATTAATAAGTGACAAATGGGAGGAACCTTTCAGATACACCAATCCCGAGTCCTTTCTCTATGCTGATCGGTTCATGAGTCTCCAGCGTTTTTCAGTTTTTACGCTTATTTTTTAACCGTCCTCCAGAAGGTAAGAGGGAACGATAACGCACCAGTCAACTCCCGGAGGCGTTCGCAGCGAGCTGCGGCGCCCCACGCTCCTGAGGCCCGCCCCCGCCGCCCGCGCCGCCCCGCCCCCGCCGCCCCGCGCCGCACCGCGCCGCCCCGCGCCGCCCCGCCCCTGACGCCAGGCTCGCCGCGAGGCCGGGAGCTGTGCCGCGGCCCCTCGCTCACCACTGCGCAGGCGCGGCCCGCGAGCGTGGGTCGTCTGGAGGCTGCGGACTGCCGGCACTTCGGAGCGCGGGGCTTTGCGGCCTTCGTCTGACCAGCTCCAGCCGCGCACTACCTGAAACAGCGAGGCGCGGCGAGCCGCTCTGGGCAGTGTGGTCATGGAGAATCAGGTGCTGACGCCTCACGTCTATTGGGCTCAGCGGCACCGCGAGCTGTATCTGCGCGTGGAGCTGAGTGATGTGCAGGTAAAGGCCGGGCGGCGGGACGTGCTCCTGGTCTCGGCTCTGGGGACCCGCTGGGACCCCGTCCTCTTTGTCCGGAGAGCCAGCAGCGCGTCAACGCGATTCAGGACGCGGTGCGCTCTGGGCGGCCAGGCCAGAGCACGGGCTGGCCCTCATCAAGGCAGACCCCGGTCTCGACCCCCTGAAGGCTCAGTTACCTTGGGTGCTGCGTGAGCCCCGCGCAACAGAGGCTGCCCCGGCAGCCTCTTTGTTCGCAGTTTGCGGCCTGGTGGAGCCCGAGCCTGGCCCTGGAGGCCTGGCTGTCTGGATTCGGGTTTGCCGAGGCCCCTCGAGGCGTGGGATGAGCTCGTTGGGTCGGAGATGCAGTGTGACAGCGGCTTGCCTGGCCGCGGCTGGATGTCCAGCGCTGGTCTTAGAGGTCCAGCGGTCCCCTCGGACCTTCAAGAGGCCCGCCGCTGCCTCGGGCGGGGGGAGGGGGGCACACCCACCTCCCAGCCATTCAGTGATGGAAATCATTCTTGTTCATTTTAAAGTCCAGAAGACCCCGAAGGAGTGCTTCCCCCCGCTTCTGAAAACTGTGGGCTCACATTTGCTCAGCTGCATACGGAACTTCAAAATTATCTTAACTCACATTGAGCATTTATGCTTGATCTCATTGACTTCCATGTGAACAAGCTGAGGCTTCCTAAATGGTGGCCATCTCAGGACCTATACACCCCTCTGTCTCTGTCAAAACCATCCAGGATTCCCATCGTTGAGGACCTGAAGTTTTAGTCTGGAATGTTCCTTCTACAGTCGTTCTTACTCCCTACTTTCCTTGACATCTATGGCACTTTATAACCTCTCTCACTCCGACTTAACTCTCTGCCTCTGAGTCAGGCGTTTATATTCAGTTCTGTCAGCCCATCTGGCATATTGTCTTGCAAGTTATAGGTGATCTTTGCTTGTAGACTTGAGTTTGTTGAATTCAGTCTTTGCTTCTGGAATATAAACCTGTTTTCCTATTGAAAGATAGTACTGGCCAGATTGCTTTAGGCTGTGACACTGCATGCTGTGTCGTTTAATGTTAAACTAGGCTGAATTATACTTCTACCTCAAGAGGATGAATAAATGTTCTGTGCAGTGTTCCTCTACTCTGCTTCAGGGTGTTTTAATGAAAAAGGAAAAAAGCAAAATCTTTGTATATGGGGATCAAGGTCTCTCTCTAGAGAGAATTCTAACAGTAATCAATAAGAAAAGTATGAACCTTGTGTCGTGGCAATGTCTCTTAGATATTGAGTTAAGCATTTTGTAGACCAGTTAAACTCAGAGACCCTCTCTAGTTGTAATAAGGATGTGATATCATGGCATACTTCTGAAACACAAACAGAAAAGCTGTTTTTAGGGGAGGTAGGATGGTGTTGGTGGGGAAAAAAATGTAAATTTGTTGGGCAAATGAAAGCATCACAGTTAAATTTTTCTTGAACGTTCTAAACCTTTTAGTTAAGAAACATGAACATATGTGTTAATTGTATTTGGTATATTTTCAAATGTGAATGTATGCATTTGGAATATCTTATAGTTAAAGAAATGTAAAGGTGGAGGGGAAAAATGATATTTTCTTTTGGAAAGAGAAATCCTTTTTTATTTTTAGGGAAAAAAATAAATATTTTGTCCCCAGTTTAGTTTTTTTTCCCCCTTAGATTTCTTGTCTGTAATTCTGAGGCATCCATTGGCGCTACCATTAGTTTTAAAGTAACATGTCAGTATCATTCATAAAAGAAATCCCCTACCATGTGTGAAATACTACAGATTTACAAAGATGAGTCAGACAGACTCAGCTTTCCAAGGGTATGCTATCTAAGAGGAAGGATATTATATACAAACAAAAAGTTCTGTGCATGAGTATGTTTATTGATAGATTTGGGGCTGAGTATTAAATCAGGTCCCTGGTGTTAAAGGCATTTGTTACCTCTCTTTTGTTAATTCCCTGGTGGCTTTTATTAATTGTTTTATCGCTTTGCTGATGGTTCAGACGGTAAAGCGTCTGTCTGCAATGCAGGAAATCCGGGTTCGACCCCTGGGTTGGGAAGGTCCCCTGGAGAAGGCAATGGCAGCCCACTCTTGCCTGGAAAATCCCATGGGTGAAGGAGCCTGGTAGGCTATGGTCCAATGGGGCTGCAAAGAGTCGGACCTAACTGAGGGACTTCACTTTCACTTTCACTTGACAGAAGTAAGATGAAGTATTCTTGTCAGACTGAAACTGGGAGAGCTTTCTGGAAAGAGGACGACATAGACTTTCAGATCATCTGATTTGTTGTCGGAGTCAACGCCCTATAACCAGAGACTGCCAGGAACACACCTCTAGTTAAACAAGTTGTGTTTACTGCTCATATCAGCAGGGAAGAGCATACCCTGTGGGCTAGCTCATTAGAATGTTAGAACTGATTATAGGGTTTGGACTTTGGTGACTGAGGGACAGACTCAGGAAGCGAGGAATCACTTTAGATTAGATGCTGTCAGAAAGCAGGAGCAATGCTGTGGTTGAGTATCTGAATAAATCATATGTAGGGAAGAGAGACTAGAACAGGAATAAAACTAATTGGTAGAGAAGTGGCAGTCACTCGTTTTGGCCGAGAGGCAGGGTGACTGATGTTTTGTGGGTGGCAGTGTGGCCGTGTTTTTGTCTGTGTTTGCACAGAATTAGGCAGTGGCTTTATCTCATTTTATCAAGGTATTCTGTTCGTGTATAACAGCAGAGTAACGTGTCCTAGCTGTGAATGCCAGGCCAGCTTTTGAATGTCAGGGGCTACTCCTTTTTAAAAACTTCCCAATTAATTGCTCCATGCATGGCCTGTGGAACCAATGATTCTGACTTGGGATGAAGCATTTCGTTTATTTGCTTAATGAAGGCCATTGTGGAGTACCTGCTTCTGTCTCACGTTAAGCTGGGTTCTGGATTGTCGGACAGTTCTCTATCGCCCCCTGCTTTCTGTAGCTTATGTGTAAGTGAGTTTCAGTGTTGGATTCCAGTGTGGGGGCATCCGACATGCTCCCTTCCTGAGACACAGAGAACTGTCAGGTTTTCACATCTCTCCTCCGTCTTTGGAGCTGTAGAGCTAGTGCCTGATGAGAAACGACGACTGAAGTGAGAAGAAAAAGACTTTGTCAGCAGCTGTTTCTGTGTTTGAGCTGAGCAGTAGCAAAGACAGCAGTGAGGGTCCACGGGGGCTAAGGCGCAGTTACTTTCAGAATGAAGTTGGTTTACAGGATAAGCATGAAGGGCAGATTTGTGCCAACAACCATAGTTGTTAAAGCATTTGTTCATTTTTCGAGGTTTTTGTTCATTTCCGTTGTATGAGGGCTGTGTGTTTAGCTTTATTTGGGAGCTGTTTGAAAGATACTGTTCTTACCTAATAGAGAGTCTGGTGGAAAGAGTTGGTTCCTTACTCTTCCACTTAATATCTGGTGTCCGTGGATTATTCACTTAACCTTTCTGAGCCTCAGTCTTCATACAAATAAATGTGAATAATAACACCTAATTCACAGGATTGTTTTGAGGCTTGAATTGGATAATAGATTTGAAAGTGCTTTGTGAATTCTAGTGTGGTGCTCAAGTGTAAAACATTATTATTGTGATACTAAACCTTAGAAGAGAAACACAAAGAGCAATAGAACAGAATAGACTTATCCATATGTGAAAACTTATTAACAACAGTGTGGCTTTACAAATTAAGGGTGGCTTCACCCTTAATGGAGGAAAGGGTGAACCATTCAGGAGATCGTGTTGGGACAGTTGGTAATCCAAGTGGCAGAAAGATAAAATAAGATCTTGTCTTATGCCATACAGAAAAGTCAGTCTCTCTGTTTCTGAGTCCTTCAGTAAAGACCCACTTGGGTGCTGTGGCTTGGGACGTGGTTGTTCAGACGTCATTTGTGGTTGACAACGTATGATGACCTGAAGTAGACTCTTCAAGGATGTGTCACTCACCTTATTGGCAAGTGGGTATCCCTGAGTTAATCCCCCACAGAGGATACGTGGGACTTCTTGAGTGTCCTCATGCCGTGGTGTCTTCAGTTTTCCCAGAGCGAGCTCAGAAGGAAGCTGCAGTGCTTTTTATGACCCAGCATGAGATGTCACATCGTTCATTTCCACTGTGTTCTGTTGGTTACACAGATTCCTGATGTCATTTGGAAGGTGATTACACAAGAGTATAAATACCAGGGGGCGAAGATCATGGGGGGGCATCTTGCAGGTGGCAACCACAGCAGACTTATACTTGCATTTCCAGAAAAGAGAAAGAGAGAACATTCTCCAATTCATTTGATGATGCAGTTATAAGAAAGGGAAATTATAGACCAATCTCATTTATAGACATAGATTTTATTTTTTTTTATTGCTTCCACGTCTCTCCCTTCCAAGTTTTGAGCTTGTTTCTGGCAAAAAAAAATTTTTTAATTGAAATATCTTCCTTAATTACCCACACCTTTGGAGAAGCTGAACCTGACATGCCCAGCGTACTGCTGGGTAGGAGTTGGTGGTGGTTTAGTTGCTAAGTTGTGTCCAACTCTTGCGACCCCATGGACTGTAGCCCACTAGGTTCCTCTGTTGATGGGGTTCTCCAAGCAAGAATACTGGAGTAGGTTGCCATTTCTTTCTCCAGGGGATCTTACTGACTCAAGGATTGAATCCTGGTCTCTTGCTGTGCAGGCAGTTTCTTTACTGACTGAGCTACCAGGGAAGGAGTTAGCATCTAAAATCTGGCTCACAATGCTTAATGAACTGCAGGCCTTGTGCTGTGGCTAGAGCTTAAACCTTGGCTGCACACATCTTATGTCTGAGGAGAATAAACTGAGCCCCCACAAACTCCTTTTCTCCTTTCGAAGTGAATTAGGATATGGGGAACACAGGAAAGAAGTGACCTAGACAGGAAATGTACCACTAAGACATCCCAGAACTCAAGCCTTCATGGTAATACTCACTCTAAAACCCTGTTTCCCTTATAGAGGAGCCATGCCCCTGAAAGTATAACTTTTTTGATGAAGTTCCTTAATTCCCTCTCCCTGGCACAGAGATCATCTGGATTATTAGCCCCTGTGGGTGAGCTTCTCAGCCTCAAGTCTATATTCTCACTGGGGAGGTTCTTGGCTTAAAAGCTCCCTAACCCAGCCTTCATGCTCCCCCTTTTCCTAACACTTGGTTATGAATGAAGCATTTAGGCTCCCACTGTTAGAATAAACGTCCCCTTTACCTTCTGTCTCGTTTGTTTTTCTTTGATGCAGAGAGCAGAGCCTACAAAAGAGTAAATGAACTAGTTATGGCCCTGGAAACATGCTGCTTCTTGCCTGTTAATTTTGATCTGGGAGTTAGGATGCAAACTGTTTCTCACCCCCTGGGGAGGGGGTAAGAGTTAAGTTGCTAAAAGGCACATAGCAACTTCTGGGAATAAATGAACAATTTGGAGAATTTCCATCTCTTCTAGTCTTGGTTTGGATAGAGGTTAAGAGAGCGTGGAGCCTAAGACTAAGGGACCGCACATTTTTATTTTCATTCAACTGCCTGTAATCTGCAGCCCTTCACTTAACATACAGGAATTAATTTGTTTTTCATGATGCCGTATGGGTGTCACTCCTGGTAAGGCTGTCCCCAACAGTTCTGTTCCTGTTGTACTCACTCTCTTCTTAAATGCCCGTAAAAACTTAAGTGTTTTTACTACTCTTTTGATCTTGAGCATATGTTACTTGATACTATATTGTTTCTTTTCACAGGATATGACTCATCTGTTCTACTAGATTCCCTGCCTCCACAGCTCAGGGACTGAGTCTTAGAGATCTGTGTATTCCCCGACGGCATCTCACATGGCCCCGTGTTCCACTGACCTTGAGTAGGATGGACCGATTCAGTATATGATTGCTCGGCGCAGCAGAGCAGTGTAGGGTCCTTCTTGCGGGAGCCTGCAATCTCACATGCGTACAGATAGATACAGACAAACCCTCCACTGAGATGGGAGGAAATGACTGAATATGTTTTCTGGAGGAAGCACAGGGCAGGAAGGTGGAGTCCCCAAGGTGGAAGGATGTAGGGAGGGAAGTAAGCCACTGGTTTTAATTTGATTTTTCTCTTCATTGAACTGTCCTTCTTGCTTTCTTGGTCTCTTTCCACAGAATCCTGCCATCAGCATCACTGAAAATGTGCTACATTTCAAAGGTCAGTATCTGGGCAAAGGTTCCCAGGCCTCTAACAGTTAAGGAGACATTGTGATGGTTGCTTTTTATTTTTATCTGTTTATTTTACTCACTATTGATGTTTACCTTTCTGATACTCGTGGGGTAAATTATGTTGTTTTGAGGTATAAGATCAGAGAGCTCAATAATTTGTTTAACATCCCACTTTCCCCTGGGAAAGGCAGTAGCTATAGCAAAATGGTATCCTAGGTTAGAAATAGGGAGATTTACCTTTTACTTAAAATTCTGCTACTACTTTGGACAACTTACTGATTTCTGTGGGCCTATAAAATTAGAATATTGGGTTATAATCTGTGTTTCTTAAACTTGAAGATCCAAGGGCACCTGAACATATATCTACAGGATCCTCTAGGGCCATAGACCCTAGATTGAGAAACATGTTAAGAGTTAAATATGGTCACTGTAAGTGATATTTGATGCCATTACACTTGTGAACGCAGTGGCAAACAGCCACTGAACCCATCTAGTATTACTTGATTATAAGGTAGCCATCTAGATGACTCCTAACATGCTTCTTTTTAAAAATATTAGAACAAAACCAAAAAATAGAAATTTTCTTAATGAGACTTTGTGGCTCCCTGATGTTATACTGACAGACCAGTTTAATAAACACTGTACTTTATTATTATTTTTTTTAATTTTTTTCATTTATTTTTATTAGTTGGAGGCTAATTACTTTACAGTATTGTAGTGGTTTTTGCCATACTTTGACATGAATCAGCCATGGATTTACATGTGTTCCCCATCCCGATCCCCCCTCCCACCTCCCTCTCCATCCCATCCCTCTGGGTCTTCCCAGTGCACCAGCCCTGAGCAGTTGTCTCATGCATCCAACCTGGGCTGGCGATCTGTTTCACCCTTGATAGTATACTTGTTTCAATGCTGTTCTCTCAGAACATCCCACCCTTACCTTCTCCCACAGAGTCCAAAAGTCTGTTCTGTACATCTGTGTTTCTTTTTCCATTTTGTGTTATCGTTAACATCTTTTTAAATTCCATATATATGCGTTAGTATACTGTACTGGTCTTTATCTTTCTGGCTTACTTCACTCTGTATAATGGGCTCCAGTTTCGTTCATCTTATTAGAACTGATACAAATGTATTCTTTTTAATGGCTGAGTAATATTCCATTGTGTATATGTACCATAGCTTTCTTATCCATTCGTCTACTGATGGGCATCTAGGTTGCTTCCAGGTCCTGGCTATTATTAACAGTGCTGTGATGAACATTGGGGTGCACATGTCTCTTTCAGATCTAGTTTCCTCGGTGTGTATGCCCAGGAGTGGGATTGCTGGGTCATATGGCAGTTCTAGTTCCAGTTTTTTAAGGAATCTCCACACTGTTCTCCATAGTGGCTGTACTAGTTTGCATTCCCACCAACAGAGTAAGAGGGTTCCCTTTTCTCCACACCCTCTCCAGCATTTATTGCTTGTAGACTTTTGGATAGCAGCCATCCTGACTGGTGTAAACACTGTACTTTAGACAGTATCTTAAGCCTTTCCAACTCTTGAGAGTCTTTGATTCTGTGAATTCACCTCCATTTCCTTCTTAGTTCATCAGGAAATTTCCTGCTGAGCCTGAGAGAGTAGGTCTGGATTCGTTGATGCCCAGTGGAGTGGGATTCTCCCTGCTGTCTCTCTATTCTGGTTCCTTGGAATGTCATTAGTAAGTGACTAGGGTTGTGGGAGACTGAAGAGTTTCTGCTTTATATGAGACTCCATCTACCTTAATATACTTACATGAAAGCACAGCCTGGCTTTTGAATCTACTTTTCCAAGTGAGAGCTATGGTGGTAATGGCTTAGATTTTGGAGGGAGCTCAGCATTTGAAAGGAAATTAAAATGATAAACGTGTATGTTGCCATGTGGAGCTTTCTAGACTGTCCTACCTTAAGGAATTTATGGTCTTAGAGAGTAGCTACCTGTAGCACATAATAGGCAAGTGTTACCACAAATGATCAGATGAGGAAAGATAATCCCAAGAGTTAGAGGGCAGGGACATCACATAGTCACTGGCTTTTAGGCATGGCAACTGCTTCCTTTGGGGGGAAATGCCATGTCACGGCCCAGGAATGGCATGATGGTCAACCTGAGGACTTTCCTCCTAGTTCCTTTTGTCCTCTTGGGAATGAGCTGAGAAAATGTTATTTCTCTTAGTTATCCCATTTGGAATGTGCTAAAGGAGCAGTCAGCCAGTCCATTGTCTATCCCTGGTTGTGTGTGTGAGTTGCTTCAGTCCTGTCCGACTCTTTGTGACCCCATGGACTGTAGACCCCAGCCTCCTCTGTGCATGGGATTCTCCAGGCAAGAACACTGGAGTGGGTTGCCATGTCCTCCTCTAGGGGATGATCTTGACCCAGAGATCAAACTCATGTCTTATGTTTCCTGTACTGGCCGGCAGGTTCATTATCACTGGTGTCACCTGAAAAATCTCCCGTCTCTGGTTAGAAGATGTTAAATTTAGAATTTTCTTTGAGACGGTACATGAGAGGGTCCATGTACCCTGCAACTTTCCTTAATTGCAGTCAAGAGAATACACCTACTTGACTTTTCTCTGCTGTGGATTCAGAGCCAAAGTAAATGTGAGAGTTAAATTTATATCTATGTGTTATGTTTGGTTTTGCTTTCTGTATTCTTTTTTCTTGTCTGTTATTTATACTGGCCATCATTGAGGCCTCATTAGAAGATTAAGTAAATATTCTGGAATTGATCATCAGAAAGTCATAAGGAGATAAACTTTTGTCCAGGATTTAGCTTTCATCTAGCTGTTGAGTACCTCTGCTCACAAACCCCCACTCACTTGGGAGGACCTGTTAATATTTGCATACTTCTGAAAGAAGTGTACCAAGCTAACTTTTGAATGGCATTGCTCTGCTCAAGTTCACAGCAACCTACATTTCTTTATAGCTCAGGGGCATGGTGCCAAAGGAGACAATGTTTATGAATTTCACCTGGAGTTCTTAGACCTTGTGAAGCCAGAGGTATGTTCTTTCCTTCCTTACTTCCCTTTCTAATTTAAGAAATAAATACTTAATAGTTTTGTGAAATGGGGGGCAAGCCTTACGGGGAAGAAGATAAACCTAAGCAGAATATATCTTTTGTTTGGAACAGAGCCCAGGTGTTAGCCACAGAGTAAGAGGAAAATTGGAGAACCTGAGTTGAATCTGGGCTGTATCATTATTAGTGGTGTGAAGAAGTCTCCTCACTTCTTTGCATTTCAGTTTTCTCATATGTTACATGACGGATTGGGTTAAGGGGATCTCTCAGTTTCTTTCCAGCTGTGAGTTTCTTAATAGTCAGCAGTCTGGGACTTGCTTTGGAGGCAAAGAGAGAGGCCTTACAGAGAAATAAGGAGTTGGAACAGCCCCTGAGAATTGAGCTTAGTTGAGAAGGCTCTGTAGTGAAAGACTGCTTGTAAAAAAGCTGTAACTGATACACTACAGTTCTGGCCTTGATGCAGGCCTTTCTAGATGCTGGAAACCACTGACCATTTGAATTGAATCATCTTCATGGGAAGAAGATTTGGAAGGCGGTTGGTGCACCTGAGAAGGTGGTTGGATGTGGTGCCTGGCATGATGTAGCTCCAGTAAGGTGTTCATGCTAGTTTCTGCCGAGATAACCAAGGCTATCTGCCTTTCTTATCCGGCTTTCCTCCTGTGTCCTCAGCCGGGCAGGGTGGTGGGGAGGGAACCAGAGCAAGACACTGCCGTTCTCAGCACTTCTCCCTCATACCAGCCCTTGGTCTAGATGCTCTGCCTCCGGACTGTTGGGAGCTGAGAAGGAACGGCAGTAAGGACCATGCAGCTTCTCTCTGCAGCCTCAGTGGCCTGTGCAGTTTCAAGGGAAGGAGGGGGCACGGGAAAGGGCATTCTCACGTTCTTGCTTTCTCTCCTAGCCGGTTTACAAACTGACCCAGAGGCAGGTCAACATCACTGTACAGAAGAAGGTGAGTCAGTGGTGGGAGAGACTCACCAAGCAGGAGAAGCGCCCACTCTTCTTGGCCCCTGACTTTGATCGTTGGCTGGACGAGTCTGATGCTGAAATGGAGCTCAGAGCCAAGGTTAGTAAGGATCTGGGATCTAGACAGAAGTCATGAGGAACCCAGGTTATATGGGCCACCTCAGATATCTATCAGGATCTGATAGAATAAGGACAAAAATCTAAATTCCCTGAATGACCTGGAGACGTGGTTTTATAGAAGTATTGGTCATGTATTTTGTAGACTATTCCTCAATTGGGTTTTGTTTGATGTTTTTCTCGTGATTAGCTTAGGGTGATGGGTCTTGGGTAGGAAGCCCACAGAGGTGAAGTGCCGTTCTCATCATGTCATGTCAAGGTTGTATACTCTCAACGTGACTACAGCTGTCGATGTCAGTCTTGATCACCTGGATGTGAGTAGTTTTGGTAGGTTTCTCCACTGTGATGTTACTCCTCTCCTTCCTTTACTGTTTTCTTTGGAAGGAAGTCACTATGCACAGTCCACACTTAAGGAGCCAGGAGTTATGCTTCCCATTCTTAGGGTGGAGTATCTGTATACTGTATTTGGAATTCTTCTGCATGGGAGATTTTCCTCTTATCCTTTATTTATTGTCATTTATTTATATCAGTATGGATATTGTCATTTGCTCATATCAGTACAGATTTGTTTTATCATTTGGGCTGTAATCCAATACCGTGTTATATATCTTGTTTCTCAGATTGCTCTATCTTTGGCCACTGGAAGCTCTTGCAGTTGGCTTTTGTGTCCCTCTGACACAGCTCCATCATCATGGGCCTTTTTTTTTTTAAAATGCATCCTTAATTTTTGGCACTGTAAACTGCTCCAGGTTTATCTGGTATATCCCCACGCCTGTTCTTTTTATTGCAGAATGATAGTGGAAACCAGGATCTAGGTGATCTGGGTGCTAAGTATGCTCACTGCTACTGAGGTATTGCTTTTAGGTTCTCTCAGCTGACAGCACAAGGAAATATATGTGTGTATACTAGCCCATGTATATACATGTATCTATAAGTATTTCCATATATGTCCATCGATATCTATATTATTCTAATATAAAGTCACACTGATGTTGGAGATTTGATTTTAGCTTCTGGAAAGTTATCAAAGTCTTAAAAAATGAAATAGCAGTCTATTTCCTGTCTTAAATTTCTGTTTTGTTTCTACAACCATGACAAATTTTCTAGATGTCTTTTCCAGCTCTAAGACCTTAAGGCTGCCCACTTTGTAGTTTGGAAGCCAGCTGATTGGTTTAATTCTGTGAGCACTGGATGGTCATTCTGTAGTGCCAATGCTATCCACTAAGGAATCAGACTTTTTAGGACCATGGGTTCAGACATTTTCCCCAAGGGAGTGAGAACACAATTGGAGGAGGAGGTGGCTTTGAAGGAGTCAGATCATTTCTCTCTCATGGGCTTCTGCAAGCATCTGGGGGTTTTAACTTGTGTGTTTTTTTTTTTTTCCCAGTTTATTTTTTTACTGAAGTATAATTAAAATTCAATGTTAGATAGATTATTGCAGTACGGCAGAGTGACTCACGTATACACATATATACACATCCTTTTCCATATTCTTCTCCCTTATGGTTTATCACAGGATACTGAATATAGTTCCCTGTACCATACAGTAGTCTAACTTGTGTTCTTGGAAAACTTCTGTCCAAATTCTAGGAAGAAGAACGCTTAAATAAACTCAGACTGGAAAGCCAAGGCTCCCCTGAAAGTAAGTTGCCCCGGCTGCTATGGTAGTTGCCGGTTCACTTGTGACAGAGCTGGGAGTATGGGTCAGTGTGACCTGGCAGGAGGGCTCGTATTGGGCGGATGAGTTTGTGAGAAATCCTTCATGTCCCGCGCTTAAGCTGTGCAAACCCACATCAGAAGGGTTATTTACTTCTACTGTTTCCCTGCTGTTGGGGGGCCTGGCATCATCTGGGTACACCAAGGTTGGTGTGGCAGAATGGAAGAACCTCAGCCCCCTGGACTGGCCCAGTAGGGTGCTCGGTGTCAGCAAGTCCTGCAGAGACCTGGAAATGACTGCATGGTCCCTGACTACGGTTCTTCCAATCTGGTGTTGTTTTCCTAACCGAGATCATAAGGGCTGTGGTTGTCAGCTTTAAAGATGGAAAGTATTCTGTATAGTCCTGCTGTTCATTAACCTTTTAAAAATTCAGTTCTATTTCTCTGTCTGTCCAAGCAGGAAACTCTGTAAGCGTGTTGTCTTCTGGGTATCATAGATTAAGTTCAGCAGCTATCTTAAAATCATTCTTTATGGAAAGCATTGTCCTAGGCCTTTGAGCTTTGGAGCCAGTGAATCCATCAGAGCACCTGTGCTCAAAGAGCTTATCCATTTTAGTTGGAGGACCATGCAGGTCTATACAAAATTAATGCCGAAAAGCAGAATAAATAAGTGTTCCTCATTGTCCAAAATAAAAAACTTTTCAAGTTTTAGTGGCTCTTATTTGGCATGCCATAAGTTGGGAAAGAGCTTCCCTCATAGCTCAGTTGGTAAAGAATCCGCCTGCAATGCGGGAGACCTGGGTTCGACCCCTGGGTTGGGAAGATCCCTTGGAGAAGGGAAAGGCTACCCACTCCAGTATTCTGGCCTGGAGAATCCCATGGACTGTATGCTCCATGGGGTCGCAAAGAGTCGGAGACAACTGAAGGGGAAATTTTAGAGCAGTTGTTTTCAAGCTATGTTCCATGGTACCCTAGGGTTTCCCAGAGATGCTATGGAGAGGTAAGCCAAGCAGGTGGGTCCACTTCAATTAGAGCAGCTTGGCTTTTGTGCTTTATGTATTAGCGTCCTGGATAACACTTCTTATGGAAAAGACAATTTGTTGCTTTAAAAAAAATTTGAATAACCGCTAATTTAGAGGAATTTTCTGCTTTAGAATAGCAGAAGAGGGGAGAGGATTAGTGGAGATGAAGAATAACGACATAAAAAAGCCACCTTGAAATTTAATTTTTTGGTGTTTTAGGGGGATAAACTTCTGAAATGTGTAAAAATTCTTATGTATGGATTATTTTATGATCCTAGAAAAAGCTTTAACAGTTGTGTCTAAATTCATAAAGTCTCCTGATAAAGTTCTTTAAATGGGGAAATGTAATACATTTTTGTAGTTTTGAAGAAAAAACATTTTAATTTGTTAAATGTTGCTGCAAGTATGACTTTTTTGACCCCTTGGGATAAGGCTGTTTTTGATTGGACATACTAAGTGTGATTATTTGAGCATCAACCAAGTGTCTATGCTGGATATCTCTATAGAAACACTGATATGTGGCTATAAAAATATGTAGGTAGGAATAAATGTGTAGCAGCAAAACCTGAACTCCAAAGCTCTTCTTAATTATTCTTTCCTTTGCCCTACTCCTTTGACTCAACCAGTGACTCTGTCTAAGCTCCTTACTCCTCCCTTAATTCCATTATTTGCTATGTCTTTGCAAACCCTTAGGCTGCAAAGTTAATTACCTTTATTCTCCTCGCTTCTTGAGAAGCAAGGAGCTTCTTGCTTCTGCAAACTGGCTTGCAGTTTTCTGCCTTTGGTCATATCCTCATTCTTCCATCTTCCCAGGCCCTGATTAGGTAACCATCTCATCCTGCAGACTTGGCCTGATACATGCTTCTCTAGTCTAAAGTCATTTTCTCACCTTGAAATTCTCACAGGATATTACCTGTCACTCTCAATTTGTAATATGGATTTTATTTTTTATTTATTTATTTTTTATTTTATTTGTTTTTTCCATTTATTTTTATTAGTTGGAGGCTAATTACTTTACAGCATTGCAGTGGTTTTTGTCATACATTGAAATGAATTAGCCATGGATTTACTCAATTTGTAATATGGATTTTAGATTGTAAACTCTCTGAGGGTTAGGGTTAGGGTTCGGGTTAGGAGCATCATGTCTTAACCATCTTTGAAGCTCAGTGATGCCACTTACAGTGTCTTGCATGTTGTAGGTGTTCACTTAATGTTTGGTTGGATGGACACATGATCAAATATTAGATTTTTAAAAATTCAGTTTGTATTTCTTTGAGGTAGTTTGACCTATGTGCCCTAAAAAAATTCTGGAAAAGAAGAAGCTGTAGGTTATATTAAGATGACAGGAGCAAGGACTGAATATAGCTTTGTTTCCTTTCCTTATAATGCCTCCTTAGCTAGTCAGTTATTCTTTGTCAGATGTAGTTTTTCCTTTTCCTTCTTGGATTTGTTAAGTCTGTATACTTACCCTTCAAGACTGTAAGGGAAAAGACCACTGAAGATATACCTTGGACTACAATGTGCCTTATAATTTTCCTTATCTGTTTTCTGTGGGACCAAGAGCCGGTTGGTGCAGATCTGGGCCAGGTATTTGTTGAGGAGCTTAGGGCACCCATGTAGGAAAGAGGGATGGAGTCATCCGGGTAAACCCCACATACTTGTCTCCTGCTGTGACTACTGCTTTTAACATCTTTCTGCCTTTCTTTGCTTTTCAGCTCTTACAAGCTTGAAGAAAGGATACCTGTTCATGTATAATCTAGTGCAGTTCTTGGGATTCTCTTGGATATTTGTCAACATGACTGTGAGATTCTTTATCTTGGGAAAAGGCAAGTATGCAGTTTCAAAGCTTGCTTTCTTTTTTGAGTAGTTTGGCCCACTATTCACCAGAAGTAACACTTTCTGCCTTTGGTATTAACAATACCAGCCTGCCACACCAACCCCTTCCACCCCCACCGTATTCAGACTTTTCTTTATGTTCACATCTCTCACTTCCCATGACCTTGTGAAACAGGCTGACTGGATGTTCTGTTCATTTAATAGGTGAGGAAACAGATTTGGAGATGGTCAAAGAAATGGTCCACATCCACACAGCTAGCTAGGGGTACATCTTGGACTAACATCCCTTACTTATTCATTGCTTGATAATTCATTTATAACTAACTAAATTGATGTGATACTCCTAGTGTCAAATTTACACAAAGTCCTAAAGGGATCTCACTCCTTTGGAGCCTAAATAGACTAAGTGGACTGTTGTGAAACTGAATGAAAAGACTATCGTAAAGATATTAGTTCTTGCTAAATTAGTTTATATGTTTAACAGAATTCTGGCCAAAGTAAATGACAATAGAACATTTTTGAGAATGTGATCTAAAGTGTTCTGAAATTTTATTGTGAACCATAAATAGTAAAATCTGAGGGAAGAGACAGGAATGGGAGAGGATTTTCTCAACCTGCCATGAAAAAATATTATTAAAATAGTGTAGTATTAGTATAAGGGTAGACTAATTAATAGATCAGACTAAGTAGCTCAGAATATATGGCCAGATTATGTATATGATAAAAAGGAATCTTGAATCAATGGAAAGGAAAATATTATCCAGTCATTTTTTTCTATTAGATGGGAAATCTAATAATGTTTCCAAGGAAAACTGGCTTGGTTTGTGAGGCAGATAATCTGTTTAACTCTTCTCACACTGTATATAAAGGGAAAAAAAATGCCCCCCAAAAACTTAGGAGTCATATATCAGAAAGTTAAGTCATAGTAGAAGATATAAGTAAATTTATGAAAATCACATGTGGAAGGTTAGGATTTTCTAACTTTAAAAATAATAAAAGAAATCATAAAGAAAAAGGTCAATGTATTTGACCACATAAAATGCCTAAATTTCTATATATCTAAAAATATCCATCCAAAACAACATTAAAGATTAAAAGCATATTGAGTTGAGCAAAATGGGGATGGAGGGTTGGTGGGAAATTGCAACAAATATTGGCAACTTTTTCTTTTTACATATAAACAACTTGTAAAATTGATTTTAAAATGTGAAAACTCTGGCTAATTCATTTCAATGTATGACAAAAACTACTGTAATGATGTAAAGTAATTAGCCTCCAACTAATAAAAATAAATGGAAAAAAAAAATAAAAAAAATAAAAATAAAATTTAGAACCTGAAAAAAAAAAAAAAAAACCAGAAGCAACATTGTAACAAATTAAAAAAAAAAGTGGTTCACATTAAAAAAAAAAAGAATCTTAAAAAAAAAATAAATAAAATGTGAAAACTCTACCCAATAGATGAAGATCATAACAGGCAGTTCATAAGAGGAAATAAAACTAATCAACATACAACAAAATGTTTAACTCAGTAATGGTGAAGGAAATGAAAGATACTATTTTTTTATGTATCAGTTTTGCAAAGTTCTAAGATGCCTAATTGAAAACAACATATGCTAAAATAAACACAACAGTGGATACTGGGGAGGGTCCCTAAGTACAACTCTTTGGGAAAATCATTTTGCAAGGTACTCAAGAACCTCGATGACCCAGGTAACCATGATGGTGTGATCACTCGTCTATATCCAGACATCCTGGAGTGTGCAGTCAAATGGGCCTTAAGAAGCATCACTACAAACAAAGCTAGTGGAGGTGATGGAATTCCAGCTGAGCTATTTCAAATCTGTAAAAGATGATACTGTTAAAATGCTGCACTCAATATGCCACCAAATTTGGAAAACTCAACAGTGGTCACAGGACTGGAAAAGGTCAGTTTTGCATTCCAACCCCAAAGAAAGGCAATGCCAAAGAATGTTCAAACTACTGCACAATTACACTCATCTCACACACTAGCAAAGTAATGCTCAAAATTCTCCAAGCTGAGGCTTCAACAGTACGTGAATCGAGAACTTCCAGGTGTTCAAGCTGGATTTAGAAAAAGCAGAGGAACCAGAGATCAAATTGCCAACATTCGCTGGATCATCGAAAAAGCAAGAGAGTTCCAGAAAAGCATCTACTTCTGTTTCATTGACTTTGCCAAAACCTTTGTCTGTGTGGATCACAACACACTGTGGAAAATTCTTAAAGAGATGGGGATACCAGACCGCCTTACCTTCCTCCTGAGAAATCTGTGTGCAGGTCAAGAAGCAACAGTTAGAACTGGACATGGAACAACAGACTGGTTTCAAACTGGGAAAAGAGGATGTCAAGGCTGTGTATTGTCACCCTGCTTGTTCAACTTATATGCAGAGTACATCATGAGAAACGCTGGGCTGGATGAAGCACAAACTGAAATCAAGATTACTGGGAGAAATAACAGTAATCTCAAGATACACAGATGATACCACCCTTATGGCAGAAAACAGAGGAAGTAAGAGCCTCTTAATGAAAGTGAAAGAGGAGAGTGAAAAGGCTCGCTTAAAACTCAGCATTCAAAAAATTAAGATCATGGCTAATAGATGGGGAAACAATGGAAATAGTGACAGACTTTTCTTTCTTGGGCTCTGAAATCACTGCAGATGGTGACTGCAGCCATGAAATTAAAAGGTGCAAGTCTGAGCACTGAAGAATTGATGCTTTTGAACTGTGGTGTTGGAGAAGACTCTTGAGAGTCCCTTGGACTGCAAGGAGATCAAACCAGTCAATCCTAAGGAAATCAATCCTGTATATTCATTGGAAGGACTGATGCTGAAGCCGAAACTCCAATACTTTGGCCACCTGATGTGAAGAACTGACTCATTTGAAAAGACCCTGATGCGGGAAAGATTAAAGATAGGAGGAAAAGGGGATGGCAGAGAATGAAATGGTTGGATGGCATCACCAACTCAATGGACATGAGTTTGAGCAAGCTCTAGGAGACGGTGATGGACAGGGAAGCCTGGTGTGCTGCAGTCCTTGCAGTTGGAAAGAGTCGGACATGATTGAATGACAGAATAGCAACAATAGCAACATCAAGAACCTTAACTATTCATATCCAAAAAGTAATTATAAAAAATACACATTATGGCATTATTTATATTAGTGACAAATTAGACACTATGTAAATGTCCATGAATGAAGGATTGCTTTAGATTGTTCACTCAGTGGAATATTGTGAAGCAAATGTAAAGTATTTAAAGAGGTTGTAATAATATGGAAAAATACTTATGATAGGCTAAAGAAGTAACAGACAAACTTGTTCTTCCAGTTTGTTCACACCAATATAAAAAGGAGAAAAAAAACAACCAATAAATATGGAATGATTGGAAGAAGAGGCACCATTTTTAAATGGCTTGAATGGATCATTTAAATTTTTTCTTTATTTTGTAAAGTAAATATGAGGGAAAATATGAGCATAATGGAAAATAAGAAACTATTTAAAAAGAGAAAAAGTCCTGTAGACTGTTTTATTCTTCAGTCCTAAATTTTCCCATCTGAGGTTTGTAAAGGTGAATTGTAATTAGCTCCAGAATCTTTAGAACGAAGTGAACATTGTTTTTCCAGTCTTTCCTTGGAATTCTGCAAAACACAGTAGTAGGCTAGGGAGAAACTTCCTAAATGCCTAGCATCTTATAATCATGTGTAACCGGAAGTCCACTGATGGTTATTTAAAGAAGCAAAGGAAATCTCGGACAGTTGTTCTCAGATCTGTAGCTCTTACTAGTATGGATTTAACACAAGTTTCATAGAATGAATAGGGACTTTCCAATTCATAAATAATTTATTTAACCTGTCATAGTTGTATTGGTTCTGAATGTTCCTGTGCAAGCCTGCTATCCATTAGGTGATCCACTCCAAAAGCTGCTAAATTATCTGGGTCATGTGTTTAAAGTTAGCTGCCTGGATCTGTAATTTGTTTTGGCTTGATGAGTCCCTTCCTAACCACCTATCGGAATGGAGCTGCTCTTGTAATTCTTCCCTCATCAGTCCTAGAAGTATAGTAAAGACCTGGGCCTGGTACCCAGGGTTATAGTTTGTCCTTTGTAGTTATCTCTTTTAGAATAAAAGGTGTTGGTGAATGGCAAATTCTACACATGTACTTGTTTTTTTCACATAAACATGTATAAGCTAAACTCATGTTAAGGTGGAGAAGGCAATGGCAACCCACTCCAGTACTCTTGCCTGGAAAATCCCTTGGTCGGAGGAGCCTGGTAGGCTGCAGTCCATGGGGTTGCTAAGCGCTGGACACGACTTCACTTTCATTTTTCACTTTCATGCATTGGAGAAGGAAATGGCAACCCACTCCAGTGTTCTTGCCTGGAGAATCCCAGGGACGGGGGAAACCTGGTTGGTGCAGTCTCTGGGGTCGCACAGAGTCGACATGACTGAAGTGACTTAGCAGCAGCAGCAGCATGTTAAGGAAGTAGCAAACTTGTAGAAACTCGTGTTTAACTCTCTATTAATACTTTTTTTTATTAAATAAAGTTTTTTTCTAATTATAAAAATGCATTAATTAAATACTTAAACTCTGCTGTAATTCCATCTATCAGAGTGATAGATTCTTGGCACTTTGTTGGATATCTTCCTAATAAACCCATGTACCTTTCTTAAGAAAAGTTCTTGAAGAATTATGAGACTAAAGGGCAGATTGTTTTTAAGGATTCTGATGTATACTGCCCAGAAAGAGTGTACTGTTTTATACTATCATTATTTAAATCCTTGTCCATTAACATGAGTACCTTGTTAGTACTTTAAACAGTTTTTTTCAGATCATAAAAGTAAATGGGCTGGAGCTTCCCTGGTGATCCAGTGGTTAAGAATCGGCCTGCTAATGCAGGGGACATGGGTTCAGTCCCTCGTCTGGGAAGATCCCACATGCCACAGGGCAACTAAGCCCCTGCGCCACAGCTACTGAGCCTGTGGGCCTGGAGCCCACGCTCCACAACAGAAGGCACTGCAGTGAGAAGCCTGCGCACGGCAAGGAGAGTAGCCCCCACTCATGAGCTAGAGAAAGCTCATGGGCAGCAATGAAGACCCAGCACAGCCATAAATAAATAAATAAAAATTTTAAAAAAGTAAATGGAGCAATTTAAGAAAGTTTGAAAATGGGAGAAAAGTGGGGAGAAGGTGTTGGGGACCTGGAAGGGGAGGTGAATAAACCATTGTCCGTCAGTTTTAATATTTCCATCCATTTCCTTTTAGTCTTTATTTTTTCTCCTGCAGTTAAAAATTATAATCATGCTGTGTATACAGTTTTGCATTTTGTTTTTAAAACAGTATTATAAGCATGTTAATGTTATTAATATTCTTTATAACAGTCATTTTAGAAATCAGATTTCTATTTCTGAATTGAAACAAGGATGAATTTCCCATAAAATCAGAGGCAAAGCAAAAAGATCTACTTTTATTTACCATATGCCAAATCTTTTTTTTTTTCCATTTATTTTTATTAGTTGGAGGCTAATTACTTTACATCATTACAGTAGTTTTTGTCATACATTGAAATGAATTAGCCATGGATTTACATGTATTCCCCATCCCAGTCCCACCTCCCACCTCCCTCTCCACCCGATCCCTCTGGGTCTTCCCAGTGCACCAGGCCCGAGCACTTGTCTCATGCACCCAACCTGGGCTGGTGATGTGTTTCACCCTAGATAATATACATGTTTCGATGCTGTTCTCTTGAAACATCCCACCCTCGCCTTCTCCCAGAGTCCACAAGTCTGTTCTATACATCTGAGTCTCTTTTTCTGTTTTGCATATAGGGTTATCGTTACCATCTTTCTAAATTCCATATATATGTGTTAGTATACTGTAATGGTCTTTATCTTTCTGGCTTACTTCGCTCTGTATAATGGGCTCCAGTTTCATCCATCTCATTAGAACTGATTCAAATGAATTCTTTTTAATGGCTGAGTAATATTCCATGGTGTATATGTACCACAGCTTCCTCATCCATTCGTCTGCTGATGGGCATCTAGGTTGCTTCCATGTCCTGGCTATTATAAACAGTGCTGCGATGAACATTGGGGTGCATGTGTCTCTTTCAGATCTGGTTTCCTTGGTGTGTATGCCCAGAAGTGGGATTGCTGGGTCATATGGCAGTTCTATTTCCAGCTTTTTAAGAAATCTCCACACTGTTTTCCATAGTGGCTGTACTAATTTGCATTCCCACCAACAGTGTAAGAGGGTTCCCTTTTCTCCACACCCTCCCCAGCATTTATTGCTTGTAGACTTTTGGATAGCAGCCATCCTGACTGGCGTATAATGGTACCTCATTGTGGTTTTGATTTGCATTTCTCTGATAATGAGTGATGTTGAGCATCTTTTCATGTGTTTGTTAGCCATCTGTATGTCTTCTTTGGAGAAATGTCTGTTTAGTTCTTCGGCACATTTTTGGATTGGGTCATTTATTTTTCTGGAGTTGAGCTGGAGGAGTTGCTTGTATATTTTTGAGATTAATCCATTGTCTGTTGCTTCGTTTGCTATTATTTTCTCCCAATCTGAGGGCTGTCTTTTCACCTTGCTTATAGTTTCCTTTGTTGTGCAAAAGCTTTTAAGTTTCATTAGGTCCTATTTGTTTATTTTTGCTTTTATTTCTAAAATTCTGGGATGTGGGTCATAGAGGATCCTGCTGTGATTTATGTCGGAGAGTGTTTTGCCTATGTTCTCCTCTAGGAGTTTTATAGTTTCTGGTCTTACATTTAGATCTTTAATCCATTTTGAGTTTATTTTTGTGTATGGTGTTAGAAAGTGTTCTAGTTTCATTCTTTTACAGGTGGTTGACCAGTTTTCCCAGCACCACTTGTTAAAGAGGTTGTCTTTTTTCCATTGTATATCCTTGCCTCCTTTGTCGAAGATAAGGTGACCATAGGTTCGTGGATTTATCTCTGGGCTTTCTATTCTGTTCCATTGATCTATATTTCTGTCTTTGTGCCAGTACCATACTGTCTTGATGACTGTGGCTTTGTAGTATAGTCTGAAGTCAGGCAGGTTGATTCCTCCAGTTCCATTCTTCTTTCTCAGGATTACTTTGGCTATTCGAGGTTTTTTGTATTTCCATACAAATTGTGAAATTATTTGTTCTAGTTCTGTGAAAAATACCGTTGGTAGCTTGATAGGGATTGCATTGAATCTATAGATTGCTTTGGGTAGTATAGCCATTTTGACAATATTGATTCTTCCAACCCATGAACACGGTATATTTCTCCATCTGTTTGTGTCCTCTTTGATTTCTTTCATCAGTGTTTTATAGTTTTCTATGTATAGGTCTTTTGTTTCTTTAGGTAGATATACTCCTAAGTATTTTATTCTTTTTGTTGCAATGGTGAATGGTATTGTTTCCTTAATTTCTCTTTCTGTTTTCTCATTGTTAGTGTATAGGAATGCAAGAGATTTCTGTGTGTTAATTTTATATCCTGCAACTTTACTGTATTCGTTGATTAGCTCTAGTAATTTTCTGGTAGAGTCTTTAGGGTTTTCTATGTAGAGGATCATGTCATCTGCAAACAGAGAGAGTTTCACGTCTTCTTTTCCTATCTGGATTCCTTTTACTTCTTTTTCTGCCCTGATTGCTGTGCATATGCCAAATCTTAAGTCACAATTTTCTAGTTCAAAATAATGGAGAACCTTATTTGTCAAAGATAATTTGTCCAAAAAATTAAGAAGTGAATCTCTTGAAGAAAGATACCAGAATTTCACTGTAAATGGTGAAAAAAAAATGTGATATTTGTCTTCACAAGGGGCATTTAAAATTATGAATAAATTTTTTACAGCAAAATTGAAATTGTAATTTTGCATTACTTCTTCAAAGAAAATAACTAATCAAGTTTTGAACTTACTCATTTGTGGATTCACATTTGATTTTGTAGCAGGATTGTATAGTGGATCATTTTTGCGATTAGAGAGTGTTTTCAGTCTTGCCAGGGCCTGTTTTATTATATTTAAACTGTGTTCTTTTGAGGAGCCTGCAGTGTCCTCTTTGTTGGTAACTTGCCTAACTCTGCCATTTCTTAAAGACTCTACTTTAATAGGCAGGGAGACAAGAATCCTAAACCTTTATAATATGCAGGACTAAGAACTGTCTTGTTCAAAATGTCTGTGGTGCCCTGCTTGAGAAACACTGCAAAGAGGAATGTAAGAATTCAGGATGTTAAGTGAGGGTCAGTATGAAAAGTGAAGGATATTAAATTATGGACCACTTCAAATTAATACCACAATTGTTGACCTCATATAAGTAATAACTCATTTTAATTTGTTATATAATATTCCATGAAATAGATATACCGTAGTTTACTCAAACTTTCCATACTTGTAGGTTTAGACCATTTCTGTTTTAGCGCACTTAGAAATATGTAATATTTCAGAGAACAATCTCCTTGCTGAAGCTTTTATTCTTTTTCATTTTAGATTTTTTAGTTAGGGTATGTTCTCAGAATGAGAATTAATAGGATTAAATATATAAATACAATTAAGGTTTTTGAAAGTTAATTTTGTTCAGTACTTTTGTACCTCTGCATGTATTTATGATTTTATAGTTTTGATATTTTAAAAAGCTAGGTTTCATTCAATATATAATACAGTTTTAGCTTTAAATTAAATGAGATAATGGATCTGAAAAGAATTACCAGTGTGCTTGATACATAGATTTTTCAGCATATAATAAGTGAGTGAAATCTAGGTATGCTTTTTTTCTTGCTTTTTAAAATTGAGAAGGGCATACAAGGTTTATGTGTTAACTTACTGGTAACCAACAAAATTTACTAATTAGGCCCATGGAGGCCTGCTCCCCTCCAGCTTGAGTAGTGAACTTGAATCTGACTGGATGTTTACTATGCTTTTCCTAAAATCCATTTCATGTAAAGGCTTATCTAGATTGCAAAATACTTTTGTGTTGGTACTTGCCAGTTGATTTACCCTTAATATGTATTTGTCCCATAGAGTCCTTCTATGACACGTTCCACACTGTGGCTGACATGATGTATTTTTGCCAGATGCTGGCAGCCGTGGAATCTATCAATGCAGCAATCGGAGTCACTAAGACACCAGTGATACCTTCTCTTTTCCAGGTATTGAACAGTTGAGCTCAAGGGTGGGGAATGCAGGGTTTCGATGTTTATTTAGTAAGTATCCACACTTCGCTGAGAAGTTTCAATGAATAAAAATACCTGTTTGCAGAGAAATAGCATTGTTTTCTCTGGATACAGACACACAAAATCTGTCCAGAAGTACTGGTACTGGCTTGGGTACTTTAACTTTTCTATCTGTTTGCAGAGAAATAGCAGTGTTTTATCTGCACACACACACACACACACACACACACACACACACACACAAAATCAATCTATGATACTGGTACTGACTTGGTACTTAAACTTGTCCTAAGTTGTTCTCAGTCTTTTTCTATTTACCTTGAATTTAATGGGGTTATGTTTCAGATAACACATTTTCCTGTTGTCTTAAAAATGTATTAAAAATTTTTTTGTCTCTTTTGGGTCTTTTTAATAGCTTCTTGGAAGAAACTTCATTTTGTTTATCATCTTTGGTACCATGGAAGAAATGCAAAACAAAGCTGTGGTTTTCTTTGTGTTTTATATATGGAGCACAGTTGAAATTTTCAGGTGGGTAGAAATGCCAGAATGGTGTCTGAGTGCTCCTCCTCCTATGGATGAGACTCTGTCTTATCCAGAGTCTCATTTGATTTGAGATAAAATTTTCATGTGTGGAGAGTTCTACCTGCATCTATGTGCTCTGCAAAGTTGAGACAGTGTTTTCTTTAATTAAAAAATTAAAGATACTTTTTTAATTAAAATTTTTATTTTTAACTGATTATTGTAATTGGAGGATAATTACAATATTGTGATGGTTTTTGCCATACTTCAGCATGAATTGGCCACAGGTATACCTGTATCCCCCCATCCTGAACCCTGCACCTTCTTCCCTCCCTACCCTATCCGTCTGGGTTTCCCAGAGCACTGACTTTGGATACCCTGCTTTATACATTGAACTTGCACTGGTCATCTGTTTTACATATGATAATATACATGTCTCAGTGCTATTCTCTCAAATCACCCCACCCTCACCTTCTCCCCCTGTGTGTGTCCTTTGCTACCCTGCATATAGGATCGTCAGTACTGTCTCTAAATTCCATATATATGTGTTAATATACAATATTTGTCTTTCTCTTTCTGACTTCCTTCACTCTGTATAATAGGCTCTAGATTCATCCACCTCATTAGAACTGACTCAAATGCATTCCTTTTTTATAGCCAAGTAATATTCCATTGTGCATATGCACCACAACTTCCTTATCCGTTCATCTGTCGATGGACATCTAGGCTGCTACCATGAAAGACTAGTCAATTGCAGTAGTGAGAAGAGGGAAAGAGTAGAATGAGGACTTCGATTTGTAACTGACTGTGAACAATCAATTGAGATAACTCACTACCTTTGGACATGCCTATTTATTTTTAAAAAATTTTATGTTTTGGCCTCACGCCATGTGGGATCTTAGTTCCCTGACCAGGGATTAGACCATGTCCCCTGCCATGGAAGCACGGAGTTGGATTGCCAGGAAGTCTGAGGGTTTTTTTTTTAAAGCACTCAGTGGATCATAATACCAGCCTGGACACTGAGGAGCAGAGGGAGAGATCCAGAGAAACCAAAGGCCTATCTTACCCTTTAGGATCTTGCTGTCTTGTTGGAAAGAGAACTCATTCACATGGAAAAATTCTTGAAAGGGCTGAAGAAACATGTGACTGAAGAAGCATCCCAGGTTGGATGAAGTACTGAAGACCAGCCTTGGAGAAGGGATGATAGAATAAATCTTTTGCTACAAGATTACTGAAGTTTGAATTGACTTCTTATCTGATTCTTCCATTTTTGATTGTCAGTAGAAGAAATTATCTTTAAAAAAAATAATTTTATTTGTTTTTGGCTGTGCTGGGTCTTCATTGTGTGTGAGCTTTCTCTATTTGTGGCGAGTGGGGGCTACTCTCTAGTTGTGTGTGGGCTGTAAACCACAGGCTCAGTCGTTGTGGCGCATAGGCCTTAGTTGCCCCGAGGCATGTAGACTCTTCCCAGGCCAGGGATCGAACCCATGTCCCCCTGCATTGGCAGGTGAATTCTTTACCACTGGACCATCAGGGAAATGCAGAAATTATCCTTTTTTTTTTTTTTAAGATCTGATTAAAGTAGATGTGCCCTGTACCAGACTATACATATTCCATACTTCTTCCCTTTTCAGCCAAGTGGAGCATTGGTTTTGCAAACTGACTCCTCAGTTCTAAGTTTGGTGATATTTTGGTAAAGTTGACAGTTAAGAGGGAGAAAAGACATTAGCAGCCCTAGATTATGTCTTAACTGTAGTCTGCATCCCATGGCATCCTGCATACCCTCTAGTCTACTGAACACAAAAGTGAAAGAGATTATAGGTTCTTAATAGTAACTTTTACTGTTTGGGAGAAACAAAATTATGTTAGCTCTTTTTAAGTAGAGTTATGCCTGATTATAGATTAGAGGTCTTTTTTTTTATACTTTAATTTTGGTAATGTTCATTTAGGCAGAGATATAGTGTCAAAGTATCTGTCCTTACCTACTTGGAACATAGATCAGAACCAGGAATAAAGCCAAAATGCTTCTGAGCATCTATTCCATGTACTGAACTTTTTCATAGAGGTTCCTTTGAGACCTAAACTTACTTTGCCATTATCGAGAATTCATATCCTTTGAAGATGGGAGGAAGAGCACGATGGGAGTTCATTAATTCTGCTAAAAAGAAGCCATGTGTGACTGATTGTGAAATTACTCTTCTGGAATGATGTTCTGGAGTTGCATTCAGTGGTTTTTAACATGTGAATGCCTTATTTCCAATAGGTACCCCTTCTACATGCTCTCCTGCATTGACATGGATTGGAAGGTGCTCACATGGTTTCGTTACACTGTGTGGATTCCCCTGTATCCTATCGGATGTTTGGCAGAAGGTACTTTAAAGAACTCTAGGTGTTATATCTTACCTCCACTGAGTAGCCAGACCTCTCTTTCTCCCTCTGCCAGCTTTAGTCTGATACATGGGTGTTGAATTTACCAAGAATTTCTTTCTGGTGGTTTCCCTCCACAATACTCCTGCTCTCCAGACTGTTCCAAGGAAGTAGTTCATTTTGTTAAGGTTTGGAAGGTGGGTGGTCATGCACTGCATGCTTCCTATTTATACAGTAGTTTTAATCTTCCAAAGCATGTTCATATTGATGACTTCATTTTATTATGACAAACCCCTAATGAGTGAGTCAGATAGGTACTTTTCTATTCATTATATAGAATAGGAAGCTCAGTGCTATCAAATGACTGTTCCTCATTTACCTTTGCTATCAGCTTGAAGGCTTGTTTCCTAGGTAAGCTAGTGGGGAAAAAAGAAGAGGCGCGAGCCTGTTGTACAAAGGGAGGAGGGAGCATTTTCAGCAAACCTAGAACCGAAGCTTTGAGGAGTTAGCAGTTTCTATCAGTAAGTAATTGTATTTCATGTGCTTCTAAAAAGTTCTTGTTTCTGCTTTCAGCTGTCTCAGTGATTCAGTCCATTCCAATATTTAATGAAACAGGAAGATTCAGCTTCACATTGCCATATCCAGTGAAAATCAAAGTTAGATTTTCCTTTTTTCTTCAGATTTACCTTATATTACTATTTTTAGGTAAGTATTGGCTCTGTAACAGACTCTTTTTCTGTTGCTTCTTAGAAGGTACTTAAATGATTCAAAGTTTTAGAAATCCCTATTAGTATTCTTGCTTTCAAGAATGAATTACATTGCAGAACAGACCCACTGGAGAATATGCCATGTAGAAATATTTCTTCCCACATCTTGATTGGCTGAGTTCTCTTCTTGAAATGCTCTTGGTCATTCAGACTTTCCCATATTTCAGGTTTAAAAAAATGTAAGAAGCGCTTTTGAACCTGAATGAAAAGCTCATTTTACTTTTGCTGATTTCAGTAGCAGATTCCTTATCCAGAGGAATTGTTACAGAGGTGGTAATACAGTTGGCAGCAAGGAAGAAGGCAGTAAAGGCTTCCGTTCGAGCAGCCACAAGATGTCATAAAGCCTTCTACCTGATAATAGGAAAGCCCCCTATTCCTCATGTAAAACCTTGCTTATCAATTTTTATATAAAATCATAAATTCTTGTCTTAAAAACTAGGGATCTCCTAAGAACTAAAAGAAGGGATAGAGAAGTAAACTTAAATTATTGCAAATTTGAGAGATTTAAAAGCCTTCCTAACTAGGAGGGCTGTTTACTTTGGATAAAGTTCTGACACATTTTAATACAATTTATATGTATTTCTCCCTGTTGTATTTCACAAAAGTCATGAAGTGGCCTTAAGTATGGCTGTTTGGTCTCCTGGCAACTGAAGGATGTGACACAGATAGTGTACTAGTTATCTTTTTCTGTGTAACAAATTACTCCAATATTTAGCACTTTAAGACAACACACAGTTATTATCTCGCATGTATTCTGGGCCAGGAAGCAGGCAAGCTGCGTGGGCCTGGCTCAGGGACCCTTGTGAGGTTTCAGTCAAGCTGTTAGCTCAGCTGGGGCTGTAGTTTCTGCAGACTTGACTGGGGCTGGAGGCTCTACTGCAGGCTTGCTGGTGTAGCTGTGGCAGGAGGGCTTCGGGGTCCTGCCACAGTACTTCTCCATGTGGGTGCTCACAACCTGGCTTCTCTCCAAAGCAAGTGATCTGGACGAAAGCCAGAAGTCACACTGCCTTTTTTTTTTCCTTTAAAAAATGTATGTATTATTGAAATATATTTGACATAAAACATTGTGTAACTTTAAGGTATATAACACTGATTTGATACATCAGTTGTAACAAGATTGCCATTGTAGTGATAATTAGCACTTCTATCAGGTCCGCCCTTTTTATAACCTAAACTCAGACTTACTGTTACTTTTCCTGTATCCTCTTTGTTACACAGATCAACCTTGTACAGTGTGTGTGGGGGGGACTACACAAGGGTATAGGGTACCAGGAAGTAGGGATAATTGGGGACCAGCTTGGAGGTTGGCTTCCACAGACCGAGAAGGAGACCACAAAAAGTGAACCCAAGAAGTTGGAAAGCCCAGTGATCTTGGTTACTTATTTATTTGGTCATGCCATGCATTTTGTGGGATCTTAGTTCCCTGACCAGAGACTGAACCTGGGCCCTTGGAAGGGAAAGCTCAGAGTCCTAACCACTGAACCACCAGGGAATTCCTGATCTTGGCCATTTAGAAATGGGGGAGAAGAGAACTAACATCCTTTTGGAGCCCCTCAGGGAATCAGCACGTGGCAGAAGTGCAGTCAAATAAGACACATTATGAGTACCCTCATAACAAAGGTTACCTTTTGTTCCATTTCTTCTTTTCCATTTCAGAAAGGATATTACCCATTTCAGAAAGATTTCAAACCAAAAATGTTAAAATGTTTGGTGCTTGAAGAGAGTAAGCGTCAATTTGGAAAATGCACTCATTAAAAGAGCGCTTCACTTCTACTCCTGCATAAGTCTAGTACTACTGTCATTAGGCTGCATGCAGTGGGCCTACTGAGAGTAGGAATACGTTTTGGAAAGACCCTTAAAATATTTTAGTAAAAAAGATAGAAGACCCTTAAAATATTTTACTAAAAATGATGAATGTTAATGTTCACTAACCCTAGTGGCTTTTCCTTGTGTTGCATATTCTAACTTACAAGGTTCTGTACCCATATTTAGCTTGCCTACAATGAGTGTGTAGTTCTTATTCTTGAGAATGATACCCTAAATCTGCATAATTTAGGAGCAGTATAACAAGCAGTTATGTTTGTGTATAGATCAAACTCTAATAAGTGTTTTTAACTCTATTGTACAATGAAAAAATGGAGATGAGGCTTCACTACAGAACTCCTCAGTGATCACGTGGGATTGGGATTTTTTTTCTGGCTCTGAAATCCTTTGTTTTCTAGTTCACTGAATTGTACTTCCTAGAAAAGTGTCTCATACCTTTTAGGCTATTGCTTAATACATATTATTGCCTAGCCTTTAATTAAAAATTAGGTTCTCTTTCTGTTTCAGATTTGTATATTTCAGTTTATGTAAATCCTACCTTAAAAGAAAGGAAAAAAAGAATATTGAATTCTAATTAATGAAATTTTTAGGGGTGAAGTGTACTGATGTCTTCAACTTAACATTGAGATACATAAAAAATGAGATGGGAATGGGTATGTGATAAAGTAAATATAATAAACAGTTAGAGTTTAAATTTAGGTGGTGTTCACTGCACAATGATTTAATCTTCTGTATATTTGAAATTTTCATAGTAAAGCACGGGAGAAAATTAAATTGTAAAACCCGCCGGGGAAAAACGGAATTGTCTCCAGTGCATTGTTGATACGTATTCTAGGCTGTGCTTCCTGAGGAATATGAAAAACAGATAGCTAGGGACTGTTCTACCCCAAGAACTTCTGCTTATAAACAGAGACAAAGATTCTAATTGGCCTCTTTTCTTTTCCAGGGTTATACGTAAATTTCCGTCATCTTTATAAACAGCGCAGGCGGCGCTTTGGACAAAAAAAGAAAAAGATCCACTAAACAGAAGAGATTTAGATGACTTCTTGCCAGTTTGAGCCTAATCGATAGTTCTTACAGTTTTACCTTCTTGTACTGATGTAAAAGTTTTTTTAAAGTTAAATGATTACATTCTCAGTGGAGCTATCTTCCTTTTTTCCCCAGTAACATTCCTGAATTTACTGTATTACCTTAGTGTAGTCCTTGCATGACATGGATTCCTGATACCCGATGACAGGTTCACTCTTGTGTATTCTGTTAGTGACAGCAAAAGGCTCAGCCATACCCCCACCCACTCCATCTCTAGTCAGTCTGTTTCACACAGGCCCCAGGTATTTCTTCAATGCACTGAGGCTACCAGCTACTGGCCATGTGTATAGCTGAGATGAGTTCTTTGCAGCTATTGCTTGTGGGGGGAAAAAAAACACAAAAGACTATGTAGCTGCATAGGAGGCTCCGAAAGTGACTCAGAAAAAGACCTAATATATTCTATACCCAGGTGGTTGTTGTCGGTTGTTAAGTGGGTTGGCATTGATTTTTTTTTTTGAAAATTAAGTTTGACTCAGTTACTGATAAAAACATTTCTGAATCCAGGTAGGGCTAGAGGACACATATTACCTGTGAAACTTTTGGTCTCTCTAGCAACATCTTAACCTGCATGGGCATTGGAGAGCCACAGGGTGATTTGAGAGAAACCAGTCAGAACCCTGGAACACCATGATCACTTACTTCATTCCTAGCTAAATGTTTTCAACATGAAAGAAAGACGAAAACATTAGAGAGGAAACAGCGAGACTCTTTAAAGTTCCAAACCCAGACGGCACCACAGGGATCAAAAAGGTCAATCTGGTGATGCAGCCTGTGGGCACACTGGGAACATCAGACAGACCGCACTAGAAGGACCCACAGACCTGTCCTAGGCCGTGCACAAACAGACACTCAGCCTGCCTTCCCCTGCACGGACGGAGCTCATGTACTTGTGTGCCTGTCAGGAGTCAGCCGGTGAGACTGTTTTTGAACATGCCTCAGAAACACCAGGTTTTTATTTTGCTATTGTGTCACCTGTCTGCAGTAGGCCAGTGACAACAGAGTGAGAACTCTGGCTGAAGAACCACCATCTGAGCCTTAACCAAGATTCCTCACAGTAAGTCCACCAACAGAGGAACTGAAAAAAATCTTGATATGGCCATCATCAAAAAAATTAAGTTTTCCCTAGTACATTCCAAGTAAAATAAGTAATGTTTGTCTATAAGAATTTAAGGTATGATAGCTCTTTCTGCCCTGCCATTCCCACTGTTCCCAGGGGAAGGGGGACTCAGTGGATTATGCTGTATCTCTGAGCCCAAGAGGGAAACTTGGTTTGACCTAAAGACATCTGGTTAGTATAGGCTGACTGATTTTTTTACAAGTTCACTGCATTGAAGGATATTTTGCATGTCTGCAACTTCTGTCAACATTTGTTTGTATTAATTTCTGGTGTCTTCTCAACTTTCTATGTGTAATTGGGCAGGTCAGCTTTACAGTAGATTATGCTGTAAAGAATCCTGTATTCTTAGTGATTGTTACAAACCTTACTGCTGTCTGAAAAAGCTGAAGATTGTGTATTTCTATTAAAACATTTACAATCAAAATCCTAGTAACTTGTGTTTAAAGATCATTTAGTCTAATGGTTTCAGAATTATTAGTGATAAATTCTTTTGTTTAGACAAAATGGCATACCTTTATTTATTACACTTCACAGATATTTTGCATTTTTCAGAAATTGAAGATCCCTGTGTTGTCAAGAAGATGGTTAGCTTTTCTTTTTTTAATCAATAAACTAGTTTTTACTCAAGGTATGTACATTTTATCTTAGACATAATGCTATTATTGCACATTTAACAGTCTATAGTATAAACTGTAAATTTTTTATATACTGGGAAACCAAGAAATTTGTGTGATTTGCCTTATTACAATACTTGCTTTATTGTGGTGGCCTGGAGGTGAATCTCCGAAATCTCCGAGGTATGCCTCTATAGCAGTTCAGCAGGTTACTAATAAATAAAACATGGCTGCTTGGCCTGGATGGCAGGGGAGTTTGGGGGAGAATGGATACATGAATATGTATGGCTGAGTCCTTGTGCTGTTCACCTAACACTATCACAATATTTTTAATTGGCTATACCTCAATACAAAATAAAAAGTTAAAAATAATAAACAATATGGTTGCCTGGGCTGAAGCCTATGGGCGTAATTCCTTAGGACGTTTACAGAGCTATCTGAAAAGCAATGATGATGTAAATAAAGCCCAGGGAAGTTTGATGACTTGCCCAAGGTCATGAAGCTAGCTGATGAATTAAAACCATAACAGACTACAGTGATGTCAGAACCTTGATGGAACCTGGCTTAGGCAGTGAGGCCTAACCAGTGTCAGAAATAAGGAAGTCAATATGGAACCCAAGGAACCTTCAAGAATCTATGCCACTTAGGAAGCTGAAATTATATTTACGATACAGGAGAGACACAAGGCAAAGACCCACTGGTTTCCCAGTGAAATCATTTTATAGAAAATCAAATAGTTTATTTTCTTTAAAAAAATTTGAATAAATGAGGATCATACATTTATGGTTGCTGTTTAAGTTTGTATCTCAAGATATACCAAAAGCACCCTAAGGGTTACCACTGACTTTCTGCCCAAGTTTTAAGGAAACTCTGAAGCTTAGTGATGTTGGCTTTGTGTTTAGCAAGTCTCCTCTCTCAACCATAGGCACTTGAAAATGTCCCTGTGGTTGGGAGAGGAGAGGAGTGGGGAGGCCTTTCAGGAACAGAGTTTCCTGAGGATGGTGGAGAGGGCTCTAAGCTCATCAGTCCTTCAAGCGTTTCAGGAGATGTTCCCATTGTGGGAGCAACAGTTGTCTTTGGGATTTAAAGACTCTGAGCTCCAGAAAGCAGCTGCCCACCCTGCAGAACCTTCTCGGAGTAGCAGAGTCAAACCTGTGAGGGGTGCTTCTCAGGCAGTCTTGGGAAGGTCTTCAGGTAGCCGCTGCAGAGGTAAACAGACTGAAAAAGTTTTTACCTGAAATCATTCTCACTTGAAAAAAGGAAGGAAGGCTTCCAAAGTCAGCATCATATTCTCTCTGCGCTGCTCCCAGAGAAGTCTGTCTGCAAAGGTGTGATGTTGTGGTCATACCCAGCATACTCAGAGGTGCCAGTGCTGGCCAGCTTGAGCTGCTGGGCAGCGTGGGTCAGCTGGAACGCAGCGTCGGGGTGAGCCGTGTCGGGCAGCAGTGTGCACTCCCTTTCTAGCATGTCCGCCACCCCTTTGAGCAGGTCCAGGAAACCAAAGGCCAAGGCAGCCTTCCGTAAACGGTTCAGCTCCTGAAACAAAAAAAACCAATGTTCCTAAAATGCATTCTCCTCATCACATACTTTCTAAGTGCTCAGTGTGACATATATTCTCCTTGACCCCCAAGCTTATATGAGCATTTTTATATCAGAACAAATACTTGTACAGAGATGCCAATAATAAAAGGGTGTGATGACATGCCTGGGAAGTAGTTCCTCTACAGGTGACCAGAAGGCAAAGGATGACAGGTTTCTGAAACTGAAGTCATCCTCACCACTTAGGCCAAACATGGTGAGGTGCTTTGCACACATCATTTCATGTACAGTACTCCTAACTCTGGGCTTCCCTGGTGGCACAGTGATAAACAATCTGCCTACCAATGCAGGAGGGTGGGTTAGATCCCTGGGTCAGGAAGATCCCCTGGAAAAGGAAATGGCAACCTGCTCAGTATTCTTGCCTGGAGAATCCCATGGACAGAGGAGCCTGGTGGGCTATAGTCCGTGGGGTTACAAAGAGTTGGACACGACTTCGCAACTAAACGACAACAACAACTCATAACTCTAAGGATACTTCCCCTCTGTTACTCAGGTATGGAAAAGGCTCGCCGAAACCTCAGAGGGCTCTTAACCCTTTGGTGCCTCTCTGGCTGGAGCCTTAGACTGAATGACAATGAGTATGTCTGGAGGAGGCTCTTGAAGAGTCAGGAAGTCAGACCCCAAAGATTGCCTCAAAAAGAAAAGTCAAATAGTGGATGGAAGCAGAGAAACATGAAATGCCCCATCTATCACTTAGCAGTGTGATCTGGGCAAGTTGTGGAGCCTCTCTGAGTGTCAGTGGCCTCATTTACAAAACGAGGATCACCTCCGCCGTGCCCACTGGAGGGGCAGACACAGCCATCTGGCAGAGGCCCTTTCCTGCTCTGTTATGTAGGTTATATAAAACCACAAGAAAGAAACAGCCTTTCTGACCACCACTCTACTACCATCCATTACAGATGAGAAGTTCAGAAGAAGGCCAAAGTATAACCGTGCCCCTTGAATAGATAGTTCTGCAGGCAGGCAGGGGCTGCAGCCACGGAGTGGTCATCTAGGGCCAATATGGATTAAGGGCTTCGGGTAGGGAGAGGCCTGGTGAGCTGAACCACTCTCTGGCTGAACTCTTGCCTGACTTCACCAGCTCGCTACATAATTAGGTTTGAAGACATAAAGGTAATGAGGTAACACCCACAGCACCTATGTTCTCTGGAAGAGATGCTAGCCTGGGGCTGACTGTGTATACGATATTTTAAGATTAGCAAGCTAGGACACGATTGACAACACTGCATACCTCACAGTGCCACTTAATTTAATTTCAGCCAAATATCAGGAGGACAGGAGAAGCAAGAGTGAACTTAAATGCCGCCCCCGACCCCCCAGCTCCACCCCATCTCTTGTAGCTTGACTCCACCAATGGTTCTGCATTAGCAAGGTATGATTCTGGAGGGCCATTCTTTTGCAATTTATAAATGTATATATATTTTTAAAAGGCTCATTTTATTACTTGGCTGCACTGCACAGCATGTGAAATCCTATTTCTCCGACCACAGATCGAGCCTGTGCCCACTGCATTGGAAGCATGGAGTCTTAACCACTGGATCGCCAGGGAAGTCTCCTAAGTGTGCAATTTTAGAAGTCGTTACCAGAAGCAGCTCCTCTGGCAAAGTTCTGAGCAGACACCATCTCTGGAAAACACATCCACCGGCTGCCTGGTTAGACTGGATGCCCACTTGGGAGCAGCGGGGAAGGTTAAGGGCTGTGACTCACAGGCCCTTTCAGCTCCTTCCCTCAGCCATTCACAGCAGCACCAACGCAGAGAAGACCTGCCAGACGACCCATCGCACAGAACCAGGCCATGTAAACACTCCTGTTCCTGGATTTTAGGGCAGGTACAGACCTATCACTTCTGCTGACTTTACTGATGAACAACTGGAGGCACAAACACACATTTCTAATTCCTGTCCATGTTCAGTGCTCACACGACTGTGAAACAGTTTATTTCTGGCACACAGCACAGAGCCCACCTTCAACTACTATAATTCTGATAGTCTCACCTTATAGAATGTCTGTGTTTTTTCAGGTAGTTTCCTTGCATTTCTTAAAATCTTCTGTACATCTGTCTATAGAGGGTAAAAAGAATTCAAAGTTAGAATTCTGTGGTAAAAAGGGAAAGAATATAAAAGGAGACCTTTAAATGGAAAAAAATGAAAATGAGAAAAGAGTTATAGTATAAAGATGAGGATCCCTTCTGAGTTAATGTTATTGTTCAGCATTAGTAAATCATCTCTCTCCTTCAAAAGGCTTGATGATACTAAAGCCCATGGCGACAAAAATGAACTTGTCTCACAAAAACACCCCCAGTAAACCCAAACATCTATAGTCAGCTGCTTTTAGACAAGGATGCCAAGACCATTCAACGAGGGGAAGAAATCTCTTTAACAAATGGTGCTTGGGTAACTGGATAGCCACCTGCAAAAGAATGAAGTTGGACCCTTACTTCATACCATACCCACAAAATTGACTAGAAAGTAGATCAGAGGCCTAAATATTAAGAGCTAAAACTATAAAACTCTTATCATGGCAACAACACAGCAACAAAAGAAAAAATAAACTTGGCAAATGATCATAGCAGCATTATTCACAATAGCCAAAAGGAAGAAATAATTCAAAAGTTCATCAACTGAATGAATGGATTGACAGATATGGACTTTATACACTGGACCACTGTTTATACAATGGACTATCACTCAGCCATCAAAAGGAACGAAGCACTGACACAGGCTACAACATGAATGACTGCTGAAAACATCACGCTAAGCGAAGCCAAACCCAGAAAGGAACATGTGATATGATGCAGTGTACATGAAATATCCAGAACAGACAGATCCTTACAGACGATAGAAAGCAGGTAAGTGGCTGCCTAGAGCTGGGGCAAAAGTGACTTGTTCAGCGGGTAAAAGATTTCCTTTTGGGGTGATGAACACGTTTTTGAACTAGACAGTGGTGATGGTCATGTAACACTGTGATTATACTAACGTTACTGAGTTGAATACTTTAAAATGTCTGAAATGGTAACTTTTGTTATGTGCACCTCACCATAATAAAATAACACATCCAGACCAAAACAAAATTTAAAAAACAGTTTTAGAAAAATTCAGCTCTCCTTCTGACAGGGAAGTGCTGGGGTCAGCGATGGCAAGAAAGAGGGAGAACTTTAATTTCCAACAAAGGGAAGAGGCCGCTTAGCCAGGGCAGGATGTGTCTGTCTAGTCTCCCTGAAAAGGGGGCTAGAAGAGACTATGTGTCAATAGAGGTTACTTCTGTGGTCAGGCGGCCTGACTGCCTCTTCTCATTTGGCTTGGATTGGACTCATGGGAGGAACAAAGAAAAAAAGAAAAGGCACTCAAGTGAAAAAAAGTTCAAAAACTGATTTTTAAAAAGAGGTACAAATGACTTTGCCAACAGGAGGAGAAAGTCGTGGAGTCCCGTGACTAAAGGCAGCACACCCTGATAATAGGATAATTTCATAGGTGCCTCCCATGAAAGGGTTCTGTGGTATTCCATGGTAATGCTTTGACTTACATTGTGCCGATGGGAGAAATAATCACATGAAGATTTTTATGTCTTCCTCAAAACTGGTACTAAAGATAACACCTATAATATTATTCATGGTGAGCTTTGACTCACCATGTCAAAGCTTTCACATTAAAATTTAATGCTGGAAAAAATGTGTCTCTCTAGAAGAACTGACATGCTTCCTTTAATCAGACAAGGAGAACCATATAACCAAAAAAAAAACCATGTTTTTTTTTTTAACTTGGTAGCAGGAAGCTCAAGAGCCAAATTGCTCAAACACAATTATCATTCTGCCTTGGCTTCCTGGAACACCGTCTCTCCTCTTCCTCTAGGTTTTATACTGCTCCAAATTTTGTAAAAAATGATTCTGCTACGTACGTGTTTTACTGTAGGCCACCTCAAATCCTTTTTGGAAATAATGACAAATGTTAGAAGTAAATGAATTACGAAGTATCAGAGGAAAAGAAAATCAAATCAAATGTCCTCCTGCCTGCAGGAATCCCTCCTCCTGTCCCCAGTGGAGAGCAACGTGGATGGTAATGTTACCTGCAGGCCACTGGGTTTGATCCACACCGTCACATTCTGGGCATAACTGCGCTTGTTTTTGGGCTGCAGGGGGAATGGGCTCTTATTATCATCCTCACCGTAAGGGTTTTCTTTAGCATCTTAAAAGAAAAAAACAAACTTGAAATGATATCTGGCAAAACACAATCAAGCGCATTTCCAATCAGGTTAGAAGCTCTTTGAATCATTTGATCTCCTATATCCTATTACCTCCCTAATTAAGAAAATCCATTAGCTTCTGTCAGGTTGGAGAACCTGTTCTCAGCACTAATGTTGGACACTAAACAATCAACTGAGGCCCAGGCAAGTGAAAAACAGCTTAATGTTTTTAAAGATACAAGTTTTACCTATCTACTTTATAAATTAAGGTCATAAGAGGATAAAAATACATAAAATAATACTGAAGTGTATATAAAAATACATGTATACCTACATACTGCAATTCTACATGGTCTAGCCCAGCACTCTCCAACAGAACTTTCTGAGATAAGGAAAGGTAGCCACACCCCATGGGACCACTGAACCCTTGACACCTGGCTAGTGTAGCAGAGGAACTGGATCTTATTTAATTAAATTTGAATAGCCTCCTGTGGTGAGTGGCTTACTGGATCAGACAGCATAGGTCGAGACATTGAGAAAATTTAAAAGTGAAATGATATATAGCCAATTTAAGGAAAAGAGCAAGGGAAGAAATACTTTCTTGGTGAAACATACCCCATCTTATGGCTTACTAGTTTATTGCTTCCAAAGACATAAAGCCATGTTGGGTTTATAGCCATGTGGATAAACAAAGAGTTCTATTTTTCCACCTGCTTCCTGAGTTAATGATACTTTGTCACAAACTTACAAAGCATACTGATTACCTCTTGGCTCATTTTATCCTTATTATCATCTTTCAGGGTAGACAGAGCAGGAACCATTTTCCCAACAAGACTGGGGAGCTTAAATCCCTTGCCCTCATGTTCCTGTTGAAAACTGGAATTAGCTCAGCTTCTCTAACTGACCCAGAAGCGCTCAACCCCAATCTGGTCATTAATTTGGATGCCTTATACTGGCCCATTCTGTCAGTGCCCTCTCCTCCTACCCCCTCCAAAAATTTACTGGTTCAGCTTTCCAGATGTTTCCATGAAGACTTATCAATCCATAAGCCTTTTTAAGTCAGGCCAAGATCCCAACAGTCGTTTCCAAGGCAACATGCTTATTTCCAACTTCTTGGCCACTGTTTCCGTTCTTCCCCTGTCTGCAAGGCTCTCCTTTCCTCATTTATTTATTCCCTCCTTCACATACTCATTCATCATCTATAGTAACACCTCACTATGTAGGAAGCACCATGCTAGAAAGTATGGCTAGAGAAGATATTTTTTTCTAGCCTCAATGAAGAGTATGAGTATTTATGAAGGGTATTTATTAAATTACAACTATGTGCAAAATACTTAACATATACAACTTCTTTCCTTTTAGCAACTCAAGAGGGTAGATATTATTAGTCTCATTAAACATGAGGAAACTGAGGCTCAGATTTCACAGGGACAGCTGGGCCTGGTTTCAAAGGCAATACTTTTTCCCCCATTCAACACTGCTATTCCTCACCTACCCAAATGTATTTAAATTCCTGGATCCTATCCTACCTTCTCCATGGAGCTGTCCCAGTGTTTTCTGGTAGATGATGATTTTTCTCGTCCCTTTTATCCACAGCACTCCCTGTCAGTACCAAACATTTCGGCATCTTATCACAGCCTACCTTGTACTGTCTCTAATTGCTTGGAGCCTCTATGTGGAAACTGGCTTAGCAGACATTAATGAAAAAAGAACAGGAGATCTTACAAATAATAAATATGATAGTAGAAAATTTTTTAAAATATTGGTTGCAAGATAAGATTGAAGATATCTTACAGAAGGTAGAACAAAAAATTTCAAAAAATGAAAAATATGGGTAGGAGATGATAAGAAAATTACACACATGCACACAAATACTATAAACATATCTTCTAGGAAAGGAGAACAAAGAGTACAAATGGAAGAAATCAAAGACATATGCTTCCAGGACTCAAGAACATGAACTGCCAGATGGAAGCATTGAGTCCAGCACAATGATGAAGAGACCAAAACCAAGGTATGTGATTCTGAACATCTAGAATGCTAGGGACACTGGGAGGGCCTCCAGGTCCACAGAAGAAATAGAGGGCAGGTCAGAGCTTGGGCCGTGAGCGCGGCACTGGACTCGCAGGAGCAACATTGGAAGCCAGAGGAGATGGCAGAGTGATGCTTCGACACTCTGCGGGGAAACGGTTCCTGACCTGGAACTCAACATTCAACCACACTGTCAGCAGAGTATACGGGATGAAGTACAGACATTGCCACATGTGTGAGATTTCAAATGTTTACTTCCCATGTGCCCTTTTCTCAGGAGGATTCATCAAACAGGAGAGTCACTGGAGAAGTGTGAAGGGAATACTTGGGATGACAGCTATGCAATGGGCCTAGAGAATAACCAGTTCATCCATGGAACAAAAGGAAGGGAGACAACTCTCAGGAAAAAAAGAAAGTGACAACAAAACACGTAAAGGATGTATTTTGCTCAGGCAGTAATTAGTGATAGGTACGTGGAAAAGAGCAGAGAAAAACAAGGGGAAAAATAAAGGTAGAGGAAGGCCATGAGAGAGCCCAGGGTGAGGGCTGCACTTATCTGTTGCTGGCCTCCTCCCCAGCCTGGCTGCCAAGCTCTTTCCTGGATTCTATGAGGAACGTCGGTGTCTTTCCTATAGAGCTCTCCTTTTAATTACAGTTAGTCAGAATACATTTATCTCACCTGCTAGAAAAAAGAAATATCTAATAAAAAAAAGTAGTATCTGGGGTAGGACACAAAGAGTTGCAAAACAAAGGAAACGTCACACCGTACAGCACACGGCTTAGCAGTGAGTAATGCGGACTTGACCCAGCAAGGGCAGAAAACTCACTGAACCGCCGAGAACACTACAGCCACATCGCCAAGGACTGAGGCAGGGAAAAATATGCTGCTTGGGTGAACAGGTGGGCAGGGATGGTAGTAGTAAGAGAAGAGCTAAGTAGTTTTCCTTGAAAAGTAAAAAAATGGCATTAAACAAAAAAAAGTCAAGAAACAGCTACATACTTATTTAGATGTGTAAGTAAAATATCAGAAAATTAAAATTTGAGAATGGTTATCCGTAGGAACAGATTTAGGAGCAGAAGGGGGTAGGTATAAACAGTACTATTTTGCGAGCTTTCCTTTGATTAAAAAAGCATAATTAAAACAGCAAGATCCATTCAAATGTGCCCACTGTGTGTCAGGCACTCCTTAGAAACTTCTCTCAACAACTATCTACGATAGGTTTTGTTGTTACTTACTGCTGCTGCTGAGTCACTTCAGTCGTGTCCGACCCTGTGCGACCCCATAGACGGCAGCCCACCAGGCTCCCCCGTCCCTAGGATTCTCAAGGCAAGAACACTGGAGTGGGTTGCCATTTCCTTCTCCAATGCATGAAAATGAGAAGTGAAAGTGAAGTCGCTCAGTCATGTCCGACTCGTAGCGACCCAATAGACTGCAGCCTACCAGGCTCCTCCGTCCATGGGATTTTCCAGGCAAGAGTACTGGAGTGGGGTGCCATTGCCTTCTCTAGTTGTTACCTACTACTTGTTACCATAATGACAATACCAATCTCCTAGAACTGTTGTGTTGCGGTTCATGGGGTTGCAAAGAGTCGGACACGACTGAGCGACTGAACTGAACTGAACTGAGGACTGTTGTGTGGCACAAAGTTAAATTGTTGTGTGGCACAAAGTTAAATTCAATAGATGTTAGTTCTTACTATCCTCATTGAAAAGGACAATGGGAGAGAAAAAAAACAAACATGAATATAGGGCTGAGAAACAAGCAGTTCCATCTGATTTAAGAATATGCACAATGAGCCAAGCATTGCTAAGTTGGCAGCCAGATGAGAAAGGAATGTGAATGCCACTACTTTAGATTATGGACAGGCAGCTGTGGTGAAAACTATCATAATAGTTTAGGTTAAGTATCAGATGTAAATATTTTAGGCTTTGTGGATTACATGGTCTCTGTTGTAACTGCTCAATTTTGCCACTGAAGCAGGAGAGCAGCCATAGATATGTAAATAAATGAGAGAGATTCTGTAATAAAACTATATTTACAAAACAAGCAGTGGGTTAATTTGGCCTACAGGCCATCGCTTGCTGACCTCTGATCTAACTGATCTGCTTTCTGAGAAATCTGTATGCAGGTCAAGAAGCAACAGCTAGAACCAGAAAGAACAACAAACTGGTTCCAAATTGGGAAAGGAGTATGTAAAGGCTGTATATTGTCATCCTGCTTATTTAACTTATATGCAGAGTACATCATGTGAAATGCCAGGCTGGATGAAGCACAAGCTGGAATCAAGATTACTGGGAGAAATACCAATAACCTCAGATATGCCAGATGATACCACCCTTATGCCAGAAAGCAAAGAGGAACTGAAGAGCCTCTTGATGAACATGAAAGAGGAGAGTGAAAAAGTTGGCTTAAAACTCGACATTCAAAAAACAAAGATCATGGCATTCAGTCCCATCACTTCATGGCAAACAGATGGGGAAACAATGGAAACAGTGACAGACTTTATTTTCTTGGGCTCCAAAATCACTGCAGATGGTGACTTGCAGCCATGAAATTAAAAGATGCTTGCTCCTTGGAAGAAAAGCTATGACCAACATAGACAGCATATTAAAAAGCAGAGTCATTACTTTGCCAACAAAGGTCCATCTAGGTCAAAGCTATAGTTGTTCCAGTAGTCATGTACGGATGTGAGAGCTGGACTATAAAGAAAGCTGAGCACTGAAGAATTGATGCTTTTGAACTGTGGTGTTGGAAAGGACTCTTGAGCAGTCCCTTAGACTGCAAGGTGATCAAATAAGTCAATCCTAAGGAAATCAGTCCTGAATATTCATTGGAAGGACTGATGCTGAAGCTTCAATATTTTGGCCACCTGATGTGAAGAACTGACTTACTGGAAAAGACCCTGATGCTGGCAAAGATGCAGGCAGGAGGAGAAGGGGATGACAGAGGATGAGATGGTTGGATGGCATCTCCGACTCAATGGACATGGGTTTGGGTGAACTCTGGGAGTTGGTGATGGACAGAGAAGCCTGGCGTGCTGCCAGGCTTGGGGTTGCAAAGAGTTGGACATGACTGAACAACTGAACTGAACTGAATTGATCTAAGTGAAAGGTAAAGAAACCCAGAAAAGGCAAGAGCCCTGAGAATCAAAGGACAGAATGAATGTAGGAATGCTGCAGAGAGGACAGGTAAAGGGGGTGAGGAATCTCTTTTTACACACACACACCCTCCCAGGTTCTCTTCCAGTTACTGTCTTATTTCTGTCTTCTTGTGGTCAAACTCGTCATTTTCATTTCCTCATCTATAATTCATTCCTCAGCCTGTCTCCTGGCTAATCATTTGCCAAAACTGATTCTAACAAAGCCACCAATAACCTCTTACCTGTCAAGATCAAATGACTCTTGATTCATAGTGTCCTCTTCTTTCTTCTTGGTTTCTATTCTTCCCTAAAACTATTTAATCATTTAAAATACTCACTCTTTAATCATTTAAAATACTCATTCTACAGTCTTTTTCAGAGTAAGTCCTCAAGGTGCTAATCCTCCTATTGCTCTTCCTTCAAAGACCTTCACATGATTTTACAACTTTTTTTTTCAAATCATAAACACATCTCCAGGGAGAACTGTTTTTTCTCCAGTAGGGCTTCCCTTGTGGCTCAGCTGGTAAAGAATTTGCCTGCAATGCAGGAGACCTGGGTTCGATCCTTGGGGTCAGAAGATCGCCTGGAGAAGAGAAAGGCTACCCACTCCAGTATCCTGGCCTGGAGAATGTTGGACACGACTGAGGGACTTTCACTTTTACTTTTCCCCTGGGTTGCGGAGGAGTTTCTACAGAGCCATTACATTAGCTTCTGGAGGATGCACCATGGGCTTCGTGGCTTCAGCTTCAGTGTTTACACTGTTTGGTTAGGAATGGGCAGGGTTGAGCCACGTGGTGCAGGAAGTGGGCTTCCACGTTTCACAAGAGACGTTAAGGTTTCTTTATATGTAAAAAGTAGGTGGAAACAAGGAATAGAATTGTTTTTGTCGTCCTCTCACGGAGAGGGTAGACCTTCCACACTCCCTGCTTTACTCAAGAGATTTCAGTTCAGTCTTGTCTCCTGTTCTTGTGTGACCTTTAAAATCCCAGCCCCTGGAATCTAGCTCAAGAGTTGGCAAAATGGTTGGCTGCGTGTTTCTGAGTTAAGAATGGTTTTTTATATTTTAAATGGTTTATGTATTATGCTATGATGCCAGAGTTTAGTAGTTATGACAAAAACCATAATTACCTATAAAATGTAAAATATTTATTATATATGGCCCTTTGCTGGAAAAGTTTGCTGACCCTTGGCCTAGCTTCTAGGGCCTATATTCCATCAAAATCTCTAGGCTTCAATGGCAAAAGGTATCTTTCAAACCTTAACTGACATGCACGTACATGTGTGTAAGACACTGTAGGCCATGACTTATATGTGCTCATGTAAGAGACATTGTACTTCCTTCTTGAGTCTCTTTATTCTCGTGGCTTCTGTGACATCCTTTTTCCTGTACCTTTTCTCTTACTTGCCTCTTCCTTCTCATTTTCCTTTCCTGGTGCCGTTTCCACTGCCTCTAGTAGTTGGTCCTTTCTGGGGGTCTGGTCCTTTTCCCCTAATGGATATACTTTCCTGAAGCTCGGGCTTCTTCAAGTGTGGTTACTGACCTAGATTGTAATCAATTAGGTAATATTAAAACTGCAAGTTCTTGATCTTGAATCCAGATCTACGAAATCAGAATCTCTGTAGGTGGGGACCAGGAAACAGAATTTTAAAACAAGTTCTCCAGGTTTACTTTTGTATAACAAAACTCAAATTTGTCAACTATTGCCCTAGCAATCTCCCTCATTCTCACCATTTTAAAGATCACTGATATGTTTATAACTAAAAATTGTATTTTCAACTCTGTCCTCTCTCCTGAACTCCAGATTCTTACAGGAATTGTCTATAGGTACCTTCACCTAAATCTCACAGGCATAAACATGCACAAGAGAAGTTCTTCCCAAATCTACTATTCTGTTTCAATTATCAGTACCACCTTTTACCCTGAAGCCCCAGTCAGAAACCTGGGATCATTCTCAACTCTTCTGTTTCCTTTATTCTGGTATCTAAATACTGCTGTTTCCACCTTTGAAATATCTTTGCATGGATTGCATCCTCTCTATTCCCAGCCACTGGCCTTGTTCTGCATCTCATCTTGACATCTCCAGGACTGTCACAGGAGACTTCTAACAGCAAGATGCCCATACCTTTTCAAATCCACACTCCACAGAGTTTTCTTTCTAAATGCAAAATTTATGATCTCTCACTTGGATTTCAGCCACACTGCACAACTCCAGAGGTACCAGTACTTAGAATACATAGTCACCTAACTGGTATCTCCACTGTTCTCATCATAGCCAGGAGGATCTGATCATATTACTCTCCTTCAGTGGCTTCCCTGTATCTGTAGAATAAAGTCTCAGATGAGGCCTGCCTGCCTGCCGTCCCACTGCCAACCTCTAACCTACCATCTGGCCTTCCCACCTCCACCCTCCCATTTTGTGGTCCAGCTTCTTTCTTTTCTAGAGGTGCTCTATTTGGAGCAAATTTCTCTTTTTCTTCAAAACTCAGTAACGGTGTCTCTCCTCTGTGGAGATATGCCCAAGTCGTCGAGGAAGAGCTGACCATCCCCTACTTCAGGCCGACTCTGATCTCATGCCAGTTTAGGTTTATTATTCCACTTTCGACTAGTCTTTGAGTAACTTTTGCTGACTCTTTTAGCCTGTAGACCTGGCACAGAATAGGCTACTTGGTAGATGTTCCTAAAATTGAAATGGGCCCAAATGAGTCCAGGGAGACACTACAGCTGGAGCCTGAGTACCTAGAAGTACAAAGGCCTCAATCAGAAGGAGTAGAAAAATCAGAAGAAGAAATGGTTTATGGGGGACAGGGAGAGATGGGGGAGGGAGAGATGATGGTTTCTGCCACAAACATGCCAATTTGAGGACTGTGACAGAATATCCAGGTGGAGAGGTCCAAGTGGGAACCTGGAAATACAGGTGCAAGATTTAGGGAGAGATCAAGCAGGACGAAGAGTTAGAGATATGTAGAGTATACAGAGTCTGAAGCCAAAACAGCTGATGAAATAAACAAGGGAGAATAATAACCCAAAAGTAGAATGCAAAGAACAACACCCTGGGAAATCATAAAGCAAGGGGAAGAAAAGACAGGATGACAAGAGAAAAAAGTTGCAAAGGAAAAAGATAAGCACCAGGTGAATGCAATGTGAGGAAAGCTAAGGGAAAACAGTTTCAAGAAGAAATGGGATTAAATTATCTAAGAATGTCTAGGGGTACCTGAATTAAAAACAGTACACTACTAGAAAAAAAAACAAAAAGTACACTAAAGAAAGTTTGTCTCCCCTGAGCTGTAATGTTAAAAGTCCAAACATTAAACTCTCTTGGGGCGCTCCATGTACACATCCAGCATCAGGAACCACAGGGCACTCATAAGGGAAATCACGTGCTCTCTGACTCACAGAGACAGCCATTCAGAACAGTAGAGAGAAAACAAAGTCAGGATAAATAAAATCTGATCTGAGGTATACCTGAAATTGGACCCAGCTGCACCATTTTACCTAGCCACGGGAGAGGTTCTGGGCCAGGCTCAAAGAGAGACATCATGAGGTTTGACTTCTTCTTGCTGTCAGCTTGAGAGTAGAGCATCCCATGCCATTCAGGCCTAGATGGGGAGAAGACAACGGTCAGAACAACTTTAAGCCTGGGACTGTCAAGTTAAATAACTCTACCCTGTGTTTTTCTCTCAAGAGTCACGGTTTTCAGCTTTGAAATTAGGTGCATTATTTTATTATTATTATTATTATTTTTTGCATTATTTTTATTAAAGCCAAATCCTAAACCTACAAATGCACACTACTGCCCCCTAATATTAGCATTCCTTGGAGATATGTATTACTATTTAGTTATATAGATATGGAAATAAAAAACAGTCTTATAAGAGAAAAAGAGAATCACAAGGGCAGCAGAAAGCTGCAGGCATGGTGAGGAGTAAGAACCATGACCTATTGGTCTCTTCAGCCACCTCTGAATCATTCACAGAAATACCACACAGAGAAGCCCTTCTAACGTAGTCTGCAAAGCCATCACCCAGCTCTGTTCACACTTCTCAAAGGGCATCAGGTGATTCCTGTATTCAGAGTCAGTACAAGTAACTTGAGTACCAAAATCTAGCACACCGATACCTAATAAGAATTGCATTTGTCTTTCTGGATCAGCTAACTTTAACTCAAGCAGAGATGGAGCCATGCTTCCTCTAGGTATTCTTAACAACTCTTGATCTTCTCTACCCTTGTTGATGGCCAGAGGATGACCAGTCACCTCTTCCCTAATAAACAGGTATTCTCAAAAAGGAAGCAGGCGGTTCTGCAGATTTTCAGACTATATCCAAAGTCAAAGCTAGAAGGGTATTCCTTATAGAGAAGGAATATAGCACAGTGGTTATGAGCATGGGCTATAGAGTCACAACGTATGGATAAAAATCCTGACTCTTTCATTCAATATCTGTGTGACCTTGAGCAAGTATCATGACTTGCTCTCTAAGTCTCAGTTTCCTCATCTAAGGCAACAGAAGGTAATACTGATACCTCTTGGATAGTGTTATGAGGGATTAAATGAATTGACATATGTAAAGTGCCTAGAGGAGTAAATGGCACATGGTAAAATGTTCAATATTACCAGCATCTTTTTTCATTTTATAGCTGAGGAGTCTATGCATACTGCCTAAGATCCTATAACAAGTTGGCAGCAGTGCTTTAACTGACTCAAGGTTTCCTAGAGGACAGAAAAGAGGAAAACTGAGAAGAGATATAATATAAAGGCAATATAAGTATCTACTGTACAGCACAGGGAACTCTGCTTAATGTTATGAGGCAGCCTGGATGGGAGCGGAGTTTGGGGGAGAATGGATACATGTATATGTATGGCTGAGTTCCCCTGTTGTTCACCTGAAACTATCACAACATTGTTAATCAGCTTACTCCAATACAAACTAAAAAGTTAAAAAAAAAATCAATGTAAAAAATACTTTATTAGGGAGGCAACATATGTATATACCTATGAGTGATTCATATTGATGAATTATCCTCCAATTAAAAATAAATAAAAAATGCTCATCATCATCTAAAAAATAAAGGCAATATAATTAAAAGACTCACTCTGTACATATTCTAGTGGATGCTTTTTTTTTTTCTTTCAGAAAAATCTGGGAAATACTTCAGTTTGTAAATTCTCCCTTTCACTCAACAAAAGGTAAAAAAGTTTCTTACCCTAACTGAACTATCGCCACCATTCCTTCCACTTTTAGGCTGCCATGAAGCAGGACACAGAAGTTGGGTATTTTGCCTGCAATCTGATTGGCTGAATTTTCATCTTCGTTGTCATCAGTTATACCAGTACCCACCTCATCACCTTCTGTGAAAAGAGAGAGAAAACCAGTCAGACTGATATTAGCTAGAAAAAGCCCAAGCCCCAATTGCACTCTTGGCTGCTTCTAACCTTGGAAGGAGTGTACACAGAATTATAAAGGAACATTATAACAAGGAAGAAAAACTCATATTCTGGTTTTCCTATGTCCACATAAAAATCAGTTTTCACATGTTATATGAATTCCATTTATAGGAAACATCCAGAATAAGCAAATCTATACAGGTAGAAAGGATGTCAGTAGTTACCTGAAGCTAAGAGAGATGGGAGGTTAGGGATTGATAGCTAAAAGGTTTCTTTTTGAGGTAGTGAAAATTCTAAAATTCTGATTAAAAAACTGTGGTTATGATTGCATAACTCTGTAAATACACTAAATACTACTGAATTGTACACTTTTAATGAGTGAAGTGTATGGTTTATGAATTATATTTCAGCAAAACTGTTACATGAAAGATCAGCTTTCCATAGTTTCTACTAGAACACTAAGCTAGATGCTCTCTGGGAATTTTAGGCACCACTGAAACAGAAATAGAGGTTCAGAGATGTCAAGAGTGTTCTCAACTGACAGCCTTCAGGCAGCAAGTGGATGGGATACCCCAAAGAACAGTGACTACTCCATAAGCCTCTTGACCTGCTTCTCCAACTCCAGGTTCTCGCATATACTCTGCCGACAGATGAATGCATCTCCCTCCAAGTAACTTCCTTCTGGAACTATCTGTTTACTCAAGCTGATTCAAAGACTTTCTAATTCAATAGGAAGAATCTGCCTGGCTTGATATTCAATAGCCCTTACAACATGGCTCCATTTTGCCTTCCCATACTTTCCTTTCCACTGTTCTCCTATATGAACTCTTTATTTTGCCCACTTTCTTTCCTTTTTTTACTTTTTTATATTGGTGTGCAGAGTTCCCCCAGGACCTTAGAAATAAGGGAAACCTGGTTGTTATCCAATATCAAGAACAATAAGGTAAAGTATAAACACAATGATCACAACCAGTCATCTGTGAGAACATAAGATTTTGTCTATGTGATGGACGATTATGGAATACCCAAAATGCCAACTGAAATAACCGTGAGTAAATGGAATATGATCATAACTCAGTAGGGGGAAACCTGATTGACTGTATACATTTCTTGGAGAAAGCTGGTGAACATAAAGGAGATGGTCAGCCTAAAACAGAGAAAAGAGAAGTTTAAAGTGCTAGAGACTAACATTCTCCAGAGAGATGCTGAATTCAGGAGCTGTAACTATAGTTACTGGAGAAGTATATTCTGAAGTAATGTGGCCTCACAAGGCCTGGATCCATTCATTCATTCAACAGTATTTACTGAGTATGTGCTATGTGCTAAGTGCCGGTAGAGAACAGGTGCAGTGTCTCCTGCTATAAAGCTACATTCCACATTCATCAGGCAACCTTCCAAGAGCTAATTTGTTTCCCCAGCATGATCCCACAGGGAAAGACAGAGCCCAGGAACAGGAACTAAGAGCGCATTCTCATCTCTAGAGAGGACTTCCACTGTAAGTTAACAAAGCAGCACATAATAAATATGTGTCAAATGCCCTCCACAGTTATAAAGCAGCAGAATTAGTTTTTAATATATTAGGCAACATTCAATTTTTAAAAAAATCCAATCCAGTAAATACTCCTTTCCCAAAAACTCTTCAAAATGGGCTATTCTACTATCCAACATTTAAGAATAACTTTAGGTAATAAGATACTTCATATGTATCACTGGAATAAGAAGAGAACTCACCTTTGTTAAGTGCTATAGGTAGGACCAGATGTCTGGACAGAACTGGGGGACTTGAAATATCTGCTATATCAATAAATCCCACTATTTCCAAATCTGAAAAGAAGGAATCAACATAGAATTAATTTGTTACAAACAATAAATGCTGGAGATGACGTGGAAAGAAGGAAACCCTACTACATTGTTGGTGGGAATGTAAATTGGTACAGCCACTATGGAGAACAGTATGGAAGTTCCTCAAAAACTAAAAACAGAGCTAGCACATGACCCAGAAACCCCAATCCTGGGCATATATCTGGAGAAAACCACAATTTGAAAGGCTGCATGCACCGTGATGTTCACTGCAGCACTACTTAGACAGGACATGGAAATGTCCATTGACAGAGGAATGGATAAAGATGATGTGGTACATAAATGCAATGGAATATTACTCAGCCATAAAAGGAATGGAATAATGCCATCTGTAGCAATATGGATGGGCTTAGAGGCTGTTACACAGAGTGAAGTAAGTCAGAAAGAGAAAGACAAACATCACAGAATGTTGCTCATATGTGGAATCTAGAAAAATGTCATAGATGAATTTACTTGCAAGCAGACAGTAACAGATGTACTAAACACACGTATGGTTACAAAGCGGGAGCTGGGGTGGGATGGGCTGGGGGACTGGGATTGACACACACAGACACTGAGACTGTACGCAAACCACAGAACTAGTGAGAGGCCGCTGTATAGCATAGGGAACTGTATCAGTGCTCCGTGGTGACCTCAATGGAGAGGAAACACAAAACCACGGAGTGTGTGTGTGTGTGTGTGTGTGTGTGTGTGTATCTGATTCACTGTGCTGTAAAGCGGAAACTAACACAGCATCATAAAGCAATTACACTCCAGTAAAAACTAAAAGATGAGTTAATTCGTCTTATGGGAAAGTACATTATTTTCTATGTACTAGATTTCATAAACACTATGTCTTTAGTTGGGGAATTAAAATATGATGACTAGGAAGGTTATTAGAAGTTTTTCTGAATGACTCTAGCACTTTGCATTTCAAGTAACTAAGAAAATAAGGATATCTGTCTATTTAATGGACTTAAGTTTTATGACAAACCAGCTAAATTTTTATGAGGTGAGGTCCCCAGCCAAGGCAAAAGCTTAATGGCTGTCTGTCTGTATAGTATAGGGATGTTCTGGTCACCAGGGGGCGTCATACACAAATATTTCCACAACAACTGAAAGCAGCCTGTATTTGGACAGTAGGCTATTGCATTAAAAATGTTTTCCCTGAAAGAAAGAAACACATTTTCTACAAAACCAGGATTGCAGTCTACATATGACAATGATTTCCTTGCTTTATAGAAACTGTATTAAAGACCAAAAGTATTTTTTGAAAATTTAAAATTAGTAAAAAAGAAAAAAGTTGAAACCCAAAGTACACTCTAAAAGTTTCTTTCTGATTACATAGATACTAGTATAAAAATTTAGAAAACACTAAAAACTGTAAAGAAGAAAAACATAGTCACTCATTATTTTTCATTGGAAGAAGCCTTCATATTTTACTCATTCTCAAAACAATTTTTTAAAAAAAAGTCAGGATCATGGTGAGTATACCATACTTCTTATACTGAATAATCAGGAAACCTGATTCTCTGGACTTTTAGTGTCATTACCTTCTTTAGCTGATTAACAAATGAATTAGTTTAAGCGGTTATATATATTTTTTCATTTGAGTAGAAAAAGGCTAGTTTTAAAGTGGTTTAAATATAAGCTTTAACAAAAATCCTGGACTAAAAGTTTATATAACTTAGTCCATTAAATAAAAGACAATTATCCTTATTTTCTTAGTGACTTAAAATGCAAAGTATTAGAGTCATTCAGAGAAATTTCCAATAATCTCAGTCATCATATTTGATTTCCCCACCTAAACACTGTGCCTGTGAAATCTGATACATAGAAAGTGCTTCTTGGAAGAAAAGATCTATTCAAAGTTACTCATCCAAAAAAAGATGGGAGTCTAACTGGTTTGAAGGCAACAAAACATTTGGCACATTGCTGTCTAGTTGCAATGAAAGAGATGGATGTCAAAAAAAAAAAAAAAAAGAGATGGATGCCCTACTTCCAGACATCCGGGAACAGAAAATAAAGGCCCAGAAAATAAAAGAGCTTGTGCACAGCCTTTCCCTCAAAAACTCCTTAAAATCTATACATTTAAGAATGAAATGAATCTCTAGTTGTATTTAATTTTAATCATTTGGTGACTGAACAGCTACCTGGTGAATGTCTACTGAGCATGAGACACTATGCCAGGCACAGAGGGAGAAACGGTGACTAAAATAGTTGATGGTTCAACATGTACCCACCACTCAAGGAGTCCATCTGCCAATATGAGACAATTCTCTTCTCTAGTACCCTAGTTACTTTAGATTCTCGGCTTTGCCAATCTAACCTAAGTATAGCACTGGTAACATGAGCCAGGTAGAAGTCATATACATTGCTTTCTTTTAGTGATAATACAAGCAGCAGGATGAGAGGGGTACGGTATATCAGAGCTGAGACCTGAGAGACCATTATTTCACCTAGATTCCACTCACCCAGCCAATAAGAACTAGAGGAAGTGACTTGTCCAGGGTCACAAGGAAGACGCACACAGACAAGTCTAGAAGCTAGCTCTTCATACATGACCTTAATAATGATGCTAGTCAGTCTTACTATCTCTGTTAAAGAACTACCTCAAGGATTTCAATGCTAGTGAATTTCACTCTGGTTTCCAACTCTAGTAATTTGTGGTTATAATCATCTAGGATTGGAGATTAACTCAGGACCTCACTATGGAAGACCACTTATCTGCCAACCCTTAGGCAATGCACCCTCCCATCCAAAGTATACTGAGTATATATTTCTCTTCAGCTCTCCTGGAGAGAGGAGAGGAAAATCAGGAGTTAGAAGAAAGTAAGGATAACAGAAGTACTAAGGAGGAAATTAAAAAAAAAAAAAAGTTACCTGTATTAATGACTTTAGGGATAGGATCAATTTCCTCATCTATTACAAAAGGTTCTGGCCTGGGGAAGACTTGCACGTCGGCGGTTAGGTGGCCGCACTTGAGAACAGCATGGAATGGTGTGTACGCCAGATCTATCAGCTTTCTAGAATATGATGATTATTTGTTACAGGAAGAGCAGTATGACACATGTACTTTTTTCCAAGTAAATTTTTTTTAAGATGTCAAGTGTGTTTTCCCTTCAAGTTTATTTCAAAGCTATGATGTGACCATTCGTGAATCAGAACAAAATCTGATATTTTTGGTGAGGAAATTTCAATTCTGAAAAGCCCAAAACGCAAGTTCATCTTTGAAATTGCTATCAATGTAAGGAAGTCGGTACCTATAGGCATTATAGATTTAGATATGCTTAATTTAAAAGGGAGTGAACTTTTAAAAGTCACTACTATCAGTCATAATATCTGAAAAAATGTGCAACTTGGGGAAAATGAAATGACACAATTAGAAATAGTAAACTAGATATTATTGTTTCCTATTAAATTATAATAATAGAGTGTAAGGAGGCAAAAAAGTTCAATGTGTATACTCACCCAAACATAGACTGTACATTTTTCAAGCACAGGGGACCATCAATAGTAAAAATCTGCCCTTCACCATTGTTTAAATCTATAAGACGTTCAAGGCAATCCAAGGAATCAGTGCTCTGAAGCTAGAAAGCAAAACGACCCTTTTAAAGTGGCATAAAATGAGACATTATCAACACACCAAGGTCACATAAGGGAGATCATTTTTTTTTTTATCAATGTGAGAAGGAAAACAATTTTGACTCAAAGTTACCAAAGAGGAATGTTACAGAAAACTATACCAGTAGAGCTATTTCATTTCAAGTAGTTTTGCAATGATTAAGAGGTGACTGCAGCTAGTATTCACAGACCATCTTCCATTCCAAATGTTTCTAACATCTTTTGGTTAAAAACCATCATTATCTACATTTTACAGATAGAAAAACTCAGATGAAGAAAAATCTAATAACTTTCCAAGCTAAATGTGAAAATCAGGAAGTGGAGTTTAATAAAACATTCATCAGAGTTGTGTTACTTTACAAAAAGAAAAAGCATACTTCTGTTGACATTCCTAGTATAATGGATGTTAAGATTTCCTAACTGAGGGAAACGCTGAACACCAAAAAGAACATTTTGACTCTTCAGCATGTGAAGGATCTTTGTAGGAAGTAGGATGGATAACAACTCCTTCTATGTCTCTTGAGATGGGGCAACACTGTGCTTTCAGAGAGCTTTTGAGACAGAAAGTCTTTTCAAATATAATTAGTAATCAGTCTCAGATGAAACAATGCAGGTTGATGTGATAGTACAGACATACCTCATTTACTGAGTTTCCTAGATACTGCCTTTTTGAAGGTTTGTGGCAAACCAGTGTCAAGCAATTTTATTGGCCCCATCTCTCCAACAGCATTTACTCACTTTGTCTCTGTGTCACATTCTGGTAATTCTCCCAATATTTCAAACCCTCCACAAGCAAAAAGATTACAACTCGCTGAAGGCTCAGACGATGGTTAGCATTCTTTGGCAATAAAATATTTTAAAAATAAGGTATGTAGATTTTTCTAGACTTAGTGCTATTGTACACTTATCAGACTAAAGTAAACAACTTTTATATGCACTGGGAAAGCAAGAAATTAATGCAGATCGATTTATTGTGATTCCTGCTTCACTGCAAATCCCACTTTATTGTGGTGGTCTGGAATATCCTGCAGTATCTTTAAGGCATGCCTGTATACGTAATGCAATATTAGTGGAATATACTAAAAATTAAACTGAGTCCCAAAACATATCTAGTCAAACTAAAAAGAACTTAGTACAAAGCATTACCTCCTCCAGATTCGCCATGCACATGATGTACAACTTAGATGGAAAAGGAAAAGGTAGTGGAAACCTGTTGCTCTCGCTGCGTTGGTTGTGAGTAGCCAAGGAGTGCCTCAGAGACCCTCTACCGATGCCAAGACAGCCATCTGTCACCAGAACAACCTGTTTGCAAAGAGTGAGAGGAGCTTTGTCCATGAAATAACATATTTATTTAAGGCAGTCTCATTTGGCAATGTTTTAATTTTTCCCGAATTGCATTTGCACTGAAAAATGTACCTCTGCAGGGATACAAGCAAAGATGTGAATAAATCTCAATTAACATTTTGTCAAGTGAAAGATGACAGACACATTGTATGATTCTATACATACATATACGTGAAGTTCTAGAAAAGGTAAAACAAAGCTAAGATAAATAGGGAATGTAGGGTGATACTGGGTAGGAAGGGGCATGATGAAACTGTACGGTAATGGAAATGTTCTATATCTTAACTGAAAGAGCAGTTATACAGGTGCATACATTTGTTAAAACTCTATAAAAAAAACCTCAATAAATGTACACTTAAGATCTATGCATTTTACTATATTTTACCTAATTAAACCATTAGAGAAAAGCACCTACCTGTAAACACTTAAAACAAGGACAAAACCACTCATAACCAATTCTTACTTAACTGTATTAAAACTAGAATCCTACTTCTCAGACAAGGAGTTGGCACCTAAGGCGCTGCTGTCAAAAATGGCATAAGGATTTATGTATGTCCCTAGGGGGTATCAGCACAGACGTCTGAAGACTGATTCATGACACTTTATTTTCAAAGATGATAAACTTTATCTACCTCTGGTCAACTAAAATGACAACTGCTTTAAACATGTGTTTATAAACATGTATTTATTTACCATGTATAGATAAGACTTTTAAAATGCATTATTTAAAAACAAATTATTTATTTATGGGCTGTGCTGGGTCTTTGTTGCTGTGCGGGCTTTCTCTAGTGGTGAGCGGGGGCTTCTCTTGTTGCAGGGCACAGGTTCTAGGTGTGAGTGCTTCAGTAGTTGTGGCACATGGGCCTGGCTGCTCAATGGCATGTGGGATCTTCCCGGACCAGGGATTGAACCCGTGTCCCCTGCACTGGCAGGTGAATTCTTATCCACTGTACTATCAGTGTGTATATGTGCTCAGTCGTGTTAGACTCTGTGACCCATGGACTGTAACCTGCCAGGTTCCTCTGTCCATGCAATTTTCCAGGCAAGAACACTGTAGCGGGTTGCCATTCCTTCTTCCAGGGGATCTTTCAGACCTAGGCATTGAACCCACATCTCTTATGTCTCCTACATTGGCAGGTGGATTCTTTACCAACTGCACCACCTGGGAAGTCCTGAAATGCATTCTTAATCAACCTATAATCTTTAAAAGACTTCAAAACATACTAACAATAGAGATTAGTTACAGATCATTTTCATTTTTCTCATTGCTTCCAAGTGATCCTGTGCAGGGTGGACTTTGCAAGCAATCCAGAGGAGGATCGTTTTTGCTCTCTAACCTAGTCTAGTAACTTGACAATAACAGGCCAGTAAGGCAGTATTAGGTGGTTGTACCGTGTGAAGTGCCAAGATTTACATGTGCATGCATGCGTATTCACTTATGTCTGACTCTTTATGACACCAAGGACTGTAGCCTGCCAAGCTCCCCTGTCCATGGGATTCTCCAGGCAAGAACACTTAAGTGAGTTGCCATTTCCTCCTCCAGGGGATCTTCCCCACCCAGGGATCGAACCCAGGTCTTCTGCATTGGCAGGTGGATTCTTTACCACTGAGCCACCTGGGAAGCCCGTCAAGACTGGCACTTACTTCTAAAGCCCAAGGATGCTTAATAGAGGTCCCCTGGGGAGATGTCATCTCTTGGGAAGGCAGGCAAGGCATATCCCTCTTCCAGGTACCAACAGCTGCTACCTAATGATTTACTTCTGCCACTAGCTTTTTCAGATGCTGTGTGATAATGAAATATTTTTTGTAATGTCCAAATGAAACAGACTTTACTCAGCTAATGAAGACAGAGTCCAGCTTTCTAAAAATCTGGCTAAAAATATTCCATATTAAAACAAATCCATTTGATAGTAACTGATTATAAAAACAATCACTAATAACTTCCACTGTGTTTTGGACCTGGTTCACCCCAAAACTCACCAAGCAAGGCTAAGTAGATCCAGGCCCAGCTCCTTGCCCTCAGGGTACAATATATCTCAATTTCAGATTCCTCCTTTTTGCAAAGGAAGAAGCAAACACTAAAAGGCAGAAGTCTACATGGTGCGCAGGGTCTGGCTCGGACATCCTCTCTGAGCTTCTTCAAACACTGAAGAAGTAGCAAATGAAACTGTGTTACCTGCTCGCTTTCCGTTCGGAGGGTAGTAACCACAAAACTTTACTTTTCATTATAGTTAGGAAGTTAGACAGTCTGTAATGTACCAAATAATGTTCACAAAGTAAGGTGCCAAAGATTTTATTTCTGAAAAGAAATAAAACTTATTTATTGGCTTTTTTTTAGCAAGTGTCCACTAAAGCGATCTGATTTTTAACCTTATTGTGGTAGCTCAGGGTCTTCACTAACTCATGACTTCATCCTCTATAAATAGGATGGCTTTACAGTAAGAAAAGAGAAAAAAGCTTAAAAAAAAAAGGCTGGGTTTACTGAGATACAATTTACATGCAATAAAATTCACCCTTATTTGTATATAGTTCTATGAGTTCCAACAAGTGCATTCAGCCATGTAACCACTTTTACAATCAAGATACAGAGCAGTTCCATCACTTCTCATACTCCTTCATGCTTTACTTAGGTCAATTGCTAATCTTTCCAATTGTAGATTGGGGTAGATTGTAGGTAGCTATAATCTTATATTTTTTTAAAAAACAAATATAATTGATGCTACTGACACTACTGAGGAATTCTGTATTTGACACTACAGTAAAAAATCATATACTATGGTCCACTGACTATTTCTGTAAGCAAAGTTTACTGGAACAGAGCCACACTCATTTATTTACTTATTATCTATGGCTGTTTCTGTGCTACAACAGAGCTGAGGAGCTGCCACAGACCTGCAAAGGCTAAAATACAGAAAGTTTCCTGACTCCTGTTGCAGACTATTATGATTTTCCTTGTAGCAACTTTACTGCTGTCTCCTTTAAAATAAACCACTTCTCGAAGTACCTCTTTATGGCAAATGTTCAACAGTTACAACTCTGCTCTGATTTGTTGCTAATGTAGACCTATCGACTCGAAGGAAAGGGTAACCGATTTTATGACATTGATACACCTCACTTTTTAGATGAGTCAATAGTTGAGAAGATTAAAAGTGTGCTGAATAAATGCTACACTGGAATAAGGCAGAGGGACTACATTGTACAGACGTATACAACTCTATCACTCAGAATTATAATCACCCCTTTCAGAGAGTGTTCTAAAATTCCACTGTGAGCCCTCTGTATTTTATACAAATAACAGCAGTTTTCAATAAGCCAATTTACTAGGAGGATGCTTTTCTTAAGGCATAATTGCACTGCTTTCTGAGTATACTGGTGTTGATTTGGTTTTAAAAAGATACCAACAACATATATGATTGTTTGTGGAAATTACAATGCATGCTGTGTCAGAGCCTGAGGAAAACTGAAGCACCTCAGTGGTTAATGCTTTTAACTTAGGGCAAAGAAAAAGAATCAATCTTTTACCTGACAAGGAATTGCACCACCCCATTCTTGCTGAACGATATTGCACACACCAACTAATGCAGACTCCAAGCAGGTTTTATCATAATCATCCATATTACTTAGTGCTTCCTGATTGAATGAAAGATAAAATTGTTCATTATTCCTTAATGTTTTAGTTTGTTACTAGAAAAAAACATAAACTGTTCGAAGCATGAATGTCACACAGGGGACACTGCATTTCCGAGAGCCCAAAGTACACTTTCTTAAAGAAAATTGGTAAAACAGACTTCTTCAACTGTAAAGGATGATAAGAAAGAGCTTCCCTTTATTTTGTCCTCTCATCAGGTGAGACTGAAGAGCCCATTAAGTTCATATCTTTGTAAATGAGCTTGACAGAATAGTTAAAATGAAAAATGTTTAAGCACATCACAAAAATAATGCCAAATTTACTGAATACTATCACCATCTTAGGCATTTTACATGCATTTAATCATGATAACATCCTATAAGGTGTAGATGATTAACCTATTTTTAAACTAAGGAAACTAAGGTACAAAATGATTAAGTAACTTTCCCAGGTCTTATGCCCAAGTGGCAGAATCTAGATCTGAACCCAGTCAGTCAGACTCTAAGACTCCTGGTCTTAATCATCACTCTGCACTATCTATATAGCAACTCTTTACATTTCAAACTACTAAACATCCAAGGCCCTTAGTTTATTTCCTTATAAGAAATCCGGTGCAATTAAAAAAAAACAACTTTGAGTCACTTTTAAAAAAAGTGAGATAAGTGATTTAACAGAATGTTACTACTTATATTTAAAAAGCAAACTACACTGATCCTGAATCAATTATTAAATTGTTCATTTTAATTCCACAAACACTGGCTGCTGCTCCCTATCCACAAGGAACTTCGTGAGGCATTGTTGGAAACATCAATAATTTAGAGATGTTGCCAGAAAGTAAATTCTTTGGCATATCACAGACAAACCTTTGGAAGGTAACACCAATCAATCAAAGTTTTAAAATGAGGATTTCTTGGCATCTGTAAATCAGAGGCTATTTGTTGGGGAGGAAATATACTCCTGAATTACTCTAGAATGAAGGCTTTTGTAAGGAAGGGCTATTTTTCATCTCAAGTTTATAGAAAAGTAGAAAATAGTACTGTTGAATAAAGATCCTGAACCTTAGGGAACAGGGCACTACATCCTGAGATGTTCCCCTCCCACAGAGAATTTCAGAAAATCAAGAGAGGTTACTACGGCAACAACTCATAGCTCTAACTCAGAGCTCTACTAAAGGCTGAGGGCCTACTGGTTATAATCCTTGTTTTATAGTTATATTCAGAATAGTATACTCAGAGACTTATCATTAAGCAATTCCAATTATAAATATTCAGTGCAGTACAATAACACTGTTTTCCTTCCTATAAATTTGGGCCCTGTACCTATAATAACTCATTCCTTTTAGTACCTGTAGGGTGTTATAATCTCTTGTGAAGGGAACCATCAACTCCCAGAGGGATGAAAAGACCACCAGGGCTGTAAACTCAAGCTTGTAATTTGTGGCCATATGCTCAAAGAGCATTGTCAAACCATGGGCGGCCAGGTGCTTGCGCTGGTATTCCTCAGACCCCTCGACAGACACAGGCCGGGTCATGGAAAGAGATACGTCCATTACCACCACTGTAGGCATGATGAAAGCGATCCTGGTAGTCCCAATCCGAATGCAAACAGAAAGCTATAGATAGAGAAATGTTGCAGAAAACAGACATAATTAGGTCTTTCATGTCATGGAAAAAAATGTGTTTTTTTTTCATCGTGTGTGTGTGTGTGTGTGTGTGTGTGTGTGTGTGTGTTAGTCGCTCAGTCATGTCTGACTATTTGCAACTTTGTGGACCTGTGAGGCTCCTCTGTCCATGGAATTCTCCAGGCAATAATACTGGAGTGGGTTGCCAATCCCTTCTCCAGGGGATCTTCCCAATACAGAAATCGAACTTGGGTCTCCTGTGTTGCAGGCAGATTCTTTACTTTTCATCATAATTTTAACCAAACTTGCTAGAAATAAGTGAAGGCAAACCCCGTTAAGTTGAGGTAAGGGCAAATCTGCAGGGACGTCAGTGTGAGGGAAGCAAGCAACTTTGCTGCTCTAGGGCCTCTCTATGAGGACCACTCCCAAGAATCACCCACTAAATGGCCATAAATCAAGGATCATCTTAAGTTATCGCTAGTAAAAATAAAATAAAATATTAAATTCAAGTAGCCCCCGAGTTGAAAATGTTCAAATGTCATACAACATTCCTACACGACCTCTCCAACACTTAATTTACTAAAGAACATTTCTAGAACATTTCTAGTTGTCTTGTGGTGTTTTCTGACAATCAACCATTTTTGGGGGCACCATCACTATCCTACTCAATACAGCAGTATTTGGGCAAGTGTTTGCTGAATTATCTTGTTGCTTGATGTCCTCATTAAAAAAACTGAACGCAAAATATACAGTGAAAGGGCTAGTAAAGTTATAGTCCAAACTAGACAAAGCTGGAAATCATTAAGCATGACAAAACCAAACAACTGCCTCAGCAGTACTCATCACAGACACACCAGCAACAGTGTTTTAAATACGAAGGAAAAGAACAAAATTAAAGAATATGTATGACAGGGGGCTTCCCTAGTGGTTCTAGTGTTAAAGAATCCTCCTGCCAATGCAGGGGGCCATGGGTTTGATCCCTGGTCTGGGAAGATTCCACATGCCCATGGGCGACTAAGCCTATGAGCTGCAGCTGCTGAGACCACTGCAACTAGAGAAAGCCCGAGTACTGCAACGAAGACCCGGGACAGTCAAAAATAAATAAATAAAATAAATAATAATAAAAAGGGATATGTATGACAGCTGGCATTATCTCATGAAACTGTATGAAAGTCAAAATGGAAAAGACGCAGATAAAGCAAAAAGCTCTTTAAAATTATGAATTGAGAATCCGTATGAAGAAAACATTTCTGTGCTCAGAAATAAAAAAGTTTACAGATATATAGACCTGCTGTTGCTGCCGCTACTCTATTATTAAGAAAACTAGTCTAGTCACACAGTGAAATATCATATAGTATAAATGACATAAATAGTCATTAGTATAAATAGTATAAATATCATGACACACATCAATATCAGAAATATTTATATAAAGTATCAGCAACTGAGAAAAGCAGGTCATAGGACTATATTTATACAATGATTACAACTTCATGAAAACCATATTGCATATATTCAATTAGAGAAGTCTCAAGATGGACATAAATAAGTTAGAAATTTAATCTTCACTAATTTCTTTCTTGGAACTTACTTCAAAACACTGAGTGTTTTAGTACCATGTCCAACTGCAAATATGTGATATTCTCAAATTCTATTTGTAAAAAGGCTGTTGGGAATTCAGGGCATTAGGGCTCACAGAAACAATGTTATAAAGGGGGATCAGGGGCTCAGATTAAGTAGGAAAAGCCTTTTTACCACATAATGGCCTAGATACATTTCAAATACAGTAATGACTCATGTATTCAATACCAATAAAGACTAAAAGAGATTACTCCTTCAGACTCAGTATTCCAAAATGTTTAACCATTTTGATAGAAAAAATTAAAATGTGCATCCATAATCTGTGCCTCATTAAATACAGTGTGCTAAACATAATTCATTCTGATTTAGCATCACAACTATAAACATTAATACTGCCCAGCACAGTGCTGACTGATGTTTTAAATTATACTGCCATTGTTCCAAGTGTGTGCTGCAAAACACTATCCTGGACGGATGCTCCAAGAAAAATGAGTTCAGTTCTTATTAAAGATACCGAGGGCTTCCCTGGTGGCTCAGTGGTAAAGAATCCACCTGCCAAAGTGGGAGACATGGGTGCAAGCTCTGGTCTGGGCAGGTCCCACATAACACGCAGCAACTAAGCCCGTGTGCTACAAATATTGAGCCTGTGCCCTAAAGCCAGGAACCGCAACTACTGAAGCCCGTGCATCCCATAGTCTTGCTCTGCAACGAGAAGCCACCGCAATGAGAAGCCCTGGCACTGCAACAAAGAGGGGCTCCCTCTTGCTGCAACTAGAAAAAAGCCCACACAGTAACAAAGACCTAGCACAGCCAAAAATAAATAAAAAAGACACAGAAACTCTACAGCAAAGAATTCAGTTTCATTTGCTAACTCTGTACTTCCCATTTAACCCCCCTCTGATCATCAGTTAAGGTCCCATGGAACAAGTATTATGTAGAACAAATCCAGAAACATTGCCTTTTACTCAAGGGATCCAGGCTGTTGTGTTTTGATGCCTCCTCTTCATAACTAATTTTTGGACCATCAGTTTGCATTCTACTTGCCTCTGTAATCATCCTTCTTTTCAATTTTGGGCTTTTGGCGACTATGAGCTAGAAAGCCAGGTAATCCAGCTTGTTAAAACTGTGTCCAAAGTTAACAGGCTCAGAGAGTTTCTTCGAGAGTCAAATGCATGCACTAAAGCTTATTAACTTAGTACTATTTCATCTACTCATCTTTCCAGACCCTTTTTCGACCTCAGCTGTGTTGTTCAACAAGTGAGGTTCTGTGCAATCCTGGTTCAACTACAGTACATTGACCACAAGCTCAACAGGAGCAGGGGCAGTGTGAGTTCTTGCCCATCAGTGTCTCTGAAGAACCTATCATATCAGAACCTCCCTGGTGGTCCAATGGTTAAGATTCCCGGCTTCCACTGCAGGGGACGTGGGTTAGATCTCTGGTCAGGGAATTAAGATTCCACAGGCAGTGTGGCAAAAAAACAAACAAACAACAAATTAAAAAAAAAAAGGAACAAAAGACTTTCCCACAACTGGCACATAGTATGGATTTGACAAAACTTGATAATTACTAGTGAACTACCTCTCAGCACCAGCTATAACATTAATTTTTGGCAAAACACATTACAAATTTTAACTCTGCACACCAGAAACACACTTCCTCCTCTCCTCCTTCAAGCAGAGGTATCAGGAACTTCTATGCGTCTGCCTACACAGAGTTTATCCACCTGCTATGGTATTCCCACTCAAGTATAGAGGCCTTTATGAAAGTTACGGAAAGTTGGGGATGAGCAGTACTGACCTCATCTCTTAGGAGAATGAGAATCAAGGGACACAGATTTAGATCATATATAAGAAAGTATTTCCATCCAGCTCATGAAATCTGCTGTAATACTGGAATGGGTGATCACAGCTTGCAGTCTTGCCTTCTAGGAAGGCAGCTCTGGAGCTGGCTCTTTCTTCTGACTGATACGTGTGTGTCCACCCCCAAACACACCTCCTTAACAATAGCAGAGTCATAGGATATCAATTCGGAACTCAGGTTGTAAGCACAGAAGTAAAAGATGGAAGTGAATATTCTTGAAGAATGGTTCACTCAAGCAGCCTAGGCCTGATTAAAATGGAAAAAAATCCCTCCCCACACAGTTCAGCAATTCTGTGAAAACACGTTATTTCTCTCTTGGGTTGAGTCTTACCTTCCACCCCACCCCCACACTTCTGTCATAAGTACTGTTTACAAACGATGCTTAAGACAACTGGTAGTCTTCTTTTCCCAGAACAGTCTACTCTTGAGAAAAGCTCTTAGTCCCTTGATGTGGCCATCTCCAGCAGCTACATATTTATAATTCTTACCAGAAGGAGACAATTAGCTTATTCATAAAGAACTGATTCTTACCGCTCTTAAGGCGAGATTCCACTCGAATTTCTAGGGATCCACTAACCTACTCTTAAGTTTCTCTGTTGGCCTGGCATCCCTTGCCTGGTTGAGTTCCCTCCACCTTTCTCAGTTACAACTTCACCTCTCAAGTGACAACCTGGAAATACAGAACTCCTGCATTTGGATAGCGTCTGTTTGGAGTTGTGTTTTTACCTTAAAAATCACTCAAAAATGTTTGAGATCTAGAAGTCTCTCCTATGAGAAGAGGAGGCGAAGGGGGCCTGGGCAGGGGCCCGCAATGGTGTGCTTGTGCGGAGATCCGAAGCCGCAGAACGAAGAAAGGCGCAGAACTGGCACCCAGGCAGCGGAAAAGCCGGGCGTTGGCCCCGCGCTGTTCCCCGCCGCGGACCCCTTCTCCTGCAGCCGTAACAAGCAATCAAAAGCAAACTACAGTCTCCGGCCTCCTCCACTCACGCCGGGCCCATCACCGACACAGTCCGTCCGCAAAAACTTTCCGCCCGCGCGCAGCAGCCGGAACTACAGGGCCGCGCGACGAAAAGGAACTCAGCGCCCGGGTTGCGCGAGGTGCTTGGGGCGGGGCTTTAAGGACTTTGTGGGCGGGGCGCTACATCTGCGAGAAGCTACTCGGCTCGTCTTGCTCAGTGCCCCTCATCGCAAAGGTTTTGCGACGGCCGCCACCTATTCCTCTCCCCACACGACCACGACTTCGCCGGGCCCTGGGTTGTGACCGCCTCTTCTCTCTTTCCCCGTTCTCGGGCTCTTCCTTTTTTGTTTCTGGCCTCCTGCCCTCCTGCCTCTCGTTGACGCTTGGGCCTCAATTATCTGTGTAACCCCGTGACCTATTCACAGTCTGTCTCCTCACTCAGCTGGGCCCGTTGGTGCACCAGCTTGACCCTCACTGATATCTGCCCCTCTTCCCCGTCCCTCTTCAGACCCCTCACTCATATCCTCTGAACCAGCTGACAGACCCCTCTTCCAACTCTTTTTGAAGTAATTCCTGCTTGAGTAGTGCCCATACTAAGCATACTGTGTTTTTCGTAGCTGACGTGAGCCAATTTCCACATCAAGACTTTCCCTCTTGGTCTCCTCAGCCCGGATGCTCACTTTGTCTCTCGCACAGAGTCGGACACGACTGAAGTGACTTAGCAGCAGCAGCAGCCTTTGAGGGAGGCAGGGAGAGGCTTCAGTCAGCTCCCTTGCCCTGGCCAAGGTCACTGCTGAGGATTTGCACTTAGGTTTTTCTTGAGGCATCATGGGTCCTTGCCTACCTCACCTCTGGCCACCCGGTGTCCCCATAGCAGCCTATGCCTCCGCGAGGTCTTTGAGGGGACAAGAAGAGGCTTTCTTTCTAACCTCTTGGGAGCCAGGAAATGTCAGCTAGAGACAGGCCTGAATGAATGCCAGCAGGCCCCTGGCTAGTTATGGTTCAAAGAACAATTCTGTACCACACAGGTTACAAGTGGGAACAGAAAGGCATCCAGAAGGCTTTAGGCCTTTGCCTCCTTTTCTTCTGCTCTTCACTGATGGGGTTTGGTTGGGGGGTGGGTCAAGCAGGGAGGATATTTTGAACTGAAGAACTGAATCTGACTAAGTCACAGTTTGTTCTGTGGGAGAGTGGGGGCTCCAGTTGCTGTAGTTCTTTCCTATCTCCTCCTTATATCAGAGGAGGCAGAGGATGGCACATCAGTCCTTGGGAATGTCCCTGGCAGCATCAAGGACCAGGGACAGAGAGATTGCCTTATTTGCTTCAGAACTCCTCTTCCAGCTTGGCTGGTCCCACCATCTCAAGACTCCTGTGCTTGAGCAGGCGCTGGAATCTAGGTAAATAAGGCTGCATCCTGATTACTTTGTTATAATTTAAAATTCTTTCCCTAGTTGGAGGGATGTGGCCAAGAACGTGTGGGTAAAGGAGTTGCTGAGTTACCCCTAATGTGTGACGACAGCCCTGTGCTCAGTTCCAGCTCAGTTCCATGGACTGATGCATTACCTTACCCAGTACTAAAGATTGAATTTATCATCTTCTGAATACAGGCTTTCAGGAAATCTGGGAAGCAAAAGGCAGTTGATTAAAATTGATGATGAAAGGTAGAACTACCAAGAGGACCATATCACTTGAGGCAACTGGTAAGTGCTTTTGTTTTTGTTTTTTAATTCTTGGTAGAATTCCATTAAACATCAAAAGGTTGTTCAGTGAATATAAAATCAGAGAACGTTAGCACAAAATGTTAGAAGGTCTTAAAGGGTATGTCTTTCAAGTCAGAGCAGGCTAATGAATTTCTTTTTCCCACTCAAGAGACCTTTAGCATTTGCATGTATCCTCACATACATTAAAGGAAATCAATAAACAACTTCTTTTTGCATAACCTATCATCCCCTTTATTTTTTCCTGCTTTGAAACGGTGGACCACGTCACAGAGGCTTTGAAAGGCAGAGTGATTTGGTCTCCAGTCTGGCAGAGTAAAGGTTAGTGACAGAAATAACATGCTTCTCACAGAAGCCAGGTATTGGGGCTCAAGGGAGGTTCAGGTACCCATCCAGTCTCCTACAGCATGTGTTGAAATGTAGATTCTAAGGCCATGCTGACTGAATTGAAATTTCATGGATTGGTGCCTAAAATGTTCACTGTTAAGTTCCCAATATGATTTTTTACCTACAGAGAGGAAAGGTAAGGAGTGAGTGAGGACAAGGGGAAGAGAGAAAGTGTGGGCAAGGCAGTGAATCCACATTCCTTTTCTGTCCTTCCCTCCCTTTCCATCTCCTATACTGTCCTTTGCCCTATGTCTTCCTTCCTGCCTCCTCTAGTCTAGATCTTGTCCAATTACAAATCATACTTCTAAGCTCCAGGCTGTCTGCTTTCTCTCATCATCCCACCCTATTCCTCTATTTTCACCAAAGTAGAAGTCCAAAGAAATTGTAGATCTGTCCCATTTGTCTTAATAATACTGAAGATTTTCAAACATAGACAAAGATGGGGAGTAGCATAATAAACCCCCACATATCCTTCACCCTGTTTCTATTATCAGCTCAATTCTCAATCCTCTTTCATTTATACCCTGCCCACTTCTCTCCAACATTTTGTTTTGATGCAGATCACAACATCTTGTCCATAAATATTTCATTATGTATCTCTAAAAGAGAAGGATTTTTTTAGTGAGGAAACTTTAATTTTAGAGCACTTTTAGGTTCACAGCAAAATGGAGTGGAAAGAACAGAGTTCTTATATCCTCTGTCTAGCACACACAGCCTCCACCACTGTCAGCGTCCCAACACCAGAGTGATACATTTATACTCTATGAACCTACCATTTCTGTCCTTTATTGAACCCATCTTCGCATGAAATGTTCCCTTGGTATCTCTAGTTTTCTTTTTCTTTTTTTTATTTTTCTAATTTTCTTGAAGAGATCTCTGGTCTTTCCCTTTCTGTTGTTTTCCTCTATTTCTTTGCATTGATTGCTGAGGAAGGCTTTCTTATCTCTCCTTGCTATTATTTGGAACTCTGCATTCAAATGGGAATATCTTTCCTTTTCTCCTCTGCTTTTTGCTTCTCTTCTTTTCTCAGCTATATGTAAGGCCTCCTCACACAACCATTTTGCCTTTTTGCATTTCTTTTCCATGGGGATGGTCTTGATCCCTGTCTCCTGTACAATGTCACAAACCTCCGTCCATAGTTCATCAGTCACTCTGTCTATCAGATCTAGTCCCTTAAATCTATTTCTCACTTCCACTGTATAGTCATAAGGGATTTGATTTAGGTCATACCTGAATGGTCTAGTGGTTTTACCTACTTTCTTCAATTTAAGTCTGAATTGGGCAATAAGGAGTTCATGATCTGAGCCACAGTCAGTTCCTGGTCTTGTTTTTGCTGACTGTATGGAGCTTCTTCGTCTTTGGCTGCAAAGAATATAATCAATATGATTTTGGTGTTGACTATCTGGTGATGTTCATGTGTAGAGTCTTCTCTTGTGTTGTTGGAAGAGGGTGTTTACTATGACCGGTGTGTTCTCTTGGCAAAACTCTATTTGCCTTTGCCCTGCTTCATTCTGTACTCCAAGGCCAAATTTGCCTGTTACTCCAGGTGTTTCTTGACTTCCTACTTTTGCATTCCAGTCCCCTATAATGAAAAGGACATCTTTTTTGGGTATTAGTTCTAAAAGGTCTTGTAGGTCTTCATAGAACTGTTCAACTTCAGCTTCTTCAGTGCTACTGGTTGGGTCATAGGCTTGGATTACCGTGATATTGAATGGTTTGCCTTGGAAACGAACAGAGATCTTTCTGTCATTTTTGAGATTGCATCCAAGTACTGCATTTCAGACTCTTTTGTTGACCATGATGGCTACTCCATTTCTTCTAAGGGATTCCTGCCCACAGTAGTAGATATAATGGTCATCTGAGTTAAATTCACCCATTCCAGTCCATTTTATTTTGCTGATTCTTAGAATGTCGACATTCACTCTTGCCATCTACTATTTGACCACTTCCAATTTGCCTTGATTCATGGACCTAACATTCCAGGTTCCTATGCAATATTGCTCTTTACAACATCGGACCTTGCTTCTATCACCAGTCACATCCACAACTGGGTATTGTTTTTGCTTTGGCTCTATCCCTTCATTCTTTCTGGAGTTATTTCTCCACTGATCTCCAGTAGCATATTGGGCACCTATCGACCTGGGGAGTTCCTCTTTCAGTATCCTATCATTTTGCCTTTTCATAATGTTCATAGGATTCTCAAGGCAAGAACACTGAAGTGGTTTGCCATTCCTTTCTCCAGTGGACCACATTCTGTCAGACCTCTCCACCATGACCCGACCGTCTTGGGTGGCCCCACATGGCATGACTTAGTTTCATTGAGTTAGACAAGGCTGTGGTCCTGTGATCAGATTGGCTAGTTTTCTGTGATTGTGGTTTCAGTGTGTCTGCCCTCTGATGCTGTCTCACAACACCTATCATATTACTTGGGTTTCTCTTACTTTGGACATGGGGTATCTCTTTACGGCTGCTCCAGCAAAGCGCAGCCGCTGCTTCTTACCTTGGATGAGGGGTATCTCCTCACAGCCACCCCTCCTGACCTTGGACGTGGAGTAGCTCCTCTCGGCCCTCCTGTGCCCAGTGCATCCGCTCCTTGGATGTGGGGTAGCTCCTCTCAGGCTACCACCCCTGGCCTTGGGCGTGGGGTAGCTCCTCTCTAGGACTGTACAAAAAAGATCTTCACGACCCAGATAATCATGATGGCGTGATCACTCACCTAGAGCCATACATCCTGGAATGTGAAGTCAGGTGGGCCTTAGGAAGCATCATTACAAACAAAGCTAGTGGAGGTGATGGAATTCCAGTTGAACTATTTCAAATCCTGAAAGATGATGCTGTGAAAGTGCTGCACTCAATATGCCAGCAAATTTGGAAAACTCAGCAGTGGCCACAGGACTGGAAAAGGTCAGTTTTCATTCCAGTCCCAAAGAAAGGCAATGCCAAAGAATGCTCAAACTACCGCAGAATTGCACTCATCTCACACGCTAGTAAAGTAATGCTCAAAATTCTCCAAGCCAGCCTTCAGCACTAGATGAACTGTGAACTTCCAGATGTTCAGGCTGGCTTTAGAAAAGGCAGAGGAACCAGAGATCAAATTGCCAACGTTCGCTGGATCATCAAAAAAGCAAGAGAGTTCCAGAAAAACATCTATTTCTGCTTTATTGACTATGCCAAAGCCTTTGACTGTGTGGATCACAATAAACTGTGGAAAATTCTGAAAGAGATGGGCATACCAGACCACCTGACCTGCCTCTTGAGTAACCTGTATGCAGGTCAGGAAGCAACAGTTAGAACTGGACATGAAACAACAGACTATTCCAGTAAGGAAAAGGAGTACGTCAAGGCTGTATATTGTCACCCTGCTTATTTAACTTATATGCAGAGTACATCATGAGAAACGCTGGGCTGGAAGAAGCACAAGCTGGAATCAAGATTGCCAAGAGAAATATCAGTAACCTCAGATACGCAGATGACACCACCCTTATGGCAGAAAGTGAAGAGGAACTAAAAAGCCTCTTGATGAAAGTGAAAGAGGAGAGTGAAAAAGTTGGCTTAAAGCTCAACATTCAGAAAACTAAGATCATCGCATCTGCTCCCATCACTTCATGGGAAATAGATGGGGAAACAGTGGAAGCAGTGTCAGACTTTATTTTTTTGGGCTCCAAAATCACTACAGATGGTGATTACAGCCATGAAATTAAAACATGCTTACTCCTTGGAAGGAAAGTTATGACCAACATAGATAGCATATTAAAAAGCAGAGACATTACTTGGCCAACAAAGGTCCATCTAGTCAAGGTTATGGTTTTTCCAGTGGTCATGTATGGATGTGAGAGTTGGACTGTGAAGAAAGCTGAGTGCCGAAAAATTGATGCTTTTGAACTGTGGTGTTGGAGAAGACTCTTGAGAGTCCCTTGGACTGCAAGGAGATCCAACCAGTCCATCCTAAAGGAGATCAGTCCTGGGTGTTCATTGGAAGGACTGATGCTGAGGCTGAAACTCTTAATACTTTGGCCACCTCATGCGAAGAGCTGACTCATTTGAAAAGACCCTGATGCTGGGAGGGACTGGGGGCAGGAGGAGAAGGGGACGACAGAGGATGAGATGGCTGGATGGCATCACCGACTCGATGGACATGAGTTTGAGTAAACTCCAGGAGTTTGTGATGGACAGGGAGGTCTGGTGTGCTGCGATTCATGGGGTCGCAAGGAGTCGGACACGACTGAACGAGTAAACTGATGAACCTACACTGACACAGCATTATCACCCAAAGTCCATAGTTTATTATAGGGTTTACTCTTGGTGCTGTACATTCTATGGGTTTTGACAAATGTATGGTGACATGTGTCTAGCATTGTAGTGTACAGAATAGTTTCACTGCTCTAAAAATCCTGTCTGCTCTTTTTATCCCCTCTTCCATGACTTCCAGGAACCACTGATCCTTTTACTGTCTTCATGGTTTTGCTTTTCCAGAATGTCATATAGTTGGAATCATACAGTAAGTATTCCTTTCAGTTTGGCTTCTTTTGCTTGGTAATATGCATTTAAAGTTCTTTCATGTCTGTTCATGGCTTGATAGCTCATTTCTTTTTTGTGCTATATGTTAATAATAATCCATTGTTTGGGTAAACCACAGTTTACTGAAGAATATCTTGGTTGCTTCCAAGTTTTGGCAATGATCAGTAAAGCTACTATAAGCATCCTTGTGCATGTTTTTTTGTGGGCAGAGGTTTTTCAACTCAAGTAAATAAATATCATGGAGAGAGATTGCTGGCTTGTATGGTAAACATATGTTGAGTTTTGTAAGAAACTGCCAAACTGTCCTTTGAAGTGATTGTACTATTGTGTATTTCCAGCAGCACAGGTGATTGTACGTTATATATTCCTGTTGCTCTACCTTCTCACCAGCATTGGATGTTGTCAGTGTTCTGGATTTTGACTATAGTAATAGGTAAATAGCGGTATATCATTGTTGTTTTAATTTGCAGTTCCCTAGTGACATATGATGTTGAACATCTTGTCATGTGCTTACTTGCCATCTATATATCTAATTTGGTAAAGTGTCTGTTCAGGTGTTTTGCCCATTTTTTAATCAGATCATTTGCTTTCTTCTTGTTAAGTTTTAAGTGTTGTTTGTATATTTTGGATGTGTGTGTATGTGTTTGTGTGTGTGCTTAGTCGCCCAGTTGTGTCCAACTCTTTATGACCCCATGGACTGTAGGATTCTCCAGAAGAATACTGGAGTGGGTTGCTGTGCCCTCCCCCAGGGGATCTTTCCAACCCAGGGATCGAACCCAAGTCTTCTGCATTGGAGGTAGATTCTTTACCATCTGAGCCACCAGGGAAGCCCTTATTTTGGATAATGGTCCCTTATCAGATATGTATTTTGCAAATATTTTCTCCCAATCTGACTTGTCTTCTCATTCTCTTGAAAGGGAGAGACTTAAGTCCGTAACAATTACAGTACCATTATCACATTTAAAATAAGTAGCAGTAAACCCATGTTTTCATCAAATACCTAGTCAACTTTCAAATATCCAGTTGACTCATAAATATAATAAGTTTTACTTTTTTACACTTTGGTTGTTTGAATTAGGATTCAAGTAACATCCAGACATTGCAATCTCTTGATATATGTCTAAAGTTTCTTAATCTGTAGGTTTATTCCTACATATCTTTCTTCCTTTGCAGTATATTTGGTGAAGAAACTCTAATCTCCCTCTCAGTCCTCCTTCAGTCTTTTTCCCAGCATTTGAGAAACCTGCAAAGCTTTCTCAGTCTAAAATAATGGACTCATTGAAGAAACAATTTTTTACAATTGCAGTTTCAATTAACTTCATCTCTGCTCTGTAAATAGGGGTGAATCTTATCCACAATTGGATCCGCAGGGTCTGGAATGTGACACTCGATATGTATTTGTGAAAAGAAGATAGAAGGAGGGAAAAGAGGTTGTTAGGAAAAAGGTCAAAGAGAAAAAACAAAATTTGGTGGGTACTACATTTGTCTGAGAAAGTAGAACTGAACATTTTAATTTAGAACACCCTCTCCTTTGAAAAATGATATAAAGTCTAAATTTTTAAAGACTTCTCATAATATAGGCCTACATCTTCCTTTCCAGGCTCTCCCCTCACCCTCTTAAAACTTTGGTAATATATTTCACTGAAAAAGCAGATAAAGCAAAACAAAACTATTTTTTCAGTCAGTTCCGTTCAGTCACTCAGTCATGTCTGACTCATTGTGACTGCATGGACTGCAACATGCCAGGCTTCCCTGTCCATCACCAACTCCCAGAGCTTGTTCAAACTCATGTCCATCAAGTCAGTGATGCCATCCAACCATCTCATCCTCTGACATCGCCTTCTCCTGCCTTCAGTCTTTCCCAGCATCAGGGTCTTTTCCAGTGAGTCCGTTCTTCGCATCAGATGGCCAAAGTATTGCAGTTCAGCTTCAGCATCAGTCCTTCTAATGAATATTCAGAACTGATTTCCTTTAGGATGGACTGGTTTGATCTCCTTGCAGTCCAAGGGACTCTCAAGAGTCTTCTCCAACACCACAGTTCAAAAGCAGCAATTCTTCTGCACTCAGTTTTCTTTATGGTCCAACAGTCACATCCGTACATGACTGTTGGAAAAACCATAGCTTTGACTAGACAGACCTTTGTTGGCAAAGTAATGTCTCTGTTTTTCAATATGCTGTCTAGGTTGGTCATAACTTTTCTTCCAAGGAGCAAATGTCTTTTAATTTCATGGCTGCAGTCACCATCTGCAGTGTTTGTGCAGTCCAAAAAAATAAAGTCTCTCACTGTTTCCAATGTTTCCCCATCTATTTGCCATGAAGTGATGGGACTGGATGCCATGATCTTCATTTTTTGAATGTTGAGTTTTAAGACAGCTGTTTCACTCTCCTCTTTCACTTTCATCGAGAGGCTCTTTAGTTCTTCTTCACTTTCTGTCGTAAGGGTGGTGTCATCTGTGTATCTGAGGTTATTGATATTTCTCCCAGCAGTCTGGACTCCAGCTTGTGCTTCATCTACCCCGGCATTTCACATGATGTACTCTGCATATAGGTTAAATAAGCAGGGTGACAGCATACAGCCTTCACATACTCCTTTCCCAGTCTGGAACCAGTCTGTTGTTCCATGTTCGGTTCTAACTGTTGCTTCTTGACCTGCATACAGATTTCTCAGGAGGCAGGTAAGGTGGTCTCATGTTCCCATCTCTTTTAAGAATTTTCCACAGTTTGTTGTGATTCACACAGTCAAAGGCTATGGAGTAGTCAATAAAGCAGAAGTAGATGTTTTTCTGGAACTCTCTTGCATTTTCCATGACCCAACAGATGCTGGCAATTTGATCTCTAGTTCTTCTGCCTTTTTTAAATCCGGCTTGAACATCTGGAAGTTCTTGGTTCAGTTCATGTACTGTTGAAGACTGGCTTGGAGAATTTTGAGCATTTGCTAGCGTGTGAGATGAGGGCAATTGTGTGGTAGTTTGAACATTCTTTGGCATTGCCTTTCTTTGGGATTGGAATGAAAACTGACCTTTTCCAGTCCTGTGGCCACTGCTGAGTTTTCCAAATTTGCTGGCATGCTGTGTGCAGCACTTTAACAACATCATCTTTTACGATTTGAAATAGTTCAACTGGAATTCCATCACTTTGACTAGCTTTGTTTGTAGTGATGCTTCCTAAGGCACACTTGACTTCACATTCCAGGATGTCTGGCGAAAGGTGAGTGATCACACCACTGTGGTTATCTGGGCCATGAAGATCTTTTTTGTACAGTTCTTATGTGTAATTCTTGCCACCTCTACTTAATATTTTCTGCTTCTGTTAGGTCCAGACCGTTTCTGTCCTTTATTGTGCCCGCTTTTAGAAAGTTATAAAAGAGACTTCCCTGGGGGTTGGTCCAGTGGTTAAGACTCTGCCATGCAATGCAGAGGATACAGGTTTGATCCCTGGCAGGGAACTAGGGTGCCGTATGCCGCAGAGCTGCTGAGCTTGTGCGCCACGCAAAAGGTCCCATATGATGCAACTGAGACCCAAGGCAGCCAATAAATAAATAAATAATAATTAAAAGTTATAGAATTAATTCATTTATATGGGAAGAATTCAAATAGTTTCAAAATACATGAAGTGAAAATTTAGTGTTTCCTTTCTTAGAAGTAACCGTTTATATCTCCTTGCCTTAAGTATGATTCCAATAGCTGGGTTTGAGAGATATAGTACAAGGTTTTTTTGTTTGTTTGGTTTTGTTCGTTCTATATTTGCTAGTGACAAAAGTACATCCATTCTTATGTAGTCTTTGCAGAAGTGTTTCTACATAAATATATTATGATTGGACTTACTATGGGCAGGGCATTTACTGTGCTAATAATATTTAGTCAACAAACAGTTCTTGAGCTCCTGCTTTGTGCAGGCACTAGGCAGACAGCCATGAACTGGTCACGCAGAGTCCCGAACCTCATGAAGCTGACATTCTAGGTGTCATTCCTTTTAGTTTTATGTCTATTTATTGACTATGTGAATCACAACAAACTGTGGAAAATTCTTAAAGAGATGGGAATACCAGACCACCTCACCTGCCTCCTAAGAAATCTGTATGCAGGTCAAGAAGCAACAGAACCGAACATGGAACAACAGACTGGTTTCAGATTGGGAAAGGAGTATGTCAAGGCTGTGTGTTGTCACCCTGCTTAGTTAACTTATATGCAGAGTACGTTGTGCGAAATGTTAGGGTGGATGAAGCACAAGCTGGAATCAAGACTGCCGGGAGAAATATCAATAACCTCAGATACACAGATGACACCACCCTTACAGCAGAAGGCAAAGAGGAACTAAAGAGCCTCTTGATGAAAGTGAAAAAGGAGAGTGAGATGGCTGTCTTAAAACTCAACATCCAAAAATGAAGATCATGGCATCCAGTCCCATCACTTCATGGCAAATAGATGGGGAAACAGTGGAAACAGTGAGAGACTTTATTTTCTTGGAGTGCACAATCACTGCAGTTGGTGACTGAAGCCACAAAATTAAAAAACACACGCTCCTTGGAACAAACCCTATAACCAGCCTAGACAGTATTAAAAAGCACATCACTTTGCTGACAAAGGTCCGTCTAGTCAAAGCTATGGTTTTTCCAGTGGTCATATATGGATGTGAGAATTGGACCATAAAGAAGGCTGAGTGCAGAAGAATTGATACTTTTGAACTGTGGTATTGGAGAAGACTCTTGAGAGTTCCTTGGACTGCAAGGAGATCAAACCAGTCCATCCTAAAGGAAATCAGTTCTGAATATTCATTGGAAGGACTGATGCTGAAGCTGAACTGAAATACTCTGGCTACCTGATGCAAAGAACGGACTCATTGGAAAAGACCCTGATGCTGGGAAAGACTGAAAGCAGGAGAAGGGCATGACAGAGGATGAGATGGTTGGATGGCATCACCAACTTGATGGACATGAGTTTGAGCAAACTCTGCGAGTTGGTGATGGACAGGGAAGCCTGGCATGCAGCAGTCCATGGGGTCGCAAAGAGTCGGACATGACTGAGTGACTGAACTGAACTGATTTCTTTTAACTGCTATATAATTGACTACTGGAAAGATGAGAAATCCTTTATGTAACCAGTAATTCATCACTGTTTAGGTAGATTTCAGGTTTTGCTCTTCAAGCAATGCTGGCAGACTATCATTGGAGCTTTTCCTTTGACTGAGATGGGAAGCCACTGGAATGATTGGAGTGTGGAGAGACTTGATCTGACTTACAGTGTAACAGGGTCACTTGTGCTGCTATATCAGATTTACCCGCTATCACCAGTGTCTTCACCAGTATTGGATATTATATATTTTTTAGTCTTTTTCAGTTGGTAAGCAGAAAACAAACAAACCGTCTCTATTGCTTCAGTGGACATTGCTTTGTAAAATCAGATCTGACAGGGTGAGTTTTACTCAGTGGGCTGTTTGACACTTACTTAGAGAGGAGTTGTTAATTGTACTGATACTGTGTGGATCCCTGAGTGGCCACGCTGAAGCCCACTGATAAGGCCTGTTTGGCCTCTCCTCTAGACCCCAGGCCCTTCTGGATAGGTACCAGACTGTGAAGCTAAAATTCTGTCTCTGAAGTGATACCACCCTGAAATGCCACCCCCTGTTGCAGGTATGGCTCCACTCACTGCTTGGAGAGATGAAGTGTCATGGGATGTTTGGGGGCTTATTTTGCTCATTTTCACCAGTGACAATTGCATAGTCAGTTAAAAAATTCTATAAATGATATAACACAAAGAATTAAAACAATATAAACAAAAGGTCTTGGACAATAACACTGTTCAATATCTGATGAATCCAAGTGCTTCCCCAAAGTTCTCACTGTACCTCTTACAGTAGCCCCATGAGGAAGTTTGTCTTTCTTGGTTTTATAAATGAGGAACCTGAGTATAAGAGACCGTCAGAGACTTGCTCCTGATCAGGCTTGTTACTTTATTAGAGGTTGCAAAGTAGTAGTAGGTCAAATCAGCCCTTTGCCTCATTTTGTTTGTCTTTAATATTTTTTAAATTGTTTTATATTGGAATGCTTATTAATGGGTCATTCATTCTCTGTCCAGGTACAGCCCTTGTTACTCTCCACTGATTTTGAATAGAGCTGATTTAGCTTAATTTTATCCACGCAGGCCCTGAAGGCATTTGATTTTTGCAACCCCTGCCAAATCTTGTCTGCTCTCTACTGTGTAACTATAGGGTCGATATCAACTCCTGAGGTAGGCCCAGAAGTAAATAAGCCTCAGCCACAAACCCCCTATGTCAGGTGCAAAGCCTAATTCCTTCTCCCTCCTGTTCTAATAGAACCATGCATGAAAAAGGCCTTGAGCTGCAGCGGAGGGAGAGGAAAGGGCTACTTGCCATCCTGCACAGCCCCTGATGTTATAGTGAAGGTCAGAGCGAGATATACCTCACCTGTCCTGCCACCTTTTTCCAGGGAGAGGATAAAGTGTGTGTGTATGCTCAGTTGCTAAGTTGTGTCTGACTCTTTGTGATTGTGTGGACTGTAGCCTGCCAGACTCCTTTGTCCATGGGATTTCCCAGGCAGGAATACTGGAGTGGGTTGCCATATCCTTCTCCAGGGGATCTTTCCAACCCAGAGATTGAACCCTCATCTCTGATGTCTCCTGCACTGCAGGTGGTCTTTAACACTGAACCAGCTGGGAAGCCCCCAAATAAGGCAAGTTTGTAGAAAAAGTACATTAGCTTCCCCTCTTCAGTGGTGCTGGTCTTTCTCTAGCAGTTTGATCTCTGAAAGGCCATGAGCTTCTATGAGTGGGATCTCCCCACCCCGCACATGTGTAGTTCAGGTGCCCCATCTCTGGGTATCTCCTCACTGGGATGTACATCTCCAGTCCATCAACAAATGTATTTATTAAGTGCCAGACACTGGTCTAGACTCTGGGATTCAGCTGTGATTAAGACAGACAAGGTCCCTGTCCTCTTGGAGCTCAACTGCTAGTAAGAGATTAATGCAGACATTAATCAGTTTATTACACTAATAAATACACAGTAAAGCATTGGGAAGAACTGACTCATTGAAAAAGACCCTGATTCTGGGAAAGATTGAAGGCAGGTGGAGAAGGGGACGACAGAGGATGAGATGGTTGGATGGCATCACCGACTTGATGGACATGACTTAGAGCAAGCTCCAGGAGTTGGTGATGGACAGGGAAGCCTGGCGTGCTGCAGTCAGTCCATGGGGTCACAGAGAGTCAGACACGGCTAAGCGACCAAACTGAAGCATTGTCACAATGGAATGTATGGAGATCTGCAGTACCCTAACATAGTCTATGATCTCCAAAAGCAGAATAACAACAACAGTATCAGGCACTTTTAATATGTTTTACATATTAATATTTATGTTGTGTCATGTGCTAAGTTGCTTCAGTCGTGTCTGACTGTGACGCCATGGCCTGTAGCCTGCCAGGCTCCTCTGTCCATGGGATTCTCCAGGCAAGTATACTGTGCCCTCATCCTGGGGATCTTCTCGATCCAGGGATCAAACCCACGTCTCTTAACTTCCCCTGCAATGGCGGCGGGTTCTTTACCACTAGTGCTACCTGGGAAGCCCAATGTTTATGTTAATATTACTTAATTCTTACAAGTTTACCAAGCAAGTAATATCATCATCACTCCCCTTTTACAGGATAAGTTTACGGTCATTGAGTAGTTAAATTCTTGCCTAAGTCACACGCGTACAGACAATGCTTCCGCTCTTGGTTGAGCAGCACACTTTGCTACAGCCTGTTGATGTTCAAAGTGTGCCGCAGTCCTATCGGAACAAGACAGAGGAACCAGGTTTACCCCCAGCGGTTGGGCTGTAGACACTAGAAAGAGAACTCCTTGGTAACAGTTAACAGTGTGTAAGAGAAAGGAATAATTATTTTCTGAGTATTTGTTTCTCTCCTTAATTTTCTTTCTTCCTTTCTTTTTTTTGCCACACCTTGTGGTGGCCCCCTGGATCTTAGTTGTCTGACCAGTGATCAAACCCATGCCCCCTGCAGTGGAAGCACAGAGTCTTAACCACTGGACTGCTAGTGAAGTCCTGTCCTGAATTTTCTATATTGCACAAATAACACTGTAAAAATAGAGGCATTATTATAGAAAAAAAATCACTCATAATTCCACCTCATGAATTGGGTTCCTTTTTTTCCATCTTTTTGAATCAAACTGTGACTATATTAGTTGGTATGAGAAAGGAAGTAACTAGATCGGGTTTTGCCTGTAGCATCTAAGAGGCAACAGTGTGGTGATTAGCAGAGGTCAGCCTCTCTACTCATGCTTCCAGAGTGACCCCTGGATACCCAGAGATGAAGACAGCTCTTCCTCAGGAAGTGAGCTGTGTGTTTCAGCAGGAGCTGGGTACCTTCACTCAGGGTGAAGTAGGACAGGGATGAGGCTGTGAGGGATTACCTGCTATTTCAGATAGAAATAATCAAAGCATCATATCCTCCTTGTATCTTGGGGCGGGGGTGGGGGGTGGGGAAGGGATGGGAGAGAGGAGTAGTCAGTAAGTATCAAGCAGAGTTACTGGAATGATTGAAATGGTTTCCAGGTGAGTGGTTAGGATCATAAAACACCCTCCCCCCCCATTTCCTTGCTCCACTCCCACTTCAACCAACTCCAGCCATGAGCTGGATGCACAACTTAAGTATTTTGGGGATTGTTGCCTGCTGTATCAGTAAGCAGAGGATGTTGTGGTCATCAAACTGTTAGCCACCACAGCCGCCCTCCCCAACTCCCACCCAGTGGTGCATCCCGAGGGGAACTCAGAATGGAGATAAACAGGCTACTGCCCCTAGATAGTTAAGGTGCATATCAAGGAATACTTTCATTAAGCTCAAACGCTTGCATCTTTCCATACCTAGAAAAGCACTGAACTCATTGCCTTGAGATGTCTGGTTTTCCTTTAACTAGCAGTAATCATTTGATGTTCAACTATCTGGGTTTTTTTACAAACACTTCTATATATCCTGACTCCTCCCTTACCTCTTCAGAACAGTCCCTCAGAACTATCTGAGAGATTGTATCCTGGGCTTCAGTCCTTAGTAATTCCCCAAATAAAACATCTCTCTCAACTTTTAGGTTGTGCTTCTTTTTTTTTCCAGTCAGCACTTTGGGCGACCATAAAGGGACCCAGACTTCCCTCCTTTGCCTGAACTTCACGAGGAACCAGAGCCTTGGAACCAACAGCGGCCTCTTGGGCCCATTTGCCTCCTTGGAGGGTCCATGTGAATTTGGGAGAGTCTCTTTCGGTTCTTGGGTCTCCCGATTATTGGCTGATACTCCTGAGCTTTAATTGGCAGTGAGCAACAGGTACAACCTAGCTACCCATTTGAAAAAATACAGGGGGAGCCTTGTTGAAAGATACTAGGAGTTGCTTAGTTGAGAGACACTGAGCTAGCTAGATGGGCTTTCCAGGTGGCGCTAGTGGTAAAGAACCCACCTGTCAACGCAGGAGACATAAGAGACATGGGTTTGATCCCTGGGTCAGGAAGATCCCCTGGAGGAGGGCATGGCAACTCACTTCAGTGTTCTTGCTAGGTGGCCTAACATGTTTCCTAAATGAGGGGAGTCAAAAAGCCAGCTTCCAATAATACTCAAGCCAGGTTTATGTATATATAAACTTATGAATATACAAACAAGTACTCACATGATTGGGAATTAAAGGAAATCTCTCTGAAAATGGCCAATATGGGGCTCTTTATTGTATACGCAATTAAGTTAGAGAAATCCAGCTTGATAAATTTTTTTTTTTTTTTTCAGAATTCTGACCGTAGAGAAACAGAGCCCTTCTAGGGAGAATTTGTAGTTCTCTCTTTGTGTCTTTGAGGTGTGAATGTGCTGCCTGATATTCTTAGTGGGGTGTGTGTGTGTTGAGAGATTGGTCTCTGTCATCTGGAAGGTACACATATGGTGTTCATTTGACAGCTGGTTGGATAGACTGAAATTCTGAGCAGTTTGTTTGTTTGTTTGTTTTTTGGTCTTTTTGGTCTGACTGTGCCAACTCTCAGGGAAATTTGTCATAAGGGGAAATTTGTCATGAGCCCAGAAGGGGCCTTTGTCATCTCAACCTTCAGTGCATCCACCTGTACAGTGACTGTACAGGTCCTTTACTTTCTTAGACTGTTTTTGGGAATAAACTTTCTAGATTTTGTGGAGTCTTCATCTTTTGCACTGTGTCATGGGGATGCCTCTTGGCGTCTTACTGGTTTGAGTCACTGTTAAGACACTACTCATCAGTAGCCAGACAGTGGATCTTCTCAATTGAAAAAGCTTCTCAATTGGCAAAATTTTTAGAGGACTCTCATTATAACCAGCTGTTTTATTGGTACCTATGAAAAAAACAGATTATAAGGTGGAAAAAAATATATATATATAATGGTTAATCTACGACTCCCTTATTTAAAACAAATAAACCAGATTGGGAAGCCTTATTTGTGGTCTCTGCTTCCCCTCAATGGGTCTTACAGGTCCTAATAATAAACATTAGGACAATTAATGCTAATTAGGTTGATTTATAGGGAAATAAGGAAAAACTGAAGGGAAAGTCTAGACTTCTTCCCAACAAGGTGGAAATTTTAAATGGACTCTTCCCAAAAGGGTGAAGAAATCTTTAGATGGTTATTAAGAAATGGGGTAAATAAAATGGACATTAATAGGATTAAAACAGAAAGTTTTGATATAATACTACCTAGGGTTGGATGGGCCAGAGCAACCTCATATTGGTCCCCAATGTTAGAAGGCCCCATCCCAGTTTAAATACTGGGAAATATATGTACTGATTATGTATATACTATAAATATATATTTATTGACTCTTGATTTTCAGTATATATTTATTTAAAAGTCTGGAGGAAGATTATGCTGAGCTATCTGGCCAACAATTACTTGGGGCAATAGGCCAATTAATAAAGTTAAAAGATTGACAAAGGGGCTTGGTCCCTCAGTCCCTCCATGGTGACCCCAGAGCCTTTTATAAAAAAATAGATAAAATTATTAGTGTATAAAAAGAAAGGAAAGTTCCTAGGACTCCTTGTAAGATAAAGGCTGATTGATGGGATCCTAATGGGAACTAAAGTTGATAGATTTGAAATAAAGCTTATAAAAATTGGTGTATTTAAGTAGGCTTTATCTAAGATGGTTTTATCTCTTTTGCCTAATTATGTTGTGGGGTAGACATTGTATCTTACTGGGGAATGCTTCCCCTGCCTGGTATTATATGCTAGGGCATATAAATCTGCTTGTCAGAAAATATTAACTAAATATGCTAAAGGAAACCAATAGGGTTACCTGAGTTTGCACTATATAAAGTGGAAGCTGGGAGTTGATATTCAGGGGCTAGTAAAAATAATAATAGAGATTTGTTTTTTTGCTCTGGGTTTAATCTGTACGCTCAGATAGAGGCCCTTTGTTAAATGCCTTGTACAAACTTTTGAAGGCATGATAAATTGAACTAAGTTCTAGAACATAGCACTTTTGATTTTCAGTTTAGTTGGAAATCTTCTCATTGATATACAGTATATACATATATATAGAAAACAAATTAAAGAGCATATAGTTGGGCGTATTAATATTTTAATATCACTTAGGTGGCAGACCACTTCTTTGGGGGAATTAGAGGCAACTGTCTTTCCCTCGCAGATCTCTACGAAGCACAAACGTAAATACAACCTCAAAGACTGAGGCTGAGCCTAATTAGGTCAATCAGGTAGGACCTGAAACCAAAAGGAAAAAAAGACTTTTTAAAACTCAAACCACTGGAAAGGCTCCATTACCCAAAATCTAATTTATAGCCTCTGTAAGAGTTTGTTGAGCACAAATACAAATCTTAAAAATCTGTTCCACAAATAGCAAAACCTTAGTCATTTAAGCGAGCAAATTTAACTCATTCCAACTGTTATTTATAAACTAGAAAGTTTATATTGTAGTGCCTGATTTGTATTTGTTAAAGTGAAGTTATGAGGGGAATTTCCTGGAGGTCAAATGGTTAGGACTCTGAGCTTCCTCTGCAGGGGGCCTGGGTTCAATCCCAGGTCTGGGAACTAAGATCCTGCAAGTCGTGTGACACAGCCAAAAAAAAGAAAAAAAAGAAAAAGTGAAGCTATGAGATTTCTAGTTTTGTCTGTTTACATGTCTGTGTGTACATTATACATGAGAGATGTCTCTACCTCTGGAGAATATTATCAAAATAAAATTATAAGAGAGTTCTATTTAATTGACTTTAAAGTAAGCACTTACAAATTAAGTGTTTCTAAATAAAAAGAAATCTGGCCAGAATAAATTTCAGGTTCACATAATTTAGGAAATAGTCAATATTAAATTCAGTCAGTTCAGTCGCTCAGTGGTATCTGACTCTTTGTGATCCCGTGGACTGCAGCATGTCTGGCTTCCCTGTCTTTCCCCAACTCCCAGAGCTTGCTCAAACTTATGTCCGTTGAGTCAGTGATGGCATACAACCATGTCATCTTCTGTCGTCTCCTTCTCCTCCTGCTTTCAGTCTTTCCCAGCTTCAGGATCTTTTCCAGTGAGTCAGTTCTTTGCATCAGGTGGCCAAAGTGTTAGAGCTTCAGCTTCAGCATCAGTCCTTCCAGTGAATATTCAGGACTGATTTCACTTAGGATTGACTCGTTTGATCTTGCAGTCCAAGGGACTCTCAAGAGTCTTCTATCAACACCACAGTTCAAAAGCACCAATTCTTTGGCGCTCAGCTTTCTTTATGGTCCAACTCTCACATCCATACATAACTACTATAAAAACCATAGGTTTGACTAGATGGACCTTTGTCAGCAAAGTATTGTCTCTGCTTTTTAATATGCTGTCTAGGTTAGTCATAGCTTTTCTTCCAAGGTGCAAGTGTCTTTAATTTCATGGCTGCAGTCACCATCTGCAGTTTTTGGAGCCCCCAAAAATAGTCTCTCACTGTTTCCATTGTTTCCCCATCTGTTTGCCATGAAGTGATGGGACTGGATGCCATGATCTTCATTTTTTGAATGTTGAGTTTTAAGCCAGCTTTTTCACTCTCCTCTTTCACTTTCATCAAGAGGCTCTTCAGTTCCTCTTTGCTTTCTAAAATAAGGGTAGTGTCATCTGCATATCTGAGGTTATTGATATTTCTCCTGGCAGTCTTGATTCCAGCTTGTGCTTCATCCACCCTAGCATTTCACATGATGTACTCTGCATATAGGTTAAATAAGCAGGGTGACAATATACAGCCTTGACATACTCCTTTCCCAATTTGGAACCAGTCTGTTGTTCCATGTCCAGTTCTGACTGTTGCATCTTGACCTGCATACAGATTTCTTAGGAGGCAGGTAAGGTGATCTCGTATTCCCATCTCTTTAAGAATTTTCCACAGTTAAATTAGTGCTTGGTATTATAGCTGTCTTAAGCTTGTTGGTTTAATCAATACAGACATGTCTTATTTATTATACATATGCTTCCCTGATGGCTCAGATGGTAAAGAATCTGCCTGCAATGCTGGAGACTCGGGTTTGATCCCTGGATTGAGAAGATCCCCTGGTGAAGGGAATGGCAACCCACTTCAGTATTCTTGCCTGGAGAATCCCATGGGCAGAGGAGCCTGGCGGGCTACAGTCCATGGGGTCACAGTCAGACATGACTGAGTGACTAATACACACACAGGTGTACTTAAGGTCAACGTGTGTGTCTTGGTCACTCAGTCATGTCCAACTCTGTGCGACCCCATGGACTGTAGCCCGCCAGGCTCCTCTGCCCATGGGATTCTCCAGGCAAGAATAATGGAGTGGATTGCCATGCCCTCCTCCAGGGGATCTTCCTGACCCAGGGATTGAGCCTGGGTCTCCTACATTGCAGGCAGACTCTGCCATCTGAGCCACAAGGAAAGCCTCCAAAGGTCCATAAATTCATGTTATTTTTGTTGCAGAGTTGTCAGCAAGAAAAAAAAAGAAAACTTGTTATGATATTTTCACAAGTTATTAAATAAAAGTACAATACATGAGATAAGAGTTTTAAGGTGAACTCTTTATGAATAATTATGTTTTGGGTGTATCTATCTATGAAACAGTTGCTTCATATTTTTAGTAACTTAAAATTTTAGAGTTTTGCCAAATTATGTTAAATAATGGGAATTCATTGAATATTTAAATAAGATAAAATACTGGAATATTTATTATTAAACTGCTCTAAGTTTATCTACTTTTGTCTTCCTATGAGAGGAAAACTAAAGATGTTTGGGGTTTATTAGACACATGTCTTGCATTACATTGAGAAAAAGAATTATGCCATGAGGAGATCTATGTTTAGATAGAATATTCCTAAACTTGCCAACCAGGAAATGCTGGTATGACAAAAAGTATACAACTACTTGCTGTTGGTTTTCCCTAAAGATCAATGTTCTTAAGGGTTAAAATTATAATATGTAATTAAAGTTACTAGAAAAAATAAAGGAAATGTTTCAGTATTTCCTTCATCAAGGAAAATAGGATGTGTATTTTTAGCAAAAGGTATGGAGAATGGAAGTGCATTTTGTTAAGGGGAAAGTGGTTTTGTGCTAAAGCTGCTTATTTCTAAATGGAAAAGAAAAATAAAAGATAAACTAATATAAAAGTTGTGGAAGGTTTTTGGAAAGGAAGCCCTGAGAAAAAAGTTTTGTACATGCTAGGCTGGGATTGGATTAATTTAATTAGGTAAAGGAATTTTTCTATTGAGAGTGGGCTAGTGCAGGATTAGTGTTTGGTTTCTTCTCTGTTAAGAGAGCAAAGGTTTCCTGGAATGTTGAGCTACTTTTGACAACAGATTTTGAGGTTTTTTGCTTTCATAATAATCTGTGTTTGTTTTAAAAATCTTTTTTGTCACTTTGGGTGGAAAGTAAGTATTGTTTCACAGTGACCTATGATCCTATTTGATCAAGTGCTTTAAGACCTTTTGATATTTGTGACAAAACTTCCTCTAGTCAAATTCTAAATAAAGTTCCTTTGACTTCCAGCTAACTTTGGGATGCTTCAAAGGGCCTCTGAAACATCCCAAAGAGAGGAATATTAAACTAATTGGGCTTATTTGGTGTGTTAAATTATTTGAGAAGTATTGTTAAGTGATTGGAGATAAATGTTCTTGGATTATATTGTGTGGTTAGATGTCATTAATATAGATATTTCAGTTTATATGCAATTCCTAAAAGTTTGACATATCCTGGTAGTATCAGTCATATTCTAGTTATTATCTTAACATGTTGTATGTTGCAGAAATATCCAAATTTCTTGTTAATTGTATTGTAATCCAATCTTTAAACATGCCATTTTAAATCTTTTGTCATTTGTATTCAATTGTTGTTTTACTCTGATGCAGCTATAAAATGAAGGTTTCCAAGAAAATTCATAAAAAAGACATTTTGACAAATATAAATTTCTGATGACTTTCAGATTATATTACTGAACTGGGTAAGAAACTGCAAAACTCTAATGGAAAACCTAGGGACTTCATCCAGATGAACAAGAATTAATTGCATGGGATTGAATCAACAGATAAATATGATTTATAATTTTATAACTTTTTCATGAAGTATACTGGTTCTTAAATCTTTGTTTTCCAGAGAACCTTTCCTCTTACACCGTGACCTGTAATGACTCGATAAAGTATCCCTTTGTAAACAAAGATGAAACATTATCTTTTTTGTTTTACCTTATCCCTCTAGAATTTGGCTTCTCTAGCTGGCTTTCCATGGACTTAATGGCTTATTACAACCAGATTACAACTAGTTCTACCACTCATTGTCTTAATTTTTTTATCTCCTATTGTTTTCAAATTATTTATTCCTTGTGCTTCTCTCTGCTGTATTATGGTTTTATTAACGTCCTAGCTGTATTTTTATATCCTATCTATTTTTTGAGATTGTTGTCTCTTATATAAACCAATGTGTAACTAAGCCTCCAAAAAAATTAGTGGTGACTAAAGGACTTCCCTATAGCTTAGACTACAAATCTGCCTGCAATGCAGGAGATCTGGGTTCGATCCCTGGGTTGGGAAGATCCTCTGGAGAAGGAAATGGTAATGCATTCCACTATTCTTGCCTGGGAAATCCCATGGACAGAGGAGCCTGACGGGCTACAGTCCATGGGGTTGCAAAAAGTTGGACATGACTGAGTGATTAACACTACGACTACTGTGAAATGTCTTGAGGCAGTTGATCATATATATAACTCTGCATAGAATAATTGTAATAATGGCACTTGAGGTACGGGAAGAAGCAGCAAGGGAAAATATTTCCTGGATCATAATAAACTAGTAAGATAGAAGATCCAGAGAATGTTTAAAAACATTTATTTATTTATTTACTTTGGCCATGCCATGTGGCTTGTGGGATCTTAGTTCCCTGATCAGGGATTGAACCCAGGCCCTGGGCAATGAAAGCACCAAGTTGTAACCACTGGGCTGCAAGGGTATTCCAGAGAATTTTAGATTATCAAATTATTATTATTGTGCCTGATCCAAAATTAGCACATTAACCTATCAACAGAATCTTTGCCCGATCCAAAGAATTGATGGTTTTGAACTGTGGTGTTGGAAAAGATGCTGGAAAGTCTCTTGGACTGCAAGGAGATCAAACCAGTCAATCCTAAAGGAAATCAGTCCTGAATATTCACTGGAAGGTCTTATGCTGAAGCTGAAGCTCCAATACTTTGGCCACCTGATGCAAAGAACTGACTCATTGGAAAAGACCCTGATGCTGGGAAAGATTGAAAGCAGGAGGAGAAGGGGATGACAGAGGATGAGATGGCTGGATGGCATCACCAACTTGATGAACATGAGTTTCAGCAAGCTCTGGGAGTTGGTGATGGACAGGGAAGCCTGGCATGATGCAGTCCATGGGGTTGCAAAGAGTTGGACGTGACTGAACTGAACTGACGGGCCTAGTGCCATGGGACAAAATTGGTCATAAAATACCTCCTAAATATTGGTCAGATTTATGACCTAGAGGAGGTGCTATGGGCAAAGAATAACACTTGCCATATCAGTAAATAAAGGATGTTATGGCCATTGAGCCACTGGCCTCTGCCGCTGCCCCCACTACCATAGGTAAGGTGCATATCAAAGGAATAATTTCATTAAGCCCAGATTCTTGCACCATTCCATACATAGAAAACTGGTAAACTCAACTTGAGATGTCTGTTTTTCTTTATCTGGCAGTAATCCTTTGATTTTGACTACTTGGTTTTTTGGGTTTTTTTTTTTTTTTTTGGCAGAAACTCTGGCACCTCCCATAGCTCTTTGCAGCAGTCCCTCAGAGCTATCTCAGAGGTTGTATTCCGGGTTAAGTCCTCAGTAATGCCCCGAATAAACATAATTCTCCACTTAAACATTATTTATTTATTTATTTATGACTGTGTTGGGTGTTCATTGCTGCGTGCAGGCTTTCTCTTGTTGCGGCGGGCGGGGTCTACTCTCTGGTTGTGGTCCACGGGTTTTTCACTGCGGTGGCTTCTTTTGTTGAGAAGTGCAAGCTCTAGGCACATGGGCTCAGTGGTTTATAGAACTTAGGCTTAGTTGCCCTTGGTATGTGGGATCGTCCAGGGCCAGGGATCGAACCTGTGTTCCGTGCATTGGCAGGCAGATTCTTAACCACTGGGCCTCCAGGGAAGTACCAATTTCCAACTTTTAGGTTGCGTATTTTTTTTCAGTTGACAATACGTGCCAACCTGCACTGGGGTGATCTGTCAGTGCCCTCTCTTCCAAGAATTTCCCTTAGACCTGATAAAATATTTTTATGTGTGAAATGCTTTAAGGTTTATAAAGTATTTCCTCCACATTCCCTGACTTTTAAAAATAGATTTTATTTCTTAAAGCAGTTTTAGATTCACAGCAAAATTGAGTGGATATTCCCTTATTTTTAACTTTGATTTTCACATCCACCCTACAGATAGGTAGGACAGGTGTTATTATCTCTGTATTTACATTTAAATTACATTTAGAATCACACAGTAGCAAACAGAGCCTGGTGCTAACTGAGGTCATCTGATCTTTTAAGCCTCAGACATTTTCTCTTGGTTCCCAGGGTGCCTTCTAAATCTTTTCAAATCTATCTACCCCCTAAGCATGGGAACTGTGGATACCTGCTCATTCTCAGAGCTTAGAAATAAGTTTGAGAAGTTCCCACCATTTCCCACTTGAATGCGGGGGCCCATAGAGAACCCACCTATGTCTCTGGTGGAAGGTCTACTCTCACAGGCTCTGATAGAGGCAGTGGGGCTGAGAACTTGTACAATGCCCTGATAAGCTTCTTAGAGGCGGGTATTAGCTGGGATTGGATATCCTTCTCCTGAGACGCCCTTCACACCTGACCCTGCCTTGAATCAGGGTTCCATAGGGTCAGGGGACAGGAGAATGGGGTGTTTTCTGCTGTACAGCTTCAGACCCACTCTTTAAGACCCTGATTCTGACAAGTTTCCAGAACTGAGAAGACACCCAGATGTCCAGGTTTGAAGGTAAATGATGCGATTAGGTAGGAGGGACCAGCTGGGGTGCCAGCTCAGCTCTGTTACATAACATCAGAAAGAGATACTCTCCAAAGTTTCTTTAGCAGATTCAGAGTGTTGAATATATGGCGAAGGATAGGGTGGACAGGGAGATGGTAGAAAGACAATTATAGGAATCAAGGACAAAGAAGGAAATTCGTTTATTCCATAATTCTCTTTTTGCATTTTAAGACAGCTGTATTTGCATTGCTGGTTAGAGTGGTATGTCCGGAAAGACTGGTTCCTTAGAAAGCTCATCTGCACTGCTGCTCACTAGCTGTGTGATGTTGAACAAGTCACGTCTCTCTGAACCTCAGTTTCTTCATGTCTCAAATGGGGAGTTGTGTCTACGGCCATACCACCCTGAACGCGCCCGATCTCGTCAAATGGGGAGTTGTATTAAATGATGTAATTCATTCTGCCTTTACTGACCTAAGATTCTATGTTATGCATTTAATTTCTAATATATTACTTTATATGCAAAACTGATAATTTCTGGTTATTGTTTTGTAATAATCTGTGGATGTTGATTAGAGATTTAATATTTACTTGGACTGGGCCTTAAATATTCTTCCCTCCTGAGTCCTTATATAAAATTAACCCATATAGGGCATTGATTCTGTACAATGGTTTTCATAGACCTTATATGTTTTTGCTGTCCCAACATTCCCGTGACATAGGTATTGTTATTGCTATTATTATTTCTATGAAATTAAATTTAAAAAGTTATAATACACACATGATAAAAAGGTTAAACAGACTAAACAATAGAATTTACTGAAAAATAAGTCTCCCTCTGATCTTGGGTCCTTAGTTTCTCTTTTCCAGATGTCCTTTCAGAGATAATCTTTGCATAATCAAAGTATATGTTAGCATGCCCATTTTACAGATGAGGTGCTGAGGTTCAACCTGTCCAGGGTGACCCAGCTAGTAAGCAGCAGGTCTGGGAACCCAACCTTTGACTCTATTCCCCATATTCCTTCCATGACACCACATAAAGCTTCTAGGAAGCTTTATGATATTGACTTTTAGGCTTTGTCCTCTCTGAATGATGGTGGAATCATTTTCAGTCAGTCCAGTAAAAACACATAGAGCCTCGATGTCTCTGGAACTGCTTTCCATTACTGCCTCTTTCTGCCTAAAGCTTAAAATCATGTCTCCTTACTTCCTTTTTGCCTTTAATAAGTTAAGATCTGTGTCTTGGGACACCAGCTACAGATGACTGAGCTCTCAGCAACTCTGGCTGGACTTGAGGAGTGTGGTCAGAACTTTTGCAAGGATCCCAAGGACGGCTGGGTAGACCTAGCTTAGGAACCTGGGCTGCTGGCATGCTTACACAGCAGTGAGGACCCTGAGATGCTCTTTTTCCCATGAGGAAGCATTGTCTCCTGGAACAAAGGATAGGGTTTTTTTTTTTTTTTTTTTCCCAGCAGAAACAATTATCTTCACAACAAAGGCCCCTGTGTGAATAGTCACTCTTCCAGATGAGGGTTTGGTGGATCCCAGCTGTCCTTTTAGGAGCAAATAACCTTGTCTTTTTTTTTTTTTTCTTTCTAGGTTTGTGGTTACCCCCTGGCTGGACTTCATGGAGGAATCTTCTCTGATTTCTAATCTGAATCCCAGAGCATCCCCCATCTTCCTGTGGACAGAATGAGAGGCTTTCTATAGCCAGGCATAACTGGCCATCATGGGGAAATTGATCAGGATGGGGGCACAGGAGAGGCGGTCACTCTGGCCAAAGAGGCTTCATTGGAGTCGCCCCCTCTTCCTATTGGGAATGTTGATCATAGGTTCCGCCTACCAGTACCTGACAAGCCCGCAGGGCCTCCCCACACTGTGGGCAGCAGTCTCTTCCCAACACCCTGTAAAAGTAGCCAGCCGGGACCTTTCCAACAAGGAGATGATGATGGTGAGCAGTGAGACTTCAAAACCTAGCTCTGAAATGGAGGTTGAGGCATGGGCACCCGAAGCCACAGCAGGCAGAGATGGAGCAACACCTGGCATAGCAATGAAGAACACCCCCAGTACAGCTAGAAGAGCAGCCAGCATCACTCCAACAATACCCAAGAATAACTACAGCCCAACACCAACAGGCACAGGAAAAGTGAAGGAAGACACCTCAGCCACACCCAGAGGAGTACTGAATCACTACACTCAAAGCAGGCCAATGGTAAATAATTATACCCCTGCGACACCCAGGGGCGAAGTAAAGAGCTCCCGCCCAACTCAATCCAGTGGAAAGGTGGAGAAATACTCCCCATCCCCACTTGGTAGAATGGTAAACAGTTATGCCCCGTCCACACTCATGACAATTCCAAGGAGCCATGGGATCACCTCCAGAACAACAATGAAAGACAGTGAAATTATGGCAACCAAGAAAATGTTGGAGACCAACCCCCCCAAGAGACTAGTGGAGAAAACCACCCCACCTCCTCTCAAGGGAATAACTGATAACACCCCAACCTTCCTGTTAAGTGACTTAGAAACAGACACCTTGACTTCTAGAAATGTGGTAGAAAAGAAGGCCCTGCCTACCCCCAAAAGAGTGGACAGTAATAGCTCAGTCAACCACCAGGGGTTGGTGGGAAAAAAACCCCTGACAACACCCCAGGGAACGGTCCTGGAGCACACTGCGGCTGTCTCCGAGGGGCAGGTGACAGTAAGCACCGTGACACGCAGCAGCCCAGCAGAAGCCAGAGCTTCGACTGCCGCTTGGAACATCAGGAATCCCTTGTCCAGAACCAGTGCACCGACCGTTAGAATATCCTCAACCACCTTCAGGGGGCTTTTGAAAAACCCTTCCAAAGCACCCAGCACCCCAGCAACTCCCAGGGTCAGGCCAAATCCGACCATCCAGGTCCGCCACTGCCTGGTGGTGGAGCCAGCCCCAGTTGCACCCACTGCCCCCTCCCCCAGTCGAACAACAGCTGTGATCCCACAGACTCCTGGTCCCTCAGTGTTGCCTTCCGGGCGGCCGGACCTGCACTCCAAGGCAGAGTACCCCCGAGACCTGTTCAGTGTGGAGGAGCGGAGGCAGGGCTGGGTGGTCCTGCACATCTTTGGCATGATGTACGTGTTTGTTGCCTTGGCCATCGTTTGTGACGAGTACTTTGTCCCTGCCCTGGGCGTCATCACAGACAAGCTGCAGATCTCTGAGGATGTGGCAGGTGCTACATTCATGGCTGCTGGAGGCTCTGCCCCCGAGCTCTTCACCTCCCTCATCGGCGTCTTCATCTCCCATAGCAATGTGGGCATTGGCACCATAGTGGGCTCCGCGGTATTCAACATCCTCTTTGTCATTGGCACTTGTGCCCTCTTCTCCCGGGAGATCCTCAACCTCACCTGGTGGCCCTTGTTCCGTGACATCACCTTCTACATCTTTGACCTAATGATGCTCATCCTCTTCTTCCTGGATAGCCTCATTGCGTGGTGGGAGAGTGTGCTACTGCTGCTGGCTTATGCCTTCTATGTGTTCACTATGAAGTGGAACAAACAGCTCGAGCTCTGGGTGAAGGAGCAGCTCAACAAGAGGCCAGTGGCCAAGGTCATGGCCCTAGGGGACCTCAGCAAGGTAAGAGCAGATTGGCTAAGGCTTGTTTAGCTCCTTTTGGGCAAAAGGGCAGGGGCGAAAGGCAGGGACTGAAGAATGAAAAATGCTGGATCAGACCTCAAGAGATGAGTGAGTGTTCTGGTTCCCTCACAGTCCATTCAATATTTATAGAGTCCTATTCTCTGCCCAGTGCCATGCTGGGACTTTTGCAAGAATGACCTTGGGTCAACACTTAATCATCCCATTGAATGGTTATTATTATGCTCCCCTATTGGCAGGGGAAGAAACTGAGGCCTAATGAAGTTAAACCACTTGTTCAATGTCACAGAGAAAATTGGTGGAGCTAGGATGAACCCAGGTTGGTTGGATTGGGTCTTCAGAAATGACATTTGAGCTGGGCTTTGGAGAATGTCCAAGGAGATATCAGGCAGGGAAAAATGATAATCTTTTCCATGTGCATGGTGTTTAGGGTTTATCTAGCACCCTTACTTTCATTTAATCCTGTTTGTTCACATTCCAGACTGGGGTGGGGGGTGGGTGGGGTGCAGGGCTGGTAGCTTGGTTAGGGTCTGAGAAGGAGGAGGTTATTTGAGTTTTGTTTGGTTTTTAAAATACTGGAGGTGGGAGCTCCTCTCATCCACTGACAAGCCAGCCTTGGGTGTAGAGCTCTGTTTTGGTGCTGACTGGAGATCAGATATTGCTCCAGCTCTGGGGCTTTCTTCTGACTCCACAGTTCCATTCCAAGAATTTCTCTGCCTCTGTGAGGGACTTTCCTGCTAAATTCATTGCTTGAGTCAATAATCTGGACAGTGAGATTTAACTGGAGAAGTGATCTCTTAACATCCATCCTGAAGTTTTTTGTTCCTTGAGAGTCAGAAGTGAGAGTACCCTAGGGAACACAGACCTCATTTCTCTCATGCTCCTAAAGGTGAGTTTGGGCAAAGGTTGGCTCATAGCCTGCCTGTTTCAGATCTCAGAGAAGCGACTAGTGTGAGCAGAATTTTGCGTGCAAAGAGTAGAAGGACTTAGCTGCTTAATCCAGCACAATTTTGATGAGTGGGCAGGATGGAGACCAAACTCGGCAATACCTCTCGGAGCTACATGGTATAAAGGAGATGAAATGTGGTTCCTTTAGGGCTTCTCAGAGAACGTGTGGTGTTCAGAGCATGGAACTGAACCGAGAAACGTGGGTTCTAATCCAAGGCCCCCTCTGACTGTGTGACCTTGGGCAGACCCCTTCCCATCTCTGGGGGAAGTGACAGAGTCCAACTAATCATGAAAGGGTTCTGTTTAGCTCTAACATTCATTGATAATGTCCTGTGTCTAAGTGAGTTCAGTTTTGGCAGGCCCAACACAGTGGTTATCTGTCTGATCAACTGACCTTCAATTAGTACATTTGTGTGGTGGCTCAAAAAGGAGAAATATCCTGCCCAAGGTTGGATAGCCAGAAGATTTCCAAACTGGAATGGGAACGCTTGGTATCCTAACTTCCCATTCAGTGCTATCTTCCCAGATGACTGCTCTAAGAAGCCAGAGGCTTCAAAAAGAAAGGGAGGCTGAGAGCATTACCTCGTTTAAACAAACAGGGGCCTCTCTCCTAACGAAGCTCTCTGGGCAGGCTTTGCTGAAGGTGGCTGTGAATCCTGCTACTCTTCTGGGAAACATCTGTGATTTGGTGTATGCTAGACCAGCAGTTCTCAAAATGCTTCTTACTTTCCTCCCAGTCCTTCATAGTAATTCTGTTTTCCTTTAAATGCTGCAGATTCTCGATTTTCCATTTTATCAGAACTAGACAAAGCTTGCCAAACAAGTAAAGTATAATTGTGATTTCAAAAGAGAATTTGTAACTTACTTAAAAGACTGTTCAAGGTCTTTCATAGCAGCTCTGTGCCAAGCAGTGAGACCAGTGCTAATTACAGCTGTTCTTATCTATTTATTAAAATGGACCCAGTATGAATTTTAATTAACAGCATTATTTTAAAAAAAAAAAACAGGAGAGGGTGTGGAGAAAAGGGAACCCTCTTACACTGTTGGTGGGAATGCAAATTAGTACAGCCACTATGGAAAACAGTGTGGAGATTTCTTAAAAAGCTGGAAATAGAACTGCCATATGACCCAGCAATCCCACTTCTGGGCATACACACCGAGGAAACCAGATCTGAAAGAGACACGTGCATCCCAGTGTTCATCGCAACACTGTTTATAATAGCCAGGACATGGAAGCAACCTAGATGCCCATCAGCAGACGAATGGATGAGGAAGCTGTGGTACATATACACCATGGAATATTACTCAGCCATTAAAAAGAATTCATTTGAATCAGTTCTAATGAGATGGATGAAACTGGAGCCCATTATACAGAGTGACGTAAGCCAGAAAGATAAAGACCATTACAGTATACTAACACATATATATGGAATTTAGAAAGATGGTAACGATAACCCTATATGCAAAACAGAAAAAGAGACTCAGATGTATAGAACAGACTTGTGGACTCTGGGAGAAGGTGAGGGTGGGATGTTTCAAGAGAACAGCATCGAAACATGTATATTATCTAGGGTGAAACAGATCATGAGCCCAGGCTGGATGCATGAGACAAGTGCTCGGGCCTGGTGCACTGGGAAGACCCAGAAGGATCGGGTGGAGAGGGAGGTGGGAGGGGGGACTGGGATGGGGAATACATGTAAATCCATGGCTAATTCATTTCAATGTATGACAAAAACCACTGCAATGATGTAATTAGCCTCCAACTAATAAAAATAAATGGAAAAAAAAAAAGAAAGAAAAAAAACCACAACAGGTTGAAAATACTGGGTGTCCTTGAAAGTAAATTTGTATTTATTTAAAACTGAAAACCTGTAGTTAGGACTGTCTGGCAAGAACAGCTGCCTTCTAAAAATTAGTCCAAATAATTAAGAAGCTATAACTGTTTAGAAATGGTTTTTGAAAACATGTGGATTTGCAGTTTCACCCCAGGTTTCTTATAGCCAGAGAGAGGGGTAACTCCCTTTGCTTGTAGCATTATGTCTGTGTTTGGCTGCCCAAGACCTATGGTCTTGTTAGAGGGAGATAAATTAACCTGCCCTTCACTGACAAACAGTCTGAGGCAAGCCATTCTGTTTGAATTCTTCAAGCAATTCTCTGAAAATCCAATCTTTGGTCTGTGTTTTTCTTTTCCTTTTTGGCCATGTTCCCCACCCAGGGTCTGAACCTGGGCCATGGTAGTGAGAGCCCAGAATCCTAACCACTAGGTCACCAGAGAACTCCACTCTTGCAGGGTTTTACTGAAAAGTTGTTGAGATGATGTACATATGTCACAGGGCCTCCACACCTGTGGGTTCTTTTCCCTACTCCCTTTTCTGTGTTGGTACTCATTTTTGTGGTTTATGCAAGGGTGTGTACTCACCCCTGCAAATTACCTTACTGTAACTTTAACTGTGAAACTTTAACTCAAAAATAAGCATGCCTTGTACCTCACTCACACTGACCTATCAGTTGACACCTCTTCCCTGACTAATGGGTCCCTTTGAGCATCACTTGGAGAAGGCAGGAAAGCTAGGCTTAGTAAGTCAGCCCTGCCCCAGAGGGAAGGGAGTAAGGAGTATGGAAGGGCAGACAGAGTGGTCAGGAGTCAGGAGGAGGAGGGCTGGGGAGGAGTCCCAGCCACCGCTGCTCAGGAAGTTTAAGCAGGGGAAAGAGAAGTGGAGGGCAGTGGGAGCCAGATCCCAGGAACAGGAAAGACACTTGGGCCTCTCCCTTCCTCTCTTGGCAGCCGGGGGTGAGGTGTGGCCATGGGATTAGGCTCATCATTGCTATTAAATAGAGGAAATAATCTTTGTAGCTCCCAAAGGGCTAAGCTCAATGCCTCATCCCCAGCAGAAGCTCTATAAGTATTTGGTTCTTTCCTCAGGGAAACAAACTGTTCCTCTGACAGGTCAGGGTCTCCAGATTACAGAGAAAAGGGAGTAGGGAAAGGAATCCACACTTGTGGAGGGCTATGACATATGTACATCACCTCAACAACTTTTCAGTAAAACCCTGCAAGACAGGAGTTCTCTGGTGGCCTAATGGTTAGGATTCTGGGCTCTCACTACCATGGCCCAGGTTCAGACCCTGCTTGGGGAACTGAGATCCTGCATGCAGGCTTAGGTAGAAAGAACCAGCTGAGATTCTGGTTGGCAAGACAGCCCTTCACCACAGAGCATCAGTGGTGAAAAGATACACAAGGTGGGGAATGAGACTGGTCCAGGCTCCTTTGGAAACCCCATATCCACATTCTGCCCGTGAGCATACTTCAGAATGTGAAACCCCAGGAAGAAGTCTGTCACTCTTTCTTCATTGTGCTACAGGCTATTTTCTTCCTGGCAGGGATTTTTTTTTTTTTTTTTTTTTTTTTTAAACCAACGAACAGGAATCCCAAGCAGACAAACCTGGTGCCTCTTTAGGAACCAGTCTTCCCTTTCTTGTCAGGGTTAACATTTATTCCAGTGCCTATGCTGCCAGAGAGCCAGCTGTCTGCTGTGAACAAGAAGCAGCCGCCCTTCCTGCCTCTGGGCCTGCCGTTGTCAGCTTGCAGACAATCCACAGTGCTCCCAAAGCACTCATCCTAGTTAGTCTGAGGGGTTCCCTTCTCTGTTTTTCTCTTTTTTTTTTCCCGGCTGCAGCATGCAGGTTGTGGGATCTTGGTTCCCTATCCAGGGATCAAACCCAGGCCCTTGGCAGTGAGAGCATGGAGTCCTAACCACTGGACCGACCACCAAGATTTCCCTAAATTCTTAAATAATAGTCAGCTTCCCCCTCGTTATCAGGAAAATATGGCAAGAATTGAATCCTCAGCCTTAAGGCTTCTTTTCCCCATAAAGTTTTTTTAACCTTCAGCATTCATCTGCTGCTGGGTGCTAGCACAGGAGAAAATGAGTCATGAGAAACAGGCAGATATTAACAGAAACACTCAAACTTCTGGTCACACATTTATTTTATTTTATTTTTTCATTTATTTTTATTAGTTGGAGGCTAATTACTTTACAATATTGTAGTGGTTTTTGTCATACATTGACATGAACCAGCCATGGATTTACATGTATTCCCCATCCCCATCCCCCCTCCCACCTCCCTCTCCACCCGATCCCTCTGGGTCTTCCCAGTGCACCAACCCGAGCACTTGTCTCATGCATCCAGCCTGGGCTGGTTGATCACACATTTTAGAATGACTTATTTTTTTCTATAGATGTGTGTAAAATCTCTTTTAGAGATTTTTACGTGTACTCATACAACAGGGTAATCTTTATTTCCCTAGTGTATGTGATGGGATTAAATATGAAATTAGGTAATCATGGTGTTCTCCAAAAAAACCAGCATGATTTCTAGGTGCTCTGCCACCTGAATAAACTGGAGATGTAAAACTGACAGAAAATGTTTTAGTGTGGGGGAGTGGGCATGTGGATGATAAACAAGTACAATAAGTTAACATATTTCCGAGTATGAAAAGTGCTGTGAAGACAGTAAGCAGTGCACGTGATGGAGAGCGAAGGCAGTGGGCCCCCTTCAGCCAGGGAGAGCAAGGGAGGCCTCTTGGAGGAGAAGTCTAAGTAGACATGAGGATGAGGCTTCTTCTGGATTTCTTCCCTGTGCTCCATAGGGGAAGACAAGGAAACATTTGCAAAGACTCAGAGCAGGGACGGACCTTGATGCATTAGAGGAAAGAATTAAAAGTCAGGATTCTTGCCTGGGAAATCCCATGGATGGAGGAGCCTGCAGGCTACAGTCCATTGGGTTGCAAAGAGTGGGGACACAACTTAGCAACTAAATAGCAACAACAGATACTTAGTGAGTAAGGGGATAGTTGCTTCATCAGGGCCCTGTGGTTCACATACAGAGTTTGGGTTTTATCTGAAGCTCAGTGGGAAATGATGTAATGAGGAATCATATTTAAAGTTACTACCTAACTGCTGTGTACAAAGTGAGTGGTAGGTGCACACGGGTGGAAGCAGGGGTCCAGTTAGGAGGTTATTGTAGCTATCCAGCATATATTTGTGTTTGTATCTTTGAGAGGTATGTTGAAGACGGAATCATCTGGACTTGGTGGTAGTGTGGATGTGGAGGGCCAGAGAGGAAGTCAAGGAGTTTGGCTTGAGCAGCAGGGTGGATGGTGGCGCCATCTATTGAGAAAAGGACACGTATAGGAAGAACAGGTTCGGGGGAGACACAAGTTCTCACCTGGAATGAGTTTGAGGGTTTATGTCACCTCCAGGTGGGTGCCTCTGAGAGGCAGTTGCACAGGTGGACTTCAAGCTTATGAACAAAGTCAGGGCTGGAAGTAGAGATTTGTGAATTACCAACAAATGTATGGTTATTAAAATCAAGGACCAGCTGATGCTACTCTGAAAGAGGGGGGGAGGGAGGGAGAGAGAGTTTAGGATTAAGCCCTAAAGAACTCCAATGTTTGTTTATTTGGCAAATATTTATGGACTCTCTTTGTCAGAGACCTGTGTAGGAACTGGGGATACAGTCAGAAATAAGGCACAGTCCCAGCCCACAAGCGGCTCAGCCTGTCAGAGGAACAGGAGTTGATCCAGGTTTTGTGGGGTCTGACAATCTTTAAGAAAAGGAATATAAAACCATTGCTACAAAATTAAACATGAGGCCTTGGAGGGGGTTCATGTAGGGGAGAGATGGACCCTGAAGTTTAAGCTTTATCAGTTCTGTGGTAAATTCCCCTTAGTGGGGAAGACAGAAAAGTAAGACTAAACTTTACCGTATCACGTGTAATGATATAGTTAAGTGCTGAGGGATTTAGCACTGCTGAGAATGGACATCTCAACAGAAAGTCAAGGAAGGCTTTGTAGGGGAGGTGATGCTTAGCTGAATCTTGAAGGACAGGCAGGGGTTGGCTGATGGAAGAAGGGATAGGAGTCTCCTAGGCATGTGTAAAGGCCAGTGTAGCTTTACCCTCTTTCCTTCCCCTGGCCTTTACACATGACAAGGCACGTTTTTAAACAGTTTGAAAAAAAAGCAGGTGAAACTAATTTTAATAATGTACATCTAGCTACTGAGTTCTTGAAGTGAGGCTGGTCTGAATTGCAATGTGCTGTAAGTATGAAAGGGTTTCAAAGGGTTAGTTTGAAAAAAAGGGGCTTCCCAGGTGGTTCAGTGCCTGCCAGTACAGGAGATGTGGGTTCAGTCTCTGGGTTGGGACGATCCCCTGGAGGAGGAAATGGCAACCCACTCCAGTATTCTTGCCTGGGAAATCCCAGAGACAGAGGAACCTGGCAGGCTCTAGTCCATGGGGTCTCAAAGAGTCGGACATGACTGAGCAAATGAGCACACGCATGTGAGAAAAAAGGTAAAATTGCTTGTTAACATTTTAAAATTTGTTACATGTTGAACTATAATTTTGATATATTGAGTTGAAGTGCGTTATTAAAATTCATTTCACCTGTTTCTTTTACTGTTTAAAAATGTGACCACTGAAAAAATCAAAATTACACATGTGGCTTACATTCTGTTGCTGTCAGGCAAGCACTGGACTGCAGGTAAGCAGGAGGCTAGAATATGCTTAGCTGAGGAGACTCCCCCCGAGGACACTGGGCCCCCAAGGTACAGGGAAGGGACCTGATATCCTTCTCCCAGAAAATCACTCTGGCTGAGGGGTGAACAGTGAACCAGAAGAACAGACCAGGAGTCAGGAGACTGTTATGGGATTGTAGGCAGGGGAATAGAGAAATGAGGCCACATTTGAGGACTTTCAGGAGCTAGGTCTGACAGTTGTACATGAGCTGTGAGGGGAGGAATTTGGGTAGACTTTCAGGTTTCCAGCCTAGACAAATGAGTGGATCAGGGTGCTAGACTGTATTCAGTGAAGTTAGGGCTCAGACCAGGGATTTAGAAAATCGATATTGAATGAATGTCTAAAAAAATATCACAGACTACCATGTACAGTTTAGGAACTGTGTCTTGGATGATCTGGAAAGGGAGAGGTCAGTGACTAACTGCTGCATGGGTGGGAGATAGGAGCTGGAGGGTGGGGGACAAGCCCCCGAGGGGTTGCCCTGTTCGCCAACCTTCCCGTGAGCGGCTGCAAGCAACCCTGTCACTCATCCTCATCAAGATGCCTCACAGCTGTTGGGGGCTTGGCTGGTGTGAAAGACATCTTTAGTTTCCTCAGCCTCTTGGTTAATTTTCATGAGGAGACGGTGGGGTGGTGGGACTGAAGAAAGAGCGGGCTGATTGGTGTGGTGTGAGAGGTACATGGGGGAACGTGTTTGTAACAAGGGCATACTCTGAAAGCACCTCGTTGCCGGAACCAGTACCCATATATCAACCCATCTGTCACACTGAAATGTAGGCAGACATTTACATCCATTTACCTGAAATGTCAAAAATTTGAAGCAGAGCCACTAGGAAATATAAATTTGACTTCATGTGATTTAGTAAAAGTAACAACAAAAACAAACCTCTGAAAAGAGATTAGGAGATGGGGAATTCTGACACTGTTGTGAGTGTGGGAAAGTCACCGACCGCTTCTGCGTCTCTGTCTTGTTATCTGCCAAGATAGCAATCATACTAGTCTTGTCTGTTTCATAGAGTTAGTGTCAAGTGAGAAAATGCTTGTGAAGGGCTTCAGAAAGTTAGAAGTGCCTACCGAGGGTAGAAGATGTTGACATGTACAAGGAAGAGTGAACCCATAGAGAAGTACTTTGATGTAAATAAGTCTGAATGGAAGAGAAATCATTAGGCATGTGCTTCATGGGGCAAAAGTCAGCCTCTCCTTTCCTTTTGTGGACAGAACCAGTCATCCCAAAGGGTAGCTTGACAGCTCATATTTATAAGAATTCACTGGTGAGAATTGGACTTAATAAATAGTGAGGTGGCTGGGTTGTGGGGTTTGGTGCTGTGATCTCCTGTATCCCAGTGTCATGAAAGAACAGATTTGTCCAAAAAAGTCCACAGTGCCCCCTTCATAGTCATATTGGTGGTTTCTATTTTGTTTCATTCATTGTATCTTCATTTATCCATTCAACAGTGTGTGTCTATAAACATTCAAACCTCTACCACCCTTCAAAGATGACCTAGATTTCACCTACTTTTCAGAGGCTTCCATGTCCATCCTAGCACAGTACCTTTATCTATGCCTCTCATTTCTTCAGGCACATTCTGCTTTGTCATGTGTTGATGTTACCATTGGTCTTGATTCCTTTCTGTAACTAGAATCCATGCCCTGGACACCTTTGTATCCCCACAACACTAGGACAGTTCCAGGTAGACAGCAGGTGCTCAGAAAATAAGAACTAAATGAATGAGCAAATTGGGTGGATAAATGTCGGGTAGCCCTGAAACAGGCAGCATTTTCTACATTTTCTGATCAGGCAGAGATGGGAGTGTAGTAAGTCCCATTCTTTTTCTTGCCATGGAGGTTGGGATGGCGGAGGCAGTGGTAAGGTAAAGACAATTACTGGGGGAGGCCATTGGTGACCCTGCTGTCTGCAGATGGCCCTTGAGGTCACTTGGCACATCTCATCATCCAGCTCTCCTTTACTGAGCGTCTGCTGTGTACAAGAAACTGTGCCGCAGGTTAGGAGGACAGAGAGGACTGTATCATAGCTCAGAAAATCTGAGGTCTCGCTGCATAGACAGCTAGTGTGTGTGAACAGCAGTGAGTTTTAAAGATAGTTCAAATGGTACTTGCTGCTGTTTTTCAGTTGCTCAGTCATGTCCAACTCTTTGCGACCCCATGGACTGCAGCATGCCAAGCTTCCCTGTCCTTCACCGTCTCTGGGAGCTTGCTCAAACTCATGTCCATTGAGTTAGTGAAGCCATCCAACCACCTCATCCTCTGTTGTGAGAGTGGCAAGCTAGTGATGCAGAGTACTGTGGATTAACGATTCTTCATCTTGGACTTTCTGGGTCTGTCCCCCTCCCCTGCTGGCTGCCCTGCAGCTTCCCCAGGACACTAGCACTTATTTGATTATGAAGCCAGGCTTTTGTGTTCACTGTTGTTACATGACTTTTGAGAAGAGAGGTATTGTAGAGAGTGAAGTGAGGGTTGGAGCAGGGGTGGAAGGGACCATTTGTGAAAGCTTTATGTAAGAATTCACCCAGAATTTTCTGAAAAATTGGTAGGCATAGAGGAATGGAGAAGGCATTTGAGGCAGAGAGGAAAGGTATGAACAAGGGGACTAGGTGTTGGAATAGGTTAGATATCTGTAGGAGACTGTTCACTCATTCAACCAGTATTTACTGAACCCTTGCTAAAAATGCCTGGCAGAGTTCCTTTGCTTGGCATATAAACAGGTATCATAAATGAAACAGATAGTCTATCTTTAAGGTTCTAGTGGGACAGTCAATTTATTTGTGTTTGCCAGCATACAAATGAAAGTGAAGTGTTAGTTGCTCAGTTGTACCTGACTCTTTGTAACCCCATGGACTGCAGCTGCCAGGCTCCTCTGTCCATGGAATTCTCTCGGCAAGAATACTGGAGTGGGTTGCCATTTCCTTCTCCAGGGGATCTTCCCAATCCAGGGATTGAACCCAGATCTCCTGCATTGCAGACAGATTCTTTACTGTCTGAGCCACCAGGGTGTCCCATACAAATAGCATACAAATAGATTGGGGAAGGTGCTGTGAAGGAAAAGAACAGGCGTCCATAAGAGAGAATTAGATGCACACCTTAGCTTCCCAGAGGAAGGTGACATATAAATGCAGACCTGAACCATGGGGGGTGGGGGAAGAGGGTTCCAAACAGAGGAGGAGGGACCATGTGATGAGGGTTTTGAGGTGGGTGAAGAGGGTGGCACTGGGGGACCGAAAGACAGCTGTAGGTGGGGTTACTGAGCCTCAGTGAGTGGGCACATCCAACTGGAATACTGTATGCAGAGTGAAGCCAGACTGTGGAAGGCCAGGCTGGGACATGTTAGAAACATTTTCTGAAGCCAGGTTATGTCTGGGTGTGTTTCTGTGTTCCCCGCGAGGGCTCCCTAGAAAGAGAGGGAAGTAGGGAGGAAGGGTGATGGTCTCTCTAAACATCTTGTGATTCCTGTCCCTGTTTGCAGCTGGGCGATGGGACAGTTGTGGTGGATGAGCAGCAGGATAACAAGAAGCTGAAGGTGGGTGCCATGTGGAGTCTTCCCAGGGGGCCACTGCAGGGTTTCAGAGGATGACTACAGACCTGGGGCACTGTGGCCCAGAAGCTGGGGATCCTGGGCTGGGCTCAAGCCTGGGAAGCTCCTAGGAACTCTGTCAGGGTGAGCAGGGAGGGAGCCAGAGGGACTGTCACCTCCAGGTGGCCTTGGAGGGGGCGCTAGCTTGGGAGCTAAGCCCAGAATGTCACTGCTCACTGCCTGTGTGAGCATGGGCCTCAGATTCTGCATCAGTAAAATGTCTGAACTAGACAAACTCAAGTCCCAGTTTGTAGCCCCAACACTCTGATTGGTCTAAAAGCCGAATTACTTGTGGCTTTGGAATGCCCTAGAACTAAGAGAAACATACGAAGGGTGGGGCAAGGGGATCTGAGGTTTATGAAAAACTATGTCTTAGCTGCCTTTGGCCTGTGGGGCATTTGGGAAGAAGTATGGGAACCTTAGAAGAGGCTGGGTCCCGAATGAAACTTCCCCCATCCTACGAAAATTCCTTGGCCTGCTGTGAAGTACTGTGTGACCATAGCCACTAGATGGCAGAAGAGTTCGGATCCGGAGGGTTGGCTGGGAAAGGGAGGGCTGAGCGAGCGCTGTGTCTGACTTTGGATGTTTCCTTGTGAATCAGGTGATGTTTCTATGTGTGTCACTATTGTAAAATGAACAAAAAATCCAACCGAGTAAATTTAAAGATCAGATTGGCTTCATTCAGTGATTCCTGAATTGGGCAGCATCCCATTTAGCAAATAGAAGGGAGTTCCAGGTTGCTTCAGGCAAAGTCACCTTCCTTTGGGGGTCTATCAGTAGATCACCTCACGAGTGTGCTAACCAGGTCATTCCAAACTCACTGGTTAAGAGTACGTTCCTGGGAAGGGTTGAAACTGCAGTTAGGTTAGGTATTTTATGTTTCAGTTTGGTGATGTGAGCAGAGCGCAAGTGACTGCATTTTGGGCCTTTGGTCTCTTTTTTAACGCTAGGAATGAGTGTGTGTCACATCTGTGTGCCTGCATATACAGACGTGTGTATGTGTGTACCTGTGAAGGTCTCCTGAGCACATGGGTAGAAGAGAAAAGGCTGAATTCCGAAGACCTGGGTCCTCGTCTTAACTCCTTCATTTACACCCCAAAGACGGTTAAGCACTCGGCCTTGTTGAGTTTTCAGTTTTTCCGTGGGTGGGTATCGTAGCCTTGCCTGTCTCTGGGGTGGGGCAGTGACAAGCGCCAGGATGTTCTTTGCGGACTGTCAGGGGCTCTGCGCGCGCACGGCCGGGCTGTCTGTGAGGTGTGTGGGTGAGACTGTTTCTTAGAGGGGGGACTTGCAGGGATGGACAAACCCTCAGGAATGTGGTGTCCTTAATATACATCGTCTGCTCCCTACCAGGAGCTTGGGGAATGACTTGGTATGTAGAATTAACCAGTAGTGGAAGAGTTGAGGGGAAGCTGAGAAGGGAAGCGCTATAACTCTCCTGTTGAGGTGAAGGGAGAGGGGACGTCGAGATACGGTTCCTGATCTTTACTTTTCGTGAGACCCCCCGTGTGACTCCTCCCCTGGCTCGGACGGGGGCCCACTGAGGCCTGTGCGGCTCTTTCCTGCTCAGCTTTCGTCCATGCTGACCCGAGGGAGCAGCTCGGCCTCTCTGCACAACAGCACCATCCGCAGCACCATCTACCAGCTCATGCTCCACAGCCTGGACCCTCTGGGGGAAGGTAAGCGAGGCCTGCCCAGACCCGCGTGGTCTCCCTGTCCACTCCTTCCCTTCTGAGCTGGACGGGAACTGGGACTTGTGAAACACAGAGGCAGTGGGGTGAGCGTGGGAGTGGGAGGAGAGTTAGCAGGGGAGGGTGGGTGGTAAGGGCAGGCGGTGGGAAGCCTCACCCAGAGGACCCTGAGGAGCTGAGGTCCTTGGCTGTGCACACCCACCACCTCCCTGTCTCTCTGTCCCTCCTGTGAAACGACAGGGCTCATCCACAGTGAGTGGGCCTGAGGGTTGTGTGCCCTGCGCTGCTCTATGTGGGGACTGCCCTCTGTGACTTCCTGCAGAGCCCACTCCCGTGAGTCAGCCCCGACGTCCCACAGAGTCTCCAGCCGGATCATGTGGCCAGGGTTGCTTCTGGGGGCACCTCCTGTGGGGCCCCACGGCTGGAAGTTCTGGCTGGTACCTTCCTTTGCTCTGGGTTCAGCTCTGGAGCCCTAGGAAGCTGGCTGACCCCTCTCCCAGCCAGGAATCCCAAAGGACACCCCGAGAGCCAGCAGGACCACTTCTGGGAGTCGTGAGGGTCCAAAGTGCAGTGGAGGCTAAAGTCCAACTTGACAAATGATAGAAACAGCTGAGATTCTCACCATCCACCTACCACATCTTGCCTGTTGCCCTGCTTCCTCAAAGAGCTGTCTCGGATACACTTTGCAGGCCATGAAGGGCATCCTCAGGTACTCTCCTATTTTCCCGGGGCACCTCTGTCTCCGGGACGCTGGTGCAGAACTGAGCCAGGCAGGAGGCTGGCCAAAGAAAATTGGCTTTGGTGCAGAAGCCAAGGAGTTGGAGTGCAGTTGGGCAGGTGGCTGGGGACTGAGCTGAAGGTGACACCAGAGACTGACCCGTGAGGCCCAGGGACAGATTTTAGGGGCTTCAGAACTTCTCAGACCCTGCAGCATCTTCTTCACATAGGATATTGGCTGTTTAAGACAAGCATATTATACTGTGAAAAGTAGAGTCAAAGATAAGGGGATCAAACCTTCTCTACAAAATCTCAAAGGTGACCATCCACAGACATTGGGAGAAGCCACTCCTATGTCAGCTCCAAAAAAACCAGCACCCATGGGGTTTCGGGGTGGAGTCTGCAGCATCGGCAGCCTGTGGGTGGTCAGTGCTGGGTGTGTATCCAGCCAGGGCACCATGAAAGAAGCTGTGTCCCTGGGTTAGGCCTGGCTCTCCTGTGGAACTGCTGGCTCTAGTAAAGTCCTAAAGATAAAGCCCTTTTCCTGAATGGGCCTTCAGAGGCTCCGCCTGAGCCTCTTCCATGACCAGTAGTTGCCGCTGGCCTACTTGTCCTAACAGGATTATGTGAAGTCCAGGCCGTGTCCAGGCCAGGCCGAGGTCAGAGGAGATTGATCCTAAGGAGATGATCCGGCCATGCTGAGAGCTGAGAGGCCACGTGAGGAAACAAGCGCTGGGGGAGCCAGTGACCGTCATCCCCGGGAAGACAAGCATGTCTTGTGTGGGTGTGTGGCGGGCATGCAGCGGCCTTCCTGGGGAAGATTTGCTGATGTTGCTGGCGTGCAGTCCTGCTCAGAGAAGCCGGCCCTGATCCTGCACCCTGAGATTTCATCCAGGAGGGGCTGGGATGAAGGCCTTTGTTCCCAGCACTTTCCAGATATATGTTTGTGTTTCCGTATGCTATTTTCAGATGGCTATCCAGATGTTTCTGCCCTTTCCAAGTGTTCCAGCTCTTTCCACAGAGCTGATCCATGGTCTGAACTCTTACCCTGGGCAGGGGCTTTACCTCTCTAGAACCTCATGCTTCTTTTGGTGATTTCACATGGATGTGTGCCGTGTGTATGTGAAAGAGACAAAGAAACAGAGAAAGGCTCTGAAGCTGACCTGCATTCATTAGTGGCAAGGGAAATGAGAGGTTAGGGCGTGTGATGAAGAAGAGGGAAAGAGGGAAACGTGGTTTTCTTGCTAGCCCCTCCAGGCAACAGTTCACAGGTATTCTTGGCACCAGGACTGGGGCCAGGGGAGCCCTTGGATAAGCTATGTGTTGTTCACCAAAAGACTGCAGTGCTTGATCAGTGTCTGTGGGGCACTGGAGCTGTCTGCATGAGGGAGGCAGTGCAGGACCCACTTCCTGACATCTCAGTTCTGATGGGACCTGCTGAGCAGGCCCACTGGGATGGGATGCTTCAAGGGGTCACACGTGCCAGAGTGATGGCTCTGTGGGGTGGAGCCAGTTGCCAGAGGCAGCTGCAGCTGACCCACCCTGATTGTTCAGGAGACAGGTGAGAGAAGGAAACTCCAGACCTGTTTCTGTTTCTGGCCCTGTTCTGGACCCAGGCAGAGTTTGATTCCCAAATCTTCACAGTATGCTGGTACTCTGAAATAGAGCATCTTCAGGGTCCCTTCTAACGCAGACCCTCTGGAATGCTGGGCCTCAGCGGTGCAGAAATGCTTCCCGGGTGGAACAGCTGCTCTCAGCAAGTTTTGTCAGCTCATCATTGTCATAGCTAACACTTACGTAGTATCTTGTAGCTGCCAGGTGCTGATTTAAGCATGTTCGTGCATAAGTTTATGTATTTCTTCAGCAACTCTCTTAGGGTTCTACAGGTGAGGAGTCTGAGGTGCAGAGGATCACCCTGCTGGATCCGCAGCTAGCAAGTGGCAGAACTAGGATTCAAACCCAGGAATCTGGCTCCAAAATCTAAGTTAACATAGCAATATTTAATTGCAGCAGTTAAAATATTTTTGTTTATTTTGTCCCTTGGACCCCTACATCAGTGTTCCGAGTATATCATATTGTTGCTTTTTTAGAGAGGGTGCACAGGCTTCCCAAGGCCACCCAGCACTCAGGGGCAGAGCCAGCCTGGAACCCAGAATAGACCCCGTGGCTTTGTTCTATCACCTGTGCCCTGTCCCCCCCTCGCGTCCTGCACAGCTGTGAGCAGGACCCTCCTGAGGCCCTGCACCTCAGTCTCTGTGCCTCTCAGCTGAAATTACACACGTGCAGCACTTTGCATGTTGCCGGGAACATAGTCATATTGAAAGAGAGTTGACTTCCCCATTTTTATTTTCTGGAAATCAGGGCAGCACTATCCTGTGCATGACGCCCTGTGGACAACCAGCAAAGCCTAAGGCGTGCCCAGGGGTCTGGAAGGAGGCTCTGCTTGGGCTCCAGGTGTCTGAGGTCGAAAGGAGTGTGACAGGAGCCTGATGATCCGTCATTTCCCTTTCCCACTGGAGAGGGGAAGCTTATGAACATGGCCACGGTAGTGCCCCTGGAGCCAGAGCAAAACTAGTAAATCCATAGACGGTAAACCGCAGACCTTACAGTCGAGTCCAAGGGTTGCAGGAACACCTCCCTGTCATTGTTTTCCCATTCCCTGCCCATTTCAGACATCACCAATGAATCATGGTGCTCGGCAGCCAAGCTCGGAGCAGAATTCTCAGTTCAGCACCCAGGCAGCCATCACATGAGTTCATAAAGGACATAAATACTATTTGTTGCCCCCAAGTCTAATCATGTCATTTTATCAGAAAGAAATACGCCTGGAGCGGGGAAGTGACTAGCTGAAGGTCATAGCTAGTTAGTGATAGTGTAGGGAATTTAAGGCAAAAGTTTGGGAATTGGGCACTGTGAATAGGCCTAGGAGGACCAGAGTCTGCATATTGCAAGTTCCAGGCCAGACTTTTTCCACCCAGTTCAGCTGTTCTGGCTGTCAGCTGACCAGGCTGGCTGAAGGGTGTAGCAGGGACACTGTGGTCCTGGATAAGACGTTGTTCCTTTCTCATTCACAGCCCGGCCCTCCAAGGACAAGGAGGAGGTGACCTTGATTCAGGAGGCAAAAGCCACGCCTCAGGCCAAAGCAGAGAGCAGACCAGAAGGTGAGAGGATGGTGAGACCAGTTGGTTCTCTCCTGCCGCCTTCCTGCCTCCCGTCATCCAGGGTCTGGGCATGCCTTCTGCCCTCTCTGGGCCAGCCAGCCGGAGTGACGAGCTAGCGCGGCCCCGTGCCCGCTGTCGTCCGGCCTCCTTCTCCCACTGTGCTCCCTTCCTGACGTGGCTGCAGGCCCGAGGGCAGCTCTGTACGGCCCCCTCTGTACTCCCCTCATAGGGTAGGCAAGGCCTGGCGAGGGTGTTGAACTTCTTTGCTAAATCTTGTCCCAGAGAGAGTCTGTTGGACTCTGTTTCTTCTTCCTGTCGCTTCTACACAAGGACAGTGCTGCTAGGGAATTGGTCTGAGACCAGCAACCCCAGTAACAGAGGGCTGTCAGGGGTCTGGTGACACAGAAGTCCAGCACCCGCATGGCAGCTGGGACGACGGAGTGAGACAGCTCTGCACAGCACCGCAGGCCTGCCTCATCTGCCCAGCAGGCAGGTACAGCACCGTTGTTCCCCTTCTGTAGACAAGGAAACTGAAGCTCAGAGAGATCAAGTGGCTTGTCCAGAGCCAGGCAGCCAAGAAGTGAGACAGCCTATACCTAAACCCAGATCTCCAGACTTTGCGATTCTCTTTCCCGCCATCCTATTCCAAGGCTCCCTAGCTGCTGCCTTGGAAAGCACCGGGCTCCTCTCCATGCAGCTGGTTAGGGGGAAGGGTCAGGCACTGAGGGTGGGGCTTTGCGCTCTCTCCCAAGCTGTTCACAGTATCCTTGGCCACAGTGCCAGGATGTAAATGCCTGGAAATCCTGGGAGAGAGAGGAGAGCTCTGCCAGCTGTCCTCATGTGCAGACATCTCTGTGGACAGGACAGGACAGGATGTCACATCATTTTCCTTCTCCGGTTCACGGGGAGTGCCCCAAAGAGACCTTCTGAGACCCTGAAGTGGACAAATCCAATAGCCCTGTAGCTACTCCCACCCTCCAGCTGCACTCAGCATCCAGCACACTCTTCTGACCTATCCCATGTTTATCCTTTAAAGAGGAGGAGCCGGCCAAGCTCCCTGCAGTCACGGTCTCACCAGCCCCTGCTCCAGACGTCAAGGGAGATCAGGAGGAGGATCCTGGCAGTCAGGTAGGCACAAGCCTCTTCCCAGGTGGCAGAATTTGAGAGGCCCAGGGAAGCACTTGCCATCCAAAAGTCAGTCCTTCCTGAAGGTTGGAAATGGCTGTTGGAGGATTGCGCTTTCTTTAAAGATTGCATACCTTATGGGGCTGGTTAATTCACTGTAATACCTTAGTATGAGTGAGAGAATATGTATGAGAATATGTTGCTAACTGTCACATGCTGTAAAAATGTGAGCGTAACTGTTGGGGTTCTGTCAGCCGCTAGGGTACAGTGAAGCCAGGCAGCCTGAAACACAGCAGAAGGGCTGCTGGGCAAAGGCCGTGGGACCTTCCAAGGTGCCTCAGCCTGGTTCACAGGGCTTCCTGAATTCTGACACTGCTGCCTTTACAGTCTCACAGCCTCTCTCCCACCTTGCTGCAGCCAAACTGAACTTCTTGTCTCCATGCTTTTTACCTCCAGGCCTTGGCTCACATGGCCTCCTCCTTCCAGAATGCCCCCTTTCCCCTGCATCTTCACAGATCCTAATCTCACCCATTCCTCCAAGCTGTTGTAAATGCCTCTTTTGCCACAGAGCTCCCTTGATCCCCGCAGTGTGAATGCCCGCAGTGCTCTGTCCTCTCTCAGGGCCCTTATCACTGCCTTCCCTGTGGTCTGTGACTCTCTGGGAGTGCCCCTGCGAGGCGGTGAGCTTCCTGACGGCAGGGTCCCAGTCTGAGTGGCCTCTGTCTCCCACTGCTTGCCTGCCCCCCCTCCCGCCCCAGAAACACCATGCTCTGCAATGGCTGTGCTCAGTGAGGCTTCAGCGACTGACAGTAAATACGCACTCAGTTTACAAATCCCATCCCTGATATTCTCTTCTATTGGATACCCAGAGGCACTCAATTATATCTCATCCTTCAGCCGGCAACTTTGGGTTCAGTGTCTAAGGCATCTTCAGTGGTAGCGTGAGTGTCCTGAGTAGGCCAGTTACAGCTGGCTTAAGTAAAAGGGATTGAGAGGATACAGAGGTGTCTCCCGGGACCCCAGGTCAGGAAGTGAAACTTGGTCCCACAGTGAGTTGGACCGAGGCCTGGGAAGGCGCCTGTGACCCTGCTGGCCTCACTGCGTGTCCCGCCCTCCTGCATGTCCTTCTGTGTGTGCCGGCTTTATTCTCCTGGCAGCCTGCCTCCATTGCCTCCTTATTAGCACACTTAGACCTAAACTGCTACCCCAGTCCTCCAGTCCACAGTGGGGTCAACCAGTGACTGGCTCCCTGTCTCAGAAGACAGCGGATCCATTCAAACCGGGTCACAGGTCAGGGGTCAAACCTACGTCCAGTCAACTGTGGTAGGGAGAGGGGGGTGCTTTGGCTGTGACGTGAGTGAAGGAGCCACCTGTCAGGGGCTATTGGGGTTGACAGTTCTTAGAGAAGAGGGTGCTATTGATTTATATGATGTCATTTTCTCCAGATTACCGTGGGGAAGGGAGGGCGGGAATTATTCATTCTCATCTGAAAGCACAAGCCTCATAGATACTAATATTTGACATCTTTGGGTGGTCTGAATCCTGGTTGCACATTAAAATAACTTGGGGAAGCTTTAAAAATTACCCAGGGCCTACTCTCAAGCAGTGAAGTCAGGATATCTGGGGTAGGTCCTTGGGCATGAATGTCTTTAAATCCTCTAGGTGATTTTAATATGCAGCAGAGTTTAGAATCACTGAGCACCCCCTGGGGATTGGCAGTGTCATGAAATTTGTTATGGATGATGTACTTCATGAGCACACAGCCTGGGTCATTTACTCAGTTGGATCAGCACATTGTTATAGGTCATTAGGAGCCTAATCTGAGGACCGTAAGAATCAATGGCTTTTAGAGCGTGTGGAAGTCAGTCCGTGCTACACAAACATGTGTACAGATGCGCTTATTAGAAGTACTTGGCGGCATATGAAAGTAGATTCCTGGTTTTCAGCCCTAGAGATTCTACTTCAGTTGGTTCAGTGGGGCAAGGAAATTTGTATTTCTAATAAGCTACCAGGTTTGGGACCCAAAGCTCTCATTCATTTCTGGCATTTGGGGAGCGGGGTAGCTTGATGGTGAGGCGGCCAAGCGTTGGACTGTTCACATTCAAATCCCAGCTTCATTACTGACCGACTGTGTGGACCATGGGCAGGTTATTTAACTCTCCTGTACCCTTGCTGCTTCATCTGTCAGATGGGTTTAGTTCTGTCTGCATGATAAATTAATGACTCAGGAAACAGTAAGCGCTAGTTGTTGTTATTATACTGCTTAGCATGATGCCTGGCACATAAAAACCCCCAATGAATTGGGATCATCATCATCATTTTACACATATACTACAGCAGTTGAGCTTTTGATGGACTCAGAAATGTGATGTATCCACCAAAAGATATCATGCCATTTTAGGCAACATTAATGGGAGCATCGTATCTAAAATAAGGGGCATGATAATCCTGTTGGATTCTGTGAGGTGTTATTTTAGAAGCCTCCTCATGGGGTGTAAGCTAACTAGAATGAGTTCATCAAGAAGGGGAGGAGGCTGTAGGACATAGTATGGGGAACCATAGAAGGACCTGGGAATCTTTAACCCAGGGAAGAGAGGCTGTCCCTGTGTGGAGAGTGTTCTTTGTAGCTCCAAAAGGTAAACCTATACACAGAGGGTGGAACTTTGGTATAAATTTTGGACTTGAAACCACTCAGAGTTGTCAGGATGACAGAAACTGCTTTACGTGGTGAGCTCTCCACCCCTAGAAAGGATCAATAAAGACAGGAATGAGTAGGAGCGTTGTGAGGGAATTTTTGCTGAATGACTGCACTTGTTTCTTCCTCGTACTCAAGCTTTTAGATACATTCTGAGAACAACAACAATAAGAAATGGTGGAGAGAAGCGGGGAAGGGAACAAGCAGAGCAGTCATTTGCCATTAATCTGTTGGTTTTGGATTGCAGGGAGTAGGGGCTGAAGCTGAGAGCACAGGTGAAAGGACAGGTGACAAGGTGGAAGCTCCTGCTGAAGGTGAAAATGGAGAGCCAAGTGGAGGTGATGCTCCATTAGAAGGTGGAAGTGAAGGAAAAGGAGAGAATGGATGTGACGGCGACATCCTGGCAGAAAGGAAAGGCGATGATGAAAGTGAAGGTGAAATCCAGGCAGGAGAAGATGGCGAAGGGAAAGGTGATGATGGTGAAGTGAAAGGTGATGAAGGTGAAATCCAGGCAGGAGAAGATGGTGAAGTGAACAGTGATGAAGTTGAAGGTGAAATCCAGGCAGGAGAAGATGGTGAAGTGAAAGGTGATGAAGATGAAGATGAAATCCAGTCAGGAGAAGATGGTGAAGTGAAAGGTGATGAAGATGAAGGTGAAATCCAGGCAGGAGAAGGTGGTGAAGGTGAAACTGGAGAGCAGGAATTGAATGCTGAAATTCAAGGGGAAGCCAAAGATGATGAGGAAGATGTAGATGGTGAAGGGGAAGGTGATGGAGGTGACAATGAAGATGAAGAAGAGGAAGATGAAGGAGAGGAAGATGAAGAAGAGGAAGATGAAGAAGAAGAGGAAGAGGAGGAGGAGGAGGAGGAAAATGAGCAGCCTTTGTCCCTGGAATGGCCTGAGACCAGGCGGAAGCAAGCCATTTACCTCTTTCTCCTGCCCATTGTGTTCCCGCTGTGGCTGACGGTTCCCGACGTCCGGAGGCTGGTGGGTGTCGCCTATCCCTAGGGAGGCTCTGGGGCCTCTCCGCATGCCCAGAGGAGGGAGGTGATAGGGCAAATCAGCTTGTCAGGGCTCAACCACAGAGGGTCTGGGATGGAACCTGCAGCTCTAGAGGGGACCATGCACCTGAGGGATATACTGATGGACTTGGGAGGCCCTGGGATGTTTGTTTCCACCACCATAAGCAATGTGAAACAATCTCTCCTTAAATTCTCAGTTTCTTGATTTGAGTATGGGAATGATGCCACTGTATACCCTCTGTATTTCATAGCGACATTTTGAAGACCTAGGGTTGTTAAGTGCTGTTTCTACCCAGTATTCCTGTTTATAGGGAAAGGTCTGACTAACATACTTCACCCAAAGGGGAACCATATTCTGTCTCTGGGTCCAGAGAGGGGCAGAGTGGGGAAAAGTTGCTGAAGTCAAACCAGATACCTAGATTGGCTGGTCCTAGTGCAAGCAAATAGCTCTCTTCATTTTGTCGATGCTGAACCCCCTGTCTAGACTCGTCTAGAGTGGGCCACTAACCCCATCCTTTTTGAGGTCCTCACTGGAGACAGAGGTCAGACATCTCCACATCATCTCCATCATTCCTCCCGCAGATCTCATCATTGATTCTGGGGCTCTCTCAGAAGGGCCGGAGCCCTTTAGCCTCTGCAACTTATTTCTTTTCCTTTTCAAACTTTCAAACAGGAGGCTAAGAAGTTTTTTGTTATCACCTTCCTGGGATCCATCCTGTGGATAGCCATGTTCTCATACCTCATGGTTTGGTGGGCTCACCAGGTGAGTGTGAGGCAGGAATTAAATCCTGCATCCATGGGCCAAAAGGACATTTTTCCTTCTGGGTGAATTTCTGGCACCTAGGGAATGGCAAGGACCAAGTCAATGTGTAGTTTATACATTGTTTGTAAAGGCTTAAAAGTAGACTTTATACTCCAAGGGATGTAGTATTCTTCAAGCAGGGCTCTTCTGTCCTCTGTTCACACTGCCATCTGACAGAAGGCCCTTCTCAATCTGATCCAGCTGACCATTCCTTATCAGCCTACTCCCTGCTTTCTGTCCTGCGTCGGCCACTTCTCTCCGCCTGGTGAGACTGTACACAGTAGAGAGAGCAAGCTCAGTTTTGCCTCCTTCCTGGCACTAATGAGTCGTCTTGAGTGCTCATGGCTTTTCTCCTCCACCTGGAATACTGCACTCAGCACAGAGTATTATTACTGTTTATATGCTTTTCTCTTTTAAGCTGAGAGTAGGGTCAGTGTCGCACTGTTCATACTTCTGCCTCCAGCCTCTAAAAAGTTCCTGGCACATAGCAGGTGATGGTGGGTCTGGAAGTAGAAACATAACATGAAGGAGAAGCAGTTCTTCTGGGAAGGTAGAGGTGTTGTGGTTGGAATGACAGTAAGTGGTAATCATAGATGGACTTCAGCCAGGTTAGAAAAGAGCATCATCATCCTCTGAAGCCTTGAGCAGAGGCCCCGTTTTCTCTCCACGGGCCATCTCTCCAGCTGTTAGTTTTGCATGACCCTACCTCACTCAGGCCAAGGGAACGTTAACTCCGAGGAAGGCGATGGTTTTGCACAAAGTAGTACATGGTTGGTGCTTCAGAGAGCCTCAGATTTTTCACCTGCTGTTCCATGGTTTCTCTATTTACCAGGTTGGCGAAACAATAGGGATTTCTGAAGAGATCATGGGTTTGACAATCCTAGCAGCAGGCACATCAATTCCTGACCTCATCACCAGTGTGATTGTTGCTCGGAAAGGCCTGGGAGACATGGCTGTGTCAAGCTCTGTGGGCAGTAACATATTTGATATCACCGTGGGGTGAGTGGCAAACGGACTTTTCTAAAGCATATCATGGCTGGAAAACTGTTGGCTCTGTCCATTCATTATAGGTGGAATAAAAGGGCGTTTATGTTATTAGTTTCTACAAGGTAACAAAGTATCTTCCTTTCATTCATCACAGACAGCCAGAAGGATAACAGAACTAAAATGCTGCCTGAAATCGGACTGGAATTTATGGATAAATTGAAAACCGAAGTCCATTAAATTCCATTACCAAATACAGTCAAATGCTTGGCTCACTGACCCCCAAGGTGGTGGAGATGGGGTTGGAAGGAGCAATGACTTCCTGTCTTACTTCCTGGTATTCCTGCTCCTTTGCATTTGGACTCTTACCTGCTCAGAGGTTCTAAAAAGCATTTTGCATAAACAAGTAAATGCTGCATCTTCCTGTAGGGATTTGCTTACCCACTCCTCCCAGCTCTGTCACAGCACAGCACCTGCACTGTTTTCATTTCCCCAATCACCTCCAGGATTTGGGTGTGGCTGATTTTTTTCACTTGAATTTGTTTATGTGTGTATTTGCAGGGTGGAGCAGGTTAAAAGGCTGAGGAGAGCCCTAACCACTAACAAGTGTCAGGAAATGTTGTCCTGAGCTAGGCCTCATCATAAGGATTTAGAGATTTAGGTTAGTCATACAGAAGCCACAAAGTATGAAGAAAACAACTCAGACTCAGAAAACCTGTTTTAATCTAGGCTTTCCAGTTACTATCTGTGAGTACTTGGGCACATAATTTTAATTTCCCTGGACCTTAGCTTTCTGTGGCAACCCACTTCAGTGCCCCTGCCTGGAAAACCCCATGGACAGAGGAGCCTGGTAGGCTACAGTCCATGGGGTCGCAGAGTCAGACGACTGAGCAACTTCACTTTCCTTTCGTTTTCTAATCTTTGACATGAATGAATATTTTCTGTTGTTTCATGTTTGTGGAAAAATAAGTGCTTTGTAAATTATGAAGTACTGTTGTGTACCTGGGACTACTATCAACATAAAGACTATTCACACTGTTTCTTCTGTCTTGCAGCCTGCCCCTTCCTTGGATGCTTTTCTCTCTTATCAATGGATTGCAGCCTGTTGCTGTCAGTAGCAATGGCTTGTTCTGTGCAATTGTTTTGCTTTTTCTCATGCTCCTCTTTGTGATCTCTTCAATTGCATTATGCAAGTGGAGAATGAACAAGATCCTGGGCTTCACCATGTTCCTCCTGTACTTTGTATTCCTGATAATCAGTGTGATGCTGGAAGATCGGATCATATCCTGCCCTGTATCTGTCTGAGTCAGAGTCACTGCTGCTCAAAATGGACATGGGTCAGAAAACCATGCCAGAATTTACTGCACCTCTCGTCACATTAAAGAAAGAATGAACCTGATCTGGGAGAGTGGAGTGAGTGGCCAAGAACCTCTGATGTGGATGTGATGGGGGCTGAAGTTTATCCTTGGAAGCATCTGCAGCTCATTGCGGATTAGGACTCTGGAGGGGTGGCGTTCCTACCACCCCTTCACGGAGGCCAAGAAGGACCTGAGTCAGAGGCTTTTCTAAAATGAGATGACTGGGAGTGAGGGTTGGGACAGGCATCATAGCAATAAGATAAGCACCCATGTGACAGTTCCCTGATTAATCTTGAAAGGCTGCTGATCCAGAAAGGGCAGCTGTGGTCTCACCTTCCTGGCCCTTGCCCCCAGCACAGGCTGCCATTTGCTGTCTCCTCTTTTACTGTTTAAAGTATGTGGTTCTATCAGGTCTGTACTCCTTACAGTTTAGTTACTGGTGAGGTTAAGGGGACGAAATATAACAAGAATAATTATCATTACATATCATAGTCCAGTAAAATGTACATCAGTGTTTTACAGCTTTTTCAAAGGAGGACATCTGCTCTCATTGTTGCATTTCTGAAAAGTCAAAATAAGCAGCCCAAGAAATTATAATTTGCCATTCAGTTGGAAGGTTTGGATGTTAGGGGAGGAAAACTATTCTGAGGGTCGTTTAAAAATATGTCCTTACCCAAGTTTGTGTGGTCTCCATCAGGTGGCCACCTTGAGCAATTAGACATTCTAGCAAAGCTGTCCCGGCTCTGCCCCACCCCTCTCATAGTCTCACCCAACAGTGGGAGCTGCTGCCAGTGAGGGGGAAGCAAAGCAATTTTTAAAAAGAGTCTAAAGTCAGTAGATCCAAATCTGGTTTACAAAGCAGGAGATCCAGTGGAGCAGTGCTATTTTTGTATGTCATCTGAGACAGGATTATAAAGCAGGAAGATTGATTTCTTGTGTGGATTACACGTGGACATTAAGGTGATTACAAAGGAGAAATGCTTAACAGAGTGCCAAGAGGGAGAGGAGAAAAAGTGTCACTACCTTCAAGGCAGCTGGTGTAAAGGACACGTGTGTTTTTTAAAAAAACTGTGGTTAAACATTTCATGTGGAAGTTGAAATGCCTGTATATTAAATATTGCTGCTTGTTGCCTTTGACTGGCATCAACTTAAGGGGCACATTAAAAATGAAACAGTGCTATGCCACTGGTTATGAAGCAAAAGAAGCTCAGGTGAATGTAGTTTATGACAGTAAATATGGCTTTAATTACACACATGAGAGGGTTCACTGAAGACTAGAAGATAGCCGGACAGATGTGAAATGGGGAAAAAACTGAACATTTTGGTGTTGAAGGGCTGTTTTCAAAGTATTTTAGTCCCTAATCCATCTTCTAAGATGGGCTGGTTAATTTAATTCATGGCCTCACTACTCCCAAGATTCATGTTGTTTGGAAATGACTTTTACTAAATTTCAATAAATTCTGAGTCCCAATTTTCTTTTATTTTACAAAAATGGATGTGTTCATTGCTCCAGAGAAGACTGATGAATACAGGTTCATATTCAAATTCCACGTTCTTAAACTGGTCATCTCATTCCTGATGCTGCTGCACTGCCTGGCCTCCATACGCTGTGGCCTAGGAACGAGAGAGGGCAGTGGCCACTGAAGGGAGCGCCCAGCGCCAGCACTCTGGGCCACAGCCTGGTCTCTGCCCCCAGTCTCAGCCGGCCTCAGAGACGGCTCCTCCTCACCAACAGCCTGGGAGCCGATAATCTTCCCCAGTACAGCTGAGTGAGGAGTGATGGACAGTGAAACGTTTTGTAAAGAGAAAGTGCTGGACCACCATTTAATGATTAAAACCAACTAATGATCAAATATCCTTTTCCTGATCAGTTTGCTAGATTTATGGCATTTATCTTTGCTGAGAAAGGAAGTTCTGACTTCACACTCTGAAGAAAAGGGTTAAGGCATAAAGTGAAAGTTGGGTCTGGATGGATGAGCATCTGGTGGGGAGAAAGGGGTTGCAAGGAGATGGAAAACTTGTATAACTTCTAAAGATCAATTTGTTATTCTTGAAATTAAGATTATTGCCATACATTACAAATTGATAGTTTATTAAAACTACTCATTTAGAGGTAAAGTACCATCTTAAAATGTCAAGATAATGGTTAGATGGTCCTCTCATTTGATGGGTAAAGTGACCTGTGTAGCTAGTTACATTCAGCCTGGGAAGTCAGACCTGTCATACATGAGTATCTAAATTGGGAGAAGGTGGCTGAATAGATGATTTCTCCTTCATCCCTGTTGAGGTTGCATTTCCTTGATGGCCCTTGTAACAGGCTTGAGCCATATTTATAAAATGTAAAACTCTTCCTAATTTAATGGGTAAGATTCTGTATAGTAACAAAAAAGGATATATTCCAAATGTTTTAAAATTAGTGTATTTTTAAACAGTTACTATACATTTTGAACATTATAGTCTCATATAGATCTGAAAATGTTTCTATCAAATTAGAGGCTTGGCCTTTTATGATACTACAAAGTATCACAAAAATTCTATATCCCAATTACTGTTTAAAGATTGAGTACCAAAAGAGGCAAGAATTGGAATTTAATATTTAAGACAGCTTGGTAGATGCATTTGAAAAACAAGTTGGCCTTACAGCTCACAGAGTATCCTTGGCTCTGGTCCCCTTTTTGTGGGAAAGTCCCCCTGCAGATGCAGCTTGCAGTGTATTTTTGGCCTGGTTACCATGAAAAGTATGAGATGAGGATGAGATGGTTGGATGGCATCACCGACTGGATGGACATGAGTTTGAGCAAGCTCCGGGAGTTGGTGATGGAGAGGAAAGCCTGGCGTGCTGCAGTCTATGGGGTCGCAAAGAGTTGACACGACTGAGCGACTGAACTGACCATGAAAAGTACAAAGAGAGGCCCATGATCAGGCTTGTCCATCCCTGTGGAGTCACTAGAGCCAAGCAGGACACCCTGGCCTAAGGTGGTCCTCAGGTCCTGTGATGAGCTGGTCAATATGGAGAATTTCATTTACAGAAAATTCCATCAGTTGCTCCAGTGGTTTTATCACAGTACTATGCTTGAAAAGAAAATCTTTAAATGCAAAAGGAAAGAGCCATCCAAATGAATAGCAACTGTGGAATGGCTACAGTAACATTATCTGAAGAGTCTGTTACCATCTCACACATGCACATGGACTTTTTGAGTCAGACAGAAATTACCATATTAATTTGTGCAATACTAACTTTGTAAATAATAATTAAGCCAGCAAATGTACTTATTCTTCAGGGAAAGAAGGTAGTACGAAAGGGTAAGAAGATACCAAGCACTGAGGATATTAAGGTAAACTGACCTGCAGGCACCAGAAAATTCAACTCTGAAATAAAACTGAACACTTGTATCTTAACCGAAAGGGCAGAGCACGCTAAGACCAGCACAACGGCGGACCAAGGACCCTCTCAAGGAGGCAGCCTTTCCCTTCCTGCTCAGTGATACAGCGCCTAACAGCAGCTTTCAGGTCCCAGTGAGAGAAGAATAAAGCTGGGCTGTTGCACGTTATTTCACAACAGGTTATTTTCTTACCATGTGCTTACAAAATATGTAGAAGTACAATATAACTTATATATGTAGCATGCTAACACTGGCTAGTTGTGCTGAAGTATCATAGTAATCACCAGCATAAAATAAAAAAAAGCTTATCACTTAAAATTCTGAACTAGCATTTTCAGGGGCTGTTGCTCCACGTACAAAAGTGGAAAGATTTTATTAGAAAACCTTATAATAAATAAGCTAGTGGCTTTAGGATTTTAAAGCAAAAAAATCTTCCCCCCCAAATCAGAAAAAAAAAAAAAATTAGAATACTGCATAACCCCCTTTCAAGAGGAAAAAACTGAATATTCAAATATGATATACAAATGTGTGACATTCAAAACACAATGGAAGGAAGTAGTAAGTAGTAAACAAGTTATACCAGGACACGGCATGATTTATTTTCAACTAGTAAACATATAAACAAAACTAAGAGAAAATAAAAGATAATGTAGCAAAAGGGTATTTCTTTCCAACATGATTGACCATAATTCTCTACAATGTATGGTCAAGAGAGAGAAAACTGAAGAAACGTTTGTATGGTTGATCAGGATTTACCACTTTCTATTCATGTTTTAGGTTTTAGAGAGTAAATTTGTACAAACAATATTCCCTGGGGATTAAAAATAGGGGAAATAGAACCCAACCAAAAGTAGAAACAAAATTTGGTGCTTGCTTCGGCAGCACATATACTAAAAGTAGAAACAAAATTTGGTGTCGGGGGTGCGGGGGGAGGAGAAAAAAGTTACATTCACTTTTCCAGACGAGTCTGAATCATAAAGAATGGGCTTTACCTTACTTTTTTTGGTTAGATATTTGAAATCAATAAACTGCTATTCATATATATATTGCTTGCGTTAAAGACAAGGTAATTAATAGTGAAAGCTGTTCTTACACAAAACAGTAACAGAAAAGCCAGAATAGAACCCCAGAATTCTGTTTGGATGGATGCTTATCACCAATGCCAAAAGCCTCACCTATCAAATGTTCCTCTTAATGGATAATTTTCAAGTGATTATGATTCTGAGACTGTAAGACTGAATTAGATTGTGACGTGTGGACCTAAATAGTAAAGAAGGTTTAGGCAAGAGTGGTATTTACAAAGGAGAAGCAGATACATGTGCATAGCACCAGATTTTTCAAGTAAGCAAGTTCAGCCCCACACTAACTGAAGTAAATTTTACATTTTTAAATTTCCCCCATTATTTCCCAGAGTAGAAAGCTGTGAAATGTTTCAGCTTGGTGTATTCACCAATGGGGTTTACAGCAAAAGTGTTTTTTCTACGGCTGAATGGTTTTAAGTCTCAGGATTTTAAGATATCTCCAAGTTCAAATGTCCTGAACCCTACCGGCTTCTACATATCTAATTTAGGACCATTCATTTTTTCCTTCTTTGACACTGGCTAGAGAATTCCTTCATTATGACAATGTACAAACACACACTACATGAACATATTAAAATCTATAATTCTAACAGCTAAAGGATACCTTTTTTATCAGAAATTATTGAAAGAAAGTGATCTTAGAAATGATGGGACTACAAGAATTTTTTAAGATTCTATTTAATACCCATGGTACTTAAACATTCAATTTACTGTCTGATTTCTGGATATTTTGGATTTAGATTTCATAAACCAGATTCAGAAGGCTTATTAAAAAAGCCAAGTTCCTCAATATGGGAAATTCTATCTGGCTGTCCTTTTAGGGAGTTATTATTTTTCTACCTTTGAAAAAATATTTTGAATATTTATATATAATATATATAAACAGTACTCCAGTAGGTCATATTCCAGATAAATATACTATAATTTGCATCATACCCAATATTTTAGATATTAAAATAAAGGTAAATTTTGGGATAAACTGATATATTTCTCAACATAAAGGTTCATGTAGAATATTAAAGTTTAAATTGATATTTGGCTGTGTAAACTATTTCCCCTGTGTATGGTATATATCTAGTAGCAATAGAGGAAATTTTGGAATCATGGTATACTGAACCTGATTTTACAGAAGCAGACTTGGGACCTCTCTGGCTGTCCTTCCGCAAGGCTCCGTGAGTCCGTCTGGGCGATGCGCACCCTTGCCGTGACTCACCCGCTGCAGTCAGGCTCGGGAGTACTAACATGCGATCCTGGGACAACACTGACGCTAGCACTGACGTTTCGGGATCATTCTTCCAGTAATAAAAAAAATATAGATATACATATAGAGATCTGCAGCTGCACTAATCGCGTCACATAGCAGCAGACAAGGAAAAGAAGCACTTAACTGCCTTGCTTCATAAGTTTAAGTTCATTTTGTTTGCTATATTGTTTAAAAATTAAAAAAATATCAACTTACTATAAACAATTTAAAATACGTATAATACAACTTCGTGGTCAAAACATATGAGCAGTCTATGAAAACAGCAGACACTCTGATCTTACATTTGTTTTTGTTCCATACATGATTTTTCAATCTGCCTCTTCTAAGAGAATCCATAAAACAGCTGTCTTATTTTATGGGGACTAATTTTGTTTAGGGATTTTTTTTTTATCACAAAAATACTTAATTGTTACCGAAGAAGAAATAAAGAAATGAGACAGAAAGTGGCACTCTCCCACTTGTCACTATTTTCTTCTTAAGACATTCTGTACATAAACTATCTGAACCTCCTGAAACATTGTACAAATGTGTTTTCAAAAATCGAAGAAAAAAGTTTAGAGTCTAAAAGTGTTGTTTTATACACTGACTATACAATACATGTTGAAAGTATACACACACATCTTAAAGATAAGGTTCTCCAAAGGTTTTTCGACATTCCATCACCCCCGTACTTGGCGGTCTGTCACAGTTGTGGGTGCTCTTGACTTGACTAGGTGTGAGACGGTCATATGCCATCTTATATTCTTTATCAAATGCATCTGTAAAAAATCATCAAGAAAGGCATAAAGAAATTTATATTTGATATTATCAGCAATCAAGTTTTGGTAATACTACAGAACCACAAAATTAGGAGCCAAGGACTGTCTAGGTCATTTCTGCCAATTAAGGGACCACAGAATTTCAGAGCTGGAATGGGCAACTTACAGTTCACAGCATTTTTTTTTTTTTAAGTTGACAGTTTTGGAGTTAGTTTGCACAGACCAGTGAAATGTAAAGTACTAACACATCAACTGTTTAAAATTATTCTCTCCCAACTTAAAAAAATTTGGTAAAATACATATAAAGTTTAGCATCTTAACCATTTTTAGGTGCCCAGTTCTGCGGTATAAATACATTCATAACGTTGTACAGTCACCATAATTCCCATCCATCTCCATAATTCCCTTCATCTTGTGAAACTGAGACTCTACGCCCTTTAAACCAGCAGTCCCAGCCTTTCTGGCACCAGGGACCAGTTTCACGGAAGACAGTTCTTTCACAAACTGGAGTGAGGGATGGTTTTGGGATGACTCAAGCGTACTACATGTATTGTGCACTTTATTATTTTTACATCAGCCTCACCTCAGATCACCAGACATTAGATCTTGGAGGTTGGGGACCCCTGCATTAAACAATAATACCCTTTTCCTCTCCCCCTAGCTCCTGTCAACTACCATTCTACTTGTGTCTCAATGATTTTGACTTCTTTAAGTACTTAAGTGGAATCATATAGTATTTGTGTTTTTATGACTGGCATATTCCACTTAATATAATGTCTTCAATGTCTTCTGACATGTTGTAGCATGTCACAACTTCCTTCCTTCTTAAGGCTGAATAATAATTCACTATGTATAGATCCCATTCTGCTTATCCACTCATCCTTCAATGGATACTTGGGTTGTTGCTTCCACATTTCAGCTATTATGAATAATACTGCTATAAACATGTGAGTACTAATATCTCCTTGAGACCCTACCTTCAGTTCTTCAGGGTATATACCCAGAAGTGAAACCGTTGGATAACGTAGAAATTCTGTATTTAATTTTTTAAGGAAAATGCCATACTGTTTTCGACAGCAGCTTTACCATTTTATATCACAACTAACAATGCACAAGTGTTCTGATTTTTCCATATTCTTACAAACAGTTGTTTTTCTGGGGTTTTTGATAGTAGCTACTCTATCTAAGGGTGTGACATGGTATCTCATTGTAGTTTTGATCTGCATTTCCCTATTAGTGATGTTAAGCATCTTTTCATGTACTTAATTTGCCATCCATACATCTTCTTTGGATAAATGTCTATTCAAGCTCTTTGCCCATGTTGCAATGGCTTGTTTTTTTGTGGTTGAGTTTTAGGAATTCTTTACATATTCTTGATCTTAATCTCTTCTCAGATATATTATTTGTAGGTATTTTCCCTTATTCTATGGGATGTCTTTTTGCACCATTGATACCACTTTTGATGCATGGAAATCTTCAGTTTTCACAATGCCCTATTTGTCTGACCTTTTGCCTGTGCCTTGGGTGTCATATCCAAGAAATCTGACAAATCTATGTCATGAAGCTTTTGTCCTATGCTTTCTTCTGATTATTTTAGGACTCACATTTAGGTATTCAATCCTTTTTGAGTTAATTTTTGTATGAGGGTCCAAATTGATTCTTTTGTAAGTGGGTATTCTATTTTCCCAGAACAATTTATTGAAAAGATTCATTTCCCACAGAAGAGTCTTGGCATTCTTGTCAAAAATCATGGGCTCTCTATCCTATCCCATTTGCCTATATATCTGTCTTTATCCTGGTACCACTGTTTTGATTACTGTAGCTTTGCCATAAGTTTTGGAATCAGTTAGTGTGAATCCTCCAGATTTGTTCTTTTTCAAGACTGTTTTGGCTATTTGGGATGCCTTGAGACTCCATAAATTTTAGGATGGGTTTTTCTATTTCTGTAAAATACTACTGGTGACTGTATTAAATCTGTAGATTGCTTTAGTAGTACTGATATATTAAGAATATTAGTCTTCTAATTTATGAACATGGGGTGGGTTTCCATTCATATATGTGATTTTTGAGACATGTTTGTAATTTTCATGTACAAGTCTTTCACAACTTCCTAAGCATTTTATTCTTTTTGATGCTACGGTAAATGGACTGCTTAATTTTAGTTTTGTATTGCTATAGAAATTCAGCAGATTTTTGTTTCTTGATCTTATATCCTATAAACTTGCTAAGTTTATTATTTATTAACTCTAGTACTTTGGGGTTTTTGTTTTGTTCTGTTTCGATTTGGTTTGGAATCTCTAGGGTTTTCTATATACAAGATCATGTTAGCTATAAACATAGTTTAACTTCTTCATTTCCAATCTGGATGCCTTTTATTTCTTTTTCTTGCCTGGCTGTTCCAGCTAGTGTTGAAGTGTGGAAGCAGGTATCCTTTTCTTGTTCCAGATGTTAAAGGGAAGACTGTTTTTTTTATCATTGAATATGGTGCTAACTCTGGGTTTTTCATAAATGTCCTTTATCAGGGTGAAGATATTCCCTTCTCTTTCTCGTTTTTCTAGTTTGCTGAATTCTGTCAAATGTTTTTTTCTGTGTCTACTGAGATACCATGTGGTTTTTTGTCTTTATTCTATTAATATGATATATTACATTAATGGAGTTTTTAAAATTCTGAACCAACACTGCATCCTTGGGATATATCCCTCTTTGTCATGGCATACGATCCTTTCTATATGTTGCTGGATTTTGTTTACTAGTATTTTGTTGAGAATTTCTGTATCTGTATTAATAAGGGATATTGCTTTTCAGTTGTTTTTCCTTGTGACATCTTTGTCTGGGCTTGGTTCAGTTCAGTTCAGTTGCTCAGTCGTGTCTGACTCTTTGCGACCCCGTGAACTGCAGCATGCCAGGCTTCCCTGTCCATCACCAACTCCCAGAACTTGCTCAAACTCCTGTCCATCGAGTTGGAGATGCTATCCAACTATCTCATCCTCTGTTGTCCCCTTCTCCTCCTGCCTTCAATCTTTCTCAGCATCAGGGTCTCTTCCAATGAGTCAGCTCTTCCCATCAGGTGGCCAAAGTATTGGAGCTTCAGCTTCAGCATCAGTCCTTGCAATAGATATTCAGGCCTGATTTCCTTGCAGTCCAAGGGACTCTCAAGAGTCTTCTCCAACACCACAGTTCAAAAGCATCATTCTTTGGTGCTCAGCTTTCTTCATGGTCCAACCCTCACATCCATACATGACTAGTGGAAAAACCATAGTTTTGACTAGATGGACCTGTGTTGGCGAAGTAACGTCTCTGCTTTTTAATATGCTGTCTATGTTGGCCATAGCTTTTCTTCCAAGGAGCAAGCATCTTTTAATTTCTTGGCTGCAGTCACCATCTGCAGTGATTTTGGCCTAATGCATAGAATGAGTTAGGAAGCACTTCTTTTTCTTCTACTTTTTTGGTCAGAGTTTATGAAGGATTAGTGTTTTAGTTTGGGCTGCTATAACAGAATACCATAGACTGGGTGGCTTAAATGATGAACAATTATTTCTCACTGTTCTGGGGGTTAGGAAGTCCAAGATCAAGGTGCCAGCAGATGCGGTGTCTGGTGAGAGCACTCTTTCTGGTTTGCAGATAGGTGTCTTCTCCTAATATCCTCACATTGCTGAGAGTGAGAGGGATAGTTCTCTTCTCTTCTTTTTGGCTGGCTTGCGGGATCTTAGTTCCCCGACCAAGGGTTGAATCCAGGCTGCAGCAGTGAAAGTGCTGATTCCTAACCACTGGACTGCCAGGAAATTCCCTCTTATTTTTCTTATAAGGATACTAATCCCATCCTGGAGGCTCCAACCTCCTGATATAATTACTTTCCAAAAACCATGACATTAGGGCTTCAATATATATATATGAATTTTGGGGAGGGGGACACAAACATGCAGTCTATAACAAACAGTGTTAATTCTTCTTTAAACATTTGGTAGAATCTGGTCCTGAGGGAGAAGGTTTTTGATTACTAACCCAATCTATTTACCTGTAACAGGTCTATTAAGATTTTCGAATCTTTAGTCAGTTTTATTCTTTCTAGGAATTTGCTTGTCTCTTTTAGGTTATCTAATTTGTTGGTATATAACTATTTATTATAATTCTTTTTATTTCTGTGAGGTCAGTAGGAATATCCCCCCTTTTATTCCTGATTTCAGTAATTTGAGTCTTCTTAGTCCAGCTTAAAGATTTTTCAATCTTGTTGATCTTTTATTTTTAAAATAAAAAAAAAATTTTTGGCTGCACTTGGAGGTACAGCATGTGGGATCTTAGTTCCCCAACCAGTGATTCAACCTGTGCCCCCTGCCTGGGCAGCGTGGGGTCTTAACCACTGGATTGTCTGGGAAGTCCCTATTGGTCTTTTTAAAGAACAAACTTTTGAGTTCAGTTTTTCTATTTAAAAAAATTTTTCCCCCTTTTTTTCTCTATTTTATTTATTTCCATAAATATTTATTTCCTTCTTTCTGCTTGCTTTGGGTTTAGTTTGCTCTTCTTTTTCTAGTTTCTTAAGGTAGAAACTGCTTTTAATGAATCTCAAAGTTTTGGTATATTGTATTTTATTTTCACTTATCTCAAAAGTATTATCTAATGACTTTTTGGACCAATTTGTTATTTAGGAGTGTATTGTTTAATTTCCATATACTTGTGAATTTCCTATTTTCCTTTTATTATTGATCTCTCTTTTCCTTATAGTGTGGTTAGAGAATATACCTTGTATGATTTCCAACTTTTAAAAAATGTATTTTTAAATACATGTATTTAAGAGAGACTTACTTTATGGCTTAAATTTGGTTTATCTTGGACAATATTCCATGTGCAGTGGAGAAAGGTATGTATTTTGTTGTTGGGTGGAGTGCTCTGTAGATATTTCTTAGGTCTGGATGGTTTACAGTGCTGTTTGAGTCTTCCGTTTCCTTCTGATCTACTGCCTAGTTGTTCTACCCATTACTGAAATATCCAACTATTAATATTTTGGCTGAATGTCTATTTCTCCCTCCAATTCTGCTGGCTTTTACTTCATGTATTTGAGGGCTCTGTTGTTAACAGCATATATATTTCTTATAAATAATAATTCTTGGTGGATTGTTTCATTGTTATAAAATGTCCTTCCTTGACTCTAAATTTTACTTTGTCTGATATTAACATAGTCACTCTAGCCTCCCTGTTAGTATTACTTGCATGGAGTATCTTTTTCGATCCTTTTATTTTCTGTTTGTTTCTCTGACTCTAAAGAATCCAAGCACAATAACTAAGAGAAGATGATCAACCAAAAATATCTGAGACCTCCTAAAATACATACTTGGCTACCTTACATCTTTTCTGAAACAAGCTTAATGCCATTAGTGATATGACACAATCGTTAAAGGCATAGGACTGGAAATTAATACTGCTTGGTTCAAATATGGCTCTGTTATTGTTGTGAAACCCAAGTTCAAGTTACTTGACCTCCTGGGTCCTCAGCTGCCTCAGTGATGATATGGAAACGGCAACAGCGCCTGCTCCGTATGGCTTCTGAGAGTCATATGGGATAAAGCTTGGGGGGCACCCGCTACAATGTCAGGCGCATACGAAGCCCTCAAAAATGCTAGCTGTCATTACTTACCATCGTTATTACCAACATGACCAAAATACCAAAGCGTGTTTTATATTAAAAGAGAAACTTTTCTAATATACTAATAAAATCTCATATTAAACTAACTAATACTACCAGTATGAAAACATTTTGAAAACTATACCATGGTATGTAAGTATTACATGTTTTAAGTTATGCTGAATTACCTATATCAATGTTTTCTCTTCCCAGTGCCACCAATGAGAGAAACAGTATTTCTCTATATAAACTCCTAGGGGAGAAAAGGAATGGAGAAGATATTACTATTCATACATCTGTATATATCTATACATTTTTTATGTTAATATAAGCATGAGATATTGTGACACATCACCAGACAATATGAATCTGTTTAGAGGAACAATACGTCACTTGAGAGAATGACTCACCTCTGTCTTTTAAAGTGAGGACACTTACTCAGTGTGTCTAAAATCTGACTCATTGGTCCATAGACGTCATTCATTTTAATGCTTTTTACCATATTTTTCAATAGTTCCTGGTTAAATGAATTATCACCTTTTTGCAATAAATGGACCATTGGATACTTTTGGGCTGTAAAAGACCAAAAGAGCAGATGAACAAAAGTGTTCTGTGTATAAAGCAGAATGTAATTAAGCAGCAACTGATAGCTATTTAAAAAGCTACAAAGCAGTAAAAATAAAGGCAATAGATAAAAGAACTGAAATCTAAGAATGAAGAAAGAAAAAAAAAAGGAAGAAATAAGACAAATAATGATAGAAATAAGCTTTTTGTGGCCTCAAATACACAAGTAACTAAAAATACTATTTTCCATAATACAGCCCCTGGAAGGAATTTTAAATCAGCAGCCTGGGATGGAAACAAAAAAAATAGGTAAAAAGAATAGGGACAAGCAATGTGCTAAAAATGGAACTCTACAAAATATAACCCCTCCACCACATACAGAGCATCACTCAAAAAACAAAAACCCCTTGACTTCCATTGTAGATAAGACTAAAAACATCAAACTTAACACTCACTCTCAAACAAAAGAGTACGGTTTTGACCTGTAAGACAAAAAGTAGTATAATAAAATAAAAGTCAGTTACACATTAGTTTAGGCTATTTAAAGCAAGTAGAGAGCACTCTTATATGAAGGAAATGGGCATTCTATGACAGCACTTACTATGCGCATTCCACAGGATGTACAAGGGCTGTCCTGGATCCTGGTGTAATTTCATATTGTCCCACAACATCTGTATTAAAACATATTTACTGTCTTCAGACATACAGTGGCGAGGAATCTGTGTTGAAGAATAAAAAAAAATGCTCATTAATGATTCTTACATGATAATGTTTTGTAAATATTTTATAAAGATCCTTAAAAATATTTTTTAGGATGTATGTGTGCAAAAGAGAAAGGGACAGAAAAACCATTGGTTTGTATACATTTTATAACCTACTGAGGGGAGATGACCTGAGTTGAGTGAGAAGTCAGTGGTCCCTAAAGTAGCAGATTTCACAAAGTACTAAGATCATGAAGAGTTAGTCTTGACCAGCTTTCGACTGAGGCTCCACAGAAAGATAAATCCAGAAGCCCCATTCTCCAACATTTCAAGACCCTAGCACAGACACTCTGACTGAGTTAACCTCTCAGTCACTCACTCACTGACCATCCAAGCACAGGCACAGTCACAGATGTGAAGGACAAGAAGAGAGGACCAAGCTCCTAAACTTGGACAGCTTGCCATTCAGTGGCAGTGAGAGCATAATGAAAGAGAAAAAAAAAAATGCAAGTGAACATACAACAAACTACCTAAATGTCGAATGAAAATCTAGAGTAGAGGAATGAAGAGAATGGTAGCTAGCACATGACTGCAATGTGAATTACAGACGTCCTCCTAAAGTGCTTAGGCTTGTTCTTGAAGGAGGTATGAGGCATAAGTGGGGCCAACTCACAAAGTCATCTTACAAGAGTCATTTACAGTTTATTCTTGAGGCTATAACAAAAAGCCAAGCCCATTTTGTGTAAACTTTTATAAGAAGTCCAAAAAACATGACTGTCTTACTGCTGAACGGAAAGAAGAAAAATTATTTACAACAATTTTATTCATTTGGATGGTTATTAAAAATATTTAGCATAAAATTACTTTCTTGTCATTAGGAATATGCGAACATTACAGTGATGACAGTAGCACTGAATTTTAGATAATTCTTACTCTCGTACCTTTGAATACTTGTTACAATGCTCAGAAGAAAGAATCAATCCAGGTAAATTACTGGGTAAGTCAAGACGTCTAAAATACCACACCAGGTTCCAAAAAACAATTGGATGATGGTCCACAAAGTCTGCCACTGTTATTGCACGATCACCTTCATTTTCCAATAAGCTTTCAAGTTCCTTCCATACCACTAATGGACTAAGATATGGAACAGTGATAGGATCTGGACTTGGGAGGTGCCATTCTAATCCTAAAGAATCCTGTTGAGTAAATAAAAACTGTAAACAGCAAATACCAGATGATGATACTAAATAATTTTTTTATATGCCTGTCAATGACTTCTACATAATTAGAAATGTAATTGTATAATATAACAAGATAGCCTTCTTAATAATAATAAAATTGAAGCTTATGAGGCTGTTTAGCACAAGGGGAACAAAATCAAATGCAAATCATCAATATCCAAACTGTAAAAAACACCAAAATACATACTGCAGCGCCTTGTAAAGTAGTTGGCAGGCTGCCTGTGGGAATGAGCTTCTGCCCTCCAATGTCTTCCTTATCCAAGGTGCTGTAAGTGCTAACACTCCTGGCCATTGGAAATATCGGACATTTTGACATAGCTGCTTTTGATCTGTCAGCAGGGATCTGAATACTTCGGGCACATGTATTTTCCAGCAGCTTAGATTTGCTTGGACATTAAAAAAGGAAAAAAAAATATCATTCTCTAGATTTGTTTTATTTCATCTGACCATGTTCTCTTTAGATTCAGAGCTGCACGTAACAAAGTAAAACAAAGGAAAGATGTAAGGTGGCTTTGGCTTGGGAGAAAGGATACAGCTTAAAGTAGCCTAGTCATGTTAAATTTCCTTTTTATCAGTAACCTTTAAATATAAGTCATTCATTTGTTCAAAACATTTAGTGGACAACTTATACCGAGAAACCACAGTAGGCCCAGGGAAACAAAGCAGAAACAACAGGCACCTATTCCTCAGGAGTCAGAACTAGTGGGAGACAGTCAAAGAAAGGGCTACAGAAGACCTGTGATGAAAGAATGCACACACCCAGACTTGCAGCTTTGTAGTCTAAGCAATCAGGATCAAAGCAGGCTAGCAGGTCACGCTAGCCTGCCAGTACCATGTATGCATTTTCTTCTGCACGTGCAGTTACCAATGTGACTTCTGTCCAGCTCTATTTATTGCATTTGGCACTTCTCCAAAATGGAGATGATAGTAGCCTTTGTTCTAAGCACAGATTTACTTGTATTAGGCTTACTGTATAATTCTTAGTTTGATTTTACAGTTCATCTAACAGCTCCAAATGTTTTCTTAGATTATTAAATATTCCTAAATAGAAAATTAAATACTACAAAGTAAATATGTTAGTACTGACTTAATTCCTCAAAAGGGAGATAAGAGAAAGATGTTCATTATAAACTTCAAGTGTTCTACATAATTTTTACCTTTAAAATAATAGTAAACATTATCATACGTGAATTACACAGCTTAAACTTTGGGGATTCTTGAAGTATAAACTGTTTTTAAGTTATGTATTTATTTAAGGCTACACTGGCTCTCTGTTGCTGTGCGTGGGCTTTCTCTCGCTGTGGTGAGTGGGGACGACTCTAGTTGCGGTGCGCAGGCTTCTCGTTGCGGTGGCTTCTCTCGTTGTCGAGTGTGGGCTCTAGACTGCGGGCTCAGTGGTTGTAGTGCACGGGCTTAGCTGCCCTGCGGCATGTGGGATCTTTCCAGATCAGGGATCAAACCCGTGTCCCTTGCATTGGTAGGCAGATTCTTAACCACTGGGCCACCAGGGAAGCCCATAAAGCATGAACTATTAACTGTTGAAACATTTAGATTATTAGAGAATTTCAATATTATTTTAATTAGGAATAAGAATTTACGATAATAAATCTATTATACATAGGGATTTAAATCTTAAAATGGTCAGCTAATTTTTCTGTCATAAATGGAAATGTATATGTTGTTAACATATAGTTCCACATAATCATAATTACCTATTCAGATCAAAACTCCCTTGAACAGAGAGAAGAGATGTGTCAAGACCAGAGGTTGATGTTGAGATGCAAGACTGCCTTGTCTGACTTGAAAAGGAGGATGGAAAATGTATATTTTCTGTAGATGGGCTTGACTTCAAAAAGTATCTGTAATGTGAAAGAAAGGAGCTTTTTGAGAAAAGAGACAGTCTAGGAAACATGATCCTTAAACACAAAGAAAAAAAACAAAAACATGAATCATTACTTTCCAGGTCGTCTTAAATCTCTTATCTCTATATTCAGAAAGGGCAAGAAAAGATTGCCACAAAACGGGCAGGTAGTATTGAGATTTGAGTCATCTGCTGTCCAGCCAGCCATGATTTCCTCATCGTGGACCAGACAATCACAGGTTTTACACCGAGAGCAGCTTGAGATAAGGACCTATGGGAGAAAAAAGCACTTTATAAAGTAAGCTAGTGAGTGCACAAAATTATTTCAATTAATAAATCTATTGGAAAACTAAAATTCAGAATGATTTAGAAGTTACAAACAAAAAAATGGATTATTATCAGTACATTATATAATACACTCATCTTTATTTCAGCTAAGTCTATTCCAAAATTTTTGCCTGGAAGGAAAACTTGCATTTCAGTGAGCATTTTTACCACTATAATTATGTACTATAAAATATGCCATGATTTTATTGGGCTTCCCAAGTGGTACTAGTGGTAAAGAACCCGCCTGCCAATTTTAGGAGACATAAGAGATGGGGGTTCGATCCCTGGTTTGGGACCATCCCCTGGAGGAGGGCGTGGCAGCCCACTTCAGTGTTCTTGCCTGGAGAGCCCCATGGACTGAGGAGTCTGGCTACAGTCTGTAGGGCTGCAAACAGCTGGGACAGAACTGCAAACAGCACAGCACACACACACAATTTTATTAATGGAAAACTAAACCCAAGCATTCGTTTGTTAATACACAAAATAGGTACTGGTAATTCCATGTTACAGATCTGTGCTACTCAAAGTGTGGTCAGCAGAGAAGAGGTGGTCTACAAACTCTTACTGGTTTGTGATGAGCTAAGTAAAGAAAGGAGAAGAGGATCTGGGGACCTTTAAAGTAACTGGTCATTTCTGCAACAGCTAAGTTGGTGATCAACAGATTTTACAAGAGTATCAGCCATGACAGATTGGAAATTAAAAACAGCAACAACCAAAAAACCCCTGGTCTTTCACTACAGACAGTTTAAGAAGCATTGCTAGAGAGAAATGCAAATACTGTTGTCATTACATTAACAAAATATAGAATTCCTGAAGCCATCAGAAACTGTAAATTGCAACACTGGTGTTCATCATTTATTTCCAACTGCATGCAAATTTACTTTCCAAATTTATGCAAATTAGTGTGAAATAGCAACAGTCACAAATGTATTTGGAAGCAGTTTTTGCAGAAAAATTAGGAGAAACTTTTAAAGTGTAAAAGTAAAACCTTTTCACTGTAAGAAAACAGGATATAGCAGCATATCCAGCAGATATCTATATTAGACTGATACAAAGAATGAAAAACATGATGGAAAAAGTGGACACAAATGCCAAAACCACTGCCAGTATCCTCATCCAAAAAGTGTGCCTACACAGTGAAACTAGTTAAAAGTGTTTAAGAACCAAAATAACTATTGAAAGAGGACATACATAAAACAAGGGTCAAATATAAATGCTGAAAATAAAAGTGCTATCAAGGGAAGTATGGAACTTTTCTAAACAGAAAAAGTCATAGACATTTTAAGTTTATTCACCTGTAATATACATTCTGAAATTTTCAGATGCCATATATTTAATTTTATCACTCTACCAGAGACTATCAATATTTAAGAAATTTTACTAAGTAGCACATTAAGATATTCTTTTGATTAAAATTGTACCTCCATTGCATAGTTCTGGAAGATATTTGTATTACTCGTGTTGCAGGAAGATGCCACCTCTGATTTCCCAGGTAAGGCAAACTTGGATAAGGATCCTGTTCATTATTAAAAAACAAACAGCAAAATATTAAAATTAATAAGAAAGGATGTGAGAATCTGTCTCTCAAATTCTCCGGTAAAATGTCAAACTGTCCTATTTAAAATTTAAGAAAAAACACATAAATAATGAAAAATGTTTTTCAAGTGTGCATTTGTTTTTGCGTATACACCTAAGGAAATGTATTTTAATTCATCACTCACTTATTTTCATTACTCACTTATTAAGCACACTGCATGTACAGGCTAGGAAGCATACCAATTGTTTGTAATTACTATTTTGCTGTTTCTATTGTTACATGATTAAGATATAAGAATATGTGTTTAGCTCTAAAGTTTAAAAAGTATAAAACAGCTGATCTTACTTCAGATCATGAAAAGAATTACTGGCTAACTTTCTGCCTAGTAAGACTCTTTAAAATCTGTAAGTGTAATATCGCTCTTAAGGACTAGGGAAGAGCTTCCAAGTATACTCTTAAGAGCAAAGAGATATAAGTAGGTATTAAAATGACAGCAACAAAAAGTGAGAATAGTTCTGTGGTCAAGTCGATTGCTGACAGTGGCTATATCTAGTTAGGAAAACTGGAGGTAATCTATACTTCTATACTTTTTTCTCTCTAGTTACTACATTTTATGAATGAACACTGGTATTTTTATAAATATAAAGGTATTAAAACAAAGTAATGGTATAAACTAGTATTTCCAAGAAAGAGAGAGGACAGGAGAACATGAAATACCACCATGGGGATGCAATCAGCATAATCCAGACTAATGATCCAACTGCTTCAGCAAATAAATCACAAGAGGAAAAAAAGCCCTAGACCTTCCGTGAGCCCAAGCCCCTGCCTCACAGAGATGCAGAGAGAGAGAGCGCCGAAGCCTCGTATCATCCTAGATGCTTAGAAATGGTGGTATCTGCAGTTCTTTCCTGATGGTCTTCCAATAACCTGTAATCAGCCTCCCTCTGCTAAAGCTAGTTCAAAATTGCTATTAGTCTTGACTAAATCATTTATACTGGCAGTCTACCTTTTGTATCTAATCAATCTACAGCACAGAGTATTCTTTTTAGCAAAGTGAATCAGGATGTGAGGTTATCTTATTTAGTTAGTTCAATAAACTCTTCTTGTATGATAGAAAAAAATAAGAGGGGGGAGCTAATCACCTGATTATATGACAAGGGGGGAAAAATACAGGGAATGAAGGTGAGAGGGAGTTACTAGACATCAACAAATGCAACAAATAGACCCTGTCTGGGTCTCAACTTGAACAAACCATCTATAAAAAGTTTTATGAGATAGTTGAGAAAATTTAAACTATATATATTTTTATATATTATGTAATAAACATTGACACATTAAGAAATATGATGATATTACAATTTTGTTTTAAAAAATGAATGCTTCACAAAAAATACATACTGTGAAAACTGAAAGTTGCTCAGTCGTGTCCGACTCTGCAATCTCATAGACTATACAATCCATGGAATTCTCCAGGCCAGAATACTGGAGTGGGTAGCCTTTCCCTTCTCCAGGGGATCTTTCCAACCCAGGATTGAACCCAAGTCTCCCACATGGTGGGCAGATTCTTTACTAACTGAGCTATCCCCTAAGGTCTAAAGGGAGTCCCTTGTGGCTCAGCTGGTAAAGAATCTGCCTGCCACGTGGGAGACCTGGGTTCAATCCTGGGTTGGAAAGACCACCCGGAGAAGGGAAAGGCTACCCGCTCCAGGATTCTGGCCTGGAGAATTCCATGGACTGTATATAATCCATGGGGTTGCAAAGAGTCGGACAGGACTGAGCAACTTTCACTTTCACTTACATACTGTATGAGTCCATACAAATGTTAAAAAATGGCTGACTACAGTGTTAAGATAATGTTCACCTGTGTAGGGAGTGGTGAGTAGATGTGGGCATGAGAGGGGGATCTGGATGCTGTTATTGAACTGTTATCTTAACCTGATACTGGTTATTCAGTTGTTCTCAATTTGTGACATGGAAAATATTTACATACATAAAAACGCACATAGTACATGTATAACAGAGTAAATAATAAATTTCTTAAATGAAGTAACTTTAATAAAAAAGTTAAAAAAGATATAACATTAAAGTCCTTAGGTTTTAGAAAGACACGCTGCAGTATTTATTAATAAAATTATATACTGTTTGGGATTTACTTTAAAATAGTTCAGTGGGGCAAGAAAAAATGTTGGCAGCAGAAGACAGAGGGGATAAGATAAAACAAGATTGGCCATTTTTTAAAATTAATTTTTATTGAAGTAGTTGAAATGCAATGTTGTATTAATGACTGAAAGTGAAAGTTAGTCCCACAGTCGTGTTCAACCCTGAGATCCCATGGACTGTAGGCTGCCAGGCTCCTCTGTCCATGGAATTCTCCAGGCGAGAGTACTGGAGTGGGTTGCCATTTCCTTCTCCAGTGGCCATTTGTTGATAACTGTTGAAGTTTCATGAAGGATACATGGGAGTTTGTTGTGCTGTTCCTTCTACTTTTGTGATTGTTTGAATACTCATTCCACAATAAAAGCTTTTAAAAATAGTAAATATGCAAATTTAAAAAGTATTATGTGTTCATTCCTCACATGATATACCAGGATAAATTTCAAATGGATTAAATATCTAAATCAGGAGTCAAATCTATTTTTGTATGACCACAAGAATGATTTTTACAGTTTAAAAGTACTGTTAGATATATATATATATATATATATATATATATATATATCACACAAAACTGAAACTATTTACAATATGGCCTTTAATAGAAAAAGTATGCTGATCCCAGAAAATGTTAAAGGGGAATGAGAGAAGTATTGAAGAAAGTAGTGGTGAACCTAGGGGAAGGGAAAATCTTTCCCAATGACTCAAAATCCAGAAGTAATAGGGCAAAAACTGATAACTCTAATGATACAAAATTTAAAACTTTTATGTGGGGGAAGAAAACCCCGAAATTTGACACATGTGGAAAAAGCATCTGCCACTGATATAAAAGACAAAAGGATTAATTCCCTAATATAAAAAAGAGCTATTAAAACTTAAAAAAAAAAAAAAAGGTGGTGGGGGGATGAACAAGTCAAAGTGAAATGTAGACAAAAGACAGTTCACAGAAAAAGAAATACAAATAGTCCCTGAATGTACAAATAGATATGCAATTTATGAAATACAAATAGTCCCTGAATGTACAAATAGATATGCAATTTATAAAATATAAATGAAAATTAATTGAAACACACTCTTCACCTATCAGATGGCAAAAATCCAAAAGTGTGCTAACAAATTTTCTTCACAAGGCTGCTGGGAAATGGGTATTTGTCTACACTACCTGTGGGAATACCAAATTGTATACCCCTGAGGAAGGAGCTTGGCAATATCACTTCAAGGAAGAACTTGGAAGATCTTCTAAAGCTACCCTGGCAAAAATATAATATGGCATATGTGCATCATAGCATTATTCATAACAGTTAAAGACTGAGAATTTAAAGTCCATCAACAGGGAAGTGGTTAAAATAAACTGATACAGTCACATACGATGAACAGTGCAACCTTAAAAATGAAAGAGGAACAATGCTATGTGATGATATGAAATGTTCTTCAGAATATGGTGTTAAGTGAAAAAAGTAAGTAACAGTTAATTGTTTAACAGTTATGTTACCTTTTGAGTAAGAAGACAAGGAGGTATTAAGAACACACAAACACAACACACATGCTTTTAAAAGTATACATATATTTTTAAAAAGCAACAATGAAAGGATCAATCAAAAATGAACAAAAATGGCTACCTCTAGGGATAAGGAGAAAAGCTGAAGGATGAGGATAGAAGCTAGAGTTCTCTGAAAAGTGCCTTGGTTCTCTATTGCTTTGAGCCATGCAAATCATTTACAAAATTAAAATATAAGGAGAAAAAGTAAAGGTACCACATATCAAATGCAGCATGACAGAAATGTCTGGACAAACCTTCTAAGGAGGCAGAACTTTCCAGGCTTGTTCTGCTGAAATCAACCCCCTTAGTCCCTGAAGTGGCGCTGCTCTCCTGAGAAGTGGCTCCTTCCAACTCATGGCAGACATCTTCATCTGTTAAAGAGGTAGATTCAGAATCCTGGGCTCCCACTGAAGAAAGACTGGTACGGTCAGAACTTTGATCCTAAGGACATAATTATAAGCTTAATTTCCTTCATATTTAAAGTTATTTAAAAGGTCACTTCTAAGGCAGAGGAAATGCCTAATTACTCAGATGATCAATTAATCAACATTATAACTTCTAGGGGAAAAAAAACCCCAGCATTTTACAAGGGCATCCTAATTTGGACAAACATGAGCTGGAGATCAATTTTTATGGCAGCATTTCTTAGATCAAAGCAGACACCTGTTACATAACTGCTAACTTTAAGCCTTTGTTTATTGTTAATTTTCTTCCCTGCAAATCCCAGTCCAGGATGATACCACTAGAAAATTACATTTTATTCTCTTTTAACTTTATTTGTTCACATTTTATTCTTTTCTATAGCAATACAGGTTATTATTCCTGGATCCCGTGAAAGTTAGTGTGTAGTCTGGGTACTGTTATAATCTCTTGGAGAATGTTGTGCTATTTGTTTTAGCAGGCACTCAACTGAGTTATGTTCAGCTTGTAATTTGTGTTTTGATTTTTGTAGGTGGTGATTTAATACTCAGTTTAATTCTCTAAGCCTTGTCCTCCATGCTGGTCTGCATCTATGCCATGTATGTGTAAGCTCAAGGGTGAGATGGATACTTGTGTGGGCTATAGACAGAATCAGGAATCCTTCTTTCACAACTTCCCTTCATGCTCTCCTACCCAGAGACCCCCTTCCCTGGTTCCTCTCTCCAGGAATGAGGACTCTCCCGAAGTTTTAGCTGCCAGGATGCCAGGCCACACTGTGACTGGGACCTGCTCTTGGGGCAAAGATGCATAAGAAAGAAAATGGGAAATTTTCTTCATGATCTGCTGCTTTTATTTTTCAGAATCCTTAGATAATCGCTTTTTTGTATTTTGTCTGGAGTTTTTAGTTTAAGTGGAGAGATGGGTTTTAGTGGCCTTATGTTACCACAGTGGAAATAAAATTTTCACCCAACTTTTTTGCTTGTTTAATTTTATTTTTTAATTGGAGGCTAATTACTTTACAACATTGTGGTGGTTTTTGCCATACACTGACATGAATCAGCCATGGGTGTACACATGTTCCCCATCCTGAACCCCCCTCCCACCTCCCTTCCCATCCCATCCCTCAGGGTCATCCCACTGCATCAGCCCTGAGCACCCTGTCTCATGCATCGAACCTGGACTGGCGATCTATTTCACATATGATAATATACATGTTTCAATGCTATTCTCTCAAATCATCCCACCCTCGCCTTCTCCCACAGAGTCCAAAAGTCTGTTCTTTACATCTGTGTCTCTTTTGCTGTCTCGCATATAGGGTCATCGTTACCATCTTTCTAAATTCTATATATATGCGTTAATATACTGTATTGGTGTTTTTCTTTCTGACTTCACTCTGTATAATAGGGTCCAGTTTCATCCACCTTATTAGAACTAATTCAAACGCATTCTTTTTAACAGCTGAGTAATATTCCATTGTGTATATGCACTAAGCTTTCTTATTCATTCGCCTGCCGATGGACATCTAGGTTGCTTCAATGTCCAGGACTGGCATGAGATGGTACCTCACTGTCATTTTGATTTGCATTTCTCTGATGATGAGTGATGTTGAGCATTTTGTTAGCCTGTATGTCTTCTTTGGAGATATCACCCAAATTTTTAAAGAATATTTTTGCTGGGTACAGAAAAACACATTGGCAGCATTTTCTTTCAGTACTCTGATCAGATGTCTTTCCAGCATCTTTTGACATCACTTTCTATTCCGAAGACAACTGTCAGTTTTCTTATTGTTGCTTTTTTTTTTAAAGAAATTAATGCTTTATTTGAGAAACTTACTTCCAAATTACTTTTATGTGTTTTTAAAAGTCACAAAGAGCATCCAAGAAAAAAAATATAGAGTTTCCATAGAAATAAGGATAAAAAAATGGGGTTGATGACTGCCCTAAATGATATTTCCCAAAGGAAAAAACTGTAATATTTAACTTTTTTGCGGGGGCGGGGCAGGGTAAGTGAACGACACACATCATAAATAAAATTTTCTTACTTTACAAGGAGGAAGGACTATGATCCTGTTTTTGATGCATATTAAATACAAAATCCACTGTTCTGATCAAGATGAGGGAGAAAAGGTCATGCTTCAACACTTCAGTTCTCATGCAATGAAATCCAAGCTCTGCTGAATCCACCTTTTCCTTTCATGCACTGCTTATACTTTCTCTTCTGAGACACATTTATGGTAGAGGCATTTACAGAGCCATCACCTTTTCCCTTTTGTGGAGTCAAAGGGGGCAACTCCCCTTAACTCACCATTTCTGTTCCTTTCTCTGTTTTGCCCTGTCTTCCTCAGTTATCCGATGTTCTTTGCTCTTTGTTTCTTTCTTCTCATCTCTTCTTTCTTTCAGCTGAGAACGGGAAGGAGATGTGGATCTATGTTGCCTTGGGGACCTGGAACACTTTCTGTGCAGGGATCGAGAGCAGCTTCTCCAATCTCGCTCCTGGAGGGGACCTTTCTCGGCGCCTGTGTTCTCTTTCCCGGGATGTGGACCGGGACCGCCTAAGCTCTCTCTGTGGGGAGCGACTGCGGCCACAACCCATTTGGAATCCTCCTTCAGTACAAGTCGCCCCGGAAACATATTGTTGCTCTTTTGAAGGTAATATATCTCTTTTCTTTGGCTCCTTTTAAGGTTTTCTTTGTATTTCATTTTCGTCTAACATTAGATGCCTATGGGTCTTTTTTTTTTTGCACTTATTCTGCCTGACATTCATATATCTTCTAAATATGTGAGTTGACATCTTTAATCACTTTTGGAAAATTCGCAGCAATTAGCTTTTAAAATTTTCTTTCTACCCCGTTCTTTCTTCTGGAACTCAATTACATCAATGTTAGGCAGTTCCACTAAACCACATATTCTTTCCAGTATTTTCCCTTTTTTTTTTTTCTGTCTATACTTCTGTGTGGATATTTTCTACTAACTCCCATCAAGTTCAACTAATTTTTCTTCTGTGTTTTGTCTGCTGTTAAATCCAACAACTGTATTTTTAATTTCACATCTTTTTCACTTCTAGAATTTACACTGGTTCTTTTCAATAGGTAATTATTTGGGGAAATTTCCCATCCTTCTAGCTTTTTTTTTTTAAACCCTTTCCTCTATTTTCTTGGACATATTGCAATTACTTCCAAGTACCTAGCTAATTCAAATATTTAGATCACCTGAAGGTCTATTTCCTCCACCATCTGTTTTTCCTGTTTTCAGTTATGGTCCTTGTCTCTCAGTAGAGCTGTGTATTTTCTTTTGGCTGCACTGGGTCTTCATTATGGCGCGTGGGCTTCTCTTGCTGTGTAGCGCAGGATCTAGAGTATGTAGGCTCTCTACTTGCAGCACACAGGCTTAGTTGCTCTGTGGCATGGGGGACCTTAGTTTCTCAACCAGGAATTGAACCCATGTCCCCTACATTGGAAGGCAGAACCACTGGACCACCAGGGAAGTCTGTTAGTATAGCTATTTTTAATTGAATAACAGAATATAAAAAACTACATAGAAAAAACTGTAACTCCAGTTAATGTTCTGTTCCTCTGGAAAGAACACACTTTCTTCTGTTAAAGCAAAGACTGATTGGTTTGATCTAATCACAGACTGAGCTGAGTCCAGCACAGGTTGCAGCTTTGGTCAAGTGCAGTCTACCTTTGTTTGCTCATGTTCCTAAGGCATAGCTCTGCAAGAGTTTGATCCAAGAGCCTGGTGTGCGTACCAAAGACTCCCTGCCCCCACTCCCCTAAGCTCTCAGCAGTTAAATTACTGTATTCCCAGCACCATAAAATTGCTGAGAACTTTTTTTTATTGCTTACCTTTTCATACTCCTGTTTCATGCATTATTTGGAAAATGTCTTGAAAGAAAAAAAACTTGTGCATCTGAGGACTCTCAAATTTGTCAAAGGGACAAATACTTTTGTCTCTTCAGTTCCACAAGATCCCCAAAGTCCTGCTGGCCCCCTCACCTCTCCAAAGTCCTCTGATAAGACAAAGCCTGAATTTGCAACCTTTTACTCTGTACTCAGAATAAGCAAACACCCTCATGGAAAAAGTAGCTATAGTACTTCAGCTCATCTCTGAGATTCTCCTCTCTAGAATCTTGCCCGTCTATTTTCTAGTTGTTTTAGCAGTTCTCTGATGACTTTAAGCAAGTACTTAAGGGTACCCACTCCAATATTCTGGCCTGGAGAATTCTATAGACTGCATAGTCCATGGGGTCGCAAAGAGTCAGATGTGACTTTCACTTCACTTCTATATTTCATCTAGCTTTTTGCTCTGGGAGGTATGCGGGTGTATCACAAGGTACTACATTCTAACCAGGAAGAAAAATCCTATGCCTAGCTGGTAATTTTTGAAGGCAATAAATAATGAAGCTCAGTAAGCATTTTTACTCCAGCTACAAATCACTTTCTTTCAAAACTGAACTACAAATATAACCTTAGTTGGTGAATTTTTTCCTTTTGAAGTTATTATTCAAGTTCAAATTGTGATACTTACAAATCTTATATATCTCAAGAGTCCTTTTTGTAAAGCTGTATTTTAGGAGAATAGTAAAAACACATCTTTGCAAGTAAGGGACTTTTGGTGGTAGAGGAGGGTAAAAGGAAACATAGAAAATACTAATAAACCTACCTTCGATGATGTGGTGTACATGGTGAATCTGGAATACCATTTGCTTGCTTTCTCTGCAACTCCTTTTCCAGCTGTGAACATACTGTTTCTTAGAACATCTAGTTTAGGTACTAGCAATGTATCTAAATTAAATGAAGGTGATGAATGGGTTAATGCATCTTGAGATTCTTCCCTAAATGGACAAGTAGGTGAGAAGGCTGGAGAAGACCAGAGTCTATCCCTTGGCCTGTCCTCATTTTTTGAGTAACTTTTAGATTTGGTAAGTCTCACTGGTCTGGGAGAATTAGGAGGCAGGCTAGATCTTCTGCATGCCTTGACCAATGTTGGACTTTTCTTAGTGGTGACTTTATCATCACAGGCCCGTTGTAAATCAATGCTTGGTGTTCGACTTGTCAAAGGACTGCTCATGTTGTTCATATACATCTCAATTTCTTCAGCTAAATCCCGCCTAGCAGACGGTGTTGAAACACTTTTGTTATCATCCTCCTCCTCTTCCTCCTCCTCTTTTTGCTGCTGTTCAGTCTCAGCAACCAAAAGTGAGAGGGGATCAAATCCTGTGGCAACATCAGTTTTTTCAAAAGGTTTCATTGAAAAGCTGCTGTTCAGGCGCTGACGACTCCTGGGATTTTGTGGAACAATGAACCGCGCTTTTGAACTATCTGTTTCATTGTCTAAGTCCTCTAAGTCAAAAATAACAGGAGAATCCACTTTATCTGCCAAACAATTAGAACCATCAAAAGGTATATCATCGTCACTCGATTCCTTTTCTATACTGTCTCTCTTTGATCTTAAAGATGGCTTCCCAATATTAAGACTATTTGGTCTTGTGCGTTTTGAGATTACATTTGAAAGAATTTTTGCATCAGCTCCTAATTTTTCAACCATATCTCCAGGGTTTGCTTCCTGGTTCATTCTGTTGAGCATAAGTCCCATTAGCACTCCTCCACTAAGATTACGGTTTCTATTTGCCCAGGACATTTGCTGCTGCAAATTAGGCTCATTGTCACTTTTATGTCTTTTCCTGAAGCATCTACTTTGAATGTTTCCTGTTTCATTTGTATCCTCAAAAGACGATATTAAGAGCGGCTCAGATGTGCTTTCTAAAAAACAAGAAAAGTGCTTTTAGCCATGAAAAATGAAATATGCAAATATAAGTTGTCTTAAATATTTAAGATACCAATAATAAAAATGATAACAGCAAGAATTTATCAAGTACCTGCTATTTCACAGATGCTATACTAAGGCACTTTATTTACATTATCTACCATAATCATTCTAACATCCTTATGGGTGGAGAAAAAGCTTATACTCAGAGAGATTAATTACCTAGCCCAAAGTTACCTAGCCCTTAAGTGATAGAACTGGGATTCAAATCAAATATGAAGGGTACGCTCTGAGATATAAGGATGCACTACTTTTAAAAATTTATAAGACTGATATTTACTCTTGGTATATTTATAATAACAACAATACTAATGAATTTATGTCCATTTCACCAAACTGATTAAATAAAAACGGTTATACAATTGTGGTTGTGCTAGGTAACTTGAAGGTTCTGAGTCTTCTGCCTATAAAAGGAAAAATAAAACCAAAAACACGAAGCCAAACCAAAGACAGCTATGTGAGCTTTATAAATAAAACTGATTTTTAAAACTCTAAATTCTCATGATCACAGATGTGGCTAAATAATTTTACTTTTTCTTTACATATTGATTCAAGTTTATAATACTTGAATGTGAACAGCAACCTTCTATTTGGAAACACTGTTCACTGCTTTTAACCAGAAGCAGAAATCAAGACTTTTGATCACTTTAATTGTCCTTATTATGTGGGAGTCTCCTAAAGCATTAGTCTAGGTATAGTACTGTCAACTACTCTTTTTACATGTTTTATCCAACAGAATTAGCTCTCTGTTACCTGGCAATTACTAAAACTGTGCCTTTTTTCCTGTCATATGATGCATTCAGGTAACAGGATAGGAGATAAAAGGGACTACTAGAGACCTTAAAAGTCTACAAACTAATATTGTTTAATAAGCATATATTAATAGCATTAATAAGAAAACTTTCCACTGGACAGGTTATGTATTATCAAAGACCTGGAGGAATCTTATAAGCCAAAGATAAAACTCGAGGATTGCATTTAAATAGATGAACAAGGGTTCCTTCACAAAGTAAGAACTATGCAAATGGCCTAAAGACAAATAAAGCTGGTTATCCAATTATACCAGGGGTCGGCAAACTACCACTGAGCCAACTCCTGTCTGTGGACTGTTTTTATAGTCTCAAATGGTATTAACATTTTAAGAGTTGTACACATCACACACATAAAGAACAGGCAATTGGGTTTCCCTGTGATGCAGTGATTAAGAATCCACCTGCCAATGCATGGGACACAGGTTTGATTCTTGGTCTGCAAAGGTCCCATATGCCACAGAGCAAGTAAGTGTGTGTGCTACAACTACTGAGCCTGTGCTCTAGAGCCTGGAGCGGCAGCTACTGAGCCCGTGTGCTGAAACTGCTGCAGCTCACGTGCCCTGGAGCCTGCACTCTGCAACAAGAGAAGCCACCACCGCAAGAAGCCTACACACTGCGACGAGAGCGTAACCCCCACTTGCCACGAGAGGAAGTTCGTGCACAGCAATGAAGAGTCAGTGCACTTCAACAAAGACCCAGCACAGTCAAAAACAGCAATAAATTAAACAAACAGAACAGGCAATAGAGACTGCATGTGGCCTGTAAAGCAAAAGTATTTACTGCTTGGCCATTTACAGAATAGTTTATCTGATTCTAAGTTGACATACATGCTAAATTCCACCAGACTAGGCTGGATGCTGCTCTAGCCCAGGGGTTGCCCTTCTTTAGATCTGTGAGCAGCTGTAATCCCTTCCTACTACACAGTCTTGACACGTTGCTTCCCATTGCCTGGAATTCTCCCTTTCAATTTCTCCTTCAGAACTCCTGTGTGCTCAGTTGCTCAGTTGTGGCCAACTCTTTGTGACCCCATGGACGCTAGCCCACCAGACTCCTCTGTTTACGAGATCATCCAGGCAAGAATACTAGAATGGGTTGCCATTTCCTCCTCCAGGGCATCTTCCCAACCCAGGAAATGAACTTGTGTCTCCTGTGTCTCCTGCGTCAGTAGGCAGATTCTTTACCAGTAAGTCACCTGGAAAGTCCACATCCTCATTTATTTTCTATTCATTCTTCAGATGTAAGCTCAAAAACCATATTATCAAGGAAGCTTTCTTGATCAATGTCTCCTAAATCCAGGTTAGCCTCTCTATTACATGCTCTCACCCTTCTTGACAGTACTTAATATCAGGCTGTTTTCACATTTACTTGATTATTTGATTAATGTTTTCTCATCCCTCCCATGTGTTTCTCTATGAAGTCAGGGACCATGTTTATTTTTTATTCTTTACTATATCCTAGGTAGCACCTGGCATATGGTAGCAGATAATAGGTGTGGAAAAACAATATTGCTGAATAAATACTGTCTTCTGGGAAACAACTGCAGCCAACAGACCAACCCAGAATGTAACACAGCATAATATATTACAATATGACATGTTATAGCTAAATGTAGTAGCTAAAGATAAAAAGCTAAGACATACTTAAGGCAGAATTAGGCCTAAAAACATATTTCAAAGTATCTTTTCAAGTTTAGAGTATGTTTCACTTCAGAGTAAATTGTTTTGTGCTTGAACTTTCAGTAATTCAATATACATTTATCAAAATGTTAAAATTCCTGAGCTTCCCTGGTGGCTCAGTGGTAAAGAAGCTGCCTACCAATGGAGGAGACTTGGGTTTGATCCCTGTCCTGAAAGATTTCACACACTGCGGAGCAACTAAGCCTAGGTGCCGCAACTACTAAGCCTGTGTTCTAGACCCCAGGGGCCGTAACTACTGAAGTCCGCGTGCACCAGAGCCTGTGCTCTGCAACAGGAGAAGCGACTGCAGTGAGGAGCCTGCACGCCGCGACTGGAGAAAAACCCGCCCAGCAACGATGACCTAGCGTAGCCAAAAATAAAGAAAATTATTTTTTAAAATGTTAAAATTCCCAAGATAATCATGAAGTAACTAACTATAGGGTGATGCTTTTAACTATCAAAACAGTAAAACATGTCTTTGGTTATTCCATTCTCATATCTTTTGGAAGCTGTCATTTATTTATGTAATGATATAAATAAAATATATACATATTGTACTGCAAAACATAAACTTGAAAGGTGTTTTGAATCCTAGGAGTACTGGTATACAAGAAAAAAGATACAGAAAGGTTAATTATTCCTATAAATCCCACATACAGTCTTTGGTAGGAATGATAAACCCAAAGTACTTAACAAATAGTAAAGTTTTCAAGTCAAAAATCTTAAGGATAAACTAACAACTTCCGTTCACACCTAGGAAACCTATCACAGGCTTTGAAAAAGTGACTTGTTCAGCACAGAGGGCAAAATTAAAAGCCATATGCTGAGTCAGATGCTGATGACTCTGACAGAATGTCAGAAACACAGGACTGTTGACAATCATGTGAAAATAGAAAGTTCATAAAAATAGATCTAAGAAAACCACAAGCATGAACAGAAAGGAATAAAAGAACAAGAAAGCCAGATTAACAAAGGCCAGTTATTAAGAGTCATAATTAGACAGTGAAGAGGAAGAACTAAATGGCTAGAAGCAATTATATGATACCAATGAAACAATTTTTAATCTTCAAGTTATGGCAATTATCTAACAAAGAAATGTGAAGACAGTTACAGATCACTTAACACATTTTTCCTCAGCTAGCTGCAGCAGGGGTCTGCACACCTTTTCTGTCAAGGGCCAGACAGGGAACATTTTACCCTCCGCAGGCCATACAGTCTCTGGCAACTCAGCCCTGCTGAGAGCCACAGACAAGACAGAGCCCAGGGAGGCAGCGGTGCGCCAACCAGCCTTTGTTCATGAATGCTGAACAGCGATTCATTTAATTTTCATGTGTCACAAAATCGATAATATTCTTCTTGGTTTTCTACCATTTAAAAGTGTGAAAAACCATTCTTTGCTTGTGGACCTGTACAAAAACCAGGCTGCAGGCTCAGTCTGGCCCATGGGCCAGTTTGCTGACCCCCGAACGAGAGGCATATCTACCTATGCTGTAGAAAAGCAAACATCACGGCAGCAGGGCCATGACAGAGCTATTTCGGCCTTCACAGCACAGGTCCTTCAATAATTGTTTAAGTTAAAATGATGCAGAATTGAGCTGATACAAAAATAAAGTAATTAGGAAATCAGACTGAAACACTAGAAACAGAATCTTAGGTCTGTTTAGTTCCCTCACAAAGTTTGTGAGACCAAATATTATCCAGGATCCTAAAATGATTTTTCCATTAACTAACTGATAACTTATGTGACATGCCAACAGTCTGACCATGCCTGAGTTTTCTCATCTTTGAAAGAGTGCTAGTATTTCCTCTCTCACTAATATAAGCACTGCTATAACAATAAATATAAAATACTATATATGAAGTGCTTTGGAAAGAAAAAATATTACGTATTGTTATCTAAACTGTCTGAAGAACTATCCTTTTGCCTCTGAAAACCAGGAATAAATCGAAGACTAAGGAACTCATTTAAAAACTGGTGAGGTGTATTAGTACCCTCAGAACTGATCATCTTACTTGCTTCCCATTTCCCCTCCCCAAAACTTCCCACATTCCAAACTCAAAAGATGGTTCATGGCTTGTAAGTATGTCCCCTTACCTTGTTATAATAAGGCTTGAGCAAACTGTATTATAAAATACAGAATTTAAACTACTAAACTATACCATTGAGAGGCGGCACAAATATAAAAACAAAAACAAAAAAACCCTGGAGAATTAAGACTTTAAAAACATAAGTCACTAGAAATACAGATACAAGTTATTCTGCATGTAACAGGAGTATACTATTCAACTTACCTGTGCTTTCTCCTGATATTTTATCAGCACTGTTATTTGTACCATTGAGGCGAACTATACTGGAGGAACTCTGATAACTGAGCTTAGGAAGACAATCAGCACTTCCCTTTGCACTCTCACACTCTGACACTGTAAAGATTAAAATGCAATTTGTTTAGATGTTATCTATACATATCAATGGAGCCATAAAGAGAAGTGGCTTTTAGTTCTAAATAGTTCCACCTAAAAAAAAGTAATAAGAAAATATTGAACACCTCTGTATCTATTTGTCAGTCAGAAATAAGTGATGTCATTTGAGTCGTCAAGGTGTGTATCAAACAGCTAAATACTGGTCATGCATGAGGTCCACGCATACAATGCATACCTTTTATATTTATTCTTTAGTTATGAAACACTGCTTTGATGGGGAGAGTTAAGTGGGAAAAATATAAATCATAGACCATTAATAAAAGCATTAAGTAAAAATATTATTAAACCCCAGGAAAAAGCCACCGCTTGAAGAAATATGTATTTCTACTATAAGTATAGTATTTGCTTGGAGAGTGTTTTGCCACTGAGACCACATACTTCACATATAAGGTATTTGTATACTGGAATATTAGGTGGTGGAGAGGGCTTATAATGTGAGGAAAGAGGAGTTTCCATGGGAAAGTAAAAAACAAAATTAGTACTTTGACACTTAAAGTGACTTGAATTTTCTATTAATGTAATCTCACAATTTTATACCATATCAACTTAGAACCTACAGGAACTAGAATCACTCCCTTTCTTATCTTTTTCTTCTTGAATGTCTTCAGTGGATGTATCCCCTCTTCTAACTTCATCCTTAGATAACGAATTATATCCAAGGTCAGACTGGCCACCTGGAAAAAGAAAAAACCCTATGTTGTTTATCATAAAATTCTTTAATAAGAGAAACTGGATTAGAAGATACACGTTGGTATTTAGGTTTACTCATAGAAATTTTTCTGGATAACTTCCAAATGAAAGCATTATTTTGTTAGCTCTTCCCCATCTCTATTAACGTAAGAAAGGAATGATCACAAAATGATCACATTTATTTTTGTCTCCACATTGTAGTCAAAAGTAACTATGTGTGTTTACAGTACTATCTGGGCTCCAAAAGACACAGACAAACCAAACATTCTTTATTCAGGTCCATGACCTTTCTGGGTCTGAGATCCAACTAAGCAGTGGAGAAGAAAAATCTGTAGGGAACTCTTAACAGAACACCCACACACAGATCACTGAAGCCAAATGTCTAAAAGATCTTACCAAAAAATGGGCCTGTTTAAATTTGTTGATACGTAATTAGTTTCTCTGAAAATTCCACTGAATAATTATTGAATTGCACATGAATGCAAATACATGGGAATGAGAAAAAAATCTAGTGTTAAATTTATTAAGCAAATGTTGCATCAGTATAAGAAAACTTCTAATACACTGTTCTACTAAAGGGGTACTCTATAATTTTCAGCAAATTGTTTTCACTAGACTGGCATCAAAACATAAGGTTTTGAATCCTAGTTCTCGATCTTAGGAGACATGATTTTAAGTAAACCATTTAACCTTTCTCTTTGAATCTCAAGTTCCCAGATGTATAATATAAAAGGCTGTTATATGAGAGATTACACATAAAATGATTTTATAAACTTGCAAAGAACTACTTAAACTGTATTATCATTAGGTGTTTACCTTAATAATTTTATAATTTTGAGTTTGTATTTTTTTCTAATCAAAGTTTCAGCTCTATTTCCAAAGAAACAAAAAATTAAAAAATGTAAAGATAAACTTGATAAAATTCAAGGTTTTATTAGGTTCTTCACTGCAGATATCCTTTTTAAAGGCCATTAGTTAAGACAGATTTTTTCATTTTTAAGACATAATGCCTGAGGATGACTACTACAACTCTGATTAAATTCACAACTGCATGAACAAGAAACAAAACCAGCTAAGGAAGAACTATGAAAATGACATTTCAATGTACACAGCTTATATTTATTACTCTCAAAAGTACACGTAAAGAGAGACCAAAATAATGTTAAAATTTGCAGAGCCATAAGTCTTCATATTTTATTATTAATGCTTGGATTTTTAAGCTTAAAGTTTCTGCTCATTAATATGTAGCTTTTATACTATATTCAAAAATCATGTCTAATTTTTATAATGTACAAAAGGGTAGAATTATTCAAATAATTTATTTTTAATGTGTGTCAGTTTTCATAATACTTACAGAAAGCTTATATACAAATCTTATGCTATCTTCAGTGCTAGGATGCTCTAAGTTTTAAATATGTTTAAATTTTTTATTGTGATTTTTAATGTGTATGAAAACTCATAAGAAGTTGCAAAAATAATACAGTAGGAAGAGTTCCTCTGTACCCTTTATCTAGTTTCTCCCAATGATAATATCTTGCATGAAACATGGAACACTGTTAAATCTTGGAAACTGATGCTGATATGTTACTATTAACTCAGATTAGGGATCTAAGTTTCTTTCTTTCAAACCCTAATAACATAAAAAAAACCTCTCATACCATGCTCCTAATACAAAGAACTTATCCTAAGAAAGTGATATGCTAAAGACACCTCTGTGCTTTTCAGAGTTAATTGGATTATCATGGACTAAAAACTCGAATAAACTCTCTTAACCTTTCATTTTGACTCAAGTAGAGAATGCATAAAATTGCATAGTTATTAAATATATTATCAAATGCCTACCATATAAAATTTAAAAAGACAAATACACCACTGAAAATTAAAATCTAAAAAAGACAGGTTAGCAAACTTAGTCCTTAACATGTATTGCAATAAATGTACACACAAGCACACACAGACCTGTGCTAGATCTGTCATCAGAAGCGTACACTTTGATTACACCCGCATTGAAAGGTGCCTGCTCCACAGTGTGCGTCCCGTGACCGCTATCCATGCTGCCATGACTAACAGCGTCCAGGTCACTGCCATCTGCTTAAGAACACAATTTGACAGCATTTTACTACTCAGGGAGATAACTAAAAATACATATTAGTTTGCTGTTCAAGCTAATAATCTACTAATACTGATCATGAAGACTGTCACATAATTAGCAAGATACAACTATAACGAAGGAGCCTATCATGAATTATTAATGAACACTAAAACAAGACCACCGAAGGTTGATAATAGTTACAAGAAAAAAAGTAAAATTTGGTGCTTTTCAAATGGGAAGAATAATATTAGAATTTGCTTAATGACAATGAAAACTAGAAAACATTCAATATTTTGAAACATTTAAAATTTCCAAATAGTGTAGATTATAATGTGTAGTCAATTAATTTTAAAGAAAAAGTACAACATATACATCCCTTAAAAACCTGTAATTACCTGAGAGAGCTGTTTGTGATAAATTTGCATGCTTCTTTAAAGCTCTTTTGAATTGTGCTACTCCTAAAACAACATTTCTCACTTTTGTCCAAAGAAAACAGCCACTACGACTCCTTGAAGGCCAAGTACTTTCCAAAACAGCCTATTCATTCAACAAAATAAAATAATTAGCGAAATAATTCTTATAAAAGAACATTCATTAGCTCTAGAGTTAATCTAAAGAATAAACACACTGTACAACCCAAAATAGAACAAAAAATATTATTTTCAATTTACAAAATGTATTTTAGATACTCTAAAATAAATGCTACAAAACCCTGCATCATTTATTTCTGCCATTAAACTAAGGTTGTAAAATGACAAAAGTTATATTTAAGTCAAAGTAATTACCTTGTTATAATAGCCATAAGTAATGGCGTTTGGGTCAATACCAGCTTTCTGCATTTCAAAAAGCACTCGAACAGCAAGCACTGGCTGATCATACTGACCACAGAGCTGCATAAGGATGCGGTAGCACACCTGCAACACAGACGTTTTGAGAGCACAGAAGCGAAATCTCTGTGCATGAACCTTGAATAAAACAATAAGGATGACTGTTACCTCATCAGGTGGATCCATCTTCTTTGACTGCATTTTTTTAAGTACATCATACGCTGTTTTCAGAGCCCTGACTTTTGAATGACATACTCTCACATATGCTGGGAGACAAATAAACCAGAGTCCATAACAGTGACGCAGCAGACACCGAGACCACATCTGAGGAATGGAAGAGTATCTCTTGGCAATTTTATGGGCTGATTTAATCTCCTGGGAAAAAATGCAGGATCTTATTAATAAATTTACAAACTTAAAATGTCCTTATTTAACTGAAGGCTGAATAAGTGTAACTCACATGCTTTTATAATGTTTCCCTAACACCTGTCTATAATTAATAAATATTCAAGCCTCTGCTTTAATCTGTATTATACAATATGTAAAATAAATTTCGAGGACAAGAGAACTGGTTAATTTGTTGAAGTCAGATTATTCTACATTTTCTTCACAACGCTTCAGGGAGCATAATGTGGGGTAGCAAAATATGGGAGAAAGAGTGTCATATTTATTTTTGTTCCAATGCGTGATTACATGAAGAATACAAAATCATCAAAGCACCTGTTTTGTTCTTCTGAACATGGGAGAAGGGCTACTAGGACTACTTGATTTTGAAGGCAATTTGCTCTTTCGTGTTTGTAGAAATCCTTCAGGTCTCTCAAATAAACTGTTCCTAAGAACTGGAAATCCATTATAGCTGTTTTTGAAAAGAAAAGAAAAACTCAAGCACATATATATGATCATACTGGTTACAAGCTAAACAAATTATGACCAATAACTTCTTAACTTATTTTAACTTCTAAACTCATTTTAACTTATTTTAACAGTCTTCCTCCATCAGGGTGTGATATATAATCAACAAATATTCATACTAATGATGCTTTTCTTACAATAATAGTTAAAAATGTAATAGCCAAATACATATTCAAGGATATATTTTGGAGAGAAAAAAGTGAAACACATTTAAATTTTGCTAAACTTGACATTAAACTCCAAAGTAACTCAAACAAATTTTACAAGTGAGTATTCATGCAGATAAATAGCAAACACATGAGATAATATGAGAATAGGTAAAAGGCCCACCAAATCAATACTCTTTCAGAGAGGAGAGTTAATATCATTGCTTGGATTAACATATTACTATAGAACTTTCCTCTTAAAAAATGCAAATAATATAAGTCAACCAGGACAAGCTCTCACATTATTATGAAAGGATTTATCAGGTTCACTGAAGAAGTTGGAGAACAGGAAGAAAAGATTAGACTGGGTGACTATGAGGAGGTAGACCTAATTTGCGTGCTAGTGTAGGTGTCTGGGCATTTAAAAGGAAGCAGCAGGGACTTCCCTGGGTCCAGTGACTGGGACTCCATGTTCTCAACGCAGGGGGCCCAGGTTTGACCCTTGACTGGGGAACAAGGTCCCACGTGCTGCAACTAAAGATACTACGTGCTACAGCTGGGGCCCAGCACAAACAAATAAATATTAAAAAATGGAAAAAAAGGTAGCAGCAGCTGGCTAAAAGAAATGCTAAAAACAATAGAAGAAGCCTCTGAGGAGCAAACGTATCCTACTTTAGATTATTCTTAAAGGCAAATAAATAGTCTTAATTACCTAAGAAGAAAACTAACTATAATAAAAGATAAGCTGTATCTATTTTATGTTATTATAAATTTATAATAAATTTATTACAAACCCAATAGAACAAGAAGTTATTAGTAATGACTGAATATTAAGTAGGAATAAAATAGCAAAGAAGTTCAGGAAAATCATGTCCCTTAAAAAAGTTCATTGTATGTATATGGTGTGATAATAAGACACACAGTGCATCTTATGGAAACTTACTGTCTTATCATTTTATACAGACTATGTAAGTATATATATGAATTACTACCTCTTACTAACAGGATCCACCGTGCCCATTAAAGACATTTATTTCCAATGATGGGTATGATTACACCAAAATCATATTAGTAGTCTCAAGGGAAAAAAATGACAGACTGTTTTAAAAAATGAGAACTTTTAAAGATAAGTAGTATTCTTTTTAAAGGACTAAATTTAAAGGTAAATTTTAAATTAAATAATTAAAACAAAACCACAAAAAGAAAAAGAAAAACAAAACTATATTAATGATATACCAAAAGATGTCTCTTAGAAATATAATGTATGAAACAGAAAAAAGAAATGAGATCTTGTTCAGAAAGAAAAAGAAAAGAGAAAAGGCAGACTTTTAAAAAATTATATGAGCAACATCAGCAATAGATAAAAATGAAGGGTAGGAATCAGGTAGCTTATGAATTAATCAATATTCAAAACATCAGTTACACCACTTGTGAAAGGAAGAATTTAATCCAAGTGATAAATGAGGATGTCCTGAAAACTTTCTTTTCAATGAAAATAGCAAACTATGATTTAATTATAGGTATAAAATGGTTTTAGAATCTTTAAAATAATAAATTATTATGGAAAATTTTAAAAATCATTTAAAATCTGAATGGAACTGCCATTTTAATGGTATATTAGAAACTATCTCTAGTTATAAGAAATGTTATATATATGTGTGTGTGTGTGTATAAAATACACATCTAGATGGATAGACAGACTATGATAAATCCACCTCTATCATAACCCTATCACTGTGTTCAGAGCTTTTCTCTTTCCCACTAGACTTAAAGGCAAGAACAATATATCATTCAAGTCTATATACCAAGCACTTAGCAGTGTCTGAACAAACTTCCTAAATTAACAACAACTAATTCCAACAGTTTTGAATTTCCTTGACTTTAAAACTCATGGAAAAACTAAAAGCCTGAAAAAAATTAAATCATACAAATCAAAGTCACAAATATCAACTCTAAATTAGATCAATATTTTTTTAAAAATTGAAGTATAGCTGATAATCCTTTTGTAAACCAAGGTTACATTAATCAGTATGTGTTGGGGGAGGGGATGAAAGTGAGTAAACCAATCTTAGAAACAAAAATCAAAATTCTATAATAAATGTGCTGCATTTTGGTGGGTCCTAACTTACAATTTATGAGAGCATATACTTATGCAGATATAGAGAGCTTCCTAAGTCTATATCATGCAAAACTATATATTTTTTCTTTTTATACCTCAAAACTTAGTAATGGATGTGGGATAAGCTTGCTTACCACCTAAAAATTAGGGATCTGTAAAGTTTGGATTTTTGAAAATACCACAGTCCTTAGAAAGCTACGTCACAGATGATGGATTGCTTCTCTCTTTCAATCTCAAACATTCTGCCTCTTGAATACCTGTACTGTAAAGGGGGTTCTTCACCATTGGGTAGATGGGGGATCTCAGGAGGTGTTACAAAAACAGTATGTTCACTTTTGAAAGATTCATCCAATTCTATAAGTCGCACTTCACCACTCTTGTCCATATCCACCTGAAGGAGTTAAAAATATTCGTATTAAAAAGATACTTTGACTAGACAATTGTTCATCTATAAGGGAATGGTTAAATAAACCATTTACACAACTAGATACTAAGAAGCTATTTAAAAAAAGAATGAGCAAGTTCTCTATGTATTACTGTAGAAAGTTCTCTGAGACAATTAAGTGAAAATAACAACATATTTAGTTTTCGCTTGTACTCACATAAAGAAATACTCAAAAATACTTTTTTAAGAAAGTAATTATCTATATGGCTAAGAGGAGATGAAAGGAATGTACTAGAATGGAATAGGATCCAGATTTCCCAATATATTACTTTTTAATGTTGTTTTGCATTTTGAACAGTGAAAATTTACTCAAGAAATACAACCTTAAAATGTTATTATATTAACAAATAATGCTATTTAAATGTGCATGCATGCGTGTGTGTGTGTGTATGTTGAGAATACTCGGTCTGTCTTTGATTTCGACTAAGTAAAATAAACTTCCCTAGGTTCTTCCAGGATATGTAGAAGCACATTTGTGTTAAGTTCTAGTCACATCAATATTTAAAGCATTTTAGTTGTCTGTTACCTCTAGATACTCTATGGCATGGTAATATTCATAAAAATAAAAACTTCATAGATTCTAAGCTTCCCAAAAGGAACTCATAAATAGCACAACATTCACATTAATTTAAACCAGATGTCATACATATGACAAAATAGAATGCACAGAACTTTATCAGGTTAGACAGAATTAATGTCACATAATAGGAATAAATGCAGAGTAAGCCTTATTAACAAGTTAAATCTTAAGGTAAGGATTTACAGAAGAGCAGACCAAAACAGGACAGAAAGAGCTTTACCATTTTCCTAACCCTTAAAAAGAGGTGATACATTCAGAGTCTTCTTATGTAAATTGTTGATTATAATTTCACAGCATTACCTGCTGTAATCTCTAGCATTAAAGAGTGTTTTTAATGGTATATCCATATAGTGAGCTAGACAATAATTAAAGGCATGTTTCAGAATTATAATTAATGACAGGAGAAAATGTTCACAAAGTAATAAAAGAAAACTACTAAGTAATATTTATGTGTGTCTATACACACATACCACAGCCACATGGAGTATGACTCTAACTTGTTAAAGAGTGTGCCTATACTGTTATATAGGTATATTTCTGTGTGTGCACACTCTCCCACACGCGCACACAGATGCACACACAGTTAGCAAAATGCTACCTCTGCATGGTGTTATTACTGGCAATAATTTTCTTCTTTGTATTATTTGTTTTCCAATTAAAATAATGAATATGTATTATTTTTACTTGCTTTATAAAAATTACAAAAGCGACAAACGTTCAGAATAAAAATGTAAACAAGGAAGACCATACTACTTTTAGGATAAGCACTTATTTCAATTCTCTCAAAGGATTTAAAAATTAATCAGTATATTATAAAAGAAGGTACCTTTCTTTTTAGCCTTTCAAGACTTTTATACAGTGAAACAAGCAATGATATAATAAATATAGTAAATTGGATAATCACAAACCCAGCTAGTACTCAAAATTTATACAATCTTTTTTAGAAAGCAAGATATGTTTAAACACATCCACCTTATCCTTTTTTTCCCCTCGGGCTGCGCTGACTTGTGCCATGGATCAAACCTGTACCCTCTGCAGCAGCAGTATGGACTCAACCACTGGACTGCCAGGGAATTCCCTTTCTCCTTATTCTAAGAAAAAAACCTAATATTAGAAAAAGTTATCAGTATTAAAGTTTGTTTTTTTTTTTTTTGGCAGGACTGCAATAAGCTTCCCTGGTAGCTCAGATGGTAAATAATCCACCTGCAATGCAGGAGACCTGGATTTGATCCCTGGGTCAGGAAGATCTCCTGGAAAGGGAATGGCAACCCACTCCAGTATTCTTGCCTGGAGAATTCCATGAGGTTGCAAAGAGTGGGACATGACTGAGCAACTAACACTTTCAGTTTTTGGGCTTCCCAGGTGATGCTAGTGGTAAAGAACCTGCCTGCCAGTGCAGGAGACGTAAGAGACATGGGTTTGATCCCTGGGTTGGGAAGATCCCCTGGAGGAGGACATGACAACCCACTCCAGTATTCTTGCCTGGAGAATCCCACAGGCAAAGGAGCCTGGAAGGCTATATATAGTCCATGGGGTCGCAATCAGACATGACTGACCACACATACGTACACAATAACAATAAACTGGAAGTCACCTACGTGACAAAAAATAAGTAAATAAAGTATGATACACAGATGATATATACAGTCATTAAAAATCAAAGAGTATGGAGAAGAAAATGGCAACCCACTCCAATAGTTTTGCCTGGGAAATCCCAGGGACCGAGGAGCCTGGCGGGCTACAGTCCATGGGGTCACAAAGAGTCAGACACGACTAAGGGAAGGAAACAGCTCCAGGAAAGCTGAGGTGCCTGCCCGAGGCCCCAGAGCTTTTGATAGCAGAGCCAGAACTGTGGCTGAGGACTCCCAGGTCCCAGGGCTCTTGATCCTGGCCTCTCTCACCAGATACGCGTGTGGAACACTAGAATCTAAAATATGCCTGAGGGTTCCCTGGTGGCTCAGTGGTAAAGAACCCACCTGCCAACACAGGAGATGTGAGCTCCCTCCCTGGTTTGGGAAGATCCCACATGCCTAGGAGCAGTTAAGCCCATATGCCACAACTACTGAGCCTGGGCTCTAGAGCCCAGGAGCCGCGACTCCTGAGCCCACATGCTACAGCTACTAAAGCCCACACACCTTAGAGTCTGTGCTCCGTAACAAGGGGAGCCACCACAATGAGAAGCCCATGCTTCGCAACTAGAGAGCAGACTCTGCTCGCTGCAACTAGAGAAAAGCCCAGGTAGCAATAAAGACCCTGCACAGCCTTAAATAAAAAAAATCATTAAAAGAAAAAAAATGAAAAGAGTAAAAGGTTACGCAGGCTTCTGGTTGGACAAGACAAACTAAACACAACCATTTACCTTCAATCCTTCCTGAAATCTCACCAAAACAAGCGTAAGGAGATTAAAAAACAATGAAGGCAAAATGAACTGGAGAGAAGTCAACAGCAGAGCTGAGTTCAAAACATTTTAGAAGCTGCACAGTACCTTGATGAGACCTATGAAAGCTAAAAACCACATGTCTGGCACTGGGGAGGGGATAGAGAAGAAAAAACAAAAAGTCAACCATTTTGCTCTACAGTGCACCAGAAAGGTCAGGAATGAAGAGCATGATGCCCCTGAAGACAGGAGGGCAAGTGGGTTGAATCAGGAGAATTAGTTAAATGCCTGCATTTGAGAACTCCTAGACCCCTGCCCAACCCAGTACAGTTAGGCCATGACCTCTCCCCAACAGCAGAAAACTGGGTTGGGTCTCTCTGAGTCAATCAGAGAAACCTTACATTTGAAGATGCCAGGCAGAGCTGGGGAAGATGAAGGAGATTAATACCATAAAACAGGTGAAATAAGTAAAACTTTACATGTCACAATAAGTGGAAAATCTTAGCTACCTTCCCCACTCAGCTCTGAGAATACTTGTGGTCAGGCTTATGCATTCCAGGCTAAAGACTGGAGATATCTCTTGGGGAAACTATGTAGCCTAGAAGAATTACAGACACTGATCAAATAGGGACTCTAATGAAATAGTTGAGTTCCTTTATGATCATCAATCTCATACCTAAGGAAGCTCCAAGCCTCACCTTCTAGAAAGAGCTCCACTGAGTTCTCTGCCTCATGTGAAGTCGCTCAGTCATGTCTGACTCTTTGTGACCCCATGGACTGTAGCTGACCAGGCTCCTCTGTCCATGGGATTTTCCAGGCAAGAGTACTGGAGTGGGTTACCATGTGCCTCATACTTGGTAACAAATACCAACTAAAGATCACACACAAAAAACCAAAAACTTGAAAAAGAATAAAATAAATATTAAAAGGTTCTCAGAAGAAGAGACAATGAAAGGGGAAAAAACCCTTCAAAATAACTAAAATGAATAAGCCTACATCCATGAAACAAGAAGATGCTATAACACATACACACATAAGAAAGAGGCATTCAGAGAATGAGAAGGAGCTTAGGGCAATTATAAATATGATAACAGAGGTTAAAAGTATACTATAAAGGCTAAAAGATAAAATTGAAGAAATCTGGAAAGTGGAGAGATGACAAAGCGACAGAAAATAAGATGAAAACAACCACCAAAAAAAAAAAAAAAGAAAGAAAAAAGAAAATTAAGAGGATCAGGCCAGGAGGCCCAATACACAAACAATACATATTTTGGAAAAAGAGAACAGAGAAATTGGAGGAAAGTAAATCTAAAAAAGGATAAAAAACACAGGACTTCCCTGGTAGTTCAGTGGTTAAGAATCCACTGTGCAATGCAGAGGACATGGGTTCGATCCCTGGTGGGGAACTAAGAGCCCACATGCCTCAGAGCAACTAAGCCTGCACACCACAACTAGACAGTCCATGTGCCACAACAAAAGATGTGGTGCGAGGCAAGGAAGATCCCGCGTGCAGCAGCCAAGACCTGATGCAACCAAGTAAATAAATAACCTTAAAAAAATTATAAAAAAGAAAAATATGAAAGAAAATACCCCAGAATTTGAAGGCCATGAGTTATAGATTAAAAGGGCCTATATATGTCCAACTCAGAGACGAAAATGAAGGCTGACACCAGGCATATCCTTGTGATTTCAGAACATCAGGGATCTTAAATGCTTCCAGAAAGAAAAAGAGATCAGGCACAGAAGATCAGAAATAAAGACAGTACCAGACTAGATGTTATTCTCAACAATAACATCTGAGGCCAGAAGACAATGTAGCTAATGACTTCAGTTTTACATTTGACCAGATTAGCAATCAAGTATTAAGGGAGAATAATAACATCTGCAGACAGGCAGGGCATCAAAATGTGTACCTCCCATGGAGTCTTTCTCACCAAACCCTGAAAGCTGTGATTCACCATAACAAGGAAATAAGGCAAGAAGGAAGTCACTGAAGCTAGAAAGCTGGGGATCCCACTCTGAAGGGAGGTCAATACAATTCCCAAGATGATGGCGAAGGAAAATCCTAGGATGACAATCTAGAAAGCAGTTCAGACTGAAACACAAAGCTGAAAGCTCCAGCAAGAATTAAAAAAGGAAAAAACTGATAAGACTATTTAACATGTTACAAAAATTGAGATTTTAGATTTTTTTTACCTTCATAGAAGAGCTTAGAGATGAAAATAGTACACACAAAATTAGAAATATAGCAATTGTTAACTTTAGGGAAAACAAAGTCCATACATAAAAGAAAATTTAATTACAATATATACATATGACCTATCTGTAATTGCATACAAAGTGAAATTTGCAGACAGGCATATTGATAAAATATCAATTAAAATATCAACATTGAAAACTATTTGACCAACTATGGGAGAATTTTGCTGATGGCAGTAGATTTAACCTTAATGGATAATATATAAAACAATAAGCAGCAATAACAAGACATTATTTGGAAATCTTAAAGTAAATAACTGATGAAATAGCTGAAAGAGAAAGTGGTTGCCTCTGAGAACAGAAACTAGGGGTGGGGAAAAAAATGGGACCTAAGCCTTGTAAAATCATTTGACTTTTTATACTATGCTATGTTTTAATGTGGTAAACAATAAAAAAATTACTTTTTAGAGATTTGGCAGCAATATAAAATGTTTATAAGATCTGGTTATGTAAAAAATTAGGAAGTATATTACATTTATGTTAAAAAAAAACATTGAAAGTAAATGCAAAATGGACATTAGGGCACTGAGCTTATGCAGTTTTTCTACCCTTTTATTTTCCACACTTCCTGTTACTTCATAAAACAACATTAGGAACATGTCAATAATAACTCAAAGTCACTGGTGTCCCTAGAAGGATATAATGTTCATCAGTTTAGATCAGTTCAGTTCAGTTGCTCAGTTGTTTCCGATTCTTTGCAACCCCATGGACTACAGCAGGCCAGGCCTCCCTGTCCATCACCAACTCCTTGTGCGTGCTCACTCATGTCCATCAAATTGGTGATGCCATCCAACCATCTCGTCCTCTCTCGTCCCTTTCTCCTCCTGCCTTCAATCTTTCCCAGCATCAGGGTCTTTTCCAATGAGTCAGTTCTTTGCATCAGATGGCCAAAGTATTGGAGTTTCAGCTTCAGCATCAGTACTTCCAATGAATATTCAGGACTGGTTTTCTTTAGGATGGACTGGTTGGATCTCCTAGGAGTCCAAGAGACTCTCAAAAGTCTTCTCCAACACCATAGTTCAAAAGCATCAATTCTCTGCTGCTCAGCTTTCATTATAGGCCAACCCTCACATCCATACATGGCTACTGGAAAAAACCATAGCTTTGACTAGATGGACCTTTGTTGGCTGAGTAATGTCTCTGCTTTTTAACATGCTGTCTATGTTGGTCCTAGTTCTTCTTCCAAGGAGCAAGCATGTTTTAATTCCATGGCTGCAGTCACCATCTGCAGTGATTTTGGAGCCCCAAAAAATAAAGTCTCTCACTGTTTCCATTGTTTATCCATCTATCTGCCATGAAGTGATGGGACCAGATGCCATGGTCTTAGTTTTCTGATGGTGAGTTTTAAGTCAACTTTTTCACTCTCCTCTTTCACTTTCATCAAGAGGCTCTTGAGTTTTTCTTCGCTTTCTGCCATAAGGGTGGTGTCATCTGTGTATCTGAGGTTATTGATATTTCTGCTGGCAATCTTGATTCTAGCTTGTGCTTCATCCAGCCCGGCATTTCACATAATGTACTCTGCATATAAGTTAAATAAACAGGGTGACAATATACAGCTTTGACGTACTCCTCTCCAGATCTGGAAACAGTCTGTTGTTCCATGTCCAGTTCTAACTGTTGCTTCTTGATTTGCATACAGATTTCTCAGGAGGCAGGTAAGGTGGTCTGGTATTCCCATCTCTTGAAGAATTTTCCACAGTCTGTTGTGATCCACACGGTCAAAGGTTTCGGCGTTTTCAATAAGGCAGAAATAGATGTTTTTCTGGAACTCTCTTGCTTTTTCAATGATCCAACGGATGTTGGCAATTTGATCTCTGGTTCCTCTGTCTTTTCTAAACCCAGCTTGAACATCCGGAAGTTCATGGTTCACATACTGTTGAAGCCTGGCTTGAAGAATTTTGAGCATTACTCTCCTAGCGTGTGAGATGAGTGCAATTGTGTGGTAGTTTGAACATTCTTTGGCATTGCCTTTCTTTGGGGTTGGAATGAAAACTGACCTTTTCCAGACTGTCCATGGGCAACCCCGAAATGAAATGAGAAGCTCTATAGGATATGCAAACATTTTTATGTAGATGAAAAGAGGTTAATGTAATTATAACAGCAGCAGTGATAACAAAGTAGAGAGATGAACCAGAATAAAAAGGTTACAACTGATACCAAAGGACACTGGAAAGGAAGCTGGAAACCAATGGAGTGAGAATTAGGTGTTTTAAAAATTTTATTTATTTATCAGCTTCTCCCTCTCAGACCTGTCCCTTTGTTTGCATAGGAAAAAACCTATGGACACGGACAATTGCTGTAAGTATTGCAAAGTCTACTAAAATATTAAAATTGTGCTCTGTAAGCTGTGGTACATATATACCATGGAATATTACTCAGCCATTAAAAAGAATTCATTTGAACCAGTTCTAATGAGATGGATGAAACTGGAGCCCATTATACAGAGCGAAGTAAGCCAGAAAGATAAAGACCATTACAGTATACTAACACATATATATGGACTTTAGAAAGATGGTAACGATAACCCTATATGCAAAACAGAAAAAGAGACTCAGATGTATAAAATTGTGCTCTGTAAATTCAGTACCTTGGGATAACTTCCCTTAGCTTGTCTACTAATAAAATCTCATTTCAACATTACAAAAACCACCATGTAATAAATGCTTCATTTATCAGTTGGGCATTTCTGTCTTTTGGAAAACATAGTGACATCTGTCTCTATTGGGAGAAAAAAGAAATCCAACACCCACAGCAGGATAAAATTAAAATAATTTCCATATTCTCTTCATATTTTTTTCACAAGACATTAATATGCTCAGAAAACACTGCAGAGGGATGCTTGGGAGACCAAGAAAAACCTTACCAGACTATTTGTTACACAAATCTGCTTTCAGTTAAGCTCCATCCTATAGGAACAGATTGTAAGGATTTAAAATACAATCATATGAAGAAAAAGAACATATGGCTTTCAAATTAGTCATAAATGAAACACAAATAATTCTCATATATTGTTTTTCTTAGTCCTAGTCAGCATTACCCACTCCAGGTTTTTTAAAATTGACCAAATGTTTCCTGTTTGGATAGGCTAAGATCAAAAGAGGAATATGTCTAATTTTTGTTCAATCTTAGTCAAGGATTGGCTGAAGCACTTAGAATATCTAATATTATTTAGTTTTCATAGCCAGACTGCCAGAGGGGATCTGTTCACTTAAAAAATTAAGCTCACAGTCATTTAGCTAAGGAATAATCCCATAAGAATGTCTATTTTAAAAATATTATTGATATTCAAAAACCATTTACACATTAAAAGCAAGCATTGACTTTCTGTGCTTAATGAACTGAAACTGTGCTATTAAAATATGAAAAATAGTAACAGCACTGTACAATTATTTACTATTTCAAAGACTTCTGCTTAATACTAGGAATACAATTAACCTCTATTAAGATACATTTTATGATATCACAAACAAAATCACTTTTAAGTAAGAAAACGATACACTTTGGATTTTTGACATTTTATTATTTTCTCTAATAAGAGTTCCTTGAATTATAATAAAGCAAACACAAGTAACTATGTTTTAGTGAGTAAATTTCCCAGTTTTGACTTTCTTAGTAGTCATCAAAATTCTTAAGTATAATATGAATCCACTATATACAAGTGATATTTTGTTGGATCCAGACTTTGAATAGGTAAAGAGCATTTTAGGAAAACAATCTGCCTAGACACAATAATTACACATTTAATTGGGTTGTTTCTTTTTTGAGACTTCTCAGAATTTATATTCTTTAAGTCAATCATGCCTCACACTAACTTTTATCAACTAAACAGTAAGTAACCTATTTTCAGAAAATCCTAGACAATACAGAAATTTTAAGTAATAAAATATCCTTCTTAGAACATGATACTCCAAATATCTAGCAAAATTATAAATCCTGTATGTCTTACAATATTGTAAGAATTTTTTTAAACCATGTGATACCATTATATGAGTTTTTAGCTGAAACACAAACTTGTGAAAGCAAGATACACAAAATGAGCAAGAAGTAAAAGGGAACAATACAAGATTTTTCTTTTCTGCACTGTTAATTGGATTCTTCCAACTAATTCAGTGTTCCTATGTAGATTCATAAATTTATTGGCTAAAGCAGGCTATTAGCAAACCCTGTCACTAATTTGGTCCCATATGATTCAGTTGACTTGGCACAAGGAACAATCGTTACCCAATTATTAATATATGCCATTGTTCACAAGGGAAGCTCAGCACCATAGAGCAAGCCAAGTGCTACAGAGGAAAAACATTCAAAGTGCATGCTAGTTAGAAACATTTTTATTTTGAAAAACCAACAGAACTATTCCTATAAAAAAGGATTTAGAGAAATTATTCTTTAAAGCATACGCTTTTATTCTTTGAACACCTTTTCTATTTATTCTTTCTATTAATATTTAACTTTAAAAGCACCAAAAAAGGCAAACTTAAAAATTTAATTAAAATATTGAAAAACACATTCTTAGTATAATGCTACAATGAAGACAAAATTATCAAGGACCTATAACGTTACTTCTCAAAATAAACAGGATTTCAAGACAGAACTCAACTTACAAAAAAGCAGGGTTCTGAAAGTCTGTCTTATTTGTATAGGTTATTCAAACTACAAAAAATGAATTTCCCAAAAACACCAGTACCTTTTTGGGGTGATAGAAATGTTCTATGTTTTGGGGTCATGGTTACATGGAAATCTATATTTGCCAAAACTTACCAAACTGTACACTTCAAAGGTGCATTTATCATTTATATACTTATTACAATAAATTTGGACTCTAAAAATTTGTCCTAAAAGGTGGTCAGAATACCAATCCACCAAAAAGAAATTTAATACATATTTCTGGCACAACAATATAGTCATGCACCATCTGAACTACAGATAGTCACCACATATATCAGTGTTTCTTTGAGAAAATGAATTTTGAGTTCTAAGAAAATATTGGCATATATCCACCTTTTCCCTATTCTAAAGCATTTCAGGGTTTCGCTGATGGCTCAGCAGGTAAAGAATCCACCTGCAATGCAGGTGGGTTGGGAAGATCACCTGGAGGAGGAAATGGCATCCTGCTCCAGTATTCTTGCCTGAAAAATCCCATGGACAAAGGAACCTGGTGGGCTGCAGTCCATAGTGTCTCAAGAGACGCACATGACTGAGCAACTAAGCAAGCAAAGCAAAGCATTTCAAGGACTAGGGTGGTTATTTCTGGCATCTTAAGTTTGTCAACTCTCTATCAGCATCATAAACAGTGTTTTTCCGCATCAATTATGCCTCACATGTTCTAATTTCCAGATTAAACTCCGATACCTCATTTGCTGGCAACACCCAAGAGGAATACTTAGACTCTGACACTGTGCTGTCCTCATGTTTACAGGGACCTACCCTCTTCAGGTTCTGACCCCTTGCAACAGTCTGTCCTGCAGCATGGACACTCTCTTCACCCTGCTTGTCCTCTGGTCTCCCCATGCTCCCCTTGCATGGATGAATGCTCTCCTCACCATCTTGGGCTCCAACACCCCAAGCTCAGCTGCTCCCCCTTCACCCTTCAGATTCTGGGATACTCTCTGGGCCACTGTTCCCCGAGCTGCTCTCTATTCAGCATGAATACTCACTTTGCTCGACCTCACCAATGACAGTGGACTACAGGGGAGAGGAAGGTTTCACAGATGAATATAATAGAATTAACTCACTTAATTTATGCTACAAATGCACTCCCAAATTGTAGAAATATTCAGGTGAAATGTTATGTTCTATTCCTACTCAGTGTGTGACAATCCACTTCAGATCAAAAGGAGAGGTGAAAATTAAGGATGTTCAAGTTAGAGGTCCACAGACTTGGATAAAATCCCCTTAGTCTATAAATGGACAGGAAGGGTTACAGACATGGTTGCTAAATAAAACTCATAATTCAGTAAAATCCTGCAAAGTTATAAGTTCCGTAACACCTAGGAGGCCACCAAAACGTTCATAATAAAGGGTCAATGGTTAAATGGAATTAATTAAAATTTTGTTAAAAGCTGGTTAAGTTATAAATAGAAACTGTAACTCAAAACATTTATAACAGTCAACACAAAATAAGTTAGGGCACTGTAGACATACTGTATGACTTACTTTATCTACACAATCATCAAAAAACGCCAGGCTTGCATCTTTATCACTGACGAAAGAACATTCCTCAATGAAACGAATAAACATTTGTGTTTTGGTCATCATGTTATAGAATTTCTGATGTGACCGGTCCCGACTTCTTAAGAAAGCTGTTCAACATAAATTTGCAATGTTAGTATATATAATGAGAATTTTTGAGCTAGCAGGAACTAGATCAAACATGTCATCTATACTCTCCACACTCTACCATTTTGCAGAAAAAGAAACAGACTCGTAAAGGAGACATGACCTGACAAAGACAGCAATAGGAAAGGAACCTGAACCTATTCCTTTGAAAGGAATCTTTTAAATCCCCCAACCCAGGGGCTCCTATGCTTGCCCAACACTGCTTGGCTCCCCTGAAAGCTGAAAGCATCAATATCTTAACACACCTGTGACATAACAGAGTACAGTGGTACTTTTCAAATAGTCTCTTCTGTATGTTTTGCTACTGGGGTTGTATTTAATGTGCCTGAGAAATAACTAACTCTAAGGAAATGGATTACCAACTGAGTTGACAGACACATACTCCTGAAATAGACAAGTATATTTTAATAAATATGAGCTACTAACCCAGAAAGCAATCATCACAAAGTTAAGCTCAATAACATGAAACTTACCTTGTAGAGCGAAAAGAGAAGTTGCATCTGTGGCTGTCTCAGATGGGGCTTGTGTTATTGGTCTTAAGTATGATCTATAACCTTTTAAAATAGAGGCCATGAAACACAAAAATGCCTCTTGGATTTCCAAATCTATCATGTGCAACCTCTTTCCAGAATTAAAGTCATAATCATTCATTGCTAAGTCCATAAGTCCATCATCTCTTGGTCTCTGCTGTACTGTGAAGAAATACAGTGTTAATGTTTTCTCCAAAACTGTCAAAACTAAGGTTCATAATGGTGCAATTATAAATCTGTTGCATATGTGATTCAAGTCATTACGCTGTATACCTTAAACTTACACAGTCCTGTATATCAATTATATCTCAATAAATCTGAAAGAAAAATAATAAATGTGTTGAGTTCTCGAAAGAGCTCAAGCTACTTCAACCATTGTTTACATAACTCCTTAACATACAGTAAAACTTGAAATTGGTCTAAGGACAGTAGCAATGCTCAATGTTAATTTCCCGATTTTCATGGTGATTGCACACAGTAGTGATGTAGGAGAATGTACCAGTTGGTAGGAAATATACATTCCATTTGGAGACGATGGGGATATCTATTCTCAAAAAGTCAAAGGAACAATGCTTGTGATTGCTTCAAAATGTAAAAACGTTTTAAAATATGAGGAACAATAAATCATCTTAGGAAGTTTTGTGACATTCTTATTGTCTAAGAAAGCAAAAAAGAAAATGGGCACTGGAATGGAAGACCTAGGTTTTAATCTTAGCTTCATCCTTATTAACTGTATGATATCGGACAAGCTACCTCCCTCAAATTTATTATCTCCATATTTGTAAAAACAAAAGAATGTATGTGAAAGTGCTCTGAAGCTGTAAAGTGATATATAATCCTGAAAAATACCAGTATCTTTTAAGCCTGTAATTTTAAGCTTTAGATTCTGCCCTTCTGTAGAGCTGGATGGGCTATTTCACTTATTTTAATAATGCTTGAATACCGCCATAAAAGCTGCTGGACTTCTCAGCTATTCAAAAGTAGTGCATGAGCTTTTAGAAAGCAGTTAAGTAAGTAGCTTAAATAAAATTCCATAGGCAATTTATTTGTTCTATAGGATACAATTTTTTTCTACTTGCTGTCATTTTTTTCCTATCCCAATCCTTTGAGCCACTTGTGAATTATCTACTTGTTGTAAGGCTTACTTTGTAAACACTGTCTTTTCCTGTGTCTGCTTCCAACAATATTATAGGTAACCTTGAACTCTTGAGGATGTAGGCCTCCTCCCATGTTTATATTTCACTTAATACATAAATGAGAACCTCAAATATTGCTACATGTTTACTGACTACTTTTCATACAACAGCATCAAATTATGAACCCTGAATGGACTGTTGTTATTAAATAATAAGAAGCTTAGATAAATTGAAGGCTTAATTCCTTTTATCAGTAATTCTGGATCACTATCAAGACACTCTTATGTAAGCTTTGAACTGAAATATGCCAATTTTCACTTTAATTTCTGAATGCTTTTGGCAACCTGTTTTCAAATTATTTGAGGTAGGCCACAGCATTAAGATCTACCAAAGGTGAAAAGCATATGACCATGCTCCCACCCCATGGAAATCATCAGCATTTTCTAATGTAATTTAAACCATCTGTCTCAGACTTTCAAAACTAACTTTCTATTTTATGTACAAAGAAAACACATAAATAGAAACCAGTATTTTTCCATAGTATTTGAAAATAATCACCTTAACCTCTTTTTAAATTCTATTATGATATAAACTTCATAAAATCTCCCATTCGGTTTCTAAAAACTTGCTTTAATGCTCATTCTAAAAAATTTTCTTTTAGATAAAAACTATCCTTTAACAAGTAAGGCAAATTAATTGGAGACCTTTCTTCAGATTAAATTACTTCCTTTAATTAAATTATACACTTACATTTTGCCAGTTGCTGATGCAAATTATTCAGTGTGTTCATCAGATTTTTACATGGTTTCTTTGGAAGTATCTTCCAGGCTACATTTTTCTTGTCACCAGTTCTGAGATTAAATGATAACAATAATATATTTGTCAGATTAACATGGGGAGAGGTGGGGCAGGTATATACCTGTTATTCATAAAAAGGGGAAAAGAGAAAACACACTGAATAAAAATATAGCATACAGAATATTCTTGTTAACAGGAGAAAAATACCACAGGTGTAAAATGGACTGCTTAATGTTGTAAAATTAATTTATTTGAGGGTAGAACTTTGTATTAAATATAGCTTAAAAACGTATACTTATGTTGATACTGAGTCAATTCCACTTGTGCTGGAATCATGCAAATTACTCCAAAATTTAATGTGGTGGTCATCAGATCCCCCAAAGGAGGAAATGGCAACCTACTCCAGGATTCTTGCCTGGAAAATCCCATGGACAGAGGAGACTGGTGGGCTACAGTCCATAGGGCCACCAAGAGTCGGACAGGACTGAACGTACACACGTGCATACATTACCCGTAAGCTCATTTAGAGTCTTTAGACACTTAAATATTGGGGAAATCCTACTATTAGAGGAGTTTTGTTTTTTCTTATAGACTCTAAGACAAAGCACTCTAGAATACATTCAGTGAACTTATGATCCATAAACCTTATCAAAATACTTTGATATATTCAATATTTAGTTTCTTAGTTCTCTAAAAAATAAGTAAAATTAAGTTTCTTTCAGCAAAGAAATAATCTATAATGTTAGATTATATGAAAGAAGTATAACATCCCAAAATACTTTCATAACTATAAAAGAAGATATCTGACAGTGATATCTTTGTTTCTATGATGAACTCCAGTAATCTCCTTTATCACAAATATTACCACACAGTTGCTCTCTAAACTATAGATGGAACAGAAAAAGAAAAGAGCATGGTGATAAAACATGGTAAAGCTTTTGGACTTAACTATATAACTTTGTTGACTCCATTCTCTATTTATCAAAACTTTTTACTATTTCAAAAGCAATAAATACTCATTTTAGGAAACTTGAAAAAATGTAGAGAAAAAGGAGAACAAAAGTAAATCACTTATGTTCTAACCACCAAACTCAACAACATGGTGCAGGTGTTAAATGGAACATGCTGAACTTTTTTTTTAATGTTCCCTAAATTTCCCACAGAACAAAAAGGGCAAATAAAACTCTACAAACTAAACAAAGAAAAAACGAGTGGATGGGAAAGCTTAAGCTGACAAAGAACTGTCTTGGAATCTACTCTATCTTTCCACAATGAGAAAAAAAATACAGACAGGGCAGGGTCAAACTGCAGATGTCCTGCTGTGAGATTTTATTTCATTTATAGTGTGACCAGGACTATGCAACCCTGTATTAAAGTGAGAACACAGTGTAAAAATACTTGGCATTATTTTCTTGCTAAAAGTTTCAAACACAGCACTCCCACTGTGCCTGAGCATTCACGGTGTGTCCCTTGCTAGATTATTAGCAATTTAAGAGAAAGGAGTGTATTTGGTTTATCTTTTTATTCCCAGTGCCTAGCAAAAAAAAGTGTGTGTGTGTGTGGGGGGAAGGACACTTGAGATGTCTGTAGCATAAACGAATGAACAATATTTTGGTATCATTTCATTACATCGAATTACTATTATTTATTCACATGATTTTCCTCCTTTTGCCCTTGATAGCATCACTCTAAAACTTAGTTGAGGAGAAGCACTTTATCTAGTACCTAAGTTTGAATCTATGACAACTTTTTGCATTTTCATTCATGGTGAGTTCCATTTATAAGATTACTAGTACAGAATTAGTTAGCCAATAATTCGTGGCAGAAGTACTAGTTATGGAGTCAAACCATGGTGTTTTCAAAATCAGTTCTGAGAGGATAAGTTACGTGCCTTTTGATAAATTACTAATAAATCTAAGTTTTGGTTTTCTTATCTGTCTGGCAGAGTGCTTAGTAAAAACTACCTCACAAAATACAGAGAATAATAAGAGATACCTGAGGCTATGCATACAGTTTTATGCCTAGTACATTATCAGATATTAACTTCCCTTTGGAAACTTCTTGACATTCATAACATGTTCTTTATGTATTTATGAGTCAGAGAAGGGGAAAGGAAACAACAAATTTCATATTCAGAATTTTTCTTTCAAATTTCAGGTTGAGGTTCTAGAAATTCAGGAGGAAGGAAAGTGGAAAGTGATCAGTTCACTGGTTTAGTCCTGCCATAGGTTTGGCAGGGTGATAAAACCAAGAAGAAAGACCACTGATGAGTGCAAACAACTCATGTTTTTTTGATTTTTTTAACTCATTAGTGATCAAAACAGAAAGTTAAAATAAGAAAAAAATTATTTTAATAAAGTATAAAAAGAAGGAAAACATAATTTATTACTATAATAAATACAGTGTACACTTATTTACCACATGGCATTTCAATTTTTAAAAACATTATGTCATGTAACATTTAACAACTAGCCAAAAAAAAGAGACGCTACTTAATTTGAAGAATTAAACTGTAAAAGGGCTTTGGGGCTTTACTAACAGGGTAACTCGCAGTTATTTTAAGTATGTCCTGTGGATGCAATGTGGTATTGCATCAATTTCCTCTTCCCTGAAGAGCTTAAGTATGATTAAACTGAAAATAAAGGACACAAGAGAAAATACTGAATAAAAGAAAAGCTATATAGTTACAGTAGGTACAACTTAAATATTATTTCAATAAAGAGAGAAAATTATAGAATCCTTATATTCCTTACATAAATTTCTAAGGCATAAGATTATAATATCTCTTAACTATTTAAATATCTGAGGATTAAAACCTTCTCCAGTACACTAAATCCATCTCATCAAAGTATAGTAAGAACTGATTCAAAGATGGTAAAAACCCCAAATATTAAAAAAAATATAGCTCAACAGAATTCTAGTTATAATCACAAAATATACCAAAAAAACAAAAAAAGCTACAAAGTTGCAAATTACAGAATGTAGAATCGCTGAAACAAACTTACTGAGAAATGGTGTTGGTATCTAGGTCAACACAACTGACATCTGGTGGAGGGTCATAGAGATCAAAGTATCTTGAATCAATTCCTACTATGAATGGACATGGTGCACTCAAGACATCTGCTAAAGCCAGTGGGCAGAGAGGAACATAGGGGCATGGCCAGTGGAAAGGGAAAATCATCTTGGATAAAAGATAAGAGAATATTTAGCTGTTTTAACATTGAAGCATAATTCATTGGCAACATAGAAAATTGTCTTTTAAATATTTATACCTAAAGTAGTTTAATACTTGTTAAATAATTACAATTAGTGTTAATGGTCAGAAGATTAAAATTAATTACACTCTGAATTTTAGTTAAGCACTGAAATAACTTTAAATTATATGAATAATTAGGTTTAAAATGAAACTCACTGCCAAGAAGAAACTGTGGTACTCACAGATACTAATGCTTCTGTCACACTGGTAAGCACAGAAGGCCGTAAGGAATGAATGAGAATCTTATGCTCTGTCACTGCAAACACCAGGAGCGTCACAGCATTCTCAGGGCCTAAACTCTGGAGCAGTGTGGAAAACTTGCCACCACTGTAAATCCAAACAAAGATACAGAATTAAAAAATAGAGATCCAAACATCTCATTGTATACAATAATTTTTTAAAGTTTATGAGTAGGTAGGGTTACAGTTCACATGATATATTCAACTTTAAACATGACTGTTGCTATTTTGTAGGGAAAACGCTGCATCAGAAACACACTATGAAAATAATGAAGTTTTATGAGGTTTTGAAGTCATCCACATCTTCTGCCTTGTATTAAATATGGAAAATGCAAAGTTATCCACTTCCTTTTTTGTATAAAATGATCTGCCATGTAGATAATGTTCAAATAAAGAATTCTATGTATATACAAAAGGTTGTTATATGATTCCACTTATACAAGTGTCCAGGACAGGCACATCTGTAGAGAAAGAAGTAGATAAGCAGTTGCCTAGGGCTGGGGAGGGTGTCTGTGTGTTTGTATATGAAGGGATGTTAGAGGTAAGGGAGGGTAACTGCTAAAAGATACAGGTGTTTTTTTGAGCTAGGAAAATGTTCTGAAATTGATTATAGTCATAGCTGCAGAACACTGTGAATATATTCATTGAATTGTACAATTTAACTAGGTGAACTGTACGGTATGTGAGTTATATACCAATAAAGTCATTACCAAAAAAAAGTCTCTTGGTAGTCTCAGTATTTCTAGTTTATTCTCAGTTCAAACAAAGGTTAAGAAAACACTGGTCACTCTGGGCCAAGACCTGGTGATGAAATAATCTGCAATTCTTACAAAATTAACGTCAAAGATGGCAGCTGTTCTCCCTTAGGTACGTGCCACCAAATAACTTAATTATATTGTAACTACTTCCCTGCTAGAAAAAGTACATGGCTAATTAAATATCAAGAAATGATACTTTAGAAAAAACATATTTCATAATCTCTGAACTTTTAAGGTGGTGAAATACATTATTCTATTCCACGGGCTAGTATTTATAAGTAACTTTTTATTTGGGGGTTAATTTTAAAATGAATATTTTTCAGAGGATATTTAAAGCTAAAAAATAATCATTTTCATAAACTATAGACATATGTACTCATTTATGCATTAACAGTTGCACACACTTGATCATAGTTAAGTGGATATGCAAAATACAAAACATTACTGTAAAAGTTTTTCTTTGTTCTTCAAGAACTTTAACCTAAATTTTAAGTAAAAGAAATTTAAATAAGAAACAATTAGGTGAGAAATATTTCCATCAACATTTACAATTCTCCCTGGGAAAGACAGAAAATACTTGAATGCTATTTTAGCTTACACTAAACATTTAGAGAAACACAATGAAGATTTACTTGCCTCAATGGAAGAGGTGAAGAAACAGGCTGACTGAGGATCAGATTATCATGTGGTGATAACTGAAAATAGATATGAAATAAAGTATTTCAAATATAAAGAATAACTTTAAAATACCACCTTCCAGTAAAAAAATTTCACACACATACATATAGATGATGCCCATAAAGTTTCAATATTCCCATTCACCAGTTATAGAAATAGTCTAAATTACTTACTAAGACCCTAAAAAATATGTCCTGATGACTGACCTAAGTACTAATTCTTCTTACTCTAAACCATATTCTTTTCTTCTATTCCTCAACATTTCCCTGATGCCATTTTAACAAACCTGTATTGAAAGAATAAACTGTTCATTTAATATCATAAAACCAGGGTTAGCTAATCTATGGCCTCAGGGCAAATCCACAGATCACCTGCTTTTATAAATAAAGTCTTATCAAAACAGGCATGCACATTTGTTCACATGTTACGTACAGCTGCTTTTGTGCAATGAAAGCAGAGCTGAGCAGTTTTCAGAGAGACAATACAGCCTGTAGAGTCTGAAATATTTACTGTCTGGTCCTCAACAGAAAACACTCGCCAACTTCAGCTGTAAATCTTTCATGTGTATGCAACCTGAGTGTGCTGTATTCTGACACTAAATATCAAGAAGCAACTCGGGATGATATGTAGATATGCAGACTATTTACAACGCTTATCAAAATGATTTTTTCTAGACACTTTATCTGTATCAATATATTAATGCAATTAATCTTCATTTTAAATTTTATGCATATTTACACAAATATTAAATATCTTTATAAATAATTTCTAATTTTGAATGATACTCCACTAAGGGTTGTGATAAATACAATAAGGCACATACAGTGATAATACATGAAAAAATTTTCTCAAGATCACTTCAAAAATTATGCTTAAAAAAACAACTTACATATCGACAGTATAAACAAAAAAGAAACATAAACAAAAAAGGAAAGATAAAGCCAACTGGGAAAAGAGATGGGGAAAATAATTTATGTTCACTTTAAACTTCCTGTCACAAGGATGTGAGCAATTCTTCCTGCAATTAGGAAAACACACAACTTTTTCTTTCATCTATTCTAATACACTTAACTTGGAATAAGTGCCAAAGGCAAAACTTTTAAATACCAAGAATAAACTTAGGGAAAGCAGTTCCTTTTTATGTGATCAAAATGTCTACTGCTGTCTACTTCGTCAAGTCTACAACCCTTTATCTAAGAGGAAACATTAGATGTTGGCTGGGAGGCAGTTAATAAAATCATAAGGGTCCAAACTCCAGCATGAAGCAGCATCTGGTTCTCTTTTGACTCCATTTGATGTTTGTTTCCTCTTATAAAACTGTTATACTTAGGTTACATTTTGACAGAGTCCATAATCATTCAATAGAGCACTTATATCAAGAAAATCTTACCTGAACTAGAATCCGTGGTCTCTGAGGAGATGGAAAAGGAACTTTATGCATAAAATGAGAAATATGCCTTAAAAACAAACAAACAAAAACCTAATTGATTCCAAAGAGAATACAATATGCTATAAAGGTCAACATGTCACTACAAGTTCATGGTGAGTCAAGAGCTCTGTGTACTGATAATTTCGAAATCCCTGCTACCACAAAAACAAGTGAACAAACAACTAAAACATTTGTATCATTTAAATTGCTTCTGTATAAACCCACCCAATAAATTTCCATATTAATATTCTCTCATATCCAGTAATAATTGTGTTATCAATGTCTCAAAAGCCATTTTAAATTCTACCTTATATGGACATTACCAAAGAAGCTAATTCTTGCACTGCAAAACACTTATTTTTAGTCAATTGCACATATTTTAAAAATGAAGCAACCATTGAGTATTTCAGAAAAATGAAGGAGTTTAACTATTTCTAAAATAAGAACAGTATACTTTCGATTAACAAGTTAAAAATTCTATTGCTGATTTTTTTGGCTTTTTCCCCAGAAGAAGACAGATAAAGAGATAGATTGATGGGTTTTGTTTTGAACACCATGGAAAAGGAAAAAGGAAACAATAGTAAACAATCCATTTTAAAGAAAGAGTTATTTTATTTCTATATTACTTTTAAACTATTTCCAAATCAACTTGGCTGCAGAACTGAGATAATTTCATCTGGATAGAAAACATCAGAAGAGCATGGAATCGAAAATATCTAAAGTGAAAGTGAAAATGTTAGTTGCTCAGTCGTGCTCAACCCTTTGTGACCCTATGGACTGTAGCCCTCCAGGCTGTCCCTGTCCATGGGATTTCTCAAGCAGGAATACTGGAATGGGTTGCCATTTCCTTCTCCAGGGGATCTTCCCAACCCAGGGATCGAACTCAGGTTTCCCAAGCCACCAGGGAAGCCCAAAATATCTACGTTCAGTTCAGTTGCTCAGTAGTGTCCCACTCTTTGAGACTCCATGGACTGCAGCACACCAGGCCTCCAAGTATCTAAAATGATATCTTAATGATATCTATGATATCTAAAAATAGTAAGGAATATAATAAGCCCAGATTATATGTAAAATAAGAATCACAAAACCTATTAAAAAAAATTTCCAGTTAGGATCTCCAAACTTCACAAGATACTAAAAAATGAAACATTTATGTCATTTGTTAGAAATAAAATTATCTAAAATAACAAAACTGTAGATATAATTGGAGCTTTCCAGATGGCTCAGTGGTAAAGAATCCGCCTGCCAATGCAAGTGATGTGGGTCGGTAAGATCACCTGGAGGAAGAAATGGCAACCCTACTCCATTATTCTTGCCTGGAAAATCCCATGGACAGAGTAGCCTAGCAGGTCACATTCCATGGGGTTGCTGAGAGTCAGACATACTAAGCAACTGAATACAAACACACACATAGTTATAGTAAGAGAAATATTACCTAATTGAATCAACCAAATCTTTTTTTCTCTTGAAAAATTTAGCTTCCAAATAAAATCCATTCAATTACCAGTACAAATATACCATACATAGTGGAAAGAGCTGCCAAATTTTGACCCAAGAGGGCTGCTAACTTACTTCTCAATTGGAAGGACATGAGGTCCAGAGATGGAATAACGATATAGAAAAGTCAAAAACTTCCTGAATGCATCAAAAAAAGGCCAGTGAGAGAGAAGACAGATGCATTTATTAGTGTGAATTGTCTTGGAACTATCAGACTTCTCATTTGCTGATGAAGCTAAACCCAAAAGGAATCTCTGTTTTTCTGTGAGATTCTCCTCGGAGTATGGTTCATAAAACTGAATAGCAGCACCATAGACCTGGAAAACATAATACATTTGATAAATATGCCTTATATCATTTACTCAAATCACATCATTAGTTAAATATTTAATGGATGAGCTATTATGAGCCATTATATGCCTATGAGCCAGGCAAGGTGCCAGGTACCAGAAACAGTGGTGAAGAGACATTGCTCTTGCTTTCTTGAAGTACATTAAATTTTAACATTGATGATGACAGCAGCAAAACTACACAGTGCAACTGTCAGGTTCCCTTATTTATTATTGGAAAACAGTATGTTTAATTAAATTCATTTTATAAAGAGTGAAAACAATTGTGTCGATATTCTCTATAAGAAAATGACTGAAAACAATGGGTTGGCCAGAAAGTTCATTTGGGTTTTTCTGTAAGATGCTATTGAAGAATCCAAACAGACTTTTTGGCCCACCTAATAATTATTTAGTAGAGAGCAGGACAGAATTTTAGATAAGGAAATACAAATTTCAACTTCAGACAATTCACTGAATTTCTCTAGACCTCAGTTTCCCAATATATAAAATGAAGATATTACACTAGAAGATTATCAAAGTCCATTTCAACGATAATAGGCTATGGTTCTAAACAGCACTGCATATTTAATAAAGTCTTAGTATTACTTTAAAACTTTGTAACACAGAAAATTAAGCAATGCAGGATCATCACTTGATAACGAAAAAAATCTTTCAGCATATTCACAAGAAAAGCATTTGCGTATGTAAGACAGAATGAAAATTTTCTTTTTCTATGTCTCCGGATATAGTTATTTTAACAAAGTGAAAGAGGTGCATATAATAGATCTAATTTAACCAGTTGTTGTTTCTATTGTTCCTGCATATAAAGCTTAAGACTTGAAAATGTACAAGAAAACTGCAGATATCATTTGTTAAATAGAGTACCTTTTCAGCTGAGGCTCCAGTTAACACAAACGTAGAAAATACAGGGAGAGGGTATTTGCTATTTGATGGCCAACATTCAATAGTTGCACCCATTGGTAAACAAAACAGGGGAACAGATTCTGGGAGTGAGAATGACTCATAATCTTCTTGAGGGTATCTACAAATTAGACCTATAAAAACAATAATAAATATTAGCTCATCATCTCTTGAATTTAGCAGCTCATAATTTGAATGATGCTAAAATGCTTTGTTATTTAACACATCTGGAAGACTAAAATACTATATATGTTCACCAAGTAACTCTGAATGCTTTAATAAGATTCAAGTGAATTTTAATCCTTAAACTAGTCATACTAACTACTTAATATTTATCAAATTTCATCCACAAAGGTTAGTAAGGCAAACAGGAAAAGACCATTCCCTGGTAGCTCAGACAGTAAAGAACCTGCCGCAATGCAGGAGACCTGGGTGGGGAAGATTCCCTGAAGAAGGGAATGGCAGCCCACTCCAGTATTCTTGCCTTGGAAAATCTCATGGACCGAGGAGCCTGGTGGGCTACAGTCCACGGGGTCGCCAAGAGTCAGACATGACTGAGCGACTAAGCACACACAAAGAAACACACACAAGTACGCACACACTCCCCTCCCGCCCCCAAGACTCAGACGGTGAAGCATCTGACTACAGTGCAGGAGACCCTGGATCCCTGGGTTGGGAAGATCCTCTGGAGAAGGAAATGACAACCCACTCCAGTACTCTTGCCTGGAAAATCCCATGGACGGAGGAGTATGGTAGGCTACAGTCCATGGGGTCACAAAGAGTCAGACACAACTGAGCGACTTCACTTTATTTCACTTTCCTAAAAATTCATTTTGTGTTCATACTACCTTACAGCATATAAACATACTATTTGGGGAGGGAATTTTCAATATGCCTATATTCACTTTACTAGTTTTTGATAGCTTTACCTCAGGGTTTTTTTTTTTGACACATTAATACAGATATTCTATAGGACTATATATATAACTTCTAGCACAAATATGAGAAAAATTATACATAAAAATAGAAATCACATACTTCCAATGTCTTTAAAATAGTATCAACTTAAGCCAAGCTTCTGAACTATATGAAATTATATGAAGATTATATGAAAATAGAGTTTCAAGTGGTATATGATTTCATGTTAAATAGACTAGTTGACAAAGCAGTCCAGGTATCTTCTACTTAACAAACCCTCAAGAGCAGACTCTTTTACTGGATTTTGTGGGACTAGAAACAGTAACAGGTTTCCTAAGCTTGAATCCCTAAAGTCCAGTGGAAACCATCATGACACAATGTTAAAAATAAAATGACAAACTGGGAATATGAGTGGTTGGTCTGTCACTAATAGCTGTTTGACTTCAGACAAGTCATGTACCTATAGGTCTCCAGTTTTCTCATCTATAAAGTGAGATGAACTAAATATACTGAGGTCCAAGGCAATTCTAAAATTCTCTAATTATATGCTGCTGGCTGCTGTTAAATCACTCAAACATGTCTGACTCTTTGCAACCCCATGGACCTTAGTCTGCCAGGCTCCTCGGTCCATGTGATTCTCCAAGCAAGAAAACTGGAATAGGTTGCCATGGCCTTCTCCAAATTATATGCTAGCCAACCAGTTGATCTCATGAGGATTTACACTAAACTGTCCATTACTTTCTCAAGTCATGAAATAATGGTATAGCCTTTAAGAAACTACAGAAACAGCAATGAACTGTGGATCCTAGAAAATCACAGGCAGAAGAAGGTAGGAGTCTAGGATACTAACTTTAAAATTTTATTTTTTGAAAAGTTGAATCTGCTTTCTTATAAATAACTTGATATTTTGAGGCTTCTGGTAACTGAAAATTTCAACTATGCATTATAAAATTATAAATTATTTATATTTCTGATTATTTTGAAATATAATTACATATAAACTACAGACTTGACTAAATTTAATATAAATATTAGGCTTCCCAGGTGGCACCAGGGGTAAAGGATCTGCCCAGCAATGTAGGAAACACAAGAGCTTCAGGTTAGATCCCTGGGTCAGGAAGATCTCCTAGAGAGAGAAATGGCAACCCACTCCAGTGTTCTCTCCTGAAAAATCCCATGAACAGAGAAGCCTAACAGGCTATAGTCCATGGAGTCGCAAAAGAGTCAAGACATGACTGAACGTGCACACAGTACAGTAGCAATATAAATATTAAGGAAACTAATTCAAAAGGAATGTAAATATTGTCCTCATATTCTCTGATTTAAGACTTTAAGAGAATGATATCTACTTATTATTTACTTAAACCTATTATTTTTAAAAAACCTTGCCTTCTTTTAAAATTAATATTCCTCTAAGCATCCAATAAAGTATGGATAAAGACAAAACAATCAAAAGACGTGTTATAGTCTCAGTCCTGACATTAACACATTTTAAGGCAGAGTTTTTTTTTTCTTTAATCTTATTGGTCCCATAATACATTATATATTAAGTATCCCATGAAAAATTATACTTACCAGCTTTGTAAGATATAGTGTTAGTCTTTGCCACTGATTTTTTATAACATAAGTACACTGCTGATCCCCACTGAATTTGAAAAAAAAAAAAAAAGAAATATCATTAAACTTTAAAAGGCAGTAACTTAATAAAACAGAATCTCTTTGATTTCTGCAGTATGTAATGACAGATTTCTTTTTATTTTCAGTTGGTTATTTTGCTGGCATTTCATTGGAGTTACTGCCCAATTTTCTTTCAGAAATAAAAGTTAATGTATTTTTTCCTTGCAACAGAAATAACATGAGGAATACAACTATTTAAAACAAAACCAAGCCACAACAATTTAGATTTTATTCTAAGTTCAAACTTTGGACAGAAATGACAAACAAGTAATATCCACTCATGTGGATGTAGATGTTCCTTTTGATTCCACAACACCTTTCAGATATTGCCAGACTTTTCACAGTTCTTTATACCAAACTCAAGAGTTGTACTTTGCCATATCCATTTCCCTATTTCCTATTCTGTCATGAATCTATTCCAAACCAGGTTTTAATCCTACCATTTTTTAAAAGAACACTGTAAAAACTTTAATAATACTAATTCTAATAGTCAATTCTTAGTCTTCATCTTTTTCAGCCTCTTAGCAGATTTTGATATCATTAATGACCCCCTTCCTGAAACATTTTTCTTTCTTGGCTTTTGAAGCATCACACTCTCCTGGTCCCTCGCCACCATATCTCTGGCCAGTCCTCAATCTCCCTTGTAGAAGCCTCTCTTTTCCTGATCATTAAATGTGGTCTCTTCTCTACTTTCTCTAAAGGATCTCATTTATTTGGTACCACGCTTTTAAATAACAGCTACTTCCAAAAGAGTCTCAAATTCCTAGTCCCCAAAGGAGATGGAGAAGACTGTGGGTAAAGCCAATCTGAGAGTAAAGGAGTTTTAGACACAGTCAGTTTTGAAACATCTATTAGACATCCAAGTGCAGAGTCAAATGGAGGTAAGGTGAGAAGTCTGAAATGGATGTGTAACTTAGAAGATGCCACCACTTGACAAGAGGTGATAACATGCATTCACAAAGCATACTTCCTTTAGGTTTAGACAGCCCTCCTTTCACCACTTTATATGCAACACCAAGTCTGCTTCTACCTTCCTTGGTCCTCCTTACTGCCCCTGTCTTCTTGTTGCTGTTGTTGTTTTCCTCCATGCATAGCACTTACCACCATTTGGCTTATAGTATATTTTGTTATTATCTGCCTCCCACCACTAGAACATAATAAGCTCCATGACGGTAGAAGCTTTGTTTTGCTCACTGCTGTATCTGGAGCACCCACAACAGTGCCTATTATATAAAAATACTTAATAAATACTTGTTAAAGGAATGAATGTGAGGTAATGTGTTTGTGCATACATGATGGAGAGCGCTTGCATGGACCAGTACATGAGGACAGATACTTAGCACTGAGAACAAATATATATAAAGAAAATACACTTACTTTAAGAAATACATTTTAAAAATATTAAGAGACTACCATAAAAACACCCATTTACTAACCACCCAGCTTTAACAAATGTTAACAATAACCATATTTGCTTCCAATATCTTAATATATAAACAAAAAAATTACAATTTAACTAAAGCCTCATCTTCCATTCCTTTCTGCCCTCTGAGTTAACTATTGGCCTGAAGCTAGTGCATTTCATTCACTTGTATTTTTAAAATTTCTACTATGTAAATATATACATCTTTAAGTATATATCATTATTTTGTATGCTTTGTAACTTTACATAAGTGGTGAAGTGCTGAATACATGCCTTTATGGCTTGCTTTCTCACTCATCAAAATGTTTTTGAGAATTAGTAAAATTGATACAGATGTACTTTCTTCATCTCAACTGGTAGATAGTATTCCATTAATGAAACACTTTATTTATCCATTCCCTTACTGAGGGACATTTAGGTTGCTTCCTCTCCAGGGTGCTGTTATGAACAATGTTGCAGTAAGTTAGCTCCTCATCCAGAAATTTCCCATTTTTTAAACTTTTTTAATATGTCCCCAAACAGATTAGTATGTTAAATCATACTTATTTGGACATTAAGTTATGCTTGTTACTCCGTTAGATTTTGTTTCTAATAGACAGTTTAATATTTTCACATCAAAAGAATGGATATATAAATTCAAGTGGATATTATAGTGTCAGCAGATTGGGCCTTTAGTTTATTTGGTGGTAAAAATTTTATAAAAGGTCCTGCATAGCAAAGTCCCAACTCTAGTTCCCAATCAGCCAATTTTGTAAAGATAACAAAAAGCCTTCAGTAACCTTTGTGATGATAAAAAGGGAACTATATATGACCATGTGGATGTGGTGGAAACCAAAAGGAATATCCTAAAATAAAAGACAAGGACTTAGAGATAAAGTAAAAGTTATAAGGCCCTGGAAGAAAAGAGCCACAGATATCAAAACTAAATACGAGAAGGTTTTCTAAATTTTTTCTTACAAAAAGGTTCAGCAAAAAAGAAAGTAGGAAGGGCTGTTGTTCTTAAAATACTTTAAATGTTTAACCCATAAAATATCCATACTGTGGTTTGCCATGGCAAAAACATTTCTTCTGGAATTACGTACATGATTTAACTATTTGCTTGGTTAATAACTCTGCTTTTCTAAGTAAACTTGCTAAATCAAGTACTGACATTCTTGAAAGGCTGTAAAACAAGAACCATTTGTACAGAGTATTAAAAAAAAAAATACTCTCATTGAACCAAAAACTGAGGAAAAAGTCCAAAATTAGTCCAAACATTTGCTGTGTGCATCAAAGCACCTGGTCTAAATATCCTTAACTACACATTTTCGCAGTTTTGGATCACATGACATTCTTAAGTTCTCTTCCAGCTCTAAAATATTATTATTCTATTCTAAACAATCTAAGTCCAAATCACTTAGGGCTTATGGTCCAAAGCTTAAAAACTAGTCATTCTTGAAAACTTTTCCCATAAATTTTTAATGGGAGGTAGAGAAGTAGGGGAAATATATTTTGAGACCAAAGTTGTAATCCTGGTAGAAAAATCATGTAGGAATTTGAAGAAAGACTCAATACGCATTTCCTCATGTCCATTAGAATGGTTTCATTCTTTTTTTTTTTTTTTTAGCTTTTTGTTTTTTAGGTTTATTTTCTCCTGGTTTCAAAAACTAGAAGATGTTGTCATTCAAGCTACCTAATCTGCCCAAATCAAGAATAATCTATAATATAACTATACTCCTGAGCATTATCAGCACATCAATAATTTATTCCTAACCATTTCCTGATTATACACACATTCAACAGATATGAAAAGAAGTTTCCTGCATTGCATGTCTATTTTAGCATTTCTGAAAGAGATAGAAGTCATTGTGTGTCTACTCTGAAGATCTAAATTTACTTTTACTACCTTATAGACAATAGAAACAGAGATTGTTAATAGATACAAACCACAACCCATTGCTTAAAAAAGACATCGACCACTAAGATCAGGACAGTTTCTCTACATTCAGGACTGATAACCAGAGTTAAGAGAAAGGAAATAAACATTTAAGAGGTTTTTATTCCTATAATGTTTCTTAAGGGAACTAAGAGGAGCTTAAACATTGGGCAAAAATAAAAGTTCTTCCTTACTGTATGTTAATTACATCTCAATAAAAATGAACAAAAAGAAAAGCTCTTTCTCAGTTATTAAATACACATAGAAGGGACTGGATAAGCAGAGTTAACTAAGGAGTAATTAATAATAGCTAACTTTTGTATAGCACTTACTATGTGCCAGGCACTATCCTAAAGTTCTTTACAAATAGCAAACATTTAATCTTCACAAAAAACCTGTGATAAAATACTACTTTATCTTTGTTTCATGAATGAGGAAACTGAAGCACAAAGAGTCAAAGAACCTGTCCAAGACATGTATCTGGAATGCAAATACAGCAGGTTAGCCCGAGTCCATTCTGTTCACATTAGGTTATACGCACTCTCTCTTTTCTTTTATGCTGCCTCTTTACTCTTCCAGCAGAGAATTAATACTCTGACAACACTGGGACCAATACATCAGGGTAAGGAAAAACAGAAACTTACGTCTCTGGTTTTGGTTTCAATGTAACGATTCTACCTTGAACACTTTGATTAATAAGACCTAGTAATGGTTCCAAAAAATTTACTTTCAATCTAAAATGAGCAAATCTATAAAATAAAGGGAAAAATCACCAATGGGTAAATGGCAAGTATCTTTGTGCCTGAACAACCTTGCTAAAATACTAAACCAAATTTGAAATGAGGTTAAGCTGGACATTATATTACAAAAAAGTTCAAAAACCCTTTTTGCCATCACTATCAGTACCATATAAAGCTTTTAAAACTCATTTGCTACCATGATCTTCTTCCTCCACCATAATCTCTCCATTGTCACACATCATCAACAAATCAACATGCAAGGATGGGACAGAAAGTGGATAGAGGAGGAGGTTTCAAAAGTAACATCTCAGGCAAAGACCAGAAGCAAAAAACGGCTTGGAATTTGCAAACTCCCCAGGTGGAGTTGTGTGGCGACACCAGCATCACTGGAGATCACGTGTGCTTCCTGTTCAAGTATTCCTTCAGTTACATGAGCTCCAAGATCAAGCCCTGAGCCTTTGGAGTGGCAGCACTGACTCTAAGACCCTAGACTATCAGAAACTAACCCAGGGGGTATCAAATAGTGAGAACTCACAAAAAGGAAGCCACTATAACATAAGACCTGGCATTACCCAACCACCAATAGCACCCTGTGAAGGACCCCTTATCTAAACAACAAATTACACAAAAATACAAACCCAGTCATCCGCAAATAGGATTACCACCTCACTCAGCCTTGCCCATCAGAGGAAAGAAAAACAAAGAAACAAAAACTCAACACAAATCTTAACCTATAAGAAGCTTACACAAACCACTGGACCAACCCTAGAGGGCAGAAACCAAAAGGAAGAAAGAATTCAACCTTGAAGCCTGGGAAAAGGAGACCTCAAATACAATAAGTTTAAAAAAATAATAGTGAAAAGGCAGAGAAATACTACACAAATAAAGGAACAAACTAGAAACACAGAAGTCCAAATAAATGAAGAGGAAATAGGCAAACTACCTGAAATAGAATTCAGAATAATGATAGTAAAGATGATCAAAAACCTTGAAAGCAAAATGGAGAAAATGCAAGAATCAATTAACAAAGAACTAGAAGAATTAAACAATAAACATACTGAGACAAACAACATAATTACTGAGATTAAAAATAATCTAGAAGGAATTAATAGCAGAGTATCTGAAGCAGAAGAATGAATCAGTGAGCTAGAAGATAAAATGGTAGAAATAACTTCTGAAGAGCAGAATAAAGTAAAAAGAATGAAAAGACTGAGAATAGTCTCAGAGACTCTGGGACAATATCAAACGCACCAACATTCAAATAATAGGAATCCCAGAAGAAGAGAAAAAGAAAGGGTATGAGAAAATTTTTGAGGAGATTATAGTTGAAAATTTCCCCAACATGGAAAAGGAAATAGTCAATCAAGTCCAAGAGGCACAAAGAATCTCACACAGGATAAACCCAAGGAGAAACACCCTAAGACACAAACTAATCAAACTAACAAAGACTAAACACAAAGAAAGACTATTAAAAGCAGCAAGGGAGAAGAAACAAGTAACAAACAAGGGAAACCTCATACACTTAACAGCTGGACTTTCAGCAGACTGCAGGCCAGAAGGGAATGGCAGGATATATTTAAAGTTCTGAAAGGGAAAAATCTACAATCAAGATTACTATACCCAGCAAGGATCTCATTCAAAATTGATGGAGAAATCAAAAGCTTTTCAGAGAAGCAAAAGTTAAGAAAATTCAGTACCACCAAACCAGCTTTACAACAAATGTTAAAGGGACTTATATAGTCAAGAAATACAAGAGAAGAAAAAAGATCTACAAAATCAACCCCAAATAATTAAGAAAATGGCAATAGGAACATATATATGGATAATTACTTTAAATGTAAATGGATTAAATGCTCCAACCAAAAGACACAGACTGGCTGAATGGATACAAAAACAAGACCCATATATATGCTGTCTACAAGAAACCCACTTCAGACCTAAAGACACATATAGACTGAAAGTGAGAGGATGGAAAAATATATTCCATGCAAATGGGAAGCAAAAGAAAGCTGGAGTAGCAGTCCCTGTATCAGACAAAATAGACCTTAAAATAAAGAAGATTACAAGAGATAAGGAAGGACACTACATAACGATCAAGAGATCAATCCAAGAGGAAGACAAAACAATTGTAAATATCTATGCACTCAACACAGGAGCACCTCAATACATAAGACAAACACTAACAAACACAAAAGGAGAAGTTGACAGTAACACAATAATAGCAGGAGACTTTAACACCCCACTCACACCAAGGGACAGATCATCAAAACAGAAAATTAATAAGGAAACACAAGTCTTAAGTGATACATTAGATGAGATGTATCTCATTGATATCTTCAGGACATTGAATACACCTTCTTCTCAAGTGCACATGGAACATTCTTCAGGATAGATCACATCTTGGGTCACAAATTAAACCTCAGTAAATTTAAGAAAATTGAAATCATATCAAGCAACTTCTCTGACCACGCTGCTATGAGACTATATATCAATTACAAAAAAAAAAACTGTAAGAAACACAAACACATGGAGATTAAACAACACGTTTCTAAATAACCAAGAGGTTACTGAAGAAATCAAAAGGGAAATAAAAAAAATTTCTAGAAACAAATAACAATGAAAACATGACAACTCAAAACCTATGGGATGCAGAAAAAGCAGTCCTAAGAGGGAAATTTATAGCAATACAATCCTACCTCAAGAAACAAGAAAAACATTGAATAGACAGCCTAACCTTATACCTAAAACAACTGGAAAAAGAAGAACCAAAAAAATTCCCAAAATTAGAAGGAAAGAAATCATAAAGATCTAAGCAGAAAATAAATGAAAAAGAAATGAAATAAATAATAGTAAAGCTTAATAAAACTAAAAGCTGGTTCTTTGAGAAGATAAACAAAATTGACAAACCTTTAGCCAGACTCAAGAAAAAAAAGAGAAGAATCAAATCAACAAAATCAGAAATGAAAAAGGAGAGGTTACAACAGACAATGCAGAAATACAAAGGACTATAAGAGACTATTATGAACAATTATATGGCAATAAAAGGGATAACCTGGAAGAAATGGACAGATTTTTAGAAAAGTTCAATCTTCCAAGACTGAACCAGGAAGAAATCAAAATTATGAACAACCCAATTACAAGCACTGAAATGGAAGCTGTGAACAAAAATCTCCCAAAAAACAAAAGCCCAGGACCAGATGGCTTCACAGGAGAATACTATCAAACATTTAGAGAAAAGCTAATGATTATCCTTCTAAAACTCTTTCAAAAATTGCAGAGGAAGGAGCACTTCCAAACTCATTCTACGTGGCCACTATCACCCTGATACCAAAATCAGACAAAGACAACACAAAAAAAGAAAACTACAGGCCAATATCACTGATGAACATAGATGCAAAAATCCTCAACAAAATTTTAGCAAACAGAATTCAGCAACACATCAAAAAGTTCATATACCATGATTTAGTTGGGTTTATTCCAGGAATGCAGGATTCTTCAATATTTGTAAATGAATCAATGTGATATACCATATTAACAAACTGAAAGATAAAAACCATATGATAGCCTCAATAGATGCACAAAAAGCCTTTGACAAAATTCAGCACCCATTTATGATTAAAACTGTTAAAAAAATGGGTATAGAAGGAACCTACCTCAACATAGTAAAGGCCATATATGATAAGCCTACAGCAAACATTATTCTCAATGGTGAGAAACTCAAAGCATTCCCCCTAAGATCAGAAACAAGACAAGGGTGTCCACTTTCACCACTATTATTCAACATAGTTCTGGAAGTCCTAGCTACAGCAATCAGAGAAGAAAAAGAAATAAAAGGAATCCAGATCAGAAAAGAAGTAGTAAAGCTCTCACTGTTTGCAGATGACATGTACATAGAAAACCCTAAAGACAGTATCAGAAAATTACTAGAGCTAATCAGTGAATTTAGCAAAGTTGCAGGATACAAAATCAATACACAGAAATCACTTGCATTTCTATATACTAACAATGAAAAATCAGAAAGTAAGGAATCAATCCCATTCACAATTGCAAAAAGAATTAAATATCTAGGAATAAACTTACTTAAGGAGACAAAAGAACTGTACACAGAAAACTATAAGACACTGATGAAAGAAATCAAAGACAACATAAACAGATAGAGAGATATTCTATGTTCCTGAGTAGGAAGAATCAATGTTGTGAAAATGACTACACTACCAAACGCAATCTACAGATTCAATGTGATCCCTATCAAATTACCAATGGCATTTTTCACAGAACCGAAGAAAAAATTTCACAATTCATACGGAAACACAAAAGACCCTGAATAGCCAAAGCAGTCTTGAGAAAGAAGACTGGAGCTGGAGGAATCAGCCTTCCTGACTTCAGGTTATACTACAAAGCTACAGTCATCAAGACAGTATGGTACTGGCACAGAAACAGAAATATAGACCAATGGAACAAGATAGAAACCCCAGAAAAACTCATGCACCTATGTGTACCATATTTTTTACAAAGGAGGCAAGAATATACAATGGGGCAAAGACAGCCTCTTCAATAAATGGTGATGGGAAAACTGGACAGCTAAACATGTAAAATAATGAAATTAGAACGCTTCCTAACACCGCACACAAAGATAAATTCAAAATGGATTAAAGACCTAAATGTAAGACCAGAAACTATAAAACTCTTAGAGGAAAACAGGCAGAACACTTGATGACATAAATCAAAGCAAGATCCTCTATGACCCACCTCCTAGAGTAATGGAAATGAAAACAAAAGTAAACAAGTGGGCGGAGAAGGAAATGGCAACCCACTCCAGTATTCATGCCTAGAGAATCCTGTGGGCAGAGGAGCCTGGTGGGTTACTGTCCATAGCGTCGCACAGAGTCAGACACAACTGAAGCGACTTAGCAGCAGCAAACAAGTGGGACCTGAAAGCTTTGGTACAGCAGAGGAAACTATAAGCAAGGTGAAAAGACAACCCTCGGAATGGGAGAAAATAATAGGAAATGAAACAACTGACAAAGGATTAATTTCCAAAATATACAAGCAGCTCATACAACTCAATACCAGGAAAACAAACACCCCAATCAAAAAGTGGGAAAAAGACCTAAATCTGTATGTCTCCAAAGAAGACATACAGATGACTAACAAACACGTGAAAAGATGCTCAACATCACTTATTATTAGAGAAATGCAAATCAAAACCACAATGAGATATCACCTCATACAGTCAGAATGGTCTGACCATCAAAAAGTCTACAAACAATAAATACTGGAGAGGGTGTGCAGAAAAGGGAACACTCTTGCACTGTTGGTGAGAGTGTAAATTGATACAGCCACTATGGAAGATGGTATGGAGATTCCTTAAAAAACTAGGAATAAAACCACCATGTGACCCAACAATCCCACTCCTAGGCATATACTCTGAGGAAACCAGGGTTGAAAAAGACACATGTATCCCACTGTTCATTGCAGCACTATTTACAATAGCTAGAACATGGAAGCAACCTAGATGAGCATCAACAGGTGAATGGATAAAGAATTTGTGGTACATATATACACAATGGAATATTACTCAGCCATAAAAGGAATGCATTTGAGTCAGTTCTGATGAGGTGGATGAACCCAGAACCTATTATACAGAGTGAAGTGAGTCAGAAAGAAGAAGATAAATATCATATTCTAACACACATATATGGAACATAGAGAAATGGTTCTGAAGAATTTATTTACTGCGCAGCAGTGGAGAAACAGACATAGAGAATAGACTTATGGACATGGGGAGAGGGGAGGAGAGGGTGAGATGTATGGAAAAAGTAACTTGGAAACTTACATAACCATATGTAAAACAGATAGCCAACAGGAATTTGCTGTATGGCTCAGGAAACTCAAACAGGGGCTCTGTATCAACCTAGAGAAGGGGATGGGGAGGGAGCTGGGAGGGAATATATGTATACATATGGCTGATTATTTTTTAAGAAATAAAAAAGAGAAAAAAATGCAAGGATGGCATGAAAGAATAGGGCACTTTGTATATGAATGGCTGTTGACAAGAAATGGCCATCTAAGTAGGGATCACATAGCTGCAAATAACTCTTAGGAAACAACTGAGATATTAGAGATCATACATAATGGCCTTAGACTACTGGAAGAACTTTGGCTTTGAGTGAGGTGGGAAACCACAAGGGTTGTAAGCCCATGAGAGATATGATCTAGACTATGTTTTAAAAGGATCCCTCTTGCTGTGATGTGAAGAACAGGCTGTAGGAAGCTGAGAAAGCAGTGATCAGTTAAACCAGGGGTCTGGCAAACTATGGGCTGCATTCCACCCAAAGCCTGTTTCTGTACAACTGAGCTAAGACTGATTTTTACGTTTTTAAAAGATTGTTTTTAAAACAAAAGGTGAATCTGCAACAAAGACTGTATATGACCTGCAAAAGTTAACTTATTATTTAGCCCTTTCTGCAAAAGTTTGTCTAACTCCTGAATTGCAATAATCCTATTAAGAGATGATCATGGCTTGGATCAGGGTTGTAGCAATGGAGAAGTTGATAAGTACTCAAATTTAAAATATGTTTTGAAATTAAAGTCAACAGAATTTACAGTAGAATTGAACGAGAGGTAGAAGATAGAGGTCAGAGGATTTTTAGTCTGCGTAACTAGAAGAGTGGAATTTCCTTTTACTAGAGGAATAAGACTATGGGGATAAGTCGATTTGGAGAGGGACACTAGGAGTTCAGGTTTGGACATATTATATTTGAGATGACCTATTTGATAAGATATCCAAGAAAAGACAATGAATTAGAAAAATACAGCAGGGACACAGAAATTTAGAATTAAATGATTAGATCATCAAAGAAGTGAGTTTAGATTATAAACATAAATGGTCTGAGGACTGAACCCGGGGACACTGTTGCATAGAAATTAGGGAATTGGGAAGGAATCAGCAAAGGCTTTCCTGGTGGCTCAGACAGTAAAGAATCCACCTGCAATGTGCAAGACCCAAGTTAGATCCCTTGGTCGGGAAGATCCCCTGGAGAAAGGAATGGCAACCTACTTCAGTATTCTTGCCTGGAGAATTCCATGGACAGAGGAGCCTGGTGGGCTACAGTTCACAGGGTCACAAAGAGTTGGACAGGATTGCATTTTCTCTTCTTGCCACTGTTTCAAGAAGGAAGAAGTGATCATCTATGCCTAAATGTACTGAAAAAGTAATGAAGCACTGAATCACTGGATTCAACAAGAGAAATCTTGGTGGAATGATGAAGACAAAAGCCTTACTGGAAAGAGTCAGAGTAAGGAAGGAGATGGAATATAGTCAACTCTTCTAAGGCCTTTTATTATAAAGACAATCAAATGGGGGGAATACATGGAGTGGGATATAAAGATCAAGAAGCTTTGTAAAGATGGGAGGTATTGTAACATGCTTCGCAGGCTGAAGGAAATAATCCATTAGAGTGAAAAACTGATGAGTCACAAAAAAGTAGGGAGGATTGTTGAAGCCATGTCCTCATTTCAAATAGGTGAGTTCTAGTGCACAAGTGGAGGGGTTACCCTCAGCTAGTGCGTTACTTTTGCAGTAAGGGGGAAAAATTTTTTTTTAATTAAAAAAAAAAGAAAGAAAGCTTTTTGCACAGTTCTTTTTGAAAGTTCAGCTAAACCACTTTCCTAAAAATAAAATATATGAAATCTTAAAAAAAAAAAAAATATATGAAATCTTTAAGAAATCTATTTTTTTTAATTCAGTAATTGTGCTATGCAGTTTTCCAAAGATTTATTTTAAATTATGCTCTTTTCATGGATGGCTAATTTTATCCATGCAGAAGAGTCACTTACCATACTGTTATTGAGATTCTTGTCAACTTTGCAGAATGTGTGTGGTGGACTTTCTCCTTTACTGGGTATAATAATACATATGTCTGTAACAGCCAACGTATTCTGAGTCATGTTTTCAGAGGCTCTTCGGTAAGTGATATAAATTCTCTGTGATGAGGTACTGCCGCTAATATTTGCAGGGCGTCCATAGGGAGTACTCTGGATAATTTCACACCCTTGTTTCAATCTTTCTTTCCAGTCATATAAAACCCTAAAAAATAAATTAGTACACAATTACAAAACACCCTCAAATATGAAAGGCAATATTGTCAGGAATCAAACTCATCCTTAAATGTAGCAAATACTCGAACTGTACTGCAAGTTTGAATTGTACAGCCCCATATAAAGTTAAAGAACAACTGTTCTCCCTACTAAAAATTAATAATGTAAGGAAAACACAGATTAACTTCTGTGTTTATTGACATAAACCACAGAATGGCATTTTGCAGAATGTGCCAAGGTATTTTAATAGATAGATGGACAGATAACACAGATAGGTATATGTATGTATGTTTCTAAAACCAAGCATCTTTAGAAAAAGCAACCTTGTATTTTGACCAAAGTTAAAAAAGTTTTTTAAGGCTTTCAAAACAGAAAATGACCTCAAATCTATCTCTCATCAAAGTGTAAGTGAAAGTTTCCCCATTCTCCTTTACGGTAAAGTCGTAAGTTTTTAGTAACAGACCGGCCAGGCACCCAATCCCCTAAATTCTCTAACTGCTGTTACCTGAAGTGCCTGGGACCACAAAGAAAACATCGCGTGTGAGTATACTAGTTTACTTCCGCACAGAATGCACTGATTTGGACTTTAACACTATCTTTGACCTTAGCCAAAACAATACAAAAAATTAAATTAAATGTAAAGTGAAGTGAAAGTCCCTCAGTTGTGTCCAACTCTTTGTGACTGCATGAACTATACAGTCCATGGAATTCTCCAGGCCAGGATACTGGAGTGGGTAGCCTTTCCCTTCTCCAGGGGATCTTCCTGACCCAGGAACCAAACCGGGGTCTACTGCATTGCAGGTAGATTCTTTACCAACTGAGCTACGAGGGGAAAAAAAATTTGACCAATTTTTGAAATGTAGTGCCAAAATTGGTCAAATTTTTTCTAATACAATTTTTAATTTCCCTTTTGTCTCAGCTGTCAGCAAACTTAGTATTTTTCTTTCTTTTGACATTCTATTTCGAAAATTTAGAACAAAATTTGATGCTTAATTATAGCAGCTATGTATATCTCAATGTTAGCCTAACTGCTAACTCCTCGATTTGATCTTGCTTTTTCTTTTTTTAAAAGTAAGCTTTATTGGAGGATAATTGCTTTACAATACTGTGCTTTTCTTTTTTTTTTCTTAATCCTAAAAAATGGCATTGTCAACCTATTACATATGGAATGGATACAAAACAAAGAACTACTGTATAGTTCTATATACAATATTCTGATATTCTAATACAAGGAACTCTATAGAATATTCTGAGACCATAATGGAAAAGAATACAAATGCGTATATACATGAAAACCTAATCACTTTGTTGTATAGCAGAAATTAACATTATAAATCAACTATACTCACAATTTAAAAAAATAAATAAAAAATCTTAAAGGTATTCGTAATAGAGAAGTTAGACATATCTGGATTTGAATTCCTACATCCTGGTACCAGCTGTATGTCTCAGGTTGTTACTTAACTTCTCTGAGCTTTATAATACTCAGCTATAAAATTTAAAAATTTAACTCATAGGATCTTGGCAGAATTAGATGAGAGTACAAGTAGGGTCTCCAAAATAATGCCTGGCACACAAATGCTCAACTGAAATCAAGAGGAAAAAATACAACACACAGAGCAATTTTAAAAAAAACACCATTTATCACCTCAAACTCTTAAAAGATACAGGAATATAAGTACAATTTGGAATATAAGCTACCTATTTTCTTTAATCAGGTACTGTGCTGTTGTATATATTGCTTATTTTGCTGTTTTATATTGTTGGGTAACTTTTCCTATTTATTTAAACTGCAAGCTTTTTAAAGGCAACAATGATGTCACATCCTCCACAATGACAAACATATGAGGATAGCCATAATAGTGGTTAATTTATTCATTCCAGTTCATGTCCTTCCCTGTTGGAAAATCCTTCCTATGCCTGAAAAATTTCTCATCTTTAATTTAAGGCAACTCTAACACCCAAATAAGAATCTACAACATTCCCTTCATTTTATCTGCAAGTCAGAATTCAGACAGTGATTAGTGAGCATAGGAGCTACTTAACCTATCTTTTGAAAGTACAATTGGCTTATTTTCCCAAGCTTACTAATTATGTAAGCTTCATATGAAGCAATATGGTAGCTGTTCTGAAACCTACTTAAAATTACAGCAATTGATTCATGAATTAGCACAATAAAGACTGAGTTTAATATAGCTTGTTGATATCAAACATTAGATAATAGAATTTTAAAAGGAGAAGAAAGTGTCAGGAGCTCTTCCAGTTCATCCAATCTCCACTCAGGCATGAGTAAACTTGACTATTCACTTTCAGTCTTAATATATTAGGAGATGGAACTTTTATAGCCCTTTGCTGATATTAGTAGGGATACTGCTATCTTCTTTATTTTTAACCAAAATATTGTAAGTTAAGCCCATCCTCTTTGACAACAGAGTCATGGAAACAAGAAGGCTTAAAACTGTCAGTTACTCAAAAGGTTAAACATAGAATTATTGTATGACCCAGCAATTCCACTTCTAAGTATACATGCAAGAGATATGAAAACATACATCCATACAGAAACTTGTACATTAATACTCCCAAAAGCATCATTCATAACAGCCAAGAAGTGGAAACCACTCACATATCCATTGTCTGATGAATGTATAAATAAATTGTGGTAGACCCATAAGATGGAATATTATTCAGCCATATAAAAGAATAAAGCACAGACACATATTACAACATGGATAAACCTTGAAAACTTTATGCTAAGAGAAAGAATCAGCCACAAAAGATAATCATATACAGTATGATTCTATTGACATAAAATGTCCACAACAGGCAAATCCACAGACACAGAAAATTGACTAGTGGATTGTCTATAGGGAAAATTAGACAAACTATAATGAATATAGGTGTTGTTTATTTGTGCGGACATGATAAAAATGTTCTAAAATTTATTGTGGTGATTCAGCTATATAAATAGACTAAAATTTACTGAATTGTACCATTTAAAGGAGTGAATTGGATGGTGTAAATGTAAATCAGTAAAGCTATTATCTAAAAAGAAAACTACAATTTCAATACAACAGCCTAAATAAAACACTAATTTATCCAAGACCCTTGTTTCATGCACACTGACTTAAACTCCCAACTATAAGGATCATTATAACTGATCCTTAAAAGCCATCTTTTTCTCATATTTTAAAAATAACAAAGTATATGATCAGAATAATACATGGATTTCTGATATTTTTCTGTAAATGTTTTTCAAATTATCTCCCCTATTTTTAATAGAAAGAACTCAGACAAAAGTGCTAGAACAAAGAGACACTGAACAATGAGAAGGAAATGGCATACCGCTCCAGTGTTCTTGCCTGGGAAATCCCATGGATAGAGGAGCCTGGCAGGCCGCAGTACATGGGGTCACAAAAAGTCAGACACGACTTACCAAGTAACATTAACACTTTAATGCCCAGGATGGATTTTCTAGCTCCAAGTCACCCTTTGAGGAACTGTCTCATGTTGTACTGCTTTGTGTAAACACAAAGCCAATATTTTAAGACAACAATGACAAAAAAAAAGAGACACTAAAAAGATTAAAGGAGCACAGGAAAAGAAAACATGATTCTGGATATAAATGTGTCTATTTTTTTAAAGTATTTACAAACAAACGAGTTGAACGGTTAACTTCAAAATCTACAAGGCAAAAAAAAAAAAAAAATCTACAAGGCATATTATTTGAGTCAATAACAATAATTCTTTAAAAAAAATACTTACCCCAGATCCGTAAGTGGAGGCTTATCTCTTCCTCTTCTATAGCAAAGGAAAATCTGTGGCCCCACAAGACTTCCATTATTGAGATCAGCTGACAGTCCCGTTGGGGTAATATCAATACATGTGTAATCCCGTGGCACTTCCTCCCCAAGAGATTTAATAATAACTGAAACATCTGTGATAGGCTCTTTTGGTCTGGCTACTTTATGACAGGCATCATTGAAATGAATTTCTTCTTCAAGAGGCTTTGAAACATCAGTTAATCCTGCTACAACAAAGTAGTCAGCAACACGAGGCCCCTTATCTTCAATCATCTTCCATTACAGAAGGTACATCTAAAAGGAAAGTAAAAAACCAGTATTCTCCTATAAGTCAAATAAATATAAGTGGTTTGTGTACAAATAAGAATAAAAATAAAAAAAAGTGTACCACACCTCTGATAAAACACACTAGTAGTATACTTTTCACTGTCATATGTTAAAAGTGTTTTTAAAGAAACGGGACTATGTATAGCATTTGGAAAAGACCCTGATGCTGGAAACAACTGAAGGCAAAGAAGAGGGCGACAGAGGATGAGACGGTTAGACAGCATCACTGACTCAACGGACATGAATCTGAGCACACTTGGAGACAGTGGAGGAGCCTGGCATGCTGCAGTCCATGGAGTCACAAAGGATTGGGCACGACTTAGCAAATGAACAACAACAACAGTCTTATTATAAAAGGAATGCATGAATTTCCATTTTTGGCAATATGAAAGCTTAGATTACCTAAGTAGACAACAACAAAAGAACATACAACCTTCTAAATGCATAGTGCTAGTCACTCAGTTGTGTCCGACTCTGCAACCCCATGAACTGTAGCCTGCCAGGCTCCTCTGTCCATGGAATTCTTCAGGCAATACTACTGGACTGGGTTGTCATTCCCTTCTCCAGGGGATCTTCCCAACCCAGGGATCACACCAGGTCTCCTGCATTGTAGGCAGATTCTTTACCATCTGAGCCACCAGGGAAACCCTAAATGCATAGCGTAGCGTGTAAAAATGTAAGGAAGGACTTCCCTGGTGACGCAGTGGATAAGAATCTGCCTGCCGATGCAGGAGGCATGGGCTCAATCCTGGTCTGGGAAGATTCCATGCGTCACGCAACAACTAAGCCTGTGTACCACAATACTGAGCTCATGTGCCACAACTACTGAAGCCCACGTACCCGAGAGCCTGTGCTCTCCAACAAGAGAAGCCACCAGTGAGAAGCTGGTGCCCCTCAACGAAGAGTAGCCCCCGTTCACTGCAACTAGAGAAAGTCTGTGAGCAGCAATGAAGACTCAGTGCGACCAAAAATAAATAATTAAAAATAAAATATTTTTTTTAAATGTAAGGGAAAAACAAACAAACAAAAAACAGAACAAAGGAAGGGAAAAAAATGTCAGGGCAATTCCCAGTGTCCCCAAACAGTAAGGAAACTGAAGGCCAGAATGCAATGTATAAGCTGATATTGAGTGGGAGAATTCTGCTGATCTCCTCAGTAATCAAGGGGCCTGTGTTTTTAAAAGGTATTGCAGGGACAGGAAACAATACATTGGGACCACATAAAATAGAGAATTGGAACTGAGACATTTGTATAAAGCCAAGAGCCTCAAAGGACTATATCCTCTGTTAAAGAGTAGATTTTAAAAATCCATTCACTGCTACAGGGAGATAATAAAGTTTACTTCAATCTGGGCCCTACTTTGAGGAGAGTAAAAAATCTCTTCTGAGAATGTGTAACAAAAGGCCTACTCACACTTGATGTGAGGTTTGACCTTAAGCCATCTGCATGGCCCTAGGAAGGTCCAAACTAAGTTATTAATAATAACTGTGTTCCCAGGCTAGTGATAATCCTGGGGGAACAAAAGTAAAAAACTTCTAGAGGGTACCCTCAACACAGGCTTTCCACAGAGAAAGCCCCACTGAAGATGACCTCCTAGTATAAAATTACAAAACAAAAAGAAAAATCCACCCTAAATGAGTTTTAGCAGGTACAATAAATAAAAGAACTTCAAATAATAAAAGTAGGGCAGTGATTATAACACTAAGACATGCTTATAACAAATTCAAAGAAAAAATTACACAAAGTGAAATTCATCATGTATCAATATTCACAAACATTTAACAGCAAAATCTCCTTCAGTTGTCTAGTATCCCTTAAATCTTGTTTCTTGAATGAAGACACCCCCTCCATCAATATTGTCATTACTAATATAACAATTATAGGAAAACAGTTTAACCTAAAACAGAAATTTCCCAACATGTGTCTCATGTTAGACTTAGTTTCAATAAATGCAAAGAAAGGATCTTATGGGCAAATAAATTAGATATATATACTATATGCTTCTTTTGTATATTTATAATATATATGTAAAAATATTAAAGATGTCAATACCAAAATCAGGTTGATTATATTCTTTGCAGCCAAAGATGGAGAAGCTCTATACAGTCAGCAAAAACAAGACTGGGAGCTGACTATGGCTCAGATCATGAACTGCTTATTGCAAAATTCAGACTTAAATTGAACAAAGTAGGGAAAACCACTAGACCATTCAGGTATGACCTAAATCAAATCCCTTACAATTATACAGTGGAAAGAACAAAGAGATTCAAGGGATTAGATCTGATAGACAGAGTGCCTGAAGAACTATGGAAGGAGGTTCGTAACACTCTACAGGAGTCAGTGATCAAGACCATCCCCAAGAAAAACAAATGCAAAAAGGCAAAATGGTTGTCTGAGGAGGCCTTACAAATAGCTGAGAAAAGAAGAGAAGCTAAAGGCAAAGGAGAAAAGGAAAGATACACCCATCTGAATGCAGAGTTCCAAAGAACAGCAAGGAGAGATAAGAAAGCCTTCCTCAGTGATCAGTGCAAAGAAATAGAGGAAAACAACAGAATGGGAAAGACTAGAGATCTCTTCAAGAAAATTAGAGATACCAAGGGAACATTTCATGCAAAGATGGACACAATAAAGGACAGAAATGGTATGGACCTAACAGAAGCAGAAGATATTAAGAAAAGGTGGCAAGAATACACAGAAGAACTGTACAAAAAAGATGTTAATGACCCAGATAACCATGATGGTGTGATTACTCAACTAGAGCCAGACATCCTGGAATGCGAAGTCAAGTGGGCCTTAGGAAGCATCACTATGAACAAAGTTAGTGGAGCTGCTCACATTCCAGTTGAGCTATTTCAAATCCTAAAAGATGATGCTGTTAAAGTGTTGCACTCAATATGCCAGCAAATGTGGAAAACTCAGCAGTGGCCATGGGACTGGAAAAGGTGAGTTTTCATTCCAATCCCAAAGAAAGGCAATGCCAAAGTATGTTCAAACTACCACACAATTGCACTCGTCTCACACACTAGCAAAATAATGCTCAAAATTCTCCAAGTCTTCAACAGTACATGAACCGTGAACATCCAGATGTTCAAGTTGGATTTAGAAAAGGCAGAGGAACCAGAGATCAAATTGCCAACATCCACTGGATCATGGAAAAAGCAAGAGAGTTCCAGAAAAACATCTACTTCTGCTTTACTGACTATGCCAAAGACTTTATCACAACAGACTATGGAAAATTCTTAAATAGATGGGAGTACCAGACCACCTGACCTGCGTCCTAAGAAATCTGTATGCGGGTCAAGAAGCAACAGTTAGAAATGGACATGGAACAACACACTGGTTCCAAATCAGGGCAGGAGTACATCAAGGCTGCTTTGTCACCATGTTTATTTAACTTATATGCAGAGTACATCATGCGAAATGCTGGGCTGGATGAAGCACAACCTGGAATCAAGATTGCCGGGAGAATTATCAATAACCTCAGATATGCAGATGACACCACTCTTATGGCAGAAAGTGAAAAACTAAAGAGCCTCTTGATGAAAGTGAAAGTGGAGAGTGAAAAGGTTGGCTTAAAGCTAAACATTCAGAAAATGAAGATCATGGCATCTGGTCCCATCACTTCATGACAAATAAATGGGGAAACAATGGAAACAGTGACAGACTTTAATTTTGGGGACTCCATTATCACTGCAGATGGTGACTGCAGCCATGAAATTTAAAGACACTTGCTCCTTCAAAGAAAAGCTATGACCAACCTAGACAGCATATTAAAAAGCAGACATTACTTTGCTGCCAAAGGTCCATCTAGTCAAAGCTATAGTTTTTCCAGTAGTCATGTATGGATGTGAGAGCTGGACTATAAAGAATGCTGAGCACCAAAGAATTGATGCTTTTAAACTGTGGTGCTGGAGAGACTCTTGAGAGTCCCTTGGACTTCCTAGGAGACCTAACCAGTCCATCCTAAAGGAGATCAGTTCTGAATATTCACTGGAAGGACTGATGCTGAAGCTGAAACTCCAGTACTTTGGGCACCTGCTGCAAAGAACTGACTCATCTGAAAAGACCCTGATGCTGGGAAAGATTGAAGGCAGGAGAAGGGGACAAACAAGGATGAGATGGTTGGATGGCATCATCGACACAATGGACTTGAGTTTGAGCACGCACCAGGAACTGGTAATAGACAGGGAGGCTTGGCATGCTGCAGTCCATGGGGTTGCAAAGAGTCAGACACGACTGAGTGACTGAACTGAACTGAAAAATATTAAATCCTCACAAATTCTCTGATAAACATACCTGATTGATTTTGCTTTTATCCATGATCTCCCAAGTCTATTTGAACAATGAACCCTATTTTCCAACTTAAAAAACTAGGAGAAACCCTCAGAACATGCTTTAGAAAATGCTATTTAAAGTAAATAACCTTTTTTGTATACTATAACTAAGGGCAATAAATTCTCATATATTTGTGTATAAGTTATCATCATTTTCATCATAATCCCAAAACTCATTTAAATTTTTATATGGTTAATGTCATGGTTTTCAGAACTCATGTCATATATTTTGGAATTTATATCCATTGCTTAAATGTTCTCTTAAATATTCTATTTGCTTAGAAAACATGCCTAAAAAAGGATCAAATGTCCCTACTTGTTTTATTTAGGTATATATGGCTCCTGTGTAGCAATTTCCTAACATATTAGATTTCTGCACAAAAGAAAGAGCTTAAACTTTCAGAAATCTCTCCCAGACTGACAGTAAAGAGAAAGTAATAACCTGTTCTCCTGACAAAACTCTGTTAAACACTATTACAGGTGTTTACCTGCCTATTACAGGTGTTCTACAAAAAAAAAAAAAAAAAAAAAAGCCAACAACACACACACCTATCTCTCCATTTTTTTTAAGGTAGGAAAACAAAAACAGTTTTTTAAAGCACTTTTGTATTTAACTTTTTTCATTAGTATTTGAAAATAATTCTTTAATGGCTATATTTTAATGAGCAAAACATTATTGACCTCTTTCCTTACTGTTGATTATTTACAGTATCTACTTATTTTGCTAATATTTTAAAATGCTAAGATAAATAACTTTGAACATAAGCCTCTGGCTACAACTCTTATCATTTCTTCAGGATAAATGTATTAGTAAAATTTTTGGATCAAATAGACATATATACTTTCAGCTTCTATAAGTGTTCATTTGCTTTTACGTGGGCATGAATTTTAAATTAAAAGCTCTTGATAGGCATGAGTCTTAAAAGAGTACCTTAGTAGAGCACTTTCCTTTCATCATAATGAAGAGATTAAATATTCTTTTTCCTAAACTCTACCTTCACATTATTTAAACTATATAGTTACTATTACATACAATAAAGTTTTATGTCTTGCTATGCAGAAAGAAGGGAAAGAGAATGGAAATAGTACTATGATGAAAACATATATATATTTAATAGGTTCTTCTGCAAGCTACTACCTTAGGCATTGGAAATAAACAGCTATTATACTATTAAGCAGATATTTGGGAAAAACTGTAGGAAAATCTTGTTTTTGTTACATCTTCCTGGTTCACAAATTTTAATAATTTGATTTGATTCATAATTGAATATGGTAAATAACTACTAAAAGGGAACAAGTCCAAAGTTCTTCATCAATACATATAAGAGTAATCAGGAAGTTCCTTGGTGGTCCAGAGGCTAAGACTTGGAGCTCCCAATGCAGAGGGCCTCGGTTTGGTCCCTGGTTGGGGAACGGAATCCCACATGCTGCAGCTAAAGGGTTTGCATGCCACAATGAAGATCAAAAAGATCTAGCATGCCACAACTAGGACCTGGTGCAGCTAAATAATTTTTTTTAAAAAATAGAGCAATCAATTTTAAAGAGGTGATAAAATCCTCTTTTATGAACAGAAAAGTAAATTATATATCACTTCAGTTATCTTGCTTTTTATTCCATTTATTCATTTAGGTGTGGAAAGTGGTAAGGAAAGTGGCAAAATATTTGAAGGCATTCTCTCATGACAAAGTATATAAAGTCAAGAGCATCGCTGGCAACATCTTATATGACTTCTAAATCTCAATGTTCTTTAATTCACTCAGGAAGAGTTTATAATACTGAAAATGCACCTCTACTTTTTATTTTAAATCAGCTGTTTATAAAGTAAGTTTGAGGTTTAGAAACTAGGAGTTAGATACTGTTACAAATTACAAGGCAAAGAAAATAATGAAAATATTTAACACAGGGTAGTTATTTCCTAACAGTTTCAATAAATCATGAGACTTCCACTGGAGTGTGAAAGTTACAATCCTCATAGAAAATAATAAACATATATTAAGACAAAATGCCTTTTATTGGTAAGAGCAAACAAAAGTCACTTGGAAAGAACATTTAAGGAAAGCATTTGTAGTCATGCACAAAACTTGGACTTTCAGTGTAGAACATCAGAGCAAAACCTCTAAACAATTAGGAGGTAAATTTTTCTATTTTGGGGGGAGGTAAACTTTTTAAAATTCATTTTGGAAACTGGGAGCCACACAAAATAAGTATTTGATCCAATAATTCTCTAACTAATCATAGTAATGTAAACCCATGAAACAACTTTACTAAAGCTCAAGTAACAATACCACATCATTAAACAGTTATTGTTTTTTTAATTCTTCTTTGTTCAACATGATACAGATAACTTAAAGAATTAGTTCATAATATGTTTACAGACATCTTTTTTAAATTTCACATCCCTACTTGGTGTATTTAATTTCAAATTACATCTATTTTCTTTGAGATTAAAAAACAAGAAGGATGTGCTCTCTATTCCTAAAAGGTTCATGAAAATGAAATTGAGAAATCATTACAAGAAAGCTCTTCTAATGCTCTCACCCATTCAGCAACTAATGGAGACTGACTTGCTTTTCTCCCTTTCAATCTCTGCCCAATCAAATCAGATTCTTTTTTATTTCTTCTATCACCCCGTTATGTCAAGAAGTAAAGCATTTGCTATCTAGGCTAACTCTAAGGACAAGAGAAGGCAAGAGTGGAAATCAGAGGCAACATTTTAAAGATATATGAAAAACAAAAATATCAGAACATAAATTTTGCAAAATTACAGACTTACTGAATTAGTAAAAGGAGCAAAGTCTTTCAGATAGGGCCTAACATAGACATAAACTCAAGATTATACATGAAAATGGCTGATAACACAATGGACCAGGTCAACGGCCCCTCACTCCAGTTCACTTAAACAAGCTGGAAGAAATTTTATTAAAAAATAAAATAAAATTTTTTTAAAAATTAAAAAAAATTTCAAAAAAAAAATTTTTTTTATTAAAAAAAAAACCCACTGTAATTTCACAGTTAAAAGCCTAACCAAACTCATCTTTTCTCACATTATCAAAACTGGAGACTCTCATTCCCATCTTTTTCTAAACTTCATCTCTCAGTGTTCTTCCAGCCAAGGTAATCTATCTACTGTCCTGCAAGTACACCTTTGCTCTTTTCCTTTGATGATACACTATTACCTTTTTCTAGTTAATGTATGTTCACCTTATTTTTCAAAACAATTTAAATGCATGTGGATTTTCATTTAAGCTTTATGAATTGTACAAAACAGAAGAAAAAGAAATTCAATAATTCAATTCACAATAATAAATCTGGTTTATATTTAACTAAGCTTTCTAGTTTTCTTTAAGCATAGAAAACATGTTTCTAATCTTCATCTCCTTCTCAGTCACTAAGTCATATTCGACTCTGCAACCCTATGGACTATAGCCCAGCAGGCTTCTCTGTCCATGGGATTTCCTGGCAAGAATACTGGAGTGGGTTGCCATTTCCTCCTTCATGGGATCTTCCCCAACCAGAGACTGAACCTGTGTCTCCTACATTGCAGGTGGATTCTTTACCTACTGAGCCATCCGGAAGCCCTCATGCACAATTATAATACAGAAGTATTTTTATTTTATTTATTTAATAAGTATTAGTTGGCTATAATCTTCACAATTATATTAAATGACCACATAATATTCCATTAAATAGAAATAGACACTATAATCAGTACCCAAAACAGGATTCCTCTCCCTGCTAGTGCCCAAAGTACAGTGAAGTGAAGTGAAGTCGCTCAGTCGTGTCCGACTCTTAGCGACCCCATGGACTGTAGCCTACCAGGTTCCCCCATCCATGGAATTTTCCAGGCAAGAGTACTTGAGTGGGTTGCCATTTCCTTCTCCACAAAGTACGGTAGGTAGGTGCTTAAAAAATTTAAGTGAATAAATAATTCACTTTACAAACTTCCTCAAGTATATAAGCTTCCTAAATGTACTGTCTTTTTTCTATAATTCAGAATCAATTTTCTGAACCTCAATTACCTTAAATACTATAGCTATCGAATGTAGGATAAACACAGATAAACTAGATTTGAGTCTAACTTATCAGGGACTTGGGCAAAAGTAAAAATTTATTGAGTAAGTGATTCATTCATCCAATGAATTTTTTATAAATAGTTTTTAAAATCTAACACTATTCTAAAGGCCGACAATATCGATGAAAGCTAGCATATGCTTTCTTGTTTAGCTTTACCTTTCCAGATCTCTCTATTCTTTTATTCCACCTCTAGCCATCTTCTCTCCTACCACATTTCCAGATGTCAGTAGCCTGCCTTCACCCTGCCCAAAGTTTCCTACCAGTTTCTCCCTACGGCCCAAGGAGAGAAGTGACTCCTACTTTGTTTTCCCTTTCCCCCAGCTCCATGAAAACTGGCACAAGCTGCTTAGAAAATGGCATTCTAGGGAGATTTTGAAAAGAAAAAAAAATTTTATTTGTATATCATAATTAACAGGTTTACTTAAAAAAAAAAAAAAAGGTTTAGCCCACTCAAGCCAACTAATTTTTTAAAAGTAAAATTTGTCATTTCAATGTATGACAAAAACCACTGCAATGTTGTAAAGTAATTAGCCTCCAACTAATAAAAATAAATGGAAAAAAATAATAAAAAATAAAAGTAAATTTTAGTAACAAAAACTGATGGAGTATGTGGGGCAAAGTTCTTAAGCAATGTGGGGGGGGGGGCGCTTATTTGTCTTTTAGACTACTTTGAAACCACTTTCCCTCTCAATATCTATTCCCAAGCAAACACCAATAGCAAAAAAAAAAATAATAATAATAAAACCAAAATATATAATTTGGCAGCTCCCTTTTGAAAGATTACCAACATCCAATTTATATTTTAAAAAAAAGTTAGGATAAGAATAATACACATTTGAAGAGATCTTTTCATTAGTGATAGTCTTAACCCTTTAGAGCCAAAGAAACTGAAGCACAAAAGGTAGCTTACTTAAGGATACCCAGTTAGTGGTAGAGCCTGAGCAAGCACTCAAGTCCCTTAATCTAGAATTCTTTACACTTGGAGATGCTATTTCTAAGATGTTTCTAATAAACAGTGTTGAATTAATACTGACCCAGGGCACACTTGAAACATCTTTTTTTAACAAGCTATTTTATGTCATTTGTTACTTACAATCATTACTTGGTGAATATAGGCCAAATTCAAGTTAAGAAATCTGATAAATTAACATTTCACTGTGTTTATATAGCAAACAGTTAATAAAAATAAATATAAAAGTAAAAAAAAAAAAACTACTTACACATTACTGAAAGTCTCTCTGAAAATGATGCCAGATCTCAATTTGTGAATTCTGCAAGCCTCAGTTTGAGAAATACTGTATTAAAAAGAGTAAGAATTGAGCTCAAATTAATTCCAATCAAGTATTTTCCCCTAAGATGCCTGTGTATATTTAAAAGTTTTGTTAATAATGATAATTTTCAAACAAAAAGATTGCATGTATTGTTTTCATATGGTTAAGAGTCAGTAAGTAATTTTCATATACCAGCTCATCCAGAACACACATTTCAGTCAAGAATTAACACTTAAAAAATAGATAAAGGGGACAAACAGAGAAAATAAAACAAAAAAATAAGGGCACAAAAGAGTAAATGTGCACAGAAACAAGAAGAAAGAAAAATACATCTATTTCTGAGACATTATGTATAGTATCTCATTCCTAGAAGAAAAATGCAGGCACAAGCACAAGAGGAAGAAGCCATGATTTTAACTGAGTATCTAATACCAACAGGGAAATAGCAGCAGCAGACACCAGACTGAGCTAACTTGGTGGATCTTTGGTGCGTGTCTGGGAAATGGGAGAGATGTGGGGAAAGGGTTAAAATCAATTAAAGTGATTAAAGTGTCGTAGGATGGGAAAGTGGATAAAAAGAATGAATGCAAAATAACGTTAAGTACAATCTTGCTACATTTTGGACTGCTAAAAGTGATCGAGATAGATATGTTTTAAAAAGTAGGACACCACTCCACCTCAGATTCACTGAATATCTTCAGTCAATAAATATGGAGTGGTGGCTCAAATGGTAAAGAATCCTCCTGCAATCCAGGAGACCTGGGTTCAATCCCTGGATTGGGAAGATCTCCTGGAGGAGGGCATGGCAACCCACCCCGGTATTCTTGCCTGGAGAATCACCATGCACAGAGGAGCCTGGCAGGCTACATCCATGGGGTTGCAAAGAATCAGACACGACTAAGCGGCTAAGTACATTATTTTTCAAATAATTCTAAAATCTTATTGCGGACAGGCAGCAAAGAAACAATGTAAATACAGATCTGCTGAAACAATTTATAAATTCAGCATCAGGTTATCACAAAAATGTTCTAGTTTAAATACTCAATGTGTATGAAAAATACTGGAAAAATTTGAAAACTGCACCTCCTATTTTATTGGTAGAATATCAGGCTTGTTTGATGCAATTATAAATTATGAATGTAGCATATAATCAATTCCAAGCAGATTTTCTGCACTGAGTTTCCTTAAACAGTAAGAGCATTTTATGACAATGACTTCCACGTACCATGTTCCACGAAATATTTGTTATTAAAAAAAACAAAGCATTTTCTTTAATGTTGAAATTTTCAGATTAATTTACAGCAGCACTCACAATATGAAATGTTTCCTTTTTGACAGAAGAAATTTCTAAAATCTTTACTTTGATTCCATGAACTGTATGAAAAAATTAACCCATTATTAGAATTACCTGGCTTCCCATTACACAGAAGGTGAGACTGATATGAAACTGACATCACTTAAGTGTTTACAAAGTTCTTCTGTTAATGGAGACAACACATCACCACTACGGCTTCACTTTCTGTATGTGCATAAGAAAACTTGCAACAAAAAATGCATAAAATCTATTTAGTAGAGCATCCTTTGATGTAAATGCAAAGTCATGCTCCTCAAAGTGCTTCCTGCAGCTACATACGGCAATTATCTTTCAGCACATACTTCTTTAAATTGCTGTTATTTTTAATTGAACTTTTCATTTTGAAATAATTGTAGATTTACATTCAGTTGGGAAAAAAACAATAGCGATCTGGTATAATTTTTACCCAGTTTCTCCCAATGGTAACACCTTGAAAAATCATAGTATAATCATGGTGGGGATAGTGACAGATGCAATTCTCCTATCTTATTCTGATATTCCCAATTTTACTTGTATTCGTGTGTATATATGTGTGTATTTAGTTCTATATGATTTTATTAAATGTGCAGCTTCATGTACTTATCACCCAACTCAAGATACGGAACAGTTCCACCCCAAGGATCTTTAGTGTTGCCCTTTTATAAGTACACCCACTTCCCTCCTGCCCTCCCCACACTGTCCATAATATCTGTGGAGTGGTACATTTTTACCAGAGAGCACACAGGGCCAATGAAAGGAAAAGAAAGTCTCTAAAGCAATAACTCCTTACAAAATAGGTGGAGAAACAAACCAGAGAAAAAAGCATATACATGTGCAAAGACTTATTGGTCACACTTACTCAGCCATCTGGAACATTACATTTGAATATAATTATGCAAACAAATGCATAGGCATATACATACATGTAAAGATAGAGACAGAGAGTGATCATCTGTCACAGTGACAATCAATCTCCTTGATTCTGAGATAAATTTTCCTATCGTGAATAAATTCCAGACTAGAATTAAGTGGACAAATAAAATAATACCACAGAATGACTGGGGCTTCCTGGGCGGCTCAGTGGTACAGAATCTGCCTGCTAATGCAGGAGACATGGGTTTGATTCCTGAGTCAGGAAAATACTCTGGAGGAGGAAATGCCAACCCACTCCAGTATCCTAGCCTGGAGAATCCCATAGACAGAAGACCCTGGGGGGCTATAGTCCATAGGGTCACAGAGTCAGATACCATTGATCAGCTGAGCACCTGAGCATGAGAACGCACAGAACAACTCCAACAGGGATTCCTAGATGTATAAGAAATTTTTTTTTCCATTTATTAGTTGGAGGCTAATTACTTTACATCATTACAGTAGTTTTTGTCATACATTGAAATGAATTAGCCATGGATTTACATGTATTCCCCATCCCGGTCCCCCCTCCCACCTCCCTCTCCACCCGATCCCTCTGGGCCTTCCCAGTGCACCAGTCCCAAGCACTTGTCTCATGCACCCAACCTGGGCTGGTGATCTGTTTCACTCTAGATAATATACATGTTTGAATGTTGTTCTCTTGAAACATCCCACCCTCTCCTTCTCCCAGAGTCCACAAGTCTGTTCTATACATCTGAGTCTCTTTTTCTGTTTTGCATATAGGGTTATCATTACCATCTTTCTAAATTCCATATATATGTGTTAGTATACTGTAATGGTCTTTATCTTTCTGGCTTACTTCGCTCTGTATAATGGGCTTCAGTTTCATCCATCTCATTAGAACTGATTCAAATGAATTCTTTTTAATGGCTGAGTAATATTCCATGGTGTCTATGTACCACAGCTTCCTCATCCATTCGTCTGCTGATGGGCATCTGGGTTGCTTCCATGTCCTGGCTATTATAAACAGTGCTGCGATGAACATTGGGGTGCACGTGTCTCTTTCAGATCTGGTTTCCTTGGTGTGTATGCCCAGAAGTGGGATTGCTGGGTCATATGGCAGTTCTATTTCCATATTAAAAAAGTTTTTAATGTGTTCAGGGGTAAACCTGCCCACCCCCACCCCTGCCTCAAATCAGATTTGAACTAAAGTAGCAGGGACTTCCTCAGTGATCCTGTGGTTAAGACTTTCTGCTTCCAATGCAGGGGGCACAGGTTCGATTCCTGGTTGGGAAACTTAAGATCTCACATTTCATGTGGCATGGCCAAAAAAAAAAGACTGTAAAACTAATGTTTAAAAATAAACAAAGTAGTTGGTATTCCTTTGAGAATATAATCTGGTGTGGAAAGAAGAGCAACAGATTGGAAATAACTGAGGGTTAATATGCAGATACCTCTTGTCTCTCCAGACAGACTATAAACAATTCAAAGGCAGAAACCCTGTCTTTTATTTCTTCTGATTCCTCAAATAAATTATAGGAGTTATAAATACATGGCAGGTATATAAATATTTATTAAATGAATGAGGTAAGGACAGTAAAGGGAAAATGTGAAGGATAAGACACCACAGAATCACAGGATTTTAGAGTGAGGAGGGTACTTTCAATCCTTTTTATAAATGAAGAAATTGAGGCATAAATGTTAAACAGCTTGCCTAAAGACCATATACATCAGTTTATAACTCAACTCTCATGGCTTTTTATTTGGAGTTCTTCTATTCCATACTTCAATTAAAGAATGACAGAGAAATAATTTCTGGGGGAGCCCTGTATATTAATTCATGAATGTGAGCTGTGATGAACCAAAAAAATTAATAGTAAGTGGGAGAAGTTAAACTAGATGAAGAGGGTAGGGTAAGAAATAGAATGGCAGATAAGAAATAGAATGAATGACCAAGAATCAGAGAAGAGTGTAAAATAGAAAATGAAAGAAGATAAACAAAGAGATATGGCAAGAAAAGTAACAAAAAAGATGAGTTAAAAAAAAAGTACAGAAATGGGAAGGAGAAAAGTGAGAAATGGTTAGAGAGGTATGAAGAGATGGTATCTGGGGAATTTTTAATGCTATTTATATGTTCAGGAATTTTTAAAAATATTTATTTATTTTTGGCTGCATCAGGTCTCAGCTGTCAGCACACAGGATCTCCACGCGGGCTCCTCTCTTGCTGTGATGTGCAGGGCTCTGTAGTTGCAGCTTGTGGGCTTGGTTGCCACATGGCACGTGGGTTAGTTCCCCAACCAGGGATCCAACCTACGTCCCCTGCATTGACAGGTGGATTCTTAACCACTGAACCACGAGGGGAGTCCCAAACATATTTCTTAGATAAGTGGGACAACCATCTCCAGGAAACTAAACTAAGACATTAGGAAAATAATAAGGAATAATGAAGAACCAACTACAAATACTGGGTATTAAAAATAATAAATTTCAAATCAGGTTTAATAATGAAATGAATATAAATACAAATATTATATTTGATACAATAGAAAAAAATCAATATATTTGAAAATAAAATCAGTGAATAGATGATCAGAATGAGCAATTAAAACAATTAAAAATATATATTATAAAAATTTAAAAATATGGAGGCTTAAAAGAATAAGAGGACAACCCACAGACAAGGAAAATTTGCAAAAGATCTATCTGACATAGGACTGTTTCCAAAAATACATAAGGAACATTTGAAACTCAACAATAAGAAAATGAATCAACCAATTAAAAAAATGGGCAAAAGACCTGAACAGACACTTCACTAAAGAAGACATACACATGGCAAGTAAGTGTCTGAAATGATATTCAACATCATATATCATTAGGAAAATGCAAAGTAAAATAACAATAAGAAATCACCACATTCCTAATAAAATGGCCAAAATCTAGGACACTGACAACACCAAATGATGGCAAGAATGTGGGGCAGCAGGAACTCACTCACCGCTGGTGAAAATGGAAGATAAATCACAGTCACTCTGGGAGACAGTTTGGCAATTTCTCACCAAACTAAGCATACTCTTACCATACGATCCAGCAATCACACTTCTTAGTATTTACCCAAATGAGTTGAAAATGTGTAAACACAAAAACCTGTGTGATGTTTACAGCAGCTTTATTCATAATTGCCACACTTGAAAGGAACTAAAAATGTCTTTCAGCAGGTGAATGGATAAATCAACTAGTACATCCAGACAACGGAATGTTATTCAGTTCTAAAATGAAATGAGCAATCAAACCATGAAAAGACATGGAAGAACCTTACCTTCAAATTACTAAGTGAAAAAAGCCAATCTAAAAAGGCTATGTGCTGTATAACTTCAACTATATGACATTCTGGAAAAGACAAAACTATGACAGTAAAACTTTTTATAGAACAGTAAAAAGACCACCAGTTACCAGCAAGTTAGGAAGAAAGGACAAACAGCCTGAGCACAGAGGATTTTTAAGGCAGTGAAACTATTCTGTATGATACTATAACGGCACATACATGTCATTACACATCTGTTAAAACCCACAGAATGTACAACACAAAGAGTGAACCCTAATGTAAACTATGAACTTTGGTGATAATGATGTCAGCATAGATTCATGGGTTATAACAAATGCATTGTTCTGGTGTGGGATGTTGATAGTGGGAAAAGCTATATTTGTTGGTGGGAGGTGTACATAGACACTCTCTACAATTTCTGCTCAATTTTGCTGTGCATCTAAAACTATTCTAAAAAGTAAAGTATATTTAAAGGGAAAAATAAAAGAATTAGTTGTGAAGAGTTAGTTGTGAACATATATGGAGGCTAGGAAAAACAGAGTCGATATCTAAATAATAGGACTTTCAGAAGGTGAGAAAGAAACAGAAATGAGGAATGAAAAATAATGACCAATAATTTCCAAAAATTAAAGATATGTCAGTTTGACATAATATATAAGAAAAAAATACCTAGACACTTTATAAAGAAATCTTAGAACATCTCAAAGAGAAAATTCTAAAAATTCCCCCCAAAAAAGTAGCTCACCTAAAAGAAAAACAAAATTCCAGGTTTCTAATTATTGATAGTAATAATGTATGTAAATGGAGTAATATTTTTTAAATGTTGTAAAAATGAAATTGAATATATAACTAAGTGAAAGTATGTCTGTCACTAAGTATTGTCTGACTTTGTGACCCCATATAACTAAACTATTATTTGAACACAAGGATGAAATAAAGACATTCTTAGGAATATAGGTACTCAGAGATGGTTTACCATGAAAACTGCTAACAAAAAAAAATCAAAATATTGGTCCAGATGTTACAAATCTAGGTGGCTCAATTAAGATATGGCAAGAAAGAGTGAGTAAATAACTTAAAGGTGACTTTCCTGGCAGTCTAGTGGTTAAAACTCAGTGCTCCCAATGTAGAGGTTGCTGGTTTGATCCCCGGTCTGGGAAGATTCCACATGCCTTACAGTATGAAAAAAAACAAAACCCAAAACTTAAAGGTTCACTATTGTTTAATCATAGAGACAAGGATTTCTCTACAAAAACAAGCTTCCCATACAAATGTTTAACAATGATTCTTCTGAATATGCGGGCTCTGGCAATGTGGGTTCTTAACTTTTTTTGGATAATGTACCTCCTTGAGAATCTGATTAGTGCTAGGGATCTTCCCTCTCTTGAAATACACATACTTATTTAGATAAATATTCAGATAGAACTTTATGTACAACTTTAAGGGGGTCACTGAGCCATGCTCCCCAAGCTAATCCATACACAAGTCTGTTTGGGGTGGGTTTTGTTCGCTTTTAATTTTTAATTAAAGCATAATGTACATATAGAAAACTAGAACTGTAGGAAAGTGAACACAATAGTACCATTATATATACCTTTAAGAAACAGAACAGTAATTGGAAGTCCTGAGTCCCCCTTCAGTCCTCCCAAAAAGAACCACTATTTTGACTTCTAACAGTGAATTATTTTTGTCTGTTTCTGAACTTTATATAAATGGAAGGTGGAAGGATTCATACAGAATGTATTCTTTTGGTCCAGTTTTTTTCACTCTACACTGTTTTTGATATTCAGTCATACCCATATATGTGGCAGTAGTTTGTTCACTTTCATTTCTGTATAGTTTTTCATTGAGAATATAATAATTTTATGTATCCATTCCATTGTTAATAAGACATCTGGATTACTTCCAAAGTTAGGCTATTACAAATAATTACAAAGCCATGTACAAATTATTTTCCAAATATACCTACAAATAAAGGTGGTAGGATATAGGATAAATGTATACCCAACTTTGGTACATAATGACAGTGTTCCAAAGTGACAGTAGTAAGACCTTACATTTGATGAGTAAGATGGCTTAGAAATGAAAACTTGTTTTGCAAGCAGAAACATTTCTCTGACTGATCTCTCTAAAATACTCAGTCAGTTCAGTCACTCAGTCATATCTGACTCTTTGCGACTCCACGGACTGCAGCACATCAGGCTTCCCTGTCCATCACCAACTCCCGGAGCTTGCTCAAACTCATGTCCATCGAATGAGTGACGCCATCCAACCACCTCATCCTCCGTCATCCCCTTCTCCTCCTGCCTTCAATCTTTCCCAGCATCAGGGTCTTTTGAAATGAGTCCATTCTTCACATCAGGTAGCCAAAGTATTGGAACTTCAGCTTCAGCATCAGTCCCTCCAATGAACACCCAGGACTGATCTCCTTTAGGATGGACTGGTTGGATCTCTTTGCAGTCCAAGGGACTCTCAAGAGTCTTCTCCAACACCACACTTCAAAAGCATCAATTCTTCAGCACTCAGCCTTCTTTATAGTCCAGCTCTCACATCTATACATGACTACCAGAAAAACCATAGCTTTGACTAGATGGACTTTGGAGGCAAAGTAATGTCTCTGCTTTTTAATATGCTATCTATGCTGGTCATAGCTTTTCTTCCAAGGAGCAAGCGTCTTTTTAATTTCATGGCTGCAGTCATTATCTGCAGTGATTGTGGAGCCCCCCAAATTAAACTCTCTCACTGTTTGCATTGTTTCCTCATTTATTTGCCATGAAGTGATGCATGAAGTTAGCATTACTTTGCTAGCATGTGAGATGAGTGCAATTGTGCGGTAAGTTTGAACATACTTTGGCATTGTCCTTCTTTGGGATTGGAATGAAAACTCACCTTTTCCAGTCCCGTGGCCACTGCTGAGTTTTCCAAATTTGCTGGCATATTGAGTGCAGCACTTTAACAGCATCATCTTTCAGGATCTGAAACAGCTCAACTGGAATGTGAGCACCTCCATGAGCTTTGTTTGTAGCGATGCTTCCTAAGGCCCACTTGTCTTTGCATTCCAGGATATCTGGCTCTAGGTGAGTGATCACACCATCATGGTTATCTAGGTTATTAACATCTTTTTTGTATAGTTCTTCTGTGTATTCTTGCCACCTTTTCTTAATATCTTCTGCTTCTGTTAGGTCCATACCATTTCTATCCTTTATTGTGTCCATCTTTGCATGAAGTGTTCCCTTGGTATCTCTAATTTTCTTGAAGAGATCTCTAGTCTTTCCCATTCTGTTGTTTTCCTCTATTTCTTTGCATTGATCACTGAGGAATGCTTTCTTGTATCTTCTTGCTATTCTTTGGAACTCTGCATTCAAATGGGTATATCTTTCCTTTTCTCCTTTGCCTTTAGCTTCTCTTCTTTTCTCAGCTATTTGTAAGGCCTCCTCAGACAACCATTTTGCCTTTTTGCATTTGTTTTTCTTGGGGATGGTCTTGATTACTGCCTCCTGTACAATGTCATGAACCTCTGTCCATAATTCTTCAGGCATTCTGTCTATCAGATCTAATCCCCATGAATCTCTTTGTTCCTTCCAATGTATAATTGTAAGGGATTTGATTCAGGTCATACCTGAATGGTCTAGTGGTCTTCCCTACTTCTTCAATTTTAGTCTAAATTTGGCAATACTGGCTTGGTCAAAAAGTTCGCTTAGAGTTTTCCATAACATGTTATAGAAAAAACCCCAAAAGAACTTTTGGCTTATTCAACATAAGTTTACTGTAGTTTTGTTTCAGTTAAGTCATTGCTGAATACAGCTATACCAACACTATAAAAAGAGCAGCTAAGTGCTCTGGAATCAGTCTGGAGAAGTTCAAATCCTAGCTCTAATGTTAGTTTATCATACAAGCAAATAAACATGTTCTTAGGGTATGGCAAAAAAAGTTTCATTCAAGTAATTTTACTTAAATATAAGGTACCATCATTTTAAGAAATCAAAACTTTGCTGATATTGCTTATCTATATGTTTTGGAATTGATTTTGTTCTGAATTATAGAAGTAGCATCATAGTCACTTCAAGGCTTGATAATGTAAAGGTTTAGAGACAGGAAATCATGATGGATGCTCTTCATCATTCAACTAATAAACACTTACCAAATGTTTATTGAAAAGGACATGTGTCAGCTCTATTTTTGACCATCCAGCATAAGAACTCCTTTGCTGTATTAAAAAAAAATCTGCCACTGTGTGTCTTAGAAGCCCTAGAGTCAACCATGAAAGCCAAGAAGACCAGATAACTTGTTTCCCTATTTAGGGACCAGGTACATAGATTGGACAAATAGATGCTTTCATGCAGAATGTGAATATAGAGCTAAAATTGGAGAGTTAAAAATCATTCTTACGGGAGTGACATACAGTATCCAGTGGTGGTGTTCCAACAATGGCCTCCAATATCCTGTGGAGGAGTCAACAGTGTCTTAAACAGCAAAAGGACATTTCCGTGGCATAACTGTGGCCATAGTCAAGCCTTGAGGTTGGTTAGTTGGTTTCCTATTTGTTCTCAGAGTCTGTTTCTCCAGTCTTTCAGTCACTTCTGTAAGCTAACTAATATCCTATCAATAAATTCTTTTTAACCAGAGTTGATTTCTGTAGTTGGCAAACAAGAACCCCAAATTGGTAATCTTACCATATGCCAGGCTCTGTACTAGGCACTGGGAACACAAACACAAATAATTTATGGCCCTGCCTTATAGGAGTTTGAGAAGGCAGACAGACAGACAATTAATGTAAGTGATAAGTCTATCACAGAAGTAATCACACAAAGTATAAGGACACATAGTTTAGGCTTCAAGAGTCAGAAAAGAGTTATCATCTAAATTTTGAAATTTGAGTAGGGTAATAGAAGAGAGAAGAGTATTCCAAACAAAAGGAGCAACAAGTAAAAGTCATATTGCCTTTTCTTTGCTCATCAGTTCCTTCAAGGATAAAAGTGGCAAAAGGCAAACTGAAGAATTTGTGGAAGGGGATGAGAAACAGTTACAATTTGTGATCTGGGTGACAGGTCACAAACTTTTGAGCTTGCTACAGGAAAATATACTTTATACTTAAAACACACACACCCACCATTACTGCTCTCACCACCGCAAAGCTGGCCACAACTATCTTCTCTCTCTTTCTCACCTGTATCAGTCACTTCTCAGAACAGTCAAACTATGGACCTCTGAATTTGGTTGGTTTTTTTCTTTTTTTTTTGGTTGGTTGGTTGTCTGTGATAGGGGTGGTATCGGAGTCATGAATGAGTAGATAAAGGAATTGAAAACAGAAGTAAAGGTGTTAACCAACTGATCAGTGTAATGAAGCAAAAAGTGTCCTGCCAACTGCTCACACTACTTTTGCTTAAAGGCAGGTACAAACACCACAGGAGAAAAAAACTGATGAAAATAGTTTATAAAAATATTGTGTGTATGCTTTTTCCTTTAAAATTACAAAATTTCAGTACTGACATAGGTCATTCTCAGAGCTTTATCTTTTAAAATTATACTAGGCTTGTGCTATGCATTGTCTTCACTGTTTACTTTTATAAAAACTGTGATCATCATAAGTTTTTAAGCCCTTGCATTTCAGTCATCCATTGTATAAAGTTCTATGCTTGCACAGGGGGAAAAAAACAACACTATGTAAGTAAACTAATCAATCAACCACTCTTAAAAAAGTTTGATAAAGGAGGCTGAAAGCAAATGATCAGTAAAAGCTCATTTCCAAAAGTGACATTACAATATAAACAAATTCAGAATTTGAGTATTCTAAAAATCTACAATCCTCCTTTTAAAAAAGAAGTATTTACTATCAAGTGAAGGATAGATATGAAAAAATAAGTTTTCATTTCAGCTCCATTAAACTGAATGCTGTAAAACTCACTTCAGCTATACCAAACTCCACACCACCTTTGTAAATTCAGTTCTTCCGGTCAGAAAGCCCCTGTTCAGATGGCCAGTTCCTGTGTAATATGTGAGAACTGCTCTTTGAAGCCTTTCCTAATTCTGCTCCCCAGGAGAGACTGTCATTCTCTTATACTTCAAGACCATCCTGTACATATCTGTATTATGGTTATCACATTAATACTATCACTGTTTCTTTGAACATCTACTCTTCTCAACTAGATTAGGAGTTCTTTGAGAGTACACAGGCAATGTTACATCTCTATCTCTGTAAGTATCTGTTTTAGTACAGTCCCTGAAAAAGGACAGGCAGTCAGTAAATGCTTGTTGAACAGAAAATGACACAATGTATTAATAATAATATTAATATAAGACTATTTGTGTCCAGGAAATAGCAAGATTCAAACTTCAAATTCTGTATGCAGAAACTGTATCAGTTCCACTGGTTCCTATTTTGAAAAGGGGATATATATTGATAGCTTTCACAATATGGATTGGGATGAAATAACTTTTAAGTTCTTTTCTACTACATAAAGCTAATGAGTTGTCTCTTTTTTATTTCAAAAAAGCCTTAATTTTATTTCACATTATTATTTCTTTGCAATCACCACGTTTTAGGATATCCATGAACCTACATCCCTCTTCCCTGAGAGTTGTACGCCCTAGCATCTACTCCTCTACTATAAAAATGAAGACTGAAATGCTCTCTGAAATCTTGGTTTCATCAGCCACAGCTGATTGGACCAGACACAGACATCTGCCTCAAACTGGAGTTTTCCCCAGGGTTTAGAATGGGATCACAGAACCATGAGTGAATATATGAACTTAAGAGTTAGAGGACTCGCTCAGCCACGCGCAGTGGTTAAAGACAACATGCAGAGAGAGAAATATGAAGCAGACAAGTTGGGGGAGCAGAGGAGATCCTGCTGCCCCAGGGTGGGGAGAAAATAGCTTTCTAAGTTACTGGTGAGTTTCCAATTTCTGGCTCCCGTTCCCCTCACAAAAGTCTGGTTGTAATATTAATACTTCTACCCTCAAAGTCCTGTGAAAGCCCTAGTGTCCTTGCCATCAGCACTAATTTCATTTTCAAAGTAAATTAGTTTGAATTTGGTTTCTAATATTTACAAAGAAAAGAAATTTTATTTTAAAATCTTGAAAAAGAAAAGGTCAAGTAGGAATACCAAAATGACAGTTAACCACAGGAGGAAAAAAAAAAAAAAACTTTGTTAAAAATGGCTGTTACACTGGTATCTTCAGGCATTTCTCAGCATAAGAAAATGAAAACTATTCACCAACCACAACAGGCTCAAACAACAACCTATAAATCCAACTTCAGCACAGCCGTCAGTATGAAGAAAATTCTATTTCAAAGTTCAGGGGGAAAAAAAGATTAAATAAGAGGGAGTATCTTAGAACTTATTAGAACAAATTATTTTATAAAAAGAAATAATACCACTCACTACTATCCTGACCAAAAAGGGGATGGGAGTATGTCTGATGATAATAGCCAGTACTATCTAACAAGCCTATGTATCATTATACCGTTTCCCCATCCATCTATACTCTCTTCTCTTAAAAGCACGCCATTACAGAGTCCTCATCTAAAATGCTCAGCAGTAGAAGACAGTGATCTTAAAAAAATAATAAAAAAGGAAGTAGCACAGTCATTATACAGCATTAATTTCTAAAAAAACCCAAAAAAACCCAATATATTTTTCTTTGAAATTAGTTTATTAGTAAGAAGATTCCTTTAGCAACTCATATTAAAAAAAAAAAGTTTGTTTAGAAACAATTTTCAAAGGGATAATGAAGGAGTGAGAAGACATTGTATACCTGTGGCTGATTCATGCTGATGTATGGCAGAAGCCAACACAATATTGTAAAGCAATTATCCTCCAATTTAAAAAAGAGGAAACAAAAAAGAATTAATACTGGTAACTTTGACTGTTCAAAACAAATATTTATAAGAAAAACTGACTAGTTTCACATAATCAAGATTTAGCAAGATGGGGAAAATCTACAAACGTAATAGAAAGTTCAGCGATAAAAAGAAACCAAAACAACCAGTACTTCTATCAAATTTGTCAAGATTACATAGACAGTTCTGGGTATTGAGAAAAAAATGAGACATTAGAGTAAAAGAAAAAGCTTATTAAAAATTAAACAGTGACTACCATAAAAAAGATTTTAAGTAAACAAGCCCCAATTGTTTACAATAATAGAAGCAGGCAGAGGTATCGATCATTTTTAATGACTTATACTGCTTCCAGACTGTACTTACTGAAATTAACATTTTATTATGATTGTCCAATATTCTGAGAATTTAAGTCTAGTAATGAAGGAATACTCTGCAGGTTTGACTCTGAAGTGGGAATTTTTCCAATTTCCCCATTCTGCCCTGTTGTTCAATCTTTCTCTGCAACATACTTCAGTTTAACTCCCAAATTAATAAAAAGCACAATATCAGCAGAGCTACCACCCTCACACCTTAATCCACACTAGGAAAGGCTGGTTAATGCTACAGAACAGACTATATGAAGATTAAATGTAAAATACGGGCATTCCGAGAGTTTGGTGTTATTAATAAGTTAAAAAAAACTGTGCAGGAATTTAAATAACTAATGAAATAGAACAATTAAGAAATGCTAATTATTATTAATGCCAATTTAAAATTTGTGACAGAACACCAAATGCTAGAGCTACTAGAAAGACTAATGGTCAGCTTGCCAAAACGTTTTCAAAAGCTAGGAATTTATCTTTTATTTTAAAACCCAGGATTAGATGGTTTGTTCATTCATTTGATAATTCTAGGATTGGGGGACTTGAATACATAAATTAAAACATTCAAAGAGCAGCAATGACATAACAGATTATTTACTGAACACTAAACAAGTGCCAGGCACTGTTCTAAATGCTTTACCTGCAGTAGCAAATTTAAGTTTCACAATAATCTTATGAAGAATTACCCCCATTTTACAAAAGGAGAGAAACTGAGGTACAGACACATAATAGGTAGTCAAATAGCAAAGCCAGGTTTCAATCTGAAAGTTTGGGTCTAGATCAACTACTTTATACTGCCTCTCCAATACCAAAATAACTCATTCATCAAAATCTTAACTGAGTGTCTTCTCTGTGCCAGAAGCTGTTATATTTGCTTGAGATATAACGCAGTTACTAACAGATTATTTCAGAAGGAATTTGGTAATCCAGACAAGAGTATGGGCCTGACAACCCTCAGAATGGGAGAAAATATTTGCAAACAAAGCAACCGACAAGGTATTAATCTCCAAAATATACAAGCAGCTCATCCAGCTCTATGTAAAAAAAAGGGGGGGGGGGGGGGCAGAAGATCTAAACAGACATTTCTCCAAAGACAACATTCAGATGGCCAAAAAGCACGTGAAAAAAATGCTCAACATACTTAATTATCAGAGAAATGCAAATCAAAACTACAATGAATTATCACCTCACATCAGTCAGAAGAGTCACCATCAGAAAGTTTACAAACAATAAATGCTGGAGAGGGTGCAGTAAAAAGGGAGCCCTCCTATACTTTTGGTGGGACTCTGAGTTTGTCCAGCCACTATGGAGAACAGTATGGAGATTCCCTAAGAAACTAAAAATAGAACTACCATATGATCCAGCAATCCCGTTCCTGGGCATACATCTGGAGGAAAGTCTAATTTGAAAAGATACATAGCTCAAAGTTCATAGCAACACTATTAACAACAGTTAAGACATGCAAGTAACCTAATGTCCATCAGCGGATGAATGGATAAAGAAGATGTGATACTTACATAACAATAGAATATTACTCAGCCATAAGAAAGAATGAAATAATGCCATTTGCAGCAACATGGATGGACCCTGAGATTACTGTACCAAGTGAAATCAGAGAAAGAAATATCGTATGATATTGCTTATATGTGGACTCAAGAATGATAAAAATAAACTTATTTGCAAAACAAAGTCACAGATACAGAAAACAAACTTATGGTTACCAGGAAGGAAAGGGGGAAAGAGGCAAATCGGGAGGTTGGGAGTGACATACACATACTACTATAAACAAAACAGATAGCTAACAAGGACCCACTGTATACACAGGGAATTCGACTCAATAACAGACCTATACAGGAAGAAAGTCTTAAAAGGAGTGGCTATATGTATACATACAACTGATTTACTTTCCTCTACAGCAGAAACTAACACAAAATTGTAAATCAACTATATGCCAATAAATTTTTTTTTAAAAAAAGAGCATGGGTCTGAGAAGGCATTCCAGAAGAAGTAAAGCCTACACTGAGTTTTAAAAGATTCAGAGGAGTTAGAGAGGCAAAAAGAAAAGGGAAGAAGAAAATGAAATCATTCCAAGCAGAAGGACTAACAGGCAATGGTAAACAATTCAGAAATAGCATGTACATTCAAGGAATCTTCAAAAAGCAGTTTGATACAGCTGAATGGGAAATGGAAAGCAGAAATTTAAAGAGTTAAGATTAGAGCTGCTGCTGCTAAGTCGCTTCAGTCCTGTCCGACTCTGTGTGACCCCATAGACAGCAGCCCACCAGGCTCCACTGTCCCTGGGATTCTCCAGGCAAGAACACTGGAGTGGGTTGCCATTTTCCTTCTCCAATGCATGAAAGTGAAAAGTGAAAGTGAAGTCGCTCAGTTGTGTCCGACTCTTAGCAACCCCATGAACTGCCGCCTACCAGGCTCCTCCATCCTTGGGATTTTCCAGGCAAGAGTACTGGAGTAGGGTGCCACTGCCTTCTCCAGTAAGATGAGAGAACCAGTCTCAAATCATGATGAGGCTTGATGACCTGCTAAAGAGTTCAACCTTTATTCAGTTGACAATGGGATGTCAAACAAGAATTTTCTAACTGTGTTTTAGACCTACTAGTCTGGCAATTCTGACATGAATTTCACGGAGATAAAATCAAAGACAGGAAAACCAGTGAGAAGGTAAGGAAGCAGTTCCTAATAAGGCAGTGGTTAAAACAGGAATACCAGGGCAATAATTGATCGGAAAAATATTTAGGTGGTAAAATCAGCAGAATGCATAGTACATGAATGGATGCAAGGAGAGAAAGGAGGAAAGATGAAAGACTCCCAAGTTTCTTGGATGATGAAGTCAGTAGTCAAGATGTTTCTGAACACAGATCAAAGAAAAACTTTAGACAGGTAAATAAGTACAGTTTGGACAAATGGAGTTTGAAGTGAAGATACATAAGCAGTTAGATAAGAATCTCTGATGCTTTGGAACAATATTAATACTGGAAAAACAGCTTGGTGGGTAACTGGCAGTCACATGGTAACTGAAACCATAGGGCTGTGACTTACTGTAAAGGCTAAGAGCAACTGACTAACCCTGGGACCACCACTTCTTCTGGAACAGGCAGAGGAAGGCAAACCCTCAAAGGGAATGATCAACACACCGAGAAGCTCCAGGATTAACAGAAGAGGGCAGCATTAACAGAAGTGGCAGGCAAGGGGCTGAGCTTCTGAGAAAGGGACCAACAGCATTATTCTCCTTGGTTACTTTAGCGGGAGCAAGTTTAGTGACATAAGAAGTAGAAATTAGACTGCAGTGGGACAAAGAATTAAGACTACAGAAAAGATATAATTTGAACCAATGCAGATTGTTATCAATTTTCTCATCTATAAATTTGAGGTGGTGGGTTATTTGAGCATTAAATGACTTACTACATGGAACCTCACCTATAAGTAATACCACAGGTCCTCAAGCTCACTACACATAGCCATACTGGGTACCTTTATATTCTTATTTCAAACTCCTTTATATGGCAAGGCTTTGCACTTGATGTTCTCCCCTAAGAATCATGCTTTCCTCAGCTCTTCACATTAAGTTCTTTCTCATCTGTCAAATATCATCTACTGAGAGGGCTTCCCCAAGAAGTACCCTGAAGACCCTCTCAATCATTCTCTCACATCATCATGTTTTACTTCTTTTGTAACTCTAATGATACTTTCAACTTTTCTTGTTTATTTAGAGGAAGTACAGCAAAGTGATTGAGAGTGTAGGCTCCACAATCAGACTGGCTGCGTACAAACTACAGCTCTGCCAATTACTAGCTATATAAGTTACTAAATCTCTGTGTCCTAATCTCCACATCTTTAAAAGGAGCAAAATAATAAAGTACCTCACAGACTTCCTGAGGGAATTAAATGAGCTAATCCATGTAACAATTATTATAAGAATACAGGTAAATTCTGAGCACTCATATTATTATATATTTATTTACTTGCAAGGATCTTAGTGCTCCACTGAACTGCATTTTTCAAAATGTACTATTAAAGATATGTGAAGTTGTAGTAACTCTGAGTCGAAATCATAAATATATCAACCAATAACCAAATGAAGGAGTACTGTTCTGACTAAGCCTCAGGAAGTGTTACTTTCATAAAAGAGAATTTTTTTTTGGCCACAAAAGTCAGAGAGAAAAAAAAAAAAACAGAGTTACACCTCTTTAATAAGTAAGGGAAATTTTTGATAAGTCATATATAGAATTACTATGTAATTTAGATCAGCCTATAAAAAGCAAAACTAAAATATGAAGAACAGAGAAAACAAGGTCCTGAAAAGTTCTGACCTAAGTAACTTTGAAAACAGTGTTTTGACTAGGAACTCTAAAAGACAAAAGGATTTAAGGGAAAAAAAAAAAAGATAAAACTTCTCTAGTTGGTAAAGTCATTTCTCACTGGGATATGATTAACAATTATGAAACTAAACATGTATAATGAGACTGAACAAACAAGTAAGTGGACAGCAGATGGTGAGAACCAGGTTTTTCATTTCTGGAGAATAAGGTCACAAATAAGCAAGGGGTAAGGCTAGGATGAACCATGTGGTACTGAAATAGAGTCAAAAAGATATCAGTACGAACTTACACTTAGCTTCATACAGATACAGATGTACATATGTAAAAAAAGTTATATATCTGCATACATGGGTTAGTATACATACATACATATCCTAGGTCTGTACACTGAAATCTAAAAGTAATGATATCTCAACAGCAATGAGCATACCCAGTGCCCAAATCTTGGTTTCTAATACCCTTCTCTAATAAAAGTAACCAAGGATCCTTAAATAAATGATTGATTATAGGGCTGGGGCAGGGAATATAAAAGATTAGCCTGGAGAATTTTGTAGTGCCAGAAAGTACAAAAGGGCTCAAAAGAACAGCAACAACAATGGTTTCTGTCCTGTTGGTTACAGGAACCAACCAGAAAGAGGTGGAGTAACTTGAGCAACAGAATAGGAGTACAGGAGTATAATTCAAACAGTATAGCAGTATAACTCAAATTTAGAAATGAGTATCCATGAGTCTACACTGATATAAATGATAAAATTTAAAAATGGGGGAGAAAAGGAACATCTCCTTTAAAGAAGAATTCCAAATAATTTTGTAGATACTCACCGCTGGAGGAGTTGGAGCTTAACTTCCCACCTTAACTTTCCCGTTGAGTATGGTCTGCTCTTAGTTACTTGTTCCTAAAAGGTAGCATGTGGAAAAAACTTTACAGTAGAGAAACCTGGCAAGCAGTACCTCAGCCAGGTGAACAAGGTTAAAAACATCAGTGATGAGTCATACTGATAGGTACCCTTGATATGACGTGAGAATGGCATTTTATCTCTGCAGTCATCCTTCCATAAACCCATAACTCGAGTCTAATTATGAGAAAAATATCAGACAAACCCAAATTGAGAGACATTGTACAAAATACTTGACCCATACTCCTCAAAACTGGCAAGGTCATCAAAAGCAAGGAAAATCTGAGAAGCTGTCATAGCCCAGGGGAGCCAAAGGAAACATAATGACTAAATGTAGTGTGCGTTCTGGATGGGATTCTGGAGCTGAAAAAGGACATTAGGTAAAAACTAATGAAATCTGAATAATAAATTATGGACTTTAGTTAATAGTAATGTTCCAGTGTTGGTTCCTTAATTGTGACAAGTGTAACACAGAAATGTCGGATGTTAGCAATAGGGGGAACTGGGTGTGGGGAATGTGGTAACTCCCTGAAACTTCTCTGTAAATGTAAAATTATCCTATTGATAAAATTAAAAGTTTACTTCAATATATTAAAAAGAACTCTTACAAAGCAGTAACAAAAAGTCCAGTATAAAATGTGTGAAGGATAGATATAGGCAAATCACTGAAGAGATAAGCAAAAATACCCAAATATAAGAAAAGACGAAAAAAAGAAGTTGAAATAAAAACAGAACACAAATGAAATGCCATGTCACACCAATCAGACTGGAAAAATCCAAGAGTCTGACAACACCAACTACTGGTAAGGATATGCACAAATAGAAACTGTCAGTATTCTATACACACTGGGGAAAGAGGGAAAAATTTATATTCTAAGACCAGGCAATTTGACAATCAGGTATATGACCTGGAGAAACTCTGGTATGTTGCTTGAAGAGATACAAGGATTTCATGAGGCACTATTCATAGTAGATAAAAAATGAAAACACTCTAAATGTTTATCAATAGATGAAATGACAAATTCCAGTACATTTATCAATGGAACACTACAAACCAGTCAAAAATAAATGAACTAGACCTACAGTGCCAACAGGAATCGAGGGGAAAAAAAGTAAAATAAAGAAAGCAAGTTTCAAAGTGTGTATACCATGACACAATTGTATTAATAGCTGGCTAAATTTACCAGGGCACAGTTTTAAGTAGCTTAAATATAAAATTAAAAAGCACCTCATTTAAATTTTACAACCTTATGAGGTAAATATTTCTATTATCTAGATTTGATAGATGGGGACACTGAGGCATGGAAAATTTTTAAACTTGCCTAAGGTCACAAAACTATTAAGTCGCAGACTCAAGATTCAAGCCTAGGACATTACGGCTCCAAAGTCCACACTCTTCAAAAGCATCAAAAGCAATGTCATGTACTACACACACATATAGTTTATTGAAAGGTAAACTGGAAGGATATACATCAAATTCATCACAACAATTGCCTCTGGGAGGGGAGATAAGGAGAGAAAGAAAGAGGATGAAATTGGGGAGAAAAGAAGAGACTTTTCATCAGCAATGTTCAGGTAAAGTATAAAGATCTACACTGAAATTTTAGAATTTAGTGTGTTCTTCACACAGTTCTTTTATAATGTGTATCTCAAGCAAAAATAAAAGAGATGTCAAATTTTCTATGGTGAGTATGTGTGTTGCTTACTACTTTGGGGAATTTTCTGTATTTTTTAAACTTTTCAAAATGTCTCCCCTATAAAACAATATTTTAACAAAAATTAGTGTAACAAATTTCCAATCTCCATATTTCAGCTTTTATTTGGAAATGCCACCAGCTAAACTGGGAGTTTATGTATGTGTATACACTTTAACATACATATGGAAAATGCATTTTTATATGGTTCAAAAGATACAACCTAATGATACCAGAAACAGTATTTCTTGTATTTTGATGACTCACTATTCTCAATGAAAATGAAGTACATATAGCACTAGCAGGAAAATTCCCTTAACACCTTTCTACCTCTTTTTTTCCTGCTGCTTTCTACTTGTTTGTGGTTTTGAAAAGAAGGAAGCAAAAAGAAAGTCCCAAGAAATTGTTACACACTTTAAAAAATAACAGCAGCCATAGATAAACCTATGTGGAGTCCTTCTAAACTTAAGATTTCCCAACATACAATCAAGTAACGTTCCAAAAATTTACTTGTAAATTGGTTGTCTGGAACTCAGATAATATCTTCCCATAAAGAAAGTTAAAAGAGGATGTAATCACCAGGAAAAAAGATACTGCCTGAGGTGCCTGGCAGTGAGACAGAGAAGGCAGAGCACAGTATATGCACTGATGAACCAGAAAGAAAAGAAAGGGCTTTCTCTGCCAGGGTTTGAGGTTAGAAACCATGTTTCATTCATTCACCTTGGTATTCCCAGTGACTACCAAGGTACCTGGTACCTCAACAACAATTGAAAACCCGCTGCCTGCTGACTGATGAGGTAATGAAGAAAAGACTTGAGTCAAACAGTTCATCAGTTGGTGGCACCGGCAACACAGAATAGTGAGGGTTAACACACAAACAGAAAAAAGATAGGAGAGTAACAGTGTGCAGTAATAGGAGCATCCATATATAGAAAACTGCTATCAGGCTGGTGCTGGTAGCTAAGAGAATGCCTTCACCTGTATTACTAGCTGTTTCCATTATTGTGTATATTGCATAAACACCATATTTTCAGTTAGTTTTGTTAATAATGAGGCATAAGGTAGTCTCTATTGGGGCAGTAGTTATATGGGATTTTCAGGATTTTCTCCTATGACTCTTGAAAACATATTAGTTTCATTTTAGTTATTATTAGAGTAATACTATTCAGAAGAGAGAACAAAATGCAAACACTAAAATAGAAATTACTGAAAATCCTATCATCCAGAGATAATGTCTTTTAATATTGTATGCATTTCCTGAAAATCATTTTGCCATATATGATATATAAAAAATAATAACATAGTAATTCCTTTTATTCCTATTTTTCTCTCAAGATTACATTGTGTTTTCTCATGTTAGTAAATTAAAAAAATACTTTTAATAATTGCATTTACCACACATATTAACTGCCATTAATTTTACTAATCCTCTAGTATATGGCATTTTAACTTACAGATTTTTCACTATTATAGTAACATACTATATAAATTAATCCCTTCTTATATATAAAGCTCTACATTGCTATTTTAGAATTCAAAGTGATAATTATGATACACAGTAATAAAGCATGGAGTACTTGACTTGCCCCCACAATTTCTACTGAGCAACAGTCAACAGGACACTGAACAAACAAGAAAGAAAGAAATTTTTATTGACTTTTCTTCATTTTCTTCTTCCACATTTGGTAGGAACAAGGAAAAATTCCCACAAAATAATTCTCTGATATCAGAGAGGACAAGAATAACAAGTTAATTTCTCTGCTACAGTCACTTCTGTCTGTTACAGCCACTTCTTCTTCCACTTAGAATAATGAACCATTAATTTAAATAGGAATAAATAAGATATAACATTTATAATACATCAAACATCTCTATTGGAGCTTAAATCTAAGCACATAAATAATAAGTACGCTTTGAAAAATTCTGCAAACAAAAGATAACATTAACTAGTATCACTCAATGAAAAAATAGCTTTCTTTTACAATTCTTCCACATTTTTATTATTTTTTGAACGAATTAGAAAATGTCATGCATTCTATCTCTTCCTTCTCACAGCCTCCCAATTACTCCAAATTTTATTCGAGTTGCCATAAATAGGTCAACAGCTCCATGAGCTTAAGAATCAATAACTATTTAAGCCAGTGGTAACTCATGTGGAAAAGTTCAGAACAAATCAGCATCAGCTTCCTGGCTCTCTTGCACAAACATAAAATTTATACTGCTTAACCAATTTTCAAAAGTGTAACTTTGTGTACATAAATTTAAAACTGAGGCCAAATTTTACTTTTTATTCCCAGTACTGGGCTACCGTCAAAAGCAATCAACTTTCCTAACAAATACATTCTTTTAAAATTCCACAATGAAGTTAAGTCTACGCTTAATCATTCAGAAAAAGAAAATTATGTAACATACAGTAGTATAATGATGACGATGATAATATACACTATTCTGGACTCCTACTGAGAGCTGCAGTTCAAAAAGAGAAAATGTGAAAATGAGGTAAAAGCTACCCAAAATGTTTAATTCTGGCCAAAACAAAGTTTCCATAAAAGAGGCCTAATAACAATTTTTTTGTTTCATTACAAGTTCAAAAGGGGTGCAAATATCTCAGAAATCTTGTATACTTAGATTTTCAAAAGCTGAAATCCTAGTATCTAAACATAAAACTGTGTAACTTGCCCAAGAGTCCTTATTTATTAACCAATCTTAGGTCCCCCAGAGACTACTTTTTACAATAATCTCAAATGCACTACAATAGATTAATGTAACCTGGGCTACGCTGTTCACAGGTGTCTCCTCCTCCTTCCCCCAACAGGAGAGAAGAGGTGGATCAGGGCAAGCAAAAATAGAAAGAGACTATGTACACCAAACAACAGCTTGTAATCTTGTAAAATTGCTTCTTTTAAATTTGGACTATTATTGTCATTAACGGATAATATTTTAAAGAATAACATATTCACGGAGTAGTACAATTCCTGCCCTTACGGGTCTCTAGCTAGCTGACACGCGTTTTCTTCCCAGATAAATGCATGCCTGTTGACTGATGCCTATCCTGCTGTTGCAAACAAGAAATAACTGTCCTATGAGACAAAAACCCTTCTCTACGGCTCCAGGCGTAACCATACGTTTGAATTAAAAGCACACTGGAACAATAACAAAAATCTTTCAGTACATCTATCATTTAAAAGCATGATCATGAAAAGTCGTTGCTGCGACCCAGTTTTGGGTCACAAGCTTTTTTTCCCCTCCTCCCCCCAGAAAGCGGTAAACTTCAAAGGGAATGGTGGCGACCAGGAATTGTTTATCACCTCTCCGCCAACCCCCTCCCTCCCCCAAAAAAAGACTGGGGAAAAACCCCAAACTGGCCAACTTGGACCTTGAGCAGGCTCACGTTGGCCGAGGTAGGCAACGCAGACCCCCGCGAGGAAAATCGGGCCTCTGGGGGCCCGCCAGGCTCCAGCTGCCGCCTGTTTAAAACGTCGAGCAGGTGGGATTCCGTGAGGCCACCTCCGTCTTACGTAACGAGCTTGTCAAAATCCCAGCTCCAGGACCTCCCCTCTCACCGCCCCCGCCCCCACCCACCAACTAGAGCCCCACGCCAGCCCGGAATAGAAAATCCGGAACGAAAACAGAGGAGACCCCCCAGCTGCCGACGCAGCGGCGCGGGTGCTGCTCTCAGCACCACCGCGCCACCCGCAGCCGACCCAGCTAGCGAAGGACAGCCAGGCTCCGAGAAGCCCCCGAGCGGAGGTCGCGGCCATCCACGCCACATCTCCGAGCCCAGCCGGCCCCGCTCCCGTGCCCACGGCTGTCACCGCTCCGGGCAGTGACAGCTCCACATGCCACCGCTGTCCGCGCCGCCGCCCCCGCACTCACCTCACCGCTGGCTCCCGCTCGAGAAGCGGGTCGAGGTTGGAGAGCGGTGCGGCGTCCACTCAGCGGTGGCGGGACACGAGGGGCTGAATGCCGCGGCGCTCCGAACCCGCTTAGCTCATCCCCAGCGGCGCTCCGCCCTGCGCGGCACCCCCGCCCGCCCAGGCCTGCCGTCTCAGTCAGACGGGACTCCCCCTCCCCTCGCGGCCGCCGCTGCCTCCGCCTCCTTCTCTGGCTCCAGCCGCCGCGGCCGCCGCCGCTGCGACCGGCGCCATCTTGACAGTGACGGAGGGGACGGAGGCGGGGATCGCGGCCTGCTAGCGCCAATAGCGGACCGGGCGCTTGCTCGAGGGGGCGGATCAGGGACGCGTTGAGGGTCGCGGGGTCCTAGCGCCGGATACGCGCTAGGCGTGGAAGGTGGGCGGAGCTGAGCAGTGTTCTATCGTGACTCGCAGTAGAGTTGGGGAAGTGCGCTGTGGTTCCCCTTCGGGTGGAACCGAGGCGAGCGTGGGCGACACACACCTTCTCTTCCCCTTTCACCGCAGCGAGGGTCAGGATCCGTCATGGGCCAAGTGACCTATTTCCTCCTTCCTGCCCAACAGTCCCAGGAGTCCCGACGTTGGCTAGCCGGAGCTCGTGGCGTCTGCCTGAGCGGCAGCTCCTCTACAAAGGACACTCAGAGTCCCCGGGCAACCCCCTGAGGGGTTAGCAACCACCTCCTAGTAGGTTTCGGTACCAAGATACTGCAAGTCAGGTAAAATGGGGAATTCAGGAGGGTTCTCTGAAAAGTACATTGATGAAACACCAATTGTTGACTGAAGGGGTGTAGGTTACATTGGATTAATGGGTAATGGCCTACTTACACCTGGCTGTGGTTCTACTATGAGTGGCTGTTGGCAAGTTGCCTCTGAAAAATGAGGATAATAAAGGCTGATTACTGCTACTGGGTTGCTCAGAAGGTTAAATAGTATGATATATGTGAAGTGCTAACATAGTACCTGAAAGTACTCAATCAGTGTACATTATTACACGGACAAAAGAAGAGAGAAACAGGACCCTAAAAGATTTCAAGTCAACTTTCCTAAATCCTGCAGAATAGTCTTTAACTAACCCCTTCTACTAACCAGGTTTATAGCTTTATTTCTTATCTCTGTTTCTTTTGTTGTATTCAGTCAGTCAACAAACATTCACTGAAACTCAAAAACTGAGGGGACACACTGGTGAGGGAAACAGAAAAGGTCTGCCCTCTAGACTGGAGGTGACAGTCTAGTGGGAAAAGGAGGGACAGTGAATACTCGCAAGATCTTGAGGGAAACATGCTATAAAGGTTATGAACAGAATTCTGGGAGAGCAGATACCGGGATAGTTTAAAAAAAAAAAAAAGTGGTCAGGAAAGGTCCATCTGAGGGATGAGAAGGAGCCAGTAATCTGAGAAATGCCCTGGAGAATTAAGGCAGAGGAAATGGCTATGCAGAAGACCTGTGGTAGGAAGGAACTTGGCTGGAGTGAAACTGAGTGGCGTCCATGGTGCCAGGGAATCTGAGGTGCAGAGAGGAGTCTGCCCTGATACTGAAGAGGTGAGTGTGTAATCAAGTGAGGGCCCATTTCCCCAGGCCCTAGGAAGATAAAGAAACAAGACTGGATTTCATTGTAATTGCAGCTGAAAGCTATTGAAGAGGAAGGGATGCCTATTAGAGCAGGGAATTGAGAACAGTGATGTTTGGGGTATGATATTATATCTGTATTTCTCGACTGTGAAGAATACGCCTACAGTGCAGACGCATCAGGATATCTGGTTTGGATCCCTGGGTTGGGAAGATTCCCTGGAAGAAGGCCGAACAACCCACTCCAGTATTTTTGCCTGGAGAATCCCATGAACAGAGAAGCCTGGCAAGCTACAGTCCATGGGGTCACAGAGAGTCGGACACCACTGGGGCAAGTTAGCACTGCACCAAATGGGCCAGAGAACTAGATTTAAAGTAAAATAAAAAACCTGAGGTTGAGCCTCTTCAACACTAAATTGTTCAAATTATATGTTCTGGTCTTCAGTTTCCTTATTGATTAAAAAAAAAAGTGAATGTCACATAAGACTGCATATGGAGAAATACCACTTTCACTGAAAACTGTTAAATAATGTAATTTCTAAGTGTTTTGTATGTCATGTATAGTTGCCTAAACTGAAGTTGCTCAGTTGTGGCTGATTCTTTGCGACCCCTTGGACTGTAGCCTACCAGGCTCCTCCCTCCATGGGATTTCCCAGGTAAGAGTACTGGAGTGGGTTGCCATTTCCTTTCCAGGGAATCTTCCTGACCCTGGGATCAAACCCAGGTCTCCTGCATTGCAGGCAGATGCTTTACTCTCTGCGCCACCAGGGAAGCCCTAATCAGTGCAGTACTATTTGGTAAGTACATTTATTGGGTTATTTATTGCAAGTAGTAATCCAAATCAGTGATTCTTACTCATTTTTGCAGAGTGCTACTAAGGAAAAGAATATGAACTGTTACGAACATGTAGTTTATTGATGCTGTGATTCCAAATGTGTTTTTCTTTTTTTCGGCTGAGTGTGCCATTTCCAGAACTTTTTCATCATCCCAAACTGGAACTCTGTACTGAGTATATTATAAATCCTATTCTACTTTATAAGACATGTATTTTTGAAAGGTATCTGGTAAGTTCCTCTCCCACACCCCCTAAAAATGGCAGTAGCCTTGGTGATCAGTAGGATTGTTTGCTGCCATTGGAGGGTTTAATGGATTACACCATGTGAGTTTATTATTGTGATTTTTTTTTTGACTGTGCCTGGTGGCCTATGGGATCTTAATTCCCTAACCAGGGATCAAATCCAGATCCACAGTAGTGAAAGCAGTGAGTCTTAACCACCAGTGGTAGTGGTTTAGTTGCTAAGCTGTGTCCAACTTTTGCGACCCCGTGGACTGTAGCCTGCCATGCGCTTCTGTCCTTGGGATTGTCCAGGCAAGAATACTGGAGTGGGTTGCCCGCCCTCCTCCAGGGAATCTTCTCAACCCAGGGATCGAACCTGCATCTCTTACATCTCCTGCATTGGCAGGCAGGTTCTTTACCACTGGCGCCGTCTGGGAAGCCCCTTAACCACCAGGCAGCCAGGGAATTCCCCCATATAAGTTTAGAAACCACCATCTGAGAAATAAGAGTAAGAAATAAGTGTCAGTTTTTAGCTCAGATAGTTAACACATCATACTAATGAGGAGGACTAATGTAGGATCAGTTAATTTTCAGCACTGAAAAACTGTGTTCTGTGACAATAACATGTGCCCTTTGGTCTTGTAAGTGTGTGCTCCAAGATGGCCCAGACAACCTGCCGCTCTGTTTATGTACAACTACTCTAACTATGTATCTTTTTAATGCTACTAATTTTCATTAAAAAATAAATGTTTCCAGCTCTGGGTAAATTTAATTTTAAAAAGGACTCTTCTGTGAAGAATGGATTAGAAAAGAGCAAGAGAGAAGGAAGCCTATTTTTCTCACATTTCAGATAACCCAGCATTCCATAAAGTTCAAAAGATCAAGATCTTGACCTGAAAATACAGAGTCAACCACTTTTTTGTATTTTTTTTTCTTCATACTTTTTTTGTATTTTTTATCACATCCCAGATGCAGCATTTTAACTCTACTAAATAAAATGTTAAATCTCTTTTCCAGGATAGATCCTTCCTCCCCACTGCCCATATCATTCACAGGATTCTTATTCCTAATGTGAGGGCATAGCTGTAGGTTAATCAGTGATTGAAAGCAGAGGACTATAACATAAAGGGGCAAGAGGGAACTCTTTTGGATGGATGGATGTATAGATATCACTATCTAGATTGTAGTGATGGTTTCACAGATATATACACAGATCAAACTTAGCAAGTTGCACAGTTTAAATATGTCTAGTCCACTTTGTCAATTACTTCTCAATAAAGCTGTGAAAAAAAAAAGTTCAATTGGGAACCTCTCTTAACTGGCAAACAAATTCATGTATTTTCATCTGCATTAAGGAATGCCAATTAAAATAATGACTATGCTCAGTCGCCAAGTTGTGTCCGATTCTTTACAACCCCATGGACTGTAGCCCTCCAGACACCTCTGTTCATTGGATTTCCCAGGCAAGGCTACTGGAGTGGGTTGCCATTTCCTTCTCCAGGGTTAAAATATTATATAATTGCAAGCACAGTTTATAGAATGGAATCCTAGAAAGCTTCAAAAGTTGAAAAGTTTGGGGACTTCCCTGGCAGTACAGTGGTTGGGAATCTGCCCGCCAATGCAAAGGACAGGGGTTTGATCCCTGGTCGAGGAGGATCCAACATGTCACAGAGTACCTGAACCCATGTGCCACAACATTGAGCCTGTGCTCTGAAGCCCAGGAACTGCAATTAGTGAGTCCACAGGCCACGGCTGCTGAAGCCCACACACTATAGAGCCGTGCTCTGCAGTAAGAGAAGCCACTGCAATGAGAAGCCCGCACAAAGCAGTAAAGACCCAGCGCAGCCAAAACAAAATTAAAAAGTTGAAAAGTTTTGAATGTTTCTTTTTTTTAATCAGAGATAACACTTTCTGAAAGAACATACTAAAAGGCAGTAGAAAGACAATAAGCATTTGACTGCCTGCTCAGGAAATTCGTTTAAGTACCTTAGAGTCCTTAACAGTGATACCATGAGTCCTCTCAGCATCTGTCACAGCAGTCACGGTTAAACTTAAACCCTAAATGTGATTTGGGTAAGGGAGTCTAACATTGCAGTCATGGCCAGATTTTTTTAAATGTGCCTTAGAAATTTGGGCTCCATGCCTTTTCTGAAATTATGTTATCTTTCACACCTGGAACTCTGGTTGTTTCTTAGAAATTATTTTTTTAATGCTGTAAATTGAAAAATCCATGAAGGAAAACTATGAAACCAGTAACAGTTTAAAACACTGAAAACTCCATTATTGTACCACCTAATCCTCACCACCTGTTAAATCTATTTAATTGCTAAACCAGAAGTTTCTTTATATCTTTTTTAAAATTTATCCATGTCTTGGGAAGAGTATTCTAGAAAACTGTTCTTGATGTCTGTCCCTGTGGATGAGAAAGCCTTCCACCAAGAATTGATGGTCTTTAGAAAATCTTTAGCTATCTGCCAAAGCAGAACACATGGTACCAAATTCTATTCATTGTGAAAGTGTTAGAGTGACATTCCAGTGTACTTCATCCACAAACTGAAATTTATTGGCAGTGTTGTCAGATTATTATCTTTTTTCTTAAAAACACAAACCTGGGACTTCCCTGGCAGTCCCTGATTAAGACTCTGAGCTTCAAATGCAGGGGGCAAGGGTTCAGTCCCTGTTTGGGGAACCAGGGTCCTGTATGCCAAGAGGTATGGCCAAAAACAGAAAAAAACAAACCCATAAACCTGATGAAATACTTTTCCAAGACAAATTATCTGAACAGCTTGTAAGAATAATAATGAGAAATATCATGTTGCAAATAACAAATTCTAAACCTGATACTTGAGTGTCTAAGGACAAGAGGGCTGCAGCAGTCTGAGACACTGCTGTCTCTACCCTCTCTGTGGCTGAGGAGTCATATCATATTTTGAGTCAGCACTTTCCCACAAATTTGAAAATTATCGCCTCTCCACATCTTCCTCAAGTTAATGCTTTTACTTCTCTCAACAATTCCTGCTATTAATAAATTCAACATTTAGTTTTTAAATGATCTGCAAAAGGAAGTTGTTTTTATGTAGTATAGCTTGACTATCATTGTCCATGGTTGAGTATTTTCAGGACATGTTACAGTTTCACTTCAGCTGGCATTTATACACAAAGCACTGTGCTGGGCACAGAAGGGAATGAAAGCAGATAAGTGCATATTAAAGTCACAAAGTGTGCTCCCAGGCAGACGGACAAGTTCTGCACTAGGTGTTTAAATTTGTTGTTGTGGGAGCTTAGGGAAGTTGAGTGATTAATTCAGAGCATATGGATTCAAGGTGATGGATAGATGATATTTGAACCAATCAAGAGAGAACTTAGACTTTCTATAAAAGGTGTATGTGTGTGCACGTGCATGTGCATGCATGCACATGCTAAGTCACTTCAGTCATGTCCGACCCTTTGTGACCCTATGGACTGTAGCCCATCAGGCTCCTTTGTCCATGTGATTCTCCAGGCAAGAACACTGGAGTGGGTTGCCATGTTCTCCTCCAGAGGATCTTCCCTACCCAGGGATCAAATCCGTGTTTCTAATGTCTCCTGCATTGGCAGGTGGGTCCTTTACCACTAGCACCACCTGGGAGTTAGTTCAGTCGCTCAATCATGTCCAACTGCGACCCCATGGACTGCAGCACAACAGACTTCCTTGTCCATCACCAATTCCTGGAGTTTACTCAAACTCATGTTCGTTGAGTCAGTGATGCCATCCAACTGTCTCACCGTCTGTTGTCCCCTTCTTCTCCGCCTTCAATCTTTCCCAGCATCAGGGTCTTTTCAAATGAGTCAGCCTTCTATAAATGGTGAGGGCACCTTGTTTGGGATATGGGGGTTGGGGTGATACGAGATAAGAAAAACTTTTCTTTTTTTTCTCTGAATCTCTATTACAGATGTATTAGAATTGTTCTCAACAAATGAAAGAAATGCTCATAAATTGTTCCAACACTTTGACTCTATTTGGGAGTGGCCAAAGGTTCAAATAATTTGGAAGGATGGATATCTGTGCTGACTTGCAGGAAATATGAGTCATCTTTTTTCATGTACTGAGCACTGTTGTTGCAACGAGGATATTTGGGAAACACGAAGCTAAACAAATCAGACACTGTGAGTCTTATTTTTTTTTTTTTATTGATTGGCCCAGACATGCATCCTGCAAGGGTAAACAACAGGGACACCCTTTTTATTGTCAAAGCTTAAAGAACACTGCCGGCAAGGGGAAACACCTGCAATTGAAAAAAATAAGCTTAAAAATATAATACTTCTGTTTTCTTTATAATCCCTCAGACTAGGAGACAAACACATCTTTAGTCTATACATCTCTTCTAAGCTTCAGGATTGTATATTCATTTGCCTCCAGACATACAAGTCCCAAGTGCACCTGAACTCAACAGTTTCAAAGGTAAACTCATTATCTTGACCCGAAACCTATTTTTCCTATATTCTCTAATTTCTTGAATAGGACTCACTATACAGTAGTCTGGAGAAGGCAATGGCGACCCACTTCAGTACTCTTGCCTGGAAAATCCCATGGACGGAGGAGTCTGGTAGGCTGCAGTCCATGCGGTCGCTAAGAGTTGGGCACGACTGAGCGACTTCACTTTCACTTTTCACTTTCATGCCTTGGAGAAGGAAATGGCAGCCCACCCCAGTATTCTTGCCTGGAGAATCCCAGGGACAGAGGAGCCTAGTGGGCTGCCGTCTCTGGGGTCGCAAAGAGTCAGACACGACTGAAGCGACTTAGCAGCAGCAGCATACAGTAGTCAGAAAAGTCAAAACCTGTGAAGGGACTTCCCTAGAGGCCCAGCGGTAAAGAATTCCCCTTCCAGAGTAGAGGACTCAGGTTCGATCCCTGGTCGGAGAACTAAGATCCCACGTGCCATGGGGATGTGCGTGCAACTAAGCCCTGCACTGCAAGGGAGATCCAGCACAGCCAAACAACAGCAACAACAACACTACTGAATACCTTAAAATTTCCCTGATGGTCCAGTGGTTGAGACTCCACACTTCCACTGCAAGGGGGCATGGGTTTTATCCCTCCCTGGTGGGGGAAGTTCCACATAGCTGGCAGTGTGGCTAAAAAACAAAAAACACCTATAAGTAATCAACTCGTCTTTTTTCCCACTTATTCCTTAAAAATTGATCAATCATCAAAACCAATTGATACCATCTCCTTAACATCAAGCATACCCTTCTTCATCTCTCTGCATTCCTACTGACCCAGTTCAAACCCCTGTTTTTTTTGTTTTTGTTTTTTTACTTGAAATTTTGTGACATTCAACTAACTGGATTCCCAGTCTCCTGTCTTTTCTCCTGCATCCATCCCTCCCTTTGTTGCCAGGCTGGTCTTTCTAAAGAAGAAATATGATCATTTTATCTAGAGGTAGCTTGAGGTTGCTAGCTTCCTATTTTCCTTTCTTTCTACTCTCGGTGGAAAAGTTCATCAGTGTTCAGTCTCGATGTTACCTAAGAGGAGCAGGGCATTAGGAGCATTGCATCCGTTCCTTGTTCTTCGCATCTCTTCTCCAGCATGTTGACACCTCTCATTCAGAACACTTTCAGGCTCATGAGAGGAGGCTCTTAATGGAATTTAAGAAAGCATTTAAGCCTCTGCTGTCCATAAGCACATATATGCATACAAAGAGATGGATTGGTTAGTTATATTAAGGACAGAGTTAATCCAGAAGGGAAAAACTCTCACAACTAGTTTATTCAGGGCTTAGAGAATAATAGACATTTAATAATAAAGATTTAAATTAGAAATAAGCAAACATAAAGATCTCCAAAGCTTCTCCTAGGGCCAGTTTAGGTCCTTAAATGTCAGTATCACTTTACTATCTCCTAGAAACAAATATCCTTCCTCTACATTCTCCGCTTACAAGTCTGCAAGTTTTCATGTTTGATTGTAATTATCTTAACTGCATTTGAAATTTAATAAAATCAGCATATTGATTTAATAGAATTTAGATGTTATAACAATAATTTACAGAGTTTTAAATTATACTAAAAAGGAAACAGAAGTTGAGATGAGGCTATCTTTTATTTGAATATTAGAACTGAAGTGGAAGAATACCTTTTAGAGAAGGTACAATAGAGCAGTGCTGGCAAATGCCTGCCTGCCTGTGCAATGCTGTCTCGAAAGCAGTGAATCCTGCAGTGAAGAAAGTAGGGCCCTTGATGTCAGGTTGAGGAGAGTATGGAACAATACCGTTCATCTTTAACCAACTTTGTGATAAAAGCGAATGAGGAGTTAATGGAGTTATCAAAAAAAAAAAAAAAAAAAGAAACATCTTCCATTTCAAATTCTCCTGGTGATCACACAGCACAAGGCTCTATTTGCCACAAGGTTAGAACCAAGTATTGAAATCATAGCAGTAGTAATCAGTTGCAAATGAGAATCTTAAGGGTGGAGTTCAGGTAACATATAGGGCAATTGGACAAGGGTAGGGCTAAATGGATTGGATTACAGAGTGATTTGAGGTGGGGCCGGCAATTAGAAGTGGATTTAAAATGTATCATGTGACCCATGTTGTGTTGGCTTTATGAGAATGATATTTTCATAAATTGACTTCATGTTTCTATAACCCAGAACAGGATTTTTGAGCAAGAACCTTAGAGATCATCTAGTGAGCATTTTATTTTCCAAAAGTGAACATTTGCCTACTTGTGATTTGTCCAAGGTCATAAACATACAATAGTGACAGGAGATTGAAAACTAGAATCTAGATCCCCAAGTTCTTTGCTTTCTCTATTACATAAATATGAAATCAGTTCTGAGAACTCAGTCTTCTAAATTCTCCATGAAGTAAGCTGGATACATAGGAAAATTATTATTTAGGAGATGAAAGAACTGAGCCTCAGAAAGGTGGAGTAAATTTACCAAATCCGATGGGTGGAATAGACCAAAGCCCAGGCCTCACAATTCCTGGGCCAGTAATCTTCTACTAAACCACATTGCTTCAGAGATTAAAAGAAAAAAAGTGTTAATTTAAATGCCATGTGTCTAGGCATAGAATTCACTCTTTCATGAGACAAGTGCTCGGGCCTGGTGCACTGGAAAGACCCAGAGGGATCGGGTGGAGAGGGAGGTGGGAGGGGGGACCGGGATGGGGAATACATGTAAATCCATGGCTAATTCATTTCAATGTATGACAAAAACCACTGCAATGATGTAAAGTAATTAGCCTCCAACTAATAAAAATAAATGAAAAAAAAAAAAAGAATTCACTCTTTCAATCTGCAGGTATTTTACTGTTGTTATATGCACTCCTCTAGGTGCCATAAAAAAGATCACAAGATGAAAAGATTTATTTTGCAAGAGTAGATTTCTATTTTGCAAGACTAAAATTTGAATGTTACCTAATTATCAGGGAAATGCACATGCCTTTTGGTAGTTGATAAGCTAGCAGGAAGTATGTCTTGGTATAATACAGTATTGAAAACATTTTTACTTTCACCAAAGGATGGGTTTCAAAGTGTTTACTGTATTACCCTCTACTGTATTTTTGTGTGTATATATATATATATAAAATCTGACAATACCAAGGTTATTGAGGCTGTAGAAAAACTGGAATTCAGTGCTCTGCTAGGCGGAATGTCAAATGGCCCAACCCCTTTGGAAAGCAGTTTGACAATACTTACTAAAATTTAAAATGTGATATACCCTACAATCCAGCAGTTCCATTTCTGGGTATATACTCTAGAGCAGTTTTTTCAAACTGTAATTCAGGATCCATTAGTGAATTGTGAAATCAATTTAAGGGTTATAATAAACTTTTTTTTTTTTTTTTACAAATGAAATAGAACAGAAATACCAGGGTAAGGATTATTTTGTGAATTTTTTACACCACCTATATTCTCCCTCTCCAGGACTGAATGATTAATTCTCTGAGCTGCTAGATATGTTGCAGCCTACAGCTTTTGGGTGAGTCCCTCTGTAGGACTCTCCTGGAAGAGAGCTACTTGCCCAAGGTCACACCCTCTTCCTGGGAGCAGCTGTATTCAGTAACTGAGCAGTGCAGGTGTTTAAAAGCCTGATCCCCTTGTCCTGATTCAAAATGACTCTGAATAATCACTGCAGCGAATGTGGGATCAACTGAGGCCTTTGTTATCACTTTGTTAGAGCACAAAACTACCTCTGCCCATATTCCTGCTTCGTTTACTTCCCAGCAGGTACTGATTCCAGGACACTCCCTCATAAATGGCCTGTACACTAATTTCTGTCTCAGATCTACTTACCAGGCAACTCAGCCTGTGGTGATATGTGCGTGTATGCATGTACAGGAACTTAATATAAAATTATTTCTTAATGTGTATTGGCCATAAAAACTTAAGAACTCCTGCACCTAGGGAAACTCATGCACATATGCACCAGGAGACACTATGAAGGTGTTTGTTAGGGTATTGTTCACAGTGATGACAAAAACTAAATGTCCACAGTCATACAATGGAATATTATACAATACTTAAAATTAGTGAAATCTCAGATATAGAAAACAAGCTTATGGAAATGGGGCATGGGAGGGATAAATTGGGAGATTGGGATTAATATATACACACTAATATATATGAAATAGATAACTGTTAAGGACCTACTGTATAGGGAGCGTAGGGAGCTCTATTCAATACTCTATATGGGAGAATAATTTTAAAAAGAGTGGATATATGTATAACTGACTCACTTTGCTATATGGCAGAAACTAACATAGCATTCTAAATCAACTATATTCCAATAAAACTAAAAAAAAATTGTCTAAGAAAGTTAGTGAAATCTACTGACATCTATCAACATAAACAAATTTCTACAATAAAGGGACACTTACAAACTTTAGGATAGTGGCTTCCTCTGAAGAAGGCGTGTGGGAAAGGAGATGAAATTGGGGCTTCAATTGTGACATTGTATTGTTTTTTAAAGAAGTATCTAAACAAATACCGTGAGATGATAACATTTTTTAAATTTGTAAGATACATATATTTTTGTCACTTTTCTGAATGTTTAAAATATTTTAAAATTGAATTTTGTTCAGTGAATTATTACTGCAGAAAATCTACATTTAAAAAAAGGATTTTACCTTTATCTTACTAGCAGGAAGTAATGAAAGAACAGCTAACAAGGTCGCTTCCTCTTACACAAGCAATTGGTCAAAATGTAATGGCTCATGGAGTCCAGATATTCCAACTATAACTGTTTGGCTGGTTTAATTATTTATGTTCCCTGCCTCCCCATTTCACTACTACTAAATTCCATGTAATAAGAAAAATACTAAAATCTTTTAGGAGTTCATCAATATGTCTGTTGTACTCTGTGAAGCCAAAAGTGAAAGTTGCCCAGTCATGTCTGACTCTTTGTAACCCATGGACTGTACAGTTCATGGAATTCTCCAGGCCAGAATACTGGAGTGAGTAGCTGTTCCCTTCCAACCCAGGGATCGAACCCAACCAGGGGGTCTTTCCAACCCAGGGACCGAACCAGGTCTCCCACATTGCAGGCAGATTCTTTACCACTGAGCCACCGGGGAAGCCCATGAAGCCAAAAGAGGGAATTGAAAAACAACAATAAGCAGGGTATTTAGTTGGCCATGGCCTTCCCTGGTGGCTCAGACGGTGAAGCGTCTGCCTACAATGCGGGAGACCTGGGTCTGTGTTCAATCCCTGGGTCGGGAAGATCCCCTGGAGAAGGAAATGGCAACCCACTCCAGTTTTCTTGCCTGGAAAATCCCATGGACAGAGGAGCCTGGTAGGCTACAGTCCATGGTGTCGCAAAGAGTCAGCCACGACTGAGCAACTTCACTTTAGTTGACCATATAAATAAGGTCACTCTGGTTTAATAGTAGCTTTACATTAGTGGTGATAGGCTTAAAGGAGAGAGGATGAGAAAGGACAGTAGAAATATTATTACCAGGGACTTCCCTGGTGGTCCATTGGCTCAGACTCCACACTCCCAAAGCAGGGGGCCTGGTTCAGTCCCTGGTCAGGGAACTAGATCCCACAAGTGGCAACTAAGAGTTTGAATGCCATAACTAAAAGATCTTGCATGCTGCAACAAAGATTGAAGATTCCCATGTGCCACGATTAAGACCTGCCACAGCAAAATAAATATAAATATTTTTTTGAAAAAAGAGAAATATTATTACCATTACATTCCTGAGTCTTCACAACATTGCCTTTTGTATCATATAGGACACCTAGAGTGCAAATGAAACTGGCCAAATTGTATTAGAGGAGGAATTCAGTAGAGGTTCGTGTTACTATCCAAAAGCATGTCTAACAGATCTAAGGAAGGCACTAAAAGAAGTAAGCAGAATAAAAGTGTGGACAGTAATGAAACTATGAATTAGGGTAAGAAATGGTTGTGGCTTTGGGAGAGTCTCTGCTGGATTGTTTGCTTGACCCTTCATTTTACTTACTTAGGTTTGGTTTTCTTTTTCTATAGAACATATGCAAAGTGCAACCCTTTGCCTATGTGGACTTAGTATGATTTACAAACTTTAACACAGAAGCTTTTTTAATACTTCAACTAATGCATATATTTAGGGAAAAGAAAAACTGTGGAATATTAGTAAGTCCTATGTATAAAAACAATCAAAATAAAGCAAATCTTCATAGCTTAATATGAGAACAGAGTGAATCTATTTATAAGGAACTACAGTAATGCAAAATAACTCTAAATGATGATACGCAGGGGTTTCCAAAGCAACAAGGAAGTTGAATCAAGCACATTTTGAGGTTAGAGTCTATTAGAAATAGTTGCAGATGGAAGTTTGGGGAAGAATTGTTAATGCTTTCCTCAGTCCTCAGAACTAAGAATTTCAAAAAATTTGAGTAACTGGACCATAAGCTGACTTGGATAAATAAGAATATCACTTAGATAGGACACATATATGCTGCTAACTAAGGCGGGTCAGAAAATATCTTCCAAAATAATTTGATCTTGTCACTATTACTGCTTGGAATTGTGAGAAAAAGATTTATGGCTTGAGTAAGTACACTGTCAATGAAATAAGATTTGTTCCAATGAGCCCTGTCTACTAGATGTAGAACTAGAATAGGAAAGACACTTGAGATGTGTGTTTTCTTTGTGAAAAAACTGTGCCTTTGGAACATGGTTATTAGCTCATAGTTCCAGGGAAACTTCACACTCAGGGCCTAAGAAACCTCACTCAATGTTTTTCTATTTGACCCAGTTAAATTTCTTGGAATAGGAAGTTATGATGCTAATTTTTTCAAGAATTGTGCAGATGCCTCTGAGAAACTTTTATCCTTTAAAACCTGTAACCACAGTATAATATATAAAAATTTTGAATCACTATGTTGACACCTGAAACTACTATAGTACTGTAAATCAACAATATCTCAATAAAATTTTTTTTTTAATTTAAAATATCTGTAAATTTAGAGGGAACAGGGAAAGGAATTTTTGTGATGGATGAAGACTAAAAGGCCTACACATGAGGCAGCTTTCGGGCAGACTGTTTATTTGTTTGGTCTTATTCACAGCTGAAAATCTATTAAGACATTAGCAAATCCTAGTCCAGGTTTTGGGACAGAGGGGTAAATACCTGACCTTTCATTTTCAATTAACCATTTCCCTTCCACTCCAAGTACAACCCCAACTACATCCTTTTTTATTTTTTAATGGAGGATAATTGCTTTACAATATTGTGTTGGCCTTTGCCAACTACATCTTAATCATTCTGTCCTTTTCAGTATTTTGTGATCAAGTCTATAATTATCTGAAGGACTTTCCATATCTTTCATGTTTCATTTTGTGAATATGTATTGTTCCAGTTTTTAATTACATGGCTTATACCAATCTATGTATTTGGGTAGAATAATTGTTAATTATCATCTTTATTTAAAACATCCAGATCTCTACATATATCCACACAGGTTGGCATTTACAAAAGGAATTCCACAGACATATTTATTTTCTTCCATCAACCAAAAATCGCCTCAACACAACACAGTTATTTTATATAATAAATTTTTGGTCTTCTATTTTTATCACTAACACCCATCTCAAACCCTGAAACCTCAAAAGGAATCACATAGGACTACATACTTTATTGATATTTAGTAAATAGTCAACTGTTCTTATTGTGTTGGTCTTTGCAGTTCTCATGTAAGGATGACAATCATTTATTTAGACCATTAGTTGTCTTTAATTCAGTTTTGTGCTGAACTTTAGAGTCTCTGAAAAGGCCACTTTAATGAAAACAAGGCTCCTTCTGGGTAGAAGCTCAGAGAACTTAAAATTTTTTGTTTTAATAATCAGTTACCTACTTTAAGACCCTCACATGAAAAGCTACATGAAGTACCGTTTCCTGTGATCTCTTCTTCTTTTCTTCCCCCTGTCCTCTTTGGTTTACAACAGACACAGTTATGTTACAACCACATAGCAAAGTTTTGCAACAGAATGGCCTTGAAATAGAATACTGCCCACTTGAAAACTTAAGCAATCATAATGGAATAAACGAAATGGTGACTGCTAGGCTTCACGTGTTTCTTTTTATAAGGAAGTTATCACCTTTTTGGAAGAGTGTATTCCTTTCTTTAAAAAATATTTCACTTTAAAAAATTATTTACTTATTTACTATTTTTGGCTGCACTGTGTCTTCATTGCTGTGCTCCGGCTTTGTCTGGTTGTGGCGAGTGGGGGCTTCTCTCTAGTGGCAGTGCGCGGGCTTCTCATTGCAGGGGCTTCTCTTGTGGAGCTCTAAGGTGCAAGGGCTTCAGCAGTTGTGGCCTGTGGGCTGGGTATTGCAGTTTGAAGACTCTGGAGTGAGGGCTCAGGGGTTGTGGCCAGGGGCTTAGCTGCTCTGCGGCACATAGGATCCTCCTGGGCTGGGGATTGAACCTGTGTCTCCTGCATTGGCAGGTGGATTCTTAACAACCGGACCACCGGGAAAGTCCAGAAATGTTATTGTTTCATTGACCCCATCCTTTATCTATATCAGAGAGTTTTCAGTTTTATAACATACAGTCATAGTACAAGAGCCAAGAAATAATCCTATTATCTACAAGTGCTGCTTTAGTCAGTAAAATACAGCTTCTGAAAATAAGTAATTGCTACTACTTGGTCCCTACTGTAGTGCTTCTCATTTCTCTTAAAAATGGGAAAACTACTGAGGACACGTAAACCCATTAAAAATTTACTGTGTCTGCATACTTGAGCCACATCAGCAAATGAATTAAACAGCTGCAATAATACTCGGAAACCAAAGCTTGTTTCTCAAAACTGTGTGAAATCTCTGTTTTTTGGGCTTTCTGTTTTGTTTGTTTTGGGGGTTTTTTGTCAAGAGACCTCATTACTCTGGCCACGGATGACTTGCTTGAGTTTCAAAGTTTTCCTTTTTCAATTTTGATTCCAGTATGAAGTTGAAATGATAAATAAGCAACATATGGGCCCCTCTGATAGACAGAAAATTCTCCTCAGGCTGCGCGTGCCTCCTGATAACAGTATAAGATGCTGTCATTAGAACTGCTGATCTGACTCTCTCAAAATATTTTGTAAACATAGGGTATCCACTCAAAGCCAGCCTAATGAGACTAATTCTTCCACATTTTTCTCCACTTCTACCAAATAAGATCATTTTTCATGTGGAAACTTGAAGAAACTTAAATTTTTTTTTTTAGTAGCTGTGGGTAAATTGCAAGGTACCCATAAATGTCACAAGCCAGGGGCAAAGAGTTCAGTAATACAGTTTTTCTAACCATGCAAAAGTGTGTTCAGCCAGTTAATGGTCTCATGATCTCTCTAACGGCTTTTCTTGTGTGACTAGGAGCACTCTTATAGTAATTAGGTGACATTAAAATTTCAGAAAAAGCATGGTTCCAGGTCCATATAAGGGAGGGACATTCAAGAGGCAGGGGACTTGTATATACATATGACTGGTTTGTGTTGAAGTATGTCAAAAAACAACACTATAAAGCAATTATCCTCCAATTAAAAATAAATAAAAAATTTTTAAAGGTGCTAGTTTCCTTCAGTTCTTTATTTTTCTATAGAAGTTTCTTGGGTCATTGACTCATTGGAATAACCTACTTGAGATGACCGTGGGGTCGTTGATTTATTCTAGAAATTAGCATTTTTATTTAATAGTCTAACAGAAAACTCATACACTATATAAGCTTTATCAGCATGCTTACATCCTCCCTCATGTCACACTTGAAACTGTGAGATGTTGCCTGAAATTGTCTTCTCTTAATCTGTTTTGTAGGTAATTAATGAAAAGTCATTGTTCGCCTGTGTAGCAGAACAAAAAGGATGGCTTAATTTTGACCTGAAAAATGAAGAATTTCTTTAATTTGTGCCAGTGTCTACACGGCACAACAAAAGGTGGAGATTTGATATGCCCTCAGTTCCAGTTATTTTGAGAAATGGGGAAAACTATAACAGTGTGCTCTAAATTACTAGGTTTAGGTTTGACTCTTTACATCAAAATACACATCATTGCTTAAAGAATGTGGCAGCATGTTCCATGTTGCTGATGATTCCCATTAGAACAGGAAAGCAAGGAAAGCAGCTATTATAGCCTTTAGTAAGAGTAAGAAAGGAGATTTCGATTACTTGCATTACAAAGCAAATGTAGTTATTTAATTTGCAGGAAAGAATAAACCATCACATGCTATGATTTCCGTATTGCTTCTTATAGATTGAGTGAAAACTTTATTTGTAATTTTATCTTCATTTCAAAGTATATTGATATAAAGGAGCTGGAATTCAATTCTTGTAGAAGTTAAATATGACTCTTTAGCTAAAAGTTTCTTGACTTGGCCACAGATTTATGGTTCAGATTACTCTTGGTTTGCTGGCTTGGTTTAGAAAACTGAACACCCTGTACAATTCTGAATTAGAAGTCTCAGAAGAAAAGAATTCTTAATTACAGAAAAAAAAATTCCACGTTCTTAATTACACTGTATTTTATAAGATTACTCATTCTAAAATTAGCCCTCTGATGATGGCAAAACAGCTGGATGCAAAGTGAAAAAATTCAAGGACCCCTACCGTTTTAGACAGTTTCAACCACCTCTTTAGATTCTTAATCTTACATGTTTTACAGTGGTATAAAATACTCAAAACTATGATACATTAAAGTATATTTAAGTCTGGTGTTTATTGGTGTTTATTTCCTGCTATAGGTTAACAAACTAAAAATAGAAATACTATTCACTTTTAAATGAGGTTTTGTACATAATCTTATAAGTGTTTTCAGAATGAGAACTGAACTTGCTTTTTCTTGACCAAAGTTTGCACTTGGCCAACAGAGGCTGTTGGAGACCCTGTTAAATTTTTGCTCAATCTGACTATCTTTGTCTTAAAAACAAAAACAAGAGTTATTTAACATACAATAAAAATAAGTTTTGGCAAAATGCATAATGTTAAAACTACCGCTACGATAAAGATACGGAATACAACCCCCACCCAAATTCCCTTGTGCTTCCCCTTTGTGATCAGACCCTCACCCTACCCTTAACCAAGATAATCACAAATCTGTTTTCTGTTCCTATAGTTTTGCCTTTTCAGAAATGTCATATAAATTGAATAATATGTACTTTTTGAGTCTGACTCCTTTCACTAAGCAAAATACTTTTGAGATTCATCCATGTTCTTGTGTGTGTGAAGAGTTTATTCCCCTGCAAAAAAAAAGGGGGGGATTTTTTTTTATTGTTGAACAGTGTTCTTTGTATGGATGTAAAAATTTATCCATTCCCAAGTCAATGGACATCTGGACTGTTTCTAATTTTTGGTTATTACAAGTGAAGCTATTGTAAACATCTGTGTTTAGGTTTTTGAATGAACATAAGCTTTAATTTCACTCTGGTAAATACCAGGGAGTGAGATTGCTGCATTTGTGGTGATTCTATGTTTAACTTTATAAAAAAAACCCCAAAAAACTGCCAAATTGTTTTCTAGAGTGGCTCTACTATTGTGCATTGGCCTCCAGCAAAGTATGAGAAAGCATGGAAGAATTCAGTTGCTCCCTGTTCTCACCAGCTCTTGGTATTGTCAGATTGTTTCAGTTTAATTATTCTAACAGGTGTTTTGTAGTGTCTTTATTATGGTTTTAATTTACATTTCCCCAATGATGAAAGATGTTGAGCAGCTTTTCATTGCTTATTTGCCATCCATGCCTCTTCTTTGGTGAAGTAAATATTTTGGGGCTTGGTTTTTTCCTTATTATTTTTTTTGAATGTGGAATTCTTTATATATTCATCAGATACGTGATTTGCAAATATTTTCTTCCTATATAGCCATCTTTTCGTTCTCTCAATTGTGTCTTATCTTTATCTTAACAAAATATTTCATTTTGCTGAAATCCAAATTAATCAGTTTTTCTTCTACTAATCATGTTTTTGATGTTGTATCTAATTACTCTTTGCCTAACCCAAGGTCACAAATATTTTTTCCTATTATTTTCTTCTAAAAGTTTTATTTAGGGCTGTGATCCATTTTGAGTTCATTTTTTTGTATCAATCTTTATCTTTTAATTGAAGCATTTAATTCTTTCATGTTTAATGTAATTACTAACATACATGAATTCGTACCTACCATTTTTGTTTTGTCCTTTCCACTTGTTCCTCTGGTTCTATTTTTATTTGGCTTTTCACTTTATTTTCACTTATTTCAATTTTTCCCCCTCTACTAGTTTGGATTTTGTATTCAGTTTTATTATTTTCATGGCTAGTCAACAGTGCTATTTAAAGTGTAGTCTTGGGACTTCCCTGGAGATCCATTGGTTAAGACTTTGCCTTCCAACGTAGGGGATGTGAGTTCAGTCCCTAGTCAGAGACCTAAGATCCCACATCCCTCAAGAGCCAGAAATCCAAAGCATAAAACAAAAGCAATATTGTAACAAATTCAATAAAGACTTTAAAAATGGTCCACATTAAAAATAAATCTGAAAAAAGTAAAATAAACTGTGGTCTTGAACATCAATATCAAGCTGGGGGCTTGTTAGAAATGTAAATTCTTGGGCTCACCTCACAACTAAATCAAGCATTGTGTTGTTGTTTTTTTTTTTAGTTAATTAATTTATTTTACTTTACAACATTGTATTGGTTTTGCCATACTCTGACTTGAATCCACCATGGGTGTACACGTGTTCCCCATCCTGAACCCCTCTCCCACCTCCCTCCCCATCCCATCCCTCTGGGTCATCCCAGTGCACCAGCCCCGAGCTTCCTGTATCATGCATCGAACCTGGACTGGTGTTTTGTTTCACATATGATAATTTACATGTTTCAATGCCATTCTCCCATATCATCCCACCCTTGTCCTCTCCCACAGAGTCCAAAAGACTGTTCAATATATCTGTGTCTCTTTTGCTGTCTCGAATACTGGGTTATCTTTACCATCTTTCTAAATTCCATATATATGCGTTAGTATACTGTATTGGTGTTTTTTCTTTCTTGCTTACTTCACTCTGTATAATAGGCTCCAGTTTCATCCACCTCATTAGAACTAATTCAAATATATTCTTTTTAATGGCTGAGTAATATTCCATGGTGTATATGTACCACAGCTTTTTTATCCATTTGTCTGCTGATGGATAGCTAGGTTGCTTCCATGTCCTGGCTATTGTAAACAGTGCCGCCATGAACATTGGGGTACACTTGTCTCTTTCAATTCTGGTTTCCTCAGTGTGTATGGCCAGCAGCGGGATTGCTGGGTCATATGGCAGTTCTATTTCCAGTTTCTTAAGGAATCTCCACACTGTTCTCCATAGTGGCTGTACTAGTTTGCATTCCCACCAACAGTGTTAAGAGGGTTCCCTTTTCTCCACACCCTCTCCCGCATTTATTGCATGCAGACTTTTGGATAGCAGCCCATTCTGACTGGCGTGTAATGGTACCTCATTGTGGTTTTGATTTGCATTTCTCTGATAATGAGTGATGTTGAGCATCTTCTCAAGTGTTTGTTAGCCATCTGTATGTCTTCTTTGGAGAAATGTCTGTTTAGTTCTTTGGCCCACTTTTTGATTGGGTCTTTTATTTTTCCAGAATTGAGCTGCAGGAGTTGCTTGTATATTTTTGAGATTAATTCTTTGTCCGTTGCTTCATTAAGCATTGTGTTTTAAAAAGCCCTTCAGATTATCCTGATGTGTATTACAATTTCAGATGCACTGAAATTAAAGCATACATATTTATCAAAGTTCTCCCCTTCTCCCAGGCAGCAAGCACTCTACATACCTTAAATCTATATACTTGCCTCCAAGTTTTATGTTACTGTTGTATTTTTTTTTTTAAATATGGAACACTTCACGAATTTGCGTGTCATCCTTGCGCAGGGGCCATGCTAATCTTCTCTGTATCGTTCCAATTTTAGTATATGTGCTGCCGAAGCAAGCACTTACTGTTGTATTTTAAATCTTTTTTTAACCCCAGAAAACTTTATTCTTGTTCTATATAATCAAGATCTGTTTAGCTTTACCCATCTTTACCACTTTCTTTGCTCTTCATTCATTAGTTTTTAAACCTTTCATCTGAGATCACTTTCTCTCTTAAGTACATTCTTTAGAATTTCCTTTTATGAACATCATGGAAGCAAACTCACTTAGCTTATCTAAAAGCGTCTTTTTTTTTTTTTTTGTCTTCTTTTTGGAAACTTTTTTTTTCCCTGAGGATAAAATTCTATGTTGGCAGTTATTTTTTTCTCCTGAAGGGACTTAAAAGCCTGTTTCTAAGATGGTCTCTTTGTCTTGGTATTCTGCTGTTTCACTATGTTGTGTTAAAATGAAATTATTTTTTGTTTTGTTTTTAATTCTGCTTGGAATTTAGTTGGTATCTTAAATCTGTGTTTTGAAACAGAATGGTCCTTGAAAATTCTTAGCTATTGTCTTTTCCTCAGCACCATTTTCTCTTTTCTTTCTTTCTAGAACTCTGATTAAATTGCTGTATGTCAGAATGTTTTATTTATCCTCCATATCTATTAACTACTCTTTCAAGTTCCCTTTCTTCTGTTTCTCTTTAAATTATGCTGGATATTTACTATAGTCAAATTCTTTGGTTTATTAATTTTCTCTTCATTAGTATCTGATTTGCTCTTAGACCAGTTCATTGTGTCATTGATTTCAGTTATTGTTTTTATATTCTAGAAATTCTATTTTTATAATATCTACTGTAGAATTTAAAATATTCTATAGTTTCTTAATTTGAATAGGTGTTTTCCATTTTTTTATTTCTTCAAAAAAATAAAGCATAGTTATTTTACCTTCAGTGTTCTATAATTCAAATACCTGAATTCTTTGTGGGAGTTTTCTCTTGTTTCTCTTGGATATTGTTTCTATTGGTCCTCACTCAATAGTAACTTAAGTCTTGAGAGGCTTAGTGTTTGTTACTGGGAGATGCTCATTTTCCTTAGAAAATCATTTGTGTATTATTGAAGTACATTCCTCCAGAGAAGATTTGCATTTATTTCTTTCATATACCAGGGCCTACTCAACTCATAGTGATAGAACTTTCCTTGGACCTATTTTAGCTGTATCATAAGTTAAAAATTTTCAGGAACAGATTTTTTTTTAGTCCTTGGTTCTGCTCAGCACCACAGGAATTTTCCTTGTAGTCATCTGAGGATAATTGAGTGTGTTGGGTGTGTAGGTTTTTTCATCCCTACCCAAAAGGTCCAAGTTTTGTTGGAAGAGAGGTCTCCTACAGGATTCTCTAATGCCTAGGCTTTACCTTCTGTCCCACTACCTCCCCTCCCCCAACCCCGCTCTGCACCCCCACTGAAGTCAAAGCTGAAGTTCACCAGCTTGAGCAAATGCCTTAGGTCAAAAGTGATCTCAGGACATAGGATTGAGCAACTCCAGGGACATCATTTTTGTGAACAGGGTGTAAATGGCGCCCGCTAGTGTTCTCTGCCTAGACAGTGTTGTTCATGTGCTTGTTTGGGCTCTACTTCACTTCTCTTTGAGCTTGTAATTCCTAGCTTTCTAGTCCATGTTTTGGTGCTTTTAAGAGGTTTAGGATTTTTTTTTTTAATTCAGCTTTTTAAGTTGTTTTCAGGGAATTTGCTATGTTCCAATGGTTTAGGATTCGACTCTTTTACTGCCGGGGCTGGTTCGGTCCCTGCCTGGAGAACTAAGATCCTGTAAGCTGCATGGTACAGTCAGAAAAAAAAAAGTTGTTTCCACTAGGAAGGACAGTCTGAATGTCTAGCCTGCCATATGCCTGGAAATGTAACTCTCAAAATGCAGCTTTATAAACTCTACAACTTATAGAACTATCTAACAGCCTAATTTATTCAAATAATAATTACCCCCCTTTTATTTTCTGGCCCCAAAGTTTAAATTAGGAACAATTCATTGGAATTGTGAAGACTCTGTAGTCCCTGGTATTTAACCATTCCCTCATGAATTTTACTAACACATGTATTGGATTTACATTGAAATACCAAAGTAGCTCAAAGCTTTAATAGTAACCACAATTTTTAAAATGTTTCTTAGAAAATGAGTACATTAAACCAGAATCATGTGTGTCAGTTGCATAAAAAGTGTTGCGTCTCCATAGTTACATTAAAAATAACAAGTACAAAGGGGAAATGTCTTTTGGTGGTTGATAAGCTGAAAGGAAGTGAGTTTTGTTGTACTAGATGATATGGAATGTTTCTAAGCTTTTGCTCAAGAATGGAAGGTTTCAGATCCTCTTGTATTACCCCTTGTTCAAACATAAGCAAAAGTAGTAATGGAAAAAACATGTGTAAGACTCAGTGTATTGAAGTAATGTAGAAAAATGATGCAGAGATCCTTTTTTGTGGTTTATTTAATTCTCTCTGTTATTTATAGTATTTGCTCTGAAGCATAACTCAATAAAATTCTAGCAATTAGAGGGAAAGGAAATCTGTCTTGGCCCAATATTATATTAGCCTGACTCTCCATTTGGAAAAAAAAAAACTGTTTTATAACACACCAGATCAACCTTGGAGACCACAGAGTCCATTTGTGTTTAGTATGTAGTAGATATTCAATAAGTGTTTGTTGAATCAATTAATTAATGGACAGTATATAATGGGCAGTTGTAAGGAAAGCATGTAGTGGCTAAAATGTTTATTTGATCAAATTATGGGAAGAATACTACAGAAGGAAGATTCCTGGGATTCAGTCCCTATTCGAGGGCCTTGTAGTGCTATATAGACTTGGGTGTTCAGTTTCTTCATCATTTGCCCTACTTTTGGGTCAAACAGCATTCTAGCTCCCTGTACATACTGCATGATTTCCCGGTGCAATGTCCTTGTCCTTACAGTCTTCTATCTAAACTGTCCTCCTCCATCGCTGCATGACTAACCCTACCTAGCTTTGTCATCTTAGTTCTTAATACAAATACTCCCCTATTAGGCTTTCCTGGCGGCTCAGCGGTAAAGAATCTGCCTGCCAATGCAGGAGTCACAGATTCAGTCTGTGAGTCAGGAGGAGCCCCTGGAGAAGGAAATGACAACCCACTCCAGTATTCTTGCCTGGGAAATCCCATGGACAGAGAAGCCTGGTGGGCTACAGTCCAGGGGATCACAAATAGTTGGATACAATTTAGCATCTAAACAACAACACAAAGCTTTCCTGATATCACCCCGCCTAGAAGTTACCTTTCCCTCTGATCTCACACATTTTTTCTCTTTGAGCTTAGTGTTTGACACTTGATGGCTTGTCTTGTGATCTTTTATGTAGCTATCTCTAGTACCCTGCTTCTGATGGTCTGTAAGTTCACGAGGGTAGGGCTCTTCCTGCTCTTTTTCTGTACTCTCTTCATACCTAGAAAAGTACGTTGAAGATTATGTGTACTCAGTTACTAGCTGCTAAGTCTGAAAATAGGGAGTGATCATGCTTTTCTTGCTAATGAGGGAGGTCTGTGTCAGATGAAGCTTGATGCCATTTCCCACATCTAGACCAGTGCTTGCGGAGCCCTGATGGGGAATGCTGGATCTAACTCAAGAAAGTTGTACAAGTTATATATCCATTTATGCAAGAAGAAAAGAGAATACTTGGATAGATCAGAGCCCATTTAAGAGAAGAGGGAAATTGGTGATACAAGAGTAGAAAGTGACACAAGCAGTAGAGATTATTCTAGTCTAGTCATTTTAAAAGTTCTTTTCTCAGCTGCATGATGTAAGTATACACACACACAAACACACATGCACACACCTGTGTGTAGCTGGTGTATTATGTGCCTAATTTTGAGAGATTCCCTGAGAAACTGAGCCAGAAAGTGAATTGCGTTTTTAGAATATAGTTAACAATTCCATAGACATACACACTCACCTAGAGCCAGACATCCTGGAATGTGAAGTCAAGTGGGCCTTAGGAAGCATCATTACAAACAAAGCTAGTGGAGGTGATGGGATTCCAGTTGAGCTATTTCAAATCCTAAAAACGATGCTGTGAGAACCATGAACTTCCAGATATTCAAGCTGGGTTTAGAAAAGGCAGAGGAACCAGAGATCAAATTGCCAACATCCTCTGGATCATCGAAAAAGCAAGAGAGTTCAAGAAAAACATCTATTTCTACTTTATTGACTGTGCCAAAGCCTTTGACTGTATGGATCACAAGAAACCGTGGAAAATTCTGAAAGAGGTGGGAATACCAGACCAGCTGACCTGCCTCTTGAGAAACCTGTATGCAGGTCAGGAGGCAACAGTTAGAACTGGACATGGAACAACAGACTGGTTCCAAATAGGAAAAGGAACACATCAAGGCTGTATATTGTCACCCTGCTTATTTAACTTATATGCAGAGTACATCATGAGAAATGCCGGGCTGAAGGAAACACAAGCTGGAATCAAGATGGCCGGGAGAAATATCAATAACCTCAGATATGCAGATGACATCACCATTATGGCAGAAAGTGAAGAGGAACTAAAGAGCCTCTTGATGAAAAGTGAAAGAGGAGAGTGAACAAGTTGGCTTAAAGCTCAACATTCAGAAAACTAAGGTCATAGCATCCAGTTGCATCACTTCATGGCAAATAGATGGGGAAACAGTGGAAACAGTGTCAGACTTTATTTTTTTGGGCTCCAAAATCACTGCAGATGGTGATTGCAGTCATGAAATTAAAAGATGCTTACTCCTTGGAAGGAAAGTTATGACCAACCTAGATAGCATATTAAAAAGCAGAAACATTACTTTGTCAACAAAGGTCCGTCTAGTCAAGGCTATGGTTTTTCCAGTGGCCATGTATGGATGTGAGAGTTGGACTATAAAGAAAGCTGAGCACAGAAGAATTGATGCTTTTGAACTGTGGTGTTGGAGAAGACTCTTGAGAGTCCCTTGGACTGCAAGGAGATCCAACCAGTCCATCCTAAAGGAGATCAGCCCTGGGTGTTCATTGGAAGGACTGATGTTGAAGCTGAAACTCCAACACTTTGGCCACCTGATGCGAAGAGCTGACTCATTTGAAAAGACCCTGATGCTGGGAGGGATTGAGGGCAGGAGGGGAAGGGGACGACAGAGGATGAGATGGTTGGATGGCATCACTGACTCAGTGGACATGGGTTTGGGTGGACTCTGGGAGTTGGTGATGGACAGGGAGACCTGGCGTGCTGCGGTTCATGGGGTTGCAAAGAGTCGGACACGACTGAGTGACTGAAGTGAACTGAATGTTGAATGAGAGAAAGCAGACACACAAACAGTCCATACTGTATGATTCCATGAAGTTCAAATCCAGAATTTTTCAAAGATCAAAACTAACTTCTGATGACTGAAGTTAAAATAGTGGTTGCCCTTCGGGTGGTGACTAGTACCAGGCACAAGGAGTGCCCAGAGGTGCTGGTAATTCTCTATACTGTGTATGCACATATAAGAATGTTTGTAGTTTATATGTAAGATTTGAACACTTTATTATATGTTAATTATACATCAGTTTTTTTTTTAAATGTTATTAACAAATTTGTTTGCCTCATGAGTCACTGATGAGCAGGTTAAGGATAAGTCCAAGCTTTATGCAGTGTTTTTCCTGAAAAAAATGAAGCACACTTAAAATTCTAGTTTTCTTGGTAAACCTGTGACCAGATGGCCCTCATAAATAATGCATCAAAATATGGTTAGAAATAGAAAAATTTGTAGTGTGTGATAAAATAAAAACATCCAATGAATGTTTGGTTCACCGATCTGATGGTTTACTTATTTTGACTTTGGTTGTGATTTTTGTGGAAGAGCCGGGATCACCAATAAATTGTCACGCACTAAGAATGGAATAAGTTCTGCACGAGGAGACTCCCTAGCTATGAGACCTTGAATAAGTTACAGGCTTTCTGGGCATTGGATGCTGCCTCTGTTAAATGGAAAAATATTTTATTTGTTCAAAGATAGAAGACAGGATCAAGTGCTCTCTTAAGGCTCCTTCCAGCTCTTATGGAAGTTGGAACTATAAAGAACAACTGGGGTTAAAGCTTTTACACTATTGGAAGTAGGATGGGAAAATAAGTCACTTTTAAAATCTGTAATGATAGGCAGCAAAAATGTAAGTGGAATTGGAATCATGCCACGTAGTAAGAGATCCAGGCAGAAAACATCTTTTCAGACACAGTCAGCTACCTGAAACCAGTGGCTCTTCCCTTGGGGATTTCCCTAGCCTTCAGCAAGGGTTTTGCCATATAATGTTATATATATATATATATATATATATATATATATATATAAAGAAAGAAAGAAAAAAGATAAGGGAACATTTTTATATTTCAAAGAAAGCATTATATGGTAAATTTCTTCCTTCGTGGATTCATATTTTCAAAGTATAAATTCATTGCAAAAAATGGTATTTCATAAAATGTATGAGCAGAGAAAAAACCCTAGCTTACATCTGGCTTAAATAAAATCTCACGACTGGAGGGAACTGCACAGCATCATCTCTTTTTTCAGTATTGGTAAGTAAGCAGCGTGTGCGCTTGTTGTGGCGCATAGACTCTAGGTTCACGGGGTCAGTAGTTGTGGCTCGGGAGCCCTAGAGCTCAGGCTCAGTAGCTGTGGCTCACGGGCTTTAGTTGCCCTGTGGCATGTGGAATCTTCCCGGACCAGGGATGGAACCCATGTCCACTGCATTGGCAGGCGGATCCTTATCACTGAGCCACCAGGGAAATCCCATCATGTCTAGTTTCTGAAATGGGCAGCTGAGGCCAAGTGAGATTAAATAACTCGCTTAAGATCATACAGCTAGGGGAGCCCAGAGTGGAGACAAAAACCCAGTTCTCATGGAATAGGCTCCACCCTATTCTATCTTCTGCTGCGCCAGACTGCCCCCTATGGTTCATTCTGGATGCCTCGAGCTCCACGGAAGAGACAGGAGGGACTTCAGCTGTACTTTGTTTTTAAAAAATTAAGCAAGTGAGAAGCTAATGGAACTGAGAGGCAGATGACCTGAGCCCTTCCACTGATAACTGTGCCCTTGGAAAATCATTTAACATCTCTGAGCTTCAGTTTCCTCATCTGAAACAGCATCTCACACTGTCAGTGAGACAGAAATCAACTGAAGTAGCCTATGAGAATGTGAAAGTACTTTGTAAACCAAAGTGTGGTTGTTAAGAGAAGAAATTCTTATCCACTTGGTAAATTAAGGAGTTAGTAATCATAGGGAATTCCCTTGTGGCCCCGTGGTTAGGACCCGGTACTTCCACTGCAGGGGTTCAATCCCTGGGAATGAAGATCTCACAGGCCACAACTATACGGCCAAAAAAAAAAAAAGAGAGAGAGAGAGAGAAATTAGTAATTGCTAAACAGTAATACCTGATAAAAACTCTGGGTGAGTATATGTTAACAGAGGGTGGCTATTAGCACGTATAAAAATCAATGATCCTATAACAGAAATATCCTGTTTATTTATCATAACAGTCTAACATAATCACTTTTAATAATAAGTCTCCAAGGAATCTTCCATAATGTGTAGATGCTGGCTGTAAAAAGAACATTATGTGAAGATACATGTCTCTATCTTCCCTCACACTTTGCATTATCAATCCTTTTAAATTTGTGAACCCCAAATGGTAAAAATTGTATCCTATTTTATTTGAATTTGCATTGCTCTGATTATTAGTGAGGCTTGGCATCTTTTCATCTTCTTATTGAAAGTGTAAATCAATAAACCTTTATGGAAGCCTGCTCAATAGTACCAAGTAAAAATTTAAGTGCACATACTTTTCAAACCAGAAAAGGTCCATTTTTCATCAGCTCCTTTAGAGAATAATGCTTGCAAATAGATAGGTAGAGGCATGTGTAAGGGTTTTCACTATAGAATTGTCTGAAATAGCAGACAACTAAAAACAACCCAAAGAACCATCAACCAGGAGTGATCAGAAAAACTAGAATATGTAAACAATGGACATTATGTAACCACTACAAAAAAAAAAGAAGTGGAGCTTCAACATGAGAAAAAAAAAAATGAGTTTCAGGTTTCCCTGGTGGCTCAGTGGTGAAGAATCCACCTGCCAATGCAGGAGACATGGGTTTCATCCCTGATCCAGGAATATCCCACATGCTGCAGAGTAACTAAGTCCATGCACCACAAGTATTGAGTCTGAATTGAGTCTCTAGAACCCATAACTACTGAAGCACATATGCTCTAGAGCCCACACTCCACAACAGCAAAGCCACTGCAAGGAGTCCGTGCACCAAAACGAGAGAGTAGCCCCCACTTGCCGGAATTAGAGAAAAACCTGCACAGCAACGAAGACCCAGCACAACCACAAAATAAATAAAATTTTTTTAAAACCTCCCTGGTTTTTTTAAGTGAGTTGCAGAATAATATGTACAATACAGCATCGGTTTTTTAGAAAATAAAAATAAAACTATATATTCTACATGCATACGCTGTGCTTAGTCGCTCAGTCGTGTCTGACTCTTTGCGACCTCGTGGACTGTAGCCCGCCAGGATCCGCTGTCCATGTGGATTCTCCCGGCAAGGATACTGGAGTGGATTGCCATGCCCTCCTCCAGGGGATCTTCCCAATCCACGGATAAAACCCAGGCATCTCACATTGCAGGCAGATTCTTTTATCATCTGAGCCACCAAGGAAATCCGAGGATCCTGGAGATGAATACATGAAAATACTAAGCAGATGTCTTGAGAGTTACATGACAAACTGAACACAGGTTTTTCAGGGAAGGAGACACTGTGAGCAGGTGAACAAGGGATACTTGTTTCTTTATATTGCTTGGATCTTTAAAACAAGAACATATTTGTTTATTATTTGTATATTGTATATTGTTATTATTAATAAACATATAGTTAAAAATGATACTGAAGAGTCAAATATAAAATTTAAACGAGAGAACATAATTATTTCAATGTGAGGAACAACTTTTAAGTTATAGGAACTTCTTAAATTTTCCAGACCCAGAGTTGCAAGATAAGAATGAGTTCAACTAAAGCTGAATTAATATGGTGCCTGTCATTCAAGTGAAGAGTGAAAAATGTAGTCAAAAATTAAAATCAAAATATCTGGATATTTGATATCATGTAGAAATTGATGATTTTTCTTTCATTTTTGTCTAGATATCAAGTAGACATAGATTGAGGTTCACCCTTCATGTCACTGGCTTTAACTTGCCTAAACAATTGTTGTGTCCCTTATTAATATTTTAAATTGAGTAGAGTACATTTCAGTGAGACTGACTCTTTTTTTGGCATTGACTCTTTCCCCTGAACACAAAAGTATTCTATGCTTATTGTGAAAAGGAAAAATATTGGAAGTTGTGAAAAAAAATTGTAATGTCCCATCATCAAAAAGAGATTTTAATGTTGTTAGGAGTTCCAGGCAGGGAGGAGAATAAGGGAGTAATACATTTTTGTACACATCTTCAAGTATAATTTTAAATTTTATTGTAGCAGTTAATTTATTAAAATCAAATTTAAAATTTAACTTTATATTTTAAAAGTAGCATTTACTTTTTTATATTAAAATTTAAATATTTAAAATTAAAAAACCCCACATTGTTAGGTGTTTTTCCCTTTGCATTTAGGTGTTAATGGAATTGAGCTAATACTATGCATATAGTGGTGTGCCTTCCTTCTTAATTAACGTTTTATTGTAAGCATTTCTGCACATCACCACAGATTCTTCAAAAATATTAATAATGGCACCAATTCTGAAGTGTGGATGCACTATAATGTATTTGTCTGAACGTGCTCAGTCACGTTTGACTCTTTGCAACCCCATGGACTATAACTTGCCAAGTTCCTCTGCCCGTGATATTTTCCTGGCAAGAATGCACGCTGGAGTGGGGTGCCATTTCCTACTCCAGAGGATCTTCCTAACCCAGGGCTCAAACCTGCGTCTCTGGAGTCTCCTGCCTTAGCAGGCAGATTCTTTACCACTAGTGCCACCTGGGAAGCCTCTACTGAGCCGCCAGGGAAGCCCATTTATCTATCCATTCTCCTATTAAAGGAAATTAGCTTATTTTCATTTTTTCCCTATTATGCTTAACCATGAAGAATATACTTTCATGTGATTCTTTTCTTCTCTGTTTGATTGTGTCCCTTAGGGTATATTCTTAGAAATGGATTATAGTTTTGTGCTGGTTATTTTCCATTCTTTTTCCCACACCTTCTCTGCTTTTCTTCATTTTTTTGTCTCTTTATAGATTGCAAGTCTGGGATCTCGTGCCTCTGGCTTCCTTGAGCTTCATTCAGTTCGTGGCGCCAGGAGGAGATCAAGAAGCAAGAAGAGAGAGAAGTCAAGGTTTCTCCTCCTGTCTTCCTGCTCTGAGGCAGCCGCTGCACGCCTGTCCCTACCTCCAAGCCCTGCCTCCCCCTCCTGTCTTAGTGGTTCCTCCTCCACTGTTCTTGCCCTTACTGAGTTCCAGAAGATTATTTCCTTGCCTTGTCCCTTTATCTCTAGGGATGTTGTTCTTTGGCCTCAACAACCCTTGTTTACTCTCTTAACCTGGGCTACCCATCTGTAAGTAGTCCTTTTACTAAAGTCTCCTCATTTGAACCATCCTGGAAGAAATCCCTTTCCTTCTGGGATTCTGACAGACACACACTGTTAAATATATTCTTGACTAGATATTGCCAAATTGCATTGCAGAAAGGTTATATCCAGTTATACTTCCATTTGTAGTTTGTGAAAGCCTGATGAGTTGAGCTTTTAAAATAGCAGTTGATTTTTGAGGGCATTCGGTCTCCTGTTTATTATCTGGTAGCTTCCCTTCTGATGTCACTCATAGGCAAAGGGTTCTACCACAGGCCATCTAAAGAAAAGTCATGCAGAACAAAGGTGAAAACATTGGGATAAGCAGTTATGTGGCATTTACAACCCTGAAATTCACAATGCAAGGGACCCTGGATTGTATTGTGAAAATGAATCTTTTGACTGACACCTGTGAAAGTAGAGAGGAACGCATTCTGCCTGGGTACACAAATACTATAATGTACTTTGGGATGTCACCTCATGTGTAGATCACAACTAAATTCTAGCCCAGGAAACCAGTGGAGATGCAGTGCTATTGCCTGTAGGGTGTTTTTGTTTGTTTGTTTGTTTTGTTTTATCTTGTTCTTCCGTGTAGGGTCTTAGTATTCATTTGGTGAAAAAACTTATTCTTGGTCTTCCAAGCCAGTTTCTTCTTGGTTTTCTTAGGAGAATAATTTGCAGATACATGGATTATGAGAAAGAGAGAGAATCCACAAAGAAATTTTCTTCCCTTCTCAAAGAGAGGAAGCTACACTTACTGGCATTTCTCACAATGGTTGCTAGAAAGTAGTTGAGATTTTAGCCGAGTAATACCTTTCTATTACAGCTGACTCAAGATACAGGTGAAAACATTGTGCTTTTCTATTTTCTTGCAAAATATTGAGACACCTAGTGGGCACAACATGAAAATGTCTTTATGGAAAACGGTGAGTTCAGTCAATGCCCAGGTAAGTGATATTCAATAAATGCCTCAATGCTTAATTCTACAAAAGTATTCTTTTTTTTTTTTTTTTTTGCTGTGCTGTGAGGTATGTGGAATCTTAGTTCCTCAATCAGGAATCAAACTTGTGACCCTGCAGTGGAAGCATGGATTTTTAACCACTAGACCACTGGGAAGTCCCTAAAAAAGTATTCTTATTAGAAAAATACCCAGAGTCAGGAATCAGATCAACCATTGACTCATATTAGATAATAAAGGTATATTAGTATCATATATTTTGTAGAACTTTAGTAGTTTTCAGAGTCCTTTAAAATTTCTCTCCATACTAGACTCTGGCTCCTGGAAGGTAGTTGTTACTGTTTCATTGCTAAGTCATGTCTCTTTCTTTTGTGAGCCTGTAGCCTGACAGGCTTCTCTGTCCATGGGATTCCCCAGGTAAGAATACTGCAGTGGGTTGCCACTTCCTTCTCCAGGGATCTCCCTGACCCAAGGATCAAACCTCACATCTCCTGCATTAGCAGGCCGATTCTATACCACTGAGCCACCAGAGAAACCCCCCTGAAGGTAGGGGCCACTCTGATTTCCTCCCAGCACTAGCTCAATGTCTAATATATAAAAATCAGATGCCCAGTAAAAGTTTTGTTAACTGAACTCATCTAAACAACCACCCAAAGTGGTGGGATATTTTCTGATTTTTTTCTAGGTGAGGGGAAAAAAAGAGAGTAGAGACAGTTGTCCTCTAGCTAAACAAATATAAGAGCCAGCTGTGAACCACATCCTGTACTCCTTGAGTTTTGCCCCTGTGCAAACCAACCATGTGGGAAAGCCTCCCTTGCAGCTGTTTGGTGTCGTTTCAGGGGCTCTGAAGAGCTCTGGTGCCATAGTTCTTTATGTTGCAATGCAGAAAAGAATTCAGTGACAGGCAGAGTGACAGATCAGAATTGGAGGGGGTTGGGGGGACAAGTAGGGTGGACAAGAAATGCCACACCCTGAGAACTTACTGGACTACATTTTTATAATCAAAGGAAAAGTGGAAAGGGGAGAACTTCTTTGTCTTTCTAGAGTAGAGATCATACTTCCATTCATTTGTTCCTCCTCAGGTTGGGTAGGGGAGTTTTCTTGTCCTTACATAATCAAGCAAGTTCCACAAATTACTGTTTTTTTATGTGTGCAGAGAGCATGTCCTAGCGATCATTAACTTATTGAGCTCACTGGACAGTATGTGGGTCTCATGCCACTGTTGTTTTATTGTTTGGGGACACTTCTAGTGCTTCTGCTGCATGGTTTTGTTGCTAAGCGAGCCTGATGGTTTTGTGGTTAGGGAAACCTGCTTTCTTGAATAATCATTAATTTACAGGGGTCTCCTATACAAACCACTTACAATAATCCCTAGTGGGATTAGCTATTTAGTCACCTATTTTGTTCCTTTATTCTGTCCCTATCACCCTTGCTTACATAAATTCTCATTGCCCTTCCCCTCTGACTTCAGTTAGCATCCATCTTTATTTCATTGCTTCAGACACTTTTGGAAGGTCATAGTGTTTAAATCAGGGGTGGTCAATCCATGACCCACGTGAGGCCCCAGCAGGAGACTTTCTCAGAGAATTTTCCACATTAGATTAATTGGTACTCATGCCAAAAACTCAGCCTCTATGCATTGGTGGTGAATTGAATCTCAGAGACAGAGATTTGGTTGAAGAAAAGAGTAGTTTTGCTTTGCCAAAGGGGGGTACAGTGGGCTTACGCCTCAGAAACTGTGTGTCCCAACCAGGGAGGATTTGGTGAGGAGTTTTACTGCAGTGGTTCAAGGGCAGGGTTGCTGATTAAATTTGGGTGTGTGCAGGGCCTGCACTCCTTTAATCTGGCCTCGGGTCATCTCCTGATGAGTTTCTCTGGTTCTTTTTTTTCTTTTGTCACACCACACAGCTTGCAGGGTGTCAGTTCTCCAGCCAGGGAAGGGCTCTGAAAACCAAGTAGGAGTTGCCTTTTTGTAAGAAACATTTACATTTGTAAGGGAAATCTCCCCCTTCTATGTGGAAGAATCTAAAACTCTAGAAACCTTGGTAGGAAGGCAACTTAAATCTGCATCTCTTTACTGTACATTTCCTGTTAACCTTCCAGAACTGACTCTCCCTACCCTAAACCACTTTTGTCTTTAGTTGATAAAAGTATTTAAAATGAGGCGGTTTTGGTGAGCTATTCAATTTTCCTGGGTGCCTCCCACATATTTATTTACTTATTTATTTATTTATTTATTTTAATTGGAGGCTAATTACTTTGCAGTATTGTAGTGGTTTTGCCATACATTGACATGAATCAGCCATGGGTGTACATGTGTTCCCCATCCTGAACTCCCTCCCACTTCCCTCCCCATCCCATCCCTCTGGGTCACCCCAGTGCACCAGCCCTGAGCATCCTGTCTCATGCATCAAACCTGGACTGGTGATCTATTTCACATATGGTAATATACATGTTTCAATGCTATTCTCTCAAATCATCCCACCCTCCCACATATTTATATAAGTAAACTTTATATGATTTTCTCCTGTTAATCTGTCTCATGTAAATTTAACTCTTAGACTAACACTGGGGTTTAGAGCAGAGAAAGGTGGCTTGTTGCAGGGCCAAGCAGGAGAATGAGCAGCTTATACTCAGAAAACCTGGAGTCCCCAGTGGGCAAAATTTGGGATGACGGTTCATCTCAAAAAAAGTTGTGTGACTTTCCTCTGGTTGGTTGGTGGTGAGGTAACAGGGTGGTGTTCTAGGAATCTTGTGCTCAACCTGAAGATACCATCCTCCACCTGGGTTCCTGCAGAAGAACTCAAAGATATTGTGATATTGTTATATGTGTCTCTTCAAAAGGACCTTACCACTGCACTATTGTTTTTTGTTAGTTTGCTTGTTTTGTCATGCCACGGGCATGTGGGGTCTTAATTACCTGACCAGAGATGGAACCATGCTGCCTGCAGTGGAAGCACAGAGACCTAACCACTGAACCTCCAGGAAAGTCCCTGCATTTTTGTTTCTTGACTGCTCCTCCCGTTTCTGTAGTCCCTCTCCTCCCTGATTAGCAACGGTTTGAATCATCCCTTTGGAACTCAGCAAAGGTCTAGGACACTGAATGAAGCCTATATCCTACAAACAAGAAGCAGAGCATGAAGGGTTTGTACCCAGGAGAGCCTCACAATGTCTTGCTTAGTTTCAGTTTGTTTCCACTTTCTGGCTATTGTGAATAATGCTTCTGTGCACGTGTGCTGAGTCACTCAATCTTGTCTGATTCTTTGTGACCCCACAGATTGTAGTCTGCCAGGCTCCTCTGTCCATGGGATTCTCCAGACAAGAATACTGGAGTGGGTAGCCATTCCCACCTCCAGGGAGTCTTCCCTGACCCAGGGATCAAACCCAGGTCTCCTGCATTGCAGGCAGATGAGAAACTGTTCATTCTAAGTTATAAAAGTTCTTCGGATATAATAAGTCTTCAGATATGTTCTTGGGGTCTGTGATTTCTCAAATCTGAGAAATACTGCCCCAGGATGATTCCATTGCTTAATAAATAAGCTGATTAGGTCACACAGTTAAAGGAAGCTTTATGATTCATAGCACAAGCTTGCTATCTTTCTTATCTGTGAGAAGTGAACATCTTGATTTAGGGTCTTCCCAAGTTACGCGGGGCTCCCCAGGTGGCTCAGTACTAAAGAATCTGCCTGAAACACTGGTTTGATCTCTGAGTCAGGAAGATCCGTTGGAGGAGGAAATGGCAACCCACTCCAGTATTCTTGCCTGGAGAATCCCATGAACAGAGAAGCCTGACAGGCTATAGTCCATAGGGTTGCAAAGAGTTGGACATGACTGAGCACATGCGTGTGCGCGTGCACACACACACACACACACGCACACACACACAAGTTATCTGTTTTGTTCTTGAATGACAAAAACCACCATTAGCAGTGAGGTTAACCTTTAACTAATAACTCTTGTGCATGTTGATCCAGTCCAGATGCTTGGCAGCTTTTAGTTCTCTAAACTTTTGGCCTGAATACTGGTAATATTTCCTCCGGTTGAAAGTCAGCAAAAAGAATCACCTGGCCAAACATCCCCATTCAGTCTGCTTTTCTTCCAGTGCCTCCCAGGGGAGATCTCTGGACAAACAAAGCTTGTTGACCCAGTTTGAAGGCCTGGAAAATTATCATGTGAGTCACTGGGACAGCAGAGCTAAGTGCCAGGCCCTTGAGAAACTATAAGCACAGCCCTCCAGGGTCATTTGTGTCCCAGTAGGATGTGATCTGGAATCCCAGAGAAGCCTGCCTCTTTTCACCCAGCTGCTCCTGCCAGAGGTTTCCAAGCTTCTTGGCTCTGCAGAGGCCCATTCCTGGTTTTTTTCCCAGCAGGCTTTGGCTCCAGCCATCCAGAGAGCAACAACTCAGTTGCAGGAAACCAAAACAAACCCGGATACTTAGAGGAAGACTTGCAGTGTTGTTTGGAGCAAGGCCATGGGCTCTCTCAGGGAAGGAAGTGCTGAAGCAGCTATAAAAGTTTCAAATTGAAGACCAAGAATCCAGAGGCAGTATTTAAAAAAAATAACACGAATGAGGCGGGGCCTTCAAAGAGGGCTTCTAAATTATCTAAGGAGTGTTTTATAATGTTCTGAAGATGTTACTTCCTAAATTACAGGAAGAGCTGGAGAAACATAGTCAGCAAAGCAATGCGTGGGTAACTGTTACATTTAGATGGGGTGGACAGTTTATAGTGAAAGGTTGTTGCTGAGCCTTGAAAGACTGAGATTCTTGGCCTCTGGAGGAGAGGAATTCAACCTGGGGCCAGTGACGAGGCTTGATAACTCTGAGCTTTTGTGTAATAAAGATTAAAGTATAAAAGAGATAGAGAAAGCTAAAGAGTGCCAAAGCTTTGCTGGTCCTCAAATAACTCTCCCATGGGTATAAAGAACTGCTGGGGAGGGGTGAGTACCAAGGTTGGGGATTCCAAATCCCCAGTATAGCTCAAGGACAAAGGAGTAGGGGTCTGTAAGAGTAGGGGAGGAGAATGGTCACTAATGGTCTTTATCTTCTCTTTAAAAAAAAAAAAAAAGCAACATCTTATGTCAAGGCTTATTCTAGAGTCTTAATCATCAGGAGGATGTAGTTTTAACACAGAAGTTGATTCAGAATTGTATAATTGTATAAATTCATGTTTGGTGGGTGTTTTAAGAGGGTGAGTGATGATTACATTACTCCCTTTATAGAAATGGCACATGAAGTCTCTCTCCTTCATGGTTTTGGAGGATCAACTTGAATGCCTGGAAGAGCTAGAAGAAGGCCATTTGATTACCAAGTTTTTGGTATATTTAGCACCACTACTGTCTTCCCCTCACTTCACTTCTGACTTTCTCCCTTAATCCTTTCTGCTTCTGTCGGATTCTGACATATCTGGCAAAAATACAGGAAATTTGCAGAAACAGGCTGTTCACTTCCCACCCTGGTGCTGTCACTGCAGATTGCTTCAGAGCTGCTGTCTCCTGGGCTTGGACAAAGTGTCAGGCATCCGTCTTTGTCCTCACAATCCGGGTGTCTGCCCTGCGTCCTGGGTGCCTTGCAGAGCCAGCAGACCAGCCCCAGGCATGCCCTCTGGGTACTTAGACTGAAGGCGGACTGTAGAGACTACTCCTAACGAGACAGTGGAGATAAAAGAGGGGCAGATTCAGGTAAAGGTAAGCATTTCATGTGTCTAACTGAAACCTTGTAACTCAGATTGGGACTTGAACCCACAGTCTTTTGTTTTCTTTAATCTTTAAAAAAAATAATTGTACTTATTTATTCATTTTTGGCTGTGCTGGGTCTTCCTTGCTGCGTGGGCTTTTCCTCTAGTTTCGGTAAGCAGGGATGACTCTCTGGTTGTGGTGTGCAGGCTTCTCATTGCGGTGGCTTCTTTTGTTGCAAAGGACAGGCTCTAGGTGTGCGGGCTCGGTAGTTGTGGCGCGTGGGCTGAGTTGCTCCGAGGCATGTGGGATCTTCCTGGATCAGGGATTGAACCCGTGTCTCCCATATTCGCAGGTGGATTCTCCACCACTGAGCCACCAAGGAAGCCCTGCCTCCACCCCCACAGTCTTTTAACTGGGATCACACACCTGGCCTCGGGACTTAATAAAGCTCAGGTTCTTGAGGTTTCATCACAGAAAGAATTCATTGGGAGACAAAGTGATAGATAAAAAATGGATTTATAGTATGTAGGGAGAATCACACTCCACAGACAAAGTGTGGGCCATCTCAAAAGGCAAGAGAGGCCCTGAAATATGGGGTGGTTAGTTTTTATGGGCTGGGTAATTTCATGGTAATGAGTGGGAGGATTATTAATATTTTCAGGGAAGGGGATTTACGAGAATTGGATCACCACCCATTTTTTGCCTTTTATGGTCTGCATCAGAACTGTCATGGCACTGCTGGGTGTGTCACTTAGCTGATGCTAATATATTGCAATGAGCTCAAGGTCCATTGGAAATTATATTTCTTGCCACTTTGGATCTACTTGGTTCTAACCAGTTTTTGTTACATCCTATGGCTATGTCATTCTTTTAAAGGTTGTCCCCACCCACTTCCCTCCTGTTTCATAACTGTATCTTCCTGATACATGATACCTGATAGTAATGTGCTAGCAGCATGGTCCATTGGTACTCTGTGATAATGGAAAATGTGCTACATCTGTACTGTCCAATATTGTAGCCACACATGGCTACTGAGCACTTGATGTGTGGCTAGTGAGAAACTGAGGTTCTCATTGAGTTTAACTAATTTAAATAGTCACATATCACTAATGACTAAAACATTAGAGACACTAGTGTTTTAAAAGATAGCAGAGAAGGGAATTCCCTGATGGTCCAGTGGTTAGGACTCCAAGTTTCCACAATAGGGGGTCTTGAGTTCCATTCCTGGTCAGGGAGCTAAGATTCCACAAGCCCTATGGTGTGGCAAAAAAAAAAAAAAGGAAAGAAAAAGAATAACTGAATATACGTGTGTATATATTCTTTTTTGTATTCTTTTCCATTATGGTTTATCACTGGCTATTGAATAGAGTTCCCTATACTATACAGTAGGACCTTGCTGTTTTCCTCTGTGCCTCTTTTTACACAGCTGTGAGGTGGGGCTAATAATGTCCATTTTATGGTGGTGTTGTGATAGATAAGACGGATGGGGTCTTGGGTGGAAGGAAGGAGCCTTTTTCCAGTGTACTCAATCAAAAAAACTGGCCACAAGTTATTAATATCTGGGAGAGACAGAGGAGCCCCAGGAGATGTGTATCCTTTTCACAAACTGTTAGGGGAACCACTGACCCAAACCGCCCTGCCTGGCCAAGCACCACAGTAACCACTTGCATGAGTTATCTTACAATAGGAGGTCCTTACAAGTTACCACCAACCAGAAGAATTCAGGAAAGTTCAAAAAGAGAGAGGAGACTCCAGTCTATATGTCCTACCAACCTCCCAGAATCCTTCTCTCTGGAATCCATCTTGGCTGAGTGATGCACATGCCACTGGGAAGGACCCTGACTCAGAATAATTAGCCAGAGACAACCTGGAAACTAACCCCATTACCATAAAACCCAAGGCTGCAAGCCACGTGACAGAGCAGTTGTCCTGGATGCCCTTACCCAGCTGCTCTGCGTCGGGGCTCCTCTTCCCAAGAAGGTCTCCTGCTTCGTCAGCACATGTGTCCTCAGACCATCCATTTCTGAGTGTTAGACAAGAGCCCACTCTTGGGCCCTGAAAAGGGTCCCCCTTACTGCAACAAAACCAGGGTGTGGGTTAACACCTGTGCTGCATTAACAACTGTTGAAGTTGCATTAAGATCTCACATTCAGACACTGACGAGCCTATTTGCAGGGCAGGAATAGGGATGCAGACATAGAGAACAGACTGTGGGCCCAGCGGGGGAAGGAGAGGGTGGGACAGTTGAGAGAGCAGCATTGAAACACACACATTACCATTTGTAAAATAGATGGCGAATGGGAAGTTGCTTTATAACCCCGGGGGCTCTACCTGGTACTCTGTGAGAACCCAGAGGAGTGGGATGGGGTTGGGGTGGGAGCAAGGCTCAAGAGGGAGGAAACATATGTATACTTATGGCTGATTCACATTGTTTTATGGCTGAAACTAACACAGCATGGTAAAGCAGTTATCCTCCAATTAAAAATCAGTTTAAAGAAAGATCTCACACTCACAGCTCCTTTTAGTTTTTTCAGTGGTTTTGCTGGAGTCTTCCCCTTTTATTCTGAGTTCTGTTCCCATCATCTCTCCCTCCAGCCAGTAGTGTGACATTCTTGCTGGTGTTGACCTATTCACAAAAACATGTAACAAAATTCTGTCCTCTGGAAGGCATCAACTGTAATCTCTGCCACCTGAGAATCCCATAGATGGCTCCCACATGACTGTGAAGAAATGTTTTCTCCTGCTATCTCATCCTTTCTCTGCTGAGTCTGCAAATACGGGCTACACAGGCACTCAAGAATATTTCAGCAGCTCCAGGTTTTAATCTAATCTTAACATATCCATTTGCCTATATCTTCATGCCTATAATGATTTAATTGCTTTCTTTTACTGCCTATAAATCAAGGCTCTGTCATCTAAGAAAAGATCAGGATAAACAACCATATGCTCTGACATAAACCACAGCAGGATATCCTCTATAACCCACCTCCCAGAATATTGGAAATAAAAGCAAAAATAAACAAATGGGACCTAATTAAAATTAAAAGCTTCTGCACAACAAAGGAAACTATGAGCAAGGTGAAAAGACAGCCTTCAGAATGGGAGAAAATAATAGCAAATGAAGCAACAGACAAAGAATTAATCTCAAAAATATACAAGCAACTCCTGCAGCTCAATCCTGGAAAAATAAAAGACCCAATCAAAAAGTGGGCCAAAGAACTAAACAGACATTTCTCCAAAGAAGACATACAGATGGCTAACAAAACATGAGAAGATGCTCAGCATCACTCATTATCAGAGAAATGCAAATCAAAACCACAATGAGGTACCATTACACACCAGTCAGAATAGCTGCTATCCAAAAGTCTACAAGCAATAAATGCTGGAGAGGGTGTGGAGAAAAGGAAACCCTCTTACACTGTTGGTGGGAATGCAAACTAGTACAGCCACTATGGAGAACAGTGTGGAGATTCCTTAAAAAACTGGAAATAGAACTGCCATATGACCTAGCAATCCCGCTGCTGGGCATACACACTGAGGAAACCAGAATTGAAAGAGACACGTGTACCTCAATGTTCATTGCAGCACTGTTTACAATAGCCAGGACATGGAAGCAACCTAGATGCCCATCAGCAGACGAATGGATAAGAAAGCTGTGGTACATATACACTATGGAATATTACTCAGCCATTAAAAAGAATACATTTGGATCAGTTCTAATGAGGTGGATGAAACTGGAGCCTATTATACAGGGTGAAGTAAATCAGAAAGAAAAACACCAATATAGTATACTAACACATATATATGGAATTTAGAAAGATGGTAACGATAACCCTGTATTCGAGACAGCAAAAGACACAGATGTATTGAACAGTCTTTTGGACTCTGTGGGAGAGGGCGAGGGTGGGATGATATGGGAGAATGGCATTGAAACATGTAAATTATCATATGTGAAGTGAATCGCCAGCCCAGGTATGATGCATGATACAGGAAGCTCGGGGCTGGTGCACTGGGATGACCCAGAGGGATGGGATGGGGAGGGAGGTAGGAGGGGGGTTCAGGATGGGGAACACGTGTACACCCATGGTGGATTCAAGTCAAATTATGGCAAAACCAATACAGTGTTGTAAAGTAAAATAAATAAATTTTTAAAAAACACAAAAAACAACCATAGAACCAATACTCAGGCAAACCCTTTCCCATCTTGTTGTGCACAACCACACCCCCTGTTGACTGAGGCATGCCAGTTTAAAACCACACAAAAAAATTCTCTGTAGCTTGACTGAGGGAAAATTGACATTCTCTACGTTACACTGTTTGAAGTGTACACTTTGATGAGTTTAACACGCGCACATGCTTGTGAAAGCACCACAGTCAAGAAAATGAACATTTCCATCACAATTTTTCCATTTTAGGATTAAACTGGGTGAGCACTCCCAGTCCAAAGCTAAGTGGTAAAAGCAAGACCTGACTCTTCAAAATAGTGGCTCTGGCCGCTGCAGGGACATCTTTATTTCAATCGGTTATGCTGGAGAGGCAGCTCTCCTTTTGACCTCTCCGTGGCTTTTCCTCCTTCCCGACAGTTACAACATTCCTCTTTCTGTTGAAGGCCCTTTTCTCTGAATCGTCCACTTTTTATCCATAGGCTCCTTTTCCATCTTAAAAACACAACAGAAACAAAACAAAAATTAAACACCTCTTCCTGCCTCCTCCTCATTCCTTCCTTCAACCACCCATTGCTCTCCCTCTTCTTCCTGGCCAAACTTCCAGAAATAGATGTTCAAATTCACTCTCTCTGGGTCTTCACTTCCTTCTCTCTCTCAAAACCACCCCTCCCTCCACCACACAGGTACTGTTCTCAGCCAGGTCACTCACTAACCTCGGTGTTCGCTACATCCTTTGAACCCTTCTGAGTCCTTATCTTACTCTGACACCACTGACCACTCTGTCCTTTGGTTGCTTTTAAAAAGTAACTGATGCTTTTTTTCCCCGCCGATGCTCTTTTTTTATTTTTTTATAAATTTATGTATTTTAATTGGAGGCTAATTACTCTACAGTATTGTAGTGGTTTTGCCATACATTGACATGAAATTTTTTTTTTTAAAGACTCGAACAATTAACAAAAGCATTAGAAGGCTTCTCCCAGGCTTGCCCTGTCTCACTGCTGCAGGCAGAGCCATGAGAATACCTGTGCATTTCCTCAATGCACAGAGTAGCCTCAGGAAGTCCCAGAGATGAGTTACTGCAGATTTTGAATTTAGGGAAAATCCCTTCCTTGTTCTGTCATGGACACCCGAGAAGCTAAGAAATGTTTATAGACAAGCACAGCAACAAAAAGAGAAGGGAGTGCCTTTAGTAACTCTTCACCTTTGGCCCGAAGAGCAGCCTTCAGTTCTGCCTTAGAGGTGGCACGGTCGCTGTGTCTACATGACTAGCCCCTATTGGTCTCTCCGGACAAGAAGCCCTTCTGGGCCTGGCTATTTGCTTTTGTGCAATTTTTTCCTCAGGCTAATTTCTCAAAGTGAACTAGCTTAATACAGTGTTGTGTACATTTTACATTTTGATACCAACTTTCAGAAATGTTATACCAATTTATTTTCCCACCAACACTGAACTTAAAAACATCTTTGCCTCACTGTCACCAACACTGGAGTTTTTTCCACTTCTGGTGTCAACTGTGGCTTTTGTACACTGATTCTGTTTGTTTGACCTATTTGAGTATTTTTATTTTCATAAGTTAACCTCATTCACATTTATGATTGTAATTATCATATATAGTTTTAGTTTAATCTTTTTTTCTATTTTTATGCTTCTTTGGAATATCTTTTTTTTTTCACTTTTCAGTAGATTCTCTGTTGTCTTTCTGGTAATTCTGAGGGTAGTTTTGCTTGGTTTTAATTCTGTAAATGGACATTTGTGCTTTGATAATATACCTAGATATATCTTTCTCAAACAGTACAGTATTTACTGGGTTTCCCTGGTAGCTCAGATGGAACAATCTGCCTGCAATGCAGGAGACCTGAGTCTGATCCTTGGGTTGGGAATATCTGCTGGAGAGGGAATGGCTACCCACTCCAGTATTCTTGCTTGGACAGAGGAGCCTGGCGGACTATGGGGTCACAAATAGTTGGACACGACTGAGTGACTAAGCACTACAACATTCAGTTCAGTCACTCAGCCGTGTCTGACTCTTTGCGACCCCATGGACTGTAGCACACCAGGCCTCCCTGTCCATCACCAACTCCCGGACTCTACCCTAACCCATGTCCATTGACTCGGTGATGCCATCCAACCATCTCATCCTCTGTCGTCTCCTTCTCCCCGTGCCCTCAATCTTTCCCAGAATCAGGATCTTTTCAAATGAGTCAGCTCTTCGCATCAGGTGGCCAAAGTATTGGTGTTTCAGCTTCAACATCAGTCCTACCAATGAACACCCAGGACTGATCTCCTTCAGGATGGACTGGTTGGATCTCCTTACAGTCCAAGGGACTCTCAAAGAGTCTTCTCCAACACCACAGTTCAAAAGCATCAATTCTTCAGCGCTCAGTTTCTTTATAGTCCAACTCTCACATCTATACATGACTACCAGAAAAACCATAGCTTTGACTAGATGGACCTTTGTTGGCAAAGTAATATCTCTTCTTTTTAATCTGCTGTCGAGGTTGGTCATAGCTTTTCTTCCAGGGATCAAATGTCTTTTAATTTCACGGCTGCAGTCACCATCTGCAGTGATTTTGGAGCCCCCCAAAATAAAGTCAGCCACTGTTTCCACTGTTTCCCCATCTATTTGCCATGAAGTGATACAACTGGATGCCATGACCTTAGTTTTATGAATGTTGAGCTTTAAGCCAACTTGTTCACTCTCCTCTTTCACTTTCATCAAGAGGCTCTTTAGTTCTTCTTCACTTTCTGCCATAAGGGTGGTGTCATCTGCATATCTGAGGTTATTGATATTTCTCCTGGCCATCTTGATTCTGGCTTGTGCTTCTTCCAGCCCAGCATTTCTCATGATGTACTCTGCATATACGTTAAATATGCAGGGTGACAATATACAGCCTTGATGTGTTCCTTTTCCTATTTGGAACCAGTCTGTTGTTCCATGTCCAGTTCTAACTGTTGCCTCCTGACCTGCATACAGGTTTCTCAAGAGGCAGGTCAGCTGGTCTGGTATTCCCACCTCTTTCAGAATTTTCCACGGTTTCTTGTGATCCATACAGTTAAAGGCTTTGGCGTAGTCAATAAAGTAGAAATAGATGTTTTTCTTGAACTCTCTTGCTTTTTCAATGATCCAGCAGATGTTGGCAATTTGATCTCTGGTTCCTCTGCCTTTTCTAAAACCAGCTTGAACATCTGGAAGCTCATGGTTCACGTATTGCTGAAGGCTGGCTTGGAGAATTTTGAGCATTACTTTACTAGCATGTGAGATGAGTGCAATTGTGTGGTAGTTTGAGCATTCTTTGTCATTGCCTCTCTTTGGGACTGGAATGAAAACTGACCTTTTCCATTCCTGTGGCCACTGCTGAGTTTTCCAAATTTGCTGACATATAGAGTGCAGCACTTTCACAGCATCATCTTTCAGGATTTGAAATAGCTCAACTGGAATCCCATCACCTCCACTAGCTTTGTTTGTAATGATGCTTCCTAAGGCCCACCTGACTTCACATTCCAGGATGTCTGGCTCTAGATGAGTGTGAGTGGTCACACCATCGTGATTATCTGGGTCGTGAATATCTTTTTTGTACAGTTCTTCTGTGTATTCTTGCCACTTCTTCTTAATATCTTCTGCTTCTGTTAGGTCCATACCATTTCTGTCCTATATTGAGCCCATCTTTGCATGAAATGTTCCCTTGGTATCTCTAATTTTCTTGAAGAGATCTCTAGTCTTTCCCATTCTATTGTTTTCCTCTATTTCTTTGCATTAATCGCTGAGGAAGGCTTTCTTATCTCTCCTTGCTATTCTTTGGAACTCTGCATTCAAATGGGTTTATCTTTCCTTTTCTCCTTTGCTTTTCACTTCTCTTCGTCTCACAGCTGTTTGTAAGGCCTCCTCAGACAACCATTTTGCCTTTTTGCATTTCTTTTCCATGGGGATGGTCTTGATCCCTGTCTCCTGTACAATGTCACGAACCTCCGTCCATAGTTCATCAGGCACTCTGTCTATCAGATCTAGTCCCTTAAATCTGTTTCTCAGTTCCACTGTATAATCATAAGGGATTTAATTTAGATCATACTTGAATTGTCTAGTGGTTTACATACTATGTAAACATAATTTGCTTAAGATTCACAGTCCTTGAAAGTGAGGAATTAGAATTTGAATCCCTTCTATCTGATCTGGGGGCTTCCCTGATAGCTCAGGGAATTTACATACCTGAATGGTCTGCAGCATTACTAATCTAAATCTGTGGGGTTCGTGTACTTTTAATATCCTTTGGAAAGAAGTCCCATGTGTTGGGTCTGAGCTTAAATAGTTCCTCTTGCCCAGTTGGACATCCTTGATTATTTCTCTTTAGAACCATTAAATGTTCCTTCCTCCTCCCACCTTAACAATCAACAATAGCCGAAAGGCATTAATTTTTAACCAGTCCAAGCTGTGCTGGTATAGATAGACTGCACTTTCACATGAATGATCTCATTGGGTCCTCACAGCAAGACTGATGTAGAAAAGCCTCTAATCTCCCACATTAGTAACAAGAAAACTGAGGTTTAAAGAAAGCATGTGGGCTAATTCATTTCAATGTATAACAAAAACTACTGTATTGATGTAAAGTAATTAGCCTCCAACTAATAAAAATAAATGGAAAAAAAAATAAAAAAAATAAAATAAAATTTTAAAAAAATTAAAATAAAGAAAGCATGTGTGATTTGTCTTTGTGACTCATACTCTGTGGATGCGCTCAGCTAGTGTCCCTTGATACCCACATTAAAAAAAAAAAATGGAACAAAACAATCAAAACCAAGGTAATCCACAACTCCAAATTAGAATTATTTAGACCTTTGCCAAAGAATATAATTTTATTTATTTATTTTCAAAGAATATAATTGAATTGGATGCTATTTAGCTCTTATCTCTCTGTTGAAAGAAGTTATATTTATGGAAAATTGCTTGAAGTACATAAAAAGTTCATCCATCTCTCTAAATTAGCATTTTCTAAAAGGAGTTGATTGGATGTGCAAGATGTTAATTAGGTGTTACACAAAAAGATGAATATGGTCAACTAATGACAGAAAACACTGAATTACAGTTGTTCATGGAAACTGCTTGTAGAGTTGCTTTTAATAGGCCAGTGTAAACCATGAATCTACAAGATGAAGACATCATATGCAAACTGATTTGACCTCTATTAATGTCTAGTGTTCTGTGGAACACAATGTGAGAAGCACTGAGAGGTGGGCAATGATTTCCCATCAGAAAAACCTACTAATTATTAGTGAAAGAAAATAAGTCCAGGTTGGGTAAGCATAAAGCAATTTTTGGAGAGAAATAGAAAACATTTCATTTATTTGCTTTCAGAATTTAGAACAAAGAACGTAAAACCTGATTCAAGTGAGAAGGTGAACCAGTGTTTCTTGGATACTTACACTGTGTTGGCTTGTTACATACTATATCTCCAGCAATCCTGACAACTCTCTGGGGTAGACATCATTTCCCCACTTCACAGTTAAGAAAAAGTAACGTTTAGAGGGAATAATAATTTGCTCAAGATCAACAGTCCTTGAAAGTGAGGAACTAGGATTTGAATCCCTGTCTATCTGATCTGGGGGCTTCCCTGATAGCTCAGTTGGTAAAGAGTCCACCTGCAATGCAAATCCCGGTTTGATTTCCTGGGTTGGGAAGATCCCCTGGAGAAGGGATAGGCTCCCCACTCCAGTATTCTTGGGCTTCCCTTGTGGCTCAGCTGGTAAAGAATCCGCCTGCAATGCGGGACACCTGGGTTCAATCCTTGAGCTGGGAAGATCCCCTAAAGAAGGGAAAGGCTGCCCACTCCAGTATTCTGGCCTGGAGAATTCCATGGACTGCATATAGGGTCAGACAGGACTGAGGGACTTTCACTTCACTTCACCTTACTATCTGATCTGAAGCCTGTGCTCTGTCCTCTGTATTACTTCTCGAATTATTTAAAAGTGTTTTTCAGTATTGCAAAGCTAAGGAAAAGAAACAGAGGGAAGATAAGGACAGAAAGTGAGAGAAGAGACATCACAAGAACACGAAAGGGAAAGGCAGACACAGGAACCAAGTGGGAAAGCCTGGGTTGGCTTGTTGTAAGACAGCGACGTGGGGCTGTACAAAGAGAGAAAGTCATGGAAACAGATAGGTATTTTTAAAAAATTCAAACAGAATACCTGGATTTTTGCACATGGAGACAACTATACTGATGTTTGCACAAAGTTATCCCTCTTTTAAAAATGTAGATCTTTAAGTTAATAATCCCAAAGGTAAACATAGCTAAAATCATCAGTTAAAATATTTTTATTTCTATGTCAAGTTGGAACATACAGATGTTTGTGAAATTGTATCTTCATGAATTTTGGTTAGAAAAATCTTTACTGTTCTTCTTGGAAAATAGAAAGTGCCACATTCCATATGCGATAATGGTCCCAGAAAATAATTCCTATCTTGAGGGCTCTTAGAATATCTAGACTTTCAAGACCAGATGCTGTTGAGATTTTCAGTCATGATATCTGATCATCATGATGGGCTTCTCAGGTGGGCTCAGTGGTGAAGAATCTGCCTGCTAAGGCAGGAAATGCAGGAGACTCAGGTTCAATCCCTGGGTCGGGAAGATCTCCTGGAGGTGGAAATGGCAACCCATTTCAGTATTCTTGCTTAAACTATCCTATAGACAGAGGAGCCTGGTGGGCTGCAGTCATAGGGTCACAAAGAATCTGAGCACACACACACTGGTCTGATATTTGTGCTATGTATTAAATGGAATTAAGAGCCAAATCTGGCATGGGAGTGGAATGTTTCCTAAAATATTGAGATTGTAGCTACATAATGTGCTTTTGGCAACACCTAGAATAATGTTTATAATGTACGCTTTTGAAAAGAGAGTGATTCCTTTTGTTCCTTTATAACTAAAGGTCTTTGGAGATAGGGATGGATATAGGGACTACCTAGTGATTTGGCTAAACATGTGTTCATGTGCTATAAGTCTAATAAAGTGTCATGACTATGAAGATAAGCTTTATCATTTCTCTGATAGTTTTAACATTTTTCTCTTTGAGTTCAGTGTTCCATAGTTTGACTTCAAACTGTCTAGATAAGGGTGTGTTGTTATTTTTCCTGCTTGGCTGGGTGGGCTTCTTCAATTTAGGGGAAAAAGTCCTTAAAACTTCACCCATATTTCTCCAAATACTATCCCCCTTTCAATTTTATTCATTTGTAACTCCTATTGAGTATATGTGAAATCTCATTTTATCCTCCATGTTTCTGATTTACTTTTTAAAAATCATGTATTTATTTGGCTGTGCCAGATCTTAGTTGCAGCATGTGGGATCTAGTTCTTTAACCAGGGATCGAATCTGGACCCGCTGCACTGGGAGCTCAGAGGATTAGCCACTAGACCACCAGGGAAGTAACCTGATTTACTTTCAAGTTGTTTTTTAAAGTTTTTCTATGCTACATTTTATATGATTTCTTTATATTTAGTTTCCAATCCATTAATTTATTTTAGCTATGTCTCCTATTCTGTGTACATTACTTTGCTGACAAAGGTCCATCTAGTCAAAGCTGTGGTTTTTCCAGGAGTCATGTACAGATGTGAGAGTTGGACTATGAAGAAAGCTGAGCACCAAAGAATTGATGCTTTTGAACTGTGGTGTTGGAGAAGACTCTTGAGAGTCCCTTGGACTGCAAGGAGATCAAACCAGTCAATCATAAAGGAAATCAGTCTTGAATATTCATTGGAAGGACTGATGCTGAAGCTGAAACTCCAATACTTTGGCCACCTGATGTGAAGAACTGACTCCTTGAAAAAGACCGTGATGCTGAAAGATAGAAGGCAGGAGGAGAAGGGGATGACAGAGGATGAGATGGCTGGATGGCTTCACCAACTTGATGGACATGAGTTTGAGCAAGCTCCAGGAGTTGGTGATGGACAGGGAAGCCTGGGGTGCTGCAGTCCATGGGGTCGCAGAGTCAGATACGACTGAGAGACTGAACTGAACTGTTCTGTGTAATCCGTCCATTAAGTGTTTTACACAGTGATTTTTTTTAATCTATGAAATTTCTAATTGGTTCTTTTATTATATTGCTATTTTTTGTATGGTGTCCTGTTTTTCCATAAAGTATCTATTCTTTAAAAAATTTGAGAGCAATGTATTTAAAAATCTCTCTAGATTGCTTGATTATCTTGAGTTTTAGCGGTATACTCTTTCTTGTTTGTTGTTTCTGCCTCTCCCCCTTTTAATCTTCCTCTTAGTAATTTAGAATTTTTTTGAGGTTATCATGTATTTTATTTTATTTTTGAAAATTTATTTATTTTTAATCGGAGGATAATTGCTTTACATTGTTGCATTGGTTTCTGCCATACATCAACATGAATCAGCCATAGGTATACACACGTTCTCTCCCTTCTGAACCTCCCTCCCATCTATTTGTAATATTTTGACTTTGAGTGTTTCAGCAGCAGGGTTTCCCATGGAGTTCTGTGTGCTGTGGATTTGAAGGTGTTTCTAACAGGTCAGCTTCACAGTTTGCTGTTGCCAAGACCTTGCAGGTTTCACTAATTATGGGAGAAATTTTATGTGGAATTTTTAGTTCAAGATTTCTGCATCAAATGTCATGCTCTGTGTGTGTGTGTGTGTGTGTGTGTGTGTGTGGTGTGTTGTTGCCTGCCTAAGGGTATATGAATAAATTAGTCCTCTCTTTAATTTGGTATTATGTAGGCAGAGAATTAACAGAATGGAGTAAAAGGTTATAAAATCTGTATCATTTATCTTAAAGCTGTTTCAGTTCCATATTTCAGTTTTGTTTCAAGGCAGTAAAAATTGAGCTCTTGCTTTTATTTGTCTATGTTGTTGTAAAGAGTTGAGCTTGTTGTTTTAAGTCAAATCAGTAGTTCAATACTTGGGTAATTTTCTCATGCCTTCTCTATTAGCTGTTGCTGTTTTCTCCTTTGGGATAGAAGGCAGTGAGGCTTAAAGAATAGACTTCTTGTCTATAATTCACAGACTTGATTGGAATGTACCGGGAATTATCCTTGTGAAACTTTAATGATTCACTGCTTGTTGGGGAATTGGAAACTATTGATTCATGTTCTGCCTGGGGAGATGTTGCTTCTCTCTGCTAAGGGTGCATTAAGGAGTTGGGTTTGGGTTTTCATTCTGCCAAAAATCAGACTGTTGCCCACTTTTAAATCTAGGATACATGGAAGTCTTCCTCAGTTCTGGCAGATAAAGCTTTCATACAGTTCAGTTAGTTCAGTCGCTCAGTCGTGTCTGACTCTTTGCGACCCCATGAACCACAGCACGCCAGGCCTCCCTGTCCATCACCAACTCCCGGAGTCCCAAACCCATGTCCATTGAGTTGGTGAAGCCGTCCAACCATCTCATCCTCTGTTGTCTCCTTCTCCTCCTGCCCTCAATCTTTCCCAGCATCAGGGTCTTTTCAAATGAGTCAGCTCTTCGCATCAGGTGGCCAAAGTACTGGAGCTTCAGCTTCAACATCAGTCCCACCAATGAACACCCAGGACTGATCTCCTTTAGGATGGACTGGTTGGATCTCCTTGCAGTCCAAGGGACTCTCAAGAGTCTTCTCCAACACCACAGTTCAAAAGCATCAATTCTTCTGTGCTCAGCTTTCTTTATAGTCCAACTCTCACATCCATACATGACCACTGGAAAAACCATAGCCTTGACTAGACATATAGAGCCACATATATTTCCACATCTTTCCCAATTACACCAAACTTTGCAGAGGAATGAGAGATTTCTCTGTTATCAGAGAACATTTGACGTCTGCGTTGTTCAATAAGGAAATTACTAACCACATGTGACCCCTGAATCCTTGAATTGTGGTTGGTTCAAGTTAAGATGCATTGTAACTGCAAAATACACTGTATGAAAAAGTAAAATATGTCATTAACAATTTTTATATTGATTACATGTTGAAGTGACAGTATTTTGGCTATGTGTTGGGATAAGTGAATGGTGTTACTCATTTTACCTGTTTCTTTTTAAAAAATGTGGCTGGGAATTCCCTGGTGATCCAGTGTGGGTTTGATCCCTAGTGGGGGAAATAAGCTGTGCAATGTGGCCAAAAAAAAAAAAAAAAAAAATTTAAAAAGTGGCTAAGTAGAAAATTTAATTATTTAGGTGGCTAGCATTGTATTTCTATTGGACAGCGCTGCTAGCTGCTATAGCGTCTTACAAATAGGGAAACTCATAAGTAATCTAATAAAAACTTATTTCAGTTTATTTTCACCATGTACTTCCATTCACCTTAAACATTTTTTCTTTTCTTTTTGCAATATCGTGATTTTCATATAAGTTAGTGCCATACTACTGCAAAGCAGGTTAACTTAAAGGGGGTTGTATTTCACATAACTGAGGTTATAAGGTCAGCATATAAGATGAAAATTAAATATAGTCAAATTTACCCTTGAAAATCCCTTAGGAAGGCCTTAAGCTGCTCCAATACACCAACTGTTACTAAGTCTCAGCCAGATAATTGTTTCTGTCCAGTGTGAGGGCAGACCTCTGTGTAATTTTTTTTTTTAATTGAAACCAGACGAAGTGGTTGGTTTGTGTTTGGCGCTATGTTATAGCAAAATATAAATCTTAAATCCACAATCACCCTCATCATGGAGAGGTGCCTGCCTTGGAAAGTGGTAGGGAACTGGAGTCTGTGTGGGAGCAGTGAATTTACACTTTTTGCTTGCATGTGAAAAAAGGGGCAGGCCTGCTTTATTTCTCTCTCATAACCCATCAATCTTTCTGTTTCTTTATGTTTGCTAGGTTCTGATAAATAAATTTGCATCCTTTAGTATATAAAGATCTCTCTAGTTCTAATATTCTGTGGGTTTATGATTCTAAACATTCATAAAAAGCTATAATGAGGTTGCACAACAGTGGAAATATATTTAATGCCACTGAAAAATACAGTTAAAATGGTAAATTTTATGTTTTATATGTGTATATATATATATATATATATACACACAGTAACCAAAAAAGTCTTAATTCCATTTGACTCCATGATTACATTTGGTGGGGTAAGAATGTAGAACTTGGGAGTCAGAATCAGTGAATGCAGATGTTTACAGATTGGGCTCTTCAACAGCAAACTCTGAGACTGAGTTTAGCATACAGGATACTTATTGAAAAAAAATTCTCTTAGGGGACTTCCCTGTCAGTCCAGTGACTAAGATTGCATGCTCCCAGTGCAGGGGGCGTGGGTTCTATCCTTGATTAGGGAACTAGATCCTGCATGCCATAACTAAGACACAGGCAGGGCAGCCAATAATAATAATAATAATAATGTCTCAGAATCAGCACCTATGGAAGGGAGAAGAGGGGTGCAGGAGAGGGCACAGGGAAAAGCTATGCTGTGCTGCAGGCTGTACAACAGGCTCAGTCAGCCCTTCCGGGGCTCTGGAGCAAAACTGGCTTTGCAGAGTTGTCCCCACGCTAAGCTGAAATGTTGTTGTTCGGTCACTAAGTCATGTCCGACTCTTTGCCACCCCATGGACTGCAGCACACCAGGCTTCACTGTCCATCATCAACTCCCAGAGCTTGCTCAAACTCATGTCCATAGAGTCGGTGATGCCATCTAACCATCTCATCCTCTGTCATCCCCTTCTCCTCCCGCCTTCCATCTTTCCCAGCATCAGGGTCTTTTCCAATGAGTGGGCTCTTCACATCAGGTGGCCAAAGTATTGGAGCTTCAGCTTCAGCATCAGACCTTCCAATAAGTATTCAGGGTTGATTTCCTTTAGTATTGACTGGTTTGATCTCCTTGCAGTCTAAGGGGCTCTCAAGAGCCTTCTCCGGCACCACAGTTTGAAAGCAGCAATTCTTTGGCATTCAGCCTTCTTTGCAGTCCAGCTCTCACATCTGTAAATGACTACTGGAAAAACCATAGCTTTGACTATAGTAAGGCCTTTCTACCTAACTTCAGTAATGTGGGCTGTCCCTGGAAGGGTGTAACCGTGGATGAGGTATCTCTCTGCAGCAAAGGCAATTCCTGCCAGGCTGTCTGCAAGCAACTCTCTGATAGCTGGGACAAGTCCTTCCCTGAAGGGAGATCTTCACAGTGCACTCAAGATGTTACCACAGAACTTTTTCTCTTGCAACCCAGCATCTATTTCACCCTTCAAAGCTACACTCTAAATTCCTTTAGAAGAATTAATTCTTCTAAAGCATGAGCTTCTTTGTGGAATAATATATTACATGTGCTGTCCTCCTTCTGAAGTTAAAAAACCAGTCAATGTCTCTTTTCCTGAACTTTAAATCTTGTACAAAATACTTAACCGAAGATGAAAAACAGGCTGATATTCACACTTTCCAGACTAGAGGATGGAGTCATCCTTGTTGCCCTGGTTCCAGCCTGTCTCCTTCAGCTACATTCATTCTTTCAATATGCCTCTAATTAATGCTCCCCTTTGGGGGCTGAATTTAGCAAATTTCTTTGGCTTGCAACCAAATCATACCAACTGACATGCTGGGCTTCAGATTGTGACTCCACCACATGCTAGTGTTTGATCTATTTGCCTTGTTGGCATGCGAGACCTTAGTTCCTGACCCGGGATCCAATGCATGTCCCCTGAAGTATAAGCACAGATTCTTAACCACTGGACCCCCAGGGAAGTCCTACCAGTGTTTGATCTTAACTCTCTCTGAGTCTTGGTTTTCTCATCTGTAGTAAAATCTATCCTGTAGGGTAGAGCCAGGGTAAGGGACGGTGTATTGACTCAGAACCGCAACTAGTAGTCTAAAAAGTTTATACAGCTAATAAAGACAAGTCTCTAGCACTCCCCTACCCCAGTTTACACTGTGAGTTACTCTACTAGAATACCAAGTGCTGTATGTGTTAAGTGTGGGAATAATGACGATTTCTTGTTTGCCAAATCTCTTTTGGGAACGGGTTCTAATATCACCTCCTCAATACTGCTGTTCTCTAAAGGGCTTAGGGGTCACACTGTTCATGATACTGCAGCATAAATTAATGGAACAAGGGAGGAAGATGGTAACCTGTCTTTCAAGAAATGTTGAACGAATGTATAATTAGACTGAAATCTTAAAAAAAATAAAATATGTGACTTCTCCAGCAGTCTGGTGGTTAAGACTCTGCCTTCCAAGGCAGGGGTACACATTCGATCCCTGGTTGGGAATTGAGATCCCATATGCTTTGTGGTGAGGCCAGAAAAAAAAAAAAAACCCACAATGTCCAAGGTGGTTTATAGTGAAATCCTTAAAAATTGATGATTGAAGAAGATGACTAATAACTGCTTTGAGATTTAGTTGTATTAAATAAAATCTGTTTTGATGGGTATTTTTCATGTGTAGAGATAACTGTGATTTGGCCTGTGTTATATTCAATTTGGTGTGTAGGTGACAACATGTGGATTTTAATTGGATTCTCTTGTACCTTACCACAAAAAGAAGGATGGGGGAAAATAAAAAGATTCATTAATAAAGCTCTTCAGATATAGTAACTTTTAGACATTCCTCCCTTGCACCTCAAATCAATCCTCACTGCCAACATCAGAATACTTAGATGTTTTTTTGAGTTGAATTATTGATGTCTTTGTCTTCCTTAGACTACAAGTGAAAAAAGTTGAATGAAAAATTGAATGGTTACTACTGAAATATTTACCGATGGAAGGATATGATGTCTGGGATTTGTTTCAGAAAATGTGGGTGGGGGCAAGTAGCAGGTAAAGTAGATGGAACACGACTGATTTCAGTTTAATGTTTTGGGGGGCTGGGTCAGGGTACCTGGCTTCACAATTTTATTCTGCCTACTTTGTATATGTTTAAAATTAGCTACACTAAATATTTTTTTAATTGAATCATTACAACTAATAGTTAAAACATGTATGTATGTGTGCTAAGTTGCTTCATTTGTGTCTGTCTCTTTGTGACCCCCATGGACTGTAGCCCACTAGGTTTCTCTGTCCATGGGATTCTCAAGGCAAGAAAACTGGAGTGAGTAGCCATTTCCTACTCCAGGGGAGCTTCCTGACCCAGGGGTTGAACCCGTATCTCTTATGTCTCCTGCACTGACAGGTAGGTTCTTTACCACTAGCTCCACCTGGGAAACCTCTAAAATATGTATGCACAAAGCAAAGACTGGTAGAGAACACAGAAAAACGAAGAGTTGTGTTAGAGTAGTTAATTATGGTTGATTATTTTAAATAAATAATCAGCTTCAGTTTCACCATCAATCCTTCCAGTGAATATTCAGGGTTGATTTCCTTTAGGATGGACTGGTTGGATCTCCTTGCAGTCCAAGGGACTCTCAAGAGTCTGCTCCAACACCACAGTTCAAAAGCATCAGTTCTTTGGTGCTCAGCCTTCTTTATGGTTCAACTCTCACATCCTTACAAGACTACTGGAGAAGCCATAGCTTTGACTTTATGGGCCTTTGTTGACAAAGTGATGTCTCTGCTTTTTAATGTGCTGCCTAGGTTTGTCATATCTTTTCTCTCAAGGAGCAAGCATCTTTTAATTTTGTGGCTGCAGTCACCGTCTACAGTGATTTTGGAGCCCAAGAAAATAAAATCTGCCACTGTTTCCAGTTTTTCCCCATCTAATGAAAGTTAGATATTATTTTTATATATTACATTAGGAAAGATGAAAATGATGGACAATACTCCATATTTTAAAGAATAGAGAGAATCAGGAATGCTTAAATTATTGTTAGGAATAGAAATTTGTACGACCATGGGGAAGGCGTTTCTTCTAGATATGTATGTATTCAAAGGAAGTAAATGTGAAGAAGGAGGTTCACTACAGCATGTTTATAAGTATAAAAACACTAAGAAGATCCTAAATGTTTACCAACTGGTTAAGTAGACTGTGGTTCATTCACACAATAGACCTCAAAAAGAATTTTTTTAAATTAATTTAACTTTTATCACCAGCCCAGGTTGGATGCATGAGACAAGTGCTCGGGCCTGGTGCACTGGGAAGACCCAGAGGGATCGGGTAGAGAGGGAGGTGGGAGGGGGGATCGGGATGGGGAATACACGTAAATCCATGGCTGATTCATGTCAATGTATGACAAAAACCACTACAATATTGTAAAGTAAAAGTAATTAGCCTCCAACTAATAAAAATAAATGGAAAAAAATTTAACTTTTAAATTAATTTAAATTAATTTTTAATATTTAAAATAAATACAGCTAAATCTGTATTTATTAACATTGAAAGAAGTCAGAGAAAAAATTAGGTTTCTTAACAGTATTATATGATTTCATATATATAAAAATAAAACACACATCTCTATTTGTATATTAGATAGTCTGAAAGAATATATACCAAACTGATAATTCTATTTGAGGAAAAAAAGGGAGGGTATCAGTTATCATCTTTTCACATGTAAATAATAGAAAATATAAGCACAAATGTGCTTAAATAATAAATGGAATATATTGACCAAGTAACCAAAATGTTCAGAGGTGAAGTGGGCTTTTGGTAAAGGGTTGATGCAGGAGTTCAACAGTGTAATTCAGCTGCCAGCTTTTTCTCTGTCTTGCCCTTGCCTTCAAAGGGAAGGGTAAGAGGACATCATGTTAAGTGAAATAAATCAGATAGAAAAGGGCAAATACCATATGATTCCACATATATGTGGCACCTGTGTGAGTGTGTTCAGTCACACCTGATTCTTTGTGACTGCATGGACTGCAGCTGGCAAGACTCCTCTGTCCATGGGATTCTCCCTGCAAGAATACTGGGGTGGATTGTCATTTCCTTTTCCAGGGGATTTTCCCAACCCAAGGCTCGAACCCATGTCTCCTGCACTGACAAGTGGACTCTTTACCACTGAGGTACCTAGAAAGGCTAAACTCTTAAGAGGCAGAAAGTGGAATGAAGGTTGGCAGGGATTGTGGGTAGGAGGGGAAATGGGAGTTGTTTAAATAGTATAGTTTCTTTTTGCAAGATGGAAAGAGTTCTAGAGATCCGTTGCACAATAATGTGAATGTGGACTTTAAAATGGTTAAGATGTTACATTTATGTATGTTCTACCATAATTAAAAAAAAAAATACAATACTACATCAAAAAAAGTAAAAGCCTCATCCCAAGGGGGCTCCCCCTGGTGGTGGAAGGGTTGCTGGCGCATTCGGGCGTGGGGCTTCTTCATTCAGGCCCTGCCAGAAGTACTGGTTTTCCTTTTTCTCTTTGTCAAACAGCCACCCTAGGCTTTGCTCTGATTGGACCATGATGGTATGTAAGGGTCATGTGTCTGCTCCTGAATCATCCTAGGGACCTCTTTGTAAATTTTGGGAGCAATTTTAGTTGTCACAGTGATTATTTAGAATATGGGCCAAAGATAATAGATATTTCATAATGTATATTGTTTTTCAGTCACTAAGTTGTGTTTGACTCTTTGCTACCCCATGGGCTGTAGTCTGCCAGCTCCTCTGTCCATCACCAACTCCCACAGCTTGCTCAAATTCATGTCCATTGAGTCGATGATGCCATCCAACCATCTCATCCTCTGTCGTCCCCTTCTCCTGCCTTCAATCATTCCCAGCATCAGGGTCTTTTCTAATGAGTCAGCACTTTGAATTAGGTGGCCAAAGGATTAGAGCTTCAGCTTCAGCAAAGTCTTTCAAATGAATATTCAGGAGCAATTTCCTTTAGAACTGACTGGTTTGATCTCCTTGCAGTCCAAGGGACTCTCAAGAGTCTCATAATGTATGGAACAGTCCAACATTACAGATTTTCCCCTTATCTTGCATGATTTTTAATGTCCTGTTTGACATTAATGTAGATTTTTGAAACATGTCTATAATAATCTGAACCTAGACCCTAACTCCATTTTATATATGAACATGAACTACTTGTTTATGGTCTTAATGTGAATTGAATTTTAAGATGGGAGAATTATGGGTAAATTGAGAGAAAATAGTATTTTGTTTCATTTGGAACTTAACCAAGAGTTGTTCATTACTTCAGAAAATCATGTTTTGAACAGCTGACACCACTTCTGAATATTGCAGTTCACACTGCATAATGCAATTCACATTGCATATTTTATCTCTGAAGCCAGGATGTATCCTACAATCAATGACATCTCAGATGAAATACTCTACCAAATCTTAGTCTGCATTTGTAGCTGTTGCTTTCACTTCTCACCTGGATTTTTATGGCAACCTCTCCAGCTGGTCTTCCAATCTACTCAACAGAGTGGCCAGATTTTTCCTTTTATTAATAAAATGCGGGTCAAAGCATGTCATTCCTCGCTTATCAACCTTCTAACATTGCATCATTTTACTCAGAGTGCAAGCTTTACAATGTTCTTTGAGGCCCTGGGAGATGTGGTTCTGTTTCCTCTCTGACCCATCTCCTACTTCTGCTTTTTCTCCTACTACTCACTTCAGGCCACCTCACTGGCTACTTACAGCCCAGATACTCACCACGCAGGCTTCCGCCTTCGATCATTTGCATGGCTATTCCCTCTGCTTGGATACTTCCCCCTAGAAGTATCATTCATGATTCATTCCCTTTCCTCCTTCAAACTGAATGTTACGGTCTAGTAGTCTTGACCACTAGTTTAAATTGCAACTTATTACCTACTTCCCTACTGTTCTGAATGCTGGTTTTTCCTTACCCTGTTCTACTTTTTACCCCAGTAATACTTATCACCTTACAATGTAATATATAATTTACTTACGTGTTCTGTTGTATTATGCCAATTGTTTGTTGTTTGTATTCCACTACCCTGTTAGAATGTAAGCTCCATGAAAAGGGATTTCTGTCTGTTTGCCCCATAAATTTTAGCCAGTGCCTGACACACAGTTCTCAAAAACTGTCCAACAAACGGTGATTCTGCCCTTAGGTACAAATGTCTTAACTACTTCATTATATCTTTTATTATAGTTGTGCCCAAGCATTTCCATATTGAAATACATAACATTTCATAAGGTATTATTTTCCTTTTATTTCTCCTTTATATTATAGCATTATGTCATAATAGAAGGTATATCACAATACATGACCTATTGATTGTACAAGTCAGGATGGTAAGGCAGTGTTATGAAATGCTTGTTATAATATAAGGGTTTGGATGTTAGTGTTAAGAATTGCCAGTTTAGACCATTCCAGAAGCTATTTCCGAAGCTGTGAGTGGAGATAATCCCACCCAAACTGCCTGGCTGCTTCCTGGATGGAAGGCGTAGAGTGGATGTTGGCGATGAAACCACAATGTTGATCACAAGGAGGAAACAAATTTCATTTTCTAATTTTACTATACTTTCATATTGTTCTTATTATTTGAATATTTTACAGTGAGTATTCACTCTTTCTGTAACAAGCAAAACCAATAAGGATATTTTCACTTTAAAAAAATCTACTGTAAAATATAGAAAAAGAGAGAAAATAAAAATCACCTTCTCTCCATAGATAACCACTACTAATTTTTTTTTTTTAATACTCTTGTTTTCAGGCATGGATCTATAGCTTTTCTATGATGACTCTGAATAACAGGAGTTGGTGATGTCCTTTGTCAAGATTATTCTGGCAGCCACCTGCATGTTGGATGGAGGGTAAGACTAGGTTGTAACTTAACAATGGGGGTGGAGGGCCTAGAGTGGGCCAGTGGCTAAGAATGGGAACGGATACATCTCAGAGATACTGTAAAGGAAATATGCCTTTGACTAGTGATTAGTGAGTGTGAGAGCAGCAAGGATTTTGTGTGTGTGTGTGTGTGTGTGTGTGTGTGTGTGTGTGATCTGGGTATTCCAACTTTGCTCTCAAGAATATTGAATACTTATATGTGTATGGCTGAGTCCCTTTGCTGTTAACCTGAATTTACCACAACATTGTTAATGGGCTATACCCCTATACAAAATAAAAAGTTTAAAGTTTGGGAGAAAAAAAGAATTTATTTGTACTAAAAAATAGACTTTTCAAAATTTTTAAAAAAGAATATTAGAGATGAGGGAGAAACTTTTGTCTACTTTTGTGTTTTCCTGCTGTTTCTTCTTACAAAACAATAAACTCCATGTATGAAGTGTGAAATCTGATGATTATGATGTTTGTATACCCCTATGAAATCATCACCACTATGAAGATAATAGCTGTATTTGTTATCCCCTCAGATGTCCTCTTATCTTTTAATCCCTCTCTCCCTTCTCTACTCTTTGATTAGTTTGCATTTCATAGAATTTTGTGTAAATGGAATCATACATTATGTACTCTTCTTTTCTCTGGCTTCTTTCACTCAGCATGATAATTTTGAGATTCATCCAGCTTGTTGTATGTATCAGCAGTTTGTTACTTTTTTATTTCCAAATAGTATTCCACTGTGTGGATACACTATACCAAAACTTACCTGTCTGTTCACTTGTTAATGGACATTTGGGCTCTTTCCAGTTTTTGCTATTACAAATTAGTCTGCTACAAACATTCACATACAACTTTTAATATATATGCTTTCACAACTTTTAAGATAAATACCTAGGTGTGGATTGACTAGGTCATATAGTAATTATTCCTCTGTTCTAAAGGGGTCACTTTTATCTTCTTTTTTGGTAACCCTGACCAATTTAGTATTGCAGTTTTTTATTTTTAGATTACTAAAGGTCCTACCTTTTTTCCAAGTAAATGATGGAGAAACAAAAATGAGACTCTGGTGGTCAGCTAGGTTTTTTTTCTTTTGAGCGAGCATGGCTCTTATTCACATGGGAGATTACATAGACTTAATGGAGTCCCACAATGCCAAAGCAAATTCACTTTTCTGAGATGCAGTAGTAAACACACAATAGGCATAGGGTAGGAGTGTGAGGATGAAAGGGGGCTGGTAATTGGTATTCATTCAAAGAAATTTCTCTGCCATGGTGGAATTTCCGGGTTGGGCGTGGATGAGGATTAATAAGCTAACTTTCTAGCTGCTAGTAAGCAGCTAGCCCACAGGAATTCTGGGAGGCCTTCAGGAAAAGGCACACAGCCCCAGGACGACAGAGTTCCTGGGAAGACTGAGGAATTCATAGTAGCATTCCCCATCCCCTTACATCCGTTTTCTACAACTATCTTTCCTTTTATTTTGACCTTCTGTTTCCTGTTTCTGTCCATTTTTTAAAAACTGAGGTCCAACTCGTTTTAGTTTTATGTGTGTGTTAAAATACATGTAACAGGGATTTCCCTGGTGGTCTGGTGGTTAAGAATCTGCCTTGCATTGCAGGGTATGCAGGTTCGATCCGTGATCTGGGAACTAAGATCTCACATGACGCAATGAAAATCCCTCATGTCGAAACCAAGACCCATCGCAGCCAAATAAATAAATAATATACATAACATGAAATTTACCATTTTAACTATTTTAAATGGTTCACTGGCAGTAAGTACATTTATGATAACTTCATAATTATCATCACTATTCATTTCCAGGACTTTTTCATCATCCCAAACGGAAACTGTACCTAGTGGACAAAAACTCCCTATTCCCTTTCTGCACTGTGCTGTGCTAAAGTTGCTTCCGTTGCATCTGACCCCATGGACTGTGGCCCGCCACGCTCTTCTGTACATGGCATTCTCCAGGCAAGAATACTGAAGTGGGTTGCGATGCCCTCCTCCAGTGGGTCTTCCCGACCCAGGGATCGAACCCATGTCTCTTACATCTCCTGCATTGAAATACCGGTTCTTGACCACTACCACCATCTCTAAGAATTTACTCAATCTAGGTATCTCATATAAGTGGAATCAGACAGTATTTGTCCTTTCGCTCCTGGCTTATTTCACTTAGCATACTGTGTGCAAGATTCATTCATGTTGTAGCATGTATCAGAATTTCATTCCTTATGAAGGCTGAATAATATTCCATTGTTAGTATAAAACATATTCTGCTTATCCATTCTTCTGTGATGCAACTTGTGTTGTTTCCAGCTCGGCCATGCTGTGAACGTTGGTGTACATCTATCTGTTTCAGTCTCTGCTTTCACTTTTTTGAAGTAGAATTGCTGTATCATATAGTAATTGTAAGTGTAATTGTTAAAAGAACCACAAAACTGTTTGACAGAGTCTGTACTATTTTACATTCTCATCAGCAATGTATAGGTTTCGAATTACTTCACATCCTCTCCAACACTTCTTATTTCTGTTTCATTTTGTTTTGTTTTTTAATAAAAGCCGTCCTTATGAGTGTGAAGTGGTATCTCATGTGGTTTTGATTTGCATTTCCCTAATGACTAATGAGGTTCAGCATCTTCTCACGCGCTTATTGGTGGTTCATAAATCTTTGGGAAAATGTTTATTGAAGTCCTTTGCCCATTTTTGACTTTGGTTGTTTCTTTGTTATTGTTGAGCTGTCAGAGTTCTTTATATATTCTGGATATTAATCATTTATCATATATTTGATTTTGTAAGTATTTTCTCCATTCTTACAGGTTCTTTTTACTCTCTTGGTGTCCTTCCTTTTGATTTTTGAAAAATGATTGTGCTATATGATTTATAATCTATGAGTACCAAACCTAAAAGGCTAAGAATATGTGAAGAGTAAACTGTTAAAATAAAAGTTAGAAGTTATTCTAATTCAGATTTCATGATATGGAAAAAAAATCTATGTGGAGCCACCTAGCATTTGGTTATAAATAATAAGCCATTTGTAATATACATGTATTCTATTTTTATATAGAATACATGTTTATAAATAAATATTTTAAAATTATTTCTTTCTTTAAGACTAGTTGGTGCTCTAGTGACTATAATCAGAATCAAAGTTGAGAATTTCCTGGTTTTGTACACAATTTGTTACCTTACAATATACTCAGTGGAAAAGACAAAAAGCACAGAAAACAAATCTCATCACTTCATTAGGTCTGTTTACTTTTCTCTCTCAAAAAATTCTTTTTATTGTGAAGCAAACCTAATGTCATTACAAAAACGTGCATAAAACTGATACGTAGGGTTTAACAAATAGTTACAAATTGAATGACACTGCAAAAATCCTTTTGGGTCAAGAATAGAAAACTGATCTGTTTACTTAATGAATAGGATCCTCACATGGAAGTGTTTTGTATCAGGTTTGTGGGTCCCTGGGCTCTGCTTTATGAAGAGAGGTTTGTCTGTCTGGGTCATCCTTTCTGATGTTTGAGGGATATGTTCAACTTTTCTAAAAGGAGACAGGATGGAGAGGTGATGCTCACTGCATCCTGCCCTTTTCCCATTAAAGGTCTTGGCCTGGCCTCTGGATAATCCTTATAATTAACTCGTGATTCTCAGCCTTGGCACTACTGATATTTTGGGCCAGATAATTCTTTGTTGTGGGGGAGACGTCCTGTCTGTTATAGAATGTTTCTACCCACAGGATGGCAGGGGTGCCTCCCAAGTACACACCAAAATGGTCTCCAGATATTCAAATTTCTTGGGGTCAAAACTGACCCCAGTTGAGACCCAGTGCATTAATGACCATTTGCTATGTGCCAGGTATGGTGCAAGCTATACTTATACTATTTCAATCACATTTGTCCCCATTTTGCAGACAAGGAACCAAGATTTAGTGGGATTAGGTAAATTATTAAAAGTGGTACAACAAGTGAATGGCTGACCTGGAGTTTAAACACAGGCCTATCAGTTCCCAGTTTGTTTTCAATAATCATTTAGAGCTGCTCCCAGGCTGTGGAAGATGAGATACATTCTAGAATTTGCTTCTTCTATATATTCTAGGGCCAAGACATTTCTCAATCTATATTTCTAGGCTTCTTACTGGGTACTTCCTTTTGGTTTTCTTACCAGCTGTTAAAATTAGGCATGCCTGAAATTAATGTCAACATTTTTGCTGTTTTTTATCCTTTCCCCCTTTCTATTGATCATTCTTCCAAATAGTTATTAAGCCTTAGATCTCCCTCTTTTGCATCATTATAGGCAGAATATCATATCTTTGGATATCCTGTGCAAATCCTTTCCTTTCTGAAAAAGGTATTTTTAATGATCAGTAGTGAAACCCTAATCAAAACCCTGACAGCAACTAAGCCTGTCAGCCGCAATTACTGAGTGCCCGCGCCTAGGGTCTGCGCTCTGCAGCCGGAGAAGCCACGGCAGTGAGAAGCCTGAGCTCTGCCAGCAAGAGTCGCCCCTGCTCACCACAGCTAGAGAAAAAGCCTGCGCAGCAATGAAGACCCAGTGCAGCCAAAAAACAAAAACAAAATGCCACACTCAAACATCAAAATAGCCTGCAAAGTCGTGATACAGCAATGTGGTATCGGCATAGGAGGAGAAAAGTTGACCAATGGGACCGTATCGGGGTCAGGTCCTCTGGAAGATGACCCGGTGAATTAGAAGCAAAAGAGTTTATTTGGGGGGGAAAGACAAAAGGGAGAAGTAGGGCATTCAGACCACAATTTAGGCTCAACACCTATGCAAGGAGAGTGGGAAAGAAGAAGGATTGGATAGGAAGAACCTTGGACTATAACGAAATTCTGAGAAAATCTCAGTGCAATTGAGAGATCTAGAAGAGTGCCCATTAGGAGTCCCATTTTGGACAGAACTGGCCCAGTTCTAGTACCCCCAAGGTGCTCAGTCCTTGTCTGGGAGCAGTCCAGAGAGAGTGTGGGCCTTGGAGGTGTGGCAACTGGAGACCATCAGCGAACTACACTTCTCACAACAGACTCTTTCTTAATATTTATTTCTTTGGTTGCACTGGGTCTTAGTTCTGGCAAGCAGGATCTTTAGTTGTGGTATGCATACTCTTAGTTGCGGCATGTGGGATCTTGTTCTCTGACCAGGGATTGAACCTGAGCCCCCTGCATTGTGAGCACGGAGTCTTAGCCACTGGACCACAGGGAAGTCCCCAACAGCCTCTTTCTTGAAGGGACATCTAAGCAGTGTTCCTCTCTGGCTGTCAGAGGTATATTATGAAGATTAAAGAATAGACTTATATGTATGAAATTTATTTATAATAAATTAGACATTTGTAACAGTGGGGGAAAGATTTTTCAAATAATGATGTTGAAACAACTGGCTATCCATTTGGAAATAACTAATTTAGACCCCTACTTCACCCTCAATTTACATAAAATTCAGATGGAGAAAAAAGTTTTAAAAATATTTGAAGAAATAAGTTTTTTGAAAAAATCTTGTGTGGAGAGGAAGCTTATGTGAAATGCAACATTCAGAAACCAAAGGACTGTGAAAGATTTGAGTAAATAAAAAGTTAAAACTTCTGTATGGGAAAAAAACTTAACTATGCTTAACTATCTTAAGCATCTTAAGTATCTAGGGGCTGTTTGTCCAAAGCACAGAATGCCTTATCCAGTTTTTTCCATCTTAAATTATCCTCAGGATGCACTCTGGCACTGTGGGTGACTGCAATGGGTTGTGATTTAATCCTTGTGTAAATGAATGATGAATGATACTCTGTTCTTTTTTGTTCACAGGTGAATCTGAGAAATGCTGTGTTTCATACAGTTAAAATTTTTTTCCTTCAGAGTGGGATATTTAGACTTTAAAACACCAGAGTATTAGGGGAACTTCTAAGGCAGGAGAGACAGTGTACAGTGCATTTCAATCTATTTGAGCATGAAATCCTTCATTTGAGGAATACTATTGATCTTCTCAAGATGCACATTGAGAAATAATGACTTAAGGGAAAAAGTTCATGATTATTTCTCTGGCATTAACAGCCTTACTTAACAAGCTCTTATCATCTAATCTTCTCCACTTCCCCAAATGAGCTTCCTTACTTGCTTCTTCCTTCAGGAGTCAATGCTAGCTCCTCCTCTTCCAGGTAGTTCTTTTTTTGTTCGTTTGTTTTTACTATTTATTTGACTGCATCAGGTCACCAGGTCTTTGTTGTGGCACATGGGATCTTCAGCCTACCTTATGGCATTCGGATCTTTAGTTTTGGTATGTGAGCGGCATAGGATCTAGTTCTCTGACCAGGGATCCAACCCAGGTCCCCGAACTGGGAGCTTAGAATCTCAGCCACTGTACTGCCAGCGAAGTCCCCAGGGAGTTCTTCCTAATTATCTCAGTCCCTCTGAAGTGTGGCATTTGTTGCCAGAATTGCTCATTCTGCTCATTAGTTACTCCTTCAGAACTGTTATTGATCCTTTAGTAAACCTTCTGTTGCGATATACTGCTTTGGAAAGCACTGAAAATGGCACTGTATTAGTTTTCTATTGCTGCTGTAACAAATTACCACAATGTTGGTGACTTAAAACTACAGAAATTTATTATTTTATAGTACTGTAGGTCTGAAGTCTGACATGGGTATCACTGGGCTAAAATCAAGGTATCAGCAGGGCTGTGTTCTTTCTGGTGGCCTTAGGGAAGACTCCGTTTCCTTGCCTTTCCCATCTCCTCTTATTTATATTTTGCCTTTTCCATCTTCTGCAAGCCTCTGCATTCCTAGGTTCCTGGTCCTGTTTCTTCATGTTCAAAGGCAGAAGGGCCAGCTGAGGCCTTCTCACACCACAGCACTCTGACCTCCCTTTCCCACATTTAAGGACACTTGAGAGGACATCAGGCCCACATGGAGACTCCGAGGATAATTATCCTGTTTTAAAGTCAGTTGATTTGCAACCTTAATTCCCCTCTGCCACATAATCTAGTATATTCACAGGTCCCAAGGATTGGGACATGGACATTCTGGGGAAGCCTTTATTCTACTTACTACAGGCACCCTTGATGAAAACTCTAAATTGCACATAGGTGTAGTAAGGTTTGACAGTAAGTGGGAAGAGCTTTTGGCATAAATACAGTGCTTGTGTACTCAGTTGTCTCCCGCTCTTTGGGACCCCGTGGACTAGATAGCCCACCAGGCTCCTCTGTCCATGGGGTTTTTCAGGAGTGGGTTGCCACTTCCTCCTTCAGGGGATGGGTTCAAACCAGAGTCTCCTGCATCGGCAGGCAGATTCTTTACCACTGAGCCATAAGTCTCTTCACATATAGGGAGGTCCTGCTGTGTTATCTTTGGCAAATCACTTGAATCTCCTCATCCACATTTCTACAAAAATGGAAATTGTCATCCTTTGCTCTGCATGTTAAAGAAAATAATTATGTAACCAGTTTCAGCTTAAAGGATGACAAATAGGGTTCAAGAAGTTCTTGATGAATCTTGATGAGGAGGGTGGGCGAGGTTCTGTGAATACATCTGGAGACAGTTTGAGAGATTTCTGGAGAGAAGGAGTGGAAAGTGCCTGCCCTCATATGAAGTTGGAGGTTGAAAATTCTAGCAAAAGGAATCAACTTTTCATGGAAGCTTTAGAAGACGGCCGAGGTTAAAAAAACAAGACGGGTTAAGTGTCGAGGATACTTAGGAGACACCTAGGTAAACAGAGTACAGAACTGAAGGAAATGTACGTGGTCTTCCTAGGCAACTGAGTTTTGTGACATTCCCTCCCCAGTTAGTTCAAGGACACATATACCCCGCAGGTGTACAAGAGTCACCTTGTGAATAAGTACAGGACTTATAGAATCGTGGCCAAAGAAAAAACAAAATCTAAACCAAAAGTGGGAGGAGCGCAGGTTCCACCGAGATTTGAACTCGGATCGCTGGATTCAGAGTCCAGAGTGCTAACCATTACACCATGGAACCGCCACGCTCACAACGCTGCCTTGGGCTCACTAATGCTTAGAGAACCCCACCCCCATCCACAAACCGACCACGAGAGGCAGTACTGAAGCGCTCTCCGGTGCCCCGCTTCCCCGAATAGCGGCGAGTGGAGTGAGGGAGCGACTATTATGTATGGAGAGCAGCCTCTATGAGTGAGGTAAGCCGGGAGTACAGTGCTCATTAAGCCACGCGAAACCCCTCCAAACCTGGGAAGCTTGGACGACAGACACCAAACTTGCGCACGCCCTCTTTATTGGGCTGAGGGGCGGGGCGCCGTCCCCGGAAGTACTTCCCCTTAGGGGTGGGGGCCTGCCGGAAGTGGCGTAGCGGTAGGGAGGGGTTCTTTACCCGGTCCGGCAGCTGAAGCTCGGCGTTCGGGTTACCCCTGCAGCGACGCCCCCTGGTCCCACCGGTACCACTACTGCTTCCGCCCCTTCGCTTCTCGGCCGCGCAATGGGCACCCGCGACGACGAGTATGACTACCTCTTCAAAGGTGAGGCCGTGGGCTCTGGAACTCTCCCTGGAGTCCCGGTTCGGGGGCCCGGGACACTCCCGGGGGACCCGCCCGCGGGTTGCCCCTGCCCTGAGATCGGCCTTCCTCAGCTCTTCCTCTCTGTGCGGCTTGTCCTGAGGTCTCCCAGCTCAGCCCCTTTCCTTCCACTCACGGATGGGGGTCCTCACCACACAGCGGTCTCATAGCGACCTCCCCAGAGGCCTTAGGAAGCCTCACGGTCCCTACCCTGCGCCCCTCTCGCGGCCGGCTGCCGTCTCTCAAATCGCCTTCCTTCCTCCCCGGGTTCCGGGGCCCCCTTAATGGGACGCCCCTCCCACCATCCATCTTTTCGGGTTCAGCGCCCCCTCCCCTTCGGTATACACCCTTCTGAGCCCCTCCGACAGGCCCTTCCCTTAAGTCTTCACCTTTCTTTCGGCGCACTCTCCCATACAGATCTTTTTCTTATCTGCCTCCCTTTTCCCTCGGGCGAACCCTTCACCTGCCTTCGGACAGACGCCTCTCCTAAGCCCTCTTCTATCCCCGGGGCCAGGCCCTGGTTGAAAATCCGAGCGGGTCGGCGTCCCCACCCCCACCCGCTCCACACTTCTCGCGGTCCGAAACCTCGCATGGCCCCCGGCATTGATAGCTCTTTTTCTGCCTTCCCTCCCGGAGTAGTTTACGAGCTCTCCCACGTCGCTCGTGCGACCCCGGCGGTGGGGAGCAGGGCAGGAGGGATTGTCCCAGCACCCACGCGCGCACTTGTCGCAGTGACCCGGCAGACCGATGTGACTTCCCACCCAACCTTCGTTTCTCCTACCCTCCCTACCCAGCGGCAACCAGCCTGGGATAACTCTTGACTGTCCGAGACTAGGGGTTGCGGATGGGTGGTGGCTGTTATCCTTGCCAGACCTGAAGGCCCAGTTCCTGAGCAGGAAAGGTTGTACGCTGCACAAATAGCTTGCTTTATCGCTACGGACTGGTTGCTTCCTGCTGCAACACTGGGAGGATCCAACCTTTTGGTGTTTTTAGAACAGAAAGGGAAGCGTCTTGGTTGGCCACATACCTTTCCCCAAAGGTGGGGGAGCATGGGGAAGTTGTGTGCTCTTTGGTCAAATTAAATATTTTTCATAAGAGGGAACCATGTAGCGCCCTTGGACAAAACAGAGTGGAGGATGGGGAGTGGAAAAAAGAATTGCTTATTGGTTAGTCCGGAAAGAATCCAAGTAGTTTTTTTTTTTTAAATCAACAAAGATAATAGGTACAGTTTTCCTTGAGAGGAAAGTACAGTAAATGCCTTTTTTTTGTTGGATGAATGCTCTCTCTCTGATGCTGTTTCTCTGATCCTGAGTTAGGAGGGCAGCCATCAGTAGTATGCTGAACAAAGATCATTACCAGGGAGGAAGAAGCCATTACTATTAAAGCTTTACGGTGAAGGGTGGAGTTTAAAAAGAATGTTAAGCTTAGTGACTCTTTCTGACTTTGCCACTGGGTTCTAAGTATGGTTAAACAAAGCAGGAAACATTGCTTTACCAGTACTCTGCAAACCTTGGCCTACTAGTTGATAGGCCTACCACCACTTACTCTTCTGGGCCAGAAATTTTTCTGTTGAGTGAGTACCTTCAGTATCCACTCCCACCACCTGACAGTGGGAATTTGTTTACAGAGAAGAGGGTACTTAATCATTTTACAAATACAAAAAAGAAATATGGATTAGTTTACATACTGTTGGCTGAAGGCTTCTGAGGTCTGGTGAAATTACTTAAGTGAGACCCTGGAGACTGGGGTTTAGTCACTAAAGGGAGATTTGTTTTTTTAAATAAGGGCTGCTTTTGAAGTAATTAATTTAGGACAAGATAGACTATCAGAGTATTTCTCTTGTTTGGTTTACAACTTGAATGTTGGTTATAGAACCTAGTTATTTCCTCACCAAAAATACTTAGTACCCTGGATTGGCTTAAGGGATTTAAACTTAGCTTTGGGTTTAGACCACCTTGCTAACAATGATTGAGAAAGCACAGGGCTTTGGAATCGCACAGGCCTGGTTTCAGATTACTGCCTCAGATCTTGTATTTGCTTTGTGACCTTGGGAAAGCTGACTTTTTTGAGCCTCAGTTCCCTCATCTGTAAAAAGAAAATAGTATCTCTCAGGGCTGTTGTGAGAATTAAGTGAGACTGTAAAGTTTTAGCTTCTCTGAGAACTCAGATAATGTTAAAGAAGTTACTATGGTTCTTAACAGTTTTTTTTTTTTAAACTTAAATCTATAATTGGAAGAGCATTTAAGTATTGGTAAAGAAACTTAAAACTAGAGCCTTCTAAAGTATTTTATTTTTCCACAGGTTTTGGTTTCATTTGTTGTACACTTTGCTGTTTGGTAGAGTGTTTTTAAAAATTCTGCTGAGAAAGATTTCCACTTTTTAAAAAAGCTCTTAACAGGATATGAGTCACTTTTTAACTTCTGTGATGATTATATAGCCAATTTCTTATTTATACAATTTTAATTTAAAGAGAAGCAACAATAATTTCATTTTAAAATGGTTTTAATTCTATGTAGATATTCCCTGAGATGAGCTGTAGCTGTCGACTTGGAAGAAGATTTAACCTAGCAAACTTAATAGTTGAGAGAATTGTAAATTAGTTTGTAGCTCTAATCAGTTGAAATTGAAGGGATATCCTGATTGGTGTAGGATGGAGTGGTTCAAGTGGAAGTGTAATGTGGGGAGAGTAGGAGATTTATTTTAAATTATGTATTTGTTCTTGAACATTAATCTTTAGCTCAACAGTGAGACTGTTGGTGGTGGTGAATTTTAATTTTAAAACTTGACTATTTTAAAAACTTTCATTCTACATTTATGCACAGTGTGATTAAGGCCCTGTGCGACCGACACATAAGGGAAGGATAATTCAATCATGACTCCTATTGGCAAATACTGTGCTGGACATTAACTCAGTCAGAGCCACATCTTCTGAAAATACCAGTGTACCTAGTCTGCACCATTTTCTTTTCAGTCTAATTGAAGGTCCGCAGTAATTAACCATCAGCTGATTGTTCGTGGGGCTGATCATAGGAACTTTGCTGTCTTGCATCTTGATAGTTTTTCTTTCACAACTTATGGTTGAGCAATTAGGGTTCTGCTGAATCTAGAAAAACTTGTCTAGACTTCAGCCTTATTTAATTTTAAAAAAGACTCTTGGTGAGTTTGGACTATGAATATAGTTGAAAGTAGAAAGATCTCCAAGTTTATTTATAAACCAGTGTGAAAATTACCAGTTCAGGTTATAACTGTTAGGTCTGAGATATTATGATTGATTTGTTGAATGAAATTTTTGTCCAGTACATTAGTTTATAACAGACTGTATAAAACTAAATGTGGCTGAAGAGTTGGAAGTTCTTATTAAATGATGGTCAGTTAATGTGTATATTCTTTTTATAGCTTTTAGCAGCCTAGTATTTGATATATAATGAACCAAATTTAGTATTAGATGAGGTTAACCAAGTGATAATGAATATTATCAGCTTTATTTAAGAAATGTGATGTTTCATATACAGATTTTATTATTTAATTTATACTTACATATATATTTTTTATGTAGATGGCTACAGTTATAAAATGTTTAAAGTGGAAGAACTTCAAGATACTAGTAATGAAAAGGAAAGTCACTGCAAATTCCTTTCTTTAACTATAGGATGTGATCATATCGTGGGTCATATTTTAAAAAAGCAATTGAATATTGTTGTCTTAATGAAACTGTTTTTGATTAGACACTTAAGTTTGAGTTTGTGAACTTTTGATTTGTTTTTAAAATCACAGTGAATTCTTTTCAGTTGTTTAGGTAACTTAATCCATTCTAGTTTGTTTATTATTTAGTGAGCCTAAATACAACCTTTCTTGGTGCAGTTTCTCATTTGATAATTGAATAGAAGAGGTTTTCCATATTGTGTCATTTCTCAGCAGCATCTTGGCAGTGCTGTTCTTAAAGAAGCAATATCTTCTGTTGTCATTTAAGATATAATCCTTTAACAAGTCGCTAGTCATAATTCTTGTCAATCTTGCCTGTGTCTAGTTGAGATAACTTTTATACTGTATAAAGTATTCGTGTACCTTGAATTATTTTCAGATAAGGGTGCTAGTAATAAATTTTATGTTAAAATTAATTGGTTATATCAAGGGAAAAAATGTTATCACTAAATGTCTTTGTGACAGTGCAAAGGTTTGAGAATGGGGAGACAGAGAATATAATTGAGGTTAAAAGGCAAGAAACCCAAACTTGAAAGTACTAGAGTTTTTGTGGGATGGGGTTATTGAGTTCTTTGAGTTATTTATTTTATTTTCCAAAGGCATTGTCATTCTGTTTATTTTTATTTATTTTTTTTGGCTGCACTGTGTGGCATTTGGGATCTTAGTTCCCCCACTAGGGATCAAACCCATGCCCCCTCTTGTGGAAGGGCGTGGAGTCTTAACCACTGGACCACCAGGGAAGTCCTGGCAGTGTCATTCTAGATGTCTTGCTCTTTGGCTTTAAGTGATTGGTTTCTAAGTTGATTCGTCTGACTGATACATCTGAGTGCCTTGGAAGTAGAAATGTTCAACTTTTTGGTTTTTTTCGTTTCCTATTCCTACTTCAAGTGAGGCTTTTATACCTCAGTGCTAGTGTGGGGCCAGGAAAGATTCAAAAGAGGTGTCGTCAGCAGAACATCCAGCCTTTTGAACTGAGAGGCAACCTTAGTTCCCTGCTAAGTGAGTATACTCTGCTAACAGGGTAGACTTTTATTACTGAAAGTGGAATTTTACCTCACATTTAGAATGGAGGACCTTGTAAAGTAACTTATGAACCACCTGTAGTGTACTATAAGATTGGAAATGCATTGTTTGTACGTTACTTTCATGACCTTACCATCTTCTTCCCTGGTAGGAGCATTTACTGTACTGTCTGTGTTTGCCATAGTACTTTTGACACGCTCTAATTGACTAACTGGAAATAACTGTGCCTTTTGCTGTGTGGAGTCACTGCTGCCTGGGTGATTTTTTGCTGAATCAGCTGATAGAGGAAGCCAGAAAGATATGCATTTGATAATGTGCTCTCTCCAAGACTGCCCAGAGGCCAGCTTATATCCGTTCTTGTGGCGAGGAAGGACTGCATGCATAATGGACTGTCTGCTGCCTGACCTGAGTGTAGTGAGCTCTCACAGTTTTCACTTGCCATGTCCCCCTTCCCCCGAAATGCCAATCTCTTTAGTAAGGCATGGTCTTGTTCCTTGGTGTTATTCTTGAATGTTTGATTATCTATTCCTGGTATCTAATAAATCAGTTAGCTAGTAAGAGCTAAGAAGATGCATTAGCAGTCATTAGTAGGAATAAGCATATTTTCTGAAACACTGATAAAAAACTTCTACCAAGGAAAAAATGTTATCAAGCTTAGATTCTGTAAACCTGTGAACTCGTTTTATTCTTTAAATTCAGATAGAAATGCTTTAAAACAAGTTAACTGCCTATTTCCCCATTGTTTTTGAAGTGTGATATCACCTTAGGTGAGAAAGAATCCACTGTATTTAGCTTGAAAATAAACTACCTCCTATAGTAATCAGAGGAAATAAATTCATCTAATCAGTGAAACCTGTTTCTTCTTTTTTAAGTCATTAGTGAAAGTTATGACTTGGTTTGCCTTTGACTCAAAGTAAGTCAGAATTATTAGTCAGCTTTCTAGGGCTCCTTGATTTTGGAAGGGTCTCTAGTTTCCTGCTAGTCTGATAAATGTAACTATGAGAGGGTCATTGTAGTTTCTGTGATCTGGGTGGCAGAGTTTATGAACTTGCTGCCTACTGTGTTAAACATGATTCATTTTGCCGAGGTATGAGTCCTGAGCTCACACCCAGGCTTTGATGAAACTGAGTAGAACATACGTAGGGCACTGACATCTTTCGTTGCTCTCATCTCTAATACATTTTCATATCACAGATTGTTCATTTGGTTTAGGATTTATCTGGCAAGTTATAACCTTGTAAGGTAATAAGGTTGGTATAGTGTTGATTGTTAAATTAATGCATTAGCCCGTCATCAGTGCCTAGTAGACCTATGATTAATATTTGCATTTGTAAGACAGGATACTTTATCTGTGCTAAGTAGATGATGTGTGGAAGACACTATGCAGGTACAAACACGTTAAAAAGAATAAATTGATTTTATCGATTGGTAACATGGGCATTCAACTCTTTCTCCCTACCCTCATTCCTTTTTTAAAAATCAGATGCCCTATATTTTTTGTTTTAAAACATGATGGTATTCTGAATGTGTGTGCCTCATCCATCTGACATTAAGTACTTTGTCTTTTTAGTTGTTCTTATTGGAGATTCTGGTGTTGGAAAGAGTAATCTCCTGTCTCGATTTACTCGAAATGAGTTTAATCTTGAAAGCAAGAGCACCATTGGAGTAGAGTTTGCAACAAGAAGCATCCAGGTTGATGGGAAAACAATAAAGGCACAAATATGGGACACGGCAGGGCAAGAACGATACCGTGCTATAACATCAGCGTAAGTCTCAGCATTTTTTTTTTAGATTTTATTTATTTATTTTTGGCTGTGCTGGGTCTTCATTGCTACATGTGCAGCACTCTGGTTGCAGCACGTGGCTTATGGGCTTAGTTGTTTCACAGGACATGGAATCTTCCCAGACCAGGGATCAAACCGGTGTCCCTTGCTTTGGTAGGTGGATTCTTAACCATTAGACCACCAGGGAAGTGTCTCAGCATTTTTAAGTTCTGTGAAATAGCTGTCAAAGTGGATTAGCTAACTTTTGGTATTGGAAAAAATTACTGTTTTGTTTCCTTTAAAGAATTCCTGTATTAGGATCCCAAAATTTGTGTGTTTAAAAAAGTACGTGTGTGTGTGTGTGTGTGTGTGTGTGTGCAGTTCATATACTTAGTCTTTTCTGGTGTTCTCTCCCATCTTACAGTTGTTGTCTAATAGTTAAATACGTTTTTCTGTTTTCAGATACTATCGTGGAGCTGTAGGTGCCTTATTGGTTTATGACATTGCTAAACATCTCACATATGAAAATGTAGAGCGGTGGCTGAAAGAATTGAGAGATCACGCTGACAGTAACATTGTTATCATGCTTGTGGGCAATAAGAGTGATTTGCGCCATCTCAGGGCAGTTCCTACAGATGAAGCAAGAGCTTTTGCAGGTTAGTGGTACGAATTCTATGATATTACAGTGCTTCTGTATTTCTTGCAGTTTTCGTGACCCTTCCAATGAGGGTAATGGGTTGCAACAGTTTTGGAAAGGTAAACATGAGTGCTTGACAAATATTGTTGTTTTGAAAGTGTATGATGACTGTATGACTCTCTTGCTTAACTTTGAGTTATTAGACCTGTCATATTAAATTTTTGCTGCCAAAACTTGACTATAAATACTGTCTTTTCTCTCCCTGGAAGTGGTAGATAAGATCAGTTTGTTCTGTGCTTCCTGCCTTTTTCCAGTATGTCTTTGTTTTACCAAGACTTGTTCTATGTGGGTCTGAAAAGTAGTGGCCCAGGAATGAAGAGGACTAACAGGGATGTAGCTGCTTTGGAGTTATAATTTTCTTGGCTTAAGAGAGAATCTGCCTATCTTGACTCTGTATTGGTAGGGGCAGCCTACCAGAGGGCAACATGGTACATTCTTGACTAGTGCAAGCTGTGAGCTTTCACTGTTGATTATGCTATGAGTAAAGTTTTCAGTTTTCTAGTCAAGGAGCTTCGTTTCAGACAATATAGTAACAGAATTCTAAGTGAATCACATATACCCACCCTTGTTCATACCACAGCTATGTGTTAGACGGAAGTTCAGTAAGGGATGAAATTTGCTGGGTGTTTGATAAGTTTACTACATTATGCCCAGTGTTATTCATTGCTAATGGTAGTATTTAGATGTAGCAAGTATTTGTTTTAATTAAGAAGCCAATGAAAATTCTCATTTTTAATCTACTAAAGTGGAAGTAGCATGGTGTTCTTATTGCTCAAGAAGTGGTGGAGAACCTGGGGTTTAAAAAGTTCTTTTATTTTCCTTTTGAAGATCTGAGTGTATTACGTCCCTTGTATTTTTAAATTTGACAAGACTGAAGTTTTGTGTCTCCCTACAGAAAAAAATGGTTTGTCATTCATTGAGACATCTGCTCTAGACTCTACAAACGTGGAAGCTGCTTTTCAGACAATCTTGACAGGTAAGACTTGAATTTTTAGATTAGACCAGTGGGAATTAGAAAGCATAGAAAGCTAATTTAAACAAATTATTCAGAAAACTAAACTATAAAATCACACTGAGAAAGACTATCATTTGAGAGCTACTGTAGTTACAACCCTTGCTTGCTGAACTTCAGTCATCCTAATTCATCTGCTTTATAGTGGGAAAAATACTTTGAAAATAATGCGTTCACTCCTGTTATTACTTCAGTCTGTGCATACCATGCCTCCTGGTCATAAGCACAAAATAGTGCTTAATGGTACTTTTTAATAAGATAAATATTGAAATCCCGTTTATGGGAAGATGAATGCCCTTTTGAAATTCAGTAAAGAAAAGGTGTTCTTGGTTCTGATGTGTTATAGAAGCACCTAGGAAAATACATATTCTTAAAAACTTAGGAAACAAAAGGTAAAATTCTCCCATGATTTATTATTGTATAAGAAGCAGTGTCACCTGTGGAGAAAATCAACCAGTGGTTACATACTGAAAAGTTTTAAAAAGGAGTGGAAAAGAAATAAAATTCTTGGTGTTTTGGAATGTGGATGTGTAGACCAGGTCAACCTCAGGGGTAAGAGAATATTTTATTTATAGTGACTCAGATTTGGAGATTTTCAGGTAGCTCAGTGGTAAAGAATCCACCTTCCAATGCAGGAGACACAGGAGACTGGAGTGAGATCCCTGGGTTGGGAAGATCCCCTCAAGGAGGAAATGGCAACCCACTCCAGTATTCTTGCCTGGGAAATCTTACGGGCAGAGGAGCATGGCGGGCTACAGTCCAAGGGGTTGCAAAGTCAGACACGACTGAGCAACTGAGCATATTTGCCCTCAGTTTAATAGAGTGAACAATTTATCTGAAAGTTTAATCTTAATCCTCTAATAAACGAGTGTGTGTTAGTCACTCACTCAGTCATGTCCGACTCTTTGCAACCCCATGGACTGTTGCCCGCCAGGCATCTATGGAGAACCCCATGGTTCTCCAGGCAAGAATACTGGAGTGAATTGTCATTCTCTTCTCCAGAGGATCTTCCCGAAATCAAACTCTGGTCTCCTGCATTGTAGGCAGATTCTTTACCATTTGAGCTACAGGGAAGTCTAATAAATACAAAGTGCTTTAAAAATGTATATTACTTTTCAGAATTTATGATTTAATTAGAGTGTAGTCTTAATATATGGTACTCTTATGCGATGTTCTAAAAAGTATATATGGAGAAATGGTTAAGTAAATGAGGTTCTAATTATAATGTAACAAGATTTTATTCTTGGTATGCTGCACTTGTACTAGAGGCCAACAGATTTTAACTTGTAAAGTGTGTCACTCAGTCCTGTCTGACTCTTAATGACCCCGTGGGCTGTAGCCTGCCAGGCTCCTGTCCATGAGATTCTCCAGACAAGAATGTTGGAGTGGGTTGCCATTCCTTTCTCCAGGGGATCTTCCTGACCCAGGGATCAACCCAGGTCTTTTGCACTGCAAGTAGATTCTTCACCATCTGAGTCACCAGGGAAGTCCTTTAGCTTTTAAATGTTGTCTTATTTTACTGTAAAAATGTAGGGAATAAAACTTAGGGTTTAGGAGCATGGGCTTGGAAGCCTGACTTGTGTTCTGTCCTGGCTCCTTCACTTACTAATGAGCTATGTTAGGCAAGTTACTTAACCTTTCTAGGCCTTAACTTCTTCATATGTAAAGTTGCAGTATGTTTTGGTAGTTTGGTTATTTTCAAGAGAGGGCTTGTATTTATAAAACCTTGTGGTATAATTTGACTTGACTGTTAATGTTGTAAGTGAAAAGGTTTTATCTTTGTAACCTAATCCATAGAAAAGAATTGACTGTCATTGGAAATCTAGACTTCAAAAGTGAGTGAGTTTGGTACATGTAAAATACTTAACTGCGCCTGATACATTGTAAACATTTGATATTAGCTAAGTAGCAATTAAAGTGGCAACCCACTCAGGTTCTCTTGCCTGGAGAATCCCAGGGATAGCGGAGCCTGGTGGGCTGCCGTCTATGGGGTCGCACAGAGTTGGACACGACTGATGTGACTTAGCAGCAGCAGCAAGTAGCAATTAAGGTATGAAAAAAAAACTCATTAAAAATTAACTACATTGATGATTTACATATCTTTTATTGTAATTCTTTTCTCATCAGAAAAATAGTAAATAAAGGACTGGTGCTAGGGTTGGATAAACAGTCTTTGGAACACAGTAGCTTTTTAAAAAAAAAAATCTTTGGGTCAACTTTCAATGCAGATTGTTTCAGGTGGGCAAGATTTGATTGAATATGCAATATGTCTTCAAATCTTGTTTTTTTCATTTTAAGCACTTATGTGGTTTCTCTTGAGTCAATGTGTTGAATACTAAATTGAGACCCAGGAGTTACTGTCATTTGCTCTGTAATTAAAGTCAGTGAACCTCCCTAGTCCTAAGATTCAGTGTTTTAAGATGTGATTCATCTTTCATCTTCTTAAACCCTCTGAGAAAGCTCACTTGAAAAAACCTTAGTCAGTCCTTGTTGGGTTATTTTTTACGTTCCATCAAATCTCTGTTATAATTGTAGCCCATTCCAATCTCAATTTCTAGCCCATTTATTTAGTGAAAATGAGGCCAAGTGTTTTGTTTCATTTGTGGCTTACAATTTTGTGTGTCATTTTGTAGCACTGAGCTTATGATCCATTCAAAGATGAACTAATCAATAAGCAGTGATGTATATTGTACTTAAAATTGAACTGTTTTGTCCTGAATGATGAACATCTGGCTGTTTCTCTTAAAATTCACTCTCGATTAAGCTTTTGTTACTGCTTAATTAATATTGCTTGAAAGCAAACAAAAGCTTGACTTATTACCACTTTTCCTCTCTCTAGTCACTACTTCCTCAACTTCCTGCAATAAATCTTAGTGTTGATCTGTAGGATCAGAGTTCGCTGCATGTGGCCAGGGAAATCTGTGTTTTGCAAGTGTTAGGATCTAAACTTTTCTGTATACTAATGGGAGTATTAATGCAGAAAAAAACAGGAAATAGAATTGTACTCTCATTTAGGTTTAATTCTGACTTACAGGTTAACAGTATTAAGGGAGTATTTATATTGTATTTTGATGTTACTGTAAGAAAAAATTAGCTTTTTACTTTTTAAGATGCAAAATTATGTATTAGAAAATGTATCTCCAGTGTTCAGTTCAGTCACTCAGTCGTGTCCGACTCTTTGCGACCCCATGAATCGCAGCACACCAGGCCGCCCTGTCCATCACCAACTCTCTGAGTTTACTCAAACATATGTCCATTGAGTCGGTGATGCCATCCAGCCATCTCATCCTCTGTCATCCCCTTCTCCTCCTGCCTCTATCCCTCCCAGCATCAAGGTCTTTTTCCAATGAGTCATTGTTACCTCAAAGTTAATTTGTGTTGCTTATTTTAGAATAGACCCATGCCATTCTTGATATCTGTGAATTTGACAGTAACTTCATGACATAGTTTTGCTGATGGTATTGTTAGGAGGTAGTTGCTTAGTGCATGAATGAGTCTAATACATTGCATAGTCTCTAGATTCCAGTGCAGCTTTGTTTTCTTTCATCTTCAAGTTCATTAAGCAATGTTACTAATCCATACTTCCATACTGTATTATTTTTTTCTTTTAAATTTGAATTTTGACAATTTCAGAGTTAAAGATGCAATAGTGGTACGAAGTATTTGCAAGTACCCTTAACCTCTATTCCTCAGATATTGAGGAATTTTACCACACTTAGTTTATTCTTTTTCTTCCTCTCTCTAAATACATAAACAATACCGTTTTGCATTGTTTTGTTTTGCTGTACCATTTGAGAGTGACAAGCATGCTGCTCGTTATCCCTTGGAACTTTTTCTCAGTGTGTATTTCCTAAAAACAAGGATATAGTATCTCATAGCCACAGTATAGTGGTCAAAAGAGAGATGATAGTGCCTCATCATGGTTAAGCTACAGATCTTACTCAGATTTTGCCAACTGTTCCGGTTGTATCCTTATTAGCTAAAGTCAATCTGATCAGATCATACGTTGCATTCAGTCATCATAACTCTTCAGTCTCCTCTAATCTGGAATAGTTCCTCAGTCTGTCTTGGCTTATTGACGTTTCGTGAAGTGTATGGGTCAGGTATTTTGTCACGTCCTTCAGTTTGGGTTTGTTTGGTGTTTCCGTTTGATTCAGTTCTGCTTATCTGCTTTCAGCAGGAACACCACAAAGTGTTTCAGTGCATCATGTCAGGAGGCTCACAATATTGGTTTGTCTTATTAAAAACTGGTGATGTTGGTTATGGTGTCTGCCAGGTTTCTTCATGTGACTAATAAGTCCAAGCCATCTTTGTAGTATGGAGACTAAATTCTAAATTCCGTGGTAAATCATTTTTTTTGGTTTTGTTTTTTGGTCCTGTGGCGTGGCTAACAAGATCTTAGTTCCCCAACCTGAGATTGAACCTGTGCCCCTGCAGTGGAAGTGCAGATCTAACCAATGGACCACCAAGGAATTCCCAGTTGAAAGAATTTTAATTCATTTAGCATATTGTCTCTTAGAAGTGGGACTAGAGTTTTCAGACATTAATTTTATTGGAGTAGTGAGGGTCTTTTAATCAGGCATAGTAGCTTTGGTTCTTTGCATGTGGCAGCTTTTAAATAACTCAAATTGGAGTATTTTTGACCTTCAGGAAACTTATATCATGAGCAGTGGGTTTGAAGAAGTTTTAATAAATTCTAATGTGAGCTGTAGTATTAATAGGATAATTCAGGTCTTGTATTTTCACAAGGTTTGGAAGGACTGAGGAATTTTAGCTTTTTTTATTCACCAGTTTGAAACTATTGCATTTAACTTAGAATTTACTTTGCATCTTGGTAAATACTTCATTAGGGTAGAAATAGGCATATGTCTTTTATTTAACTTTATTTGGTTATATTTAAAGATATTTTATATTAATATTTTACTTTATATTTAGATCTCCTACAAGAGATCCTAATGTAAGAATGATAAAGCAGCATTCTTTCTTTTTAACCTTACCTGTCCTTTGGATTTCTTGAAAAGGGTCTGCACAGTAATTGGTATATCACATACACTTTGTTCTAAAGGAGAACATGCCCTTTTGCCCTTTATAGAGGAAAATATTTGCATCTGGTTTAGCTGGTTTAGTCCTGTATCCCTTCTCCCACTTAAATAACCTTCCTTAATCAGATCCCAGCTGGAAGGTACGTGCTTCCTATTTTCTTATCAAAGTTTTTTTCCTAAGTGACACATCCAGCCACGAGAGATGTTAAGTAAATTACTTGTGTAGCTTCTTAGTGCCTATTCTACCTGAAAGGAAATCTTCTCCTCATTTCCTGATCAGCAGTTTCTTTTTCTTCACTGCCTTGGTTAGCATCTTTTTGGTGACTGGAGCAATATAGGAGTAATCTATTTCTGCCAAATAGTATGTAGTATTTGCAGGCAGTTTTGTAATGCTGCTCAGATTTATTTCCTTATAATGAGATCTCTTTATTTACTTTTCTGTGTTCTCTGAGAACTCTGCTTTTTTCCTCTTTTCCAGTATTTGCTTTTCATGTAAGAACCTATAAAATATTTTTTGTTTTGGTTCCCTTAACAACATTCAAAACCACTTGTAAAGAAGTTAAATTTATAGAGGATCTAATTTAATAATTTGTACTTGAAGAAGAAGAGCCATCCAGTTTTGGATTAGAGAGAAAACATAACAAAGACTGAAGAGTCTAGTTTCACAGTACGTTTTGATGGTTAACTTTAGTCCTTAGTCACTTGCCTGATTGATCAATTTTTCCTTTTTACCCTTGACATACTCTGGTCCCATCCCCTTTTAATGAAAAGAATGTAAATGAAGGCTCTGCCTTCATATCCTTAAAAAAAAAACAAACAAAACTCTAGTCAATATCGTTTATTATAATCTCATTTTTTTCTCTTGGTTCTTTGAACCACTGTCAACCTTTTAAAGCATACATTTTAGCCACCTGATCCCCCAGAAAAGCATAAGAAGGTACACTAGCTGTCAGTGTCTTTGTTCGTTTACATATACAGTTGATTATAGTTTGCTCTTATTCAACTTTAGGAACATTAGTTTTTAATTTGGGGAAAAAGACATATTAATCTATTAATGTATTTTCTTTCCTTTAACTTTTTGTTATGGAAAATTCTCAGCGTGCCAAAAGTAGGATACTGTCATGAGCTCCCATGTAGCCATTGATAGCCATCAGTTCAGAGCCTGTCTTAACTACTGCCACCCCCATTGTTTTGAAACAAATTCCAGGTATTACGTCATTTCATTTGTAAACATTTCATGATGTATATCTAAAAGATAGAATTTAAACCCGTAACAACAAAACCACTTAAAAATTGGCAGTAATTCCTTATTGTCCGGTATTAATTACCCAAACAATATTAAAATTTCCTGTCTCAAATTTTAATAGTTGAAACTAGAATCCAAATGATGTTTGTACATTGCATTTGGTTGCTATATTCTTGGACATTTTGAAAGTATGAATCTGCTTTCTCTTTTTTTTTTAACGCGTAACTTTATATTAAAATAATCACAATATCGTATATCTAAGAACTTTATGTTCATGTAGTATTATCTAATGTGCAAGTTGTATTCAGATTTGTGTTTTACAGATTTGGCTTTTACAGTTTTAAACCTAGGATCCAGTCCAGGAAAACACATTGCATTAATGGAATCATTACATATTTGGGTACTGAATAGGGTAGCCACTGACTATAGGTTGTTATTAAGCACTTGAAATATGGCTGTTAGACTGAGGAATTGGATTTTAAATTTTATTTATTTAAACAGGTGGTTAATGCATTATTTAATATAAATAGATGGGCCATAGCCCACATCTAAAGCATTTATTCTCAATTTTTGCTGTATTTTGTGACTAACTTTTGTTGAAGAGTCTTGGCCAAGGGGCTTCCCTTGTGGTCGTCCAGTGGCTCAGGCTCTGCTCCCAGCTCAGTGGGGCCTGGCTTTGATCCCTGGCTCTGGGAACGGGATCACACGTGCTGCAACTCGAGGATGTGCTTCAACCAAGACAGGGCACAGCCGAAAGAGAATCTTGGCCAGTTGTCTTAGACAGTGTCCCTCAGTCTGGATTTATCTCATTATTTCCTCGTGATAACTTCATTTTAAGCATTTTTTGGTAGGAATACGTAGGTGTCATTCACAGGAATATGTTATACCTCACAGTACCACATAATAGGCATATCATGTCAGTTTGTTGCATTTTTAGAATTCCCTTACTTTTAGAGGGTGTTTTTTCTGAGGAAGCACTGTGAAAACAAAGTAAGATATATTTGTTTGTAAGGAGTTTAGATAGTAGCCGGGAGCTACTGTTTTAGGCAGTGCACTGTAAGACCAATTTATAAAAAATACAATTATTTATTAAATAAGGATACTTGCTGTAGGACATGATTTTGAGCAAACTCCAAGAGATAGTGAAGAACAGGGGAGCCTGGCATGCCGCAGCCTATGGGGTCGCAAAGAGTTGGGTAAGACTTAGCAACTGAACGACAATAACTTGCTGCAGAGGAATTTAATATAATTTATTCACGTACTTCATTATCAGTCCCCTACTATTAGGTTGGTGCAAATGTAATTGCTGTTTTGGACTGTGAATTTTAAGTCATTATAACTAGGCTCAAACACATCTTTGTTAACCAAAATAGGAACCATTACAATCGACACATTTTTGCCAATGGGCAATAAGTGTTTTTTATTCCTGTAGCGTAAAAATCTGTGCTTCGGGATTCAACAGACTCTTGGAAGGCATTTTCTGCATCCTGTTGGTTGTGGAAGCACTTTCCTGGAAAAAAATTTTCAGGATGCTTGAAGTAGTAATCAGTTGTTGAGAGGTCAGGTGAATATGGCAGATGAGGCTGAAGTTCCGTGGCCCAATTCGTTCAACTTTTGAAGTGTTTGGTTGTGCGATATGCGATCAGGCTTTGTCATGGAGACAGTTGGGCCCATCCTGTTGACCGCATCCTGACCCATGCTGTCTTCAGGCGTTGCAGTTTTCCATGCATCTCATCGAATTGCTGAGCATGCTTTTCACATATTATGGTGTCGCTGGTATTCAGGAAGCTGTAGTGGACCAGACTGGCAGCAGACCACCAGACAGTGACCATGACTATTTTTTGGTGTAAGTTTGGCTCTGGGAAGTGCCTTGGAGCTTCTCAGGCCAGTCACTGAGCTGGTTGTTATTAGTTGTTGTCTAAGAGCCACTTTTCGTCACATGTCACAATTTCTGATGGAGAAATGGTTTGTTGTTACTTAGGATAAGAGAAGACGCTGTAAAATGATGATTTTTTTAAAATTTTTCAGTCCATTCATGAGGTACCCACTTACTGAGCTTTTCCACCTTTTCAGTTTTCTTCAAATGTTGAATGACCATAGAGTGGTCGATGTTGAGTTCTTCCGAAAGTTCTCACGTAGTTGTAAGAGAATCAGCTTCGATGGTCCTCGCAATTGGTCGTTGTCAATTTCTAATGGTCAGCCACTGTGGTTCTCATCTTCAAGGCTCTCGTCTCCTTTGCAAAACTCCTTGTACCACCACTGCACTGTACATTCACTGTTAGCAGTTCCTAGGCCAAACATGTTGTTGACGTTGCGAGCTATCCCCACTGCTTTACGAGCCATTTTGAACTTGAATAAGAAAATCACTCAAATTTGCTTTTTGTCTAACATTTGCCAAGTCTAAAATAAATATAAATAGCAAGTAATAAGTCATTAGCCAAAAAAAAGAAATGCAAGAAATGCACATTAAAATGATGTATAACATAACCTTTGAGCAAGGAGATCAAACCAGTGCATCCTAAAGGAAATCAGTCCTGAATAGTCATCGGAAGGACTGATGCTGAAGATGAAGCTCCAATACTTTGGCCATTGATATGAAGAACTGACTCATTGTAAAAGACCCTGATGCTGGGAAAGATTGAAGGTAGGAGGAGAAAGGGACTACAGAGGATGAGATAGTTGGATGGCATCACCAACTTGATGACATGGGTTTGAGCAGGCTCCGGGAGTTGGTGATGGACAGGGAAGCCTGGCATGCTGCAGTCCATGGGGTCACAAAGAGTTGGACATGACTGAGCGACTGAACTGATAACATAACTACATTTATTTACAAATGTGTTCTAATATCAAATGACAAAGTTCAACAATGCAAAACTACAATTACTTTTGCACCAACTTAATATGCTGGGGATACAGCAGTGAATAAGGTAGTACAGTTTTGGTCCTTATAATCTGTCGATTGAAAAAAAGGCAGTCTGAATGTTGAGAATTATATTTTTTATTCGGTGGACTTGCTGAGGCCATAAGTCCAGGAGGCAGCCTCTCAGATAGCTCTGAGGAACAGAAGAGTTAGGAGAGGAACCAGGATATATAGGAGGTTTTGGAACAAAAAATCAGGTAGTCTGGATTCAAAACTGAAGAAAACCAGACATCTCAAGTTAATGAGTTTAGGGCTTTTCTAGGTATGGGAAGTCTGAAATCATTCTTTTGATATGCACCTTAACTCGATAGTGCCAGTATATTACTTTTCTCCATCCTCAATTCCCTCAGGGTGCTTCGTTGGGGAGAGGGGGTGGGTGTAGCGGCTGATGGCCCCAGCGTCGTCTTCTTACTGATATGGCAGGGGACATGTAGTGGAAGAGGTGGATGCTAAACAGTTAGTTTTGCTAAGTGTCATAGAAAATCTTAAGTTGCCTGTTTTGCATAATTATCTCATTGCAATTTAACTTTAGTTCAGGAGGCATTGATAAACATTATCTTTTCAGTCTTCTTTTCCAAGAGTTCTTTGGGATTTTGACTTGTCTATGAAGTTGTATTCTTCACTACATACCGAAATACCTACTGGGTCTGATAATGAAGATTTAAATATTTTTCTGTGGTACAGTGTAGGTTTTTTTTTTTGATAAGGATAGAAATTTAGATCTAAGCCCATAAACTATATAATCTCTTTAGACCAAGATTTATTTAACTGGTTGGTAAACCTTTCCCTCTGGAATGGAAAGCCTTTGTCTCTGTTCTTACCTTAAGGGAAATTGTGAAATAATGGGTTGACTGATCAGTGACTGGTTGAAAAAAGAGCTTTGAGTATATGCAGTCTCTGTTCAGTTTATTTGCATTTTTTTTCTCTTGTGAATATAACTTCTACCTCTGTGTATCTTTTATTTTTAATCACTGATTTATGGGTCTGTTCACAGTGAGTGTTGCTGTTTCTTTTTTTTTCCCCTCAGAGATATACCGCATTGTTTCTCAGAAGCAGATGTCAGACAGACGTGAAAATGACATGTCTCCAAGCAACAATGTGGTTCCTATTCATGTTCCACCAACCACTGAAAACAAGCCAAAGGTGCAGTGCTGTCAGAACATATAAGGCGTTTCTCTTCTCCCCTAGAAGGCTGTGTATAGTCCAATTCCCAGGTCTGAGATTTAAATATATTTGTAATTCTTGTGGTCATTTTTGTGTTTTATTACTTCCTCATACTTATGAATTTTTCCATGTCTCAAGTCTTTTGATTTTAGCTTTATAAAATCATCCATTTGTCCCGAATGACTGCAGCTTTTTTTCATGCTATGGCTTTACTAGCCTTAGTTTAATAAACTGAATGTTTGGATTCCTCAATTATTGTTTACTTTTCATCATGGAAGCTGTCACTGTAGGACATAATAGAACTTGATCCCTTGAAGCTCAGACCTGTTGGTCTTGATTAAATCAAATTAAGAAGACTGTAGAAATAAGCTATCATTTTGCCACAGAGCAGCTTATAATTAACACACTCTTCTCCAAGTGCAGAGTATATTTCCATAAATCTAATAATTGCCCTATAAACATAGCAGAATTTTGAGAGCTTATAAATTTTCCATTATTCCGGAAGTCAATTTCTAAAATGCCTTAATAGGGTTATGTAGTTTAGTAAATTTTGTTTTTTAATTTTTGTAAACATCAAAGTTGATTAGAGAGGGGGGAATACTTTTTTCTGGACAAGAATTATCTTAATAAACACAAAAGACTGATGATTTCAGTAGTGTGGTTACGGGGCCATAAGTCACACAATGCTGCCTGGAAGGCTGGGAACTGGAGAGACTGGTGGAATTCCATCTGAGGTGCCTCTGTTAACAGTAATCAGGCAGCCCAAGTCATTTAACTTCTCTAATTTCCCAGCAGTATATTATGTGGCATTTTATTGCTCAGGCAATAGCTGGTTTAATGCTCTTAGTATCCGATGGTGAAGTGTTAATTTTGTCTTAAAACCTTCCAGTAAATGCAACCTAGTTTTACCACCATAGCCACCAGCAGGCATGGATAATTATTTTAACAATGCTGATTTTTGAGTTTTATAGTATATTATGGAATATAGTCCAGTTAAATATCTGGTTTCAGTATGTTAAAGAATACAAGAGAGGTTAATTTCTGCTCAAGTGGTACCACTTAAAGGCATGTATTTTAGTATGTAAGATGAAATAGTACCTTGAGTTTAAATAGAATGCATTTAGGCATTGTACAAACCTGAAAGTTTTCTTCCACTACATTATTGAAATCAATGGAGCAACTCATTTTTCATTCCGAAATGTGCACACTAATATTTAGGTTTTTTTTTTTTGTGGATAATATTAAGCACTTAACTCTGAAGTGTTCTGAAAGTTGTGTCAACTAAAGTGATACTATTCAGGATGGTGGAATATCCCCAAAATATACATGTGTGTGGGCTTGCCTGGATTACTATGTTTCATAGTTAATCATCTGTCTTTTGCGGTGCTCATGACGTGTGGGGTGCACTGAAGGCATTGCTGTGGTCAGTCTATTTAGTTTTCCTCTGTAGCTGTTTTATTATTTTGGTGTATTGGTTATGAAGATACTACTATCTCCTTGTAAATCGCTACTTTGTATTTTATGCATGCTCTGTAACTTGATTTTTTTTTAAGTTACTGATTTGGAATATATTCACATTCTAATAAACAGTTATAGGGGGACTATTCTTTATGTTGTCAGATTATATTTTTCCTTTGAGTGCTTTGGATGTAGCCATGAAATATTTGCTTCTGATGGTAAGAGCATAGGTCCTTGGATAATAGAGTAAACTATTGAATTGGAGGCATCATTATGTGAATTCAGCTTTGATTTTAGACATAGAGTTCAATTATTCTTGGAAAAAGTATTACCAAAAGCATCAGGAAAGTAATCTCTGTACTTTGGTATGTAACAGTGTCACCAGACCCAAGAAGAGGCTCCATTGCTATTTTACTCAAAATTGGTAGTTAATTTTTTACAAAATTTTTTAAGAGGAGAGACTAGATAGTGAATTGAAAATAAATAAAGTAACTTTGAATTTTTACCAAGTGTAGAGTTAATGTTGCCTTGGGCATGATTGGATCTTGGGAGAATTCCAGGAAACTTTAAGCAGTATTAGAAAATGAATTTGATTGCGTTTCAACTAGTATCTTCATTCTGAATAGTATCCCAGGAGACAAACTGTCTCAAGAAACATGAAGTTTTTAATATTATGACAATTTAGGGCTCAAGGCAGTTTAGAAGTATTTTACTTTTTGACTTTGCTTTTCATTTATTTAACTTTGAATTTCTAAAAACCAGGTTTATTGTCCTGAAAGTCACTCAGCCGTCTTGACTTTGTTTAAACCTGTATGTCATCATCCTAAAGATGCTGCTTACGTTTTCTGTCCAGTAGTGGCTGTTACTCTGTATAGGTGAATCTCTTCAGCGGTTGCACCGAGAATGCTAAATTCTAATTCTCAGAAGGGGTGCTAGTTGGTGACTTAGGCCAAAGGGTTCTGCAGGTAGACAAGAATCTTTAAAGAGTTGGGATTGCCCATTAGAGCTAGTCATATTTATTTTGTCATTGGGGAAATAGACATCCTAATATTTGTCAGTGATTGGTACTTAACAGAATGCAAATACTTTAAGTGGTTTGAGCTATTGTGATCATCTCGTCTATCTAGAAAAAGAAAAGCCCTACTATTCGACAGTTTTGGCTAACATCAGAAGCAGAATAATTCAAAGGTTAGGTGGATAATTTAGAACTTAATTCCAACCTGTTAAATTTTAATTTCTGGAGGTTTTTTTTTTTTTAAGGAAAAAAATGAAGGCTGGATATTTGATGTCTCACAAACATCATAAGCCTGAGAAAAAAATTCAAAACAAAATATGAATTTTGCATGAGGACTGTGCCCAAGGATATCTATTCCCTGTATGGGAAAAAAGATGAACAAAACCTATGAAAGAACCCTCTTTCACCGATACATTTAGTGGGTTAGCATAGCAGTCAAACTAGTGCCCAAGATCTGCTTTCTGTTCTCCTGGTTGGGTCAGTGCTGGAGCTGCCTCCCTTCCTGGGATTTGGCAGGTCAGCTTTTCCACTCATCTATACAATATGCCAAATAAACTGGAGTTGTCATTCTAATGTCTTAAATTGTAGGAGGCTGATGGCAACAATGAGCTAATACAAAATGCTAATGTCATTCAGTCAGTTCAGTTCAGTTGCTCAGTCGTGTCCGACTCTTCGCGACCCCATGAACCGCAGCACGCCAGGCCTCCCTATCCATCACAAACTCCCGGAGTTTACCCAAACCCATGTCCACCAAGTCGGTGATGCCATCCAGCCATCTCATCCTCTGTCATCTCCTTCTCCTCCTGCCCGCAATCTTTCCCAGCATCAGGGTCTTTTCACATGAGTCAGCTCTTCACATCAGGTGGCCAAAGTATTGGAGTTTCAGCTTCAGCATCAGTCCTTCCAGTGAACACCGAGGACTGATCTCCTTTAGGATGGACTGGTTGGATCTCCTTGCAGTCCAAGGGACTCTCAAGAGTCTTCTCTAACACCACAGTTCAAAAGCATCAATTCTCTGGTGCTCAGCTTTCTTTGTAGTCCAACTCTCACATCCATACATGGCTACTGGAAAAACCACAGCTGTGACTACCATTTAAGTAAAGGAGACCATTAGGATTAGACTGAGAGAGAATTTTTATTGAAGTATCCATTTTCCTAAAAACCGAATTGGATAGAGAAAGAATATTTGAAAGGAAGTTGATTCTAGGCATAAAATTAGAAAGTATGTTAAATTCTGAGGTAAAAGATTGAACGTGGTAGGTATGATAGAGTGGGTGACAAAAACTTGGACATTAGTCACAGGTCTTCTAGTCATTGTGTCTCTGAGCCTCACTTTCTCCAGAGGACTGGATTAGATCATTTTGGGGGTGTATCCTAGCTTTAATTCAGCAATCCTATGAATGTATGCATTTTTCAGGTACTAGAGCCAAATTATTATACATTCTAACTAAAATTTAAATTTAATAGCTAAGTTAAAATCAGATGTACACTTTGCAAGATGTTTTTGGTCTTACAATAACTTGATTAAAATCCTATCTTTATTTCCATGTTAATGCCATTAAATAAGACGAAAGCTTTCAGAACATTTGCAGAATGACTGTCAGTTTCAACAATATGCATCAAAGTACCATATGTACTATGGGGGGAGAAACACTTGAGGGGCTGCTTTGTCAACTGTGAACTGAGAATTGCTTGTTTTTTGGGCTTTTACTGTTAAAATTCTGCTGGCTTTTAATATATACTTTGAAATATAATTGTGTTTGAGAGAGAGAACCTTTAAAAACTTGTAATTTAATTATTAGTAGTCTCCACATTTGGATTGAATTATATAACATAATTAAGCATAGAATTGATAGGTCCTGGCACAGATGTCTTGTGTGTTGGCTGTTACCTACTCTGTTATCAGTACCAGTGATGGTGGTGAAAATAGCCAACAGGATTCCTTTCCTGTGTTTGAGTCATTGTAACTTAACCTTGCCTTGGACCACAAAATCTCAGACCCTGTTATCCCCATCCACATGAGCAAGATGCTTTCAGCACTTACTCCCAAGGCTCCACAGGACCATCTGCTGGGCTAAACAGCGCCCTTGGAGGCAGAAACTGGAATGAAGAGGTAACCTGACAACTGTTGCTATAGACTAGAGCTTCCTCCTCCTGTGGGTTTGGACTGAACCACTGCTCAGAGTCTTTCTAGCTTTGCAGAAAGCTAGAAAGAAGTAAATATATAGTCACCACCCCACTGAATCACCAGGGCTCTGTATTTATCCCTGCTATATTGTAAGATCCACACAGGTAGGAAAGTGCTTTGTTCATACTTAGATTCCTAATGTTTATTTCTCCTACAACCCTGTGTTGAAACAATAAAGAAGGCTCATGGGAAAGAGTGAAGGGCCAAATCCTAGGGTTCATTCTAGTTTAGCTTGGGAGCTATAGTCTGAGAATTACCATTTAGATTAAGCATCTTTAAAAAATTTTATATAAAATTACTACATAAATAGTATATAGTATTTGTTACATACGTGCTCAGTCTGACTGACTGTGATCCCCTGGGCGGTAGCCCACCAGGCTCCTCTGTCCAAGGGATTTCCCAGGCAAGAACACTGAAGTGGGTTGCCATTTCCTTCTCCAGGGGATCTTCCCAATCCAGGGATTGTACCCACATTCCCTATATTGGCAGGAGGATTCTGTACCACTGAGCCACCTGGGAAGCCCTAATAATTATTATATGCAAGTATAAATAATCATATAATGAATCCTTTATGTATCCATCATCTACCCCTTCTGGGATTTTCCATCTTCTGTTGCCATATACAGATGAATTGGGCCTCTTCTGTCTTTCCTCTGGCTTCATGAATGGCTAGTAGTATCATTCTAGAATCTTCTGTATTGAGTGCACAGCTTGCAGTGATTGAGTGCACAACCTGCTGCCTTTATCATTTATCATTTATTGTTATCATTTATGGTATTGGGTGGTGTTCTGAGTCTCGTAAGTCATAGACTTAAAACACTGTTATTCTCAGTAAATACCTTTTTTAGCCTTACAACTCTTGATTATGTATTATCTTTCACTTAGATGTCAAAGCCCCAGCCTCCCTGTTTTGAGGATTGTCTGTCGTATCTTTTCTGAATGAGTCTTAATCTCTAAATTGCAAAAATACATTATTTTTGGTTAGGCATTTTATTAAGTTGATTTGACCACCACATTAAGCCTCGTGAACTGACAAGTTGAAAGGCTTTAGTTTCACTTAAGTTTGAGGAGTACATATAAAACTTTGAAAATAAAAGGGAGAAATTTTAAACAAACACCATTGAATGCATTCAGTAAGCTATTTTTAGTATCTGTATTTTATTACAAAATTAATTCTGATGCTTCTTTACCAGTTAGGTCACAAGCATATGTTTTAAAAGATCCTAAAACAGATGCATCCAGAGTACTATAGTGGGTGACAACTTCTGCTGGCAGACAGCTATTCATTACACTTATACAAATTACGTGGCCATTACACTTGCCTTTATGCCTTTCCATAGAAGAACCTTTGTGCCTTTGGAGCTGAGCACAAGTTGTGATAGTTGTCTTTGAGTCCAAATATTTGTGAAAGCAGAGGAATTCTCTATTTGAGTATACTGATGTGTGTGCAGTTTTTCAACAGTTTTTGGGCACGAATGTGTTGTTCCCATTCATTACTTTAAAGGAAGAGACTCTCTTCTTATAACTTTGATAGAACCTTTTCACTTTATTTTCAAACCCTTATCAGGATGAGTTTCACTTTTCTGGCTCTCTAGAGTGGCCACACAAAATGTGTTAGTTGTACCTTTAAACCTAAGGTGTAGATTATAGACACATTTTCAGTGTGCAGCACAACAGTAGGCATTCTTGTTAAATTAGTTTGAGAAATCCACTTTATTTGGTACAAGGTATGATCCCTCTGCACAGTGAACAAATATATTACAAATCTGGATTGTTTAAAAAAGTATTGCCATTTCATAGTTGCATTACGCTATTGTACAATAATTGTGTTTTTCTTATTCATTTGAATTATATGCACATCACTGAGTCAAAACTTAATTTCTGTAAAGTAATTGAACAGATTTTTCCAAGTTGCCAATATAATGTACAGTGCACGTGTTTAGGTTGACCATGAACCTGTTTGTGACAGTGCTAGACAGAAGTTCCTAGCAGTTGCTCTCTTAGATTGAAATGTCTTTTATCAGTAACTCTTAGATATGTGAAGGCTGCTGTTGTCACAATAGATTAATCACACTGTGCCTTTGCCTGATTTGAGTTGTATTACATTTCTTTGAAAATCATAGAGTGCTAGGGCTTAAGGGTTGTTAGAGCTCCCTTACCCGGCTCTGCTTCTCCCTTTTTTTTTCATACATGGGGAAAAAAGGAACCCAGAGAGGGCAAGTAACACTAATCTTGACCCAGTGCTTTTGCAGTTCCACCATGTCACCTCTTGCTGAATTTTGCCCAGAAGATACTCAGCAAAAAAGAGGTGAAACGTGAAACGCGAGTGATGCTGCTTGTTTGCTGTTTGTCAGGCAGCAGTTACTGTAGACGCAGGGTGGGGAAGAAGGTAAAACCTGGGATTGAGACAAGTTCCTCCTGTTGGTCTGACTTCACCATGCTTCCAGATCCTTACTTGACAAGATACTTGAGCACTTGTTGCCCTGAAATACCGAGGTAAGTCTCTTATCTATATTTCTACATATGTATGAGAAACATTTCCTTGGGCCTACAAAGTAATTTTCTAGTATTTATATTTTAATAAGGCTTTTTGGAAAGTAAATCTGCTATTGCTGATCACTTGCTCCCATGCACACATGCAGCATTCATGTAAGTATTATATTTTCCCCTTACAATAAAATTGGTTTATGCCTTGAGTGAAATGGGGGAGGGAGGTTTACTCATTTATTTTCTTTCTTTTGCTGGTTATTGCCCAAACTAATGGGTTCCATGGCAGACTTCCAGCGTGTCAAGGGTTTCAGAACTCCCACATTTCCTGTAGCAGCTGTTCCAGCTTTGCAGTCATTTACAGTCACTTGGTTCCTCTTCTGTATACCTTTTTGGAAGTGTTTTTTATGGCCTGGACTGTTGATCAGGGAAAGGAGTGGTATTGGGGTGGTGGTTGGTTATCTCAGTTTGCCCTGTTGCTCTTCAATTCTTGCGAGGAGGTCCTCTGTAGGGTTTGGGAGTGGTAGCTTTTTGACCCATCTGAGCTCTAGTTTACTTATATTCATTAAAGTGGAACATACAGATACACCAAATACTGGAATCAGGGGCATTAAGCTCATTGTAATACATTTTCGGCCTTCTCAGCAGGTGGTGCTTGGAAGGTGGAAGTACTTCATGTAAAGTTTTTACATCATGCCACGGCAGTTTGTTACAGTCCATTCTTTAGTCATTTCATTTAGTTCCATCAAAAAGCATAATGCACTTTAACAACTTAAACTTCCTATATCCACTTTTAGGAAGTGGATTTCTACTTCCTAAAAGTGGGAGTCTAATCTCTTCTACACTTTTAGGTTCCATACTACATCAAGCTCAAGATTTATGAAGAAATGCTTGAAAGCATAATGCCAACCAAAATAAATTCAGGAGGCCAAGTAACCATTTGTAGGGATATTTAATTCCTACCAGTCTATGACTGCTTGCTGAAAGGCATCATCTCAGAGTTTTATTTCATATGGAATGACTCAGGAATTGGATAGCTAAGGAGATACAAGAAGGCTGGGATCGGCTTGCAATGTTCTTGAACTTTGAATTGGCAAGATTTGGTAAAGCTGGCTTAGAAATCATTGTTTGACTGAAAGAGGCTGCTGCACTCTGGAAACTTTTTTCTTCTACTACTACCAGGGGCAGAAGGGGGAGAGTTAATTTGTGTTTCTTAAAGTTTTATTTAAAAAAAAATTGAAGTTGTCAGCATTAGACTATATATTAAACTCTGTAAGCTTGGCTGTTGTAATTTGTGTGACTTGACATACATGTACAGGTGCTTTAGGATTGATATCAGCACAGTTTGTGTCTATGTACTAATTATCTTCGGCAATAAAGCAGATAATTGAGGGTAACAGGAACTTAATTAAAGGTACATATACATTTCAGGTGCCTCAAAGTAATCCCCTCACCTCCCCAGTTCCTTTTCCTCTTAGGAAAGTTGGTAAAACCTATTCTACATGCTTTCTAAGCATCATGTTTCAGATAATTTAATATATAAATATATATATATATTTAGCTGATGTTGATGAGTAGCTGTATCTTAAATGTTTTAAAAGATCATATCATCCAGAACATTTGGGGTTGGGGATGGGTGGGTGGTAGATTTTGAGAACAGACCTCTTGAACAATTAACCCAGCCCCTTGGAAGCTCTTCTTTAGTTCCAGGTGAATGTTATAACTAATACGCAGCTGGAGTCAGTCTGTACCATTATTTCAAGTCAAGGGATTGTCTTCTTTCAGAGAGTCAGAGAATATTCAGCAGAGCGCTTATCCCTCTTAAGACTGCTTGTCCTGGGATGGCACTCTGGCAGGACTCTGTCTTACTGGGAGAAGGTCATAATGACCAGGAATATGGCTGTTCCTAGGTAGGTCGTATGGATTCTGGATATAGCTGGAGTTACAACCGCGGCCTTCTTGGACCACACTGACTGTGGGCTCTAAGGAATATAGTGAAAAATGAGTTCAGAGAACAGATTAGCTTTAGTTGCCTCATTGGGCGGGGGAAGAGAATTCTATTTAACTTGGGGAGAGAAACTAAGGACTTAGGATAAGTGTATGAGGGTTAGGACTGAGGCTTGTTCAAGAGATTGAAAACCTAAGTGAGTGTGCTATCAGAATCTCAAGCTCTGGTCAAAACCAAGGGACTTAGAATATCCTACCGGTAGTATTATCAGTGAACCCAGGGACATGGGTTCAACTGGGAGAAAGTAGAACAAGGTAATTTCAAAACTTGCAGACTGTCTGTTCTGATTGTTTTCTGTTTTAAACAGGAATTTGGGTCAACAATCAGTTGAAGAGTGTGTTTGTGTGTATCAGCTCCCCACCCCCAGTGTTTCTGCTTCATACTTAGTGTTTTTTAAAAAGCAGAGTTGGCACAAGAATTTGATTTCTTGTTTGAGAGTGGATAGAGGTGCTGGGAAAGACAGTTCACTTTGAATTTCTTAAAAAAACAACAAAAGAAGGGGATGTTTTCAAAAGGGGGACTGGAGAGGGCTGACTTTACTTCAGATGCTGCACTAGTGCCTTGCTTTCACTAAGTTACTTATTTGAGACACCTACCAACTTCATATATATTTTTATTAGATGTCGACAAGGATGGCACATCTGTGTACGGAGACCCCCTGTGCACAGGCGACTTCATTTCTACATAGCTGCTTTCTGGAAGCTTGCAGGTGAGGATGGGTGGGTCCTTAATTGTGGCATAAGGGTTTTCACTGCTATTCAAGGAACAAGTGCTAGAACTGCACACGGATTCTTTCATGTAATCTGTAAGGCAAGAGAAATTTCTTAGGACAAACAAGGACATACGCTTAAATACCAAAAGCAGAGTACAGTTTATGTGCTATCAGACTTGTGAAGTTGTAAGCGCCTATGACAGTCTAAGATTCACTTACTATGTTGAGAAATGCTTTCTGTGAGATAAGCAGAGTTCTTTTTTTTTTAAAGAAACATGTTTTTGGAGGGATAAGAACTTTTTAGTTTTAGTAGTCAGGTAGAGCATCAGAGAGGGATTAATTCAAGATATTCATAATGTGCTTTCACATCTGTTATTTAATTTTTACAAAATCCTGCAAGGATAGTTGACTTTGCATTTTAGAGGATGATGGCCCAGGGAGCGGAAGTGACTTGCCTAAGGTCACATGGCGCATGAATGGCAGTGCCAGTACTTGAATCCATGCCTCAGGACTCCTTGGCTTGTATGTTTTCTGTGACAAAATTTTTCTGAATTCTTTTTGACGGCTAAGCTTAGGTTCAGCAGTAGGTGTGTGATTTGGCACAAGTGTCAGCAGTCTGGCAACTTTTAGGCAGCCCACAGGTAGTATCCATGCTCTTGCGAAGCTCATGATCAGAGGCAGGGCAGGTTTTAAGCTAGGCTTTGGGAAGTTCCTGCTTTCTAGCAAGCCTGCAGTATATCTTGTGGGGTCACTTACTCCTGTTCTTGTGAATGCTCACTGAAATCTAATTTAGCAGAATCTTTCTCTGATACCAGGAGAACTCATACTGCTTCTCCTAGCATCTCTCAGGTGTGTCATCCCTAAGACTTCAGAGTATATTAGGGTATGAAAGGTTGCAAACTAATTTCCAAATATGAAGCAAGGTAACTGTAGCTCACTGGAGGAAGAAGGTTTTCATTGTGACTGGGAGTCGCAAGGAAAGGGGAACCCTTCCTTCAGTCTATTTTTCCCTTTTGGGGGAAAATTACTGCCTCTTGTTGATCGTTTCAAATGTGGCAGAATTTGCCCAGGAAAAGCAGGAGACTAATCTGGCAGCTCTGGCCCTCCTTCTGAGGCTCTGCCAGCCAGGGGCCTCTAGAAATAAGCACTGAGTTGCAGAGACTTTAAGACAAGAGTGATCTAAGAAGTCTAAATTTCTTTTAAGTGGTAGCAGATGGTGAAATTTCTCTATTTCTCAGCTCTAAATTTCTATAAGTGGTAGCAGATGGTAAAATTTTCAGATGATCTTTCCCTAGAACCACCATAGATTACATTTTGGACTGCTTTTTATCTATGCCTCTGCCTCCAACTTGTGAAATTAATAAAAATGTAAAGAAGTGAAAGTGGTAATGTAATTCAAGAGGTGACTGGAGGTACCTCCAGTGAGGGCAGAACAGTGCACGTGACTGCAGTAGTTGACATGGGTGCCACCACAGGAGTCTTCTCCCACAGCAGGGAACTGGTTGGAGGGATTTACTTTTTTTGGTTGGGATTCCCTGGTGGCTCAGTTGGTGAAGAATCTGCCTGCAGTGCGGGGGACCTGGGTTTGACCCCTGGGTCAGGAAGATCCCCTGGAGAAGAGAATGGCTACCCACTCCAGTATTCTTCCCTGGAGAATCCCATGGACAGAGGAGCCTGGCAGGCTATAGTCCATGGGTTTGCAGAGTCAGATGCGACTAACACTTTGTTAGTGTAGGATTATTTATGTTTGTTTTCACAATTAATGTTTCCTCAATCTTGTACAAACTGCATTCACCTATTAGTTCCTTCTAGTGTAGGCACAGCAGTAATTATCATTTCCCCTTCCGCTTTGCTGCTTATGAGGAAATTGAGGTTTGAATAGGGAAGTGACTTCCCCAGGGTCACACTGCTCGTCGGTATTAAAGCAAGCTCCAGAACCAGGCTCAGAGCACATTGTGTCACAACTTAGCCCACAGTCAGAGAGAGAGAGATGTGAGCCTTGGGTCCGTTCTTAGCTCGTGCCCTCTCTAGCCTAGAACCCTAGAGAGGAGAAAACATTATTTTTAAAAAAATTATTTTCGGCTGTCCTTGGTCTTCGTCGCTGCCCTCAGGCTTTTTCTCTAGTTGTGGTGAGTGGAGGCAGCTCTTCATTGTGGTGGCTTGCTGTGGAGCACGGGCTCTCCGAGGGCTGGCTTCAGTAGTTGTGACATACAGGCTTAGTTGCTCCTGGCAGGTGGGATCTTTCTGGACCAGGGGTCCAATCCATGCCCCTGCATTAGCAGGCTGATTCTTAACCCCTGGACCACTAGGGAAGTCCCGAGAAAACATCCCTGCTAGATAGCAGTCACAGCCAGCCCTAGCAGAGACTAAAGGGAGGCTGGATTGGCCTAACTGCTGGTGAGATGCTCATGGGGGGAAGGTGGCTGTGGGTCCTTGGTCATGACCTACCTGAGCCACATAAAATTGCTTCTAGTTAATACTTTGTTCCTTAGTATAAGTGGATTGGGGTTAATGAAGTCCAAGAACCCCAGCTGGCCAACTGTTCCCACTTGAGGTTCTCTGACTTTACCAGCCAAGTAGTAAGGCAGTATATGACTCAGCTGCTCATGTGGAAGCTGAGGCCTTCCAGTGTTGCTTAAAGAAGGGCTACTCCCTGAGTGGCAAGTCCTACACCTCGCCCCTCCTCCCCATGCAGGCACATCCTTTTGCTTTGGTTGGCACCTGACTCAGTTACATATTTTCTAAAATTGGATAATTAGTGATAGCTCGCTTTATAGCACATGTAGCTGGTCTCCGCTCACTCCAGTTAGATCATTTGATTCTTGTTACATCTGTGCAGGGGGCCCAGGCAGTAAGGACTAGTATTACTACTTTAGAAATGAGGAAGCTACAGCTCATAAAGTTTGCCTAATGTTAGTAAGTTAGGACAACCCCTACCTTCTCTGATACCCAGTCAAGATGTTTTCCCCTCACACCTTGTTACCCTATCTATGGGCTTCTCTGGTGGCTTAGATGGTACAGAATCTTCTTGCAATTTGGGGGACTGGGGCTCCCTTCCTGGGTCAGGAGGATCCCCTGGAGAAGGGAATGCCTGCCCACTCCAGTATTCTTGCTCTGAGAATTCCAGGGACAGAGGAGCCTGGCAGGCTACAGTCCATGGGGTCACAGAAGGGTTGGACCTGACTTAGCCACAACTTCCTCTCTTATATCCTAACCGCAAACTGTATCTGTATCTAAAGACACAGTTCACCCTCAACAAGGAAGGTGTTTTACCTATGGGGCCCAGTTCTGCTGAGAAAGCCAAGCTGTAGGCTTTTTGTGGACATCCCATGACCAATTGTTACAGCAGTGGGAAAGCCTTGACACTCTAGCTCCTTGCCTAACAGTGATTCAGCCAACCAGTAGTGCTCCTCTTGTATCCACCAGAAAAGTTGGCTGCTTTCAAGTTTGGGGGAAATAAATAGTTTGCTCTGTAGCAGGGAATGCACCTAAATGAATACAAGAGAAGCTGGGTTTTGTGGGAATGGGGGCTAGTCTCAGGGAGCAGCTGTATCATCCATAAAGGGGCCAGAGGTAAAGACAAAATGATGGAGAAGAGTGTGTGCGCATGTGCGTGTGTGATTTGAGGTAGCGTTGGGAGGGTGTTGAAATATAGAATAATCTGGATTCTACTTCTGAGGACTGGAGGGAGGGCAAGGCCAGCTGGAAGACTACTTCAGGAAGCTCCTCCTTTCTCCAGCTGAGTCATCTACCTGCCTGCCCTGCGGAGGGCGGGGCCAGGGGAAGAGAACCAGCTGCTCTAGGACACTTCCTCATCTCTTTATAGCCCCACTTCTCTGCCAGTGTCTGCACTTTGGGCGTGTTGCAAAGAAAAGGGAAGCTTCAAACAAGGCTACCCAAGCTCTGGGGAGTCACTCTTTCAAGGCCTGTAATTAGCATCAAGCCTGCAGATGTAGCCCTATAATGCCCTGGCACTGCTTCTCACATAGTTCTTACCTCTCCCAAATCACATACAGCCACATACCATCAGAGGCAGAAGGGGTCTCTGAAATGAGCTGGTTGAAACATCATCTTATAATGGAAGCAGCAAATCCAGAGAGGGAAAATGACTTTCCAAGGCCACCTTGTGAGTAGGATTTGAACTTAACACTAGCCTTTGTTGTTCAGTCACTAAGTTGTGTCCGACTCTTTGCAACCCCATGGACTGTAGCCCACCAGACTCCTCTGTCCATGGAATTTCCCAGGAAAAAGTACTGCAGTGGGTTGCCATTTCTTTCTCAAGGGGATTGCCTGATCCAGGGGTCCAACCTGAGTCTCCTGCTTTGGCAAGCGGATTCTTTAACTTTGATTCAACAGGGAAACCCAACCCTAGCCTTCTCTTTTCTTCTCAGCCTACTCATATTAGGAGGCTGCACTGCCTTTTCTCTTCCTGGGCCCTGACTTCTCAACCTTTCTCTTGATTGAGAGAGAAGGACTGGGGAGAGGAGTTGGGGAGATCTCAGGGCCATAAGGAGAACTGGAGGGAGGGGGAAAAACTGGCTGAGAAAAGTTTTCAGGATGTCAGTGAGCTCCTGACTACCTTGGAAGCCAAGGTTGCTGCAAGAAGACATCTGGAGGTTGGATTAGCAGGGGGCATACAGGTGGGGAAAGTGGCAGCAGCAGGACTCAGGATTTCAGGATAAGGGTGATGGAGACTAGTGGGGAAGATTTCTTCTATAGCACTTTGAAATGCATGATGTAAGTGCTGTCATGAAGCAGTTTGTTGGAGAATAATTGTGCTGAGGGTCGGGAAGGGGAAGGAGAGATGGAAAGGTGTTTAGAGATAAAATGGGGTTAGCACGGCAGTATGAGTGGTCTCATGCAACCTCCTGGATGACAGTGAGGGGAGGCCTTCAGGAAGTAACGGAAGAAAGGGAGCACTGACTGATTTACATTAAGATTTAGCATGTATTCCTCAACTAGGGATTGAGCGTGGGCTCCGGCAGTGAAAGTGCCAAGTCCTAACCACTGGGCTGTCAGGGAATTCCCCCATAGAACCCAAATCTTTTAACTCCCAGATCAGGTCTCTTTCCCACTGAGTTCAGAGAACACTAAGACTCTTAACTCTGGTAACCACTGATTTGGTCTGGCCCAGTAGTTTTAGGAAACAGTTCCATTCCTGGTACATAACTTGTTTATTGAATGTTTTTTTGGGGACAACCAGTTGGTGCGGTTTATTCCATGTCTTTGATATGTGTTTCTGTAAAGCTCTGACCTGTGATGTTCTGTTTTCCTCTGGTTTCTGGTGTGTTGATCCCTAATACCTGTTGGTACAGTTGTGCCTATATAGCCCTCTTTTCTGTCCAATTTAGAGGATGAGATTTATAGTCAGGGTGATGAAATGAAACCTGGCTGCTAGCCTGCTCGGCCTCCCCTGCACTAAGACTCAGATGTATGATCCCACAAAACGAGTGAATGACGCCGAGGCTGGGACACTGCTGTCCTTAACTCTTTCACATTCATGGCTGCGAGTAACAACTCCTACCACAATGCGCAGGACACAAAGTGCGTTGGGAAGTGTGTGCTCATGTACTGAGGTGTCTGGGCCTGTCTGAGTTCATTCAAGCTTGAGTCATGGATATTCTCAGAGCTGTCAAGGGCCCTTAGAGATGTTTTTCCAGTTTCCCAGGCCTCTTTAAGAAACAAGTCCAAGATCATGGTGATGAAATGGTATAGTTGTCTTTTCTGTTGTTTAACTTCATCTACTGTGATGGTGCTTGCTCTCATTCGGGTGGTCTAAGTCAAAACAAAAAAATTGCCAGAATGATGCTCCCAAGGGTATAGGGTTCTTTGGCTGCCAGGAGCCTATGGGTGGCCTCCTGTCCTCGGATCGTTCTCTTGGGCAGTGTACATCTTAACATGTACTGGTGGAGACTTGTTCTTCCTGCTCTGTTCAGAACACAGCACTCACCGCCACCTGCCCCTAGCACACCCTACTTCTAATAACCACCCCACAAAGGGCTGTATATGACTAGCTCTCCTTGGTTAGGAAATAGTTGTGTCTCAGGTATATCTTAGGCTAAATCTGATGGGAAATCTAAGTCCGTCTAGACCAGTGGTTTGTGTTAGGTGATCTGCTATATGAATTACCCTGAGGCACTCAGCACTCTTGATCTATTGCATCAGAATCTTGGGGAGGCGGGGTGTGGGCATCTGTATTTTTTAACAAGCTTTCCATGTGATTCTGGTACACAGGTAGATTTAGGATATCCACTGGGATCGTTGCTGTAAGTCCTGTCTCTTTCAGTTTGGTTGAGTTTCTTTTTTTAAAATTCTATTTGGCTATGCAAGATCTTAGTTGTGGCAAGTGGGGTCTGCTTCCCCTACCAGGGATAGAACCTAGGCCCCCTGCATTGGGAGCATAGAGTCTTAGGCACTGGATCACCGGGGAAGTCCCTGGCTGAGATTCTTGAATACATTTCAGAGACAAAGGGACAACTCTGTTACATCAGTATAATCCTGTATAGTATGCAAAAACTCTTCTAATTTGTGATTTTTATTGCATACTCAGGATAACCTTGTTAGACAGTAGGACAAGCATACTTATCTCAACATTGTAATTGAGGAAACTGGGCCTTGGAGAGGTTTGTCATAGTTAATAAGTGATATAATTTCAAAGCCACCTATTTCATACATTGTATCATTTTAAACCTAGGCCCTAAGCCTGGGAAAGGACCTGACCTTTCATCTGTGGCTTCATCTGTATACTTCCTAGAAGGATGATCTGACTTGCAGTTCTCACGTGCTGGGGATTAGTCCTTGCTTCCCTCCTCTATGGGACAGAGACCTCGTAAGGGTGGAGCATCGCACAATAGTAACACTAGGTGTCATTTTCATTCCTTTTGCCCCAGAAAGCCTGCAGGTGCAGGGTGGCATTCCTCGCCAGTGCAATGACAGGAGGCCTCTGGGGCAAGTAGATAGACTTTATTTCAGATTTCATAATCAATTGAACTCATACTAATTGGTAGGATAATGACGTTCTGCATTTCCGAAGACATTTAGTTGGCATCTATAAAAAAAGCCACAAGCATTTCCTAAGCAGGTGCAACTGAAATCAAAAGATGAAATCGTTATTATTGATTGCTCCTCCTGGGCAGAGCTACCCAGCCGTCCCAGGTTGTGTGGTCTTTAACTTTTTTGGGGAGTAGGGGGAAGAAATTCGTAGTTTTGTCTCTGGTAGAAACCCTGTCAATTTCAGATTTGCATCCTTTATCTTTCTTAGCCTTCCTAAGGGGGCATCATGATTAGATACTCTACCTTTGAAGCCTTTGTCCATAACGTATGTGTTCTGACGTCTATCCATTCCACAAGCACCTGCATAAAAATAGTAAAAGGAAAGAAAAATAGAGGGGTGAATGAGGTTTACTTAGACTATGTGTATTCTTTTTTTTTTATCCTGTTCTTTCCTACCCAGAAAATAGTTCTTTAGTGCTAGAAAATTACTCGGGGTTTAATCTCCTCTAAATCATCTTGACCATACGAGAGTTCTTTAAAAAGCTCCTAAGCGTAAGTGGTGAGCTCTATCACCCCCTGCATATTTAGCACTACTGCTCTGTAACCTTTTTGGGGGGAATGTTTTCCTGGAGACGATCACAGGCAGTTCTGATGCCACCTACAGTCACTCTAAGTGAAGTTCCAGGTTCCAAGAATATAGGATAGGGAATGAATCAGGACCAGTTCTTAGCTTGGGGGAAGGGTGTATGACTCCAAATCCCAGTTCTGTTGGACTTTGGAATGGAGGTGAAGACTTTCTCACCTCATAGTTCTAGTCTTGCCTGTCTCTCCCCTTGTGGATCCAGTGCTCAATTGAGGGGAGCCAGAGGCAGCTGAGGTTCTTGATTAGTCCTCTGTATAGGTTATATAGTCATTCCCAGCCAGTCAGCTCTTTTAGTCCCCTGCCCCACTTTTTTGGGTGGACTCTTAGCACATAATTGAGAGTTGTCTTTGAACAATATTACCAGTGTTTTTCAATCCCAAGGATTTCTTTTTTCCCTTTTGGCTACCACAGTTTATCCTAGGCTCCCACAATGCATGGTCCTCAGCACCAGCCAGAGGCAGGAAGGACATGAAACTTCAGGGACCAAGCTCAGGTTCTTTGCTGCTGGTGATCCCAGAAAAGAAAGTATATGATATTTTGAATTCGGACAGTAGTGACTTGAACTCACAGTCAAAGCCATTTTTTCCCCCCAGCTTTTAACTGAGGCTGCGGTATTAGTCCAGGGATGCAGCAAGTGCTTACTAAGATACAGTTAGACTCCACTTAACTCTCCCCAGTTAAGACCAACTGAAGACCAACACATGGCCGTTCCGATGCCTCCTCATGCCTCCTCCAGTTAGAGTTCCCTAGTGGAGTTTGCGGAAGCCTGCTCCTCCCTCCCTGCCCTCCACACAGCACTGAGCGATGGAGCAGAGCCAGGTCCAGGTCTGCTCAAGGTTGCTGTTCTTCTAAAGGACCCATAGGTGCCTGTGCCCTTTAGGAACAGCACTGCGACAGTCTGAACCCCTGGCATCACTTCAGCACTTTATTCTGGGACCAGGGCTTCCGTTGCCCTCCCCGAGGGATGGAGGCCAGGCTATTACAAGGTTAGCCCCGTTTTATAGAACAGAATACAGACTCAAAGAAAGGCGATGACTTGTCTGAGACCACACCAACAAGTGAGAAGTTGAGCTGCACACAGAACCCAGATGTCCTGACGTGCTCTCTCCCACTGTTCACCAGCCCGCCGCGGTGTAAGCCAGAAATGACGTGTGGTGGCTGAGGGGACAGAGCTGGGCTGAGCCCAGAGGACGCGTCCAGGTGGAAAGGGGACAGGGTGGTGGTTGTGTGTGTGTTGCGGGGGGCGGGGGGGGGGCATTGTATTCTGTGGGATTGTTGAATATTCTGAGCACTGCTCAGGGGGCTGACAGCCAGGAGCACAGCCTCCTGGGTATAAGCCCAGGGTTTCTGAAGCCCGTACCTGGGTAGATGAGTTCAGACCTTTGCTCTTCTTACTGTCCCTGGACCCAGAGACCTGCAGGGGTTGCTAGAGCTGCATTTCAGTTGAGCTCTAGAAACCAGCTCGAGCCTGAATTTAGGCCCCGAGGGTGTTCAGGGTGCCCTCAAGGGCAGGGGCACTTGGTTGGGAGCCCAAATTCTGTTTGTTCATTGTACCTACTTCGGTAACTCCTATCCCACCTCCTCCCACAGTAGGGACTGACCTTCAGAGTCTCCTTTTTGCATCTTTTCCCAAGCTACCAGGTTTGAGCCTAATATGTGGGCACAGAGGATGTTGGTTAACACATCTGGCCTCAACTTCTCTAGATCCCTACTGGACCACCTGCCCTTTGACCTAGGAGTGCTTGGTCTGGGCTCTCCCTCTGGGGGACTTTGGGCTTTTTGGCCAAACTCTCTGTCAACTCTGCCATCCACACCCATGGGCCCAAAGATGTGGCCATCCCCAAGTCATTTCTCAGTGGTTTGGGGTTGTATTCCGTGCTGCAGGGAGTGTGGTTATGCTGGGTTCCCTCCACGTAAAACTAGTTGCAGTTTGTACATATCCACTGAGCATGATAGTGGGAATGATTGAGGAATCCAGATAGGTTTCCTTCTTTCCATGGGGAACTATCTAGGCTTGTCAGAGGGAAGGGGCTCAATAGGGAGAGTTTTGGGACCATGGGAGTGGGTTAAGGGGTAGGAAGGGGTTTGGGGTAGGGGCTGGGTCTGGTCTGATAGGATGACCTCAGGGGTCCAGGGGATAGAGGGTAGGGCTGGGAGTCTAACCTGGCGAGTGTAGCTCAGCGGGGCGGCTGAGGTGTCTAAGTTCAATGTAGAAGTCTTCGGGCGGGTACCTGGCCTCCAGGGCACTGATCTGGAAATGGGAGTCTAGTGAGAGGAATGACAGGGAGCAGCCATTATTCCCAGGGCCCTGGTATGGCAGGGGAGGGGTGGGAGGGGGGGCAAGAGGCAGGGTGGAGCAGGTTGAAGGGAATTAGGGCTTCCGTGTGTAGCATCCAAGGGAGCCTAGAGCCAGTGGGGTCGGGGGTTTGCAAGAGCTGAGGCCAAATGGCCTTGCCTGTCTCTCACCCCCATCCCTCACCCCACCCCCCACAGGAATTGGTGTCCCCATGGCAGTGGGAAGAAGCCCTTGAATGGGGCACTTTGGTAGTAGGGCCTGGCTCAGGCAGCGGGTCCCTTTCCCAGATGGTAAGTGCATCTTTTGCCTCCAACCTGAATCCCCCACATCTGGGCCCGAGCTTTCTCCCTTGTGGTCCTGGGTCACAGCCACCCTCTCATATCTCCTAATAGGAATGAAAGGGGCCCTGGACTTCATCTACGTATGAGAACTGAAATAGGGGCTTGGGTTTCCTCCCCACACCCCTTTTTCCCGGGGGAAATCATGCTTAAGATTTATCTACTAACTCTCCCTTGGAGCTGGTACAGGGCCCCTGTCAGTGTGGGAGAAGAAGATGGCGGACATGATGGCCAGGGACCAGACTCAAACCACTACTGACCTAACACGTTCACATAGCTGTAGGGGGTCCAGCCTGCAATGTCTCTGTCAAGGGACTTGTTACTGAGCTGTTTGGAAAGCAGGAGAACAAGTTAATATCTAGTGCCCTTGAGATGCCCCTGCCCAGCCTTTGCTTTTGCCCACCCGCATGTACCACCCCTGTGATGACCCTGACCCACCTAGGTGCTAGGTCGTTGGATGGAAGAGGTAAGTGTTCCATGACAGGCCACCATGGTGTGGCTGGGCCCAGGGGAAGCCGAGCATATGTCCCCATCTAAGCTGTCTGGCTGAAGCTGTAGGGCTGCCAGGCCCCTGGGACAAAGGGGAGCCAAGAACTGACCTGAGCCAAGCTGGCCCTGATGGGGGAAGCAGGTCAGCTGGGTGGGGCTAAGCTGCGGGAGACAGGGTGTTGGCAGTGTCTCAGCTGCAGCATGAGGCCATCTCCAGCAGAGGGGGAGGCACTGAGGCTGCCTGCAACATCAGTGTCCCCTCTGCCACCTGATCCAGGCTGAGTGGGAGAGCCTCCCTTTCCTGTGACCAGGGGGAGGCGTCAGGATATGGTGTCCCTGTGGTACTCCTTCCTGCACTCAGCTGCCCTTCATGTCAGGCAAGGATCGTTGTCCTCATTTCACAGCTGGGGACCCGAGTCCTGCTCGCAGGCCCTGCGCATGGTCACAGAAGAGCTGGGTCTCAGCTCCTAGACCCGTGTCTTTTCCATGTCATCACAGCTGCTTGCCCCTGCTACACGTCTGCTAGGCTGAGGGTTCCTGACCACACAGAAGCACTTTGGGGCCCTAGGGTGAAGCGAGCCAGAGGACCACCAAGTGGGCTGCACGGTAGTAACTCCACCCCCTGACTTAGTGAAAGAGGGTGGCTGGTACTTCGCTGTTAGAATGAGAACAGGAATGACAGGGACACAGGGACTTGGCCTCTTATCCCTGGCATCCTTTGCCTCTCGTCTGCTGTAGCCTTGATAACATGGCTGTTATTAATCAAGGGCCTCCTACTGGGAAACTTCTGGATTCCTTTCCCTTGGCTCCTCAGATAGGCCTAAAGCTGTGAAGCTGGGTGTGGAGCTGATGGTCACAGGCTTTGCATGTGGACCTCAAGGCCCCCTTGCATGCAACACTCCTATTCCATAGGAGAACCGAAGATGAGAGCCCTGAAGAGTGGCCTTTGGGTGCTGGCTTAGTAGTGGCTCTTGGGGCTGTACGGGGTCTGTGTTGTTGTTGCTGGGGGGGAGTTCAGGATGCATTCCTACTGGATCTGTGGTCTGTGGATGTTTTCTCTGGGGCAGAGGAGGAGAAGTGATCCCTACAGCTCTAAGGCACAGGCCTGGAGGATGAAAACTGTGCTCCTGTACATGTTTCTGTTCCAGGACAGAGTTGCAAGAAGCCAGGAATCCTGGGATTATACCACCACCACCACCACCCCCCAACCCCCCATGATCCATGGTGTGTGTGTGTGTGTGCGTGCAATGTGAGCCCTTTGACCTTGTGGTCTTTGGGGGCTGTTTTTCATTTCTGAACTTCTCTGCCCATTATAGGTCCTGGCACACCAGGAGCGGGGGTTAGTACATGTGTGTGCTGAGACGTCCTTGCCCAAGGGCCTGTGACTCATCTGAAAGGACGTCTTGCCATCAGCCAGTGTTTTGTTGGAAGCTGTGAGGGAGGGCCCTGTCCAGGGTGGTACACACCTGACCTTGAAGTCCTGCCCGACTCCGTCAGTGGGAACAGTGGCTGTGGCTGATGTTTCCATGTCCCCTGTGGTGGTTCTCGTAGCAACACATGTTGTGGGTGTGTACTGATAACGTCGTGTGTCCGGATACAGGGACGTCAGGTGGTACCTGAGCACTGGTACTTACTCTCTGCACTCATGGTGCAGAGTTACCACACATGGTGCTGGTAACACGCTGCAGTGGTGAGAGGTGGGGTGTTTTGATTATATATGTTAACATGAGGCAAGAGTGGTCACGTGTCAAGTATGTCAAGAAGGCTATGGATGGTCACATGACTTGGCAGCCGCTCGTTACACACAGGCTATGGGGGTGTATGTTTCACTCAGTGATGCTGTGGGCTGGTTACACGTGATGTGTACTGATTACACGGTCTGTGTTGGCTCCATAGAGCCTGCTGGCTTCATCTTACATGCTTCCCAGAGTGCATACGTGGGATCACAGGGCTGTGTTTATTGTATTGGCAGTGGTTCCGTGCAGACCCTGGGTAGGGTAGTGGTGGTGCAAACTTCTTCCCCGGGCAGAGGGGACAGTGGATGGGGACTGGGAGAGTCAGGGGCCCGGTACCTTGGTGGGGCTGTTCCTGTCCAGAGTGCTGGCCTGGCTGGTGGCAGGCCCCCCGCACGCCAGTGCGTGGTAGCTGGAATTGGAAAAGCACTGGGCATGGCTGCTACTTTGAGACAAATCTGGGAAGAGAACAAGGTGCCACATACCATCACACCCCTGCCCCTGGCATGAGACACCCCTAAACTGACGCCTTGAGAGTGCTCTGCAAAGAGAGGCAGCCAGGCCCCCATCCCCCGAGCTTCCTGGCATCTACTGCTCCCCCTGGAAACCTGCAGAGCCTGTCTTGCCCCTTCCCTTGCGTTGGCCCTGCTTGCCCGTGTGGGCGGTGTACCAGCATGAGAAGTGTTAGTCTGACAGCCTCAGCATCCTTGAGTAACTGTGTAGGGCTGAGCTGACCCTGCTCTGCCTCCTGCAGGGTCAGGTCCCAGTGAGGCTGTAGAGAGAACCCCACTCCTGGCCTTGCCCTCCTGTAGATCCCAGGACTTCCACACTGGGCGCGGGAATCCCAGTGGGATGGGCCGGGAAAACCCAGCCAACCTTGCTTATTATAGTCAGAAAGTCCCCAAATCTACAAGCTTTGGGGCTTCATCAGAGGACCTCAGCTTTGGCTGAAACCCAGGGCGGCACCAGGCCAGCAGCGCTCTCAGGAGGCAGGGTCTGTGCCTGGGCCTGTGATGTGCCTTGCATAGCACAGGGCTGGGAAATGCTAGGCCACACTCAGCAGGAATGACGTGTCAGCAGGCTGACACGATCTCTGGGCTTTCTAACGCAGCCATGAGCAGTGGAGCCAGATGTGGAGAGCTGGCATCCTGTGCTTCCCCCGACAGGCCTGCCCTCCTGTGGCTCAGGGCTGGGGGCAACGTTAGGGCATTTTGACCTCTTCAGTTTAATGAAATATGAAGCAAAAAGCTGTTCTTATTTCTAAGGCAGCAGTCTAGGGTTAGGGGAGAGGAAGGGTTGGCCCAAGAGCTCCATCCCCACCCTTCTCGGACTCCCAGATCGAATGCCTGCTGGCATTGATACCACATTTGTGAACAGGCTGGCTTGAGGGACATTGCCCACACTTTCAGCGCTGTCCCATCTCACTGTACAGATCAGGCCCTCCTAACTCTGGAAACTGGGAGGGAGGGGTGCTCTGAGGCCTTCACCAAGGAAGCAAAAATGAGACGGCTTGGACAGTGGGCCCCAAGGCTGGTTTCCTGAGGTGGTGCGGACATGAGGCTGGGGAAAGGGTCCCCTGCAGCATTTAGGAAAGTTACTGCTTCTTGTGGGCGTTCCTGCGACTGAAGCCCAGTGAGAAGGGGAAGCTCTGGAGAAATGAAAGAAAGCTGCTAACCATAGCTGTTCAGAGTGGGCTCCCAGGAAGTGACATTCCCTTTCCAAGTTAGTGTCTACCTTTCCAAGTTAGCTCCTGCTGCTCACTGCCATTCTGTCTCTAGGGGCTGAGCAGCCAGCCCTGCAGGCACCACCACCACCCACCTGCAGCAATAAACCTGGGGGTCCCCAAGAACACCACATGGTTCCTGCTGGGTTGTGTGTGTGTTGGGGGTGGCAGCGGGCGGTGCTGGGGGCATAGCTCTTACCTGAGAGGGAGTAGTCAGTGCTGGTCATCCTCATGGCGGGCGTGTAGGAGACGCGGGGAGCCAGGTCCCGGCCCTTCTCTTTCTGCCGCCGCCGGCGCCAGGCAAACAGTCCCAGCAGCACCACGATGAGGAACAACAGGAGGACGATGCCCGTGACAGCGCCCACCGAGTGCCGCTCTGCACCCAGCGCTGGGCTGATCTTGGTGTAGGGATTCAGCTCCTCCATCATGAGGGCAGCTGCAGACAGAGGGAGCGCTGAGCCGGAGGCAGGCCTGCTTCCTCCAGGCTCCTCTCATGTCGGGAGACCCTGGTTCAGGTCTTGGCCCTATTCCTCAATCCCTTCAGCATCACGTGTTTGGCCGTGTGTTCAGCTGTCTACCAAGGTGGAGTCCCACCCAGGGTCATGACAAGGAGCAAATGTGATCAGAGATGGGAAACGAATAATAGGTGTCTGGTGAGTATTTTACTTTGTTCTAAAACTGAGTTACAGATATTAACCCATTTGATCTTCTTAGTAGCCCTATAAGGGGTGTTTATAAGTCCTATAAGAAATAAAGACTAATCATTCCGCTTTCACAAATGAGGAAACTGAGTCACTGAAAGGTTAGGTAACTTACTTGAGATCACACAACCAGTAACTGGTAGAGTTGGGTTTCTCAGGAGTCAGGAAAAGTTGGATTCAGCCCCCTCCCTGTCTACCAGCTGTGTGACTCGGAGCCCTCGGTCTGCCCATTTGTAACACGGGGACAGTAACCCCACTGTGAGCACTAGTGACAGACTGGCGGTGAGAGCTGTGAGTGCTGAACCAGTGTGCTCAGGACTACTGCCCCTAAAGCATCGCCCCTCAGTGATACATGTGCGGGCTGGCCCCCATCCCCCGTCAGAGCGCAGTGGAAATGGCTTTTGCCCCTTTCCTGGACTGTGGATGCCTGCGTGCCCATTCTCGTCCCTATCTCCTAGAACCAACAGCAGAAACCATTCATCCAGTGCTCGCTTACGAACCAGGCACCGTGCTGAGTCCTGTACTCACATAATATCAACTTGGTCGTCACAACTACACTCTGGGGTCTTGTCTGACCATAGACTGGAGCCAAGGATGAGCCCCTTTGGCCTCCTTGGGTCTCAGCAGAACCCTGTGTCTGCACTTTGCGTGGGGATAACAGACCCCCCAGCAAAAGGAAGTGACCTGCCCAAGCACACCTGGTGGGTCATGGCAGGACCAGAATCTGGCAGCACTTCCAGCTCGTTCATCTCACCTTTCCACAGCACTAGCTGCGGTTACCCTTCCTTGGCTCGCAAGACTTGTCAAGGATGAGCAGAGGGAAGCAGTGCCTGAGAGGCTGCCTGCTCCATCAGCCTCTCTGGCACCTGAGTACCCCTCCCTAACCCACCCCATTCCACTCCCAGTCTCTTCCCAGATGTGAATAAAAGGAAGTCACAAAGGGTCCTTAGGCAATTCAGTCAGTCCCACTGGAATCTCCCCAGAGCCTGCCTCCATGGGACCCTTTTCTAGCCCCTGGGAACTCTGCCGTCTGTGCCTTACCTTGGTCACACCGAATCCCTTTGAATCCAGAACTGCAATAACAGGTGCCAGTGACGTGGTCACAGGTGGCATTGTTCATGCACTCACATAGCTGCTGACACCCATAGCCAAAGGTTCCTGGGGCACACCCTGTGAAGCACGAAGTGGAGGTGGCAGAGAGCCTGCGATGTGCTTACTCTCCACCCCGCCATCCCACATGCGGGCAGCGGTGATCATTCTGCCTCACGGAGTAAGCCAGGGAAGTGGCTTGGGTGGTAAAGAATCTGCCTGCAATGCAGGAGACCAGGGTTTGATGCTTTGGTTGGGAAGATCCTCTGGAGAACGGAATGGCTATCCACTCCAGTATTCTTGCCTGCAGACGTCCACGGACAGAGGAGCCTGGCGGGCTAAAGTCCATGGGGTTGCAAAGAGTCGGACACAGCTGAGCTATTAACACTTTCACTTTCATGGAGTAAAGCCTCTTTCTCTGTAGTGCGTGATGTGTTCTGGTTTGCCACTTGGGGCAAGATGACACCTATAGCCCTGTGTGGGGGGATGCCCACCCCTACCTCCTCACCTGGTCCCTATTTACACAGCATCCTCCAGCGTCAGGCCCCAAGCTGGGTGCCACAGGAGTTTCAAAGAAGAATCAAACAAGGTCTGCTTCAGTTTCTCTCATTAAGCTCCTCCTCCCCCCGGTAAAGCCTTTGCTCGCCCCAACTTCCCCATCCCCACCCCAATAGGAGGAAGAAACTTCAAACATCAATGTAGGCCCAGCCTTCAGGTTTTCTCCTTGGGAGCTGCTCCCAAAGTCAAGAGAACAGAGGGTGCGGGGCCCCGATGGGTGGACGGGGAAGGGGCAGGCTTCCCGGCAGGAGGCCGAGGCCCCGCATCGACTCCCGGGCTCGGGGCTCGGGGCCGCTTACTCTGCTCACAGTGTTGCCCGGTAAAGCCTGTGCGGCAGGTGCACTTGCCGCTGATGTGGTCGCAGCTGGCGCCGTTCTGACACTGGCACACACGCCCGCAGTCCTTCCCGTAAAACGCTGCTGGGCAGCCTGCAGAGAAACAGGGTGGGGGCAGCTGTGGATGTGCGTCGGGACCAAACCCGTCTCCTCTCCCTTCTCTCTCTCAGCGCGGGGTGAAGACCAGTGAGACCCTGCACTGAGCCACCTCCACGCTGAAGCGGGTGGGGAGGCCTTTGGACAAAGGGGCCCTGGAACCAGAGGCCAGGCTGGTATCTCTTTGCTGCGCAGCCACAGGCTGCTCTTGCCCACTCTGGGCCCCCTGTCCAGCGAGCAGCTGGACTTGGTGATTGCTGGGGTACCTAATAGCCCTGACCTTCCAGGATTGGGCCCCATCAATCCCCTGAAGCCAGCCCCCCTCTCCAGTCAATCCCAGGGGTGGAGGGTGAAATGGTTAGCTCACAGCCAGGCACCGGTCTCCTCCCCACCTCCACTGCAGGCCCGGACGATGCCCACGGCAGCCAGCAGGCTGCAGCATGGGATTCCAAATAGCTGGGAGGCTGCAGGGCGGGGCTTACGCTGCGTGCAGAAGAGTCCGGTCCAGCCAGGGGTGCAGTGGCAGGCCCCATCCTCCGCGCTGCAGCTCGCCCCGTGGTGGCAGCTGCATGTGTGGAAGCAGGCGGGGCCCCAGAACCCAGGTGGGCAGGCTGGGGGTGGGTGGGATGCAGAGGGTGAGGGCAAGGCAGAGAGGGGCAGACGGAGAGGGAGGGAGAGGAAGGGGAGTGCATGTCAGAGCCCAGGCGCCACGATGCACCTAGCTGGCATTTCCTGACTTGCAGGGGGCTTAACCACTGTGGCCAGAACTCCAGTCACCTCTTGGCCCAGGCACCCCGGATTCCTGGTGATTCTCTGCCCACTCTCCCAGCCCTGAGGGTTTCTGACTCTTCCTCTCTGGGGACTGACTGTGATTTGGAGCTTGTGGGTGTCTGTGGTAAATGGTAAGCCGTGGTTTACGGTGTGAACACTGTGCTAGCTTCCCCACGAGGATGGGGATTTTCCCAAGGTAGAGAGTCTTTTTTTTTGGCTGGTGAGCTCCCTGAGGATGACACCGCCATCAGCATGGAAATGCCTTCAGCCAGGCTATCTAACTGGGACCTTCCTAGGAGTACTGGCTCCTAGTACTGGCCTCACCCATCAGCCAAGGACTCCACAGGGCAGAGGCTGGGTCTCTGCCTTTAAACTGGAGGTCCCTGTTATCTCTGTATCAGACTGGGTTCACCTTACAGCCCCTACAAGGCCCTGTCTGGGCCTGTGATGCCCAGGACATCATTCACATGAGCTACCCAGAGAATGCCCTCACCCTTCTGAGGTGACTGCCCCGTCTCACCTTACTTCCCTGCTCCCTCTTCCTCCCCATCCAAACTTAGCAGCTACTCCTTGCTCAGGTTCTAGGAATATTAACACGCAGCATTTACAGCATTAATGATATTACCAATAATGTTCATATCTTTAAAACTAGCAGTTAATAATGCCAGTGATCACTCCTAGGAATTCATCATGTTAGCTGTAGAGACTCTATGGGACTCAGGGGAACACCCCTATGTGCAGAAGGAGATTTCAGCCCTGGGAGGTGGAAGCACCAGGGGCAGAGAGGTTCTGGGCCCGACCTTGGTTGGGGGCTTTCCTGGGGCGCAGCAGCTTACCCTGTGAGCAGTCTTTGCCGATCCATCCAGGGAAGCATTGGCAGGAGCCATCGATAGGGCTGCAGGTCCCATTGTTGGCACAGGAGCAGAGCTGGGCACAGTCCTGCCCAAAATGCCCTCCAGCACACACTGTGGGCACAGGATAGCCTGGCACCTGCCCTCCCACTTGCACTCCTCAGACCACCACCCACAGCCACACCCCTTGTCCCAGGCCACAGCCGTGGCCCCCATGGGGTCATGGATCAGGTGGGAGCTGCCTGCCTCAGCACCCCCATTTCCACAGCAGTGAGTTCCTCCTCTTGTCCCCATAGCTGCCTTCTTCCTGACCACCTCTGACAGGAATGGGCTGAGGCCCATAGGGGAGAATGACTTGGCTGAGGTCCCACAGACAAGTGGTAAGGCTGGGAATTCCACCTCTGGACCCTACTGCTCCCTGCCCACAGCTGGCCATGACCACACTTTCATCAGCATCACTGATCCCACAACGGGGCAGAGGACCTTCATAGCCAGAAGGAGAGGGACACAGGCAGGGTGGCCGGTCTGTCTGCAGTTAGCTGGAGAGGGGGCTGGCCCCCAATGTCTGTCCCTGTCCACCTGTCCCCTGTCTCTCCAAATACAACCTATTCCTTGAGCTTCCACTCAGCCTCCTTAGGAGAACCTTCCTGAGTCCATTATGGGCTCTCCAACATGGAGCTCCGGTCATATTTCCACTTTGAGTCACTTGTGGGATTTGGGGCCCAGCCCCTCCTGGAGGAGTCACTCTTTGGTTGCTGGAAGAAGGGCTGATTTCCTCAACCAAGCTGCAAGCTCCTTTAAGTACTAGGTATGAGTTCACCAAGCACCTACCGCTCATTTCTCTTGAAATACATCCTCTACCTGCTTCCTACAGCCTGAGCTCTCTAAAGCACAGCCTTCTTCGTTGCACTCCTGCGCCCTGCTCAAACATCCTCCGTGGCTCCCTGTTGCCCTAGAATAAAACCTAGATCCTAGAGATCAGCACTTAAACACACCTCGCACAGAAACCATGAGCCCCTGGACCACACACTGTCTTCCAAATAACACCCCATGCCTTTCCTTGTCTGTGCCTCCAACTGTTCCTCCCAGAGTTTCCCTGACCCTTATGCCCAGTCATGGAAATCCTACCCTGCCTACAAGACTCATCTTGAGTGCCACCATCCCGGTGATCCCTCTGTAGTAGACAGCAAGTCCTTTAATACCAGTTCCCTTCTTCCTCAGTTTCCTGGGCTTCTGGCCACCTGCGCAGCTGGGTAGGTGTGACTACCTTCTGACCAATGCTAAGTGGAAATGCGTGTCTTTATTTGCCCATTCCTCCCTCTTACTGAAGAATAACATGGATTATGGAGGAAGATTGTGGGTGAGATGGTTGGAGCTCAAGCAGCTCCCTTACAGTAGAGGTGAACCATATGCCGAGGATGGAGAACAAGACAGAAGAAGCTTGGGCCCCTGACACCTTTGAAAGCTACCCCACTGTTTCCTAGTAACATGCTTCTGGACCTTTTTATTTATTTTAATGTATGAGGAAAACAAAGCTTGTCATTTTCAATTCAGTTATTTTGGTTTTTAGTATTATAGCTGAACTTAATCCTGGTATATTCACCCCCTTCTCTGTTCTGGGAGGCTACATCCCTGTTTGAGCTTCTATGACCCTCTATTAGTTTCTTCTCTGGTCTTCTGTTACTGTGGCTTGTGAACCATTTCTGGCCAGGCCTGGGTTCCACCCATGTCTGTATCCCCACCACACTTGGAAAAACAACAGGTGCTCAAGGCTGAATATGTGGAAATAAACTGCTGCCCCTTCCCCCCACCGCTGCCTCCCACCAAGTTCTGCGAAAAGGCTGAGCTCAGAATTTCCCCCCCTGGACCGCAGGCTTTGTGAGGGCAGGGAACTTGCCTCTCTTTTTCTTTGTTGTGCCTGAGTGCCCAGCACAGTGCACGGCATACAACAAACACTCAAGAACTATTCCCCAAATGGCCAAGGCCTCAGGAGCAGTCACCTTCCAGTGGGTTCTGAAACTGCAATCAGTGACCCCTGCCCCTTAGAGCTCCTTTCAACTCGACACGCTCCCGTCGAAACCCGGCTCCAGCCAGCCCTACACCCTCCAGGATGGCCTCCTTGCATCCCTGTTATGGGGGAGGAAGTCCTTGCATCCCCGAGGCCCTCCTTTGGCTGGGCCACACAGAGAACCATGGGAAGGTGTTGATTCTTGAAGAAAAGCAACCTCCCTGGGCCCACAGCCCTCACCACTCCCTATGCCACACTGCCTCATGTTGCCAGCCCTCTCCCGACTAGATGGCGGGCAGCAGCTGCCTAGGATCTGTGTCCACTCTGTCTCTCCAGGACACTGTTAGCAATGGGACCAACGATAAAGGCAGCATGGTGTACCAGACTCGCCAGCCAAAGCTTTGGCTGCTGGTTTTATTTATGTATTCAATAAGCACTTCTATGGCACTGTCATGTACCACTGTTCAGAGTGCTTCACAAATATTAGTCCAATAACCTGTAATACTCTCATTATTATACATTTTCATTACTAGTCCTTATTATTAAGTCTACCGATGAGGAAACTGAGGCATTGAGAGGTTAAGTTACTTGCCCACAGCTTGGAAGTTCTGCCACTCACTGGCTCAGTACCTTTAAGCAGACCACATCACCCCTCTCAGTCTGTTTCCTCATCTTTGAAATGGGGCTGATAACTCTCACCCACAGGCCTTGGGATGTAGTTAATGGTTGTGGGAATCCTGGTTGCTTTGGGCCCCTGTGCTCTTCCCTAGCAAAAACGTTAACTCCTTCCAGGGCAGGTCCACTGCCAGGAGGATGGCATTCATCTCACCTGTTTGCAGCTCAGCCTCTCGCTTCTGTTTCCTGAAAAACAGGTCAGCCTCTAGGAGGCACCTGATTTTGGGAATCCATCCCCTAGTCCTGGCCCTCTGTGGGGAATGGGGTGCCAGAGATGCTCCACTGACGCCCTTCTTAAAACCAACTCATCTTTGCTAACAAGACGGTCTTATCTTTGAAGTCTTTCTCACATACACAAGGTTGACAAATTCACCCACAGAGCTGCTAATGTGATCAGTCTAATGCATTAATTGGTTGACTTCTTAGCCAAATCAAGAGTGAGGCAAAGAGAGGAAAGGTGGAGAGAAGGGGGTGGGGGGAGCTGGTGGGGGGGCTGGTGAAAAGAAAACATCTGGTTATATTTAATCTATGTTTAATGATTCTACATAAGCAGTGTCTGTAATTTGTAACTTGCTGAAAAGCCGGTCATTAGAAACTGTCAGTTCAATTTTTTACAAGGTTTGAGACTTAACCAGGGCAGTTGCCATTAATAGCAAACTCTATTAGATCTATATGTGGAAAATACTCATTAGGCCAGCGGGCGATAAATCAGACATTGCAGGATCTGAGAGTTACTCCTCGAGCTGCTTAGGTCCTAATTTAGACCCAGCCTATCTGTATTGATGGCTGGGTCTCTGATGTTTAATAAGTAAACCTCGACATGTCAGGTTATGATTAAACTGTCCTAGGAGGGATGCAAGCAAATGAAACTGTCACATACGTTTCCTGGGGGGTTCCAAACTTCTCATGACCTCAAAGCATCACGGAGTAAACTTCCCACTCATACATATTAACGGCCCACACACTTACAAAAATAGCCGAGCTCAGTGGTCATTATTCTTCAAAAGGGTTCAGTCCCCTGGGAAGCAGTGAGCTCTCCAAGGAAGTATTTAAGCAGAAGACAGATGAAACTGTTTCATAGATGACCTTGAAGTTGCTTTTAGCTCTAAGGTTACCTTAGATGAAGATCTCTTCCCTTGTTACAGGTTAAAGTACAAATTCTGCATCCTTGTCTTCAGAACGTTTCAGGAGTCCCCAGACTACCTTCCCAGTCCCCTTTGTCACCCACAGCCCTGGAACCCTCCTGTCACTTCCTACGCTGGGCAGTCACGGATCCACCCCTCTGCTTTGCGCAGGTTGGCTCCTGTACCCACAATGCTTTTCTTCCATCTGTCTTTTAGGCTAAGTCCCAGTTGAAATCCAGCACGGGATGGAGCTGTCCCCCAAATCCACCCCACCTTGGCCTAACCAAGCCAGGGACAGCAATAAGTAATAATGTGCACTGACCCAGCTTCTACTTTCACCCTGGTTGTTAAATATTCAGGAATTTCACAACTGGTGTTAAACCACTAGTACCTTCGAATCAGCCATGGTGGGAATATCTACATCATGGAAATTTGTATATGACACAAATTAGGGCTTTTTTAGCAGATCAGTGCAATAAGCTTTAACTCCCCTTTCAACTCCCAGTGAGTGGAAGAGGTTGGCTGGAGTAGGTGCTGTGAATTCTGCAGCTGAGACATGAAAGCATGTAGCGGGGGATTAGTGATATTGGCCTGAGTGCAAGGAGAGAAGGGCTGGGAAGTTACCATCTCCAGCAAAGCTAGAACTGTCTCCTCTGAGCTCCCACAGCCTTCTTTGCCTTTCCCACTTGACATGCAGCACAAGCCATTTGGGGCCACTTCGTAGGTGGACCTCAGCTATACTTGTTTCATTTTTCATCTGTTTAGACTGGGCTTTGGAGTCAGAATTTGATTCTCACCTCTGCCACTTGCTAGCTGTGAGACCACGGAGAAGTCTTTTACCCTCTCTGAGCCTGTTCCTTCAATTGCATAATGGCTTTTTCTCATGGCCCATGATGTCCATTTCTTATTAAGGTAGCTCTAAGCCCCCCAAAGCCGACTCACTGAAAAAGACCCTGATGCTGGGAAAGATTGAAGGCAAAAGGAGAAGAGGATGGCAGAGAATGAGAAGGTTGGATAGCAATACCAACTCAACAGACATGAATGTGAGCAAACTCTGGGAGACAGTGAAGGACAGGGAAGCCTGGCGTGCTGCAGTCCATAGGGTCGCAGTCGGACATGACTTAGCGACTGAACAACAAGAAGCCCTGAAGAGCCGAGGAGCTGCCTCCACAGAGCCTGATGAGGATCCCGGACCGTTCTTCCCTTCTGCTCCCCTCCCAGGACTCCTCGTCTCCCTGCACCCGCCCCCAACGCCCCCCGATCCCTGGTGAGACTACCTTGATTGCAAAGGGCTCCGGAGAATCCGGGGAGGCACTCGCAGATGCCGCTGACGTGGTGGCAGGGCCCGCTGCTGTGCACGCAGAGGGGGCACGGCTGGGTGCAGCCATGGCCATAGAACCCGGGGGCACAGACTGCGGCGAAGGGGAGATGGTGGTCAGCGGCTCGAGGGGCACCAGCCAGCCTGGCCACCTGCCCAGTCCCCCACGGTGATGAAGAGAGGCTTCTCAACAGTACGGGGAGAGTCGCATCCACCCACATCTCGGAGGGCCTGTTCCTTTCTACAGAGAGGAGTGGGGGTGATCCTGTTTCTATAGGGGAGTCAGGCTGGGCCCTGAACTTGGGGACAGAAAAGTTAAGGCTGGGAGAAAGGCAATTAGAGGGAGGGATTTGATAGGGATTAAGAGATTTAAGTCCAGCCTCTCTCCAGCTGGGAAGGAGTAGGGAGGAAGAGCTGGCCACGGTCTGTGGGTGGGGGTCAGCCTTACCTCTCTGGCATAGGGGTCCTCGGAAGCCCGGGGCACACTCGCAGCTCCCATCCTCTGGGGAGCAGGAACCACCGTTCTCGCAGTTGCAGGACACAGAGCAGTTGGGGCCCCAGCGTCCAGGCGGACACGTGCTGTCACAGTGGATGCCTGTGGGCCAGAGACAGACTCGGGTCAGTGGTGATGAGGAGGGTGCACTGTGCAGCGAGAGGGGGGTGGGGGTGGAGAGGCAAGCACATCGGGAAATGTGGAGGAAAGAACAGAGAGGCTTGGCTGGTCAGGGAGGGCTTCTAGGAAGAGGCAAATGACTGAACTATAAGTCCTAAAGACCAAGTAGGAATTGACCAGGTAAAGGAAATCCTATGTGCAAAGAGCCTCCGTCCAGCCTGGCTCCCTAACTCTCCCTGGGTTCCTCCTGTGACAGTTCAATTCTACATTGGGTCGGGGCTTCTGATGCCACTCTGCAGAATCATGCCTTGAAGTATAATATAGTGTGTTGGAGCATAAAGTACATGATGGGATACAGTAAGAGATGAGGTTGTGGGAATCAGAAGGGGTCAGATCATGAAAGGCCTCCTTTGTCCCTGACATCTTAGCTGAAATCCAAGGTTAGTGACATGCTGCAGTCCATGGGGTCACAAAGAGTCAGACACAACTGAGTGATTGAACAACAAAGGTTAGTGGAGCAAGTAAGTGCCATGATGGGGGGCTACATGAGCCAGGAGTGAGTTACATGCTCACCCATGTTAGCCCAGGGGCCATTGGTCCTTGCGGGGCCCCAGCCAACCAGCCCCTGGGCAGTGGCTCAGAGAGTGGGAGGCTCTTTTCAGATTCTTTTGACCACAGTCCTCAGTGTAATATGTATTTTATATCAAATGTGCATACATATGAATAATAGAAACCAGTGCTCTGCAAATGACATTTACTGTCACTGAGTATGATGCAATCTGATGTTTTCTCTGCACTATGATGTATTCCATTTCATTAAGAAGAAAAAAAAAAAATCTAGTTGTGACCCAACAAATTGATTTAATGACCTTCAGTTTGACAAACAGTGGCCTAAGGGGGAATGGATGGAATCTGTCAGAAAGAAAGAAGAACAAGGACTACACAATCTTTTGGACTTGAGAGAAAGGAAATGCGTGTTGGGGGTGATTACAGCCTACAGGTTGAGAAGGAATTTTAAAAGGCCTGAGGCTGGATGCCCAGCTCTGCGGAGTGGCTTCCTCCCAGGCAGAAAGGCTGCTAGTCTGACATGCATAAGGTGAATGGACCGTGGGGGCCCCGGAGACCAACTTGGCTTTGGAAGGTGAATATCAGAGGCTCAGAGAGGAGCAGAATTCGTTTAAAAAGCATGTCTGCCTTGTTATAAGGACAGGGATCACGAGAAAGAGAAAGAAAGTGGGAGGAAGACATTCAGGCTCAGTGAACAGAGCCGACCCTAGCAGCAGCAGGAGAGCGGTGGGACCAATTTAGAGGCAGGCTGGAATGTACAAGCCCACCGTGGCTGGCAGGAAAGGGGAGGGGGCAGAACAGAGGCAGAGTGGGCGAGAGGGGGTCGGCAGGCTTTACTCCCCTCCAGCGCCTCCGTCCAGCCTGGCTCCCTAACTCTCCCTGGGTGTTCCTCCTGTGACAGTTCAATTCTACATTGGGTCGGGGCTTCTGATGCCACTCTGCAGAAAACTGGCCTTTGTACGGAGGGACCCTGATGCTGGGAAAGATTGAGGGCAGGAGGAGAAGGAGGCGACAGAGGATGAAATGGTTGGATGGCATCACCGACTCAAGGAACATGAGTTTGCGTAAACTCTGGGAGATAGTGAAGGACAGGGAAGCCTTGTGTGGGGTCGCAAAGAGTTGGACACAACTGAGCGACTGGACAATGGAGGGAAGGGGGTGGGGGGAGATTCTCCCAGGAAATGCCATCTTTCCCCAATGAGAATCCGGTGGTCACATTTCACTCCGCAATGGAGGTCTCTCCTAGTGGAGTTTCAGGTTCACAAGAGGTGGCAAATAGCATGAATGGACTGAAGGGGAACCTGAGGCAGGAAAAAACACAAAGCTGTTTAAGATAAATGGAGAGAGTAGCATGGATGCATATACACTAACATATGTAAATAGATAGCCAAGGGGAATTTGCCATATGACTCAGGGAGGCTCTGTAATAACTGGGGCTCTGTAATAACCTAGAGGGGTGGGTGGTGGGAGGGAGATTCAAGAAGGAGGGGACATATGTACACCTATGGTTAATTTATGTTGCTGTATGACAGAAATCAAGCCAATATTATAAAGCAATCATCAATCAATTAAAAATAAATATTAAAAGAATAAAACCCCAAAACCAAAAGCCATGATCTGCCTCAAGGAATTCTTGTGCCTGTGGATGTTGAAAATGTGAGATTCGGACTGCAGGCCGAGGGGCCCTGCTGCTCTCTGGAGGCACACAGGACTAAGGCGGAGTCCCACTATGAGACAGGGGCCTCCGATCCCACCTGTGCATCAAGCGCTCTTTGTTAGGCGGCTCGAGGCACGTGCATCACACGCAGATGCAGCTCTTCCCTAAAACTATGAGCTGATATTACTGTGATTAATAAAGCAGTGCATGCAAAAGTACCCCTGAATTCACGGCAGCCTGTCACTCTATGTTTTCCCCAAATCAGTAGACATTAGAAATATAGCTACTCTCCTGTCTGGGATCCTCAAAATGTTTTCATGTTAAAAATGTGTCTCTTTATTTTGGAGATTAAGAATCATAGGTGTAAGGTGATTATGCTCAGATTGCAGATGGCTGCAAGGGCCCACTGGGTTCTAGGGTCTGCCAATTATTCTAGTCTAGGTCTGGTGCTGTGGGTGAGGCTCTTGTTTGAGGTTCTTTTATGTCCTAAGACCTACCTGGAACATCAGACATTGGCACCTAAATGGAGAGAAGAATCTAAAGGTCAGTTGCACTGGTGTGGTCAGGGCGGCTGGCCTTGGCCTAAAGGGAGGCTGTCTCTCAGAACTACAGCTTCTGAAGAGGTGTGGTGTCTTCAGTTAGCTGCCTTCTCTAGGCCCTGTCTAGGGATAATAATCGCCCTTGGGGGCCCTCTCCTTTTTACCTTAGAGACTCTCCCTGTTTTGTTTTTCGGGGCTCTCTACACATCCATGTTGATGGGTGCAGCTAGACTAAGAATCCATGTATTGTGACCTCTAGTTCACATCACAAGGCCAGTAGCAACTCAGCAGCCCACATTCTTTGTGGACTATTTTAGGTCCTCCTCATCCAGGAAGACTTCCTGGATGTCTGCCCAGGGATTCAAGCATATATTTTATAGCAGCATACAGCTTTGTCCCTACCTATTATTTGAATATTTCATGTATGTGCCCTAGGGAGACAGGGATCATGGTTTATTGACACTTCTGACTCTTTATTCAGGTCCTCCCAATAGGCAGGGAAACCATCATCATCATCATTTCTGCATCTTTAGCACCCAGGACAGTGTCTGGCACACAATAGGTGCCCAGGGTCTATTACTATTGTTGAATTCTGCCATTTACTCCTGGGCCTAGTTTGGGGCCAGCCACGTGGTAGCTGCCAGATAAAGATTTGGTGATGGTTTGGGTCAATGAATGCTAGTTGCATGAAGAAATGTTTTCCCTTTCCAGTGCAATCCTATGCATCCTGTTGGCAGTAACGTCCTGAGACCTTGGACAGCTGTTTTCCCTCCTGCGTATCGGGAGAAGATGGGAGCAGATCATCATCAAGGTCTCCTCACTTCAAGGGGAAAATCCGTATATGGTTACAGGCCAGTTTCTTTCAACTTATTCAATAAACATTGAATAAGCAACTACTATGTGCAGGGCAAGGTGAATTAGACATCATGCCAGTCAAGCAGCCTGTGGCTAATTGGGGTTGAGGGGAGAAGATGTGCACTTGCTTAAAGGAAAGAGAAACAAGTGCTGAGGGATGTGCCTGGCGGTCCAGGCCTAGGAACCCGCCTTCCGATGCAGGGCATGTGTGAGGTTTGGCCCCTGGTCCGGGAACTAAGATCCCACATGCTGCAGGGCAACTAAGCCTACATGTCACAACTAGAAAGTCTGTGCTGCAACAAAGACTTCACATGCTGCAAAGAAGAGTCCACACACAGCAATGAAGACCCAGTGCAGCCAAAATAATAATAAAAAGTGTTGAAATCAAGGGACTAGCAGTATGCCAGGGGCTAGGTGGTCAGGGGTAGGTGGGGAGGGCTCGCTAAGTAGGAGGCTGGGGCCTGTACCCCAAGCCTTCCCTGTCTTTCCTTGGTTTTCTTCTGCTTGAACAAATTTCAGAACATCAATTGCTCCTTTGAAATGACTTCAGGACCATGTTTGGGGAAATTAGCTTTAGAACAGCAGAGACCTTGCTGAAAGGTTGTCCATCAAAGACAGAATTTTTAAGCACCAGATGTCATTAAAATCTTATCGGTTCACTCAAAATTAAGGCAATGAAAAATTAAAGTGGATTTCCATTTGACTTCAACCAAGAGTGTAGGGTGTCAGTAACCAGGGTGGAGTCCAGCTTTGTACTAAGGGGCAGGACAAGGGGGTCAGATTGAAGATGCTACAGAGGAAGCAATGCCCCCAGTCCTTGACTTTCTGGTTGTGGAGAGCAGAGGTTCCTGAGCAGCCTGGTGTGAATTCTTTAAGGACATTCCCTGCCAGCAATGCCTGCGTTCTTCACTCCTTGCTGTCCTCCACTTTGGGAATGGCCAGTGGGTTCATTCATGCAACATCTTATCAACACTGTGTTTCCGGCTTACACTTACTGAACACCTGCTGTTGTGCCAGGTACTGTTAGCACTTACAGGTATTAACTCATCTAAACTTCCAAAGGACCCTGTAGTTATAAGGATTATTATTATCTGCATCTTATGGATGGAAGATTCAGGCCCTGAGAGGTTAAAGGACTTGCCCAAAGTGGCCTGGCTCCGGCTCTGTGTCCTTAACCATTTCTGTGTGTGACAGTCACTGAATACAGTGGTGAACAAGGCGGATTGGTCCCTGCCTGCACAGAACTGAGGTCAATGTGGGAGGCAGATAATAAACAAATAGTTACTCAATCAGAGTTCAGTGACAACTGAAGTAAGGACTGCTGTTGGGCATTCTGAGAATCAAAATACTGTAGGGTATTCTGAGAATTAATTAAAGGCATTCTTTCATAATCTTGGCCAGGTTGGGGAGGTGGTAGTATCCAAGGAGAGAACCTTCCCATAGGAAGTCATCTTTAAGTCAAAATATGATGGATGAGAGGGTATTATTGGGTAAAGAGAAGGAGAAAGTGATCCAGGCAGGGGGAATGCACATTTGATGCCTGGAGTCAGGGAGGTGGTTGGCCCAGGTGGCTGAAATAAAGTGAGCAATGGGAGGGGGTATAGGAGAGGTGGAGGAGTTGGGGAGGGCCAGACCATGTGGACCTCAGGTCACTGTAAGGCTTTTGGATAAATGCCATGGGATGCCATTGAGGCATTCTGAGCCTCAATGTGATGTGAACGGATCTGGTCACCATGTTCAGAGTAGGTGCAGCTGGACAAAAGGGGAGGTCCAGAGACAAAAAGGAGGCCAAGGCAGTGTTGGGTGAGAGATGGTGCTCAGTGTACAAGGACAGTGGCAGAGGCTGGTGAAAAATGGATGGCTTTGCAGTGTATTTAGGGGGTGGACTGCCAGGACACATGTAGGGACCAGGAGTCTAAGCCTGGGCGAAGGTGAAAGTTTCTCGTCTGTCTCCACCGTATCCTTTGTAAGCACAGACTGAGCACCCACACTTTTGTCTGACTTTTTAAAAACTGGTCTGTCCCCTGCCCTTAGAAAAGAGCCTGTACATAATAGGTGTTCAATTAATGTTTGTTAATTTGCATGGAATGGAGACCTGAAGCCCAGAGGAGATAAAGGAAAGATGCATACCTAGGAAATAAGAAGAGATAGTGAAGGAGAAAAGAAAGAAAAGTCAAGAGAAGGCAGCAGAATACCCAAAACTCAGTTTCCCAGGACCTGGATGGTGGGGTTACCTGTCCATCCAGCCAGGCAGCAGCAGTGGCCTGTGACGGGGTCACAGCCATCGGCGTGGCTGCAGTCACAGCGTTCACTGCAGTTCAGCCCAAATGTGCCATCCTGTGGAGACAGAAATGGTGAGATCTAGACCCCCAGAGGTTCTCACACTTCTGTGGGATTTTGATGACAAAACTGAGCTGTTACCCGACAAGGATGCAGAGAAGCTGGGGCCAGGGCAAAGGGAAGGCACGTTTTTATAACTGGGGATTCAATGAAGCCACTCCAAAAATTTTCTTGGCTGCATTAACAGGAGTATGCAGTTGGAAGGAGGGAAGTGGTAGTCCTTTCCTACTTCTCAGAGAGCTGTACTGATCATTAATTAACATTGGAAATGAAAATGCCAATTTTAGAACATTGACCACATATAAAGAAGGATTATGATTTATTCTTTGTTACTGGGTAAGAAGGTGGCAATTGACGTTTGTTGTGTGCTCAAACATTAGCTATCAAGAGTCTTATTTAACTCATTTCTCTTAATCTTCACAACAACTCTATGAGATGGTTTCATTATATTCAAAATTTAAAGATGAGGTGAGGTAACATGCTCCAGGCAACATAGCTAGGATGAGGCAAAGCCAGGATTGGAACTGGGGACTACAGGACTCATCCAGTAGACCATCAGTTAATTTAACTTATTTGTATCAGAGACTAAGACCCAGGGAGTAAGTCTAGGTGGTTATTGCTGGTTTAGTCCTCCCACATCTTGATCATAAAATTATAGGCTGTTGGAGTTAGAAACTTAGACATTATCAAGGAATGGCCACTCTGATGGATTAGTAAGGGCTGGCCTGTAGCGCTGAGTCATGAAGGATTCGGGAGTTGCACCTGGGCTCAGGTTAACTGTTCCAGAGTCAATAATGGTCACCAAGAGCACGCTGGGGAAAGTGACTTCACATCACCACATCTGTCCAGTGTCTACCATGTAACGGATGAGAGGCCTGAGGCCGAAAGTAGGACAGAGAGGTTAGAACTGGGGCTGAGATCTCAATCCGGGTGCTCCATCACCTGGCCCTATGCCCTTCTCTGCACTTCTGTGGACGAAATAACCACAGGGAAAAGGCCTGAGGGGCTGTGTGTCCCCCCATCCTCCCCCGCCCCACACTCACCGGGCAGGGCAGTTCACAGGTGTCCCCCAGCCAGCCGGGCGTGCAGGAGCAGGAGCCATCTGCGGGGCTGCAGGCCGCCCCGTTGGCGCAGGTGCAGCTCTCGTTGCAGTTCAGGCCCCATGTCCCGCTGGGACACGGCAGGGCACAGTCGAGGCCCTGCCACCCTGAGGGCGAGGGACAAGGCTGTCACCTCTCTGTCACGTGTCCGCACGGTTTTCTGCCCACTTCCCCCAGCTCCATACAAGACGGAGCACCGGAGCCACTCCTCCGGTAGCTGGGTGAGCGCGCACATCCCGCCTTCCGAGTCCACTCGGAACCACAGCGTGGCTGCTGAGAGTGCAGGGGCTAGAAGCTGGCTCCCCCGCCTGCTGGCTCTCCCTGTTCTTGCTACAGGTGGATGGTCCCACCCGGACAGGGCATCAGCGGAGGTGGGGGTCCTCTCTGGGCCCAGGGTGGACTCGGGAAGCTCATCTCAGGGCGCTGTGTTTGGGAGCAGGCTGGTTACGGCCTGTCTGCCCTCGGATCATTTCTCCCCTCCCCCTGCTCTGTGTCACGGGGAGCTGAGCCCTGCAGCTGCTCTCAGGTGGGCTGCCAGCGGGAGACCCGGCCCGTGATGGGGGGGCGGGAGCAGGAGAGGCACAGGTATCTTCTCCTCTTTCTCTGCCGTGAGCAGGGCCTCTGGGGTGGCTGTCTCGGTACTCCAGCACCATCTTGCGGCCCCTCTGCCCCTGTCTCAGTCCCTACCAGGCGGCCCTCACCTACAGGCTCTGGGAACTCCACTTTCTCCTTCCGTCCCTCTCACCCTAGAAGTGGTAGCAACTGTGAGAGGAGGCTACTAATTTCCGGGTTGCTCACATTCCCTTGCAAATCTCTTCAGCGCTTCTAACACCCTCGTAACGAATCCCTTTTATTACATTCCTGCTGCTGATGTCCCGGGCATGAGTCTCCTTGGCTGGAACCTGACATACAGGCTCCCTGACTCTGCATGTGGGTGGGTGGGCAGCTGGCAGCCCACCTGGGCAACCTCTGTGTGCACATTTGAGGGGATGGGGTGGGGAAGCAGGCACATTACCCTCCTTGCAGGTGCAGGAGCCATCGACTGGGGAGCAGGTGCCCCCGTTGTTACAGCTACAGACAGACGAGCAGTTGGAGCCATAGGTCCCTGCCGCACAGGGAACGGTACAGACCTCCCCCTGGAAAAGGAGGAGCGGGATTTGGGGTCAGAAGGTGCCCCATGATGAGCGGCTATGGTAGGTAGAGTAATGCCTCCCCCCTGCCCCCCTCTCCATGTTCCAATTCCTGAAACCTGTGAATATGTTACCTGCCATGGCAAAAGGGACTTTGCAGTCATGATTAAAGACTTTGAGATGGAGAGTGTCTTTGATTAGCTAGGGTGGCCCAAATTGATCATGTAAGTCCTTAAGAGTAGAAGATAACTAAAAAGATAGCCTTGAGAACTCCACCTGCCTGCATTGACTTTGAAGACAGAGGAGTGGGGCCACAAGCCAAGGAATGCAGTGGTTTCCAGAAGTCAGTCTTCTTGCCTGGAAAATTCCATGGACAGAGGAACCCGGCAAGGTATAGTCCGTAGGGTCACAAAGAGTCAGACGTGACTGAGCAACTGAGCGCGCACACACACTAGAAGCCAGAGGCTTCATTTTACAACTAGCGAGAAAATGGGGACCTCAGTCCCACAACCCTAGGAACTGAATTTTGCCAAAAATCCAAATGAGCAGAAAACAGATTCTCCCCTAGAGCCACCAAAAAGGAATACAGCCAGATGACACCTTGACTTTAGTCCTGTGAGACCCATACCAGACTTCCAACCCACAGAGATGTTAAGATAGCACACTTGTTTTGTTTGAAGCCACTAATGTGCCAATTTGCTACAGCAGTGATAGGAAAGCAATACAATGATTCTCCCAGTTGGGGGAGAGGTCAGGCCCCCAGACCACTGCTCTAGAGTGGGCAAAACCCTCAAGGAATTTGACCCCTGAACCTCTATTAGGTCACACCCCTTTGCTTCTCAGTCTTTTTTGATTCTTACCAGGAACCCCCTGAGGCAGATAATAATATCTTATTTTCATTTACCCAAACCTCAAAGAAGTTAAATGTAAATAATAACAGCTAATGTGTATTAAGCACTTTCTCAATATCAAGTACTATCATTTCATTTAATCTTCATAATATCCTCAAGAGATAGGAACTAGAGCCTCAGGTCATTCCAGGTCATGGAGCTAACTATGGTTGAACTCTATTTGAACCCAGGCTGGCTGCTAAACCATTCTGTTTTTAGTGTTGCAAACCAGTTTCCCTGGAAAACATTCTCTGAAATGATGACCAGTGGGCTCTTGAGAACAAGCCCTATGAGGGGAAAGGGAAGCAGGAAGAGCAGACAGAAATTGAACTCGGGTGCAGTTACAACGATAGCTTCAGCTGATCTGCTAGGAAGCTCTGGACCTGGTTGGCCCTTAGAATTGTCCTGCCAGGGGAAAGGGGGAGAGACTCCATACCCCAGACCAATCATTGGTATCCACTGCCCCGGGGAAGGGGGCATGACTTCAGGGGAATCTGTGCTCTTTGATGGAAGGCAATTTCTGCAGAGACTCATCTGGGAGCTACTAAGTTTCCTGCAGTTGGGAGGAAACTGCATGTCTTCATCCTGAATCATGTATCTGGGTGATACCCTACAGGACCTCCTTGGGTGGGCTGTTAGCCCTAGTAAGGCATTCAGAGTGAGGGCAAGTCACAGGGCTACCAGGAATGGGGACTTCAGAGGCTTTGAGGGGTGGAAGAATTCAGCTAATGAGGGGAAGTGGGGTAAAGGCAGTCTAGGTGGGAAGGGTGTGAACAAGAGTTCAGAGGAGTATGGGAGCTGGGAATGTTCTAGGGGTAGCAGGAGCGGGGAGTTGGTTGTAAGGAGAGGCAAGGGAGATATTTCAAAAGGGTGTTGGGGGACTTCCCTGGTGGTCCAGCAGTTAAGACTCTCTGCTCCAATGCAGGGGGCCCAGGTCTGACCTCTGGTCAGGGAACTAGATCCCACATGCCACAACTAAGATCAGGTGCAGTCAAATAAATATATATATATATTTTAAATTATTTTTTTCTTTTTTTTTTCCATTTATTTTTATTAGTTGGAGGCTAATTACTTTACATCATTGCAGTGGTTTTTGTCATACATTGAAATGAATTAGCCATGGATTTACATGTATTCCCCATCCCGGTCCCCCCTCCCACCTCCCTCTCCACCCGATCCCTCTGGGTCTTCCCAGTGCACCAGGCCCGAGCACTTGTCTCATGCACCCAACCTGGGCTGGTGATCTGTTTCACCCTAGATAATATACATGTTTCGATGCTGTTCTCTTGAAACATCCCACCCTTGCCTTCTCCCAGAGTCCACAAGTCTGTTCTATACATCTGAGTCTCTTTTTCTGTTTTGCATATAGGGTTATCGTTACCATCTTTCTAAATTCCATATATATGTGTTAGTATACTGTAATGGTCTTTATCTTTCTGGCTTACTTCGCTCTGTATAATGGGCTCCAGTTTCATCCATCTCATTAGAACTGATTCAAATTAATTCTTTTTAATGGCTGAGTAATATTCCATGGTGTATATGTACCACAGCTTCCTCATCCATTCGTCTGCTGATGGGCATCTAGGTTGCCGAATAAATATATTTTTTAAAAGGGGACGTTGGTAGCCTTGAAGGCGAGGGAAGGGAGTCTGGGCTCTCAGAGTCCCCAGGACATGCCTTCCCTACTCAGGAACCCTCGTTGGGGATGTCTGCTCTGGTGCACATACTGGGATGCTGGATTCTCACCGTCTGCCCCCAAGGAGTGTCTCCAGCTAACTTCTCAGGTCTTGTTCTAAGGTTTACTGTGGGAATGCTGATGCATGGGCCAGGATACCCGTGCTCACCTGGGCCCCACTAGCTGTGTGACATTTGATAGGTTACTGTCCCTCTCTGAGCCTCAATTCCAGCATTTGTGAAATGATAGCCTTGAAATAGGGGAGCTCACTTCTCAACTCTAAGGGTCCCAGGCAGTTGGCCTCATCCCCATTCAGGTCACAGAGAGGTCTTATTTGGTCCTTGGTGAAGAGGCTCCTCTCTAGCCCTTATCTCTGCTCCCACCTGCCCAGGCTGGGGCAGGGAGGAGAGACTGGGATATGTGGAGTCCTGCACCAGAAGGTTCCATGGTTCCCACTCTTTTCCAGGCCAGTCTTTGGCCGATCCTGATCAGCTGTAATCTACTAGCGCTCCCACTACCCAGAAAAATTCTAATTTCTCCAGGACTATAAATAGCCCAGAAGAATATGTTTAAGCTCTGAGAGCCTTGACTGGGGTGTAAATTGCATGCTCAGTTTATGATTTTCTCTGCATGAGTTTACTTTAAGAGGAAGGGGTTTCTCTCCTGGCATCCTCATTAGTGTCCCCAATCCCTGCCCTCTGAGGAGGTTTCAAGGGGCCTGTGAGTCCAACTGTGGATCTGTTGGTGGGGCTGAGAGGGCTGCCCACCCTGCCCTGCTCCAGGGGGCAAGATGCAGAGCACCCAGCTCAGAATCTCTGTCCTAGAAGGCTGCGCCAGGCCCCGTTTTCTCCCAGAGCAGCCTGTACAGGGGTATGGGCAGTCAGCCTGGCTTTACAACAGCCCTGGGAAGTTACCAGGCGAGAAGACTTTCTGCTTCCCAGAGAAGGAAAGGGAGACAGAGTGGGCAGGGGCTTATCCAGGGCCCCATGGGGTATCAGTGAGGGGTGAAGGAGGAAGAACCAGACCTCTCCAAGAAGGTAGCAGAGCCCAGGGGTTAGAGGATGGACTCTAGTACAATCCTGCTGCTACCACTGACTCACTGCCTGACCTTGAGAAATTTACTGAACCTCTTGGGGACTCAGTTCTTCCATCTGTCAAATGCAAATAATACTGTCCCTACTTCATAGTATTGTTAAGAGGATTAAATTAGTTATTACATATGAAGCTATAGTTTTTCCAGTAGTCTTCACATGTACAGATGTGAGAGTTGGAACATAAAGAAGGCTGAACACCAAAGTACTGATGCTTTTGAACTGTAGTGCTGGAGAAGACTCTTTGAGAGTCCCCTGGACTTCGAGGAGATCAAACCAGGTCATCCTAAAGGGAATCAACCCTGAATGTTCAACTTCAGGGTTCAGTGGACATGTGACCTTATATCCCCAGTTTTATCTTTCTGCCACCTCCTCCAGGCTGTCTTCCTGGTTCCCCTTACCTCAGCTGAACAGGCCTGAACTTCTGCCATGGTTTTCGGGGATGAAATGACCACTCACTGAGGGGCTACCATGTGCCCCAAACAGTGCCAAAAACTTCCTGTTTGTTAGCTCTGAATGGCAAAACAACCCAAATGGGGAAGCGGGAAGTTTATAAAGGACACAGTTCTGCCCTGAAGGAATGTGAACCTGGTACAGTGCCCCCTCCTACACCTCGCGGCCCTGACCCAGCCAGGTTCCAACTCCTCAGTAATCACAAATACCAACAGGGAGACTTTATCACATTCCCTACTTTCTGTCCTCTGATCTGCGGGGTCAGGCCGGGCATATAATTGATTGACTGGTGATGGACATGCACGGCAAGCCAATAATCAACCTGACTTCTCAGGTTTAGGCTAATAGCTTCACCTACCTCAAGGTATCCCCTGGCCAAGGTCTGGCGATTCTCAGGGTGCTCACCGCCACCCCCTTCGCCCCCCGCAATAGGCCATTCTCTTACACATTCATCTCCCTAGTTTTGGGCACCACTAACAGGCCTTGATCATGATGGCCTGTGTGGCACCTGAGCCTACAGGGGTCATTATTTATGTGTACACATGCTTAGGCATCTCCCAGGTTTCCCAGGGGGTGCTAGTGGTAAAGAACCCGCCTGCCAATGCAGGTTAGATGTAAGAGATGCACGTTCAATCCCTGAGTTGGGAAATCCCCTGGAGAAGTAAATTGCAGCCCACTCCAGGATTCTTGCCTGGAAAGTCCCATGGACAGAGGGATCCTGACAGGCTACAGTCCATGGGGTTGCACAGAGCCGGACACGACTGAGGCGACTTAGTATGCATGCATGCTTAGGCAGTCAGAGTACACACCTATGAGTTTCTGTGTGCGTTTGTCTCTGAGGGTGTCTGTTTATCCATCTGTGTGGATTTGGGTATAAAACTGTGACTCCTTCCTCATCCTTCCCTCTGGTGTGTTCCCTCCCCAGCCCACTGGGCTGCCCTGGTAGGAACTGGGTGCACACACAGCCACCACCATCCTAGCACACTGGGGTGGCTCCTGGTTACCTCTTAACGCCTGCGTCTGCCCTGGGTTGTGAGCGCAGGGAGCAGGACCTCACTGTACTCACCTCTAGATTCTCAGAGCTTGGGGTCCTTCTGGTGTATAATGGACCCCCGATAACTGTTGTTTAATTGAAATGAGATGTCTGTGTGTGCCTGCTGGCTTCTACCGTGGACAAAACCAGAAGGACTGGGCACTCTCCATATGCTTTCTTTCTCCTGCCAAGCAATTCAACAAATGTTTGCTGAGTGGGGGCCAATTCTGAGCCAGCCCTGGGAGTGGGCTCCAGGGACACACAGGAGCCTGTGACCTGATCTCTGCCCTTGGGCAGCTCCCAGGCAGTGTTCACACAGGCATACTCATGTTTGCATCTAGATGCATTTATTTGTCCACTTATTCGCTGTCTCCCCCAGTCAGATTAGAAGCTCTGTGATAAGAGGGGTCTTATCTGTCTTGGCTGCCCCAGGATTTCTAACTCAGTCCCTGGCATGGAGTAGAAGTATTCTATAAATACTGTTGGACAAATGAGTGAGGGGCCCTGGTGGGCCGGGGTTCTGTGGCTCCTATCACACACAGGAAGCAGAGTGTTGCCTGGTCTAAGGATGAGTCCGGTGCTGCCACACCAACTCTGGGCCTCTCTGGGGGCTCTTATGCAAACAGAAAGCCGGGCCAGATCCTGGTCTGTGGTTTCATGTCCCACCCTGCCACCTCCTGCCCAAACCCTCCCCGGCCAGGCTGAGGGTCAGACATACAGCCAGAAAATTACCCTGCTGGCCTCGAGTGCATCCACTCAGGAAGACAAGACCCTCCAAGCTGAGTATGATCTTAGAGATGATCAGATTCATCGCCTTCATGAGAAAGAGACTGAAAGTCAGAGTAGGCCCATGAGGCAGAGCTGGGATTTATCTACCATATCTTCCCTAGCCCAGGGCCTGGCCCCAGACCAGCCTTGAGTCCACACCTGTTGATCTTTTCACCTTCTGGAAAAAAGGACAGGACAAGAACCCAAGAAAGTAGGAAGGGTTTGCATTTGGCATCTCACATAGCCTAGCACCTTTGCTCACTCCCTTAGCCAGGAGTACCCTAAGGTCTTTTCAAGTCATTCCCCAAAATCTCCATCCAGAATTCCTCTGTACCTTACTGCTGGAGGGGCTTCCCTGGTGGTTCAGATGGTAAAGAATCCACCTGCATTGCAGGAGACCCAGGTTCGATCGCTTGGTCAGGAAGATCCCCTGGAGAAAGGAATGGCTACCCACTCCAGTATTCTTGCCTGGAGAATCCCATTAACAGAGGAGCCTGGCAGGCTACAGCCCATGGGGTCACAAAGAGTTGGACACAACTGAGCGACTAAGCACTTTTACTGCTGGAAAACAATCTTCTGTTCCGATTGACTCATGTTCGCACTAGGTAACATACAGGTCTTGGTTTCTTTATCAATTATAGGCAGCTGTTGAAATCAATCAGTCTCCCCAACGTTTCACCATCAAGAAGCCTTGTTAGTGTCCCCTGTCTGCAAAGCTCTCTGTTTGAGAGACACTGCTGTCACCACGCGCTGGTGTCCAAGGCCAGTCACGTACTGAGCAGGTGCAATTTGGCCAGTGACCACATGCCGTCTGATGCTGGTGGCAGCATCTTGTCCACCAACCATGACCTAGAAATTCCTATGATGTCACCTACAACCAATCAGGGCTTCTGATTAGCGCACACTAACCTGGAAGATCACATAGAGTTAATTTAATTCTAATTAACAGCAGAAGAAAAGCCTTGGTGTTTTAGTGAGCTTCATCCTAGGTAATGGAAAATTGCCTGTAGGCTTTGTAAAATGTTCAGAATCGCTCCTGGCAACCTGCTGCAGCTTCTGTATGTGTCTAGTTGGGAACCAGCGTCTGGATCATCTCTAAGGACCCTGTAGCTCTGCCTCTCAGAGCATCTTGTTGCCTGCAGTAGGGGGTCTTAACCCGAAGAAGTGAGGAATGATGGGAGTGCAGGCCCAGAGTAGGGAGCCCTCCTGGAATCTAAGAATCACACCAACTGAGAGGCCACCAATGCTCCTAATGCAAGGCCTGGGGTTGGTCACTTATCCTGCCTCTGCCCTGGGCTGTAAGCTCAGGGAGCCAGGATCTCATTGTATTCACACCTGGATTCTCAGTGGGGTGCTAGCTCCTTGTGCCAGAACTGGAAAAGATGTTGCAAATCGCTTGGTTTGGCTGCCTTGTTTTCCATGTGAGGAAACTGAGGCCAAGGGAGGGAAAGCGACTTGCCCAAGGTCACACGGCCAACGCTGGGAGGGATGGCTTTGGAACTCGAATCTCCTGGCTCTCATTTCAGCACAGTATGCAAAGAGCCCAGATGTGGTGAAACGCGGGGGTAGCCTGTGCTGCCCTTGCTCACTACTATTGACAGCACGCTCACCACCTAGGCACAGAGCAACCAGGGGACATGGCCCTGACCTTGAGGAAAGGCCACCTGCCAAGCTGAGACATTTGCTCTTTCTCAACACCTGGAAGTTGGTATCTGGGTGTTTCTTGTGTTGTTACCTATCCCCATTACACTTGCAGAGCCCACTCCCAGCACCCCCTCCCTCCGCCCAGGAAAGGGCAGCCCTCCACCCACCAGAGAGGCAGGCTCCCCGGGTTCCAGCTCCTGTAGGGGGAAGCCTTCCTGTCCTGCTAGGTGTCTGCACTCCGCAAATGGAGGATGGGTGAGAATTCTTCCTCCAATCCAGAGTCCTGTTAGTTATAGATGCAGCCTAGGCTATTAACACCTTGAGCTTGATTTGAAAGAGCGGCTGGCTGAATGGAAGCCCCCAAGCTGGTCCCACTGCAGAGTTGCAGATCTCCTCCCTGCCTTCCACCTGCCTCCTTGTGCAACGTGGCAGCAGGGGCTGGGACCCCGGTGGGTAATGAGTTATGTGTTCTATTACATTTGTTTCAAATACTGTTTATGGAATTTTCGCTCCTGCAATACACTGCTTTGTAGTTCAGCCCTATTTGGGAAAATTCATCAACAGCTGGGCTTCTTGTGTTGATCATCCATTTTCCTTGCAGTGGGCAGGAGGTTAACGAGTACTTCTTGGAGTGAAAGGAGGAGAAGGAGGGAAAGTGGTTGACCCTCCCTCACACAAAAGGGGTAGGCAGTTGTGCAAGTTCACCTCAGGGTCCCCTTCAAAATGTTCTGTTGGTAGGAGGCAGTGTGAATGGGGTGAACTGGGTTCCCTAGGTCCAGGCCAAAGGGGTGGGCATGCTCTGCAGGCCCATGGAGCTCAATAGAGAGGACTCAGGAGAGGAAGCCAGGGAAGTCAGCTTGGCCCCCAGGTCTTCTTGCTAGAGGAGTAGGGATAGTTTAGGCAAGAAAGGGCCCTGGACCTGGGGTCAGAGTATGTGGGTTTCAGTGAGGCAAAGACACCGGCTCACGGTGACCCAGCCTCATCCGTTTACCCATTCAGTGCTCAACTACCTTTTTGGCCATGCCATGTGGCATGCTGGATCTAGTTCCCTGACCAGGGATTGAACCCATGCCCCCTGCAGTGGAAGCCTAGAGTCCTAACCACTGGACTTGCAGGGAAGTCCTCTCAAACACTTGTCGAGCATCTACCATAGATCAGATGTGGTGACAGGCCATGAACCATTAGCCATCACACTAAATTCAATGCGACCTAAGAGGGGGGACTTCGAAGGAGGCTATGGCTACCAACTCCAGGATTCTTGCCTGGAGAATCTCATGGACAGAGAAACCTGGGGGGCTACAGTCCATGGGGTCACAAAGAGGAGGACACGACTGAGTGACTAAGCACACAGCCCAAGGGGACTCTCAGCTCCCATATTCTCTAACTTTCCCTTGTCTTCCCACTTCAAGAGCAGGTGTCTGTTACCTGCTCCTTGGTGGCACTTATCACAATTGTGATGAATTAAAATCAGCTCTCATTCTACTAGAATTCTCATCCTCACTGTAAGTCCCATGAGTGTGAAGACTCGGTCTGTTTTCCTAAGCCCTGTGGCCTCGGTCCTGGCATGGTACCTTGATCATAGTCAGTGCTCATTGCATATGGATCAAATTAATTCACTCATTCAGGAAATGTTCTGGAAGCGCTAGAGCATGTCTGACACCGAGCTAGGCCAGAGGATACTAGGTGAGCAAAACAGAGCATGTCCTTACTCTCATGGGGCTTCCCAGGTGGCACTGGTGGTAAAGAACACACCTGCTAGTGCAGGAGATGTTAGAGATGTGGGTTCGATCCCTGGGTCAGGAAGATCCCCTGGAGGAGGGCATGGCAGCCCCCTCCAGTATTCTTGCCTGGAGAATCCTTCGGACAGAGGAGCTTGGTGGGCTACAGTCCATAGGGTCGTACAGAGTCAGACGCGACTGAAGTGACTTGGCATGCACTACTCTCATGGAGTTTACCCTTTAGTGGGGGAGCAGGGTGAGGCATATGATGAGGCTGTGGCAGGAGAAGCTGCAGGCTAGGTCCCTCCCTACTTCCAGATGTTCTACAGTGGCCTCCCCAATCCTCTGGTTTCTCCTGTTTCCCTGTCTCCCCACTCTTACTAGAGCTTCAGGGTCACCCACTAGGCTGATTTGGTGTCCAAAGTCACACCAATACCAGAAGCACACATGTGGAATGCACTTCAAATTTTGGCACCAGGGACCTGTTTTGTGGAAGACAATTTTTCTACGGATGGCAGGATGGGGTGGGGGGATGGTTCAGGCAGTAATGCCAGTGATGGGGAGCAGCAGCTAAAGCTTTACTGGCTCAGCCGCTGCTCACCTCCAGCTGTGCAGCCCGGTTCCTAACAGGCCTCAGAATGGTACCCATCCTTGGCCCTGGGGTTTGGGGACCCCTGGTTTACAGAGCCTCTTGCCAGGCAAGCATCTGCTGTTTGCCAAGCAGAGTGCCAGCCCTGGGATGCTGCACCCCCCTCTCCTCACCCTTCTCGGTCATCCCCACTCCTAGCTTGAAGGGCTCAGGCAGTGGGACTCCCAGGTGGGGAGACTTGTGATTTTCCAGGGAGAAAGAGTGACACGAGGTCCATAAGGCAAAGAGAGAACAGCTTGGACTGAACACCAGCCACAGAGGCCCTTCCAATGCAGAGCAAACCTCATTGGACCTAATTAGTGTGTAACTGATAAAGCAGCAACTGACAGCCAATGTACGCTGGGGAAGAGAGACTCTGCATAAGGCATGAGGAGCAGAGGGCCAGAGAAATGAGAGGGGGAGAGGGATGGAGGCCTCTTGTTACACCCATTCCCATTCCTGTTTCCCTATGCCAAGCAGATAACGCAGAGGGCCTATCTGAGTTATTCTATCTGGCCCCCCGGGGGATAGTTGGAGAGAGGCTGAAGATTAGGCCTGGAAACCCTATATCTGTCCAACATGAGTAGGCTATCAGTGATCTGAGGCTGCTCTGTACAGTTGTTCAGGCTGTGCACTGCACAACCCTCAGGAGCCACTCAAATGGCAGCCACTATAGCTTGTATATTTATTACATCAGTTTTTTGGCAGATGCCAATAGATTGTCTTGATAAAAGGGTGTTTCATTTTCTAATTTGCATAAATATGCTACATAACTGACCCCTCAGGTCTCCCTAGAGGAGCACAGACACCTTGTGTTCCCAAACAGATACAAAGACACTTCAGGAAGACTTGAGACACAGTGAGTGTGGCCAAAAGAGGATATTTAGAGTCAAGTTCAGGCTATGTTCACTTGCTGGCTGCAGGATCTGGGATCCTCCTGGAGACTCAACTGGCAAAACCAAGTTTCTCTTCTCTCTGTTGATGCCTTTGTCCTATCTATAGCCCTTTCCTCTTCTCCAACTATTCCCTCTCGTGAGCTCCAAGAAGGCATCACAGGCTGATAAGAGCTTATCAAACACTCTTGAGAGGTATTTGTATCTTATCAGGAGATTCTCAAATCTAAAATTCCTGGGAAAGTTCTTGCACAAAGGTATATGCATAGTGGGAAGGACCTGAAGAAGAGGGAGCAGGGACTCTGGTCCTTACCCCTGTCCACGCCCCTTCACGCCTATAGACAGGATGAGCCACTGGCTTAGGACAGACTGACCGATCCCCAGTGCTGGAGACAGGAGGAAGGAGACTCAGATTTTTAACCAACCCCTTGGTGCCAGCCTGTGCTAGGCACTAACAGACTCGCAGGGAAGGAATGACCTTCCTAGAGAGAGAACCATCCTAGAGAGAGGGCAAATTGAGGCTAGAGAGGTCACTTGCTCTTAGTCATGCTGGGGAAAAGGGGCCAACTGACTCCACAGCCCAGTCTCTTTCCTCTAGACCTGGCCACCTTGCCTGCAAATGGGGTGGCAATGTGACAGGGACCCCAATGTCCCGAGCACCTACCATATGCCAGGCCCTGTCCTAGGTGCTTTTCTACAGATTTGTTGTTAAATGTATGCTGACAGTGGAGGCAAGAATGGCTGTGAGGGACTTACGGTGGGAGCTCTTAGGGGGAATTTGTATCGTATGTTAGGAGGCTCCTGAAGTCCAAAAGCCTTCAAGGCATGGACCTGCCTGGTGGTCCATGATCCCAAAGCAGGGGCTCTGGGGATCAATCCCTGGTCAGGGAACTAGATCCCACACTCTGCAACTAATTGTCACATGCCGCAACTAAGACCCATGCAGCCAAATAAATAAATATTAAAAAAAAAAAAACAGAAGCCTTCAAGGCTTGATGGAGCCAAGCTAAGGTGGAATAACAGGTAGTGGGAGTGAGAGTCAGACTGGTGACTATGCCAAGATCCATCAAATAGCATACATTTTCTGAAAGAGAGAAAGCTGGTTACAGGGATGCTGCCGCTGCTGCTGCTGCTGATGCCTGGGGATGCTCGCAACATCACACACAGGCCTCAGCTCTTAGTTAAGAGAAAGGAGCTTCCTACGACAGCCTCTCTTTCCTGCTCCTGTTCTCCCAGGACTGAGCCCTGTCAAGCACTCTGGAACTTCCTGAGGGCCTGGGAATGGGGGTGATTTTGGCCACAGATGATCAAGTCATCTCTTACTGGCCTTCTGGGTCCAACTCCTTCTGTGGACAGAGGCAGGAAAAGTCCCTGCAAAGCTGGCCAGAATTTTCGGGACTTCCTGGACAAACACTGACAGCATATGGCCCCAACTGCTCTGCATTAGGTTTCATGATTTCCTTGCTGCTGCTGCTAAGTCGCTTCAGTCGTGTCCGACTCTGTGTGATCCCATAGACGGCAGCCCACCAGGCTCCCCCGTCCCTGGGATTCTTCAACCAAGAGCACTGCAAAAAACATTGCCTCTAAACTGCTGGGAAATCCCATGCTGGTGGGGACAGGGGTCTTCACGAGCATTTAGAGTGTGTGAGCGCAATGTGGAGGGGCAGAGGCACAAGATGAGCCTGTAACACGGGAGGGGTGTGGTGGGAGCCTCCCCGTTACATCCAGATGTTCTGCAGCTGCTTCTGGTGAGCCTGTGTGCATGTGCGCCTTGTTGCTCCATCCCTCAGTCGTGCCCGGCTCTGTGTGACCCCGTGGACCGCAGCACGCTGGGCTTCCCTGTCCTTCACCATCTCCTGGAGTTTGCTTAGACTCACGTCCATCGAGTCAGCGATGCCAACCAGCCATCTCATCCTCTGTCGTCCCCTTCTCCTCCTGCCTTCAATCTTTCCCAGCATCAGGGTCTTTTCCAATGAGTCAGCTCTTTGCATCAAGTGGCCAAAGTACTGGAGCTTCAGCTTTATCATCAGTCCTTCCAATAAATATTCAGGGTTGATTTCCTTTAGGATTGACTGGTTTGATCTCCTTGCTGTCCAAGGGACTCTTAAGAGTCTTTCCTATACCACAGTTTGAGGGCATTAACTCTTCAGTGTGCAGCCTTTTTTTATTGTCCATCTCTCACATCCATACATGACTACTGGAAAAAACTACTTCGACTATATGAACCTTTGTAGGCAAAGTGATGTCTCTGCTTTTAAATATGCTATCTAGGTTTGTCATTCCTTTTCTTCCAAGGAGCAAGCATCCTTTCATTTCAAGGCTGTAGTCACCATCCACAGTGATTTTATAGCCCCCCAAAATAAAGTCTGTCACCGTTTCCATTGTTTCCCCATCTATTTGCCATGAGGTGATGGGACTGGATGCCATGATCTTCATTTCTTGAATGTTGAGTCTTAAGCCAACTTTTCCCACTCTCTTCTTTCACCTTCATCAAAAGGCTCTTTAATTCCTCTTTGCTGTCTGCCATAAGGGTAGTGATATGTGTGTGCAAACAGTGGTAAACACTCCTGATATGTGTGATGTAAATAATACTCGTGGGCCCTATGCATATCAGTTGTACAGATGCATTGCCTGTGTGGAAGAGCAGGTTAGGGATGGGATTTTTGGCTTATCGTCCCAGTGCCTTGGTTTGAATGGCAGCTTATAGGCTCCCCTCCCCACAATTGCATGGTCTATGCAGTGTGTGACTCTGGTGGGGTGTGTCCTGTGTCAGCAGCATGACAGTTGTGAGGTAAGCTTAGCACCGGATGCAGGACACTTGGGCTGATCCCGGTCATAGAGCCTCGGGGGGATTTGATCACAGGGGCTTAGAGAATGGTGTGCACAGCATGGACATGCTGGGTTCACATTGTAGGCTTGAATACACGGGGTATGTGCGCATCTGTACTGCAGAACCCAGCTCCTCGGAGGGGGCGGCTGGGAGGATTGGGCCCGGGGCCGGGGCCTCTAGAACCACAGGCCAGCTATACTGACAGTGGGACAGAGGGTTCTGCAGGGGCTGGTGGGGGAGTTTACTAGGGTCCAGGCAGAGTGTGGCACATTCATGACTCATGGGATGCTTCTAAAGGACCTGGGATCTTATCCAAAGAGATTTACTGACCATTCTCTGTGCGGGCCTGGGAGTGAATTGGGGTTAGGAGACTGGCAGGATGGGGGAAAGGAATGAATCAGACAGACCTGCCCCAGCAGCTGTCTGGTAGAGAGGACAGTCTCATCCACAGTGCGCCCTAGAGTGGGTATGCTGGTGTCCTCTGGGAAGGTGGTGTCCCACAGGAAGAAAGCAAAGAGGCTTTATGAGGGGATGGCAGCCGAGCTGAACACAGCAGAATTCAGCCAGGAGGATAGAGAGCAAGGGCATTCCAGAGAAAGGACAGATTGAAAAAAGGTATAGAGGAGACACTGTACATGGGAGGTGGGTGGGTCTCTAAGGTAAGGCAATCCATTTGGATTTCCTGGAGCACCAAACCTGAAGGGTAGCGGTGGGACGGGAGCCTGAAGGTTAGACTGTCCCAGCTGGGAAGGCTCCAAACTTTACCCTAAAGACAAAGGCAGGCGCTGGCTTCAGCAACACATAAATTGGAATTGGAATGATACACAAAGGATTAGCATAGCCCCCACACAAAGATGACACCAAATTCGTGAAGTGGTTGTATTTTTCTGTAAATGGAAAACCCTAAAGACAACACACAAAAACTACTAGAACCAATAAATGAACACAGCAAGGTAGCAGGATACAAGATTAACATATAGAAATCAATTGCATTTCTTTACACTCAAAACAAACTATCAGAAAGGGAATGTAAACAAATAATCCCTCTTAAAACTGCATCAAAAATACATAGAAATAAACCTGCAAATAGATTCATCAGTACCATCTTTCTAGATTCCATATGCATGCGTTAATTGCTGGGCAGCAATGGAGATACTGACATAGACAACAGACTTGGGGACACAGTGGGGGAAGGAGAGAGTGGGACAACTTGAGCGAACAGCATGGAAACATATACATTACCATATGTAAAACAGACGGCAAGTGAGAATTCTGTGTAAAACAGGGAGCTCGACCCAGTGTTCTGTGACAACCTAGAGGGGTGGGATAGATAGGCAGATGGGAGGGGGATTCAGGAGGGAGGGGACATATGTACATCTGTGCCTGATGCGTGTTGATGGGTGCCAGAGGCCAACACAATTTTGTGGAGCAATTGTCTTCTAATAATTGTATTTTGTCCTATCGGGTGGAGAGGGAGGTGGGAGGGGGGATCGGGATGGGGAATACATGTATATCCATGGCTGACTCATGTCAATGTATGACAAAAACCACTACAATATTGTAAAGTAATTAGCCTCCAACTAATAAAAAAATATATATATATACTTCTCCATATTATACAATTATAACCTTTGATAACTAAGAAAAGAAATAAACCTCAGCAAGGTGAAAGACTTGTATGCTGAGAACTACAAAACATTAATAAAAGAAACTGAAGATGACTCAAAGAAAGGGAAAGATAGCCCACGCTCTTGGACTGGAAGAATTAATATTGTTTAAATGGCCACACTACCCAAAGCAATCTGCAGATTTGATGTGCTCCCCATCAAATTTTTGTGACTTTTTTTTTTTTTTTTTTAACAGAACTAGAAAACATAGTCATAAAATTTATACGGAACCATAATAGATGCAGAATTGTCAAAGCAATCCTGAGGAAAAAGAACAAAGCAAGAGGCATAACTCTCCTGGACTTCAGACAATACTACCAAGCTATAATAATCAAAACAGTGTGGTCTTGGCACAAAAACAGACATATAGAACAATGGAACAGAATAGAGAGCCCAGAAATAAAAGCACACACCTATGGAAAATTAATTTTTGATAAAGGAGGCAAGAATATACAATAAGGGAGAGACAGTCTCTTCAAGTGCAGTTGGAAAAGTTGAACCACCACATGTGAATCAATGAAGTTAGAACATGCCTTTACACCATACACAAAAGTAAACTCTAAAAGGCTTAAAGACTTAAATAAGAAAAAGCACCATAAAGCTCCTAAAAGCATAGGCAAAGCATTCTCTGACATAAATCATACCAATGTTTTCTTAGATCAGTCTCTCAAGACAATATAAATAAAAGCAAAAACAAACAAATGGGACCTAAACAAATTTATAAGTTTTTGCACAGCAATGGAAAACATAAACAAAATGAAAAGACAAGTCATGAACTGGGGGAAAATGTTTGCAAATGATGTGACCAATAAGGGTTTAATTTCCAAAATACAAACAATTCATACAATTCAATAATAACAAAACCCAACCTGATCAAAAAATAGGCAGAAGAGCTAATAGACATTTTTCCAAAGAAGACATACAAATGGCCAATGGGCACACAAAAAGATGTTCATCGTTGCTAATTATTACAGAAATGCAAATCAAAACTACAATGAGGTACTGCTTCACACTGGTCAGAATAGCCATCATTAAAAAGTCTACAAATAATAAATACTGGAGAGAGTATGGAGAAAGGGAACCATTTTACACTGTTGGTGGAAACGTAAGTTGGTGCAGCCGCCATGGAAAATAGCATGGAGGTTTCACAAAAAACTAAAAATAGAGTTGCCACATGAGCCAACATTTCTACTCCTGGGCATATACCCAGACAAAACTACAATTCAAAAGTTATATGCACCCCTATGTTCATAGCAGCACTATTTACAATAGCCAAGACATGGAAATAACATAAATGTCCATCTACAGATGAATGGATAAGATGTGGTTGTGTAAACATATAATGGAATATTACCCAGCTATTAAAAAGAATGAAATAACATCATTTGTAGCAACATGGATGAGCCTAGAGAGCATCATACTAAGTGAAACAGGTCAGAAAGAGAAAGACAAATACCATATGATATTACTTATATGTGGAATCTAAATATGACACAAATGAATGTTTCTATGAAGCAAAAACAGACTCAATGACAGAGAGAACAGAGAGAACCCCTTTGTGGTTGTCAAGGGGGCGGGGTAAGGGAAGGAAGGATTGGGAGTTTGGGAACAGCAGATGCCAACTATTATATGTAGGATGGATAAACAACAAGGTCCCACTGTACAGCACAGGAAACTACATTCACTATCCTATGTAAACCATAATGGAAAAGAATATGAAAAAAATATACACACACACATATGTATGTGTACAACTGAGTCACTTTGCTATAAGCAGAAATTAACACAACATTATAAGTCAACTATACTTCAATAAAGGTTTTTTAAAATTTAAAAACTAGACAAAGGCAGGTCCCCAAGAGCAGGCAAGTGCCTCAGTGTTCCAACCTATTTTTGGAATACCCCTCCCCTGAAGGCAGAAATCTGGTCTACTCGCTTCTGTTGAAGAGAGGTTGAGAGTCCAGGCTCAGGCAAAATCCCATGGCTTATTGATTGTGGAAGCAATTTTTTAAAAGTTACAGAATGCATGCAAGAAAGGTAAAGCTGAAGCCTGAGAGGCTTCTACTGGTGAACAAAAAGAAATGGAGGTGGGAAAGGGTGCCTCTACTGTTCATTCCCTGGGTGGGGAAGATTCTCTGGAGGAGGGCATGGCAACCACACTCCAGTGTTCTTGCCTGGAGAATCCCATGGAGGGAGGAGCCTGGCGGGCTACAGTCCACCGTGTCACAAAGAGTTGGACACGGCTGAAGCTACTTAGCACACACGTGTGCACATGCTGTCCGTCCTTTCCATCCCCCAACTCTATAAATTATTCAAGTCTTTATAACGCTGCTTTCCTCTGGATTTTTCTGGGCCCCGGAGGTGTCTCAGACAAGTTCTCATAGAATTCACCACTACACATAACATGGGTCTGGGATGTGCTCCTCTTTTAAGAACTTGAGGCCTCAGGGAGGCGGGTTTGATGGGAGCTCAGTTTAGACCTCTTTGCAGGAAGGGATAGGTGGCTTCCAGCTTTGGGCAGAGGCTGTCTGGGGTTAAGGCCAGAGGGAAAAGAAGGCAGTGAGGCCTCAGAGGGAGACAGGGCAGGAGAGGTTCATCCTGGCAGCATTTGTCTGGGGAGTGGCTGGGTCTTGGGTTTGAGAGCTGAGATGCTCAGAGCTATGTAACCTTGCATGACTGTGTCCTTGTGTGTAAAATGGCAACAGTGGCATTTAACCTCAGAGGGCTGAGGGGACACCTGTGGTGATGGATGCGAGAGTGTGTTGTAGTGGAAGAACTGTGAAACAGATGAGTGTCATGGTGATGACTGGGTGCTCCATCCACACCATCGCCTGGGAAATTAACACTTCCGCTCAGCTCCTTGACAGATGCCTGGTTGCCCTATAGTGGCTTTTTTCAAAATCATTTATCTATTTGCTTATTTTTGGCTATGCTGGGTCTTTGTTGCTGCACGCAAGTTTTCTCTGGCTGCAGTGAGCAGGGGCTACTCTCTAGCTGCGGTGCATGGGTTTGCTTCTCATTGCAACTTTTCTTGTTGTGGAGCACAGGCTCTAGGGCACCTGGGTTTCAGTAGGTGTGCACGGGCTCCAGAGCACTGGCTCAATAGCTGTGGCTCGTGGGTTTAGTGGCCCTGATGCATGTGGGATCTTCAGGATCAAATCCATGTCTTCTGCACTGGCAGGGGGATTCTTTACCACGGAGCCGCCAGGGGAGCCCTGCCCTAGAGTCTGACGCCGCTTCCTAACTGGGCTCGCGTGGCTGGAGCAGCCTGTGGCCCTGGTTCAGGTTCCCTCCTAGCGAGGGGTAGTGACAGTGACTCTGGCTTTGCCCACAGGAGAGGCAGATCAGTGGCAGAAGGCTGATCAAGCCAGTGGGCTCTGGAACTTTACTAAGTTCAGGTTCTGGCTCTGACACTTCTGGGACCTTGGGCAACTTCTTTTTTTCAGCATTATTGGGGGTAAAATGAACAAACTTTTTGCAAGTCATTCACCAGCCTGTGTCTCAGTTTCCCTATCTGCAAAAATGGGATTACAATAGTACTTTCTTCTGAGGGTAGGGGTGATGATTAAGTAAATTAACACACATAGTGTTCTTAGGATAGTGCCTGGCCCAGAGGAATTGGTATAAAAGCTCTAGGCATTTTGATTGTTACATGCAGCTGAATATGAACCCTAAGCCCACTGCAAATGGGAGGAAAGAAACTTAAGATTGGGCTTCCCTGGTGGTCCAGTGGTTGAAACTCTGCCTGCCAATGCAGGGGACATGGGTTGCATCCCCGGTCCGGGAAGATTGTACGTGCCGAGGAACTGCTACGCTCAAGTACCGCAACTACTGCGCCTGCATGCCTAGAGCCTGTGCTCCACAAGAGGAGCTGCTACAATGAGAAGCTCTCACACCGCAAGCAGGGAAAATCTGCGTGTAGCAACCAAGACCCAGCACAGCTAAAAATAAAAGTTAATTGATTAAAAAAAAGAAATGCAAGATTTACCTGCTCTGTGCCACTTTGGTATTGCTTGCCCTGTTTCACCCTCATACCATCCTAGAAGGTGCTCTATGCATGGGGTGAGCAGAGGGAGGCTCAAGAGCTGGTCCTGCTGGCGAGCAGGTGACCCAGTTGGCGAGCATCAGGGCTGAGATTCAGACCCAGGTTCCCTGACTCAGAGCCCATGCTTTCCCTACTCGGCTAGCAGCCTCCACTGAAGGACCACGGGAGTGATGGGAACCAGCATCTAGCGGACACCTACGGCGTGCTGGGTCCCTAGACTGTGATGTCACCGTCCCCCCACACAGCGGGTGAAGGTCAGGCACCGCACTTGCTGTCACAGCCCTGCTCCGGACTGTGACTCCGTCCTGCCGGGCTGAGCCGCGGTGCTCACCTGGCCGGGCCCAGCCTGCTCAGCGCCCACTCTCTCCTTTGCTTTCCCTATGCCCCTGCTCCCCCGGGCCATCTTTGTCAAAGGCAGAGACGCTGGGGACTCACTCCCCTGGGCCTGTCTCAGGGAATTCATACTCAGAACTTTTAGGAGACGAGAGAACAATTATTTAGTAGTGTTTTTGGAGAGAACTTTTGAGTTTTGTTTTTCATTTACTCCCAATATTAGTCTATTAGCCCCACCTTAAAGTAATTTATTCAAGACATTTTTTTCCACATCTTTCATTTTCCAGACATAATCACATCTCTGGCAGGAATCCCTTCCCCTCCTGGGGTCCATAATTACTCCTGCAGATGGATTATTGGTGCTAAACGACTTAGCGAGGAGATGGCTGGGGAGCGGCCAGGCTGGGTGGGGCTTTGGAGCTTCAGAGCAGGGGAAGCAGGAGGGGAGTGGCTTCTCCTTTGTTCCAGACCCGAAGGCTTAGGGAGGGTGTTAGTGTGGGCTTCCCTCACAGCTCAACTGGTAAAGAATCTGCCTGCAATGCAGGCGATCCTGGTTCGATTCCTGGGTCAGGAAGATCCGCTGTAGAAGGGATAGGCTACCCACTCCAGTATTCTTGGGCTTCTCCTGTGGCTCAGCTGGTAAAGAATCCATCCGCAGTGTGGGAGATCTAGGTTCAATCCCTGATCCCTGGGTTGGGAAGTTCCCCTGGTTGGATTCCTGGGTCAGGAAGATCTGCTGGAGAAGGAAAAGGCACTCCAGTATTCTGGCCTGGAGAATTCCATGGATACAGGCCATGGGGTTGCAAAGAGTCAGACAGGACTGAGTGACTTTCACTTTCACTTCTGGATTGCTTCCAGCCTTCTCAACAATGTGTCTCATCTCAGATTTACCCCAGACCAAGGACACCAGGCACAGGCTTTGTGCTCCAGTTTGCGGAAGACGAAGTTAAGGCACAGAGATGTTAAGGTCCTTGGGAAGAGCCAAACAGCAAGGAGGTGGAGCCAGGCTGGGAGCCAGGTCTCAGCCCCCGTTGGTCTCCGCTCAGCACTGACTTCCCCCTTCCCGCACCACTGTCCTGAGGCGAGCCTGGCCTTAGAGCCATGAGCCTGGGTTCTAGGCCCAGCTCGAGGTTCTCACAGGCCAGGTCTCATAACTGCTCTGAACTTGGGTTTCCTCATCCGTGAGATACAGCCCACCATACTGGCCTTGCTTTCCGCACAGGAGAGCCGTGAGGATTAAAAGCTTAGGTGGGACAGCTAGCTGGGTAAACTGTAAAGTGCTGCCCCACAGGAAGGGAGGGGTACTGAAGGTGCCAGCCATTTGCCCTTGACGACAAAGGGCAGGAAGTCACTAGGCCCCAGCTAAGAAATAAAGTGGCTGGGCTTGTCCCACATCCTGGGAAAAGGCCTGAGGACGCATCAAAGCTAATTAGTTACCACAGATCCATAGCCCTCTCCTCTCCAGATAACTTTCCGTTGCGGTTCAAAGTGCAGGTTCTGAGTTCAAACAGTTATAGACTCAACTCCTGGAGGCCTCTGACCAACTAGAAAAGTTGCTTCAGCTCTCTGAGACTCAGTTTTTTCATCTGCAAAATGGGGATCCTAACATCCCCTACCTATAGGGTTGCTGTAAAGATTAAATAAAATGATGTATGAAAAACAAGAGAGCCTGGCCTGGGCCCGCCACACTTCCTCAGTGCTCCAAATGTGGGCCACTATCACCCCACCTGGCCATCCACTTCCTCCAGACCTTTCGGGGAAGCTCCTCTGACTCATGGCCCAGCCACACCCACTCTCCGGAGTCTGCGGGGTGGCCAGGAGTGGGAGCTGGCAGGGGAAGAAACCTCAACCCCGTCAGAAGTGGAAGTGTTAGTTGCTTAGTCATGTCTGATTCTTTGCAATCCTATGGACTGTAGCCTGCCGGGATCCTCTGTCCATGGAATTCTCCAGGCAAGAAGTGGGTAGCCATTCCCTTCTCCAGAGACTTGGACAAAAGGAAAACTGGGAGTGTTTAAGGCCTGTTCAGGGACGCCTCAGACCGCCCCAATAGCTTCTACTGCACTGAGAGAGTTGCAGGCAGCAGGCCTGAGGCCCAAGTCCCAGGTCCGGACCACAGTCCTAGGGCAGTGATGAAGACATGAGGAGCACGGCAGGGATAAGGTGCTGTGACATGGGGACCGTTTATTTTTTTAGAACAGAAGAGTCAGCAGTTTTCCCTAATAAGGCCACAAACCATGGAGTCCCAGAGGGGGAAGGTTGGACTCAGCCTTTATGACATAAAACTAGCTTTCTCTATTTTGCTCTGTGGATTAATTGCCAACATGATTTAACATGCTGGCGACACCCCCATCCCTCCCTGCCCTGGGAGAAATCAGTAGGTGTCTGCTGATTTGGGGACAGCAAACTCATGAGATAGAGGCGAAGGCGGAAAAAGCATAGGATTGGGAGCTATGTCACTTGCTTCACATCCCAGGTCCGCCAGTGATTTGCTGTGTGACCTAAGATAAGTCACGTGCCCTGTCTGGGCCTTAGTTGCCTCCTTTGTAAAATAAGAGGGTGCACTAGGGAAGCACTGAGCGTTCTTTCAACTCTGCCACTATGAAGGCTACTTCCTGTTTTGTGCTCACATGGACCAGGAAGGGTAGGTGTGTTTAACCTATTTAAGAGATGGGAAGCTGGGGCTCAGAGAGGCTGAGTATGTTGCCTAAGGTCACAAAGATACTGAGCAGCAGACTTGTGATTCCAATCCAGACCTGTCTGACCCCACAGTCCATGCCCTTTGCCTCCAGTAAAGAGAAGGAACCTCAACAACTACTTATTGAACATTCAGTACCCGCCAGGCTTTCCCCTAAACATCATGCATGTCTTATCTAATTCAATCCTAAAAATAATTCTAGAACATAATACCATTATTTCCCTTGTTTTATAGATGAAAAAACTAAGGCTTGAGAAGCATAAATAACAGGGCCAAGGCCACTCAGCAGATGACTATGGAGCTAGGGTTTGAGTACTGGACCATATGTGTGTGTGTATGTTTATATTTTTGGATCATTCTACTATTCCCCTGTGCTCTTCTGCTCACATACACATGGCAGCTAGAGGGTAAATTCTTCATCCCCAGCTCAGCATCCAGGAAAACCTTTTAGGGTAGAAATTAGGAAGCTAGTCAACAGTAAGGGGCAGGGGATGAGAAGCTAGTTTCCTAGGCATAGGGCTAATCATCTAGAGACCTCCGTCTGCGAAGAACAAAACAATTACAACAGGAAATGCACACACATTATACACATGTCACCCAGCTCTAATTTTCAGTCAACCTTCTTTTCTGGCCCCATAGCTGCCCTTGCCCCCTAGTTTCAGCTCAGGAGTCATACAAGAGGCAGACACGCACTTCACCCAGCTGGTGGGGGCCGTGCGCGGGGGGGCGGGGGATGGTGACGTCTTTAAAGGACATAGGAAACCTCAGAGGAAAATTCAATCACTGCTCTGCTGATCTGGATTTTTGTAATTCTCACCCCCCTGCTCCTTCACCAGCCTGAGTGGCTGAGGTTTGCATATGACCGACCGACAGCACAGAGAAAGGGGAGAAAAATGGGGAAACGAGTTTGTTCATTTGGGTGATGGAGTGCCCATTCCCCTTGCCAGCATGCAAGGTTCAATAACGGCAGACAGGGCTTCAAAAAATTGCAGCATAAATAGATGAGCCCTTTAAGGTAATAGAAATTCTGTCATCCAGGGGAGAAATATAGGCCTTGGGTCCCAGGGGAGGGGACACCAGGCCCCCCTCCCCCCCTCCCACACTCCCTGTCCCCATTATAGCCTGAGCTGAAACGGACCATCTGTGTGAGGAATGACCAGAAGGTCCCTTATCTCCCAGCCACACGGGTTCGATGGGGGGAGGAGGTCTGGGAAATCAAGTCTTTGTAGCTCTGGCAGTGACCTCACAGGCTGCTCACTCCAGGCACCAACGTGGCAGCAATTAGTTTTAGAGCAGCGGAGAAGGCTTCATCAGGCTGGCCACCTAGGTGAGGCCTTAATTAAGGAAAGCTGGTCAACAGAGGAGCATGGAGGGGCTGAGGAGCCGGTCTTCTCCCCGCTGTGATGAGAAAGTCTATTCTTGGTTCTGCAGCTGTCCCTGGGAACCCTGGAGCCCTTGGGAACCCTGCTGCTCCCAGCCGGGAGGAAGTTTCAGCTCTGCTCTTCCTCTCACTTCCATTTCCACCTGCACCCCCCAACAGGGGACTCTGGCCAGGACCAGTCAACCTCTTCAGGTGGGGGACCCCTTTGGATAAATAACAACAAATATAGCAGTGGCAGCATCCACAACAGTGGTGATGAAAATAGCTAATACTTGTTGAAGGATGACTAATATGCCAGGTATTCTAGTTATTTTATATGTATGAATTAATTTAATCAGCCCAGTAACTCCCTGGACTTTATTATTATTACCCTTTCACATACGAGAAAACAGAGGCATGGAAAGGTTGTATGTTGCCCAAGGTCACACAACTAATATTCAGCAAAGCTGCTATTTGAAGGCAGAGACTCTCCCTCCAGCATTTCTGAGTAACACCACTCTACAGTATTGCTGAGGTAGAAACTTACATCATTTGCCCAGCGAACCTGGAATTGATATTGGGGGCTAGCTGCTCCAGGCCCCCTGCAGCTGCCTGTTTATCTGATGTGCAGAGAAGCCCATGGGTAGACTTAAGCTCCCACCCTGCTGGCAAGCCCCTTTGGAAATGCCATGAATTTCCTTCCTATAAAGGTCAGTTCTGGAATTTCTGCTACGGGCATTTCATCACTCTTCCCAAGATTTGTATTCATTTCAAAGTGTACTGAGCAAGATATTCATGTGGCAGGCACTGGGGAAGGCAGTAGGAGGCTGGAGGGATTCAGACTCTGAGCCACATGCTGTGGGAACAGAGGAGATGGAAGGGTTAATTCTAAAGTGAGGAATATTCAGGTAACACCTTGTGGAAAAGGCAGCCTTTGACTTTAGCCTGAGAGGCTGAGAAGGATTTTCACAGACTGAGATAAGGACAGTGGGGGAGGGTGTCCCAGGAAGAGGGAAAAGCTTGAAAAAATGGCATAGGTGGAGTCCTGAAGCAGACACTGTTTGGGGAAAAGTGAATGTGTGTCCCACAGTGCAGGTTTGTGGCAAGGAGCAGGAGACGAGGTCAGGGTGAGCCAACTAGTTTTAAGGGTAACTTACAAGGACTGAGGTTTGGTGGGTGATGAGAAGCCATGGAGGGGGTGATGAGACCCCCAACGTCCAAGTGGATGGAAACCTCCACTTAGTCCCCTCAACGACCATTCAGAGAGACTCCCCTCACTTGGTGAACCATCCCTCACTTGGACAGTCCCAGGACTCTGCCACCGTGAGGCCCCTGACCTGTGACCCTCATTCTACATTCCCCCACCCCCATCCCCCCAGGTGCTCTGGCTGGGTAAAGACCCCCGGTTCCAATAAAGCAGGAACAGCTCACGGGGACTGTCCAAGGTGCTGAACCAACACCACACCCAACTTTAAACACTGCCATTTTAACGATAAGCTCCTACACCATGGTTTCTGTTGGGTAGAAAACTTCACTTCCATCTTACAGCTGAGAAATGGAAGCTTCCAAAGTGAGAAGAACCAGAGCTAGAAACTTGGTTTCTTGCCTTTCAGCCCAGGGCTCTTTCCTCTCACTCTGCAGCCTCAATGCAGTACGGCAATTCACACCCCAAGTGATTTCAGTGCTGCTGCCAAGCTAACATGGAAAATGCCCAGACTCTCTGCCCACTTCCATCCCTATGTTCATTTCCCTATGCATTGAAATGTATGTCCATGCTGCAGCGCATCCTGAGACTGACCATTCAGGGTAACCCACAGGTGCTTGAGCGGACCTGCTTGGGACAGCAGCTGTGCATATGTATGGCTCTGTTGCATTGAGAATGCCTGGGCATAACTCATCCTGACATTCTGCTTGGAAGGGAGTGCTGGGCTTGAGGGAAGCAATGTTTCCCTACACTCTCATAGTTCACCAATAATTACTGGGCCTCTACTGTGTTTTAGGCACTAAGCCATGAACTTTCCATTTGAAGATTCTCACTCTCCTCTGAATAGTTGAGGAAATTCAGACGTAGGCAGGATAAGTGACCTACTAATAGGAACAGTAGGGATTGGCGCGCCAAGATTTGAACCCAAATTTGCGTAGTTCCATGGTGACCCATCAATCAAAGTCCGTCATCTAACAGAGGAGAGTTGTGGTGCTCCCACCACTGCAAGCGTTGTGATCCTGCACAAGTCACACATCCTGTTTGAACTTCAGCTCATTCTCAAGCTGAAGAATGTGAAAGTGCACTTCTGTAGGGTGCTTGTGAGGAACAGAGATGAAGCATGTGGCGGGTACTCAGTAAGTGTTTGCTGCTAGTGTGACTATGACTATTATTGCACAAGCTCTGAGAAGGCTGGATGGGCATCCACACACCCAGCAACTCCTCAAGTTCTTGGCAGAGAAAATATCCAGTGTTCTAGGAAGGAAGGAGGAAGAGTGTGAGGACAAGAACACCCCAAGTGCTAGATGGGCTTGTTTTTTCTGCCCCATATTCTTATGACCTCAAAGCGTGGGGAGCACCTGGCTGGATCAGGCATGTCACTGGGCTCCCAGAGGTGGTTCAGTACTCCTCACCCCTCATGTTTATGATGAACCTGAGGCCATTCTTAGCCCTCAGAGACTCTGCCTTCACAAACAGATTCCAACATCCTCCCTTGGCAAGAGGAGCTCTGGTGTGAGAGGACAGCTGAGGATACAGCCTCACACCCACTGCCCTGCTGGCTACTCACACCTAACAGACAGGACTAATGCAACTCTCACCTTGCAGATGAGGACACTGAGGCCCAGCAGATAAGGAAACTGAGGCCCAGCAAGGTAAAGCAACATGCCCAAGGTTACTGAGCCAAGGCTCAATGTCTCCCAACTCTCAGAAAAAGGCTTTTTAAATGAGTCTCATCATGCAAAATGCCAGGCTGGATGAAGCACAAGCCAGAATCAAGATTGCCAGGAGAAATATCAGTAACCTCAGCTATGCAGATGACACAACCCTTACGGCAGAAAGTGAAGAACTAAAGAGCCTCATGATGAAAGTGAAAGAGGAGAGTGAAAAATTTGGCTTAAAACTCAACATCCAGAAAACTAAGATCAAGGCATCTGGTCCCATCCCTTCATGGTAAATAGATGGGGAAACAATGGAAACAGTGACAGACTTTATTTTTTGGGGTTCCAAAATCACTGCAGATGGTGACTGTAGCCATGAAATTAAAAAACGCTTGATCCCTGGAAGAAAAGCTATGACCAACCTAGACAGCATACTAAAAAGCAGAGACATTACTTTGCCGACAAAGGTCCATCTGGTCAAAGCTATGGTTTCTCCAGTAGTCAGGTATAGATGTGAGAGTTGGACTATAAAGAAAGCTAAGTGCTGAAGAATTGATGCTTTTGAACTGTGGTGTTGGAGAAGACTCTTGAGAGTCCCTTGGACTTCAAGGAGATTCAACCAGTCCATCCTAGAGGAAATCAGTCCTGAATATTGATTGGAAGGACTGATGCTGAAGCTGAAACTCCAATACTTTGGCCACCTGATGCGAAGAGCTGACTCATTTGAAAATACCCTGATGCTGGGAAAGACTGAAGGTGGGAGGAGAAGGGGATGACAGAGGATGAGATGGTTGGATGACATCACCGACTCGATGGACATGAGTTTGAGCAGGCTCCGGGAGTTGGTGATGGACAGGGAAGCCTGGTGTGCTGCAGCCCATGGGGTCACAAAGAGTTGGACACAACTGAGTGACTGAACTGAACTGAATGAGTCTCAAATTAATTGCCCATCCTAAAACTCTTTCAAGGAAAAAGGCAGGTGCATAAATTCACAAACCAAACAACAAATATAGGCATTGCTAATTATCATTGACTGTGGGATGTTTCAGGGAGGGTCTCAGCCAAGTCTGTTCAACTAATTACCCTGATCCCCGACCCTGACCAGAGCTGACTGATTGCAGGAAACTGGATTGATTCAGAAGCTGGGGTGAGGGAAACAGTTTGGTTTCCCCCCCTCTGGGAACCTGGTGTGTGCAGGAATGAGTCATGCTGGATGAGAGCAACTGACTTTTATAATCACGTGGAGCAGCTCCTGCTCATCCCCCGACAGGGCCCTGGAAGAGCCTTTGCAGGTACAGTGAGGCTGGACAGGAGGAGATGGATGGAAATCCACGGGATGTCAGCAGGGCTCCTTGGCTCACAATTTGTCTCAGCCCTGAGCCCCAGGCAGGTGGGACTCCACATAGAGATGATTCCTACAAGTGCCAAGTCTCCCAAAGTTCAAGGGCAGTCTGTTATTTTAATCCCAGATGAAAGCAAGAGAGACAGTAGGCTGGCCTCCAAACTGCTGGAGCCCTGACCTGGGGGCGTTCATCCCCCACCCCCACACACTCACTGTTTGCAGATGATGAGCTAGGACCTTGAGGGGGGCAGCCACTTGCCCAAAATCTAGAACTGCCCTGGTAGTTGAGCCGGGACTGGGTCTGCAGGTCCTCTGCAGTCTGCTGCAGTCACTTCACTCCAACTTCAGTCACCTGATCACTCACCCAGGTGAGACTTTTAATCCCAAACAACCATTCTCAAACCCCAAACCTGGAGCACTCCATTTTTCTATGGAAGTTGTGAAAAAAATAGGTGCAAAAACAGTGGAAACTGGGGCAGACTTTACTTTTTTGGGCTCCAAAATCACTGCAGATGGTGACTACAGCCATGGAATTAAAAGACGCTTACTCCTTGGGAGGAAAGTTATGACCAACCCTGACAGCATATTAAAAAGCAAAGATGTTACTTTGCCAGCAAAGGTCCGTTTAGTCAAGGCTACGGTTTTTCTAGTAGTCATGTATGGACATGAGTGTTGAACTATAACAAAAACTGAGCTCCGAAGAATTGATGCTTTTGAACTGTGGTGCTGGAGAAGACTCTTGAGAGTCCCTTGGACTGTAAGGAGATCCAACCAGTCCATCCTAAAGGAGATCAGTCCTGGGTGTTCATTGGAAGGACTGATGCTGAAGCTGAAACTCCAATACTTTGGCCACCTGATGCAAAGAACTGACTCATTTGAAAAGACCCTGATGCTAGGAAAGATGGAAGATGGGAGGAGAAGGGGACAACAGAGGATGAGACGGTTGGATGGCATCACTGACTCAATGGACATAAGTCTGAGTAAACTCCGGGAGTTGGTGATGGACAGGAAGGCCTGGAGTGCTGTAGTTCATGGGGTCTCAAAGAGTCAGACACAACTGAGTGACTGAACTGAACTGTGAAACAAGCTCACACCAATAAAGGTAAATGAAAGAGGAAACCTGCAGAAGGACAGATCTCTTTCTCTTCTGAAGATGTCACTGGAATCATTTTCATCTAGTCTTACCTGCCTTGGGGAAAAGAAGGGGGCTGCTAAACAGAACTTTGTTCTATAGTCCAGGGGAATCCTGCCCACAAAAGACAGCGCCACAGGCAAAGCTGCACTCTCACATCATCACAAGAGCTTCCTTGCAGGCCTTTGGATCACCTTGGCAGTGCACTGGCTTCAACCAGACCACATCCAGACCAAATGTATCAGCATCTCCAGGAGGGCAGCCCAGGCATCAGTATTTGTAAAGCTCCCCAGGTGATTACAGTGGGCAGCCCCAATTGAGCACCATCCCCTTCCTACTCAAAGCAGCACTGGCATCACCTGGGAGCATGTTAGAAATGCAGAACCGCAGGCCATTCCTCGGTTCTACTGCATCAGAACCTACACTTAACAAGGTCCACGGGTGGTTCCTGAGCTCACTAAGGTCTAAGAAGCACTGAGCGAAGGTACTCCACATAGCCCGTTTCTACACCTAACAGCAGCATTGCAAGGCAGGTGTCCCATTCCACAGGTCAGGAAACTGATCCTGAGAGAGGTTAACCCACTGACCCCAGGTCACACATTTGGTGAGTAGGACGGCCAAGATGTGACCCTGGACTGGTTCCAAAGGCCTGACTTTGCACTACACAAACCACTTCCTATGACACAAAAATATGACCACGGGGGTCCCCTGAATGTTTGGGTTCTCACACTCACTGGGCATGCACCACCTTTGAATAGGATTCCACTTGCAATGTCAAGTTCCCTGGAATCAAACTTCAAAAAGGCCAGCATAATTCATGAGGAAATACAAATAGTAAACAAACACATAGGGAAAAGGTTTTACTCTCCCTAGTAATCAGAGAAATGCAAATTAGAGCAATATTGAGGAGCCATTTTCTAGCTATATAATTAGCAAAAATTAAAACAAGAAAAGAATGTCAGCAGAGTTGTTTTGAAATAAGCACATGCATACACGACCAGTGGCAGTATAGATTTATATAACCCTTGAGGAGAATAATATGGCAACATCCATCAAGAGCCATAAATATACTATGCCCACTGACCCTGGGAAGTCACCCTAAGGAAATAATTCAACAGGAGGGGAAAAGCCTTTGGTAGGAAGATGCTCAGTGCACATGTGTTGTGAACTTTGGAAACAACTCAGTATTCAGCACTAAAGGAATGGCTGAGGATCCCGGGGGTCCATCAACTCCTGCTGTGTTATGCAACCACTGAAAATGGATAATCAAGAAGCCCCAGCAGCAAACGTGGGTGAAATAAAGCAAAATACAAACTCTTGTGGTTATTATGTGCTCTGTGGTTATTAGGATGGAAAAATATTATGTACATAGGATATGGACAGGCAGGAGCTGGGTCCAAAGGAGACAACTGGTGTTTCAGGGTGAGGAGACAATGGAAAGACACCTTCCTTCCATTACACTTTGTAGTTACAAACCTCAGCAGAACTGGCCTTGGAGAACAGCCATGGCAGCTGTCTGGTCATAGCCTCTGAGTGGCCCATGGAGACACTCATTCATTCTTCATCCCTGGGCACAGGGCCGCACTCCCTGATTCCACCCAGAAGTGGGAGAAGCTGGCCCCTCTCCTCTGTGGGGGCAGGGGTGGGCAGAGAGGCCAGGGGAGCCCCCTCCCATCTTACCATGAAGCCCGGGGCACAAGTGCAGCTCCCTGTGATGCTGTGGCAGTCGGCACCGTTCTGACAGGTGCAAGGCAGCTGGCAGCCGTCACCATAGTAGCCAACGGGGCAGGACTCATTGCAGTGGTAGCCAGACCACCCCGGCTGGCAGGTGCAAGCTCCAGTCACCGGGTGGCAGCTGAATAGATGAGAGAAGGATGAGAGGACAGTCTGGTCAGGAATGCGGCCATGTCCCACCCTCTGCCCACCCCAACTCTGGTCTGCCCTTGGTGCAGGATCGAAGCGCCTCTGATGTTAAACTGCTTAATGTTTTTATTTTATTTTTTATTATTTATTTGGCTGCACTTTGTCTTAGCTGCAGCATGCAGGATCTTTAGTTGCACCTTGTGGGATCTAGATCCCTGACCAAGGATCAAACCTGGGCCCCCTGCATTGGGAGCATGGAGTTTTAGCCACTGAACCCTGAGGAAAGTCCCTTTTGCTTTTTTTAAAAAAAATTTCTAGCTTAATGTTTTGTTTATTTGTCAGAACATGCCAAGGTTACATGGTCTTATAAGCCCAAGAAACGGAGGCTCATAATTGTTAGAAAGTTTGCCTAAAGTTACACTGCTAGGAAATGCAAAATCAGGATTAGACATAGGTCTCCTGACTCCCAAACAAGTGCTCTTTATAATACAAATACAGAGACCAAAGCAGGAGGCGGCCTTTGCAGGTCCTTCCCTTGTGTACTGTGAGGTTCAGAGCTTCACCCACTCTGCACCCAAAGCAGATGCCCCGTGTGTGGGCAGACACTGGGGGCTGCACTGAGGCCCAGTGGGTCTGTATAATGTAGGTGCTTACTGAGCATTTGCTGAGTTAAAATGGAACCTCTCGGCAGATGTAGCCTCCCCTCTCTGGCAAAGTCTGTGTTGGAGAGGACACCCTCCATTCATGCACTGCTAGGGCTCTTTAAGACTGAGCAAGATCATCTCCATCCCTGGTCTGGCTAGGCCAGAGAAAGAACCCTTGACTAGAGGTAACGGCTGCCTGGAAACCTCTAGAGAGATGGGCAACCTCCGGCTGGGAGAGTCTGATCCAATAGCCAATATGCATTCACGTTAGAGGAGATGCTGAGTGTGGTGACCATCTTCTTCTTAGAGTTTCTGTGGGGAGTGTAATTGACTGATGTTCCCACCTACTGTGTCTGAAATCCAGATAATCTACCTAAAGTCACATTGCAAGGAATTGCAAAATCAGGATTGGACACAGGTCTCCTGACTCTCAAACAAGTGCTCTTTACAATACAAATCCACAGAGAACAAAGCAGGAGGCTTTGTTTTCTCCGCAGTCACATTCCCCCCAGGCTCCTCTCAGTTAGAGCACAGCGGTATTATATTAAGGTCGACATATTCCTGGGAAGTCTGGGACTCCTCTGATGGGCAATTTGGCTGAAAGACTCCCCATCATGTGAAACTTTCTTTGAACTGTGCTTCAGTTTAAGACTTTGCATCTAGCCTTCCTTCCTCCTCTGTTTCCTTCACACAGGTCAGATCTGCCTTATAGTCGATGCTTTTCTAGCCTCCCTAGCTCCTTCCCCATTTTCCCTCACGGCTGTGTTCCTAGTAAAACCTCTTGCATTTGGCATCTGCTTCTGTGGGGGAGAACCCCGACTGACACTGTGGAGAAGATGCTGGATGGTACAGACAAGACTTTTGGATTTCCGGTGTCATCAGCCTCCCTGCTATGGAGTCCAGTCCAAGGGTTGTGGTTGAAAGGCGCACTCTGGGCTGGCAGGAGGAGCGTACCTACAGATCTCGGTTCTGCTAAGTTCCACATAGGTTATGGGCCTCATCTCCCTGGGGCGTTGGTGGATCCCCAGTGCCAGGCTCATATGCACTGCCCAATTAAGAACTCGGGAATGAATAGCACTTTTACTACAAGTAATTATTTTCTCTCCGCTGACTTGTTTATCATCTGTCTCCCCACCAGGTGGCAGCTCCCTGGTGGGGGGTGGTGTCTGTCTCTTTCACTTCTGCATCTTACCCCAGTGGCCAGCAGTGTCCCTGGCACCGGGAAGATACTTAATACGTATTTGGCAAATGAATTAATGAACAAACTAATTGTGTGAAGCTCAGCCAAGCCAATTCTCCTCTGGGAGCTCTGATTTTCTCATGGAAAATGAGGGATGGACAGGAGCAGACAGTTCCTGAATGGTAAGTACAAGTAGCTAAAAATCATTTTGGAAAATGTTTAGTTTCATTAATTAATTGTTCAAGTCAAAACAACAGCTGGATATCATGTTTTCTCTATCGAAAAGGTAAAGTTTCTTTATTATTATTATTTTAAATGGACAATACTCAATGCTGGTAAAGGTTTCTAGAAAACAATTTGGGGTTGTGTATCAGGAGTCCTAAAAATATTCAGACCCTTTGGTCTTGTAATTCCATTTCTAAGAATCTATCCTAAGGAAATGATCACAGTTGTGGAGAAAGATTTATGCATGGAGATGTTCCCCGAAGCATTATTTATATCAGTGGAAAATTGAAGTAATTTAAATAATAATAAATAATATGTGACTAGGCTATTAAAATACCAGACACTTTACACCTATATTTCTAATCTTCAAGTAAGCCTGTGAGTTAGGCATCAGTGCCTCTATTTTTCAGATGGCACTTGGAGGTTATATGACTGGCCCAAGGTCACAAAGATAACTCAGCGGCAGCTGGAATTCAAACCCAGGTCTGTCTGGCCATGTCCTAGTCACTGTGTCATGCTGCCTCTGACACCAGGATACTGGTTAAAAGAATTATGACAATTCATATGAAGGCATGGTAGAGAAGTACGCAAATGTTTTCCAGCCTATTTAATGATATGACATAAGGGTAAATGAAATAAGCAAACTGTATATCAATACACAGTCATGATCTAAAACATGAAAAATGTGTGTAACAGACATGGATGAAGAATGAACCAATTACAACAAAATGGTTTCTGTGCTCACCTCTGGGTTGAGAAATTATGAAGGACTCTGAGATTTTCTTTAAATTTCTAGGTATTCTCAAACTGAGCATTTATTATATTCACAAACAGATAAAAAGCAATAAAATTACAAATATATAGAAAAGAATGTGTGCAGAGGATGGATGTCTGAAGGCTTCCTGACCTTCGTGGTTCCCTGGCCCCCACACTGTACGGGGAGATAGTGGCCTGCACAGCTGCCGCGGGGCCGGGAGCCCACCTTGGTGGGCCCGACTCTCAGCCAGACAGCTGTGGAGCTCTCTTCTCCGTCGTCAACACTTCCAGCAAAGCTCTGAGGCATGGCCTCTCTCAGTTCCAACTTTCCAGGGGCCTCCTCTGAGGTTTTGATTTAGGGTCAGAGGGCCTGGCTCAATCCACAGACATGGAGACTGACATGCTTGGAAGTACTCAAGCATGTGAGCAGACAGCATTGGCTGCCACGATCAGCCCCGTCCTGCCCTGAAGATTCTGAAGGGTCTCAGGCGCCCTCTTGCCCTCTCTTCAGTAGACTCACTAGTTACAGGTCCTTGCTCTGGTGTGAAGGCTACTCTGTGAGAAGCATACTAGAGGAACAGTGAGCTGGCAAACATTGGCCTCTAAGCCTTCCTGCATTTCTACTTTCCGTCTCAGCCCACCGGTGTTTTGGATGCATAGGGGTATATCTCAACACTAATTTTGCCTTTCACTCTGAGAAACCAGAAAGCTCAAAACCAAATCTGAAATCATTTTTTTTCTCTCCCCTTTCATGTCTCTAAAATTCTATGTTTAAAAATATAATTTCTATTTTCTTGATTTGATTACTTGTTACTTATTATAGAAACTCCAAAAATCCTTTTGGAGAGAGAGTGGGGAGCGACCGCTGACTCAGTCATTGACTCAGAAAACTGCCATCACTATGCTCTCAGCACCTTCGTCACAACTCCCCTTCCATGGTGTCCCCTGCTCTGCCCACCCCACCACCCCCACCACCCCTGCCTGGGGGCAGAGCCATTTCCTTGGGTCACAGGGTGAGCAAAGGGCTGCTGGTTCAGCTCAGGCGAAAGTCACAAACACTGATGCCAGTTCACTTGCACAGTTTCCCCCCCACCCTCACCTTTCTCCATTTCCCCCAGACATAGATTAATCACAAGTTAATAGGAGCCGAAAGCTGAACAATACAGGAATCTTTTCAGGGTGGAATTTTCTGCCTTTTTTCCTCCTGGCTGCTCTGAGATTTCTATCAATACTGCATCTGTTGGCTAAATCAAATCTTTCAAAGGTAATCCACGATCATGGCCGCTGGAATTCGTCTATGACAATCCAATTGTGGCAGGGACATGGACATGGTCTGACACACGGGCGCTCACTTTCTCAAGGTTATTCCTTGATGAAGGAGGGAGGCTGCTTTGTGTGTGCTACAAAGCGTTTACAAAGGGAATAAAGCATTGGGGAATTTCTCTGGCCACTTTTTCCTTCCCAGGGCACTTGGGCTCAACCTCTTTGAAGCGTCCTCTCCAGAAGGGCACAGAGCAGAAAGAGGCTGGGGCGAGTTGAGGAGAGTTTTCTTTGGTCAGGGGTTGGGAGGTCTTTGTTTCTCTAAGAAAGATGCTCAGGGCTTTCCCTGCAAGCCGTCTTGGTGGGGCTCTTGCAGAAGCTAGGGGGGCAATGAGGCAAGGCTGCTGAGGACCCCACACTGCATCTTTTGGGGAGCTGAGTGGAAGCTTCACTTGAAAAGACCACAAGAAAACTTTTACCCTTACTGGGCTGATGAAAGGTGATAGATTGGGAACCTGAGACAGAGGGGGAAAGTACACATATCAGGACACTGGCTCAGACACAGGTAGTTCTAAGGCCGGGATCCAGGGGTCCCAGACCCACCAAAACCTGCAGCTTAACTGCCTTAGGAGTAGGAGTCCTAGAGTCATCCCTCTGCTTTTCTTAGATCCCAAGAGAAGGCTCTAGAATGGGACAAAGGCTCACGAGAAGAGAGGAGTGACCTGTGTCCACACAGAGGAAGACAACTGTTCTCTGTGTCCCTGAGAACAAAGCCAAGTGCAGCAAGAGAGAGGTTGAGTGGGATCAGAGGTTCTCCAGCTTGGGCAGTCCTGCCTCTCCCTACCCCATCCAGGTGTCTCCCTACCCCATCCAGGTGTCTCCCTACCCCATCCAGGTGTCTCCCTACCCCATTCAGGTGTCAGGACTGGGGGTCGGGGTCGTGCTACTGGCATCTATGCTGCTAAACATCCTTCAATGCACAGGACAGCCGTCCATGACAAAGAATTATCCAGGGCAAAACCTCCATAGTGGCAAGGCTGAGAAATTTCGAGTTAGACCAAATAAAAACTTGGTGGGTGCTGGGGGCTCAGTCACTGGGGCAGTGTGCCAGGAGAAAGCAGTGAAATGTTGGAGCTTGGGCAGAAGCACCCTAGAGGAATGGGCTGTTGAAGATGAAGTCAGTGGTTCTTTTTCCCGAAGGTCCGCTCTGTGCCAGGCGCCTTGCAGCGCTGAGGCTGCAGAGGGGGGCCAGCCCACGCTGTGACAACGCTGCCGAAAGGAGGCGGTCAAGTAGACCCGGAGGAACCCGGCCTGGGGGCTTGGCTGCCAGGCATCCGGGAGCCCCCACGCCTAAGAAGTGCTGCTGCTCCCAACCCCTGAAACGTGACACGTGTTAAAGAGAGTAAAGCAAATAATCATCAATATTGAATGGGCTGAGATTAGCGGCGGCGAAGAGGGAGTCCTTTCAGATTAATAATGCATTGAGGACTCCTTCAGAGGAGGGGTAAATTATGCAGGGCACGCTTGCTCGGGCACGGGAAGAAACAATAGCTCTTTAATTTGGGGGTTAGTTGGATCTCCAAGGCAGGGACTATTCCTGCATTGGATCTCAGTGACAGTCTTGCTTCCTGTCCCTGACATGGACCTCCCTTGGCTTCCCTGCAGAGCAGGCTTGCGGTGGGGGGGGGGGGGGGGGGGGGTAGGGTGTCGGTGGCTGGGGTTCCTGGTGCTGCCCGTCCACCCATGGAACAGTCTGAGGCAGCTGTCCAGTGCCCCTGACCAGCCATGTGGAAACCCTGTGTTTAGAGCCTGGGAGCTCTCACTGGGCCCTCCAGACCTAGCCTAGAAGCCACCTTCTCCAGGAAGACTTTCCTGACCAGTATGCTTTCTGTTCAGAGCCCTTGGTCACAGTCGCTCGAGCACATGACACAACAGGGCCAGCCAGATAAATTTTGTTGCTTCTAAGATGCTTTTTGCCCCACATTTTCATAGCTCTGATGGGTGCGCTATGCAGTCAATGGTATGTCATGGTTCAGATGTAGTAGTACATACAATAAAGCAGAGCCTCGCTACTGGTGTTGCCTTGTATTTGAAGAAATACGGTAGAAGATGCTCAATGTGTGTGCACATGTGTGTGTGCATGTGTGCGTGTGTGTGTGTGTAGGGGAGGGGTGTGTGTTCCAGACTCAAGTTCCTGAGGGCTGGACAGGTGTTACGGAGCACTTTCTTTTCTCATGGTCAGCCCTGCAGGCTCTCAGTGTTTGTTGAATGAATAAGTGAATCAATGCTTAAGTCATATACAGGTCAGCTCCGTTGGCTCCAAGGCCCCCTGCTAATGGTTTCCTTTCCAACCTTCTGCCATTGCAGACAGCACTGCCTGAGCCACTCAGCTCTAGGAATGGTTTCCTTTCCAACCTTCTGCCATTGCAGACAGCACTGCCTGAGCCACTTAGCTCTAGGAACTAAGGACTGAGGACAGATTCTGTCTAAGCCGTAACACTTGCGAAGATGCCTCTGCTTACAGTGACCAGAGGCTCCTGGGTGATGTGTGGAGAAGTAAAAGCTGGAAGTGAGGAGGAGCTGAGGCTGAGTCCTAGCCGTCCCGGAGACAAGGCTACAAGGCAGAGGCCTCTCTGGCCTGAAAACAGCAGCAACACCCATGGCCCAGGGCAGCCGGTCCTCCCCTGAGCTGTCCTGCAGGCTGGAGGGAAGGAGACTCCCCTCACCCTGCACCATCCTAATAAGAGTCGGCCACATAAAAGGCTGTGGAAGCATTTATCTGGGGCCCGACAGCCTCATCTGTTACCAGAGGGCGGTGCCAACTGGTGCAGGAAGTGGGAATTGAAGGGAGCTGGGGGAGGTGGCCCAGGGCAGCTCTGGCTTCTCCACTTCCAGGAAGCAGGGGTGGGGCCAACATCAGTTCAGGTGTCCCCGAGCCCTGAAGGGCAGAGAGCAGGGCAAGGCTGGCCCCAAGCCAAGACCCTGATGCGGGCCTGCCCTTTGTCCCTCCTGCTCTTCTACCCTAGCCAGGGCCAGAGGGGACAGCTCTCTGCAGGTCCCAGGTGAGCCATCCTGAAGGTTTCTTCTGAAAACACTGACCCTCTATGGCTAAAGCCCCGTGCTTCTGCCCTGGTAGTTTGGTTTCTGGGGTCCTTGGGGTTGGGAGACAACTTGGTTAGATGTGGACTGTGTGGAGGGGAAATCTTTTCCAGGAAAATGCCCACAGGGCCTGTGGTACCCCAAGCTCAGCCTCAGCCCCCCATGACTGCATGGCTGCACCATGCCCACCCTGCTTCCCTGAGGGTCACCAGGCACCCTCTTGCTCTTGTGTGTGGCCTATGTTCGATGCCAGCAGCCAGTTTCAACATTGGCAACCGGGAGTGGTGGACGAGCAGGCGACCTCAGTCCTCGTCTTGACCGACAGAGTGACCTTGGCTTTCCCTTCTCTGATCAGACTGGCCAGTGATGGTGATCGCCAAGGTCCCAGCTCTGCCACTGCCTGCCCAGATAACCCAGGTGGAGGTGGTGGCTTGTGCCCTGAGAGCCCCCTCTCCACCAGGGCCCCCCAGTCCCTGTCCCTGGGCTCCCCTATCCCCACTCAGGTCGTACCTAACGGTGTTGTCGGCATCGCAGGGGCAGGGTAAGCTGCAGGCTGGGCCGTGCAGGCCCTCGGGGCACAGGCGCTCCTGGCAGCGCGGGCCTTTGTAGCCGGGTTCACACGCGCAGGCGCCGGAGCTGGGGGAACACTGACCTCCGTTGTGGCAGTCACAGCGCTGGGAGCACTGGAAGCCGAAGGTCCCCAAGGGGCATTCCTCTTGGCACCTGCAGGACAACAGAGTATGGTTAGTCCGTTCCTCGGACCTGCCTTTCCAGATCCTTCCGGCACACACCCCCCTGCCTCCTCACACCCTCCTCCCCTCTTCCCTTTCCTCCTGCAGCAAGTGTTCTGTGGTTCCACCATTCTAGTCCATTCCCCTCTCCAGGCCAGCCCTCAGAGTGAGTTCCTACTATCATAGTTCACTGATTGCAGGCTTTGTGGGTTTGTGGTTTTTTTTTTTTTTCATTTTTTTGACTGCAGTAAATAATGCTAACATAAATTTGCCATTTTAATTATTTTCAAGTACAGAGTGGTATTAAGTAGATGTATATTGTGTGGGTTTTCCAGGTGGCTCACTAAACACTATGCCTGCCAAAGCAGGAGATGTAAGAGACGTGGGTTCGATCCTTGGGTGGAGAAGATCCCCTGGAGGAGGAAATGGCAATCCACTCCAGTATTCTTGCCCTGGAAATCCCACGGACAGAGGAGCCTGGGGGGCTACGTCCGTGTGGTCACAGAGAGTCGGACACGGCTGAGTGAGTGCAGACATACAACATACAGTGCTGTGCCACCGTCACCACCATTCATCCCTAGAACCTTTTCATCTTCCCAGACTGAAACTTCTGTACCCATTAAATGACAAACCACATGAAGTCCCATGGCCAGAGGAGCCTGGCAGGCTACAGTCCACGGGGTCGCAGAGTCAGACATGACTTGGTTAAGAGCATGCACGGATGTGGATTCATTGTCACAGCAACAAATTAAGCGGTAAACCTGTGGGCATTTGAGGAAAGAGATGGTCCACCCCTGCATCCTAGAGACAAACGAACAGAAATGGCCTATGGACTTTGGATTATCTGCGTCCCCACACTGCTTCAAAGGTGTGGAGAATGGGGAACTGGCCTTACTGCCCTGACACCTGCTTCCTCATCACAGAATGGGATGGTAATAATTAAACCTCACCATGTGTTTGAGGATTAAATGAGATAACATGTGTAAATATTTAGAAAGGTGTACCATGAATGTTAAGTGCTCAATAAGAAGTGTTAGTTCTTATTATTACTCTTGTTAATATTGTTCTCTGTAGTTCTCCTAACAGAGCCGTTTTGGCACGAAAAGGCTCAAAGGGAAGACTTCCAAAATGTTAACAATGGAGTGGACTTAAGGAATTACGAATGCTTTAATGATTATGTTTTTCCATTTTCAGGTTTCTATTTATCTTCTACAATAATCAGGGCAGAGGGGAGCCATAAAAGATGTTAGGGGAAAAGAATACAGCCTTAGCCTCTTTATTAAATCTTGGTGAGTTCTGAGTTGGAAGCAGTGTTCTTCATCACAGCACCCAGATTGTCTTCCTGCAAGTCTTGCTGCATTTTAGCCCACTGAAGCCTCAGGGAAGGAAAGAACAGAAAAGAAAGGAAGAGGGAAGAGAGAAGGGGATATGCGGAGAAGAAATGGGAGGTAGAAGAGAGGAAGGAAGAGGGGAATAAGATGGAAGGGGTGAGGGTGGAAACTGAGGCAGCCGAAGGAAGAGGACGCAGTGCAGTTGAAGCATTGGACACTGCCAGCCCCAGTTCTGCCTCACAATGGATTTCCCCGGAAGTCACTCAGGTTGCCTGGATGTCTCAGGCCACCAGGGAAGAAACCCCAGTCTGGAGACACCTCCAGACTCTTCCCTTTCACTGGAACGTTCCTGCTCCCTACCCCCTGGCAGGATTGAGTAGAGAGAGTCCTAGAGCGTGAGCTCCCTTCTCTGAAGGGCACGTCTCCACCCCATGTCATATTTACAAAGTGACACTCCATAGCCCCAGAAAAAGAATCTGGAAATGAAATATTGACAACCTAATCCATTTACATAATCAGCTTCTTTTTTTTTTCTACCCACAATTTAAACAACTTATTTATTTAGAGATCAAGCAACGACTGCTAATGAATTTTACACAAAGCATGCTAATAACGGGGACTGTGGAACAGAAGGGTAATCACAGCAGGAATTAGTTTTCTACTTAAACATCCTTCCTTTGCAACATATCAATCTAATGTGTCCGATATTACCATTAACAACCAGATACATTGCTCAATTAAATTACAAAATGAGCTGCAAAACCCTCGTTACGTTTCATGTTTAATTTGCACTGGATTCTGCCTATCCGGGGAGGCCTGCATTATTATACCCACTCAACTATAATATGATCACAATGATGTGGGGTGGGTTCATGCAGCTGTCACTTACAAAATTAATGGAGGCAATTTTACAAAATATTAAACACCAGGCAGCCCGTTTAGGTGGGAAACCCAAATGTTACTGGGCCCTGTTTTTGTATTCTTTTCCTGGAGTTGATGGGCAGAGCTTGCCAGAGGACTTGAGGTCTGAGGGGCTTCACTCTGTCTCAGGTTCCTAGGCTGGGTCCCAACATGAGGGATTAGGGTCATTTCTCCATTTGGTACATCTTGGCTGTGGAAATGGAAAGCGCCGATGAGGTTGGGTCTCCTGGTGTGGAGTCTAGCTGGTTGGAGCTATCAACCTGCTTATCTCCAATGGTGAATGGGTTGTTGGCCATCATGTGCAAGACAAAAGGTCCTGTTTTGGTTCCAGGGTCTTCCAGTTCCTGCCCCTGCTAGCTCAACCTGAGCATTTTCTCATTGGGGGAGACAGTGGGGATGGGAAGGTGGGCACAGCATTTCAGTCCTGCCTCCCTTCCTTCCCTCAGAGACGCAGACTCCAGCAGAGGTCAGAGGGGGATGGGTCCCCTGATGCCACACCCCACATTCTATGCCAGGGATGCTCACGAGATGAACACTAGCTCACCAAGATCTCAGATCTGGCTTAAAAGCCTCCAGGCTAGGGGTAAACAAGCTTCAGGCTGAAAATGGAAAATCTCTTTTCTGGACATCACTAAGGATTTGGGGCTGACTCCAGTGAGAGCTGGAGGAGCCCCACTATGTTGGTCAGAGCCAGAAGGACTCACTGGTTAATCCAGTCCTAACTCTTGCTTCCTGATGTTACCTGGGCAGGGGAGGCAGAGTAACAAAATCCAGAGCAACAAAATCCAGGTGAAACATGAATCCCACAGAAGCAGGCAAGGGGTGTGAGAGTTTCCTTTCTACTGCCCATCTCTCTGCTCAAGGAGACAGATGTGGTTCAGACTGAGAGGGAGGAGATTTGTCTGGATTCTGTGGGCGAGGGTCCTCCACCAGTTCTGAATTCACTCACCATCAGATGCCCTGGCTGTCGTTTCTCCTTCTCCATCATCATGGAATCCCTCTCGTCATGGCAAACGCACATGTCTGGTAACGCTCCCGTTATGTATTTTGTGGGTTATGCACTTGGCAAGGTTAATTCGATTCCAGAACATTGGTGGCCTTGTTCAGTCTGCTCTTAGGCCACAGGCCTTCAGAGGATGCAAACTGATGTCAGTATCCTTTTGGCAGAACTCATATCAGGAATAAAAATCTACTTCTAAAAAGAATAGTGCAAAATGTGTGAACTGAGAGTGCATGCTCAGCTTCTTCGGATTATCGGTGCTGCTGTCTCCCTTCAGAAGGGCAGCAAGTAGAGGGTGGAGGTAGGTGCCCACCTCCTCCCCCAGGTGAGTCAATGCAAATTCTGGGCTTGGGTCCCTGGGTGCCCTCAGCAGGCTGAGGGCCAGGAAGGATGGATTGGCAGGAGGACTCAGAATGCTTTCTGAGAAAGGAACAGGAAAGCTGGGCAGAAGGCTGGTAAACCTGACCTGTTGTCTGCAAGGCTGCCGTGAAAATGAGTAACGTGACCAGTAAGGACGATAGCTGACAGCATCCTTACCTGTCTCCCATGTATCCGGCTGTGCAGTGGCACTGCCCAGTCACGTGGTCACACTGCCCTCCGTGGTGGCAAGGACAGTCCTGGCTGCAGTTCTGGCCGAACGTCCCCGGTGGGCAGGGCTGGGCACACACTGCTCCCTGAAACACAGGAGGGAAGACCTGCAGAGGTGGTGCTTCTGAGATGCGATCCTGAGGCCACCTTCTTCTAGAAGTAGCACGGTTGCTAGAGCCCAAGGGACCACCCCTATCCCTTAGCTGGACCTTCCCCCCGATCACAGAAGCACAGAAAGTTGGACACCATGACTCCAAAGCCACATTTTAGAGATGGGCAGACTGAGACCCGTTTGCTTATCCAATCATTCAGCACGTATTTAATGAGCGCCTGTCGTGTACCAGACCCTGTACTAGACTCTAGGGATATGAAAACAGGTAAGATTTGATTCCTGTCCTTCCAGTCCACTGGGGAGAGAGACAAGAAAACAGGTAACTTGTGTACAGTGCTAGGTGCCCTCACAGTGGTCCACGAGAAAGTGCTGAGGGAAAAGAAAGCGGAGATGTGATTAAACACAGTGGTGTGGAAACATACATTTATCTCTACTTCTTTCCCAAACCCAGCTACCAGAAGAGTAAAGAGTAAACCCGGCTACCAGTACCTGGGGGGGGACACATAAACCTCCAAGGAGAAAAGGAAGGGGAGAGGGGACCTCAGAGCACAAGAGGTATCACGCGGTGGAAGATGGACCGGCCGATAGAGGAACAGGATCTGCTGGGGTTTCTGCTTTCTCAGCAATGGCTAGTGCCTGCAAACGGAGCGTGGGAAGATAAAGCCCAGAAAAGCTCAGGGATCAGAGATACCAGGGGCCTCTGAGGGTCAAGGCGCCGGTGTGCTGGAACAGGAGGAGCGTTTGGAGGTTTATAAGAGAGGGAATCAGACCCCAGATTTTTACCCCCATTTCCAATAGCCTTCCCAAGACTAGCAGTTTACCTTTAGGGAGGCTGACCCACGAACGCTTCAGACATGGGGACAGCAAGCACAGCCAAGGGCTGGGGCCATCAGAAACGGGGATCTTGTGGATCTGCCTGCATAAGTCAGACCCTCTTCTCTCTTCCCCTTCCCCTACGATTCTAGTGACCAGACTGCTCCCTCTTGCAGGGTCCTGGAGGATTCGTTTCTGGGAATGCTGAGAGCTCAAGGGGAAAGACCTGCCGATACTGATATTTAAGGCTCCTACCAGTCAACAAGCCTGGCACCTCTCCTGCCCCTCAGGCTTCCAGCTGGCTTTTCCAAGGATTACGGTAAAACATGAACAGGAGACCAGAAATCAGCAGATACTTGAAATGAGGCTCTGAGTTGGGAGATGGTGGTAAAGCATATTTTGGAGAAATACGGAGGGAAACGCCAGAAGAAACACCTAAAAAAATTGAATCTGGTATCTTTCAGGAGTAGGACCTGTCAGAGGGTCAGACAGAGGACTATTTTCCCTTCCTTCCAGTAGTAGCCTTGTGGTATGAGATACTGTATATAATTTTAAAATTATTCATATGACTCTTTGGTCTTTATCAAACAGGAATAAACTTACTTTTGTCTCCTGCTGCCCTTTTAGCCTCTCCCACACCAGAGATGGTCATTTCTCTTACGGAGATCAAGGATTCTCCCACAATTAATTAATCAATTAGTTCAACACACAGTTATTAAGCACCGATCATTGCCAACAGTGAGGAAGCTAGTTTAGTCAGGAAAATCCTGCTGACCAGAGTCATCTATCAATATCATCCAATTTACTTGTAATGAATTAAGCAGTAGGGCTTTTAACTCAGATTTCTCCCCTACATGTAAGTCAGATAGTGTGGGGCTGAGAGGGGGGCTGGGAGGGGCAGAGATGGACGATTGAGTGGTAGAGGCAGTAGCCGAGGATGGTGAGATGAGTGTGTATGTGAGGAGGGGGCAGGGAAAAGCTCCTCAGATGACGGGTCCCTCTTCTTCCTGGAGGTGGTGGGGGTGGTACTTTGGGTTGCTTTTCTCACTGTACCCCACAGGTTCTAGGGATTCTTGAGGGAAGGGAGGAGTCTTTATGGCTAGTTCTCTGCAATCCTGGGTTGGACGAGGACACTCTGACCCTGAAAAAACATTTTGAACCATTAAGGGAGCTGTGTTTATACCTCCTACATCCTCATCATGGAGCACAGTGAAGCCCTCCTATACTTAGTTACACACACACACACACACACACACACCAACCATCCATCCATCCATCCATCCATCCGTCCATCCTGCAGACCACAGACTCCCTTTTCTCTTCAGAGTTTCTGAGACATGATCAGGGTTCCCTGAAGAGCCCAATAGGAAAATTTGCTTCCTTTCAACAATTCCTGGGGAAATCGAGCATCCTTGAGCCTTTTCTGGATGGGACGGTGAGCACCTCTTTCAGCCCCTGATCAGTATTCCCCACCCACAGCACCCCAGGCCCCTATAATACTCAGTCCTCCTCAGGCTCGAGCTCCTGGGGCTACTGCCTGATAGGGTGGGAAGAACATTGGGCTCAAAGTCAGGACTTGGGCTCAAACCCCAGGTCTACCTCCTTCCAGATGGCCGAGTGAGGACAGTCGTGTGATAGTTCTGAGCCGCAGTTTCCACATCTCTAAAACAGGAGTGGTAACCCCCAGTGTCCCAGGTGATTGTAAAGATTCAGTGGGATCAGAGATGGGAAGGAACCTTCATTAAATTAGAGACGAGTGGGCCCTTCATTAATACTCAACCCAAGCAGACCCCTGATGAGGTGGAGGTGGTAGGAGCCCAGTATCACCTGGGACAGAGAAGAGTGGGGGAGGACCACATAATTGGTAGGTTACTGCTGGTTAGAAGAATAGCTTTTGGGGAGAGACAGGGGAGGAGAGCAGACAGGAGAGTATCAGCCTGAAAGAGGGCTGTGATCTTACGGTTTCTTTCCTGCTATTATGAACTGAGTTGTGTCCCCCAGGTTCACATATCCTAACTCCCAGCACCTTAGAATGTGACCGTGGCTGGAGACAGGGCCATTAGAGAGGCAATAAAGTTAAAGTGAGGTCATCAGGGCGGCTCCTAGTCCAATATGACTGATGTCTTCACTGGGAGGAGAGGTTAGCACAGACAGGGCAGAGGGAAGGCCACGTGGAGACACAGCGAGAAGACCACCAGCTACAAGGCAGGGGCTGAAGCCCGAGCAGGAACCGACTCTGCCGACACCTCGGTCTCAGACTTCCGGCCTCCCGAGCTGCAAGGAAACATTTCTCTTGTCGAAGCCCCCCAGTGTGTGCTGCTTTGTTATGACAGCCCTAACACAGCTGCCCTGTAGTCAGCTGAGTGAAGTCTCCTAGAGCGGCGGGATATCGGGCAGTGTGGCGTGGAGAAGGTGGGGGAGATGCAGTGAGGCAAGAGTCCTGTTCCTCGGGACTAGATGGACCAAATGGTTCTGTCCAAATCTGGAAACCAGCTGCACATAAAGAAGACCATGGATAAATGGAGAATAAGAAAGGAGGGGGCCAAGATGGTGAGGGACTTGAGGTTAAGCCAATAAGACAATGCAGCCTCTCCAAGCATCTAATGATCACTGCTGTCCCGGGTGGAATGGACGCCCTCAGGGGAAAGTGAACAGTGGTTGGCTTGGGTGCTGTGGAAATGATCCAGGCCATACAGGTCAGGCTTGGGACTCCATGAACAAAACTTCCTAAACCTGAGCTTCTAGGATTTTACAAATTCCTCTCTTTGCTCCTCCATGATGATTGGTTCTATTTCCCAGCTCTTGAGGCCTGTTGTTTCCTGAGTGTATATGTGTGTGCATGCGCATGTATGTGTCCAGCCTCCACCATCAGACTGGGAACTCCTAAGGCAGGCATATCTCCTACCTCCCATCCATCTGCACTTCCCACTTACAGTGAACTCCTCACACCTGGGTCTCCTCCTCTGAAAGGTCTCAAAGCCCAGAAAGAGAGAGGAAACAGCCCCCTAGGCTCTTCGCAGAGCCCCTCTGGGAACGGGCTCACCACAACTGGGCAAGAGTCGTGTCCTGTGGGCATACACCAGATTGCCCGCACACCTGTGGGCATACCCCTACTGGCCAGAGGTCCCTGAGGAAGGGGCCTGGGGGGCCAGGGTTCCAGGCGGCTCCTCTCCAGGTCTGCATGAAGCCTTGGTTCTTTGGGGACCTGCTCTGTGTGAGGGAGCAATCGTATTCTTTAGATCTCTGAGTGCGGCTAAAGCCACGTGGGGCTGGCAGGCAAATGAGACGATGGAGGATAATAAAGGGAGGACCAGTCTGCTCTGCAACATCCCCTTGGCCCCAGCCCTCTCCCTGGGAGGGGTCTCAGGCCCCAGCAGCAGCTTCATTACACTGTGACTGCATGCACAAGAGGTATTAATAATTCATACAAATCTGCAAGTTAAATGCTCTGTCAAAAATAGAAGTGCAATTGTGTACAATAAAATTAAAAACATGAAGTTCCTAAATCCAAAGGCCGCTATTGACAGAGTTTCCTGTCATCTGAAAGAACAAACCTCTCACTGTGTTGGGAGGGGAAAAAAATTATCTGTGTTGGTTTCCTCCCCGCCGCCCTCTTCAATCACCAGCCTCCCTCAGTCTCCAATCTCTCTAGAGAGGACTTTACAGGTACAGGTCTGCCGGTGGCCTGTTCTCCCCCTGCCTCAGCCTGATCTGACCTCACTGCCTGCTGCTGGGCCTCTGGGGACGCAGCCTGCGAGTGATGGAATTCCGGAAGTTGGCTGGAGATGAGACAGCCTTTACAGAGAGTGGTTCAGGGTGGGAGAAACGGGCAGGTGTGGGAGAGGCAGGAGCCACATCATTCTCCTCAGAAGAGACAGAGACGGACGGGCACCGAGAGTGTGGATTCAGGAGTCGGAACACCTGCATTCCAGCTCCATCGTCCTCTTCCCCGGCTGTGTGGCCTTGGCCAGGTCACTTAGCCGCTCTGGGCCTCAGCTGCCTCATCTGAGAAAGGAAGGTATTGACAGACCAGTGGTATTCAAGACTCCTAAAGCTGGGAGGTCCTGTTTTTATGTGAAATCTTACCCAGAACCTCTTAGTAGATTAAAATGGAGACGCGGGGGTGTGTGGGTGCCAGAGCCCCAGTTGTTAGGCTCCTTGCGCCCACCTTCACCTCCAAGAAACTCTTGAGTTCTGTGAAACACAGAAGAAAATCCTATAGTCTGGATTGATTTGTTCCAAATGCAGACTTGAAGACAGGGTCGGCTGCTTCAGAATCATCAGGGGAGCTTATTAAAAAAAGAAAAGAGAGAGAGAGAGAGAGAGAGAGAGAGATCCCGGGCCCAGGACAGTCTACAGTGGAGTCTGGGAATCTGTATTAACCCCACCCCACCCCCATCCACTGCAACTCTGGTGCGCAGCCAGGTTGGGACAAGCCTGGACCATATGATCCCCCATAGAGCAGGTTTTCTCCTGCTGTAAAGAATTCTGGCCAATCTGCCTGCGTCACAGGCCCTGTGGCCATCCCTCCTGCTGCCCCCTGCCCCCCACCGTGACCTCGTGTTCACAGCCTCCTGAAATATCCTGCTCCTCCACAGCCCTGTCCCTTCCTGGCTCCACAAAGCCTCGGGCCCCAGGGGAGGCAGCCGACTGTGTCACTGAGCTTCCCTGAAATGGGAAAGTCAGCCGCAGTGACTCGCTGCTTCTGAGGGGCTTGGGACTGCAGACTGTGGGGACACTGACGGGGGAACAGCCTGGCTTAAAGGAGGCTGTGGCTTGCCTGTGGCATCCAAGGACATAGAAAATGAATAACGGTAGAGCATTTCAGTGTTTGCAGGGCACCTGGGACCTACGCTGCCCTCATCTGAGCCTTCTGCCAACCGTGCCGCTCTGACGCACGGGGCTGACTGTTTTTATGCCAGTTTGTTTTCGTTTTGGCCCCACCGCACGGCATATGGGATCTTAGCTCCCCGACCAGGGATCAGAGCCTCCCTCCCTGAAGTGGAAGTGTGGAGTTTTAACCACTGGTTCACCAGGGAAGCCCCTGATTTTATGCCAGTTTTACAGTTACGGAAGCAGAGACTAGAATGATCGAGGGTTTTTTTTTTTCAGGGCCAACACTGTATGTGACGCCTGGATTCAGGCCTGTAATGTGATAAATCCCATCCCTCTTTCCCACAGTGGTTGTTCCCAGACAAGAGACCTGGACTGGTGGAGGCTACCTCAGAATCACCTGGAGCCCACGTTAAGATACAGATCATGGGGCCCACAGAATCAGAATATCTGTGTGCATCTGTGAGTATAGGGGTTGGAGGCTGGGAATCTGAAGTTCTATAAAGGCAGGGGGGCCATGCCTGCTCTCTCCCTTCCCCTGCACCACCTCCATCCTTACACTATGGCCTTTTTCACCACATCTCAGAGCCATGGCAACTCAAGTGAGTACGCTGAAAGACACAGACAACTTATGAGAAGAATTCAACCCCTTTGCACACAAGGGATCACAGGTTCAGAAGGCTAAGCGACTTGCTTCGGATCACACAGCATTTAGATACGAGCCCTGGCAGTCAAAGCTGTGTCCATGGCCCCCCTGGCAGTGTCTAATGGTCCCCATGACCATAAAGAGGAGGGAGGCTCTTCAGGATGGGAGAGGAATTTAGCCCTCCAGGGTGCATGTGAACGAGGGATGCTCAGACCTCTTACAGAGCCCCACCCGGGTCCTGCAGGTCCACCTACCGTCCAGCCTGGGGGGCAGGCACACTCGCCAGTGATGTGGTGGCAGGTACCCCCATTCTGGCAGGGGCAGCGCAGCTCACAGTGAGCCCCATGGCTCCCAGGCGGGCAGAGCTCCTCGCAGCTGCATGGAGAAGCAGAAGTGTGAGAGGCGGCAGCATGCAAAGCCAGTCCCAAGGCTCCTGGTCTCCCTAGAAGTCAGTGAGTTTCTGGTCAATGTGAACTATACGAGGTACAAGTCCAGGATGGGAAAGAGGGACTCAGATAGTGTCCTTGGAGGCTGTGTGCTTGGGCCAGTACGGGGGATGACGTAAGGGCTTTCGGTATAAAGAAGAGGGCTCTTCCGGGTGGGAAAGCGGAGGAAATCTTCCCTGAGAGGGAGACATTTTACTTGAGTCTTGAAGGTGAAGTTAGTTCCACTGGGAGAAGGGGAGGAAGGCTGAGCTGGGCAGAAGGAACAGGACAAGCAGAAAACACGAGACATAGCCATGAGTCCAGCCTTCGAGAATCTGCCTAGATTCTGAGAGAGAGAGAATGCGGGGCAGGCCTCCACTCCCTTCCAGGCTCTGGAAGGCTCTCAGCCCCCACAACAGGCTTCTCTAGAAGGACTGGGCATGGCTGAGATGCAGGGGAGGATCTGCATGTGGTCTTGGTCCTGGGCCTTCGCTCAATGCCTTGGCCCTGGAGCTGGTCAGACATGGGGGCAGGGGACCCCCTCCATCAGAGATGTATCTGTGGCCAGATTCCTTGGTCGCTCCCTCAGGATCTAGGGCAGTTGAGGTGGCCACTGAGCCTTTGATAGGGTGGCGAGGAGAACGTCAATCTTGCCTCTGAGGGGTCACAATTACCCTGTCCATGCAGACTCCCTCTTCTGAAAACTGGATGAGGGGAAAAGGCAGGGGAAGAGGGCCAGGCACAGTAATCTCCCCAAATCTAAGCATGATATCTGCCCAAGGCCCTCACCCCTCTGCCTCAAATGGCCTGGAAGGCTCAGTAATGGCACTTGGATTATGATCAGAAGAGAATTCCAAGCCAAAATCTGGAGCCCAGATCAGGAAGTGTCTCCTAGAAGAAGGTTTAGCCAGCTTCTCCCGCCATGAGAGCATCCACCCATGAGTCCTCCAAGCCACTTTCAGTCACCCTGGGCCCTGGACAGCAGGGATCTGAGAGCTGTGTGAGTGAGGCCCGGGAGTTCAGCCTCTGCAGGACTTGGGGCCAGAGCGCAGGAGATTTTACAGCCAGGGCTTTCTTGAGCCTTCACGTGTGTCCCCATCCTTCCCTCCCAGCCACCCCTCCGCGTGCGTCCCGCCTGGGCTTTACTCACTAGACGCCGGTGTAGCCGGGTGCGCAGAGGCACTCGCCCGTGCGGGGGTCGCAGCCGGCGCCGTGGCGGCACTGGCACGGCAGCTGGCAGCCCTTGCCGTGGGTGCCCGGCGCGCAGAGCTCCTCGCAGCGCCAGCCTCGGAAGCCGGCGGCGCACACGCAGGCACCTGTGATGGGGTTGCACAGGGCACCGTTCTGGCACTGGCACCGGTTGCTGCAATGCGGGCCCCAGTGGTCGCTATCGCAGCCTGTAAGAGAGGAGCGGGTCAGGACGGAAGGATCCCCGTGGACTCTCCTGGATGGGGGCTGGGACCAGCCTTCCCATCTCTGCATCACTCTTCCCTGGACAGGAGGCAGCAAGGGGGTTCTGCTGGGGGGGAAGCATTCACCAATAACCTCCATCAGCTGGTCATCAACCTCTACCCACCTCCCCTAAATAATCAAACAAGCTCAGAAGCTTCTTTTCTCAATGCATCTCTTAGTCAGGGTCATTCCAGTCCAACCAAGACTGGTCAATCCAGTCTCCCAAACCCCTCTTCTGTATGGAAACTCTGGAACCATAAGCTATTTAACCTTTGCTGAACTCTTCTTGGTGGGCTCTCTCTCCCTCTCAGCCAGGCCCTTTCTCTTCGAGCCTGCCTCCCCCTTTCTCTGTGACTCTATCCTCCTTCTTGGTGCTGCCCCAGCCCAGCTCCCATCTCTCTCTTTCCACCTCTTCCTGAAACATTACTTTGTCTCACAGCTTGCATCTCACTCTCTGTGAACACATCTTCTAACTCCCTGCCCCTCCCTGGGCTCCACTCCCTGTCACCCTTCCCATCTCTCTTTCATGCTGCGTCTCCCTACCGGTAATGCTGACACCCCTGCTTCCTTCATCTTCAGTTCAATCTCATTACTTTCTAAGCAGCTAACTGCAGAAGGGGCAGGAAAAAGAAATGTTTCCCTGGGAGGTGACAGACAGCCTTGAAGATCTTTATATGTAATTAAATGTTTCACAGAGTGATAGCTGAGCCAGCTTTGCAGAAATTCACACTCTGTGGCTGGGGAGAGGGGCTGAATGGCAGTCTTCAGGTAGGTCGCCCAGCCTGCTACCACTCCCGAGTCTGACCCTCACCTGATGCATACAGGACACACAACAACAAGATGTCCTCAACTCTAACCCCATTCTCTCAAATCCTGGAGTAGGGGTACACGTGGAGTTCAGGCAAGGACAGGCATAAATAATGTACTAGGAGATGTTCAATGGAGAAAAACACTGCTCCCAGCTAAGGAACCAGGCTCTTCTTAGAAGAGATGGCACCTGAAGTGAACCATAAAAGATGTCCATCAGAGTGACCAAACTGTCCTGTGTTACCATGGAAAATCCCTCATTCTGAGAAATCTTTCAGTGCTGGGCAAACTGGAATGGCTAGAGACCCTACTGCCTGAAGATAAGGAGATGATTAGTTGACCTTTGTGCTCCAGTGCTTCTAGGATTTAGACACTCAGAAGAAAAGGGGGCAGGTGAGTGGGATTGGGGAAGGTGTCCCAGGGGCCGGCTCAGTATAAGAAATAGATGGTGGTACCCAAGTGTTGGATATGGACAAAAGCACAAGGTTCCAGTGAAGCCAGTGAGTACATGGGATCTTTGGGAACCACAAGGTTGATGGAGAATCACTTTACAGCCCCACCAATCCTCCTGCATTTCCTCCCACTTGCTAACAAAAGTCAAGTGGTCAAAGTCACGGAAACTGTCCCTCACTTTTAGTAGATGGAACAACCCTAGGCCTGGAATCCCAATCACCCTATCTTGCCTCATCCCTTTTTCATTGTGCCCCCAATACACATGCAAACTGAGCTGACAAATTCTGAGTGGGCCTCACCCTGCATTTTCCACTTGGTACTATAGTGAGTGAGGCAAAAACCAAGCCCAATAGCCAAAGCAATTTTGAGAAAGAAGATAGCATAACACTTTTTAATTTCAAACAAAGCTATAGTAGCACAAATACTATGACACTGCTGTAAAAACAGAAAAGAGCCCAGAAGAAACTATGCATATATAGTCAATTAACTCGCGACAGAGGGGCCAAGAATATACAGTGGGTAAAGGACAGTCTCTTCAATACATGGTGTTGGAAAAACTGGACAGCCACATCCAAAAGAATGAAACTGGACCTCCATCTTACACCATATGTAAAAATCAACTCAACATGGATTAGAGACTTGAATGCAGGACCAGAACCAAAGAACTCCTAAAGACAACATAGGTAATAATCTCCTTGATATTGGTCTCAGCAATGATTTTTTGGAGTTGACACTTAAAGCAAAGGCAACTGAAGCAAAATCAACAAGTGGGACTACATTAAACTATAAAACTTCTATGCAGCAAAGGAAACCAACACAATGAAAAGGCAAACTACCAATGGGAGAAAATATTTGCAAATCACATATCTCATAAGGGGTTAATATCCAAAATACATAAAGTACTTTTACAACTAAGTAGTAAAATAAATAAATATAAACTCAACCCCAAACAATCTGATTAAAAAATGGACAGAGGATCTCAATAGACATTTTTACAAAGAAAACATGCAGATGACCAACAGGTACTTGAATAGATGCTCATAATTATCAGGGAAATGCAAATCAAAACCACACTGAGATATTACTTCACACCTGATAGGTTAGCTACTATCCAAAAGACAAGAAATAGCAAGTGTTTGCAAAGATGTGGAGAAAAAGAAACTTCTGTGCACTGCTGGTGGGAATGTAAGTTGGTGCAGCCACTATGGAAAACAGTGTGGAGGTTCCTCAAAAACTTAAAAATAGAACTACTATACAGTCCAGCAATTCTACCCCTGGGTATTTATCTGAAAGAAATGAAAACACTAACTTGAAAAGATATCTGCACCCCCATGATCATTGCAGCATTATTCACACAAGTCAAGATACAGAAGCAACCTAAATGTTCGTCAGTAGATGAATGGATAAAGAAAATGTGTATACAGGCACACACACATGTATGCACGCATATATGTGTATACCCACACACATACGAAGCAATATTATTCAGCCACAAAAAAGAAGGAAATCTTGCCATTTGTGACAATGCAGGTAGACATTGAGGACATTATGCTAAGTGAAATAAGTCAGACAGAGAAAGACAAATACCATACAATCTCACTTACATGTGGAGTCTAAAAAACAATGAACAAAAATAGAACTCATAGATACAGAGAACAGTTTGGTGGTTGTCAAAGGTAAGTAGCAGGTAAAAGGGGCAAGGTGGTCAAAAGGTACCAACTTCCAGTTATAAGATAAGTAAGTTCAGGGGATGTAACATACAGCATGGTGACTATAGTTAATAATTCTGTATTGTATATTTAAGAGTTGCTAAAAGAGAAGATCTTGAAAGTTCTTATCACAAGAAAAAAATTTGTAACTACATGTGATATTAACTACACCTACAGTGCTTATTGGAGAAGGAAATGGCAACCCACTCCAGTATTCTTGCCTGGAAAATCCCATGGACTGAGAATCCTGGTAGGCTACAGTCCATGGGGTTGCAAAGAGTCAGACACGACTGAGCGACTTCACTTCACTTCACTTCACAGTGGTTATTATTATATACAAACGTCGAATCATTTTGCTGTGACCTGAAACTAATATAAAGTTAACTATGTCAATTATATCTCAATAAAAAACTGAATACAGTTATCATGACAGCCTGCACTCACACTGTAAGAGGATCAAAGGACAGAGAGTGGGGGAGCAGGCAGCAGACATGTGTCTCCCATGTCACCTTCTCTCTGGAACATCTACTCAGCGAATGGAAAGACTAGCAGAATTACCTAGTGTATCATTTCTCTATCTCTTTTTGTTGCCAAGCACATATAACCAAATTTGCATGAGTTTAACATACATACGATGTGACTCCATTGTAGTAATAATCACCGCCACATTTTAAATGCTCACTTGTGACACTTAAAATGGTGTGAATTAGATTTTATCATTTCTCCATTTCACAGATGAGGAAATAAAGGGTCAGGGAAATTATGTGACTGCCCGAGGTTATAGTCAAGGGTAGGCCAGGCCACTGCCCTCAGGCCTTGTGTTTAACTGTTGGAGTCCAGAGCCAGCTGGTCCCTGGTGCATCCCAGGGCAGACAGTTATATTTCACTTATCAGAGGGGACCTCCATTCACTGTGTCACAACCAAAACCCAGTAAGAAGTAAACCTATGCCTCTGATGAGGGATCTGGATATTGTCATGAAGTCCATGAACTAGCACTTGAGTGCTTTCATTCTTTTACTCGTTCATTCAACCAATATTTACCAAACACCTAGGGTCAGAAAGTGTCCCACCCTCTTGCAGTTACAATCAAGTGGGGACAGAGCCTCGGAAGGAGCATTTATGGAATGCTGTGGAAGTGCCATGATAAGGGCAGTTCAGGGCATTAGAGAAGAGCATGGAAATGGAATTCCATTAAGCCTGATCTGGGTTCTCAGATCACAGACTGGGGAGTGTCAGTGTGTGTGCATGCATATATGTTGTATTTATATGTGTGTATGTATGTTTTATGTGGCTCCAAAAAAAAAAAAAAAAAAAAGCAAGAGCTCTATTCACAGTAGGGGCCCATGAAATAAACAGAAAACATCTGTAGACTGAAAAAGCAAAGTAACTCAAGAGTCACTACATAAGAGCAAATAACCCCTCACATCCAAATTGACAGGAAGTCGTTCCATTCAATTTAGAATATTCTGATTAAGGAGGCAGGGAAGTGTGTAATCCATTCCATAGACATTCCCTCTAGAGTGATTAAGTGGGAAAAAAAGTTAGGGTTCACAGGGATAAGCTTCAGTTATCTTAGAAAATCTACTTAAAAACACCTCATTCCCTACAATGACAGAGAAATGAGGCAGTAAGTCAATTATCTACCCTGTTGAAGGTGAATAAAAACTATCATCATTAAAATTACAACAAGACTTCACATTCTTTCACAGACAAATGCAAACTCTTTCCAATTTGGCTTTGGAATGTCACCCCCTCACTGACTGTTTTTCTGTCTCAGTCACAGATGCTCCTTCCTAATTATATTTGGCTTTGGGTGAATTTTTCGAGTGGGTGCATCTTCTCTGGACAGCGAGTGAGGGCTTGGGTCACCCGAAAGCCTGTGGCCTGTCTCGTTCTGCTCCTTGAGTCCGGCCAGCTCTTGCCCTTCTCAGCCTGCGCCTTCCCAGCTGACCTCACTGTGCGGCCGGGCCCAGGTCTGGGTGCTCCACCGCCCCCACAAGGGGAGGGGCTCCATCTCGCTCCCAAACTCTGACCTTCCGCACAGACATACTTTCAAATTTCTAACAACACTTGAAAGAGCAGTGAATACATGCCAGGCCATAAGATAAAGGCATAAAGTCAAATTTCTCAATTCTCACAACAGGGGGCTTCCCTGATGGTCCAGTGGTTAAGAATCTGTCTTCCAATGCTGGGGACACAGGTTTGATCCCTGGTTGGAGAACTAAGATCCTACACTGCTGCGGAGCAGCTAAGCCTGTGAGCCACAACTACCGAGCCCACACGCTCTAGAGCCCACGTGCCACAACTAGAGAGTCTGTGCACTGCAGTGACGGTACCGCATGCTGAAACTAAGACCCAACACAGTCAAACAAATGTGTCTGTGTTAGACGCTCTGTCGTGTCCGACTCTTTGTGACCCATGGACTGTAGCCCGCCAGGCTCCTCTGTCCATGGGATTCTCCAGGCAAGAATACTGGAGTGGATCGCCATTCCCTTCTCCAGAGGATCTTCCCGGCCCAGGGATCAAACCCTGGTCTCCCGCATTGCAGGTTGATTCTTTACCAACTAAGCCACGAGGGAAGCCCGTCAAATAAATAAACATAAAAAAGAATAGGAGCCTACAAATCAAAATAACATTAAAAATATTTTCACAACAATCCCTTTATAGCTGGTGCTATTCATATCCCCATTTTGCAGATTAGGAAACAGAGGCCAGGGAGGTGAACAATCTTGTCCAAGGTCACACAGCTGGGGGGTGACTAGGAATCTGAGTTCTAACCCCTGCTGTCCTGCTGGGCACAGCCTGGTGTTGATGGAAGAGGGGACATGGGATGTTGGTGGCCAGCCTGGGCTTAGATGGCCACTGTGGATGACTCACAGGAAGATGTGAGAACAGAGGCTTATTTTCCACACAGGTCTTATCCAGGAACTGGTTCAGGTGGGAGTGCTGGTCGTAAGGCCCAGGTTTCTCATGCCTGGCCCTATTTCCTGTAATTTTATCCTCTTCAGATGATTTATTTCTCCTGAACTTTTTCTATTGTCATATAACTTGTATGACATACAGTTAGCCACTTGAATCACTTTTAAAGTGTACAGTCAATTCAGCAGCATTAATGACACTCACGGTGTTAAGCAGCTATCACTGCTATTTCCAAAACTTTGCTATCACCCTCAATTGGAACTTTGGAACCATGAAACAATAATTCCACATCCCCTCCTCCCATCTGGCAACTTCTAATCTACCTTCTGTCTCTATGAATTTGCTTCAACTAGATATTTCACATAAATGGAATCATACAAAATTAGTCCTTTGTGTCTGGCATCTATCATTGAACATACCGTTTTCAAGGTTGTTCCACAATGTAGCATGTACCTGTATTTCATTCCTTTTTATGACCGAATAGTATTCTATTGTATACATATGCCACGTTTTATTTATCCATGCATCTCTTGAGGGACACTTGGGTTCTTTTCACTGTTTGGCTATTGTCAATAATGATGCTATGAACATGGGTGTCTCAAGGACCTTCTTAGAGAATAAGTCCCCAAAGATCACTTATTAAAGGCACAATGTGCTATGTTTTTTTTTTTCCCATTTATTTTTATTAGTTGGAGGCTAATTACTTTACCTCATTACAGTAGTTTTTGTTATACATTGAAATGAATTAGCCATGGATTTACATGTATTCCCCATCCAGGTCCCCCCTCCCACCTCCCTCTCCACCCGACCCCTCTGGGTCTTCCCAGTGCACCAGGCCCGAGCACTTGTCTCATGCACCCAACCTGGGCTGGTGATCTGTTTCACCCTAGATAATATACATGTTTCAATGCTGTTCTCTTGAAACATCCCACCCTCGCCTACTCCCAGAGTCCACAAGTCTGTTCTATACATCTGAGTCTCTTTTTCTGTTTTGCATATAGGGTTATCGTTACCATCTTTCTAAATTCCATATATATGTGTTAGTATACTGTAATGGTCTTTATCTTTCTGGCTTACTTCGCTCTGTATAATGGGCTCCAGTTTCATCCATCTCATTAGAACTGATTCAAATGTGCTATGTTTTTAATGCCTTTATTGCCTTTCTCTATCAGGAACAATAACTTGGCTGACCATTGCTTTTCTGTCACTACTTCTATGTAAGCAGATTTGGGTGTCTCTACTAGCCTTGGGGTCCCCGTGGGTTACAGCAGGGGGAGCTGGGGTGAGTTCTTGTTTGCAGCTCCCCTGTCCCTCACATGCACACATAGTCTCACCCGTCATCCGCCCCAGAGCTGGGCACAGGCCATCTGGCTGTGCCAATGAGGGTGCTTGGCCAGCCCTTCTCCAGCGACCCAAGAGCCACCTCCCAGTCACTCGTGTCCTCAGACAGTGGTCCTCTGCCTGGATGCTTGCCAGCATTACCCTGGAAGTTTTGGAAACCTCTCAGGCCTAGGTTTCAGCCCTGGACATTCTGATATAATTATTCTGGAGTGGCAGGGCCCAAGGACAGGGCATTTTAAAAAGCTCAGCAGGTGAGGACTACTGTCTTTAGGGAGATCTGTGTTCTCACGGGTCCTCTCAGGGAGATGGGCAGGAGGATGGGAGAGATGGATAGTTCCTCCCATGCCAGAGATGGCAATCCTGAGACTTAGCAAGGAGGAGGATTGGTTGCTGATGCAAAGGTCAAGAGGTAGAAAGGAACTTGGAACCCAGTGGCCCTGAGCTGCCCTGGCCTGTACCAGAGTCTGGACCAAGGTCCCCACGTACCCTCCTCGTTAGCAGTGAAAGTCAGAGCACATCCCAGGGGTGGCCCACAGCCCCGAGTCTGCTCCTCTTAGTCCCCATGCCTCCAGCCACCCTGAGAAGAAGTGGGCGAGCTGCCAGGTGGGATTACTCCTGAGTTTACAAAGCAGCAGGCGTGGAGGCAGAGACAAGGCAGCAGCCACTGGAAACCATTTCAGCTGCTAAATAAAGTCACTTCCCAGTGAGCAAGGCCGTTAGTCTACTGACTGGCCCCAATAAAAGCCCTGACAAATCCTCAAAGGCCAAGCCCGTCTGCTTTTTCCAGATCCAAGATGCAGTTTTGAGGGAGCATTAAAGGGTGGGTTGGAGCCAACACTGGACAATCTTGGGCAGACCCTGCTCCTCTCTGGGCTTCTGTGTTCTTGTGTGTAAAATGACAGATCTGGACCGGTGGGTCTTGTTCAGCGTGGGTCACCCTCCCCAGGAGGGCACCTGGAGATGGGGGAGGGAGGGAGGGATTAGGCCGTCACAAGTGATCAGGGACCGTCCTGCACAATGAACTATGCCCTCCAAGCTCCAGTGGCGTCTGCATTTGTTATTCAGTTGCTCAGTCATGTCCGACTCTTTGCCATCCCACGGACTGCAGCACCTCAGTCTTCCCTGTCCATCACCAACTCCTGGGGTTTGCTCAAATTTATGTCCATTGAGTCAGTGATGCTATCCAACCATCTCATACTCTGTCGCCCCCTTCTCCTCCTGCCCTCAAGCTTTCCCAGTATCAACGTCTTTTACAGTGAGTCAGCTCTTTTCATCAGGTAGCCAAAATATTGGAACTTCAGCTTCAGCATAAGAAACGCCAGTGTGGGGTAGGGGAGGGCTGGATTGGGGTTTGGGGTTAGCAGATTCAAACTATTGTATATGAACAGGTAAACATCAAGGTCCTTCTGTATCGCACAGGGAACTATATTCAATATCCTGTGAGAAACCAGACTGGAAAAGAAAAAAAAAAAAAGAAACACCAATAGGTATGTGCTGGGGTCTCTTCCCATTCTGGGGTGATTCTATGCTCTGTTGCTCACTGTCCGCACTTGAGAACAGGCCAGAGGGGACAGGGTAGACGGTATGTTTGCCCTTGTGTGGAAAGGAAAATTCGAGGTGGTTACCCAGGCTCTGAGCCAAGCCATGGCTCTGTTCCCTATCTCTCCACCACTTAAGTGGCTGGAATTAAATATTAATAGACTAAGGTGCTGTAGATTAAAACTCAAATCTCCTGACACAGTCCCTAAGCCTAGCAGATGCCTACAGCACAGGATTATAATGATGTACCATTAGCTCTTAGTGATCTGTTTATTACATTTGTTGCTCTCTGTTATTTAACCATGCTGTCTACATCTCCTGTTAAGGGAAGGCAGAATTCACCACGGCTGCATGGAATGTAGGCTGCCTCTCCATTTCCACTGGCTCCCAAAGGCCACCGGGGTGGAGGACTAAACATACACACAGCAAAACCCTAACCCCGTGAGCCTCCTATCGGACCATCTGTACTCTCCTAGGGGTTGTTTCACCTAATCCTTTTACTAAACCTGTGCCATTACTTCATATCTGGCCTTGTTTCAAAGAGGATTTGAGACAAACCATGTGGGGTAGATGATTATCCCATTTTCAACTAAGAAAACTGAGGCTCAAAGACATGAAATAAGTAAATCAGAGTTTCTCGATCTCAGCATGATTGACACTTGGGGACAGAAAATTCTTCGTCATGGGAGCGCCTGTGCATTATAGGATGTTTAATAGCATCCCTGGCCTTCACCCACTGGTGGCTGGTAGCACCCCCTCCTCCACAACCAAGAATGTCTCCGGATATTGACAAATGTCTCCTTGGGGGAAAAGGTACCCCAAACTCCAAAAGGCAGTGTTCAAAGACTGGTTTTCTTAGCCCTTGGTTTCAGCAGGCATCTTGTACACCCTCTACAATTTCCAAGTCAGGAAACTGATCAGAGGACCAAGTAATTTACCTGTGGTCACAGTGGAGAACTAGATTTGAAACTACCTGGCCAGGTCAATCTAAAACTCTTTCCATCCCCCCAAACCAGCTTTGGGGCTCATTTATTTGCTTGTCAAACAACTTTTGAGCACTCACTATGTTCTAATAGCTGATATGAGAACTAGACAAGCAAACAGAAACACTGGCCCGCCAGGACTGGGGATGATGGAGGGGTGCTGGGAAGGCCATTCTTGGGGCAGCTACAACTAGAAAGAGTGCCCGTTGTCAGGTCAGAGGGCTTGGGTGCTGGCTGGGTCTTGGGTAACAGGGCAGGAGGAGGGGACAAAGCCAGTGGGTACATCAAAACACCCTGAGCAAAGTCACAGGCTTCAGCTCATTACCTTCCCCATCTTCATCGCCACAGCTTCCACCACAGCTCCAGGCAACCAAGGCCATTTTAACCAGATATCACACCATCAGAATATCAGGCAGGCATTGGGAGACAGAACCCTGCATCTTTCTGTGGATAGATGCAGCCCTGAACTCCTGCTTTCAAGACACTGCTGAGGCTGCCTGGCCTTGCCCTGGTAGGACTCCATTCCTCAGCGTCTGCAGCAATCCCCTGTTAAACTGCACATCATCCCATGTTCGTATAAGGGTGTGTGGGGAGGGTGTCGGTGACATCATGGGGCGTTGCCAGCCATTCATAGCCCAGTTATCTGTGAGCATTCAAGCAGCAATTAGCAGACCCAGGCTCCAGATTAGGAAGGATGTATGTGCATGTGCGTTAACCTACTTTCGGGGAGAGGAGATGGGAAGGTGTGGAAATCAAGTCTATCCACTTCACAGGGACTGTTCCAGACAAGACTACTGCGATATTGTGTGGCCAGGTAATGTGGAAGAAAACTAGGTATTAGGTACTTCGTAGTAGGTACTTGTTCAGTTTAAACCACGACTCTTCAGCATAGCTATGATCATCCACATCCTCTAGAGGAAGGAACCAAGGTCAACGTGGTTAGGCGACTCGCCCGTCACCTTGCAGCCAGTGTGGTCTCTGGCCTGTTTCTCAGACGGGGACATTTGGAAATAGGGCCCTGAACCAGAGCGCATCGGACGGGAGGCATGGCAGAGCTGGAACCCTGGAGCTCATTTACACCCACGCCGTCCTTATGCACAGAGGATATTGAGGCCAGAGTGGAGGGGGATGTCCAGAATATCAGTGACGGGCTGGGGGGTGAGACCCCAGGCCTGTGAGGTCCCTGGAGCAGAGGCTGGTGCTGACTCATGGACTCCCTGCCTTATCTTCCCCTTCTCTTCCAGAGCCCACCCTGTTCTGTCCTCAAGGCCTCTGCCCTGGGCGGCACCCACCTCTGGATAAATGCACCGTGGTGGTCCCGGCACGTGCGCCTCCTGCGCTTCAGCAGTGGGGCCAGTGAGGGACAGGGCGGCAAGCTGGGGCTGCCCCAAATGGGCCAGGGGCCGGCCTGAGGTTCCTCAGCTCTGCTCAGAACCTCCTGCCTCCTTCCCCATACCAGAGGCTTTTAATGAGGCCCCAGCTCCCGGCTGCCTGGCTCCCTCTGATCTGCCTGCATCACTGCCTTTGAAGCTTCCCAGCCCCAAAGACCATTTATCTCTGCAATTTGCCTAGAAAGTCTCATAAATCACGTCTGCACACAAAGGAATTACCTCTTTGGAAGGGCCTTTCAAAGGCGGCAAAGACAGACAGATCAGCCAGGAGGCCCGCTGCCCAGCACCCTCCGCAGCGGGGCCCAGCCTTCACCCCCCTTTCAAAGCTCCAGAGCAAACCGTGGGCTGAGGAGCTGGGGGAGAGGTTGGGGATCAAAGGGAATTTGGTGAAGCTCTGTGGGGTGGGAGTGGGACCCCCAGATGGGGTCTGAGGAAGGTGAACTTACAGGCAGAGCAGGAAAGGCGACCGGAAGGTCACGGGGTACAAGTCTGCCTCCCATGAGGTGTGAACTCATCCCACAGCCTCACCTGCCATTTCCCATCGTGCCTCTCTCTCTGACTTGCTTCACACAGTGAGGTCTGTCTGGTGGGAGCGCCCCCTCAGGCTCTGTCATGCGCCCTGGAAGGTACCACCCTCCCAGGCCTCCACGTCTCCCATGGCAGAGAGGTAGGATTAGCCTAGATGAGTGGGTGTGAAGCTGCGATCCAGAGTCCAGAGGGTCCTAAGCCTGGGGCTGGGGCCATGACAGGGGCTCTGGACCGCCCGCCTCCACGGCTCCAGAGCTGCTGAGTCTTCCTCTGGCTTCTCACACAAGGACAACCAGCTGAGTGGGGGTGGGGGACCCATCTTCTAAGATCTTTTCTGCCTTTAAATGTCTGTTTCATTCCTCTCACAGTCAGAAAGTTCTTCCATTTGTCTAGCTGAGGAATTTCTTGCCGCAGTTTAAAGTAATGCCTTCTCCTCCACCTCACCCAGTGAGCAGCCACTTCCAGCCAGTTCTGCAATGGACGCTGATGAGAAGCAGTCCAAGTGGCGCTTGGGGTCTCTGTCCTGACGGAACTTTCTGGCACCGTCCCCACAGGGAATATGTGGCAAGCAGGAAAAGAAGCAGTGAAAGTGGAGGCTGGCTTCCCTAGTGAGGCCACAGAGCATTTCTGAACTAAAGCCAGGCTCACTTGCTGCCCTGTTCATGATGGAGCGGGGTATTTCTCATCAGGTGGGCAGGAGGAGGAGGGCTGTGGGGTTGTACAGAGCTGATCCTGGGGTCACAGGCACAGGAGCAGTTGAGCAAGTCAAGGTGGTGATTTGGGCCAGGGCAGCCTGCAGAGTCATGTGGAGAGTCAGCTGTGGGCCAGGGGCAGCATGGACCTGGAACCCTCTGCCCAGCCACTTATCCTGAGAGCTGATGTCGCGCCCCAGAGGCCTGGCAGAAGGCTGTTCTTGCCTGCAGAAATAGCAGTGGTCCTGCAGGGCTTACACCATGACTGTTCCAATGTAATGGGTTCACATCTGAGCCATTTTTCCTTTTGGCAAAGGTAGCACCTGGAGCCCAGAGAAGGCAATGGCACCCCACTCCAGCACGCTTGCCTGGAAAATCCCATGGACGGAGGAGCCTGGTAGGCTGCAGTCCATGGGGTCGCTAAGAGTCAGATACAACTGAGTGACTTCACTTTCATGCATTGGAGAAGGAAATGGCAACCCACTCCAGTATTCTTGCCTGGAGAATCCCAGGGATGGGGGAGCTGGTGGGCTGCCGTCTATGGGGTCGCACACAGTCGGATACGACTGAAGCGACTTAGCAGAAGCAGCACCTGGAGCCAACTGGTACACTTGGGGCTCTGGATCAGCTGGGCTGACGTTTGTTGAAAACTGATTAGATGTAAGGTCTAGAGTTGGTAGGGCTTCAGAAGGATGGGAGGCCCAGCTGGCCCTCAGGGGCCACAGAGTGACCAAGGTCAGGCACACATGCAGCAGCTGCGGACCGCGTGAGACAGACCGGGAGCAGCGCTTGCTGGAGGTGAAGGGCACTGGGAGATTGGGGGTACGGTGGGGGACACTGAGGGCCTCAGGGAAGAGAGGATTTGGCTTCGGATCTAGAAAGAGGGATAGGATTTCAGTAGGTGGGAAAGTAAGGGGAAGACAGTCTGAGTGGTGGGCTGCGAAGGCAGGAAGGGAGAATTCAGAGCACAGAGTGGCCCTCAGTGGGGGAGGGGTTACACACAACCCGACTGCAGAAGGTCTGGTGAGCAGGCTGAGCAGTCTGCTTCACTGAAGGAAGGCTATATCAGTTCAGTTCAGTTCAGTCGCTCAGTCGTGTGTGACTCTCTGCGATGCCGTGAACCGCAGCACGCCAGACCTCCCTGTCCATCACCAACTCCCGGAACTTACCCAAACCCATGTACATCAAGTCGGTGATGCCATCCAACCATCTTATCCTCTGTCGTCCCCTTCTCCTCCTGCCTTCAATCTTTTCCAGCATCAGCGTCTTTTCCAAGGAGTCAGTCCTTTGCATCAGATGGCCAAAGTGTTGGAGGTTCAGCTTCAGCATCCGTCCTTCCGATGAACACCCAGGACTGATCTCCTTTAGGATGGACTAGTTGGATCTCCTTGCAGTCCAAGGGACTCTCAAGAGTCTTCTCCAACACCACAGTTCAAAAGCATCAATTCTTCGGTGCTCAGCTTTCTTTGTAGTCCAACTCTCACATCCATACATGACCAGTGGAAAACCATAGCCTTGACTAGACAGACCCTTGTTGGCAAAGTAATGTCTCTGCTTTTTAATATGCTATCTAGGTTGGTCATAACTTTCCTTCCAAGGAGCAAGCATCTTTTAATTTCATGGCTGCAATCACCATCTGCAGTGATTTTGGAGCCCAAAAAAATAAAAAGTCAGCCACTGTTTCCACTGTTTCCCCATCTATTTGCCATGAAGTGATGGGGCCCGATACCATGATTTTAGTTTTCTGAATGTTGAGTTTTAAGCCAACTTTTTCACTCTCCTCTTTCACTTTCATCAAGAGGCTCTTTAGTTCCTGTTCACTTTCTGCCATAAGGGTGGTGTCATCTGCATATCTGAGGTTATTGATATTTCTCCCAGAAATCTTGATTCCAGCTTGTGCTCTTCCAGCCCAGCATTTCTCATGGCTAGATCATGGCTTCTCAAACTATCCTTGGGAAAGGAACAGTTTCGTTTTCCAACCCATCTGAGACTCATGGTCCTACCTGGGCATGACTCCTATGTGGGTCACAGCACGTGGGCCCCTCCATGAACCTCTGACACACTCACGTAGGCTATGTCCTGCTCAGCAGAGGAGTCCACCAACTGCAGACTTGGGTCTCACAGTGCTGTCGAAACGGCTGCAAGTTTCTAAACGTTTATAACCGATGTTTTTACTTATCACTGGCCTGGACTTCGGGTCCACAGAAAAGCACCCCGAATGGCACTGGGCTAGAACACAGCTCAGAGGGGGATGCAAGCAAACCAAGACAGCTTTATTGGCGCTGTGTTTCTGTCCTCTCTGTCTTTTCTGGGAAGTCCTATGAACTACCGTGCTGCTTCAAAGGCTAGGGGCTTGGGAATGATGAATATAGCCATTAAGAATACTCAATAACTGCTAGGGCAGGGCACCCACTGATCAGAAAGGCTGTGTGGTGGCGTTGGCGCTTGCTGGTATGGTCAGGACAGTAGCAGCTAACACAGAGTAAGCCCTGTTATCGATGAACCTCTGTCTGAATTCTTTATAAGTAGTATCTCATTTAATCCCCCCAACAACTCCCTATCTTATTGCCTTTTCATACTGTTCATTGGATTCTCGAGGCAAGAATACAGATGTGGTTTGGCATTCCCTTCTCCAGGGGACCACGTTTTGATCAGAAAAGACCCGCAAGCTGGGAAAGATTGAGAGCAAGAGAAAGGGATGACAGAGGATGAGATGGTTAAATGGAATCACTAACTCAATAGACATGAGTTTGAGCAAACTCCAGGAGATAGTGAATGACAAGGAAGCTTGGCCTGCTGAAGTTCATGGGGTTGCAAAAAGCCAGCAATTGAACAACAACCACCACTCCATAATCTCCATTGTCAGCTGAGGCAACACGAAGTGATATCAGGCCTAAGGAGAGCCTCCACCCTCCATCCTCCATCCTTTCCTGGCTTCTGGTCCTATCTTGGGGTTATGGACACCAGGCTTTCTGTGTGTCCTTAGGCAAATCACCTATCTTCTTTGGCCTTCAATCTCCTCATTGTCGAATGAAGGGGCAGCACTAGATGAGCCCTAAGCTTTGTATCTCAGACATGCCTCGATCTCTGAATCACCTGGAGAAACTATCAGAGACAGACTCGGCGATGGAGGGAATAGCAACCCCAGAGGAAACAAAGCATTGAATCTTGGGGCGCATGTGTGTGTGCTGAATTTCTGCTCACAGGCACCCACTGAATTATAGGCATCAATAGAATTTTGACAATAAAGACAACACATGCAGGTTTTCCTTGCTTTATGCAACTATTCTTTAAAGGCTTGGCACAAATAACTTGTTATTTGGAATAACTCTACTTATCTGAACACCCTTGACTTTCCAAAGCACCTCAATGCTTTACAGGTCATCAAAGCAAACATTGGTACTCCCATTACTCAGATGGACAGGGCCAGAGAAATGAAGCTGCTTGCCCAAGGCCCCGGTGTACTTAGGAGAGCTGAGATTCCACATCTTTAGGCTCTGATCCCATCTACCATTCTCCATGGTACCGCATCCCCAGTGAGGTCACTTAACACAGGACCCACCTATCAGCAGGAAGCCATGTCTCTTCAGTATCTGGGGCTTCCCACTCAACCCCATCTTGCTATTTGTGTCACCTGTGTCATGGTCCACTTGTCCCTGCATAGGGAGGGACTCTGAGAGCAGCTCCCAGCTGGGCCTGCCAGTCAGAGGACACTCTATCCATCACAGCTGGGTGAGGACCTCCAGATACCCTGGAGAGAGGAGACCTGAAGGCGGAGTGACAAATGGCCTTCCTGTCTATTGAGAGTTATTATCAAAGGACAGGGACCAGCTGCTCCTGGGAGCTGCTGATGGAGCGAAGGAAAGATGCCTCTGCTGCAGTGGTAGGAGGTCTGGCCAGCTGTCCATTTGTCCACTCACTTCATAAGGCTTTACTGAGGGCCTACTGAGTGCCAGGCACTGTGGATCAAGTGGGGAATAAAGCCTCCAGGGTCCCTTCAAGGAGCTTATCGTCCAGGAGTGGAGACAGACAAGAAACAGTGAAGGGACTTCCCTGGTGGCCCGGTGGTTAAGAGTCCACCTGCCAATGCAGGGGTCACGGGTTCCATTCCTGGCCTGGAAAGATGCCACATGTTGCAGAGCAAGTAAGCACGTGCACCGCACATCTACTGAGCGTGTGCTCTGAAGCCTGTGAGCTGCAAGGGAAGCCGCTGCAAAGAGATGCCCACGCACCACACCCCGTGCTTGCCACAACGAGAGAAAGCCATGTCAGCAACGAAGACCTAGCACAGCCAAAAGCAAATAAATAAATAAAAATTAAAAAGATTATATTGTGCAGCATAGTGAATATAGCCAATATTAAAAAAATAAGTAGTAAAGGCCTCTATTCTGGCCTTTGTTCAAACAGCATCTCCTAAGGGCCTTCATGGACCATCCTTTCCAAGTTTCTCCTCCATCTCCCTGGCTTTATTTTTTTCTTTCGTGAACTTATTCTATCTGATGTCATATGATCACCATACCATATACTTATTTTCACCTTCTTAATTTTTTGTCAGGGACTCCCACTAGAATGTCAGCTCCCTGAGGAGTTATTTCCTTCACTACTGTATCCCCAGCACCTAGAACAGCATCTGGCATACAATAGGTGCTCAATAAACACTTGCTCAACAAGTGAATCCATTAACAAGAATCATAAGCTACAACAAGGGTATGGAGGTGCAAATAATAGCTTGATGGTAATTGAGATAGGGGTTCTGTTGAGAGGTCAAGGAACGCCCCTCAGAGGAGGTGACATGTATGCTAAGAGCTGAAGGATGAGAAGAAGGCAGCCACAGTGAGAGTAAGGCTTTGGGGTAAGAGCGTGGGCAAGTGTCCTGGGGAGGGGAAAGGCTGGCAGAGCCAAGGCACTGAAGCGGGCAGCCTGGCTGGTAAGTTCTGAGAGAAACGAGAGAGGGAGGGGCCCCATGAGACAGTCGGGCCAGATGTGCCTGTGACAAGAGCTGGGGTTTTCTCTTAAGAGCAATGGGAAGTTCTTGGAGGGTCCACTAGGGCTCTGTGAAAGCAGGCAAGCAGGACTCCCTGTGGGCAGGACTTCCGACCCTGAGCCAGGAGGGACATGGTCCCTCTATGTAGCCCATCAACACCCTGGGTGAGCCAGGACCTTCTGGTTTAGGAGGATGTGGGTGGAGGGGGTGAACATGAGCCCCCTTCTGCCTGGTGCCTCTGAGAGGCTCCCCTCATCCCCCCACCGGGCAGGAGACAGCTGGGCATGAATGGGGAGAAGAACCAGTTGGGGCAGCTCCATATGAGAGCATCTGGGTGACTCAGAAAATGTGCTGACAGTGCACACAGGCTGAGATCTCAGATTATGTGCCCACCTCCAGGGGACTAAATATAGTTCCTTATTGTTATTTATGTCTCTGGGCATCAAGCGAAGACTCCTGAAGATTGTCTCTCCCACCCCTAAATGTGAGTGCTGCATTTGCCAGAGGTCGGAGAGGGGAGAGTCCTGTCCCACGGTGGTGGGTACCCCTGAGCAGCTGAGACCACGAGGAGGAGACTCAGGGCTGCAGGGAAGGCCAGGGCCTCTCCGGGAGCTGACTTCCCAGTCAGTCAACTGGTGAGAAACACAACAGCTTACAAGCAAACGGAGCGCAGTTAATGACCCTTGAATTCTGATGACCACGGGTGTGGCCTGCAGTGGGCAGTGGTAGGTGGCTTCATTAAGTGGGATATTTACACTTGACGCTTCTGGGACACCCTTTGAGCCCAAAGGGGCCTGGGATTTTAGAGGGAATCTAATGAGCTGAACTTAGCAAAAGTGGCCTGGGCCTCAGTACCCCTCATTCTATCTGGTGGAGAGTGGCCCAGCCTACTCTGGAGAACCTCTCCTTGTCCTTCACGTGGGACTCACTCCTTAAAGCCCTGCAGACCCCACCCAGGAAACTTCTCCATCTCTCAAACCCTCCCATCCAAAGACTCAGATTAAATGCCTCTGCCCTAGGAAAGCTTTTAGGAACCCTCCTTCTCCCCAGTCACTCTAAACTCATTGTGCCTACTGCTGTTTGCCTTGTTTGAAGTGGATGCTTACCCATCAGGCCTCAGAGCTTTGGAATCATACAGACCTGGGTTTAAATCCAAGTTCTGCTTCTTACTACCTGTGTGACCCTGGGCAACCCGTAGTTGTCCTTTGAGACTTAGCTTCCTCACCTCACCTATAAAATGGGTCTTACATGCCGGAGAGAGTGGGGGTCAGTGAATGGCGTAAAAGTACCTCACTAAATGACTTGCAAGTAGAAGGTGCTCAGTGCTATGTAACAAACCCTCCCAGAAAGTGTGGAGATGAATAAATGAATAAACAAAGTCATTGATCCAGGCATCATGCAAGGGTTAACTCACAGGGAGCTGAGTTATTAGCTGGATTAATAATAGGTCATTATCATCATCACCTGACTTGTTCTCAACTCCACCTTCAGGGAGGGATTTGGTTTCTGCTTCCACGGGAGCAGACCCTAAGGTGACTCCGTGGGGAGGGGCAAAGAAGGAAGATGCAGCGCAGTGGGTGTTAATCTGCCTGGACTTCCGGGAGATAACCAAGCACTTGGAGTGGAGTTATCCCAATCGAGGGGCAAGAGCGCCAGGGTGCTTCTCCATGAGCCCCTTGCTCCTGCCCTGGCGGAGGACGGCAGGGTGGGCATTCTCTCTGCCCCACGTCCCGCTGGCTGCATGGACTGTGCCCGAGGCTGAACTGCAGCTCCTTGTCACTGCTGCCTTTGCTGGGTTGCCATGAGACGCCTGGGGAAGCGGGGGTGTCTCTGTCAGGCCCCAAGTCCCCTCTGTTCCCCACTGCATGTGCGATGCCCAGCATGCTGTCTGCTGTGTGTTGGGAGCCCCGTATTAATGTATGCTGACTCAATGAGCAAACCAACAAATCCATGAAAGAAATGGTTCAGGGGCTGGGGATAAAAAGATGACATGGCTCCTGCCCTCAGTCCTCGTGACCAGGGGGTTGGGATGGGGGAGGGGGTGGCAGTCACAATGACACATAAAAAGACAAAGGAGAAGTCTCTCTATAGGTCAAGGAGCTAATGCCCAGGGAGAAGGGGTGGCACTCTGTGAACTTCAGGTACGCACAGAAGGTGTGGCCCCCAGGGTGGGGAAAGCTTCGAGGAGGAGATGGGACTCCCTAGACCTGAAAGGAGAGTGGACTTAGGCATAAGGGAGAGCGGTGGAGGAGGCTGAAGACAGCAGCGTGAGCAAAGGCCTGGAGGCAGGAATGTCATCATGGGCTGTAGGGAGACAATTGGTAGGAGAGTCTCTTTGCAGCATCTCTACCTTCTTTAGAGTTGGGCGGTGGGGACAGAAATTTGGCCTCAGATAGCTTGCTAGGAGGGGCTTCCCTGCAGCTCAGCTGGTAAAGGATCCGCCTGCCATGCCAGAGACCTGGGTTCAATCTCTAGGTTGGGAAGATCCCCTGAGGAGGGCATGGCAACCCACGCCAGTATTCTTGCCTGGAGAATCCCATGGACAGAGGAGCCTGGCGGGCTGCAGTCCATGGGGTTGCAGAGTCAGACATGACCGAGTGACGAAGCACAGCACAGCACGGCTCTCTAGGGAAGGGACCTTGGGGCGTGGCTTGGAAGAATCAGGGTTGGAGCAGCCTCCAGGCAGTGTGTATCTCTGATTATGTGTAGGAGAGTCTCCTCCAGGGCTGCTGGGAGGGCTGGATTCTCCACATTCATCCATGCACCCCCTCCCCCCCCATAAAAGTTCCTCTATGTCAGGTTTATGCAGTGCACAACCTGAACACCTGTACCTAACAGCCCTGCCTGGCTGGTATAAGGGAGGAGAAGGGCTTAGAAACTGAAGGAGAGGGGACGTTTCCCCGGGCTGGAATGATTGCCACTCTACCCCAGAATCCAGTAGAGGATGCTGTTCTTCATTACCAAGCATCAGATTCCCTGAAAGCTGAAGGACCGCAAAGGTGACCCTCATTCTGTAGCTCAGCCTCCCCGGAGAGGATGGGAGACTTAGCAGCTGCTTCCCCTGATGTTCCCCCATTTCTATCTCCATTTCCATCTTTACCGCCTCCCTCCCCACTCCCAGCCTCCTTTCCTCTGCTCTACCCATCTTTCTCTTCCATCCCCCTCCCCTAGTGACCGGGAGCCAAAGGGGTTGGAGTGGGAGGCCTAGGTGAGCTGAATCCCAGGATGTGCTGGGAGCTGTGTGGGAGGGCGATCGGGAGGCCCTCTGAACTGGATGCTTGAACCAGCGGGGTCCCAGTGGACCCCAGTGTGTGAGGTTTTCTTTTCTTTTCCCTTTAAAGCATTTCACTTTGAAAGGAAGCCAGGCCCAAGTGAAGAGAGCGGGGGTAAACTCAGGCACACAATCAAAATGCCTTTGAACTTGGGCTGAGAGCTCTGAGGTCCTCTCCTGTTTCAGGTCAGGGGCTGGCAGGAGGCTAGGGAACCCTTGATGCCTAATTGGCAGCTAATTGAACGCTGGGAGGGGGGAGGGGAAGGGGGCTGAAAGCAAGTTGTTCAGGACTGGGTGAGTGATGCTCTTTCAACTCAGTGTAAAAGCAGGTCTATTATGGGTTTTCTTGCTGGTATCCAGGCAGTGGGGAGACAGGCTTCTGTTGCTTAATGAGCTCATGGCTCAAGCTGTCTCCAGTTGGGGAGCAGGCAGAGGCTTTCAAGGCAAAGTTAACATTGTAGTTAGTTCTAGTTGGCTACCTGTCATCACTCAAGATCAAGAGAGGGAACGATCTTATTAAAATCAGCAAACAGAAGGCACGCTCCTCAGCAGAGCTCTCTGGGTGGGGGTGGGGTCTGGCCACTCACCAAGCTGAGCAGAGTCCCAGACAAGTTTTTCCCTCGCGGTTTGATACAGACCACAGAGAACTTAGAAGGTGCTACTATGGGCATCGGGGGCTTCCCAGGGGGTGCTAGTGATAAAGAACCTGCCTGCCAATGCAAGAGACGTAAGAGATGTAAGTTTGATCCCTGGGTCAAGAAGATCCTCTGGAGGAGGGCATGGCAACCCACTCCAGTATTCTTGTCTGGAGAATCCTATGGACAGAAGAGCCTGGTGGGCTACGGTCCATAGGGTTACAAAGGGTCAGACCCGACTGAAGTGATTTAGCAGCAACAAGGGATCCAGGCATGGATCTGAGCTTGGCACTGGGCATTAAGGTACAGGCTTTGAGGGCATGGCTGTGGAGGCTAACAGACCTGAATTCTTAAGGGTGACCCTGGGCAAGTTACTAAATCTGTGCCTCAGTTTCCCAAATCTGTAAAATGAAAATAATGATGCCACTTACCTAGTAGGGTAGTTGTAGTGATGAAATGCAATTACACAGGGCTTAGCACAGTGGCAAGCACATGACAAATGGACAGCGAATTGTAGCAGTTATGATTATGAAGGACCAAGGTTGAGTAGAGACTCTTTGCAGGCCTCAGAGTTGAGTCCCATAGATGATTCATAGACAGTGAAGAAGAGGATGCAATTACAAAGTATTAGAATGACGGTCAGCCACCTTAGCAATCAGCTAGTCTCATTCTCTCCCTTTGCAGGTGAAGAATGGGAGGCCTAGAAAGGGAAAGTGATTTTTCAAGGTGACACGATGAACTGGAGGCAGTGCTGAGTCTAGAACAGGTCTTCAGAGGGCCAAAGCTGCTTCTACCGCATCATCAGAGCTGAACCACAGTTACAAGCCATAAATAGACAGCAAAACTCTCCTCTTTGCTTGCACTTTTCCTGCCATGTGAGAGTGGCTTATGGCAATTTCTCTTGCCATGTTCTTTTCATGTCTCATGAAGACAAACTTTCAGTCTCTGAAAGTGGATGAATGGAAGGTGGAGAGGAGAAGCTGGCCTGGGATAAGCCATCAGGGCCTGAGAGTTGTCCGTTATCTGCCAAATAACCTAACAGCACCAGGAGAAAGAGCAGATATGGGTGGCTATAGATTGTTGTCAAGGGTCCAAAACCAGTGTCCCACTTATAGTATCTTCCTCCACCCAACTTGTGCCTAACTTCCGGAGTGATGTTTCCAAATGACAATCTGATGAGGTCACTGCCTTGTGTAAAGCTCTTCCATGGTCTCCAGTGACTCAAGACTCAAGTTCAGATGCATGGGGACCTGGTATTTAAAGCCCTCTACACCCAGGCCCAGCCATCCCGCCGCCCAAATCCCTCTGACACCCTTCACGCCCTGTTTCCTGCAGACTCCGCCTCCATGTGCCTCATGCTTTGCTGAAGCTATTCCCCCTGCTCCATCACCCTGAGTTCTGCTCCATTCAATCCCACTCTCAACCCCATATGGCAAGTCAACTTGATTTCCCTATTATTCAGTTACCTCTACCATAACTCAAGTTTTTCATATGAGGAAACAGGAGATTCTATAACTGTCCTGATCTTTTCACATGCAACAGAGGGTGACTTGATATCTTTGAGATGCAGTAGAGAGCTAAAAAGGCAAGCAACCCAACTTATAAAATGGATATACTAATCCATGGCTCACCCCACATCAAAGACTGGGATGAGATTAAAGAGAAGATAATGGTCATGAAAAGGCTTAGGACCACCACTGAGATCTTAAGTCAAATCCCTTCTTCAGGTCTTGCCTTACTCGTTTGCTGCATGATTGGGTAGGAAAAGGAAGTCTCCAGGAACTCTTTTGGCTCTGACATAACTTTTTTGAATTGAAGGATCTTAACAACCATACAGGTGACCCCTGGGGATACAGAGGGAGGAGAATTAGAGCAGGGGAAGGAGCAAAGGGGGCATTAAGTACTTTTGTAACATTTTCTTTCTTTAAAAAGGATCTTAGGGAAACGGAGTGATTTTTTATATTTTTTTTCAATGTGAGTGGAGGGTATTTTTCATAGTATTTTCTTTATTTTTCCATATGTCACAAATATTTAATAGTTTTAAAAAGAATTTGGTGATCCTCTTCTCAGTGTAACCATTTCCTTGACTTCCTCCACTTTTAATAGGAAAGTTCAAAGAACTGAAAATGGTAAGATTCTTCCATTGCAGGAGATATTCAAGCAAAGGTCAGATGGGCTCGAAGTATTATGGAAATGATTTGTACAGAGGATGAAGGCTGGATGGACTCTTCTAATTCTTAGGTCTTACAATGCCAGGGCCATGGTGGTGAGAAGCGCTGTCCTTGGTACTGAATTCCACACCAAGAAACTTAGAGCATGGAAAAAAGAATAATTCCTTCTATTCTTGTCACTCTAAGATACAAACTAATGCTTCAATTTCCAGGACATTTTGGTGATCAAAATGACAGGGAGAAGCCCTTCTTAGAGGGGTTTCTGGCATTTGCTCTCCTGAAAATTCTCTCCTACTCCCCAGCTTCTGGTAGTAGTTGTTTGTTCTTTCCCAACCTTATGCTAGAAGCATAGAACTGGGAGCCAGAAAGCTTGGGATTAAGTTCTAGCTCAGCCACTACAGACTGTGTGACCCATTGCAAATTCCTTCCCTACAGTGAGCCTCTGATTCTTCATCTGTCAAGTGGAGATAATTGCATCAGGTGACAGAATGCTTGAAAACATGCTTGCAAAAACACTTAAGTGCAATATAATTATTAACTGGTAATACTATTGTGATTCTTGCTCCAGTATGTGTGAAGTGGAACTATCTCTCAGGGTAGGAAGCCAAGAAGGCAGTGAGTGTGGCAGGTAGTGGGTTGAGAGTGGTGAGTTAAGCTCAGAGAACTCTTGAGAATGTTTTGACAAAAAGTGTCCAGTTGGCTTCCCTGTGGGTAAATGAAAACCTTTTCAGATGGCACCTGGTGGCATTTGCAAGCATCACAGAACTTGAGTGTGGAGGTGAGTAGTGAAGCATCTCTGAGCGGAAAAAATGGTGTGGTGTCATTTGGTACTCACTGAACTGAGGGGCAGTCTCACCAGGTAGGAAAATGGGTTCTCCTGGGACATTATAAAGGGTTTGAGGGCTGAGTGTCAGGGCACTCATTCTAGCCTTGGCTCTGTCACTAACCTCCTCGCGTAATGGAAAGTGGCTGGGCTCAAATTCTGCTTACCCACTGACTGGCTGTGTGACCTTGGGAAAGTCACTTCACTTCTCCAATCCTCAGTTTTCTCTGGTGAAAAGGAGTATACTAAAACTTATCCAGCAGGATGGTTATGAGAGTAAAATGAATTCTTGGATGACAAAGGGCTTGCTAGGTAAGCTGGAACACTGTACAAGCCTCAGTATTCATCATCTGCAAAATGGGGGCAATAATGCTTGACTGTAAAAGTGAGATAAGGATGAGGAGAAGAATCACACACACACACACACACACACACACACACACACACACACATTTTGTTAACATCATGAGGGAAGTGGGATGGAGCACAGGAGAGATGCTGAGCTGGAAGTCAAGAGACTGGGGTTTCAGTCTCTGTTATGTTCAACTGCATGACCTCAGGTAGTTCAGTTCAGTTCAGCCACTCAGTCTTGTTCGACTCTTTGTGACCCCATAGACTGAAGCACACCAGGCTTCCCTGTCCATCATCAACTCCCAGAGCTGGGTCAAACTCATGTGCATTGAGTCGGTGATGCCATCCAACCACCTCATCCTCTGTGGTCCCCTTCTCCCACCTTCAATCTTTTCCAGCATCAGGGTCTTTTCCAATGAATCAGTTCTTCGTATCAGGTGGCCAAAGTATTGGGGCTTCAGCATCAGTCCTTCAAATGAATATTCAGGACTGATTTCCTTTAGGATTGACTGGTTGGATCTCCTCACAGTCCAAGGGACTCTCAAGAGTCTTCTCCAACACCACAGTTCAAAAGCATCAATCCATCAGTGCTCAGCTTTCTTTGTAGTCTGACTCTCACATCCATATGTGACTACTGGAAAAACCATAACTTTTACTAGATGGACCTTTGTTAGCAAAGTGATATCTCTGCTTTTTAGTATGCTGTCTACGTTTGTCATAGCTTTTCTTCCAAGGAGCAAGCCTCTTAATTTCATGGCTGCAGTCACCATCTGCAGTGATTCTGGAGCCCCCAAAATAAAGTCTTTCAGTTTTCATTGTTTCCCCATCTATTTGTCATGAAGTGATGGGACTGGATGCCATGATCTTAGTTTTCTGAATGTTGAATTTCAAGCCAACTTTTTCACTCTCCTCTTTCACTTTCATCAAGAGGCTCTTTAGTTCCTTTTCACTTTCGGCCATAAGGGTGGTGTCATCTGCATATCTGAGGTTATTGATATTTCTCCCAGCAATCTTGATTCCGGCTTGTGCTTCATCCAGCCTGGCATCTCACATGATGTACTTTGCATATAAGTTAAATAAGCAGGGTGACAATTTACAGCCTTGATGTACTCTTTTCCTGATTTGGAACCAGTCCATTGTTCCACGTCTGGTTCTAACTGCTGCTTCTCGACCTGCATACAGATTTCTCAGGAGGCAGGTAGGGTGGTCTGGTATTCCCATCTCTTGAAGAATTTTCCACAGTTTCTTGTGACCCACACAGTCAAAGGCTTTGGCATAGTCAATAAAGCAGAAGTAGGTTTTTTCTGGAATTCTCTTGCTTTTTCGATGATCCAAAGCATGTTGGCAATTTGATCTCTGGTTCTTCTGCCTTTTCTAAATTCAGCTTGAACATCTGGAAGTTCACGGTTCACATCTGGAAGTTCACTCCAAGCCTGGCTTGGAGAATTTTGAGCATTACTTTGCTAGTGTGTGCAGTGCTAAGTCACTTCAGTCATGTCTGACTCTTTGTGACCTTATGGACTATAGCCTGCCAGACTTTTCTCTCCATGGGGTTTTCCAGGCAAGAATACTGGAGTGGGTTGCCATTTCCTTCTCCCACTAGTGTGTGAGATGAGTGCAATTGTGCAGTAGTTGAGCATTCTTTAGCATTGCCTTACTTTGGGATCGCAACGAAAACTCAACTTTTCCAGTTCTGTGGCCACTGCTGAGTTCTCCAAATTTGCTGGCATATTGAATGCAGCACTTTAACAGCATCATCTTTTAGGATCTGAAATAGCTCAGCTGGAATTCCATCACCTCCGCTACCTTTGTTTGTAGTGATACTTCCTAAGGCCCATTTGACTTCGCATTCCAGGATGTCTGGCTCTAGATGAGTGATCTAAATGAGTGATTGTGGTTTTCTGGGTCATTAATATCTTTTTTGTATAGTTCTTCTGTGTATTCTTATCACCTCTTCTTAACCTCAGGTAACTAGACCTCAACTTCTACATCTTCAAAATGATGGATGGATGGGGCTTGGTTCCTGCCAGCTAAAATGTCCTACTTACCCAAGCCCTGGGTTTCCCCCTTACTGAGTTCTCTGAGCACACAGGACTAAAGAATTGCTGGCTAGAGCTCTCTGAGGGAGGTGAGAAGGGGCCAAGCCAACAACCCTCATTTCCATTTCATCTCTGATTGGAAAGGCCAAGCCTCAAGGTCCAGAGAGTAAACAGACCTCCCTTTGACTCTCTCCTTCATGTGTGGCTGAGCCCCAAAGTGGATGTGATTTATACAGGGTGGGTCCCAGAGACTCTGAGCTGTGAATTCAAAATCTCAGTGTTCTGCTGAGCTCCCTGGCTCCATTCTGGCTCAAGCTGCTGGCATCCTCGACAGGAAAATTAATTGCTGTTGTCATTCTGTTTTTTGTTCCAGTCTATATACCAGGAATAAGATATCTGAATGACATTAAATAACCTGTATGTAGAAGCCCTTTCTAAGAGCCAGAGCAGTAAGCACAGAGAGATGGGCTCCAGGGATGAGAGCGAGCCAAGAACAGCTCTCGCGGGTACCCATCTGGTCTCAACGCAAAGGGATCCTGCCCAGATGAACATACGATGGGACAGGGACCTTCATGCTTCCCTGGGAAGTGGAGGAAGTTGAGCCTGGCGATCCAGCCTTGCAAGCAAACACAAGCCCCTCACCCTTCCCAGGGATTGCACCTCACCACATGCTTTCTACTAGCCTGGTTTGAATTCTTTCTCTCTTGAGTCAGTGGCTATCAGTAAGGCTAACTCAGGTTCTGACTCAGTGGTTATATACTGCTGACCTGCCTGGGGCTGAGGAGTCCATGGTTCCAGCACTGAATGAGCCACCTTCAGAAAGCCTCTTGAGTCAGCAAAGGTGAGTCACCAGGTACTCCTGCCAGCTCTGACTACATCCTCCTGCTGATCGCAGAGCTAGTCATTATCAGCATGAGGCTTATGCAATGTTTAGCCTCAATAGCCAAGGCCACACTTGGGACAACCTTAGGAAAATAAAGGCACGTGCGCACACGCCCACACACACACACACTGGTCTAACTCCATTCTCTCATAGGTGAGGATGCTGTTACTCTGGGAGGGACGGTGACCTGCCCAGGATAAATGAGTCTGAGGACCTATAAGCAAGGTCCGTGGACTCCCAGTCCAGTGCTCTTTTTACTGCATCATCCTGCCACTATGTAACAAGATCCCGTGTTCTAAAACCTATGAAATAGCAAAACCGAGTTCCTGTCCCAGCCTGTCCTGCCAGGTGAGCTGGGGGTGCTGGTGAGAAGGACAGAAGTTCGCTTTTCACTTGCGTTCTTGGAGAAAATTCCCAGTTTTTTGGAGTCTGTCTACTAGTGGTCTTAATTACTTGTGTGTACGAGATCTTGCAGTCTGTGCCTGGGGACTCTTTGGATTGCAGATTAATATTCAACTAGCTGGAACGATCTTCAGAAGGAGGCTCGTGGTAATTAAGTTGGTTAGAGAACGCTTCAAACTAACTTTTTATGGCACCCAAGTACTGTAAATTATCAGGACAGGGGAGACTGATCCCTTAATGTTGCTTCTTGGGAGTCACAAGGGACCATGCACCTCGCTCAGAGAGGAGGGGGTGTCCTTGGGGGCTCCTTCTAAGGGGCTGGGGGACTGCAGATTGTGGGGCAGAGAAGGAAGTGTAGATGTGTGCTGGACTGGGAGGCTGTCAGGCAGATTCTTATCTGTAACTCAAGGCTATTTTCCCCAAGACCAAGGGACTCTGGCCTGAGACAAGGGGTGTCAGAGTGGAAGGAAGTGGCAGAATGCAGGCATTTCAAAAGCGGAGGCCCGAGCCACTGAGAAGAATCTAGTAAGTGAAAATTCTGGGTCATTGTTGGCCTAACAAAAAAAGGAGAGAGAGAAAAAAAAAAAGGAGGCTTGAAAGACTTTGCACAAAGTGGCAGACATTTTAGAAAGTAATTTTTGTTCAGCAGCGAACTATCTGTGTATTTTAGACTAGGTACACTTACTATTGTATCATGCATGACAAACCAACGTAACACCACAGACCATGAGGTTTGTCACAGTGATTTGCTACTAATGTAGTACAAAGCTGGTGAATAATTTATTTTTCATACTAAATAACAGTGTGTCAAGATTGTAAGTGCCTGATAACTCCCATCTGTGTGACTTGCATTCCTAGATGTTTTTTTAAATGATGGTGCAGGGGGTGGGAGGGGAGGCAGGGGAATGTGGGAATGCGCCATCACCAGGAGCCACTGAAATAGCCTGTAACCCATGGGCAACTTCTCTTGGACCCAGCCCACATGAGCGGTATATGGCAGTGTGTGTCAGTGGAATAAAGATTAGAAAACTGCTCCCGTGGACGTGGTCAGATGGTTTGCTCCTGATGGGTGGGGAGCCTTAGGTGTGGTCACGGGGGGTGGGCAGAAGGTAGAGGGAGGGAATGCTCCCAGCAGCTCGCGATGTGGCATGATGCGGATGGGCATGTGCTTCACGGGGCTGGCAGGAGCTGTCCCAGGTGCTGGCTCTCTCATAGCTGGCATGGAAACTGTGCCAGGTACAGCCAGACCTGCCCTGTCCATCCCACCAGCAACTCCAGCCTCAGTAGTCAGCTGAGGACAGACGCTCCTAGGAACCGCTCTGAACAGATGTGGCCACCTTTGGATTTCAGAGGATCACGAGGGAGCAATGAGGAGGGAGGGGGCAGAGGAGGAAGGGGGCCCAGGAGAGGGTCGTTGGAGCCCTGACGAAGGAGCAGGAGGCCTGGCTTCCTTCCTGGGCATGCCACTGCCCAGCTGCAGGACTTGGATCAGAGTTGTTCTTCTGAGTCTTGGCTTCCCTGCTTAAAGGATGGGAGTAAAAATAGCACCTGCTTCACAGGACTGTTGTGAGGATTAGACAAAACACTGTCTGTAAAGCCCACGCTTGCATGTTAAGTCACTTCAGTCATGTCTGACTCTGTGCAACCCCATGGACTGTAGCCCTCCAGGCTCCTCCGTCTATGGGATTCTCCAGGCAGGAATACTGCAGTGAGTACCATGCTCGCCTCCAGGGTGTCTTCCCGACCCAGGGATTGAACTTGTGTCTCTCACGTCTCCTGCATTGGCAAGCGAACTCTTTACCATTAGCGCCACCTAGGAAGCCCCGCAGTACAACTTATAAGGAAGGACACACCCCGCCCCCCCGAACCGCATGAATGTAGCTGCTATTAATATTAAACGACTCAAAGGCCAACAATAGAGAACTGGTTAGGTAAATTATGGTACATCTATGGACTATTATGCAGCCATTCAAATGATAATTGTGTGGGAAATGAATAGGTGATTATGCCATGCTGTTGAGAGGAAAAAGAGCACGTGACCACATACCATATGAATACATTTTGATGATAAAATGATGTATGCATGTGAATGGAGAAAGCAAAGTAATAAGCAGAAATACCTTTTTCTCCCCAAATTCTTTTTTTTCAATGTTAAATAATAAGATTATTGAATAAGATGCTTCTGGGGTGCCTCCAGCTCTGGAGTTTGGAGGCCCAGGGGCTCACTCTGCTCCCTTGTTAGCTGTGGGGCCTGGAGGCTGGACTTGTCTGGGGGGGTCACATAGGATGTGGGCCCCCCAAATTAGAGCTGAGCATGCAGCTCAGCTCCTCAACTCCTGCCCAAACAATGTCAAAGAAGCCCAGCTGATTCCTACTTTGCTTAATTTGTGTCAATTGATTTCCTATTTTTAATTAATAATTCTAATTATGATGCAGCAAATTTACCCAACGGCCATGACTGAATTAATCAGGGTCTATTGATTGGGGCTGCAGAGTCATCCCTCGGTTTCTGACATCATTGATTTCCTGTTGGGAACAAATAAGAAAACACACGTAGGGCAGATGTGCTGTCATCTCTGTTGTGCCCTAAACTAGGCCCAGAGGCACCTGCTGCTCCCTTATCTTTCCTCCCCTCTACAAGGCTCAGCTGCCATGGCCACCAGGCCACAGAGCTTCCCCTGGGAGTTCTGGGCAGGGTGGCACGCTAGCTCTTGCCCCTGAGAAGCTCTGGGCTGGGGCGTGGGGCATCCTAGCCATTGTTAGCTTCCTTAAGGAAGGTGACTGACAATGGGCTGCCCTGGCACAGGGGGCTCTGTAAGAAAGGGCCAATGTGGCATCTGCCAGCCAGCAGGTCTGGGCTTTCTTTAGAATCCACGTAGAATTCTGCTGCTGTATCAGTAGGTAGATATTAATGTCCATCTCACTGTCCCTTTTGTATAAAGAACCTTGGAAATCCTCCTCTCCTGCCCTGTCAATTTGTAAATGAAGAAACCGAGCCCCATGGAGGGGCAGGATCTTGCCTAAGATGGCCCACTGAGTCACGGCACAGCTGGCGCTGGAAATCAAGTCCTTTGCATTCATGTCCATTCCCACTCACGTGGAGTGGAAAGTGTGCCCCGCTGAGACTGGAGGGCAGGGACAGCTTTTGTCTCATGTCTCTGTCCTCTATCACAGGGCCCATATCTTCAGGCAGGGAAGTCTGATACCCAGTGTAGCCCTGAGGAACCAGCACTGTCTGCTCTTGATCTCACCCTTTCATCTTGGTTCTGTCTTAGCTCTTGTTATCTTCCTGGGCTTTAAGAAATCAGGCGTCCCACGCCTACCCCAGGACTACACACTTGCTGTTGATATCAACATGGTGACTTGTTCAGTTCAGTCGCTCAGTTGTGTCTGACTCTGCGACCCCACGGACTGCAGCACACCAGGCTTCCCTGTCCATCACCAACTCCCAGAGCTTGCTCAAACTCATGTCCATTGAGTTGGTGATGTTATCCAACCATCTCATCCTCTGTCATCCCCTTCTCCTTCCACCTTCAATCTTTCCCAGCATCAGGATCTTTTCAAATAAGTCAGTTCTTCGCATCAGGTGGCCAAAGTATTGGAGTTTCAGCTTTAGCATCAGTCCTTCCAATGAATATTCAGGACTGATTTCCTTTAGGATGGACTGGTTGGATCTCCTTGAAGTCCAAGGGACTCTCAAGAGTCTTCTCCAACACCACAGTTCAAAAGCATCGATTTTCCTGTGCTCTGCTTTCTTTGTAGTCCAACATGAGTATTGGATTCACATCCATACATGACTACTGGAAAAACCATAGCTTTGACTAGGTGGATTTTTGTTGGCAAAGTAATGTCTCTGCTTTTTAGTATGCTGTCTAGGTTGGTCATGGCTTTTCTTCGAAGGAGCTAGCACCTTTTAATTTCATGGCTGCAGTCACCATCTGCAGTGATTTTGGAGTCCAAAAAAATAAAGTCTCTCACTGTTTCCTTTGTTTCCCCACCTATTTGTCATAAAGTGATGGGACCAGATGCCATGATCTTAGTTTTCTGAATGTTGAGTTTTAAGCCAAATTTTTCACTCTCCTCTTTCACTTTCATCAAGAGGCTTTTCAGTTCCTCTTCACTTTTGGCCATAAGGGTGGTGTCATCTGCATATCTGAGGTTATTGATATTTCTCCCGGCAATCTTGATTCCAGCTTGTGCTTCATCTAGCCTGGCATTTCACATGATGTACTCTGCATATAAGTTAAAAAGCAGGGTGACGATACATAGCCTTGACGTACTCCTTTCCCAATTTGGAACCAGATGGTTGTTCCATATCCTGTTCTAATTGTTGTTTTTTGACCTGCATACAGATTTCTCAGGAGGCAGGTAAGGTGGTCTGGTATTCCCATCTCTTGAAAAATTTTCCACAGTTTATTGTGATCCACACAGTCAAAGGCTTTGGTGTAGTCAATAAAGCAGAAGTAGAGGTCTTTCTGGAACTCTCTTGCTTCTTCAATGATCCAGTGGATGTTGGCAATTTGATCTCTGGTTCCTCTGCCTTTTCTAAATTCAGCTTGAACATCTGGAAGTTCATGGTTCACGTGCTTTTGAAGCCTGGCTTGATGAATTTTGAGCATTATTTTGCTAGCGTGTGAAATGAGTGCAATTGTACAGTAGTTTGAAAATATTTTGGTATTGCCTTTCTTTGGGATTGGAATGAAAACTGACCTTTTCCAGTCCTGTGGCCTCTGCTGAATCTTCCAAATTTGCTGGCATATTGAGTGCAGCACTTTCACAGATTCATCTTTTAGGATCTGAAATAGCTCAGCTGGAATTCCATCACTTCCACTACCTTTGTTTGTAGTGATGCTTCCTAAGGCCCACTTGACTATGCATTCCAGGATGTCTGGCTCTAGGTGACTGATCACACCATTGTGATTATCTGGGTCATGAAGATCTTTTTTGTACAGTTCTTCTGTGTATTCTTGCCACCTCTTCTTAACATCTTTTGGTTCTGTTAGGCCCATACCATTTCTGTCCTTTATTGTGCCCATCTTTGCATGAAATGTTCCCTTGGTATCTCTAATTTTCTAGAAGAAATGACTAGTCCTTCCCATTCAATTGTTTTCCTCTATTTCTTTGCATTGATCACTGAGGAAGGCTTTCTTATCTCTCCTTGCTTTTCTTTGGAACTCTGCATTTAAATGCGTGTATCTTTCCTTTTCTCCTTTGCCTTTCACTTCTCTTCTTTTCTCAGCTATTTGTATGGCCTCCTCAGACAACCATTTTGCCTTTTTACATTTCTTTTTCTTTGGGGGATGGTCTTGATCACTACTGCCTCTGGCACAATGTCACAAACCTCTGTCCATAGTTCATCAGGCACTCTGTCTATCAGATCTAATCCCTGAATCTATTTCTCACTTTCACTGTCTAATTGTAAGGGATTTGATTTAGGTCATACCTGAATGGTCTAGTGGTTTTCCCTACTTTCTTCAATTTAAGTCTGAATTTGGTAATAAGGAGTTCATGATCTGAGCCACAGTCAGCTCCTGGTCTTGTTTTTGCTGACTGTATAGAGCTTCTCCATCTTTGGCTGAAAAGAATATAATCAATTTTATTTCAGTGTTGACCATCTGGTGATGTCCATGTGTAGAGTCTTCTCTTGTGTTGTTGGAAGAGGGTGTTTGCTATGACCAGTGCGTTCTCTTGGCAAAACTCTATCAGCCTTTGCCCTGCTTCATTCTGTACTCCAAGGCCAAATTTGCCTGTTAACCCAGTTATTTCTTGACTTTCTACTTTTGCATTCCAGTCCCCTATAATGAAAAGGACATCTTTTTTGGGTGTTAGTTCTAGACGGTCTTGTAGGTCTTCATAGAACCATTCAACTTCAGCTTCTTCAGTATTACTGGTTGGGGCATAGATTTGGATTACTTGGAAATGAACAGAGATCATTCTGTTGTTTTTGAGATTGTATCCAAGTATTGCATTTTGGACTCTTTTGTTGACTATGAAGGCTACTCCATTTCTTCTAACAGATTCGTGCCCACAGTAATAGATATAATAGTCATCTGAGTTAAATTCACCCATCCCAGTCCATTTTAGTTCACTGATTCCTAAAATGTTGATGTTCACTCTTGCCATCTCCTGTTTGACCACTTCCAATTTATCTTGATTCATGGACCTAACATTCCAGGTTCCTATACGATATTGTTCTTTACAGCATCAGACTTTATATCCATCACCAGTAACATCCACAACTAGGTGTTGTTTTTGCTTTGGCTCTGCCTCTTCATTCTTTCTGGAGCTATTTCTCCACTGTTCTCTGGTAGCAATTGGGCACCTACCCACCTGGGGAGTTCTTTATTCAAAGTACTATCTTTTTGTCTTTTCATTCTGTTCATGGGGTTCTCACGGCAAGAATACTGAAGTGGTTTGCCATCTCCTTCTCCAGTGGACCACGTTTTGTCAGAACTCTCCACCATGACCCGTCTATCTTGGGTGGTCCTACACAGCATGGCTCATAGTTTCTTTGAGTTAGACAAGGCTGTGGTCCATATGATCAATTTGATTAGTTTTCTATGATTGTGGTTTTCATTCTGGCTGCCCTCTGACAGATAAGGATAAGAGGCTTATGGAAGCTTCCTGATGGGAGGGACTGACTGAGGGGGAAACTAGGTCTTGTTCTGATGGGAAGGCCATGCTCAGTAAATCTTTAATCCAATTTTCTGTTGGTGGGTGAGGCTGTGTTCCCTCCCTGTTGGTTGGCCACACTATGGTGGAGGTAATGAAGATAGTGGTGACCTCCTTCAAAAGGTCCTGTGCATGCACTGCCACACTCAGTGCCCCTGACCCTGCAGCAGGCCACTGCTGACCCACGCTTCTGCCAGAGACTCCTGGACACTCACGGGCAAGTCTCTTGTGGGGTCAGTGCTCCTTTCTCCTGGGTCCTGGTGCACACAAGGTTTTGTTTGTGCCCTCCAAGAGTCTGTTCCCCTAGTCCTGTGTAAGTTCTCGCAGCTCTACGGTGGGGTAAATGGCAACCTCCTCCAAGAGGGCTTATGCCATACCCAGGTCTGCTGCACCAAGAGCCCCTACCCTTGACTTGTCATGTCCCAGTAATCCTGAGTCCTAGGGGATCCAGATGAGCCCTCATTTCCTAAGAGTCTTCTCTGTGCTGAGATCTGAGTGAGAAGAGACCAGATGAAGCAGAGACCATTAGAAAGTTACCACAGTGGTCCAAACACAACCTTAGGAGACATGGAATTAAGGCAGTGGTGGTGGGGATGGGGAAGGCATGGAGATGAGTAGGGTTGATGGCAACTGCAACTGATTGAATGTGGGACTCCTAGACTCTGTGTTTGGGGGACGGTATGTCAGTACGAGCTCATCCTAACTTGATGATATTTGTAAAGACCTTATTTCCAAACAAGGTGACATTCATTGGCTCCAAGTGAACATGGCTGTTGGGAGAAACGATTCAATTCAGTACAAGGGTGAATAATATCCCTCTCATAGGGTGGCTCTTTTCTAGAGGTAAATGAGATACAATTATGTGATATAACTACATGATTTTCATTATTCTTCTTTCAGGCATAGAATCCCCAGCCAGGAAGTCTTAGAAAGACTTTGAGGGGACTCCCCTTGTGGTCCAGTGGCTAAGACTCCACACTACCAATGCAGGGTGCCTGGGTTCAATCCCTGGTCAGGGAACTAGATCACACATGCTGCAACTAAGTGTTCTCAGGCTGCAACTAAAGACCTCACATGCTTAACAAAGATCAAAGATCCTGTGTGCCACAGCTCAAACCTGGAGCAGCCAAATAAAGAAATAAATACATAAATAAATAGCTTTTAAAAAGACTCTAGAAGGACAAATCCAGGAAGGAGAGTGATAGTCACCAAAAACTGTCTTGAGATTCCCTGAGCACTTCAAGAACAAGAATTGGCACCGTCTGTCACTCATCAAGTGCTCTGGGGAGCCACCTCCCTGCCCAGCCCTGCAATTCCTCATCATGGTGTTACTCAATTCTGTGAGAGACAAGTGAATTAAAGCAGATGAGAGTTCTCTTCTTTCAACTTCATGGATTTCCTGACAGCATCACAGATGTGTAGCAATCTGTACACGCACAGCTGTGAACTACGAGGTCTACTAGCCCCCTGCCTCCCAACCTCAGAAAATAAGCACATGGAGATGCACAACTTCTGGTCACATTTCACTCCAGAGCTCCTGTTATTGGCTATAACCTAGTCAGTGGGGGGGCTTGTAAAGGTTCAACAATCAGGTCTGCAGAGGAAAAAAAAAACCACCAAAACCTTGATATGCAGTATTTGCCAATTAGCATGGAGTAAGTACGCCTACCATGGCTGACGTCAAGCTGCCTACATGAAGCAAGAGAACACAGAGTCGGGAAAAGATCAGCACAGTCAGCTCTCGTGAGCCAACGTGAGCCAACTCCAGAACACCACTACACACAGTTATCTGTGGACCAGAAAACCAAGGGAAGGGGTCTACACATGTCCCCTCTCCTACCAGCTGACAGCCTTTTGGATTAGTCACCTTGCAGTGGTCATGTGATACAAGTTTAGAAGTTACAAATGTCTTATTAATTGAGGCATTTGAGTGCCATTTGAGAAGCTGTGGTGCTGCAAAAGGTGCTCTGGGCTGGATCTGAACCCAGATTCTATCACTATATGATAACCTGGGTAAATCATATAGTCTTCTTTGAATAATTAACCATTCATTAATTATTGACTCTTTATTGTTACAAGATGGGGAAATAAAGATGAAAAACAGCACAGCCCCTGGGTCAAGAAACTCACAAGCTGGAGGAGAAGAGAGTCATAAAAATGACAATAATTTGGGGTAGGTATCAGTTTCCTCATCTATAGGGGTAAGAGGATTACCCCAGAAAAGGGAAAGAGAACACACATATAAAGTTCCCAACACAGTACTTGGAACAGAGTAGGGGCTTAGCAAATGTTTATTAAACTCAGGAAAGCAAATATGGGGCAAGAGATCATCAAAGAGGTGGCACCTGCCTACCCTAATGAAGCACTGGGCTAGAAGCCCTGGGGACCACAGCGTGGCCATGCTTTTTATGTCAATCAAGGTCAGTTGAGTTTTCGCTGCTACCCCCACCCTCTACTTCCCATCACTCAGGTTTGCACAATAACTTCCTCTTGAGTACTTTTCCTGCAATACTTACATGCTGCCACCAGAGAGAAGCAGGGTGTCTTACTTAAATGGTTAAAAGAATTTTATCTGAAATCATAGTCACAACCCTGGCTTTTCTAATAAAAATGAAAAATTTGTCACTCTATTCTTTAATTAAAAAAAAAAATCTCCTTTCCCACATCCAACTTTTTTTCTGGAAGCAAGGAGTTAAACAAAATTTAAACACAGTGCGTCCTCTTAGCAACGCCCTTGACAGCCTGCAACATTGACAAACTGTCTCTGATTCAAACTGCCTTCTTTTACAAAGCTTCCATCTACAAATCCAAGCTGACAGCCGAATATCACCTTCAAAACGACAAGTTTAAATGAGTTATTATTTGTAAAAGGCTTAAAAGAGTGTCTGGCACATAGTAAGCGCTATACAACTATTTGAGGTTTTATTTATTTTACATTTTAAATTCTTTTTTTCCTTTGCATAGGAAAGTGAATTCATTTCATCACTGCAGGAATTAGCAATGAATGAGTCTTCATTACTCTGGTTTAATTATCCGCTTCCTGTGAATGGGGAAAGGGACGCCTCTGGAGACAGGAAGCTGTCCCAAAGGGGGCCTGGCTGGGGCTGGAGCTGGTTTCTTTCCTCCTCTGACACCTTCCAACAGGGGAAGCTCTGCATCTCCCTCTGGTTCACTCACAGTCACTGGACTCAGCCCTGAGTCCAGACTCCAGAGATGTTGGGCAGGGTTGATTTTTTTTTTTTTAATCTTTTCAGAGTTAAGCCAAGAAGAGCTCCTGGAGAGGCACAGCCGGCGGAGCTTGATCAATTAAATTATCATTACGCAGCAGGGGCTTGAGGAGGGGAGGACTCACAAGCCGGGCCCATTACTACCGCCACGGAGCCGCCATCTGCCAGCAGACAGCCACATGTCGGGCCTGGCAGAGACGGTCAGGTTGGCGGGAGGCCTCGGTGCCACCTCAGGGAATTGTTGGTGCTCACAGGTCCCCAGGATGCTGCTGCTCACGACGGCTGCAGCAGCACCTGCTATGAGCTGAGCTCCTCTGGGCCAAACACATTTAACCCCTAAATGGCCATTGCCGTGTCCATTTTCCGGAAGGGGAAACTGACACTCAGAGACGCCAGGTGACTTCCTCAAGGCCACACAGCTAGTAGGGCGAAGAAGCTGGAATAGGGCCAGGTCTGTCTGGGCACCAGTTTCCCTCTCAGATAAAGCTGGTTCTTCTTATCTCACCACTTGATAGGAACAGAGTAAAGGGACAATGTAGGCGATTAAATAGTTAATCCTGTAGGGGACTGTAAGTAAAGAAAAAAGTATGAGAGATCCTGTAAGTTAATTATCACCCAAGAAAGCAGGTTTGCTTAATCACAAAACCAAGAAAGCTTGCTCAGCAACAAAACCATGCAACAGAAACTTGAGTCATGTCCCCAAACAGTGAAACAATGGTGGACTGAGACCTGCATCTTGCCCAGGGAGTCAGTAAGTTTAGATTCCTAGAACATGCTTCTCTGCTGGGTGGACCCATCTTTTCTTCCCAGGGGGCTTCTCCTGCCCCCACACCCCCACCCTCGGGACCTGCTCCTTGGTGCCTGAGGATCACACCCGTCTCCTGGGTGCCCACAGCTCCACCTGCTGGAGGGGTCAGGGAGCTGCAGCCCAGAGGGCATTTTTGTTACAGTCTCTGGCCCAGGCACAGAATTGACTCAGGGCTGGATTCTCTACCCTTCAAGGCCCACTGGTCAGGTTGGTGGAGAAAGGTGCCCCAAAGAGAGTGTTGGGCGAATGTGCTTGGAAAGGGGGAGGGGGTCAAGAAGCTAACTTGTTGGCCAGTCTACAGAGCACAGTTTAAGACAGAGCCTGAGGCAGGGTGTGATCAGACTTAAAGCCCAGGAGAAAGAGAGGTGAGACAGGCCCTCAGAGATAAGATCCGAGAGGGGTTCCAGGCAGGAAAAGAGCCTGGGGGCTTCCTAGGTGGTCCAGTGGTTAAGAATCTGCCTTCCAAGGCACGGGGATGCACGTGCAACCCCTGGTGGGGGAACTAGGGTCCTGCATGCCACAGGGTAACTAAGCCTGAGAGCTGCAAACAGAGAATGCTTCGCAATGAAAGATCCCATGTGCCGCAACCCGCTGCAGCCAAATAAATAAATAAATATTTTGAAAAAAGAAGAAGAAGAAAAAAGAAAAGATCCTGGCTTTCAAAAGTCTCAGGAGAGGGATTAAATAAGAAACAGTTGAGGCTGGAAGGTGAGCGGAAGGGCACCAGCTGCGCCAGCATGTACGTGGCCTGGATGAGACCAGGGATAAGAAAAAGGCATCCCAAGGGGCCAGACCCACACACAGGGTGCACCCGGCGGGGCCTTTCAGACCCGAGTAGGCCCCCCAGGCGTCAGGAGCAGGGGCGCCTGAGGGACAAGTCTGGGGGGTCACGGGCAATGGTCAGGGACGGACCGTGAGAGAAGCCAGGCCCTGCTCTCAGGAACAGCTGTCTCCCCTGAGTGCTCCACAGTCTAGTCTCAGGGTCACATGGAGCCCCATCTCATCCCAGAGGCTGAGCAGGGTGTTGACTACGCAGGTGGCAGGGCCCCGTCGGGAGGGGCCTTCCACTTCATCCGATGGTGTCCCTGTAGGAGAGGCGATTCCCGTCTGAGCTCCGATCTCTTGACTCCCACCTCTGACCCCTCCCTGTGGATGGACAGGGTAGCTTCGGGTGGCTGGGCCCGCCCCAGAGCCACCCTGTCATGTTGGTGGAGTGGGTGCAGGGGAGCAGAGAATGCCCTGGTGCCTGCCCCAGGCCATGGAGTGGAGACAGAGGACCCTGCCTCTGTCTGCTGAGTCAGCCAGCAGCCCGAACATGTGTGCGACAAACAGTGACACTGTGAGTGTGAGTGATAAGGCACAAGAGAATCAGTGCCTCAGTTGTGAAACTGAGGGTGTGACTGTGTCAGAGCATGAGACAGTGTGTTAAGGTGTGTGTGTGACCGTGGAACAGTTCTAAATATGAGGTGATGGAGAGGCAAACAGACAGCCAACTTGGCAGACTCACGGAGCCCAAAGGACGCTAACATCAAGAGAAGGATTTGCAGAGACAGTCTCGAGTGGGGCTGAGAACTCCAATAAAGAGGAACGGAGATCAGTGGAGATGGAAGGAGAGACACAGGAGAGTTAAGGTGAAGAAGAGAAGCGTTGAAAGGATAACCAGCAGAGAGGACCGGGCCAGTGACTCCTGCATGTCCCCCTAGACTGGGGTCCTCCTAAGAAGAATTGGAGGTTTCCCGGGTGACTCAGTGCTAAAGAATCTGCCTGCCAGTGCAGGAGACTTGGGTTCAACCTCTGGATTGGGAAGATCCCCTGGAAAAGGAAATGGCAACCCACTTCAGTATCCTTGCCTGGAAAATCCCACGGAGAGGAGCCTGGTGGGCTACAGTCCATGGGGAGGCAAAAGAGTCGGACACGACTTTGCAACTAAAAACAAAGAAAAACTGGAGGGTCAGCCCGACAGAGAGCCTTTGCCACAGCCCCTGGAGCTCTCTCTGGTTCCAAAGCTGGCCTCAGCCACTCATCATCAGCTGGGGAAGAGCACAGGAGAAAGGGGATGCTCCTGTGTTTGTGCGCGTGTAGAGGGCTTTGCCTGTGAACCAGGAGCACCCCCTCCCCGCTTCCTCTCTGCCTGCATCCCCCACCTTTCAGTCACCCAGGAGGCCCCCCAGCAGGCTCCTCTCTTGCCAAGCGCCAATCCTGACGTGGCATCTTATTCTGCTGACCTAAGTCTAATTTACTTGGGGAAAAAACTCTTTCCTGGCCCCCAAATCAAATCACTCAGGGAAAGAAGGGGGTTGAAAGGAACCAGGGGAAATAAATGTATTCAGCAAGTGTATTTTTATTCCAATAAAACTTGATTTAATAACCACCATGAATATTTCATTTGCAAGAGGCTGTCCCCCTCCTGCAGCCTGCACTGGTCCCCATCCAAGTTTGCCCTTCCTGGCCCTGGGGCAGCACACGCCCCTGCTCCAGCACCCTGGCAGCTCTCAGAGCAGCTGAAACAGCTGTCCACCTCTGCCTTTCAGCCGTCACCAGAGCCGCTCCTCAGGGGACCCGGCCTGGTACTAAGAACAGGGCGATGCCTAGAGATTGAGATGGAGTGCTTAGTTGCCCAGTTGCGTCCGATTCTTTGTGACCCCATGGACTGTAACCCGCCAGGTTCCTCTGTCCATGGGATTCTCCAGGCAAGAATACTGGAGTGGGTTACCGTGCCCTCCTCCAGGGGATCTTCCCAACCCAGGGATCAAACCCAGGTCTCCGGCATTTCAGGCAGATTCTTTACCATCTGAGCCACCATCTCCTTGAGATGGAGAGTTGGGTTCAAACACTCGCATTAACACTGAATTGCTGGGTGGTGACCTTGGTCAAGTTACTTCATTCTCTGAGCCTCAGTTTCTTCTCCCTATCTTATGAAATTTTTATGAGGATCAATAAACATATAATGGATGTGAATAAGTTTATATTCATCAGTTATTATCCTTTCTGGGGGTTGAGGGCCAAGAGATGAGTTATCCAGAAGTTTTTATCTCCCCAACAACTTACTCCCTTCTGGATTCATGCTTTTAAGCCACTTCCACCATTGTCCCTCTCCTCTAAACCCTTATCCACCCATCCAAAACTAGGCCAGGACACTTTCACTAAGCCAATCCAGTGGGGCTGGGAGGACTGAAACTGGAAAAAGGATAGTGGGCAACTGTTTTCCCAGTACAAAGTTACCTTCCTCCCCAGGCTCAGGAAACATGGAATGAGTGAGGCTGATACCACTCTGGTCCCGCGGGGAGGGCACATGACCCAAGCCTGGCCAATCAGAATACCCCATTCTCTGGTCACAGTGACTGGTTCTGGGATAGGCATGGGACCCTATCAGGCCAATGCAACACCATCCTGGGACTTTTGCTGGAATGACTGAGTAAAAGGATGCTTTCTCCCCATTGGAGATGTTATGCTGGGAGACTGCAGACCTGGAAGTGTTGGGTGCCATCTCTGTCATTCCTTTGGGAAGGGAACACTTGAGAATGAAGCCAACACAAAGGAAAACAGAGCCACGGTGGAGACACATTGTGGCTATCATGATGCAGTTGTGCCTAGAGCAACAGCTACCCCTGTTCTTTCCAGTTCCAAGAGGCGATAAATCCTCTTTTCTGCCTAGACATCTTAGGCTGGGTTTCTGTCACTTACAATGAAAAAGTATTGATTGATGCCTGGGATCTGAAGCGTGTCTTTTCATTTCATTAATTAAAGCCTTCTACATCCCCAGGAAAATGTTTGCGGAAAGTGGGACATCAGATCAGAAGAAATGGTGGTGCTTCAGGCTGGCTGGCCCTAGTCCCCTTACCCCTGGAGATTTCTTTAAGAATTCAGGTACAATCAGAGGCAGCGGTACTGGCTGCTCTGAGACATTCCCAGCATTTGTCAGGAAACTGGTGTAGGGCCCTGTAGGGACGACTTGGGGTTACCCCACCCCTTTCTAGCCTGCTACTGGTGCTCCTCAATGGTGTCATCGATCAAATAGTCAGTCAACAACAAAGGTAGTTGTTGGGTGGGTTGTAGTGGAAGGGTGGGCTCAGGACCAGGAAGGCTTCAGCAGATCAGATGCCTCTCCGAGCCTCAGTCTCACTATCAGGGAGATGAGAAGGGTTAAACAAGATGAACTCCACCCCAGCTCTAATATAATTTATATTTATGAGTCTTTATTATGTTTAGACTTGGGGAAATAAAAGTAAAGAAGGTCTCTGTCCTTAACTGCACAATCTCTTTGAGAGTAGAACACACACATTAAAATAAAGCAAAAAAAAAAAAAATCAATAATGTTGTTCTCAAGGCAAATCTGAAGTAGAGGAGAGCTGGCCAGGGTGGTCTGAAAGCTCTTTTGTGGCCCTGAGAATCTATGAGAAGGAAAGAGGCTGTGTTTCAAGGAGACAGAGATAGCAGCCAGTGCCTGGGTTCTCAGGCCTGATGGGTTTTCTCCAAGAGATTCTGGGCATCAGAGGAGTTTCCCAGATGCCCCAGCTTCTCAAGTTGGCTTGGCAAAGTGTGGAACCAAGACCCAGGTGGGTGGGTGTGAAAACTCAGGAGGAAGATTGGGAGAAGAGAGGGAGGGAGCATAGGCACTTGTGGGAGCGCCTGTCTGCTTGCTATTTCTGCCATTTGCAAGAGTTTGAGAATTTCCAAGTAGTTTCTGCCCAGAGAGAAAAATGCCTCTCCAGAGTCAAGGCTGCCTGGAAACTGGCATGGGGCCAGGGGAGGTCCAGGAAAGGACTGGCACTGAGAAAAGGTCAGCTGGGGGTGGAGGGTGTGGGGCAGGTCAGGAGGCTAGGGCTAGCTAGGCAGCTGGGTGGGCAGGTCTGGCGGCTGCTTCAAGGTTCTAGATCAGGGATATAAAGATCCCAGGTGGTGCTAGTGGTAAAGGACTGTCTTCTGCCAATGCAGAAGATACAGGAGTCCCAGGTTCAATCCCTGGGTCAGGAAGATCCCCTGGAGGAGGGGAAGGCTTGAAGATTCTTCTTGCTTGAAGAATCCCTTAGACAGAGGAGCCTGGTGGGCTACAGTCCATAGGGTCTCAAAGAGTCAAACATGACTGAAGCAACTTAGCACACACACAAACTGGATGCCGCCCAGCCCTAGGTCACACTTAGCTGAGCTCAGGGCCCCTTCTGGATGTGGTGGCAGGTGCAGGGACCTCAGGTCTGCTGACTGTGCCATCACACGAGCTTTCTTGGACCATCAAGTAAGGTAATGCAGGATGTTTACTGCAAGAGTGCGCGGTGGAGGGTCCAATGAGCTGGACTCAACCGGTACATCACTTGCCGGGTTGTGTGCCCTGGCACAGGGTTAGGTTCTTCCAGAGGGAGAGGTGCCCCAAAGGGGGACCCTGTGTTCTTTCTCAAGGTATGAGCAACAGTCCTGAGGACAGAGAGGGGTGCTGGGGCCAAGATGACCACGACTGTGACCGTGGGCAAATCCTCCTTCCTCTTGGAGGCTGGGCTCGACGGTACTCGCTCTCCTGAGTACACGCTTCCGGTCCCCTCTCCCTATCTGTCCAAACTGAGGACCCTGTTCTCCCAGAAGCAAACTATGAGCTAGTCCCCCCACCTCTTACCATCCCAGCAAATACATCCCATCCCAGACACAGTGGAGTGTGGAAATTTACCTAAACAAAGAGAAGGGCATAGAGCCGAATTTCTGTTTGGCTGGGGGCTGGGACTGAAATTCAGGACTGATCATTCTGAGGTGTCCTTGCTCATGGTGGGGACAAGATTTTTTCTTAAAGGAAAGGACAATCCAGTTCACAAAATCTCCTCCTTCGTCCCCTCCCCCTTCCTTTTCTCTTCCAACTCAGAGCCACCAGGGGAGCCCCTGACTCCCAAATCAGGTGACAACCTGGGAACCAGTCCAGATGCCTTCCTCTTCCCTATTCTCTGGAACTAATGGGTCACCAAATTCTGTTGATCCTACTTCCCCCAAATGTCCCCCTTTGCACACCCCCTTGCTTTTGTTCAGGCTCCCCAATTTGACAACTAGCTCATTGCCTCTATCCTCCTGGTGATCTCTGAGCTTGGCCTCCAGCCCACTTAGTTTCCCAGTAAAGGGAGAATCCCGGTCTGGGTGACCCCTAAGTTCTCTTCTTAATGCTGATGTCATGACAATGGCCTAAGGCAGCTGCCCTTTGACCACATTGTCAGGTCAGTGCAGACACTTAAAGAATCTGATAAGGGAGGAGGGAGGCTCAAGAGGGAGGGTATATACATACATACATACATACAAACAAATAATTATGACTGGTTCACGTTGATGTACGGCAGAGACCATCACAACATTGTAAAGCAATTATCCTCCAATAAAAAAGAAGAATATGATGAAAACTGTGGACTGTCCCTATCTGAACACACATCTACACACAATTTTGCAAATCTTTTCAAGGAGTTCATGGTCTTATTGGGGATCACAGACTCCAGGTTAAGAATTTCTATTTGGAAACTTCCCTGGAGGTCCAGTGGTTAAGACTCCGAGCTTCCATTGCAGGGGGCATGGGTTTAATCCCTGGGCAGGGAACTAAGATCCTGCATGCCACATGGCACAGCCGGAGAAAGAGAGAAAAGAATTTCTGTTTGAATTTCTAGGGCCCCTGGGCTCAAAGAAAAGCCCAGATGGAGATCCTATTTTTTCATCATCCTCTGGACAGACTCCAGGGGCAGCTGCTTCTTGGCCTGTGTTCCAGGTTGCAGTAAACTGCCCATCAGCTCGGGGCCTGGGGCTGAAGCCTCCCTGGAAAAAGCAGGGCTGTGTCCATGAGAGCCATTAGACGCGGCCCTGCAGGGTGACCCAGTTTGTCCGAGGCCCAGCTGGGACTGGAGAAAGTAACCAAGTGCCTGGGCCACATGCAGACACAGTTAAAAGGCAGACTAATGGGTGGTCAGGTGTGAGGACGCCGGCCAAGGCGGCACGCTGGGGAACAGAAGGCATCTGTTTGGATCTGTAAGGCACTGTGTGAATCCTTCCTAGCTGGCCTGCCTGAATGCAGAAGCCTCCCAAAGACTCGCAGCCCCAGTGGCAAAAAGCCTCCTCTGTCTTTGCTGGTGGCAGAGTTCAGAGAAATCCAAGTGGGGTCGGAGTGCTGGAGAGTGTGTAAGGAACGAACAATGGCAGAATCAATGGGCTGGATTACAGACCCTGCCGCAGTGGGCGGATAATAGCGGCCAAGTGCCAGTTTCTCAGACCAAGTGACCTGACCCTGCGCTGTCAGAAAGTGCCAATCACAGGGGATTAAAACCAGCCTGGAGTGCAGCCCCTGGGAGAAGGGCCTGAAACTGGGCTAACAGTCAAGAAAGGAGCTGAGGATGGAGGGGGCAGTGCCCAGTCTGGAGGCCATGGGGAGGGGTACCTGGCTGCCCTCGGCCCACCGAGGGTGGAGGAGGCAGGGGCTGAGGCTAGAGCAGGAGAGAGCTGGGACCGAGGGGATGGAGGTCATCAGCAAGAGGAGCAGGGGGCCAGCAGAAAGGAAGAGTGGGCTCAGGGTGGGGCTAGATCATTCCTGGGGGCTGCAAGCAGACTTGGGAACTAGACTCTGAATCTTGCTGACCCAGCATTGTCTGCCCTTCTGGAGCATAAGCCAAATGCTGGGAGGATTTTTAAGAGCCACAAGTCTCCAGAAGCCTCAGGCTTCCATTCAGTTTAGATACTTTGGGGAGAATTTTGAACCTTCAGGCAGCCCTTGGGGGTCCTTAGCCTTCACACACACACACACACACACACACTTACCTGCCTCTCACAGCAAGCCCAGAGGTGGAAAGAAGTGTCTTTTCCAGAGTCACAAGGCTAATCAGAGGTGCCTGCAGGAGCCCCAGTTTCCTTGTTTGTGAAACAAGCAACATCTGTCTCACAGAAGTGATTGTGAACATGGCATTTACTCCATGCTGAGCCCTTGCTTAATGTAAATTATGCCATGGAATCATTTCAACAATGTTATGGTACATTACTTCATGTTGCAGACATGGAAACTGTAGTTCAGAGAGGTGAAGTAATTTGCTCAAGTCCACACAGTGTGTAAGTGACCAAGCCAGGATTTGAACCCTGGTGGGTCTGGCTTTGGAGCTTGCGAAAAGAAGAGGGCTTTGTAAAGTGCTTTGTGGGGTCAGTTATCAGCACTGGGACTGGATGGGGGTCCTCTGGGGAGCAGAGAGAGGAAGTAACCAGGATTTCCCTCCCTCTCGGCTTAGCTAAGCGAATCAGAGGTGAACTGGGTGCCTATCTTGGTGGAGTGGGGCCGTGGTGGGGGATGTGGTAGGGGACGGTGGCAGGCCCCACCTATGCTAATGGACTGCAGGGGAAATCATCTGTAAGAGGCGATTTTCTGCAGCTCCCAGATCAAAGTCTGGCCCAGAGTAAGCCCCCTCGCTGAATAATGAAGATGAATCCCAGCCAGGTCTGCCCAGAAAGAACGTTAACTAAATGAAGATGGCAGTTCAGTGACTGTGGAGTTTGTATCAGGGCCAAATTGATCTCTCTCTTCCAGCATGTAGATGCAAAACTTGGGCTGCTGCCCAAGAAAGGGAGAACACACACGCCCACACATGTGCACACATTCATCTCCCTGCTCCCCCTCAATCCCTGGCCACTGGCGGCCACCCCCCTCAGTCAGCATAGAAGCTGTGGGGAGAGCGGCGGGGCTGGGATGGACAAAGCACAATTGGGAGGGGTTTGCTGCAAGGGGATCCACCAGGTCTCCTATTTTTACCCCCAGAACAAGGGTAGCACTGTAATGTTAGACCTGGGTTCAAGTCTAGCTCTTATATGCTTAAGTGACCTTATATGCTTAAGTGAGCTAAAAACTTTAAAATATCCAAGCCTCAATTTCTTTTTTAAAATTTTTTGGCTGCACCCTAAGATATGTGGGATATTATTACCCCAACCAGGAATCAAACTTATGCCTTCTGTCTTGGAAGTGCAGAGTCTTCACCACTGGACCGCCAGGGAAGCCCCATCAAGCCGCAGTTTCTTAATTTACAAAGTGGGAATAATAATGAAACCTGCCCGCCAGATTCATGCTGTGTGAATCATTAAGTGATGAACCTGAAGGCTTCCTGGAACTTCCCTACCGTCCCTGAGACCCAGACTGGGCTTGCCCACCTAAACTTTTTCTAACTTCAAACTTAAGCCTCCAGCACCAACTTCCTAGGCATCTGATGATCATTCTCTCCAAACCCCACAATAAGGGAGAATTCCCGGCCTACCCATTCCCTGAGATGATAATTAACAATAATGCCTCCCACCCACACAGCACACAGCCCTGAATACTTAGAAGCAGAAAAGAGCAGGGGAGTGGAGAGGGAGAGACCTGACTAGAATTGGTTAGAACATCCAAGATCCATTTCTTCCCCTTGCTTACACCTTAGAATCACCTGGGGGAACACAGAAAAGTCAATGCCAAGTTCTAGCTCCAGATCTCGATTCAGATCTCTAGGGCGGGGCCAGGGCAGGGGATTCTAATGTGCAGCCGAGTGTGCAGAGCCTCGGTCTAGAGACAAGGCTGTTTGAATTTTAATGTGCTCAAGAATCACCTGGGAGGTCTTGGGAAGACTCAGATTCAGATTCCAGAGGTCTGGAGGAAGCCTGAGATTCTGGATCTCTAACCAGCTCTGGTGACCCAGATGCTGCAGCTCCGGGGAACACACTCTGGGTGGCACAGCCCTGGTGAAGGAAACTTGGCTTTATTGTCTCTCTTCCTTGTCAGCACTAACAGGCTTCTGCCCAGCATCCGCTCTCAGTAAACACCTGTGGGATTTGTTGGGCTTTCCTGGTGGCTCAGGCTGTAAAGAATCTGCCTGCAATGCAGGAGACCTGGGTTCTACCCCTGGGCTGGGAAGATTCCCCTGGAGGAGAGCGTGGCAATCCACTCCAGTACTCTTGCCTGGAGAACCCCATGGACAGAGGAGCCTGGCAGGCTGCAGTGTACAGGGTCGCAAAGAGCAGGACCCGACTGAACAACTAAGCACAAAATTAAGATAGTGATGGATCTGGAGCCTGCTGGGCTGTATTTGACTCCCAGTTTTACTGTTCCAGCTCTGTGGCATAGGGCAAGGCACTTGTTGACTGGGCCTCAGTATCTGCATCTTAAAAATAGGTATGCTGTCACTGCCCCAAGAGCCTTGTAGCATGGGTGGGAAAATAAAATGGCATCATGCCTGTGGAATGTAAACTGGTGACTTTCCTGGTGGTCCAGTGGTTAAGAATCCGCCTTCCAACTCAGGGGACATGGGTTCAATCCCTGGAGATTGCACATTCCAAAGGACAACTAAACCCAAGAGCTGCAAACTACCGAAGCTAGTCTGCCACAACTAAGACCCAATGCAGCCAAATTAATTAATTAATTAAATGGGGGGTGGGTGGGAAGCTCATGAGAGGGGGGATCTACATATACTTATAGCTGATTCACATTGTTGTTCAGCAGAAATCAGCATACCATTGTAAATTAATTTTCTCCAATTAAAAATAAATGTTTTAAAAAACATAAATTAGTATTAATATTCTTTTTTATTCCCTTACCTGCCACCAAAGGGCACACAGGACATATATCCCACCTTCAGTGACCTCTTGGTGTCTCTAATCTGGTGGGTTATCTTTGGCAACCCTCTCACCCCAGCCTTCTGGCAGCTCTGAAGTTGAGCATGGACCGGACTCGCTAACCATGCAGATGCTCTCAGGGCTCCCCATGCAGTGCCAGAGCCCTGGTCAGGCCAGGACGCTCACAGAAACAAGCATGCTTCCAGTTTTAGAGACCCCAATAAAGACTCAGAGAACCTGGGTTAAAATCCTGCTTTCACCCCATGCCAGTCCACATCCAGGCTCCCAGCAGTCCTGGTAAGCCATCAACCTCCAAATCACCATCTTGTGAGGCAGCCCTGGGCTGTGGTGCCTGCCCACGAGTGCATCTCTTCAAGCTGCCCTGCCTGCAGACAGGTAGGAAGGCAGGGCAGGCGGGAACCAGGGCGAGGCACAGCTGCCCGGAACCCCTCTTACTTCAGCGAGCCAGACCATGTACTGAAGCAACGGTGTGAGTCATTCTTTTCTGCTCACACTGCCAAAGCCCCGGCTTCACCTTTACCCCACCCCATATCTTATCTCAGTGGGCCACAGCCTCAGCAGTGCCTCAGAGCCATGGTTCAGACCAGGTTGGGTAACAAGAGTTTTATCTTTTTCTAAGTTCCCCATGGTGCTGACACACAGTCGGGGCTGAAAACCACTGTGCTCCATACTCTCTCCTCCCTATTCGAGTGCACCGGGTTTAGAATCAGAAAGCTCAAGTTCTGGCTCTCCACCCTAAACTGTGACCTGTTATGAGTCACTTAACAGAGCTGGACCTCAGTTTCCACATCTGCAAAATGGGGATAAGGAAGCCAATTGTCTTGCAGGAATATTCAGGATCAGAAGAGATCAAGAGTATAGAAATACTCTGGTAAGATGGCTGCAACACCCACGTCAAGGAGCTCTGAGAACTGTGGTACAAGCACATCTACCAGCATTCCCCTGGAGTGCCTGGCTCAGCATTGACCCAGGCCAAGCCAGCCAGTAACCACCCACCGTTCCTCCAAGGGCTCCTGGCCTGAGAGTGCAGTCTCCCCCCGCTGACTATGCCTCCCTTTCACAGCCAGCTCCCTCTCCAGCCTCTATTCCAGTTCCAGGTTTATACGCTATGTTTTCCCACTTTGATGACTTAGCTCAAGCTGTAAGGTCTGCATAGGCTGCTCTTCCTCCCTTCTCAGGCTCAAAGCTCAGCCAGCCCTTCCAGGCCCACCTCAGTACATGGAGTAAGGTGTTCCACCTTCCTCAGGAAGTGTAGCCTCTCCTTGGAACCATTTATACCTCTATTGGACCTGAGGACAGGGGTCTTGTCTTAGCATCTTGGTCCTTGCAGCAGTTAGCAGGGACCCTGGCACATAGTAAGGATCCAGTAAAAGTCTCTTGTAACACAGAAAATGTGCACCCTGGCTAGAAAGCCAATAAATGCAAATTCATGCAACATAGAGGTCCTATTTTATGCTTCCTAAATTAGCAATTTAGAAGGAAAAAAAATGCTAACATGCACCACTGACAATGTTATGTTAAAATTGGTACACACATTACTGATAATGTTGAAAATTGGAACGATCATTTTGGAAAGCAATATGGCAATACAGATCAAGGGTTATAAAAATGCTTATTCACTTTGACCCAGTAATTCCAGTCCTAAGACAGTATCCAAAGGAAATTACTCAAAAGAATAACAAGTGTTATATATGCATGAAGATACTCATTAAAACATTATCTATAATAGTCCCAAATGGAAAACAACCTAAATGTTCAACAATAGAGGAATTGTTAAGTAAATTATGGTATATAAACTGAACCAACTATTATGCAGCCATTTAAAATATTTATGAAAACTATGTAAATGGAAAAATGTTTATAAGATGTGAAATAAAAACTCAGAATGTAAAATTCTATGTGCATTGTAACTACATAATAATAAAAACGTAGGCATGCTGACAAGGATCAGAAGGGACCAGGCAAAATGAAATTAATTATTGTGTTAATGTGAGAAGACTGGAGGTGATTTATTTTTAATTTTAAATATTTCCTGTAAGATTGTTACAATATCAATTTCACAGTACAAATGTTTAAGTAAACAAACAGCAAATGTTGGTCAAATGAATGTGAGGGGAGAGAGAGGGAGGAGAGTGGTGACCTTTTGGGGTGGGAGCGGGGTGGTCTCTGGATCCAACTTTATCCCTGTTTGAGTATCTTGGGCCAGATTTCCTGTGGTCCAAATAAACAGTGGCATCCTGGATGAGGCTAAGCCTTAGAGAAGTGTGGCCTGCCTTTTAGGTACTCCTAAATGATTTGGGGTGTATTTATGGATGGTAAGATTTTCCTCAGAGTCTTCCAGAAGTCCTTGCTACCATGCAGTGTACCTATGGGGAACAGGCCAGAGAAAGGTTTAGAGGATGTTCAAGTTCAAGGGGCTGATGGTGCACAAAGTCTTCCTGCTTAGGAGACAGGCTGAGCCTGATAATGAATGAGAAGCCTTTCTCTCCACACCCACCCCTTCTCTACTTTAGGCTTTGAGAAACCACACCTCATGTGCTTGAGACAGTCCCAGTTTTCATCTGCTGTCCTGGCATAATTATTAATAGCTCTTTTTATCTCCAAAGCATCCCAGCTGGGACATGGTCACATTACCCAGAGCACAAAGAGCAAGAAGAAAAGGAGAGGAAAAGTTGTTTCCATGACTGATGAATGGGGCAGGGAGGGTGTCTTTCTTCTGGGGAGTCCAGAACCAGGGATGTCAGCAAATGTTTTAGGTGGTCCCGCCTCCCTCCACTTCATGGCTCCCATGGGTTGCCCCCGTCCTGGGGGGCACCTCCCAGGTGCCTCCCTTCTCAACATCCTCTTTCTGCATCTCTCCACCAACACGGATGCCCCCCTAGTGCTTCCAGTAACTGTGTGTCTCTTTTGTCCTGAATTCTTCTCGGATGAGCTGTCCCTTTCCCTTCTCTGGACCTCTCCCTCCTGCTAACAGAGATTTTCAGTTTTAATTGGATATTCTTCCCTGACTCCACGGCCCCAGTTCATCCTCTGCTGAGCCAGTTGAATTTCTTTCCCTGTTCCTGGGGACATTTTTCATCTGTCCTTTCTCCAACCAATGTTATCTCAGTGCTAAGCGGGATCATAATTCTGCCCAATGTCATGGGAATTCTCGGCAATCTATTGCTTCTGACAGTGACAGAGTCTTTCAGGCTAAGATACCTGAGCACACACTCACAGATTTAGGCAGGATTTTTTCATGTCCCCACACCACACACCTGTGATACACGTGTTATATAGGCGCCATATGCAAAATTGCAGCCATTTACAGGCCCTGGAGGAGGGCATGGCAACCCACTCCAGTATTCTTGCCTGGTGATTTCCACTGACAGAGGAGCCTGGCGGGCTACAGTCCATAGTGTCTCAAAGAGTTGGACATGAGTGAAGCGACTTGGCACACACATGACATGTCCAAAAGATGCAACCTTGCCACATCACACACACACCCCACATATATAATCCCAAACAGCCTGGAACGCTCACCCTTTATAGACTCATACTATGCCATCAACACACATGATGTGCGTCCCACACACACTGCATGCAAGCCTCAGACCACACACGCATTATACACACCACTCACACATCACACACACATGCACGTGTGCATGCACATCCCTCGGGAAGGCTTTGGGGCTTCTGTGTTGTCAAGATCCTGCTCAGGGAAAGATGTTTCACTCTTGCCGCAGAGGCCACGTCCCCCACCAAGATGCACAAGGACTTCAGCAAGGAGTGTTCATTACTGTTAATGAGCATTACATGCCTAATTAATTCCCAGACTTGGTTTGAGGATCTGACCTGGGGCCTGATTTCCATTCAGGGAAAAATAAATGGAGAGCTAAGAGGGCTTATGTGTTGGGTTAGTGGGATTTCTGGCCTGCTTTCATTTGCCCATCCTGTTCCCAAACCCAAATCACCGGGCTGATAAGCCTGGTGTGAGAACAGTGGATAGCATCCAAGCAGTGGGGTAGCTGGGTCTCCCTTCTGACCACCTTTCTGAAGCATCAGGACCACATCTTCAAAGTTAGGATGTTTTACGAGCATCCTCCGGTGCATCCTGTGCTCCATCCAAGTAAAGTTCCCTTTGATTTGGGATCGAAAAGAGCCCTGATGCCCAGGTTAGTTTTCCTCTGTGGGACATAGCATAGAACATGCAAGGCTACTGCCTTGTAGGGAGGGGCCTGGGCACTGGGTTAGCAAACATGAGACCCTTCTAGTAAATGCTGCAATTCGATCACCAGCTGGGGTTCTACCCACCATTCTACCATCAACAGACCAGAGGTGGTGGGCAGAATGAAAACTATGGGCTATTCCAAGAGAAGCACTGCATCCAGGAATTTATTGGGGTAGGGGTAAGGGGAGAGACCATCTAGATAGAACCACCGTAGAAAGGCAATAAGGAAGTGGGGTCAAGAAACTGAGTTTTGGCATGAAGTCAGCCTGGACTCCAATCCACACACTGCCATCCACCAAGCTCGTGATCCTGGGCAGCTACATATCTTCTCTGGGCCTCAGCTTCCAAATGTGTGTAAAATAGGACACTAATAGTACATTCCTCCTGGGCTTGTTGCACAGTTTATTTTTTATTTTTATTTTTAAATGTGGACCATTTTTAATTTTTTGCTGCACTTGGTCTTTGTTGCTGCTCGCCATCTTTCTCTAGTTGCAGTGTGTGAGCTTCTCATCCCAAGGGGGCTCCTCAAATTGCAGAGCACACGTTCTAGTGCGTGTGGGCATTAGTAGTGTGGTGCATGGCCTTAGCTGTCCTGCATCATGTGGAATCTTCCTGGACCAGGGATTGAATCCATATCCCCTGCATTGGCAGGCGGATTCTTAGCCACTGGACCCCCAGGGAAGTCTGTAATGTGGACCAGTCTTTACTGAATGTTACAATATTGCTTCTATTTTAGACATGTGGGATGTTAGTTCTCAGACCAGGGATTGAACCTGAACCCCTTGTACTGGAAGGCCAAGTCTTAACCACTGGATCATCACAGAAGTTCCTGGTCATGCAGTTTAAATGAGCCGATGTGCATAGAGTATGTAGCAAAGTGTCTGATGCAGAGCAAGAGATTAATCACTAACAGTACAGAGTTGTTTTTATTATTGTGTTTATTATTTTATTAGTCTATTATTATTATTTCTACTATTATTAGTAGTCTATTATTACTATTAGTCGATTATTATTTCTACTGGGGTACTGCTGCTGCTGCCACTCTGGTCTTTCTGTTTTGGAGTTTCAGCTCCTCAGCATGGCTCTAAGCATCCTCCTCAATGTGGCATCACCTTGCATAGTCTACCTTCCCCAGCACAACTCTTTCCCTCACAGGAACTAGACTGGTCTCCTACGTTTGGGCTCTTGCTCATGAGGTCCCCCTGCCTGCAAGCCCTTCTCTCCACTTTGTCTGGTCAAGCCTTATTCCTCCTTCAAAGCCAAAGCTCTCATCCAACTTTCACCATGAACCACCTGCTCCAGTCACTCACATCAGGGCCCCTCCGCATGCATTTCTGTGGTGTTTATTATTATGAAATATTGTAAACATACAAAAAGTAATGAGACAAACACTCATGTACCCACCACTTAGCTCAAAAAGGAAAAAAAAAAAATCACAGAAACAACTGAAGTCTCCTGGTTGAGTCCCTGATCGCGCTTCTCTTGTTCTTCCCAGAGGTAACTGGCCTCCTGCAAATGATGTTTATCGCTGCCAAGAGGGTCTTGAGTTTCTACCATGCCTAGACCCCTAGTCGGCGTCAGCTGTAGCGCTGCGTGCTTTGAAGGTTGAGATACATGCGCGGAAGCTGTAGCAGGCGCTGTGTGTTCGGCGCCATCACTCTCAGCCCATCTGCTCTCAGCACTGCTGTGGGACCGCTCCCGGGGCTCCGCCAGCCTCCCACTCCAGCCCGTGGCATCTCTGCCTTGGGGTTTTCTCCCGAGTCCCAGAAGGACCGCTCCCGGGGCTCCGCCAGCCTCCCACTCCAGCCCGTGGCATCTCTGCCTTGGGGCTTTCTCCCGAGCCCCCAGAAGGCAGCTCAGGCCATGCAGGCACAGCAGGAAGTGCCAGGAGCCAGCATCCCTGGGGCTGCCTGCCCAGTCCCATCAGAGACCGGCTCCCCCGCGCGCGTGCTTCCGGCTTCCCCAGAGGAAGCTGCTGCCTCCCAGGGACCTGCTCATAATCCCTCTGGGCTGGCTTTCCCCTCCCCTCCCCCCTCCTCCTGCTCCTCCTGGAAGAGCTCCCAAAGTAAATCCCAGAGCACAGGCTTCGCTCTGGGAAAGCCAAGATAAGGAAGTATGGCTTCTGCTTTCAACACGGCTTTGCAGAATCACACATGTTGTGACATACGGCTCTATTTCATCCATCTTCACTGCCACAGACTATTCCATAGAATGAGCAGGTCTGAATACATACCCCTCTCCAGGGGATGGATGCTTACGTGGCCTCCGGGGTCTCGCTATGACCAGCAGCACTGCAGCCATCCTTCCTGCCCAGTTTCCTGACCACCCTGGGGCTTTCCATCAGGCTCTCTGACCCCAGGTCCCATTCTGCCTCCCATTCCCATTGAACTCTTTGAAGTCCACATCTCCGTACCTAAACGAAGTCCTAAAAGGCAGAGGAGGGAATGGTAGGAGGGAAACTGATTCACTCAAGGGGGAGTGGGTGGACTTCAATACCAATTGGATCCAGCTTGGTTACCACCATCTAGTCTCAAATCATCACTCATTCATCCACATGTGCCAGGCACATTGAATGGGTTACCCCTCTTTCATCAATTTCCCCTTCATCTTCCTCTAATTCCGTCTTGCATTTCATCCTTCTCCCTTCTTCTCCCTCTTTCTTGCCTCCCCAGGAGTCAGGGGGGCTTCCTGCAGAAGTCCAGAAGCAAAGGCTACCTGGGCCCCCTTCCTGACTGGTACAGGTGGGCCTGCCAGCATCTCCAGCAGTAATGTGAGCTGGTGTTAAAACAACGTGCTGCTAATAATCATCTATGGCCTGTTCACCTGTGTGCAGAAGGCCTGCAAACAGCAGTTCCAAGTTCTTGCTGCTCCTCAGGCCTAGATCACACTAGTTGAGTGAAGGAGAGATAGTCCCAGGTGCGTCCAGCCCTCTGATCAAAACCCACATGCCCTAGGAAGGCTTCCTTGACTTTCCCAGGCACCAAATTCTATAGCGTTTAGTGTTACTATCTCATGCTTGCTGTGTCAATGGCTCAGTAAGCATTTACTGAGCATCTACTATAGTCAGAGGATGCATGAAGTGCCATCGATCAGTTTCCACATCTGGGATTGGCTGCTTTCTTTGTGGCTGCCTTCGGGCAGGTGGTGTAACCTCTCCATGTCTCCTTTTCCTCAAGGATAAGAACAGTCCAGACCTCATAGAGCTGTTGTGAAGTCAAAGTAAGTTCTCACGTGTAAGGATCTAAAACAGTGCCTGGCATATAGTGCTGCTTGACGGTTAGCTATGATAGCCTGAAAATTCTCCACCCTGTGACTGACTGGGGAGGGGGCGGAGGGTCTCAAACTCAGGAAAGAGTTCCCCCACCAGGACAGTGGGTAAATGCCCCAGTTCCCTCCGGGTCTCTCCCACCATCCTTGGAGCTCTCTGAAGACAGGGCCCCAATTCCCCTAGGAGACTGGATTTTCTCAAAGGTGGAAAAGAAGCAAGCTCATCTCACTTAGCCGATCAAGGTCCCCAGGGTAGAGACAAAGTCCTCACCAGCCTGACCACTGCCCTCAGTATGTGACCGAGGGGTCCCCTCCCCGGGTTCAGGTCTTCCTTGAAGGGGTGGGTGTCAGGGGCTTGGAGGGGGCGTCCTCAACCTGACATCCTCATGGCCACACCAGACCTGGAGTTTTGAGCAATTTGTAGGAAAGGTAAGAACAACTGGTTGCACCAATCAAAAATTTCTTTTTATTATCAGCTAATGGCAGCACTTACCAGAGCAATTTTATATGTAATAAAACTTTTTTATTGTCTCAGTCTTGGCTTAGAGAGGCAGAAAAGGAGACAAGCCCAGAATCAGGGAAGGAAAAAACTGGAGTAAACAGCACAATTAAAACTGGCATCTTCCCAAGAGGGACAGGGATGATAGATTGAAGCATGCACCTGCTTTTTCTTCAAAGATGGGGTAAAGGGAAGAGGTAGAAAGTTAATACTCTGGAATGGAGGAAAAAGCCAGATTCAGGGGAAAGCTGGTCTCTTCTGGTTTTGCTATTTGGCCATAGGTGTGTCACTGTCCTGCGTCTGAGCCTCAGTTTTCTCCTCTGTAATATGGGGAGATGTTTAAGGGACTGACTCCCCTACCCCCAACAAGACCTTCTGTGGCTATGGCCTTGTATCTTTGTGTTGTTAAAATTCACGCCATCTTCTTCTTTCAGACTAAAGTCAACAAGATCATAGTTTCGTTTGGCATTTCAACCAACCCATTTTAAGCACATTCTCTAAATGTGGGAGATATGCCAGGAGAACATTATTCTCTCCATTACACAGCTGAGAAACACTGAGGCCCAGATGAGCGAGGTCACCACGGCCTCAATTACAAACTACCAGCAGCTCAAAGTCATGGCTGTTGTGGAGCAGACACCAGGCTGAACCCAGGCTCCGCCTCCAAGCCTGTGTTCTTTGCACCACATGACGCAGTTTCCCAGAGCAGATGATGGGGACTCAGCCAACTCGCTAATCCCATCACCTGGGTCTCCCTGGCACTGTGCTGCATAGCACCTGAAGCCAAAGCAGGAAGGAAAAAAAGAAAGGGAAGGAGCAAGGAAGGCTTGGTTTAACCCTTCACCACCAGCAAGGTTTAACAGCTTGCTCCCAGCGCATCCTCCTGCTGGTTCTCAAAGTGTGGTCCCCAGACAGCAGCACCAGCTTGGGGATCCCCTCACAAGCTCATTAGAAATGCAGAATCTTGGCCTCCACCTCAGATCTATTAAGTCAGAAATGAATGATAAATGGGTCCATTTTATACAAGGTAATGAGGTGGCTATCCAATATAATTTTAGGAATGCCAGGATTCATTACTCCACTGAAAAATGTCTCCTTGGAGCAGGTGTGAGAGAACAGGAGAGGCTTTCATTCCATGGTGATGAAACCAGCAGGAGAAACACCCCAGGAGCGGGACACCAGAGACCCTGTGCTCTGAGAGGTGGTGGGCAAACTTTCCTCAGAGCAGGGAATGCTGGCTAGAGAGGGGACTTCATTATTTTCTGTATGTAACTCTAATTTGCAAACCCAGTCTCCTGACTCAGGGATGAGGGGAGAGACGCACATGTGTGGTGGCTTTCAAATGTGCCAAGCCCTGCCTGGGCTGGATATTTCACTTTCAGCATTTCAGTTCATCCTCCTGAACAGAATGCAGGTGGCATGATCTCCATTTTACAGACTGGGAAAGGGGTCCCCACTGAGCTTGCATAGATGGCCCAAGTGCCTCCACCCTGGGGTTTCAGTGTAAACCCACGTCTCGATAATTTCAACCCCCCATCCCCTGCTCTTGCCACTGGACCATAATGTCTAGGAAGCCACCACTGTCCCAAAGCCTGGTACCTCCCGAGGGGGCAGGGCTGAGCCATCCGGCTGAGGGTTCTGAGCTGCGACAGGTGGACGCGAGCGAGAGCCAGCTCTTTCCAGTCTCTACCTGTCGGCAAACCCTCCCATGTTTCAGTCAAGGCGTTGGAGCTGCTGGTTTTTAATGTTCACTGAGGCTTACTGGATGAGAAAGCCAAATGTGGCATTAGAAGGGCTGACAGTCCAACTGGGGAGAGATAATGTAACCCAGCTGCAAACAGTTCCTAATGCCAGCCAGCATGTGGTTAAATACCAACATGGAAGGCTTAACAGTTTGGAGGGGGAGGGAGAGGTGAGTGTGACCCGGAGCAATTCAAGAGGGCTTTCTGGGGGGCAGCAGCAGGGGGTCCGTGGTGGCTGCAGAAAGTCTGGCCCTTCAGCCGGCCTCTCCATTAAGTCTCTAAAACAATTCCAGATGTTTCACTGATGTTTCCCCGGCTTCTTTCTCATACAATAATTACCTTTTAATGGCACACATTAATGCAAATTAGGTACATTGGGAAGTATATTTCACAGCAAATGTGCTCCCAGTCCTCCAGCTAGGACCCTCCCCTCCCTCCCCAGCATGGCGAGGCAGGTACTCTCCCGTGAGGGTGAGGCAGTGGCGGTCTAGCTGAGGTCTGAATTTGTGGGCACAGAGAGTGCAGCTCCAAATGGGGAGGCTGAAGTTGGCAGATGGGGAGGGAAGTTGAAGGTCTCCTAGAGCATCTTACTAGTGCTCTTTTGGAGCACTCATAACACTGTCATAATCACCCACTTCCATGCCTCAAACCTCTAGTACTAGACTGAAGCTCCAAGGAGCAGGAACACCATGTACAGTTGTATGAGTTGTGCACTGTTCAAAATGCCTGGCCAAAGGGCAGGTGGGCTAAAATACAGCCTGCCCTCAACTTGCCCCTGGAGCTGTGTCCACCCAGAGGATGGGCCACCTTTTGGCAATTTCACAAAGGGTCAATTTACGTGGTAGTGTCCTTGCCTGAGGCTGTGCCTATTTGTTCCTGGCTGAATTCCTGTTCCTGGCACAGTACTGAGCACATAGTATGTCCTTAGTACATATTTGCTGCATCAGTAAATGTATGAACATAAGCAAGAATCCAGGAATGACTGCATGGAAGAAAGAGCAACTCTGAGATGGGTGGGTTTGTCATTCCATTTCACAAAGTAAAAACCAGCTTTCAGAAAATTGGAACAGAAAGTATGGCTTATAGTTTTCTTGAGTATTTCCCTACTTCCCCAGTTCTCTTTCTCTAAGCTAAACTCAGCTCCAAGCACAGGACAGGGCCTTGCTAAACTGATCCACTGGGAAAGAAACTGTGTTATAGGACACACCGTGAGCTGGAACGGTGAACAAACATGTGCTATTGAGGAAACACAAGCTCTCTACTCGTGTCCTCAGAGTAAGGTGGATAACTCCTTTGCACCTCAGTTTTCTTGTCTGTGAAGAGGGGATTTGCACAATCCTTATCTCACAGGGTTTTTATGAGGGCAAATGAAATGATGTATGAGAAAGGGCTTTGTAACTGCTGAAGTACGACACATTGGACTAGATGCTTCCGGTACATCATTCAAAAATTGGCCAAATGTGGCCCACCACCTGTTTTTGTCAATCAAGTTTTATTGAACCACAGCCAGGCCATTCACTTGTATGCTGTCTGTGGCTGCTTTCTCTCTACACTGGCACAGTAGTTGTGTCAGAAACCTTTGATGTGGCTTACAAAGACTAAAATATTTACTCCTTGACTCCTGACAGAAGTTTGCCAAGCCCTCTGTTAATCCCTTTAAGCCTTCTAATTACCCTGTGAGTTGAGCACTAATATTATCACCTCTGTTTTACAGATGAAAACTGAGACAGAGCAGTTCAGTAGCTCGCCCAGAGTCACACCACAGAGAAGAGGCAGAGATGGGAGTCACACCAGAGGGCAGGGACCCGAGTCCATGTTCTAAAACACAAAACCATCTTGCTCTCTTGCCCCTAAGGCAATTTACAAAGCGCTGGACCCCAAGGACAAGAAGGATCTGGAAACAACGACCTAAAGCCAAACAGGTGGAGGTCCTTGCTCATGCTCAGGCATCACTTCTTAGGGGAGCTGGTCAGGACTGGAGCGAAGCCAGGACAGGTTCAGGCAAACTTCCAGGAAATAGACCTCTTTCCTGGGGACAGAGCCATGGGGGAACATCCAGCTTCCTAGGGCTGCTGGAACAGAGGACCACAAACAGGGCGGCTTGAAACAACAGAAAAGATGGTGCAGTGATTAAGAATCTGCCTTCCAATGCAGGGGACTCGGGTTCAGTCCCTGGTCAAGGAACTCGGATTCCAGACGCCGAGAGGCAACTAGGCCTGCGTGCCTCAACTAAAGAGAAGCCTGGACACCTCAACCAAAGACCCCACATGCTGCAACCAAGACTGGACCAAAAATAAAATTAATCAATTAATCAAAAAAATAACAGAAACATATTCCCTCTCAGTTCTGGGGGCCAGAAGTCTGAAGCAAGGTGTTGGCAGGGGCGCACTCCCTTGGAAAGCCGGAGGGGATCCTCTCTGGCCTTTTCCTGAGCTTTGCGGTGGCCGGCAGCTGCAACACTTTCATCTCTGCCTCCAAGGTCCCAAGCCACTTTCCCTGTGTGTCTCTGTCTTCACACAGCCAGCTTCTTATAAGGACACAGAATCATGTTGGATCAGGGGTTCAATCCACTGCAGGAAGACTTCATGCTAATTTAAGTAATTATATCTGCAATCACCCTATTTCCAAGTAAAGTCACATTCAGAGGCTCTGAGGGGTGAGGCTTCATCTTTTCTGAGGGGACGCAACTAGGCTCATAACAAAGAATGTCTCAAAACTCTTGATGGGGGAGGGGTGGGGTGGGGGGCTGTTCCAACCCTCCTCTGAGTCAGGAAGTCAGCCAGAGACAGAGAGAGAGAGAGCGGAGGCCTTCAGGCAACTAGGGTGAGGTGAGTTCATGGATATTTCCATTGAAAATGTCTCCATCTAGAACTTTCCTTGTGTCTACAGATAGAGAGCTCCTTGAGGCTAAGACTGGGTCTTACTCCCTCTGTCTCACGTAGGAGGTGTTCCGTAGTAGGTGCCAACCCAATGATCATGTCAACTGCCCCTCGATGCCTCTGTTGGAAAAGTAGCCAGGCCACAGGGCTAAGTGGCTATGGACGCTTCTTGGGCTGAAATGAGAAACAAATGAACTGGGCATTGCCAGGCCAGCTGGGATGCCAGGATGTAGGAGAGCCCCGAACCAGCTCCACCTGTGGTCCTAGCAGGGCGTCTGAGAGACGTCTGGGCAGAGACCACACTAATGCCAAATAACATGTGGTCCAGCTGCCCTTCACCTGTATTTGCACAGTCAGTGTAATTATGCCCCTGGGATACTGACACTAAAGGAACCATATCTGAGAAGGTCTCATCAGCCAACTTAAAATTCCCAGGTCACTGCAGCGAAAGGTTCTCACAGACACACAAGCAAACGAGCATTCCATCCAAAAGTGCTGGCTGCAGGCCTGGCCCCACTGAGAGACAGGACTCTTTAGAAGCTCATTTGGGGGCAGTAACATGTACCAGACACCTACTAACAGCCCCACAGATGACTCAGTCACTTATTCTCTCAACAAACACACCCTGAACAGCCTATAGTCAACTAAGCACTGGGGATTTAAGGGTGAAAAAGACCTTGATACCAGCCCCTGAGGGGGAAAGCTCTGCAGAAGTAGGTAATCGTACGCTGAAATATTTACAGATAAACTGATAGGATGCCTGGGAAAGTTGGTGGGGAGGTAGGTGAAATAAGAGTGGTCAGCAGGTTATCCTTCTTGAAGCTGGGTGATGGTGACATAGAATTCATTATATTATCCTTCTACTTTGGTATATATTTGAAAGAGTCCATAAGTTTTGAGAAATAAAAATTGAAAAGATGCAAGGGGCACTTGGTACAAAGAAGAGGTGCACGGGCAGGGGTTAGCGGGGAGGAAAGAATATGAAGAGTGCTTCCCAGAGGAGGCAGTCATCCGGGTCTAATCTGATAAAGGAGAGGAATTTTCTACCCTTGGGGAGCTTATAAAAAGCATACAGACATTGCTGTTATAGAAAGAAGATGGTTTCCAGAATCATCAGACCTCTTTCAAATCACACCGATAAATTTGGGAAAATAGTACCTATCTTATAGAACAGTTATCAGCATTACAAAAGATAATGGATGAGAAGGGGCCTTGCCCACAATAGGTACTGAATCAATGATTATTTTATCCATCTCTCCACCCATTGATGCATGCATCCTTCCACCCATCATCCATCTACCCATCCATCCATCATCCTTCCACTCATCATCCAGTCATTCACCCACCATCCAGCCACCCATCCAGATATCACCCATCTATCCAGCTATCATCCATCTATCCACCCATTCATCTATCACCCATCCATCCCTCTATCATTCATCTACCCAACATCTATCCACTCATTTACCCATCCAACCATCTATCCATCCAGCTATCATCTATCCATCCAGTTATCATCTATTCACACATCCCTCTATCATCTTTCTAGCCACCCCTTCACCCATCCTATCATCCATCCAGAGATCATCCATCCATTCAGTCATCCCTCCATCCATCATCACACTGTATCCTCTCTGAGCTCCAGTCTACACCACGATCAACTTCAAAGCAGAAAGGGACAGTGTACACATTCACAGCTGTGATTCCACACACAGGGCCTATGCCCCAGAAAGTGCTCTGTGATTCTCTTCACAAGAGTAACTGGCTGATGGAAATTTCTCTTGCATCTGCATTGTTCCTAGGAATTAACTTGGAAGATGAGGACGCAGGGAGGGGGCAGGGGCGCGGGGCACGGTGGTGGCGGTGTATTAACTGAGAGGCATGTGTTCACAGAATGTGGAACTAAAGTCTTAACACCAGTGCCCTACAGAGGGGGCGATCTGAATTATAAAGCCCAAAGTGCAAAAATGAATTCGTTGGGATAGGTCATGCTACTATAACAAACAACTCTCAAATCTAAGTGGATTAACACAACAAAGATTCATCTTTTGCTCATACAAATTCTGCTGTGGGTCCAGGCAGCCTTCCAGGGCAGCTGGCCTTCATGCAGTGAGACAGCAATCCAGGAGGCTCCACCATCTCAACACAAAGCTTCCTCAGCACAAAAGCCAGCCACAGAGAGGAGAGCACCCACGCCACACTTTCCTCTCCTGTCTGTGCCTGGATGTAGAATAAAGGGCTTTTGCAAAAGGGTCTTGCACCAGAGGGCTCAGGCCTGGCAGGAGAGGGTGATGGGATGGGGACCCTCTTGCTTGTCCACTCAAGGTGCTTGCCCGGGGGTCACCTTACTCGTTCACGACTTGAACCTTCTACTGTATAAGCTGCTTCTGACTCAGGGTCCCTTGGCACGGCATCTCAGCTTCACCATCTGTAGCAGAGATAATCACGCCCACCAGATAGTCCCATGCTCTGGCACATTTGCCAGCCCCTCATAGCCAGGAGGGGCCGTGGGACTAGTCCTGGCCAGGGGGCTGTGAGGGGAGTGCCAAGTGTCACCGCTGACCGGAGCAGGGAAGAGTAGTGTGATTCTGGCACACACTCTGGCTCCCTTGTTCTCTAACCCAGATGATGTTCCAAATGGCAAATGTTTACCATTTGCAAAGCACTTTCCCCACCATGATCTCATTCGAGCCTTGTCACAGTCCTCTGCAATAAGGTGATCATATCCTCATGGGGCTGTGCTGGGTCTTCACTGCTTTGCGTAGGTTTCCTATAGTTGCGGCGAGCAGGGGCTATGCTTCGTTGTGGTGCCCGGGCCATTGGGTGGCTTTTCTTATTGTGGAGTATGGACTCTAAGAGCTCAGGCTTCCATAGCTAACAATCAGCTGGTTAATCCAATACTCCACTCCCTGCCATCACTTGTCAGGAAAGGGTAAAATAAGGTTAGGAGGGCTTTCTTTCCCAGTTGCCCTCTGCAGGTGAAGTCCTATCACCAGTGATTGCACTAAATCAAAACTGTGGATTTCAAAGCATCTCCAAGCTCATTTGACTCAGCTCAGTAGATTCCAAGATGCTGGGTCCAAAGGGAGCCACACAAAGTGTGGTGCTGACCCTGTGCCCTTCAAAGGAGAGACCTGGGAGGCAAACACCCTACCCACAGGGGAAGGACTCAGTTAGGACCTCTCATAGCATAATGAAGAGAGTCTTTTTCCCAACAGACAAAACTGGGTTTGAATCCCAGCTTTGCACTTAGCTGTGTGACCTTGAGTTTCGTTCCTTACAGGACTAGCCAAGCAAGTTATTTATCTTTTCTGAGCCTTGGTTTCCTCATCTGCAAAATGCAACTGATTTTAGCCACCTCACAGGTTGGTGTTTAGGCTCGAACTAGATCTGAGCCCACACCCAGCATTAGGGCATAATCAGCACTGGCTCTCTGGTCTCTAGGCTGACCTTATTAATGGCCCGCTTCACTCCACAGAGAATACCATCTGGTATCTAGAATGGACAGTTTCTATGCTTCCTTTCACATCCTCTCTGTTTCAGATTCCTTTACCCCTGGCCCACAAGCTCCATCCAAACTGCCCACGAAGCTGTTTGAAAAGGTGAGAAGAAAAGGAGCTGACAGAAATGAGGAAACCCAGTGAGCCTGGAAGAATCCGGGCAGCAGAGCTTCCATGATACGCCAGCCAGGCTGCCCGCTCCGCAGGGCATCCTCCAGGACTGCAAGCTGATGCGGCTCCTTAGTCCACACGCTCTCCAGAGGGGCAGCAGCATGCCTGAAGTAGAAGATGCCATGCTGGTCCCAGGAGGGGGATTAGAACTTGAGGGCCATTCAGAAATCCCCACAGGAGTGTTTGTTTTCCCACCTGCCTTCGGAGCAGCCTTAGGGGAAGGGGGATTAGAGGACTCAAGGGGGAGCTTCGTGGCTCTAAACTTCCAGATTTTGCACAGCATCACCAAAGGGACACCTGGAAGGTGCCGTTCTCTGAGAGATTCAAAGAAAAGGAGAGACAGCCATCTGTGTGGATTCTGACAAGTCTGAGAGAGAGTCTGCAGCCCAGGGCTCTGTGGGCATGGCAGCCCTGTGACTGGGGGTTGGGGGGGCAAGTCTGCTTCTAAGCCTCGGTGTCTCTTCTCGTCCATACCACCTGCATCAGAGTTCACTGTGATGAGCAAAGGAAGCGATGCTCGGAGGCCATTTGCCACTGGACCACTGATCCCCAGTGCCTGGCCTCTGTTGGCTGATGGACTGAGCCTTCTGTTCAGCCTGTCACGCGCTGGGCAGCAAACAGGGAGGGGACTGCCTGGCCGTCCTAAGGTCCCAGGTGGGCAAGCAAGACCACAGCAGGCTAACTTGCCCCACAAGAGATTCTGTAAGTCTCAGGCGGCAACAGGACTAACCGACAAGATCCTACCTGCAATCACACATGGCACTTATAGGAATGTTCCTAGTACCTATGCCAAGTACCCTACAGGCCTCATCCTGATCAAAATAGCCCTGAGAGGAGCAGGTTCTCAGCATCCCCATTTCACAGACAGGCAAACCGAGGCTCGCTCTCCTCTCGGAAAAGACTCCAAGGGCTTTTCTTGTAACAGGAGAGAGCTGAGGGCCCAGGGTGGGCATTTCTGGGGGAGGCAGCCATGGTACCCACAGAGTATGCCCCGCCTTCTGTGGGTCTCAGCCCCACAAAACCAGAGGCCTAAGCCAGAGTCATCTCTGCCTTTGGAACTGGTGAGTGTTGACTTCTGGACTGGCTGTTATTTTCTGGACTAGTGGCAAACCAGACTGGGATCCATTTATTTTGAGGAAGATGAGAATTTATTCCCCATTGTCTTCCTCATCACAGAAAGAATATTAGAGGTTCACACTCTGGGTTTTGAACTGTGTTGTTGCTGGGACCCCTGAGCCAGGGAACGGGTCAGGGTGGGGTAAGAGGTGACAAAGGAAAAGGGAGGGTGTGTTCATAGTTGTAATTTACCGACGGCAATTAGCTTCCTGTGATGGCTAACCTTTCAACCTTCTGCCTGCCTTCACTGGGGGAACTATTGACATTTAGAATCTGCAAGCCAAGTGCCGTGGTGCGGGAGGTGATGTTTTTTTAATGGGGACTCAGGGCCCATGGATGTGCTCCCTGGCCCTGTGCTATTTGCATACTTTACAGGGTGGAGGTCGAGCTGCATTTTAACAGGTTTGCTGGCTTCCTGGGAAAGTGAGTGCTGGCCATGACTGTGGGGATTATTACCCATGTAGTTCCCAGATGCAGTTGTTTTTGCATCCTTACACCTTCCCTCTGCTCTTGAGGAGTAGGCAGAAAGGATGGCACAGGCCTGGGTGGGCCAGAGGCTTCAGCCTCTCACCATCCAAGGAACTGAAAGATCAAGGTCGTTTCTTCTGCCTGCCTCTGGCTAAGAACCCACCCTCTTCCCAGGGTAGACTGTGCTTTCCAGGGATTACTGTGTTCAGCCTCCTGCCCCTAGATGGTGATTGGCTTCTCTAGCCTAGCCAGGGACCTCTCTGGGTCTTTAATTCATCGATCCATGCATCCATGCGCTCATTCAAGCCACTAACATTTACCAGGGGCTTATTATGTGCTGGGCACTGTTCTAGGCAATGAGTATGCAGCAGAAAAGAGACAGGTCTCCCCATCCTCAGAGAGCCTACACGCTAGTGGAGGAGACAAAGGAGAGGTCAAATAAATAAGTGCAACATGTGGAATATCAATTGTGTGATGTGCTTAGCAGAACACCACAGCAGGGAAGGAGGAGAGGAGTATTGCGGTGGAGGGCTTACTTTTAACACAGTGGTCAGGAAAAGCCTCCCCAGAGATACGTCAGCAAAGACTTGAAATAATGAGGGGTGAGCCACCTAATAAGGACAGCCAGTGCAAAGGTCCCGAGGTTCCCAAGAGAGACCTGGAACATGAAGGGGGGTCAGGGCAGCTGATGAGCCGGCAAGGAGGGGAGAGGTAGGCAGGGATGATGAAGGGCCACAGAGCCCTCCAGCAGGGCTTTGGGTCTTTCTTTGAGTTCCTTGGGCAGCCGTTCCTGCCAGGAGGATGGCATGAGCCAGCTAGTGCTTTAAAAGGTCCACTCTGGCAGCTGATGGAGAGTAGATTTTAGGGGGTCAGAGAGACAGGGTGGAGCACTGCTAGGAGTCTGTGGCAGCAATCCAGGTGAGAGGTTATTACTTCTCCTCAGAGAAAGTGAGCCCACAGACTCCCTCAGGTCATGACCATCCAGAAGTTCTCCACTGTGCTCAGCTGGGATTCCCAGTGGTCATGTATGGATGTGAGAGCTGGACCACAAAGAAGGCTGAGTGCCAAAAAATTGACGCTTTCAAATTGTGGTGCTGGAGAAGACTCTCGAGAGTCCCTTGGACAGCAAGGAGACCAAGCCAGTCAATCCCAAAGGAAATTAACCCTGAATACTAATTGGAAGGACTGATACTGAAGCTCCAATCCTGTGGCCACCTGATGCGAACAGCTGACTCACTGGAAAAGATCCTGATGCTGGGAAAGACTGACAGCAAAAGAAGCGGGCAGCAGAGGATGAGATGGTTGGATGGCGTCACCAACTCAATGGACATGAACTTGGGCAAACTCTGGGAGATAGTGAGGGGCAGGGAGGCCTGGTATGCTGAAGTCCACAGGGCTGCAAAGAGTTGGACGTGACTTAGCAATTGAAAGACAAAAAATGAGGCTGGTGCTGTCCCCTGGGGGCTTAAAGCTTATCTTTGGGCAAGAAGACACCTGAGTTGAGATACTTGGCCCCACCCACAGCATTTCCTGGGCACTCTCCCCAAAGGAATCACTGAGGGCTCCAGTTCCAAGGAGCAGGACTCAGGCATCTTTCCCAGACAGGCATGAGCCCTAAGGGATAATACCTATGGCAAATCCCATGTTCCCTGTACTCACTGAGTACTTTTAGCTGCATCATCGCATGCACATCTCATGATCACCCTGCAGATTGCATTATTGTTTCATTATTATTGTTCACCCTTTGATTCTGAGTTTCTCAGCAGAAAGTGAGGACCTGGAGGAGAGGCTGGGAGATGAGGCTAGGGTGGGGAGTGGGCCAGACCCTGGAGGTCCTGAGTCTCGTTGCCTTCCATCCCCCATCCTGAAGAAGCCCCTTCTCCCTAAAGGGGCTGGGGTGGGAAGCAAGAAGGAAGGCAGGTCTCCTTCTGGGCATGGACCCCCGGACTTTCCGGAGGTGACTCAGATCTGGTCCCTCCTAGACCTGCCAGGTCCATGACCCCTTATCCCACAGAAGGGCCTGGGTTCAGCTCCATCCAGGAGGAAAACTGCAGAGTTATAACATGGGTTGGCTTCTCCATAGCCAGCCCTTTCTCCAAGGGTTCTTCATGCCTGGCCCAGCAAGTGAGGGTCTGGCCTGCCCTCCTCAGGGTTGCTGCATCCCAGAGTGAAGGTTATTGAAGAATGAAGGTTGAATGAAGGTAATCGGGGCAGCCACTCTGCCTCTAGGGACTGGAGCTCCCAGGCCATGGCTCTGTGGCTCTGCTCTTGTGGCTGACCAGGGCTTAGAACTCAGTCAGAGCGAGGAAGCTACAGGGATGGGATCGTTTGTCATTGCGGGCAGCTGCCTGCTGAGTCACTCACTGGGACTCCAGGGACAGCGAGGGTGCTGTGCAGTCTGCTGGAACTTCCTTGGAAACTTGAGCCCACATTTATAATAGATTTATAAGAACTGTGTGGACATGTTTGCTTTTTTTTTTTCGCCCCTCATAAGTGATGCCATTATGGTAGCCATAATTCTTATTTACTCCATCAGCAGGCTGCTGGCACTGGCACAAAAATAGATTTGGAGAATTTATCTCATACATGCATCATAAGGAGGCAGCAGAGGCGCCCAGGTGAGATTTATGTGGGTGGGGGTGGAGGGGCGAGCATCCATCATCCCCACTTTCGCATTAATGCTGCTCCTCAAAGAGAGCCATTATTACCCTTCTTAATCAGAGCAAAGTAATTGTTTAAACTTCCTGCCTACAACAGGCTCGGCTCCCCCTTGCTTTCTAGGTGGGGCTGTGCTGCCCAGGGGTTTGGGGCACAGGGCCTGCTCGAGAACAGCAGACTTCATGGTGGACTATGGTAGCAAGAGGATGTGCGGCCTAGTGGTCCTCGGTACTTTTCCCAAAGGGAAAGTGTGGGGCCCAAGTCAGGGTGCCCCTCAGAAGGGATGCTGCCCATGCAGGAGATGCAGGTTCGGTCCCTGGGTTGGGAAGATCCTCTGGAGCAGGAAATAGCAGCCTACTCCAGTATTCTTGCCTGGAAAATGCCATGGACAGAGGAGCCTGGTGGGCTACAGTCTGTGGGGTGGCAAAGAGCTGGCCACGACTGAGCGCACGTGGTGTATGGTGAAAGCGTGGGGCCCAAGTTGGGGTGCCCCTCAGAAGGGGTGCTTGGGTGTTTGGGAAGAGGTTTGTTTTGTGCATTGGAAGAGTCCTCAAAAGCACACAAAGGTCCAAACACAGCACCCTCATTCCTGGTCCACACCCTTGCACATGCACCTATCACTCCTACCTGAAATGTTTTTCTCCCTCTGTCTGAAGCCTCCCCACTCTTCAAAGCCCAGCTTAAATCATGCTTCCCCGGGACTTCCCTGGTGGTCCAGTGGTTAAGAACCTCACTGCCAATGTGGGGGACATTGGTTCAGCTCCTGGTCTAGGAAGATCAGACGTGCCGCAGAGCAACTAAGCGTGTGTGCCAGTCACCAAGCCCATCCTCTGGAGCCCACGAGTCGCAGCTACTGAGCCGCATTCTGCAGTTACCACAGCCCGTGTGCCCGGAGCTTACGATCCGCAACAAGAGAAGCCATCACAATGAAAAGCCCGCACAGCACAACTCGAGAGGAGCTCCCACTCGCAGCAACTAGAGAAAGCCCGTGCACATCAACGAAGACCCAGTGCAGCCAAAGTAAATAAGTAAATAAAAAAGTTTTTAAAGTATGCTCCTTCTTGACACATTCCCTCTCTGATAGCACAGGGGTAGGAGAAGGTACTCTGGACTTGTGAGGGGCCAAGTCCTGACTTCACATGAACCAGGTCTCTCTTCAAGGGGCCTCAGTTTCTTTATCTTTAAAATGGGTGGCTGTAGCAGAGGGCTTCTAGGACCTTTCCAGCTCTGAAGTTCACTGTGTGTCCCAGGCCTCACTGGCCCACCCACCTTTGAACTGCTAAAACACTTTAGAGGGTCCTCATCTTAGCTATACTTGGAATCCCTAGGGAACTTTAAAAAAAACAAAACCAAAGTTCAGCTTCATCTGGACTGAATAAATCAGAATCTCTGGGGTGAGGCCTGGGCATTGGTAATTTTTAATGCCTGCATGCAGGCATCACTGATTCAATGGACATGAGTTTGAGCAAACTCCAGGAGATGGTGAAGAACAGGGAAGCCTGGCATGCTACAGTCCATGGGGTCGCAGAGTTGGACAGGACTGAGCAACTGAACAACATGATTCTAATATCCAGCAAGAGTTGGAAGAACCCACTTGGGATCTGGACAACCCAATTGATAACTTGTATAATGAATGCTACATGAATGGACAGATGCATAGGTAGAAGGTAGATGAGTGGGTTGATGGGTGGACATGTGGGTGAGTGCATAGATGGATAAATGGATGCGTAGGTGGGTGAGTGGGTGGAATGATGGGGACATGAATGGTGGGTGGAGGGATAGATGAGTAGAAGGATGATGGGTGGATAGATGAATTGAATGGGTGATAAATGCATACTTTCTCTTACAATTGTTCACTACCTTCCTTGAGTTGACCTTGTCTTTTCATTAAGAAGATGAGTTTCCTTAGGGTAAAGATTTTTCATATCCTTTATGTTTTCCCACAGTGCACTCAGCATAGAGTCAGATAAAACAAATGCTCAAAGGAGTCCTAATATCTTTGCACGTTAAAAACACTAGCCTAGGGGAAGATGTGTGCTGTGTGTGAGACTGTGCTCAGTTGTGGCCAATTCTTTGTGACCCCACGGACCGAAGCCCGCCAGGCTCCTCTGTCCATGGGATTTTTCAGGTAAGAAAACTGGAGTGGGTCACCACTTCCTACTCCAAGGGATCTTCCCGATCCAGGAATCAAAGCCACACCTCCTGTGTCTCCTGCATTGGCAGGGAGATTCTTCTCCACTGTGCCACCTGGGAAGCTTAGGGGAAACTTGGGGGGTTAAATATTGCACCCTTCATTCATTGTGACTTTAGTCAAGTCAACCTGCCTTAGGTTTCCCATGGTGTTAAAACAACCACCCCGACTCTCCCCCACCAACAAAGCCGAGTGAGTCAGATAAATTTAAAAGTATAGTATACATGGAGAATAGCGTTAGTGTTATCATGATCCCTGTTATTTAGATCCTCAGCTCAGCAGTGGCGTTTCTAACCTCCTTTGCACATTGCTGGTAGTCAGTGATCATCCTGCATTTGGTGGCATTTTATCCACCACCCTCAGGGTGCAGGTTTCTACTGATGGATGTATGAGCCCAGAGCTTCTGGGAGCCCTGGAAACCTGACACTGATTCAGGAAAGGAGGCCAGGACTCAGCCACCCTGGCATCTCTGCCCTTCCACATAAAGCCTTCACCTTTCCCTCACCAGTTTTCCCCTGCTCACCAGGGTCCCTGTTCCCCTCGGGTCCTCAGCTCCCAGCTCTTAGTTCTTGGCAAGCTTCCTGGCAATGTCCCCTGTCCTGGCCCTGTTTCCCATGTGCCTGCCTGATGGACTAATGCAGTAGCTCATGGACCATGATCCATCCTGCACTCCAGTCACCGATGGATCCTGAACATGCAAAGCTGATCAGGACATCTTCTGGCTTAAAATTCTCTGTGGGCTTCTTCGCAAGGCCCCCTCCATCTCCAGCTCCTTACTTCCACCCCACCTCTGCCCAGTCTGCACAGACTTTCGAACATTTTCCAGCTATACTGTGCCCTTCTCCGACTCCAGGCCGCTGCATGTGCTGCTCCCACTGCCCAGAATTTCCTCCCCTCCCCCACTCCAGCCTCTTCACTTGACAAACTTCAGCTCCATCTCTGAGAGTCACCTTGGGGCCCTCTGGAGGGAGATGTTCTCCATTGGCCTGAGCAGAATAAGCGACCTAGGTAATGGTGAGGGTGTGAACAAATGAACACACAGGTGTGTTCTTTTAAAAGCCTCAGTATAAGAAAGTCCAAATAATGCAATCAGGGATTCTCCCTGCACGGTCATTGAAGGGTACCCCTGATAGGGAATTGCCTGAAGAGATTTGATGCAGGCCTCAAACGTAAGGCCTGGCTAGGTTTATGGGAGGTGGTAGGGGAAGACAGAAGAAAGGAAGGAAAAGAACAGAGAGAAGAGAATAGCTATTAATATAAGCGGGAAGTAGGGACTAGTTCAGAAAATGTGTCTAAATCTAGTGATTATAAGAGAGGCAGACAATGAAAGAAGGAGATGTTGCTGGTGTAGATATAGAATCTGGATAAATAGTGGATATAAACATAGAATCTGGGACTGGAAAACCATCCCTCCCACTCCAGAAAGTACATTTTACCCACTCACTCTTGATAAAACACACCATAAAATCCAACATATATTACCCAAGGCCTCTAGACAAGATCACGCTCAAACTCTGCTAATTGTCCTCTGATGGGGTGCCAACTTCTGAACCTTCAGATTATTTCACGAAACATGGTGTATAAATACTCTGGGCCATTGGCTCTAAGGATACAATAAAACTATTGAGAGTCTCAGGTCCAGAATAAAGCCCCTATAAAGTTCATATTCTTTAGTAATGCAGCTTTCAATTATGCTCACTCATTTTCAACAGAAAAAGATGTAATGTTAATCAAACATTTAATTTGCAAGTGTTTTTCTCCGTAAATGTCATGTACAAGGAGATATTCAGACGTGATCCACAACCTAATTGCATAAGGATGCATTATTCGGCAGTGTGTATCTGTGCTGCGGTGAGAAGAGGGGAAAGAGGCAACCAACCTCTTAGATTCTGATGCTCTGTGAATATCCTTCTCATTTCAGAGTATGGAGCATTTGGAAAATAAACCCAGTGCTATTTATAATGTTTGGTAACATTCCTGTCTCAACTCAGTTTTCATAGTAAATATCTTGCCCCCAAAGCAAGCTCTGTGATTCAAAGATCAGGTAAATGGAGGGGACCGATTTGCTGTTCATTTGCTAGTTATTAAATCACAGTGGTGAGGAGCCTTATGTGGCCTTACTGCCTAGGTCTTAAATACAGAACAGCATCCATCTGATTTGGGGGTCTCTGAGAAGGGGTTTCTATCTCTTTCCTAGAGATGGTTCATGATTTTTTTTTAAAGGAATCCCTAGGGACTACTGTGGTGGTCTAGTGGCTAAGACTGTACAATCCCAATGTAGGGAGCCCAGGCTTGATCCCTAGAACTAGATCCCACATGCCGCAACTAAGAGTTCACATGCTGCAAGTAAAGATCCTGCATGCCACAATCAAGACCCGGTGCAGCCAAAACAAACAAACACACAACCCCCTCTTCATACGTGTAAAAATTTTTATAAAAAAAGAAGGAATCCCCAAATTTTCAGAGAAAGATGGACTTTATAACCAGAAGGCTGTATCGCTACAAGAGCATGTGATTTCATGACACTGGGTCAGAGACTTCTGGAAAGAATGGTGATCCGGGCCCTTCCTAACCAGTATGTGGTCCCAGACCAGCAGCGTTGGCATCACATATGAGTTTGCTCGAAATGCAGGGTTTCAGGCCCAGATTCCCTGCCAGCTTCCCAGTTATTGAATTAGGACTTGTGTTTTTTTTTTTTGTTTGTTTCTTTTTTTTTTTTAATTTTTATTAGTTGGAGGCTAATTACTTTACATCATTACAGTAGTTTTTGTTATACATTGATATGAATTAGCCATGGATTTACATGTATTCCCCATCCCAGTCCCCCCTCCCACCTCCCTCTCCACCCGATCCCTCTGGGTCTTCCCAGTGCACCAGGCCCGAGCACTTGTCTCATGTACCCAACCTGAGCTGGTTATCCGTTTCACCCTAGATAATATACATGTTTCAATGCTGTTCTCCTGAAACATCCCACCCTCGCCTTCTCCCAGAGTCCACAAGTCTGTTCTATACATCTGAGTCTCTTTTTCTGTTTTGCATATAGGGTTATCGTTACCACCTTTCTAAAGGAATTAGGACTTGTGTTTTATTAAGATCCCCAGATGATTCATGTGAGCAGCTCTGGTTCAGTTCGTGCCCCACTGAACTCTCAATTGCTGGGAAGTCTCTGACCCATTTCATTTTTTGCTGTTCTAGGCCTGGGGAGAAGCAGGAAGAGCTGAGAAGGGGATGAAGTTGGGAGGGGTGGCAAGAGGGAACAGGACTTAACTTTCTGAGACTCATCTTCCCCATCTGTAAAATGGGAGGTCAAAATACCCACTCTACTCAGGGTTGTTGTGCAGATTATGAACAAGATAATGTAGATCTGGTGCCCAACCCTGGCCCTGACACATACTAGGTGCTCAACTCAATAAATACAAGTTCCCTTCCTATTGGAACCTCACATACCCCGGTGGACGGCCATGCAGACAAGATCCTTAGCCTGCCCCAATCTTGAGATGTAGGCCTATAGCTCCTAATTCACATAAAGAAACTGCTATCTGCTGGGAAGAAAATAAATAAAAGCCAGAGAAGTAAGCAGGACCCCTCAGGGTTATGAGGCTCCAGTTACCAACGATACAGACATCACTCACTTATTCAGGGCACGAAATGAAGAACACATCTAGAGACCAGGGCTCCAGAACTGCTTCTGCTAGGGACTCAAAACGTGACCCTGGGCCTCCGTTTCCCTACTTGTGCCAGGGAGAGGGTAGAATTCATTCTCATCCAAGTCCCTTTGCACCCTGTCATTCTCTGATCCTGCCCGGAGATGCAGGGAACGACTCTCGCCAAAAGCTGCATGCAGACTTTTCTCACTGGAAAAATTAATTCAGTCCTCAATATTGCAGTCTATAAATTACTGGCCAATCTGGTTCAGAAATATTAAGGGAACATTTATAAATTGCACCTTCCATTCAATGCTGCGGAGTAAAGATCTTGGGGCCTTCAGATGTTTATCTTCCTTAAAGCGCCAGCTAGAATCAATCTCGCCCAGCCTTCACTGCAGAGAACATCATTTCAAGGCAGAGATGGTATGTCAGGAGACGTTCCTCTCCCTCTCTCCACTCCCTGCTCTTGGGAATTCAGCTCCCCAAATTCAAACTGGAGACTCTGAGTGAAGCCAAGTGAGGGTGGGGAGAAGAAGTCGGTGGTGAGAGAGGCTGGGGTGGGCCACACTGTCCTGACCCGCTCTGGCAGGGCTGAGGGGAGTGGTGCTGGCTCAAGGGCCCTGAGAACGGGCCGGGAAGTTAAGCCGTCTTCCGCAGTAATTGATTTTGACAGTATAACAAGTTAATTCGTCACTGTTTTGCAACTTATTTGAGAATTCATCGGTAAGCAGAGTCCCACAGGACAGCTTGTAATCACTTGTAAACTCAGATTAGGTCTCCCAGTTAAATACCGTTGATATCAGGTACAGCTGGGCTTCCACCAGTGACTACAAATGGGCCGCTTTCACCTTCTCTATTACATCAAGGACATGCTCTGGCTGGGGGTGATGAAAGCCGATGAAGGCCAAGTTATGGGCACCATAATTACAGAGCGATCACGCTAATTGGAAATACCTTTATGGGAGGGATGAGAGACAGACTGAGTCCCCCATCTCTTAAATACACCATATTCTCTCTCCCCAGTTATTATAATTATGTTTAGGCTCATTGACATGTCATCATGAAAAATGGAATGAACTAGGAGAAAAAGACTAGTTAGGACCCAGCTCCTTGAGTAGAATTAATACATGAACGAAACCCCTTTCCAGCCAGAGGGTCTTCTCCCTGCTTTATTACAATAGTTTATCAGGACCAGTTATTTTAATACCAGGCCATAAAGACGGTATCAGGTGGCAGCTTTATTTCCCAGGCGTTAAATATTAATTGCCATGCAAAAGGAATATAAAAATGACATGGGGAACAAATATTCCAGCTTCCTGCAAAGTAAAAAGAATTCTTTAACATGAGCATTTCCACAAGAGGGTGCACAATGAGGCTTAATTAAAATGCACTATTATTCTGTGACTTTTCTTCATGGTGGCTTCGATGAGACGGGCTCACAGATGGAAGCTGGGGCCACATCCTTGGAGGCTGACAGCTCTCCAGGAAACACGGCCTCTTGGCAGCAAAGCAGGGCCACTGCCATAAATGGCTGATAGCAGAACAGAGGCCGGGAGGTAAGTGCAACTTTACCTAAGAGCCTTAAACTGTTTTAACTACCGTTTCAATCAAGCCTGGAAGTTTGAAATGTGGCACTAAAGACACTTCTTCGAGAAGCTGTTTTCTTTCCACCTCCAGAGCTAATAAATCCAAAAGGCCTACTTAGGTAAGACAAGCCAGGAGCTGAGGAAGCAGTTTCGAGATCTGCTGGAAACATCCTTCGAGGGGAAGAGGTTCTGCATTGCACTGGGCTCTGGAGGCCCCCCAGTGTGGTGAGGCAGGCACAGATTTGAGGCATGGTTTGCAGGGCTGGGACAAGTCCCTCCAAATCCCCAAGCCCTTTCGCAGCTCCAGAGGTCCCAAGGAAGGGATGAAAATTGCCTCTGCATGCCCCCAGCCATATCCCCTCTCTGCAGAAGGCAGACATCAAGAAGTCATTACATGCTGTCTCCTCCTTCCAGGTGGAGGTGGAAGGAGGGTGGCCCCATTCCAGTGCAACCCCCACCCCCCTTTCAAGAAAGAGAAGGTGCCACCTTATCAATTCCATGCAATGGTCAACTAGGGCTTCCCAGGTGGCGCTAGTGGTAAAGAATCTGCCTGCCAATGCAGGAGACATCAGAGATGCCAGATTGATCCCTGGGTCCAGACGATTCCCTGGAGAAGGAAATGGCAGCCCACTCCAGTTTTTCCAGTCCATGGAAAATCCCACGGACAGAGGAGCCTAGGGCTGCAGTCCATGGGGTCGCAAAGTGCCAGACATAACTGAGCACACACGCACGCAACGGTCTTACTCAGCTGGGACACGTCGGTATCCCTGCTTCAGTTACTAACATCCCGAAGTGTTTCCATGCTGGTCAGTAAAGAGCCATTTACGTGAGCCCTCAAGTCCGTCTCCTGGCTGCCCCAGCCGTCTCAGCCCCTTCACTGGACCTCCGCCTGTAGGACTCCCATCCATTCAGCAATTAAAGCCTGGGGCCTGGAGGTGGGTAGGTCAGTACCCCTCCATCACACTATTTCCAACATCACCACTCGTTGCCTCCAGGGAGCCTTCTCTGGACCTGCCCCACTTAGAAACCATCTGTCTAAGCCCCTTGGCTCACTCAGAAGCCTGGTGGCACCTCCAGGGTAGCCCAGGCTAGTGTTGTACCCATCCCCGCCATCCTCACCACATGGAAGTCCTCCCCAACTCTACCCCGAGTCTTACTGCTCCTGGGCACCACTTTCTCTGGCTCATCCTGCCAGCCTCATTAGAACCCTGCGGTCCCCTCTCAGCCTCTGGCATTCCTGCAGAGGAGGAGAGCCCACTGCTCAGCAGGTCCTCTTTCTGCTAATTGGGTTTTAATGGTCCTGGGCTCATCGGCTGCCACGTTGGGCTCCAGTCCAGATGGGGAGACTGGAAAAGCAGGAGTGTGGCTTAATAAGGGATACCTGCCGTCCTCATGACCCACTTGCTTCTAACTTAGTGGAGCCCCTGGCCCTCCTGCCTGCCCTGTCCCAGAGAGCCCCACAGGACTAGCAAACCACTTGCCCCAGCCCCAGGCTCTTAAAGTCAGAGAAACATGGGCTGTGCAGGCTCAGGAGTTGAGGATGGGGAGAAACAGAGATCCAGGGATCCCCATTTGTCAGGATCAGGAGAGGATCGACTGACCTGCTAGCCTTTGAGAGAGGCCGGGGATATGTCCCAGACCCCCAGGGATTTCTGTGTCCACTGTGTATGTAAGATAGAGCCACTTCTTCTAGAAGTTGGGCTCTCAAGCATGAAGCTAATGTGCTGATTTATTTACCTAATTATAGTAAAACAAACAAGCTGGAGACTAAGGCAGATTTGTACTCTTGTTCAAAAACCAGCCACGCCTCTCTGCTCAGGTTCTTGGGATGTTTGGCAGCAGGGAAGGGCAGGCAAGGATCTGAGTGGGAACCCGGAAGAGGCAGATGGGGTGTTGGCATGTATTTGAATTCTGGAAACTGGCACAGAGGCAGGGGGCAGAGAGATGGGGCGGGGGGGGCAAGAGATGGACAAATAGCTTGGAGGGCAGAGAGACGCAGGATGGGGATGAAAAGATGAGAGGCAAGGGAAATGAGATGGGACAGGGGAGAGTGGAACAGGGAGCTAGGAACTGGGGGTGGTGAGATAAGAGAAGATAACAGAGGATTTCCCTGGTGGCCCAGTGGCAAAGATTCTGAGCTCTCAATGCAGGAGTGCTGGGTTCAATCTCCGCTCAGGGAACTAGATCCCACATGTTGCGACTAAGAGTTCTCATGCTGCAACTAAAGATCTTGAGTGCTGCGACTAAAAATGATTTCATGGGCTGAAATTAAGATTCAGCGAAGACAAATAAATAAATAAAAATGCTAAAAGATATGATGTCAGTGAGATAAGGGAAGGGACTGAAGGACAAGAGATCAGAAGGATTGGGATGAGGACAGAGTAGGGGGACAGGGATGGGACAGAAGTTAGGGAGAAAGAGGACAGAGAGACAAACACAGGGCAAAGGCCACCCATGAAACAGAGATGGGAGGAGAGCAGGAGGTCAAGAAAAGAAGTAACACTCTCGCCCCAAACCCGTTTTCATGGCTCTCAAGGCCCCCAAGTCGACCACAGTCTCTTCCCTCGCAGACCCATCCCCATGCCCCAAGCACCTGCTGCTCTCAGGTGTCCCCCTCTTGCATGAGCATGTCTGTCCTTACCTCCAGGCTGTGAGCCCACGCTTGTGTACCTTTGTGTCCCAGGCGCCTGGTGTGAGTGAGCAGTGAAGAGACTTACAGCATTGAGTTGAACGTGGCCCAAGACCTAGGAATTATGACAAATACACAGAGACAGCAGCCCCGGGGGATGGAGAGAGAAACCCTGGGGCCATAACCTTTGGTATCTGGCAGCTGGCTTGCATCTGGCTCAGGCAAGCCTACCACTGGTGGCCAGGCTTCCCTGGTAGTTCAGCTGGTAAAGAATCTGCCTGCAATGGCAGGAGACCCTGGTTCAATTCGTGGGTCAGGAAGATCCCCTGGAGAAGGGATAGGCTACAGACTCCAGTATTCCTGGGCTTCCCTCGTGGCTCAGATGGTAAAGCATCTGCCTGCAATGCAGGAGGCCGGGTTCTATCCCTGGGTTGGGAAGATTTGCTGGAGGAGGGCATGGCAACCCACTCCAGGATTCTTGCCTGGAGAATCCCCGTGGACAGAGGAGCCTGGTGGGCTACAGTCCATGGGGTCGCAGAGTCAGACACAACCGAGTGGCTAAGCACAGCGCAGCCCCGCTGGTGCCCAGGGCCCAGGTACTGGCTCCCAGACGCCTGGGGGAGGCAAGGCCTGGACTGGGGACTGGAGGAAGCAGAGACACTGCCCTTCCAAGGCCAGAGTGGCAGAAGATGGGGAGCCCAGAATGCTCTATTCTGGCCGCAGAGAAGACTGAGGTGGTGGGGGGAGAAGGCAGTCACCAAGGCCATCCCCAGGCATGCAGGCCAGGGCTGATTTCCTGCCACACTGTCCCCTTCCCCTAGCATACCCACCCCTCCCACCCCAGGCTGGGAAGGCTTTACCACCTACATTTCAGCCTCAGACTCATTCATTGGTTCATTTCTATATTTCTCGAGTATAGGGCTCTGCTCCAGACACTGGGGATGGATACACTGGTGAAGGCCCCACGGTGGGCTTACAGTCCACAGGACGGACAGACAGACGGCAGTCATGTAAGCTGGTCAGGGTGGAGAGTGGGGCCCCGGTGCAGGGAGCAGGGATTCTGGAGCCTCCTTTTGGTCTGGTGGTCAGAGAGGCCTCTCTGGGAAGAGAACATCTGACCCATGAGGGATCAAGAGGAGCCAACTCTGCAAAGATTGGAGAAAGCTCCTTCCAGGCAGAGAACCTAGCAAGTGCAAAGGCCCCACAGCAGAAAAAGACTGGCCGGGCTTGTGAGACAGCAGGAGGCCAGCAAGACAGATACACAGCCTGGAGGGGTGCGGGTGGGATGGGTGGAGGGAGTGAGAGGCAGCCCAGCGCCAGGGTGCACCAGGTCTTGTCAGGAAGGCTAAGAGTTTGGGTTTTTTTCTAAGGACCATGGGGAGCCACTGGAGGGCTTTTAGCAGGCGAAATAAGACCTAACTCATTTATCCAGTGATAGTAATTGAGCATCTGCTACGTGCCAGGCGCTGCTGTAGCTGCAAGCACCAAGGACTCATCAGTGAGCCAGACAGAGCCAAGTCCCTGCCCTCATGAAGCTTCCTTTCTAGTAGGAGGAGACAGAAAATGAATATAACACATGTGTAGATTACACATCATGGTAAAAGACGGTAAGTGCTATTTGAAAATTAGATCAGGAGAGAAGGGATCAGCAATGCTGGGGACAGGAGGGTTGTAATTTCACAACCACAATTATATAGACGACCTCTCTGAGAATGTGATATTTGAGAAAAGACTTGAAGAAGGTGAGTGTGAAGACCCCCTGTTCTTGCCCTGGAAAATCCCCTCCAATCTTGAGTGTAGGCTGGGCCTGTGACTTGCTTCTAACTAACAGAACATGACCCAGGTGATTAGCTAGCACTCCGTTATGACATGTGTAATGTGTTAGGTTATGTAGAAGGCTCCCTTTTGCTATATGCACTAGGAAGATTTTCCTCCCTTGCTGGCAGAAGTCAGTTGCCATGCTGTGAGGCGGCCTAGAGAGGAGACCCATGGCAAGCGATGTGCAGTACTGTCACCATAAGCATCTCTGACACAAGCAGTTTCATTGCACAACTAATTGGCTCTAAGGCAGTTTTGCCATAAAGGGTAAAATAACTGGCTGACAGTTTGGTTTGACTTATAGCAGGTATTCTTTATCATAAAGCACTTACATCCCACCTTAGATCCTGAGTCCTTAAATGACTAACTTTGAGAAAGTATTGTCACTTTCTCTGAGATATACCCAAATACAACTATAACCATGAATCTACTCACTTTAAATGTATTTAAATATTATTTGTACTTTCATTTTTCACAAAATCTTTAAAATTTTCAAGTAAGTTTCATGTTTCATTATGTCCTTTTAAATGTCTTCTATTCTATTTTTTGAAATCTTATTTTTCATGGAAAAATTGTCTTACATCCAATTAGCTGTATGCTGAAACTGCTTGCAGCAAAGATTCTTATAGCAAAAATATTTAAAACCAGAAGGACACATAGCAAGGACCTGTGGGCAGCCTCTAGACGTTAGCAGCTCCTAATTGACAGCAGGTGAATGGGCCTCAGCCTGATGACTAAAAGAGCTGAATTCTGCAAGAGCTGGAGGGAGCTGGGAAGCAGGTCTTCCCCAGTTGAGCCTCTGATGAAACTGCAGCCCACTGCAACTTTGGCTGTAGCCTCATGAGACCTTGAGTAGAGGATCCACCTAAGCCATGTCTGAATTCCTGACCTAAAGAAATTATACTTATGCCACTAAATTTGTGGTAACGTGTTACAAAGCAATAGGAAACAAAATAAGCTGAGTGTGAGCTATGCAGATACTGGGGGGAGGAAGTTCCAGGCTGAAGGCATAGATAGCACAAAGGCCCTGAGGCAGGAGAGCAATCTCACAGAAGTCAGATGGCAGTTGTACGAGGGAACAATTGTAGAAGACGAGACTGAATGACATCACAGAGTGAGTGATATGGAGGCTTTGATTTATGTTTTTGGTGTGATAGACATTTTTGTTAAAATACCCCTTTGAATAATGAAAAAGTATATTTCAGAGGTGAATTTTTAAAATACAATCTACAAAAACAACCAGGACAGATATGTGTTCAGAGAAATTAAATGTCCCCGAACCATAGCTAGGGTGGTAAAAAGGTATATATTTACTACTCTCAAAATTTCACCTTTATTCAAATACTAGCAAGTTATATAATTTCAAACTAATGGTTTTGTACCTAGATAAATTGATACTTATATTTGGAAACACTCCAGGACTCCTGGAGTTTTAAATGTTTGGAGCTTTAAATATCATTTCCAAGTAGCTCCTAGAGTTTTTTTTTTTTTCTTTCGGTTTGTTTGTTTAAGTATTTATTTGGCTGTGCTGGATCTGAGTTGCTGCATGTGAACTCTTAGTTGTGGCATGTGAGATCGAGTTTCCTGATCAGGGACTGAACCTGGGCCCACTGCATTGGGAGCACAGAATCTTAGCTAATGGGAGTCCTCCTAGAGGTTTTGAGCAGAAGAGGGACCTTGTCTCATCCATGTTTTAGAGTGCATGCTGGCTGCTGGGTGGAAAAGAGGCTGTGTGGGAAAGTGAATGGACACAGGGACCAGGTGGGGGCGGCTGCACTTGTCATGGTGAACACAGTGATCTTTTCCCACCAACAGGCCCTGGATGGTGGGCCCATGGGATGTCTGCAAAGGCCGGGAAAATGACAAAGCCTGGTCCTTGTCCCTAGGCAGCAGAAGCTACAGGTCACAGCCCCAGCCCCAAACCAGGCTGCAATCCCGTGTATTGCATAAGCACCTACTGTGTGCAAGGCCTGTGCCCTGGGCCACAGTTCCTCATTCTGACATTTCTGCTTAGGTTAGAAGGATCCCAGAATGGGCTTGGGGAGAGCCTGAACTTTCTTTGGGGAGCCTTTCTTGATTGGCCCCCAAATTTACAGTATTCCTTATCCTGAAAGCTCTCCACACTTCAAAGTTCCCCATTAAATTTGCATTAGTCAGATTAAAGTCCACAGAGGAAAGACATAAAGAGAATTAAACAAGTATGTCTTACGAACCCGCTACTTAAGACACTGTGCTGGGAGCATTTATTTCTTAAATGAAGCATGTGATTGGTGTGACTGTCTTCATTTTTTTTTTTTTTTTCCTAATGAGGAAACAAGCTCAGAAAAGTCAAGTAACAGACCCAAGGTTGCACAGAAACAACTCCATAGTTGGGATCTGAACCCAATCCATCTGACTCCAAAGGCCCTATTTAAACCTACCACCATACCAGGCAACTAGTGCTTTGATGGAATACTATTGCAAGAAAATAAAACACTGTCTAAAACAACTCCAAACCCCACCAATAACCCACTTTCCCCAAGCAATACATAGTGTAACAGCATTCCAGGACAAGGCTGAATTAGGACAATGTCTTAGGAGGGGTATGGGTTTGTAAGATGACATATTGAATAATTATTTTAAGTGCTATTATTCCATTGTCTTTTATAGCAGGGTCTAGACTCCCCCATCAGACTGGGAGCTCTGTGAGTCGGAGTCTGAGCCTCCCACACAAACCTGGAAGTTTTTGGAGGGGCCTGGCAGGCTACAGTCCACGGGGTCCCAAAGCCACTACCAAGCGTCTAAGCACTTCTCCTTCTAAGACCCCTTCCTGCCCCTCCCCCCCATACTCCAGCCCCGCCTACCATGCTCATCCACAAGCCCTCATTGGCTGGGCTGCACGTCCATAAGGATCCCGCAGGTTTTGAAAGCACCAACACATCGGACAGAGGCAAGAGAAGGGAACGTGGCCATGATGTGCCCACCGTCAGAGCACGCCCTGACACCCCGCCATGGCACTACTTTGGAGCAGTAGTCAGAAATGGAATCTAAAAATGAAACTTTGATGGACATTCAGGTTGCTTCCAGGTCCTGGCTATTGTAAATAGTGCTGCAGTGAACACTGGCGTTTAGGATTGACATATATACTACCTTGTGTGAAATAGCTAGTGGGAAGCTCTGCGTAGCGCAAGGAACTGAGTGCTCTGTGATTACCTAGAGGGGTGCGATGGGGGAAGATTGAAAGGAGGTCTAAGAGGGAGGAGATATATATACACACACACAACTGATTCACTTCCTTGTACAGCAAAAACCAATGCTAATTGTAAAGCAATTATACTCCAATAAAAGAAATGGAAAATTTGCTGTATGCCAAATAAGCTAGGAAATTATAGAATGTAAGCTACCAGTCTATTCTATTCTGTGATGGTTGAAAAAAAGAAAGTTGAGTTTATCTCCAAGACTGAAACAAAAAGCAAAGGGCAAAATGGCATGTGCCCTCTCTTGACTCAACCTCTCACCCCCAGTCAACCTGGATGCCCCCCACTCCCTGGGGCATGTTGGCTGCCCTTGACTCTGCACATCTGGATATGATGGCCTGGTACTGGGGTCTACAGAGGGGTCGGGGGATTGATTAGCTTACTTCTAAGTGGCATCCCCCCTCCACCCCCTCACACCAGCTCCCCAAGAGGCAATGAGCTGGGGAGGATAGGGGTGGGTGCTGAGGCGCCCTTGAAGTTTGCTTCTCAGCAAACATCACCCTAGCAGGAGGACACTGCCAAGTGTGGCTTAATGGCCTCCTGCTGCTCTTTGCATTATTGATTGCAATCCCTGCTTAGAAGCTTGAAAATGAGATTTTTTTTTCCCCCTCTATCGATTTTCCCATCTTTTCCACTTGGCAAACACCAAGATCTCCTCCTGACTTTTCACTGCTGGGGGTACTTGACGAGGGCACAATGAGGTGGGGGGCTGTTGGGCTTCCCCTCATCTTCTAAGGGACAAGGGAAACTTCCACCCAGGTGTCCTGCTGCAGAGGGGCTAGGGCCCAGGGCTCAGGAAACATGCCTTGGAGCTGGGGTGACCAGTTGGCCCCTGCATTTTGTAAAGAGACACCCCAAGTTAATAGGATTGGAAAAAGCCACTTTGCCCATCTCTCATTTCAGACACTTCTGGACAGGGATTCAAGAGGCCAGAAAACTTGAAGAGAAGGGCTCTGTGAGATTTGACCTCTGCCTGAGAGCTTCCCAAATCCTAGGAAGAGATTGTCTAACAAAGGGAGGCTGCAAAGTGGGGTTTCTGACAGCTCAGTTACAAGGTCATGAGAGGTGTAGTGAAGACAGTTCCTTGAGAGTAGCGGATTCAGGGTCAGGAGAACATGGTTCTTAGAGTCCCCACACTGACACTAGAGCCTGCAGAACTATCTCCCTAGACAGTGACCCTCCCTCCCCTCTCCAGGCTTCCTCATCACCCACATAGATAGTCGTTCAGTCGCTCAGTCGTGCCCAACTCTTTGTGACCCCATGGACTGCAGCACGCCAGGCTTCCCTGTCCTTCACCATCTCCCGGAGCTTGCTCAAACTCATGTCCAGTGAGTCAGTGATGCCATCCAACCATGTCTTCCTCTGTCATCCCCTTCTCCTCCTGCCTTCAATCTTTCCCACATAGATACTGGGAATCATCCAAAATAATGTTTGCATAGTATTGTTGGAGGCCCAGAAGGAATCCACAGCAATTTAAAATTTTATGCGTCTACTTCAATAATAATTTTAAAAAAACAAACATCAGCAAAACCTGGATTGTTGTGCAAAACCCAGCTGACTGCATTGTAACTGAGCACTGCAATGCCCTCCCTGGTCTCAGCCCTGTATTTCTTTGGGGAGGGGCCCCACTCCACCATGCTTTCCAGCCTACTCCCAAGTGGACACCCCCAACCCCCATGGGACCCAGTCTGAGACAAGCCTTTTGCACTGTCCTCACACCAAACTCCAATGACAGAAACTGCTCAGACCTCTAGGCTCCCAGGAGGTGAGGTCCTTCCATCTCCCTGCCAGGCTCCTATGAGGTAGGGATGTCTCCTCAAGGCATCACTCCCAGTCAGCCCATCCCACTGAGTAGAGGCTCAGAGTCATCCCACTTCCTAAGAAAAGTCAAACCCCATTAATCCAAGCCATCTTGCTGCCATTTCCCTGCAGGGGAGCTGAAGTCATGAGATGCCCTGTGACCCAGCAACCAGGAGGCAGTGAGGTCCCCAGGAAGGAGATGAGATGTATGTATCCATCTGCTACCCTGCAATTGGCCCCGGTTCTCACCCAGGGATGAGGGTGGAGCAGTGCTCCCAGGTGGAGCCAAACTGCCTGCCACCAGCTAGGCAACCTTGGTACCTGTCTGAGATTCAGCATCTTCATCTGTGCAATGGGGAGAGTATCCCCATTTTTTCCCTCTATCGATTTTCCCATCTTTTTCATTTGGCAAATACCAAGATCCCCCCCTCACTTTTCACTGCTGACTCACAGGTTCGATGTAAGGATTAAACAGGTTAATACAAAGTGCTTAGAGCAGTGTTTGCCACAAACTAAGTGTGTGAAGAATGAAAGCTATTACTTCCTCAGTGGGGAAGCTGAACCAGATGGATCTATAAAGATTCACCCAGGTCTAAGGTTTGATTAAATCTCAGAGACACATCCCCGCATAGCATTCCTGTAGCTGCTGTTACTCCTACAAACGCCACCAGCAATAGTGATGCTTAACACCTCTGTAAAGTACATTCACATCTGGTGCCACATCTGTTGCGTCCTTAGAGCCTCAGAATAGCCCTGTGAGATAAACATCAATGTTTCCATTTTACAGATGAAGAAACTGAGGCCCAGAGCAACTATAGGACTTGTAGGCCTTGCAGTTGTTTGAGAGTCATTAAAAAGGACCAGAATCCAGCTCTCCTGGGGCAACCTCACAGTCTTCCCTGTCATCTCCACAGCATCCTATCTGTGGCAGATGGAAGGATTTCCCTCTGGCCAACAGAGCCTGTAACACCTGAGCCCCAAGAGGCCCTTTTCCCAGTGACTGAGGTTCCCACTGTAGGGAGGGCTGCTGTCAAATAGCCTTTTATGGTTCCCATAACCACTCTAACAAATGTCTTTCTAGCAGCAGTGGCTGGAAGCAGATTAATGTCTCTGTGGTCCTAACACTTCTCCAGCCCCTTTGCCTGTCAGGTCATTACTGGCTTGTTTATAGTCATGAGGCCCTTTTCCAGTTTGCTAAATGGTTTGCATGATAAAGAGACCACAGGGCCTCAGCATTCAAGCTGCCTTTCTTCCAGTGGCAGATGGGGACCTGTCCTCCTTTTCACTGTTCTGGAGCAGTTGAAGGTCTGTGCAGTTAGGAACATGCACTCTGGAATAAAAATGCTGATATCGCTGTTTACTAGCTGTGTGAACTTAGGGAAGCTGCTTTATTTTTTGAGCCTCAGTTTCTCCATCTGTAAAATGGGAATAATACTTTTTGTGGCCCAAAGATGTCAATTTATGTAAAGAACTTGGTATGTACTTAGCACTTAACCAATATGAACTCTTATTACCAATTTCCTTATAAATTGTGAGCCCCCAGAGAGCAGGTACTCTGAACTGTTTACTGCTTCATACACAAAAGGCACCTAGCTGATAAATACATCTTTGATGAACAAATGAAGGGTGGAACTTTAGAGCTGAATGGACACTTGTAGACTGCAGGATTTCTTGAGAGGGAAGCTATCAACATTTGGGCCATGATAATTTTGTTGGTGGGGGCTGCCCTGTACACTGCAGAATGTCTAAGTAGCATCCTGGCTTCTATCCACTAGATACTAGTAACACCCTCCCCACCAAGTGTTCCAACCAAAAATGTCTCCAGACATTGTAAAATGTCCCAAGAGGCAAACTACCTTCCCTGTTAAGAACCACTGATCAGATGAAATATAATGTCTTCATTTGATAAACGAGGACATTGATGCCCAGAGAGGGAAAATGACTGCCAGAAGTCACACATCAAGTTAGTGGCAGGGCTGGGATTCAAATCAAGGCATCATAAGCCTAAGCCCAGTGCTCCTTCCACTCTGCCTTTGTGTTCAAAGTCTCACTGTCAGGACTCCTCCCATCAGGCAGTGCTCACGGGCTCCAAATCAGAGGAGACCAGACGCTGCTGGGCTGTTCTTCAGTCCTTCTCTAAGGGGATGCTGGTTGTGAGTGGGACTGGGTAACCAGTTGTACCAAGTCCCCTGCCCTGGTGACTAGAGTAGAGCCACCTCTGGTCAGCCTGTGCTTACGATGTCCCGCACTAAGGAATTCACCGCCAAGCATGGGCATCTGCAATGAGCAGGGACTCAGTTGGCCAGGAGTCACCAGGAAGTGGCAGGTGCTTACTGGGTGCTCCAGGGTCAGACAGCCTGGATCCAGTCCTGCTTTTCATGCCCCCTTACCCTGTCTCGACATCAGTTTCTGCATCTGTAAAATGGGAATGATAATGACACCAAGTTAAAGATCCCAAGTACAGTGTCCTTCACTATCCAAGTCTAATTAAGTTCAGAGAGGAAGCTGCCAGCCCGAGTGTTTATTTTTTGTTATTAAAGGTTTCTTTTAATGTAGACCATTTTTAAAGTCTTTATCGAATTTGTTATAATATTTTTATGTTTTGACTTTTTGGCTGCAAGGCATGTAGGATCTTAACTCCTGACAGGGATTGAACCCACACTGTCTGCTTTGGAAGGTGACGTCTTAACCACTGGACTGGGGAAGTCCCCAGACTGAGTATTTAATTCAGAAATTTATATCACTCTTTTCTGCTTCTGAATTTGCATAGGCAGGTTTGGATAGCAGGGTCCTGTACCTGGCAACAATAGGAGGTTTGCCATGAGGGTTACATGAGCAGACCAGTATTTATGAAACAATCACTTTGCCAGCAAAGGTCTGTCTAGTTAAAGCTATGGTTTTTCTAGTAGTCATGTATGGATGTGAGAGTTGGACTCTAAAGAAAGCTGCGTGCCAAAGAATTGATGCTTTTGAACTGTGGTGTTGGAGAAGACTCTTGAGAGACCCTTGGACAGCAAGGAGATTAAAGCAGACAATCGTAAAGGAAATCAGTCCTGAATATTCATTGGAAGAACTGATGCTGAAGTTGAAGCTCCAATACTTTGGCCACCTCATGCGAAGAACTGAGTCACTGGAAAAGACCCTGATGCTGGGAAAGATCAAAGGCAGGAGGGGAAGGGGATGACAGAGGATCAGATGATTGGATGGCATCACCATCTCAATGGACATGAGTTTGAGTAAACTCTGGGAGTTGGTGATGGACAGGGAGGCCTGGCATCCTGCAGTTCATGGGGTCGCAGAGAGTCGGACATGACTGAGCGACTGAACTGAACTTGTTGAGGCTCAGCTGGTAAAGAATCCACCTGCAATGTGGGAGACCTGGGTTCAGTCCCTGGGTTGGGAAGATTCCCTGGAGAAGGGAACGGCTACCCACTCCAGTCTTCTGGCTTGGAGAATGCCATGGACTGTATAGTGCATGGGGTCGAAAAGAGTTGGACATGACTGAGCGACTTTCACTTTGTTGAGGCACATGTAACACCTTACTTACATATAATACCTTAGTCACCTCACACAACAACTCCCCAGAGTAGCCATCATTTTACAAAAGAGAAAAACAAGGCACAGAAGCATCATTTAACTTAGCCAAGGTCCCACAAATGGGACAATGGTGAAGTTAGCATATGAGCCAGACTGCTTCCAGAACCTGTGCTCTTAAATTCAACAGGGTCAGCATTTAGCCCAGCCTTACTGTTGCTACTATTATTATTGTTATTACCATATTCTCCGAGGTGGTAAAAAGGTTTGATCATCCTGTCTTTAAGGCATTTATTACTTTGGGGCAAAAACATTGGGGCCAAAAATTCAAATGTTCTAACATAAGAGTCAGCAAAGATTTTCTATAAAGGGTCAGATTGTAAATATTTTTTGCCTTGTGGGCAAGACAATCCCTGTTACAGCTACTCAACTCTGCTATTATAATGAGAAAGCAGTCACACATACCCAGAAGCAGATGGGCGTGGCTGTGTTCTAATTAAAATTTATTTATAAGCGCAGGCCCCATGGAACAGACTTGGCCCGTGGGCTGTAACTTCCTGTTTAAAGAGAAAAAAAATTTTAACAGTCCATGTTGCTTTATTTTACCCACATATTACCAATGTCTTTGTATCTTTTTCAAGAGGGTCCTTCCTTTAATATTCCTTTAGTGACCTCTTTGGTGGTAAAGTCTCGCAGTTTTTATTTGTCTGAAAATTATTTTCTTAAAGTAGATTGTCAATTGTCTTATCTTGGCATCTTGAAGACATTCCACTACCTCTGGCTTCTCTCATTGCTGTCAAGAAGTCAGTTGTCAGTCTAATCGCTATTCCATTGTGGGTGATGCACCTAATTAGGAAGAGTACTAGACCCCTCTTTTTTCTCAAGCCCCAGGGAAATGACCCTGGTGATCTGGGGACGACAGTCAGGGAAAGACTGGGGTAAAAGTCGTCATCTGATCTCTGGGACAGTGGACCACACACCAGAGGGTCAACCCCAAGGCTACCCCCACAGACAGTCAAGGGCCTGGGAAGCCCAGCTTTGGCTAAGGAACTTACAGACTGTGGGTTTAGAAACAAGCGTGGGAACTGCAGGAACTCTGCCAGGCCTGGCTATCCCTTCAATCAGAGCTTGTGGTAAGCAGGGCTCCAAAAACTTCCAAGGCACATTTGCTCTAGATGTTACCCGCTACACTGCAACTCATCTGTGAGCAAACCTCAGCTGCCCACACTTGCCCTGGGCAGGGGGATCTGCACCCAAGGTCCACCTTATGGAATTGCCCCCTCCCTCATTACCTGCGCCCCACCCCCCACTCTGCATTCCAGCAGAAGAAGGCACCCATAACACTGTCACACGCTGGTTCACCTGCCTGTCTTCTAGGCTCTATATTCCTTAAGGACATGGGCGACCTCTTTCCACCTGGTCTCCCCAGGGTCTAGCCTAGAGTCTGCGCTCCAGGAGTTCCCACAGCAAGATACAACACTGGCCTTTGAAGTCATCAGTCCATCAGCTTCCAAGCTGCATGGCAAGTCACTGCATTTCTTGGTTGTCCTCCCGACCCTCTGACTGTGACCAACGTTGGGAGACATTTAGAGCTGAGAGCAAAAACAGAGAAGTCTGTCCTGCTGATCTTTATTTGCTAAGTAAATGATATTGACTTATAAAAGAGAGTTGCTCATTTCAACAGCAGACTGGCCTCGGTGGGTTATGCTTTCCCCAGAGAAGCCCCAAAGCTACATCAGAGACCCGTCATTTCCTGCGATGTGGACCATCCAGGGCTCCTGCTTCCTAGTCAGGGCTGTGACCCAGAGCCGAGAGACATGGAAGGCAGAAACGAGTGGAAACCTCAGTGATGTCCTTTGGCGCAGCGACAGCAAGGCAAAAACCAATCCACGCTGTTCATCCTGCTGCCAATTATTCAAAGAAAGTTGGTTCCAACTCCAAATTCCTCCCTGTCCATATTCTTTTGATGATGAGGTAATATGTGTCATCTGCATGCCTGACACTCCAAGAATCAACTTGGTTTACTTGGGTAATTAGTAGGACACACACACCCACCCAGGGACCAGCACCCAAGGGAATCAATGAACACAATCAAGGCCCAGGACCACTCTTGCGCCTGAGTCCTGCCAGATGATGCCTTGCATGCGCTCTGGCCTCTGGAAGCCCTTCTCTGCTCTTCCCAGCTGGAAGGGAACTGCACCTTCTCTGAGATTTCAGCCCAGTGCTGTGGTCCCAAGCACCCTGCCCTGGAGTTCCTTGGGTGCTTGGGCCATCATACCTACTAGAATACAGGTGAAGGCGCTTGTATGGGCAGGGACTTGCTATCCATCTGTACATCAACAGAGCCTGGCTTAGCAGTTGTCCTCCACCCATCAGGGTTTCCCTGGTGGCTCAGATGGTAAAGCATCTGCCTGCAATGCAGGAGACCTGGGTACAATTCCTGGTTTCGGAAGATCCCTGGGAGAAAGAAATAGCAACCCACTCCAGTATTCTTGTCTGGGAAATCCCATGAACAAAGGAGCCCGGCAGGCTACAGTCCACAGGGTCACAAAGAGTTGGACGCGACTAAGACTTTCTTTCTCCACCCATAAAGCAAATTCTGCTCTTCTGAGTCAGAAAGAGGCCGTGTGTCAAGGCTTACCCATGCGTAAGCTTTCTGGGCTTTGCTTTTTCTTATTCAGGACTTGGCTCACAGGTCCCCTCCTTAGGGAGGCCTCCCTGGCCACTCTGCCTCCCTCACCCTAACTCATTGCTCTGTTGTATTTCCTTCATACCAACATCTGGAATTACCATACTTATTGCTGTGCTTTCTCATTATCTCCCTCTCTAGAAAGTAAGCTCTGTGATTACTGCCGTCTCCCCAGTACCTAGAATAGGCACACAGTATCAGGCATCCAATACAAATGTCTCATGACAGTGAAATGTACTAGGTGAGTGAATGAATAATGCGATCAGTGCTGCAGGTCCACTCTCCCTAAGCTGTCTCCCTGCTGGCTCTCAAGAGAACTGTAGGAAGGTGTTTCACCTCTGAGCTGCTCCCGGGGCAGTCTTTTTAAGTCACGCAGGGCTTAGACAACTTTCCTCAGACAGCATGTCCTAGACAGCATGTCTGAGGCATGCTGCAGAGCCAGGGTCTGGGAAAAGTTTCGCGCTTGCACCAGCAGTAGGACCAGGACCTCATCTTCCTGACCTGCCCTCACCCCACTGGCTCCAGCTCCCCCGTCCCACCCTTGTCCTATGCACTCTTTGATTTAAGGTGGCGACTTTTCCAAGGGAACAGCAGAACCTTAATAGGAAACCAGCCAGGGCTGATAGATGACACAAAGTTGGCACCAGCCTCAAGGTCGGAGGAGGGGAGCAAGTCAGAGGAGGATTTAGGGGCTTGCTTCCTGGCAAGACATGTGGACATGTCCCCGAGCCATCAAAGACGGATACTTCTTGTGTAGTCCACCCAGAGATGGATGGTGAGGCCTCTGGCATGAGCAATTTATTGAGAGCTGGTCAAATAAATTTAAGGGTCTGGAATTTCAGCAGAGTTTCAACCCCCCTCTTCCCTGCAGGGGCCCTCATGGGAGGATGGGTGATGCAGTGGGCTGGTCCTGAGAGGCAGCGCCTTTCTGCAGCAGGCAAGCTGTCTCTAATCTCCTGCAGCCTCCAGGACTCTAGCCTTCCTCGGCATTTGTGATAAATTAGATTCACCTCCCCGCTCCATGTGTCTATTTCCTGCCATCAGGAGTGCATGTCACCGTGCAAGTTGTAGCACACCAGTTCAGAGGCCGGAGCTGCTCTGTCACCCATTCTTTCCCGTGTAGACCCAGAGCTTTCTGGAACTCAAGGTTCCTTTCCTGAGTGTCTTGTCAGTCAATCCCTTTCTATCCTTCAAGGCCCATTTCAGTCTTTGTCTCCTCCAGGAAGACCTCCATGATTCCCCAGGAGGACACAGGCTATAATCTTTAGGCCCTATTTTGTGACATTGTGTTAACTTGCTCTTTTTTTTTTTTTTTTCCTAAAGATGATTTTATTTTCTTTCTTTTTTTTTTCTGGCCAATAGCATATGGTGATCTTAGTTCCTCAGCCAGGGATCAAACCTGCGCTCCTTGCGCTGGAAGCATGGAGTTTTAACAACTGGGCCACTAGGGAAGTCCCTTAATTTGCTCCTTATGGCCAGAATGGGGGAGCAGTCTGTGCCCTTGCTGAGCTCCAAACTGTTGCTTGTAATATCCTCCCCACTTTCCTGCTTATTCCACACACCTCACACCTGGCATTGTCAGACCCATAGAAGGTGTTCCATAAACATCTGGTAAGCCAAATTGAAAGAAATGAGCAAGTAAGTTTAACACAACACATTTTTTTCCTTCAAAATGAGCTTGGGTACTGGACAGGTGGAGAAGTCTTTTTTGTTTTGCATGGGGAGTATTTCAAGCATATTTCAAAATGCAGAGAAAATTAAACCAGTGTATTCATCAAACAAATCTTAATTTTTCCTATTTTTCTACAGATATTTTTATTTCAGAATAAAACATTACACAGCTGAAACGCCTCATGTATCACTCCCAAATCCCTTCCTCCTCCCTCCCTGAGTATAGTCTGACTTTGGTGTTTATCATCACCATGTCCGTTTTAATGCTTTTACTACATCTGAATGTACCCATAAATAACATATTCATTATTTTTCATGCTTTAAAACTTTATATAAATGATATCATATGGTATGCATGTAGCCCTCTGCAACTTGCCTTTCTCACTCAATATTATATATTTGAGATTCATCTGAGTAGACAGGTATAGGGCTATTTCATTCCTTTTAACTGCTGTGGAGATCCCATTGTATGAATATATTAGAATTTATTCATTTCCTTCCTGAGGGACCTGGAGGTTATTTGCGCCTTTTTACCTTTACAAAAAATGATGCGGGGATCCACATGTTGGAGAGGTTCTCCGGAGCACAGTTTTTCAAACTACAGGGAGTAACCCAGAAGACAGTCATGAAATCAATATAAAAGGTTGTGACCACCATTTAAATAAATTAAATAGAAGAGATTTTAAAATCTCTTCTACCCATTGTGTGGGTATCTATTGCTAGGGCACAACATGAAATGTGCTTCCTAACATACGTTGTGATAGAAAAAGTATTCGAGAAACATGTTATGATGGGGTTAGTATTACTTTCATTGTCATTGGTTAGTCACTAAGTTGTATCTGACTCTTTGTGACCCCATGGACTGTAGCCCACCAGGCTCCTCTGTCCATAGTATCTCCCAGCAAGAACACTGGAGTGGGTTCCCATTTCCTTCTCCAGGGGATCTTCCAGACCCAGGGATTGAACCTGCACCTCCTGCATTGCAGGCACATTCTTCTCCACTGAGCCACCTGGGAAATCCCTGTATAATCTTCAGTTTTGTTTAAAATTATCAAATTTCTCTCTGAAATGGTACCGCCAGTTCACACACTCACCAGGACCGTATGAATGTCCATATTCGTCTGTGTCCTTACTAACACTCCAGCAGAGATACCCCACGTCCAAGGTAAGAGAAACCCAGGTAAGACGGTAGGTGTTGCAAGAAGGCATCAGAGGGCAGACAGACTGAAACCACAATCACAGAAAACTAGCCAATCTGATCCCAGGACCACAGTCTTGTCTAACTCAATGAAACTAAGCCATGCCGTGTGGGGCCACCCAAGACGGTAGGGTCATGGTGGAGAGGGCTGACAGAATGTGGTCCACTGGAGAAGGGAATGGCAAACCACTTCAGTATTCTTGCCTTGAGAACCCCATGGACAGTATGAAAAGGCAAAATGATAGGACACTGAAAGATGAACTCCCCAGGTCAGTAGGTGCCCAATATGCTACTGGAGATCAGTGGAGAAATAACTCCAGAAAGAATGAAGAGATGGAGCCAAAGCAAAAACAATACCCAGTTGTGGATGTGACTGGTGATAGAAGCAAGGTCCGATGCTGTAAAGAGCAATATTGCATAGGGAGCTGGAATGTTAGGTCCATGAATCAAGATAAATTGGATGTGGTCAAACAGGAGATGGCAAGAGTGAACGTTGACATTCTAGGAATCAGAGAACTAAGATGGACTGGAATGGGTGAATTTAACTCAGATGACCATTATATCTACTACTGTGGGCAGGAATCCCTTAGAAGAAATGGAGTAGCCATCATAGTCAACAAAAGAGTCCAAAATGCAGTACTTGGATGCAATCTCAAAATGACAGAGTGATCTCTGTTTGTTTCCAAGGCAAACCATTCAATATCACAGTAATCCAAGCCTATGCCCCAACCAGTAATGCTGAAGAAGCTGAAGTTGAACAGTTCTATGAAGACCTACAAGACCTTTTAGAACTAACACCCAAAAAAAGATGTTCTTTTCATTATAGGGGACTGGAATGCAAAAGTAGAAAGTCAAGAAACACCTGGAGTAACAGGCAAATTTGGCCTTGGAGTACAGAATGAAGCAGGGCAAAGGCTAACAGAATTTTGCCAAGAGAACACACTGGTTATAGCAAACACCCCCTTCCAACAACACAAGAGAAGACTCTACACATGGACACCACCAGATGGTCGACACAGAAATCAGACTGATTATATTCTTTGCAGCCAAAGATGGAAAAGCTCTATACAGTCAGCAAAAACAAGACTGGGAGCTGACTGTGGCTCAAATCATGAACTCCTTATTGCCAAATTCAGACTTAAATTGAAGAAAGTAGGGAAAACCACTAGACCATTCAGGTAGGACCTAAATCAAATCCCTTATGATTATACAGTGGAAGTGAGAAATAGATTTAAGGGACTAGATCTGATAGACAGAGTGCCTGATGAACTATGGATGGAGGTTCATGACATTGTACAGGAGACAGAGATCAAGACCATCCCAATGGAAAAGAAATGCAAAAAAGCAAAATGGCTGTCTGAGAAGGCCTTACAAATAGCTGTGAAAAGAAGAGAAGCGAAAAGCAAAGGAGAAAAGGAAAGATATTCCCATTTGGATGCAGAGTTCCAAAGAATAGCAAGGAGAGATAAGAAAGCCTTCCTTTGCAATCAATGCAAAGAAATAGAGGAAAACAACAGAATGGGAAAGACTAGAGATTTCTTCAAAAAAATTAGAGATACCAAGGGAACATTTCATGCAAAGATGGGCTCATAAAGGACAGAAATGGTATGGACCTAACAGAACCAGAAGTTATTAAGAAGAGGTGGCAAGAATACACAGAAGAACTGTACAAAAAAGATCTTCATGACCCAGATAATCACAGTGGTGTGATCATTCACCTAGAGTCAGACATCCTGGAATGCAAAGTCAAGTGGGCCTTAGAAAGCATCACTACAAACAAAGCTAGTGGAGGAGATAGAATCCAAGTTGAGCTATATCAAATCTTGAAAGATGATGCTGTGAAAGTGCTGCACTCAATATGCCAGCAAATTTGGAAAACTCAGCAGTGGCCATGGGACTGGAAAAGGTCCGTTTTCATTCCAATCCCAAAGAAAGGCAATGCCAAAGAATGCTCGAACTACCGCACAATTGCATTCATCTCACACGCTAGTAAAGTAATGCTCAAGATTCTCCAAGTCAGGTTTCAGCGGTACGTGAACCGTGAACTTCCAGATGTTCAAGCTGGATGTAGAAAAGTCAGAGAAACCAGAGATCAAATTGCCAACATCCGCCAGATCACTGAAAAAGCAAGAGAGTTTCAGAAAAACATCCATTTCTGCTTTATTGACTATGCCAAAGCCTTTGACTGTGTGGATCACAATAAACTGTGGAAAATTCTGAAAGAGATGGGAATACCAGACCATCTGACCTGTCTCTTGAGAAACCTGTATGAAGGTCAGGAAGCAACAGTTAGAACTGGACATGGAACAACAGACTGGTTCCAAATAGGAAAAGGAGTACGTCAAGGCTGTATATTGTCACCCTGCTTATTTAACTTATATGCAGAGTACATCATGAGAAACGCTGGGCTGGAAGAAGCACAAGCTGGAATCAAGACTGCTGGGAGAAATATCAATAACCTCAGATATGCAGATGACACCACCCTTATGGCAGAAAGTGAAGAGGAACTAAAAAGCCTCTTGATGAAAGTGAAAGAGGAGAGTGAAAAAGTTGGCTTAAAGCTCAACATTCAGAAAACTAAGATCATGGCACCTGGTCCCATCACTTCATGGGAAATAGATGGGGAAACAGTGTCAGACTTTATTTTTTGGGGCTCCAAAATCACTGAAGATGGTGATTGCAGTCGTGAAATTAAAAGATGCTTACTCCTTGGAAGGAAAATTATGACCAACCTAGATAGCATATTTAAAAGCAGAGATATTACTTTGCCAACAAAGGTCCGTCTAGTCAAGGCTATGGTTTTTCCAGTGGTCATGTATGGATGTGAGAGTTGGACTGTGAAGAAAGTTGAGTGCCGAAAAATTGATGCTTTTGAACTGTGGTGTTGGAGAAGACTCTTGAGAGTCCCTTGGACTGCAAGGAGATCCAACCAGTCCATCCTAAAGGAACTCAGTCCTGAATATTCATCAGAAGAACTGATGCTGAAGCTGAAACTCCAATACTTTGGCTATCTCATGCGAAAAGTTGACTCATTGGAAAAGACCCCGATGCTGGGAGGGATTGGGGCAGGAGGAGAAGGGGACGACAGAGGATGAGATGGCTGGATGCATCAGCGACTCGATGGACATGGGTTTGGGTGGACTCCGGGAGTTGGTGATGGACAGGGAGGCCTGGTGTGCTGTGGTTCATGGAGTCACAAAGAGTAGGACACGACTGAGAGTCTGGACTGAACTGAACTTACTAACACTTGGTATTATCAGAAATAGATTTTCTCCAATTAGTTGGGTGTGACAAGGCGGCATCTCTTAGTTTCAATTTGTACTTCCTTGATTATCAGTGAGGTGAACATCTTTTTATACGCTTACTACTGCTAAGTCACTTCAGTTGTGTCTGACTCTGTGTGACCCCATCCCTGGGATTCTCCAGGCAAGGACACTGGAGTGGGTTGCCATCCTGCCCATCAAAATATCTTTTTCCTATGAAGTTCATGTTTCTTTGCCAGTGTTTGAATGGTTGATCTGACTGATTTGTAGAATTCAAAAAATATTCTGGATACTAATCCTTTGTGGATTATGTATGTTGTGAATGCCTTCTCCCAGGCTATACCTTGCCTTCTCACTTTGTTTTGTCAGTTCTGATATCCTGATTCACAACAAGGTAAAAGGGAACCCCAATGAGAGAGGCCAACTCTAGTTCAGGGTAGAAGCTTGGGCCTTTCTGCATCTCCAGAGCCCTGAATAAAGCAGGCCCCTAATAAATGTTTGATGGCTATAATATAACTGAGTAGATACTTCTATCGGATTTGTTTAGCACAATGATGAGCTTGCAACAAGGGCTCTATGGAGACCTAAATAATTGAGTCATGGTTCAGGATAAGAAAAATCTCTCGGGACTTCCCTGGTGGTCCAGTGGTTGAGAATCTGCCTTCCAGTGCAGAGGATGTGGGCTTGATCCCTGGTTGGGGAACTAAGATCCCACATGTCATGGGGCAACTAAGCCTGTACACTGCAACTAGAGAGAGGTGTGTGTGCCACAAATACTGAACCCACAGGCTCTAGAACCCATGCTCCACAATAAGAGAAGACCATGTGCCACAACAGAGAGCCTGCACACTGCAGCAAAGATCCAGTGCAGCCAAAAAAAGAGAAAATTCTCAGTCTCCCAGCAGAGAATCAGGAAGAGGGCATCTTCACTGCAAAAAGAGCACTGGCTTTGTGGAAGGATTTCCAGCAAGATGGCTGTAAAGTATGAGTTGATTTATCTCAGAATTCAACTTATGGCCAATGTTCCAGGAAGCAAACTTGGGTCTCCAATGGGTGCCCCTAAGCATCTTGACTCCTGTCATCCCTGTGAGTTCACAATAGCACAGTGATTCTTCATATTTTACAGATGGACCCATAAAAAGTAAATGTCACATCTAGGTCAGTGAATGCAGGGGCTGGGGCAGGGCTGGAGCCCATACCCCCTAACCTCCACCTGATAAAAGGTTGGGACCCAGAGCAGTGGGTATTCATATTTTGAAGCCATAAGATCCTTACACTCTCATACACTGGGGAATAAGCTGAACAATCTTGGGAAAGAACCTATTAACTAACTCAAGCCAATATATATATATATTCCTGAGATACATAAGAGGATACATAAGAGATGAAGGACAAAAATCATTCAGCAGGACCTCTGAAGAGAAACAGGAATGACAACTTGCATCATTCAAAGGTTCACTTGCCTGGGCTGGGAGTTCCTCGGGGGCAGAGGCAAGGTCTTACTCATCTCTACATGTCCAGCGCCTAGAACAGTGTCTGGCACATGGAAGGGGCTCAAGAAGTATCTGCTAAATGAATGGGTAGATGCATGAATGAATAAATGGATGCATGTGTAGACAGACAGATGGATGGAGGAATGCGTGAAGGGATGAATAGACAAATAGACTGATGGAATAATGGATAGGCAAATGGGCAAACTGATACATGGTCAGAGAGATGCTTGGGCTTCAGAGAGTCACAGAGGTGGTTGGGCATCCCTGGTGGTTCAGATGGTAAAGAATCTGCCTGCAATGCAGGAGACCAAAGTTCAATCCCTGGGTCGGGAATATCCCCTGGAGAAGGAAATGGCAATCCACTCCAGTATTCTTGCCCAGAGAATTCCATGGACAGAGGAGCCTCTACAGTTCATGGGGTCACAAAGAGTCGGACATGACTGAGTGACTAACACTTTCACAGAGAGATGCATAAGTGAACAGATGGAAAGATGGACAATCTTGGGCTTCTCATCTGAAAGAAGCCCAAGTGGAGGATTCAGTCTCAACAGAACCCATCAAGTAGGCAGCCAAAGCTATGAACCTATCCTGTTGCTAAGAGAGCTGTTCACAAGGAAAAACGAGTGGCATTAACTGCAAGAAATAATTGCTTCTAATTGGGCTGAATTATTCTGGCCATATAGTAGACATATTTTTATAACTTTATTAATTATTCAATTTGAGGCCTATTACCCAGGCTGCCAGAACGGACTCTCCTTATTAGACGGTGACAGATTCCTCAGTTCTGCCACGGCCTTTGCTGCTGCGGCTCTTTGGGTGATTGCCACCTGCCTTGGGGCCCCAGTGGTGTCTGAGGCCTGGAGGTGGGGGGTCAAGCTATCCCTGAGAGGTCAGCTGGAAGTCAGAGGTCCTGGGAGCCAGTTAGGCTGTTCTAGATGCTTCTCCTGGCCGCCCCACTGGCCATCACATCTGCCTCCTCTGCTCTGGCCGGGGCGGCAGATGGGTATCAATACATCCAACCTGGCCTCTGTGGGCTAGCCCCTGCTCAGATCCATTCACTAACTCTGAATCAGTCCCCCCTCCCCCAAGCCATCCAATCTGCTTCCCATGCCATGCCTAGATAGCTTGCTTCAGTCACATGAATCAGGGACAGGGGAAGGAGAGTGTGGCCCAGCTGGCTACACTGGAGGGACTAGCCAGGACTAGAGGGGCAGGTCAGAGCCCCCAGCATGCCCTCTATTCCCGTACCAGCCCTTGAGTCCAGGTTAGTGAGGAGAAGAAAGAGTTTAAACGTTGCTCCCAGTCCACAATGCAGACTCAGTTGGTGCAAAGGGAGCCAAGCAGCCCGTGGTCCATGGACTCGGGCCCACGCTCCCTGGATGCTGGTGTGAGCGCACCACGCCACCTGGCCCAGCCCCGGGTGTTCCCACTCTCCACACCAGGCACCCTCTGCGTTAGCCACACGGACCTGCTCGCCATTTGGTACCCTTGCTTCTGTGGGTCTGTGCCTGGAATGGCCTCTCTTTCCATACCAGACTATCAAAACTTCAAATCTCATCCTTCTTTGAGCCCTGGTTCCACTGCCTTCTTGGCATCTTTCCCACTTTTTAGCCGGTTGTGACCTCGCTTCCTTTAATGGACCAGTCTGACTCCTGGCCTCCCACCTCAATCCTTGGACAATGCGGATACGTGAGAAGCTTTGGAAGATCAAGGGACATGGAACTGAATACTCCCAAACATCCATCCCAGAACCCCACACTCCTCCCTGGTCCAAATAGCACCACGAGAACATCATCTGGAAGAATGAAAACATGATAAAAAGGGAGAGCAAATCCACTGGATCCCAATCAGCCCCAGGCTGAGTGCACAATGCCTGCAGCATGCAGGCCCTGGGGTCACGGTGACCGGGAAGAGCTGGGCCCAGCCTCTGAAAGGTCTCCAGGCCTGGGGGCCAGAAGGAGCTCAAACACGCAATCAAACAACTGTCCAGGGTGGTATGGACTACACTGGTTATGTGCACACTGTCAAGGTCTATGGGGGTCGAGGCCTGAACTGGCTTTGAAAGCAGAAGTGGTGGGTCAGTGGATAAAGGGAAGCTAGAAGAGAGGAGGGGATGGTGGTGGGGATCATGGGAAGGAATTAAGGCTGAAAGCCTGGCAGGCATCAGACCCAGAGGGGCCTTGAAGGCTTGAGGAAGGAATTGGGCACTTCTAGGCAGGCAGAAGGGAGCAGGGAAGTGACTGGACCCGGGTTTGCCTTGTATCTCTCTCCCCATGGGGTTGGAGAGGGAAGGCAGACGACCCTGGAAAGAAGGGTTAACCAGAGCTGCGAATGTGGTTGCCAGAGACTGACGGCTTGGGTTCGAGTCCTGGCTCTGCCACTGACTCGCTGTGTGCCCTGGGCCAGCTACTCAAGCTCTAGGAACCTCAGTTTCCTCCGCTGAAAGGTCGAAATGGTAATAACAAATGATAATGAATAGGACAGTATGTTTAGTCTGTGCTGGATAGGAGTTAGGCAAGAATCTAAGTATAAGGCCAGCTCAGACCTCTCTCCCAGTCTCAAAGGCCACCTTTTCCACAGTTCCGCACACACTCAGGCGCAGCTGGGTGACCTTGTTGCTCGGTCGCTCATTCATGTCCAGCTCTTTGCGACCCCATGGACTGTAGCCTGCCAGGCTCCTGAGTCCATGGGATTTCCCAGGCAAGAATACTGGAGTGGGTTGCCATTTCCTTCTCCAGGGGATCTTCCTGACCCAGGGATCAAACCCCAGTCTTCTGCATCAGCAGGCGGATTCTTTACCTAAGTGACCTTAGAGCATGGCTAAAACTCTCTGGACCTCTGCTTCCTCCACTGCAAAACAGGAGTCATAAGCCCCAGCTCACGGGGCAGGGGGAGATAAAATGAGGTCATCACGTCCACGTCTGGCATGGTGTCCGGTACACAGTAGGTCTGGGCTGACTGGGCCGGAACGCCAAGTCCTTGGAGGCGGGGGCAGGTCTCAGAGTGGGAGCTGCATCAGCCAGCCCCGACTCCAGAGGGAATGCTCTCCTCTCTTCCCTGTCAGGCTTCCAGGCCAGTCCTCCAGGCTGGTGGGCGCAGTTTGTGATTCTCTTCCCCCAGGAACTGTGTTTCCCATGGAGACCCAGCCCCCGCACCCACCCTGGAAGTACAGGGTGTGTGTGTGTGTGTAATCACAAGCAGAGAGAGAGTGTGTGTGTGTGTGTGTGTGTGTGTGTGTGTACACATATGTAGGGGGGTGCACAGCATCCTTTCCAGGCCTGAGCTGTGTTCTGGAGGGGCGGCGGCACTGCCTGCCAGTCCCAATCAACGATGCCAGCTTGGCTGTTGTCCCTCTGTTCTGCTTTTGTCACATTCGAGACGGGTTTTCCCACCCTCCTTCCTCTCCTAGTCCTTGAGACTCACTGCATGTCATTTATTTATTTTGTTCTCAGGGAGCCAGATGGCCAGAGCTGGGGTGGGCAGAACGTACCTCCCTCCCCCGGCTGTGACAGCCCCTTGAACAGGCAGCTCACACACAGACCCTAGGCCACCCAGTTTCCGGCTTCTTCAGGGACAAAGCCTGACGTTCCGTCTAGGCCACGTGTGCCGAGGCTTTGCTGACCCCTGACCCTGCTCAGAGGGCACTGACTGGTCCTGTCACGTCCCCTGGTCTGAGAGTCAGAGGGAGAAGGACCGAAGCCCTGAGATGCCGCCTTCTCCCAGCGAGCAGGAGCAGCAGTGGTCCCACGCCCCCTTCTGCCCCATGACTTGCCTCCCTTGGACCTGGGAAGGCGGCTCTCTCAGCAGGTCTTCCCTCCTTTCCTTGCGGGCATTGTCACAAGAGGACAACCCGGTCCAAGGGTGGAAGGAGGATGGGAGGGCCAGCTGTCCTCGTCCTGTGGTGGAGGGTCTCCACAGGCTGTCCCCCGCCCAGCCTCATCCTCAGCCCCACACTTGTCTGGACCGCCGCGAGAGCAGAGCACTCCCAGCATCTGCTCCCCATCATTTCCCATTCTTACTGGCAGGCACTTTTGGAAGAAACGAGCTCTGGAGAGGAGGAAACCATTCTCTTCACCGGCTTCCAGAGCATAGCCATAGCCAGGGTGTCTCAAAAAGAGGGAAGCAGGGGAAGGGGGAGGTGACATTTGAGGACAGAGAGATCGAGAGGCCAGCAGATCTTTCTTCTTACTGCCCTTCCTCTGCAGCCTACAGCACCCCCAAGACTTGGGATGGGGCTGGGTTGATCTCTCTTAAATTTATTTACTTATCTATCTGCACTGGGTCTTAGCTGAGGTACACAGGATCCTTAGTTGAGCCATGCAAACTCATTATTGTACCTTGTGGGATCCAGTTTCCTGACCAGGGATTGAATCCAGGCCCCCTGTAGTGGGATCTCAGAGTTTCAGCCACTGAACTGCCAGGGAAGTCCCTCTTAACCCTGCTCAAGTATCTTTCAGCCTCTATCACAGACGCCTCACAATTGAGCTGGCATTCACTTTTCTCACCTTCCCACCCCCAATGCCCACCCCAGTGGCCTGGGGAAAGTTAACAGACCCAGCTTGAGTGCTCACCAGCTGTGGGGCCTTGGGGTATCATTTAGCCTCTCTGTGCCTCAGTTTCCTCCTTCAAAATGGGATGCGGCATACACCTGGCTCCTTCCTTCCTCCCAGTGATGCTTTCCTGAACCATTCGGTCCTCCCATCTCCCATGGAGGCCAAAACCTTCTCTCTCCCTACTCTTCCTCCTCCCGCCTCTCCGTACCGGTGGGTCCCGCTTCTGTTCATAGTTCCTCGAGGATGGGGCCAAGCCCTCCTGATTCCTAATACCCGGCTCCAGCCCCACCCCCGGCGGTGTGGGCCTCTGAGTAGCACTCCATACTCGCGCGTTAAATGGAACTCAAGGGACAGAGAGCACGGAGCCGGCGGAGCACTAGCCTGGCTGCTGAATACCTTTTTGTGTAAAATTAGAATCCGGTGGTGAAGAGCAGCCCCGCTCACGCACAGACCTTGAAAAAGCATTTGCTGCCACGGCCGCAGTTCCCCTCTGTCCCCGTCACGGCGACTGCGCCCCAGCGTGCGCCGACCCGGAGCCCACCGGCCCGGGGAGGCCCCCGGGCGCACCAGATGCCAGCAGAAGGCGGCCCAGGCGGTTCTGCCAGGGGCCGCGGGCTGGGCAGAGCAGCGCGCGGGAACAGCGAGTGTAATTGCTTTTTTTGGTGATTCATCTGGAGTTGCTTTAACCTTGACAGCCGGCTTCGTGTTGGGAGAAAAACACTGAGTGAGCGGCAGCCTCCGGGTTGGCAGGACGCCCCTCTGCACCCCTCCCAAACGAGGCAGCCAAGGCTCCCCAGGTGCCCCCACCTGGGGGAGGCAAGGGTGTGAGTCACCATCCCCATTCAGGGCTGCCCACCACCCCCGCCCTCAGGCCTTTCCAGGTCCAGGAATCCCAGGAGGGCTATGCATGGAGGAGACGGGTGTTGGGAAGAGCAGACTACTTTCAGAGGTCAGCAGCTGGAAGGGCATGAGGGCCCTTGATTAGGCGAGATGATGCTGGATTTTCACTTTCCAGAAACATGGCATCCTGGGATTTTTAGACCTGAAATATCCATGCTAACCTTCCCATTATATAGATGGGAGAACAGGCTCAGAGTAATCACTGCTCAGGTAACTAATGTGCCATTACATGGTGAAAATTTTAACTCTATAGCTTCAAGCATATACGCTAAGGTGCTTTAGTTGTGTCCGACTCTTTGCAACCCTATGGACTGTAGCCCGCCAGGCTCCTCTGTCCATAGGATTCTCCAGGCAAGGATACTGGAGTAGGTTGCCATGCCCTCCTCCAGGGGATCTTCCTGACCCAGGGGTCAAACCCGAGTCTTTTATGTCTCCTGCATTGGCAGGAGGGTTCTTTATCACTAGCACTACCAAAGTCACTCCAACAAATGATGCTGGGAAAACTTGATATCCACATGCAGAAAAACTGAAGCTGGACTACTACTTTAAGCAAAAATTAACTCAAAATGGATCAAAAACCTACTTGCATGAGCTAAAACTATTATAAGACTTTTAGACAAAAACATAGGAGGAAAGCTTCATGACACTGGATTTGGCAATAATTTCTTGGATATGACATCAAAAGTACTGGCAACAAAAAAGATAAATTTGACTTCATCAAAATAATAAAGTTTTGTGCATCAAAGGGCACAACAGAGTAAAAAGGCAAGCCATGTTATGGGAGAAAATATTTTAAAATCACATATAATGTATTAACACCCAGGATATATAAAGAACACTTACAATTTAGTACCAACAAGACAACCTAGTTGAAAAAAATGAACATTTCTCCAAAGAAGATACACAAATGGGCACTAAAATATATGAAACGAGACTCAACATCACTAATGATTAAGGAAAAGCAAACCAAAACCACAATGAGATACTATTTTACACCCATTAGGATGACAATTATATTGGGTTGGCTAAAAAGTTCATTTGGGTTTTTCCATAAGATGCTGTATAAAAACCTACATGAACTTTCTGGCCAAACCAATGAAAAATAAAAATAGAAACTAACAAATATTGACCAGACTATATAGAAATTAGAACCTTGTACTTGGCTGATGGGAATGTAAACAGGTATAGACCTTGTAGAAAACAGTATGGTGATTCCTCAAAAAATTAAACATAGAATTACCATATGCTCCAGCAAACCACTTCTGGCTACCTATGCAAAAGGAGTGAAAGCAGGAATGTGAAGAGATATTTGTACATCCATAGCAGCATGGTTCACAATAGTCAAAAGGTACCAGCAACCCAAGTGTCCACTGACAGGTGAAGGGGTAAACAAAAGATAGTATATACGTACAATGGAATATTATCCAGCCTTAAAAGCAAGGAAGTTCAAATGCATGTCACAATATGGATGAAACTTTTAGACATTATGGGAAGTGAAATAAGCCAGTCACAAAAGGACAGATGTAATATAATCCTTCTTATACGTGGTACCTAGAATCATCAAATTTTGAGAGAAAATAGAATGGTGGTTGATTGTAGTTGGCGGTGTGGGTAATGGGAAGGTAGTGTTTAATGGGTAGAGATTTTCAGTTGGGGAAGATGAAAAAGCACTGGAGATGGATGATAACGATGGTTGCACAGTGACGTGAATATCCTTAATGCTACAGAACTGCACACCTTAAAATGGTTAAAAGGGTAGACTTTATGTTACGTATATTTTCATACACACAAATCCCTAGCACACAGATATTGTGGTTCGAAAAGAACTGACCTAGAGAGTCCCTGGCTAGTTAAGGAGTATGAGTGTACTTCTGAGATGGTGAATGTTATATTTTCATCTGCAAGGATAGTTGAAAGCCAAGTCAGCCAGGGGTCCCCCACACCATTCAAGATAAGAACACATTTGACTTGGCAGAAGCTGCTCTTGGTAGTGGCCCAGCTTGGTTCCCGCTGCCTTCATTACTCAGGCCAGCTCTGCAGTTCTGTCTCATGCTGAGCATCAGGCCTGGAGGGTGGGTGGGGTGGGGGAAGTCGGTTTCCACAAATAGTGAGAAACTGTGCCATGAGTCTTTACTCTCCTGCACTCCATGCACAAGGATAAAACCAGTTCAGTAGAATCTAAAAATATGGGAGACTATGGAGAAAGCAGGGGGTGGTGGGACTTCTCTCCATGTCTACCCCCACCATCCTCCCTTCTGGGGTGACCTGAAACCAAAACCAAAATGCCACTCTATAAGCCAGAATCCAAACTGCAAAGCACCTTGGGGAGGGAGGTAGAGAAGCAGGACCCAAGAAATACAATAATTAAATAATACAATGAAGGCTGAAATTTCCGAGTTGATTCTTGGGTATCATTTATAAAAGTTAACAGGGCATATTTAATTTAGGAATTGGCTCACGTCCTTCTCCTTACAGCTGAAACCTCATAAATGAAATATACTGGACCATTGCCCAGTGCGGAAATAAAAGTTATGAATAATGTTTCTATCTCAATCATTGTCAGTGCTTTAATATTCCTAATTACTTTAAAAAGCTAGATATTCAATATGGCAAAACTTTTTTTCTTTTTATCTCCACTTGTGAGATTAGTGCAATTTAATAAGAGTCACTCTGTCGTCTTTATTCAGTGTAAACTGACATTTCATCCTTTTACTCTTCATTATTATATAGGATGGAAGTTTATGACCAAGCATACAGCCACTCCATTTGCCCATATTGGTTCATCTAACATCTTAGAATTATCCATGATAGCTGACGTGTCTACATACCAGAAAAATCAGCATCACCTTATTTCCTTTATGGAGCAGAAAAATTCATCCAGGCCTTCAAGAAATTAGGCTATGGGGTTATAAGTCTGTAAAAGAATGAAAAGTCCCCCCTCCCCATCCTACTACTGGATTTGTCTCTTTCATGTCTATCAAAGTCATAAATCCCTTGGCAACCACAGAGGGCAGGGGCAGGCAGATGATGGATCTTTATAATCCTCCCTGCCACTCCCAGGAACTTATCCTAAAAAGAAATTGGAACACGTGGGCAAAGATACATGTGGAGGAAGAATCGTTGCAGCAGTTTTACATAGGACCACAGCCCCTTATCCATAGGTCCACAACCCCCAAATCTCTATCTTTAGATAGAGATAGATAGATCCAAAGGAATTTTTTTTTAATTTTCCAAAATTCACTTAGAGGCAAAATCTTTGTGGAAGCCATTTGTGGTTATACATCATCTATATGTCACTAGAAGTCATCGGTCATACATCACTTCAGAAATATTACTATGTTTCATCCCAAGGTGTTGCCCAAACTCCACTGGAGGCATATGTCATATATAATCTAGTCACCATAAACTTTCCTGAACTCTGAAAAAATCTAAAATTTGAAAGCAACAGGGAACAAAGATCTTGGATAAAAGATGATGAGCCTAACATACTGAAAAGTCAGAAACAGCCTAAATGTCCATCACCAAGAGACTGGTTACTTTTAGCAATCCATAGAATGAAATTCTATAAAGCCATTAAAAATTTTTAAGGGAGATTCATGTTTATTGATAAGGAAATGAGTATATAAGTTGAATTTAAAAAGCAAGTTATAGAATAGCATATTTGATCTAATAAAAGTGTGTCCTCATCTAGCTTTAAGAGCAAATATGCAGAAAAAGAACAGGGAAGGCAACCACTCAAAGGCCAGAAGTGGTTATCACTGGGTGTATGGGTTTAACTTTTTGTCTACACTCTCAGTGCCATTTGAATTTCCTTTTAAACATGAACAGGTACCAGGTAGCACTAGTGGTAAAGAACCCACCTGCCAATGCAAAGACATAAGAGATGTAGGTTTGATCCCTAGGTTGGGAAGATCCTCTGGAGGAGGGTATGGCAACCCACTCCAGTATTCTTGCCTGGAGAACCCCACAGATAGATAGAGGAGCCTAGGGGCTACAGTCCATGGGGTTGCAAAGAGCCGGACACAACTGAAGCGAACTCAGCACACAGCATGCAGATGTGTTTTTAGAGTCAGAAAAAAACAGCAACAACAATGATGCCTTTGACTAGATAAAAAATGCAAGCTTCCCTGCAAGTATGTCACATGTATAGACAGGCAAATGAGAGACTGCATTCAGAAATCTTCAGATATACATACTGCACTGATGGAGACAGCCATCCCCATTGACACGGGGCCCATGAAGTCCCCAAGGCCCCCAGAGCACACACAGGCAGACAGGTGTCCAAAGGCACAGTACCGAAGAGGGTCAGATTGCTTGGAATAAACAAATTCATAATTTGTGTCCCACGGCTGATTCATCTACTTCCACAACAATATCTCAGGGCCACATCTTTCAAGCAGATCCTTCCTTCCCCTGTGAGCAACTAGGTTTTCTCATCAAAGACCTGTTTCAACCTCAGGCTGTATTAACAGAGTCTGAGCATCCAGAAGGAAGGAGAGCATAATAATTACACGTCCAGGCTTAGGTTTTTCCTTGATCAGTAGTCCTAGTTCCATCATTAACTAGTTGTGTGTCCTTTGAAAGTTCTTTAACCTGTGTTTCAACTTTCTCATCTGTAAAATGGAGCTAATAATAATTTTCATATCATAGGGTTGTTGCAAAGAGTAAATGAGAAGATGAATAAAGTACCTAGTCCATAGTAAAATTCAATAAAGGGTACCTGTATCTATTATTATTTTTCCATATGAGCGTGCATCTGTGGTCAGATCTAGGAACAATAGTCAAGAGGAATAAAGGTCACAGCCAATGAATTAAGGCCACAGCCAATGGAAAGAAACTAGATAGAGAAGGAAGTTTAGACAATGTCATATAAGAAACAAAGAAGCTTTGAAAATAAAAACTGGGGTGAAGGAGGTGATCGCTGTCTTCTAATACCTGAAGGGCTGACCTGTGGAAGGAGACTCTGATATCATCCGTGCGGTTTCAATGACTACTATCAATTGCTCTAAGATGACTATCTACCCACACACAGTTTGCTGTCCACTGAGCTCCTTGGGAGAAAGTACAGATATGGTAAGGATGGTCATGGAGATCCAACACCCAGCCCTGGCCTTTATCGTGGGTGAGAACCAACTCGTAGAAGCTAGAGACAGATTTCAACTTAATAGAGGGAAAATTTTTCAATAGTCAGAGTGTGCTTCTATAGGAAGCAGCGAGCTCCTTGTTAATAGAGGGATTCAAGCAGTGGTTGGAAATCTCTTGGCAGGGCATCTAAATGGTCAGTGCTCTGAATGATTTTGAGAATGGGAATCTATGAATTCCCTTCATTCAATGCTCCCATCTCTCAAAAGAGGGTTGGAATTCATCTTTTAAGACTTTCTGTGAGTTTAGGAGTACATGCCTTGAGTAGATGCAAAGGTGGTGGCTCTTGAACCCACGAGGGTATATTTACTGAGGAAACAGGTTGCGAATTGCTCAGCACCAAGTCTGATGACTGAATTGGGAGTGGCAATTGGGCAGCTTGGTTTCATACTGTAAAGTAATAGGGCTACATGCTTGGTAAACACACTCCAGGCACAAGATTTACTCTAAACTGCCTAGTCCCACTGACCAAAGGCAGCTGCCCTCCATTTCTTTCACTGGACTGGAAGGAAACCCTAAGTGACAGACTCTGTCTGAAAAAACCCTCCAGGTCCCACAGCCACCACAGTCCAGAAACAGTGAGCAGAAAACACAGTTGTGCTGGGTGGTGATTTGTATGCACTCAGAACCCGGAGATTCACACTGTATTTCAACCTCCAGCCCTTGACATTATAATTTGGCAACAGTGAGCAAACCTGTCCCAGAAGGGTTAACCGAATCTGAGTTAGATAGTTCCTCATCAAAGATTCATAGTAGGCAAAGTTACACAAAGCAGAACAAAGATAAGAGGGGAAAAAGCTCTCAAACATTTCAGCCAACATGTTTCTGGTGCTCACAGAAAGACTGCTTGAACATGTTTCTTTATCTTACGTGTCCCCCACGTGTACTTATCATTGCCTGGAGGGGTCCCTGCCCTGTTCCTCAGCACAACTTACCTCAAAGCAGGGAAATGGGTGGAAGGAAGGAGATACTACAGTCAATGGAGGTCCCAACACATTAGAGACTGTCTCTGGAGCACCCCAAACTGACCCTGGACTCCCCAAGCCTAGAGAACCACCCAAACAAAGCCCAAACAAAACCACATCCAATAGTCTGCTTTGCCTGGTAAGTTCCCGTAGACTGGATGGACAGGGAGACTCCAGTCAAGGCCTTTGTTAAAAAGGACCATAACAAGGCGTCACCCCAGCGAGAGGGGAAAACATCAAGGACACCATATTGGGCCAAAGTGGACCCAACACTCCTTCTTCAAGTTGTCACGACCATTGCAGAACAGGGAGGTGGCTCCGCAAGACGAGTCACTGATACGGGTTAGACCCCTCCTGGATCGGCTTGGCTATGTCACCTACTCAAGTCACACACAGAAAGACACCCTATCCCAGCTCAAAGCGGGAAAGAAACTGGGCTTCAACACTCATCAGGGACCCTGTGGAATCAAGTAAGACTATGACATTAGCCAACCACTGATCCCAAACAGTGCCACTGGAAAGAAGGCTATCTGTGAGGACGTAGGGGAAATGAGCCAAAGGGGAAGCCTTCGCCTTCAGCTGGACTCTGGGCAGAGAAGTCCCACAGTAGAGATGTGCCTGTGCTGCTGTGGGTCACCCGGTCGGTCCAAGAGCGTCCGCCTCACCCGTGCTCACCAGAGAGCCTCCCCCGGGAGCATGAATAGTCTGCCCAGAGAGATGTAAGAACACAGTAACCGCCGCATACAAGCATGCCATTCTTCTACATTTGGGGAACACAGAGGCATCCCAGGGCCCACCAGTCTCATAAATCAGTCCCTGGAGTCGCTGTGAGCACCCACTGAGTCTTTGGATCAGCCACATTGAGGACCAAACCTTGACTACTGTGACCTCCTGGCTCGACACCCATGGGTGTCATCTCAATTTCACTTTAAGCCTCAAAAACCTTACTCAGAGGTGTTTTATCCATCAAAAGTCAGAGTCGCTGTGAGCACCCACTGAGCCTTTGGATCAGCCAAAGATGATCCATAGATGACAGCACAGTTCCCCATACACACGACATGCAATGCCCCTCCAGACCTCCACCAGCCATGACCCCCAGGCCCCTAGAGCCCTCCACCCCAAGTACCATCATGTAGGTATGCTTCCTCCCCAATGCCCACATTTGCCTAGGCGCCCCAAGCCCAGAACAAAGAATTCAGCATCCAACCACAGCACAGCCCCTCCCCAGCCAGAGTTGTGGCCCCGCCCAAATCCCAGAGCCCAGACTCACCGCTGGAGCAGTCAGGCCCTCCCCAGCCGGGCTCACAGTGGCAGGTGTCCGGGGAAACGCAGCGGCCGTGTACACACTCCTCTGTACATAAGGCTGTGGGAGGTCAGAAGAGAGGGAGGAAGAACAGAACAGTGTGAAAACCAACCATCTGGTCAAGGAGCACAATCCACTTTGTAAAGATGCCCTGGGGCCCACGGATGCTCAGAACGCATCACTGGCTTCAGGGAAAAGCTAGCTACTCCTGACCCGAGTTATTTAATTAACTCTGAAAAGGATTCAACAGGGTGTGCTTCATCTCAGTCTTGTTCACTAAAATGAAACCCAAGCCTGAGAAATGGCAGCTTGGTGACTTTTCAAGAGTTATTTCCTGCAAAAAAAAGGAAACACTCATTTTTGGCTATCAAACTAGAAGATGTCTTTAGGAAAAAAAAAAAAAAAAAGCAGCTGATGGGGATGGCAAAAGTACAGGAATCTGGACAGTTCATGCATATGGGCTCTGATCTCATAGAATATACATTTGAATAAAGGAAGACAGACGAGTTTTTAAAAAGAGTATTTCCTCCAAGGTTTAACACTAGGAGACCCTCCACAAAGCCCAATCCCTACATCCCCACTCCTGTTCTCTTTCCCCATCAGCTCAGAAAATGACCCATCTTTTGGTTTCCCCAATTTCTTTCTGCAAAGGCCCCCACATTTATCAGGTTGCCTGAAAAGAATCTGTTCCCCTCACGTTTTCCCCACCTTTCTGCCCTCTTCCCCAAATGGCCCTATTTTGGGGCTCTCAAATGTCAGCAAATCTGCAAAGTACACAAATGCTGAGGAAAAAGCAACAGCTAATTATAAGAAAGTAATTAAGAGAGACAGCCATGATGATGATAATTGTAATTAGAAAGTGCCTGGCAATTTCTTATCACGCAGTCAAATGCTACGGCCTCCTGAGTTGGGAGGCAATAGCAGAATAGTTTCCATCAACTACCCCAGTGCTGAGAAGGCTTATTGGCAGCAGTTTGAGGAACGGAGATTATTTCTCTCTCCCTTTGACATCCACATTTTCTCAAGGTCATCCATTGCTCCTGAGAGATCTGCCCCACCATCTAATCCATCAGTGAGGGATTACAGAAACCTCCTTGGCCACCCCACCCCAATTTTGTAAGCCTGGGAAATCAGCGGCTACCATCAACACTGTCAGTTTTTCAGAAAGGATCTAGATGAAGCTTTTTTACTGACAAGCGACTAGACACCTTCTCTCTGCTTGGAACTGGCCTGGGCCAGGGAAGCAGGTGGCCCCCAGTGGTGAGCTTAGAGGAGCTGCCACTGACTTCCAAACACCCACCCTGCTTCCACGCTCACTGCTTGGCCGAATGCTCAGCGAGAGGGTGCTGTCAGGTTAGACAACAAAGTTCATTTTATGGTGGGTGTGGGGTCCTCTGCATGTGTGAGTGCTCAGTCGTGTCTGACTCTGTGACCCCATGGACTGCAGCCCACCAGGCTCCTCTGTCCATGGGGATTCTCCAGGCAAGAATACTGGAGTGGGTTGCCATGCCCTCCCTCCAGGGGATCTTCCTGACCCAGGGATCAAACCCACATCTCCTGTGCCTGATGCACTGCCAGCAGATTCTTTACCTACGAGGCCACCGGGGAAGCCTATGGGGTCCTCTGGCCCCTCCCGAATATAAACCTTGGTTCTGAAGCTGTTGCCTTAGCTTTACCTAGGCCTCCTGGCAAGGCAGGCCCCAAAGAACCATTTCAGATGCCCCACTGGTTCGTAGTTTGCTGACAGCCTGGGATGTGGTGTGTCTGGGGGGAGCCTGGCCCTTGAGTCCCTCTCATTGGTACAGATGGCTTTCAGGCAGAGTTCTGGCTGTGCTCAAGACTTCAAGAGCCCCTCACTTCACGGCTCCTGGGCAGTGGCTGGGACCTACTAGCTAACCCACTCCTTAGCTGAACCCTGACCCAGTGACCAATTCCACTTAGAGCCACATGAGCTGCTCACTCAGTAGCTAACAAGACCCCAGTCAGTCATCCCTGCTGCCTGGCTTCCCCCACTCCCACCACACTTTCTAAACAAGCTCAGACGGTCAATATCCCCAGAATACACCAGACATGAGGCATCCGTCCCCGGGCTCCCCATCCCGGCCCTGTCCTCAGCTGCTCCCTCTTCACTCCATCCCACCCCCTTAGGCTGAGGCCCCACTTTTTTCCATTCCTGGGCCCCTCACCTTCCAGCAGACCCTCCCGTCAGCTTATCAGGTGAGCCCAGATACCTCCAGTCACCTTCTGACTGCAGACAGCAGCGCCTTGATCCCCGCACAGGGGTTCTGCTGCAGACAGCAAGGGCAGGCAGTGGACCCGGGAACCTGTCCCATGTTAGGTCTGAAAGGCACCTCACAGAAAATCCATCCGACTGCTTCATTCTATCCATGGAGGAACTGAGGCCTGGCTGTCTGGGATCCCATGAACTGTGTGATCTCTGGTCAGGGAGGAAGGAGCTGGAGGAGGAGGCTCCCAGAGACAGAGGCCTCTGAAGGCTGAGGGAGGTGAGAGGCGACCACGGTCATGTGGCCTTCATGCCGCATCCAGGCTGGACGTCCTCTCCCTCCCAGAGGTTTAAGCCAGAGAAGCTGTGTCAATAACAGCTCAAGGGAGAAAGGACAGAGACTAGCCAGTGCGCTGCCAGCCCTCGCCTCTCTGGCCCTCTGACTCTAGAGACCTAAGCCCTGGCCTTTGTCCTGCACACTCTCCTACCTGCAAGGGAGGCACCTTTGGGGGCGCTGAGCAAGCTTTTCTCATTCTCTCTTCCCGTGGCCTCTCCCAGGGACCGCTAGGACTGCATGCCGAGCACCTCCCCCAGCTCAGCCCTGGATCCAGCACCCAGCCTCCCCGTGACTCTACAAGCAGAGTCCCTGGGTCTGATTCCAGGGATGTGGTTGCTGTTCCCGCAGTCCATCCAGACCTCATTGTCCCCTTCTCCTCCTTATCACCCTGGTATTCTGTCTTGGCTATCTGCTTGTCAAAACCTCATTCATATTTCATTGGAGTTGTTTAGACAGTGGTGTTTGAAGCATGAAATATTGATAGCACATTTCTGAGGTTCAGATAGCCCTATCTGGCAACTGGGCCACTACGTGTTTGTGTATCTGGTGGGGAGGGGACAGGACAGGGGTGCTGCAAGGCGAGTCTCCTGAGGGGGAACAGAGGCAAGACCCATGACGCCGCCTGGAGCAGGGGCAGCCAGCTCCCACCCCAGATTCCACTGGAACCCCAGGTGGGCAGTTACTCCACATAGGGCCAGGGTTTACACGGCAGCCACCCCAAGCGTGTACAGGTACCCTGAGGTCTCTCTGACCCGAGTCCTTCATGCCAGCCGACCCCCCAGGAGAGGCTAAGTCACAGTTCCATCACCCCACCTCCTCCTCCTCAGGCTCCTGTAACTTGAAATGGGTGCATTCTGTCAACCCCCCTTTCTCTCTGCTGCCCACCTGGGTGCTGTCATGGGCAACCTGAGGCTGGCTCTGCTGAGGGCCCCATGGGGAAATTTGAACCTCTGCCCTCTCAGCTTCCCCCCACCCTCCCGGCCACCCCATCGTCCCGCCTCAGTCCTGCCTCTGCCCTCCCAGGTATTAGAGGTGCATTAGTGAGGAGCAGCATGGCGCAGCGGCCAAGAGCACAGACGGCACCCAGGGAGCCGGGGCAGGACCCGCGGTGCCGCTCATCAGCTCTAGACTTCAGGTGGGTTACTGCCCCATCTGTTCAGTGGGGGAGAGTGACAGGCTGGGCCTCGGGCTCTGTGCAAGGATTCAGTGAGCTGACAAAGTGCCCAGAGCAGACCCTGGGGTCCCGTCAGTGCTGGAGTGAGTCCTGTATTGTTATTAGTAGGGTGTCCTCAGCCCCAAGGCAGGGTCTTGGCCATGCCTGAGCTTCCTTAATCCTCCACCCCCAGGCTGTCTCTCTTGTTCTCATCTTTCACTGAGGTCATTAACACAGGGGGTGAGCTCTAAGGGAGATGGGGGAGGAGTACTGGAGGGCAGCCCCTTCCCCACCCCCTTGTGGCGAGGCCAGGATGGAAGAGAATGTGACGACCCATATTTAAGCTCCCTATCTGCTGTTTACAGTTACAATTACAGGACAATAAGCAAATAGTTTAATCTTCTGTGCCTCAGTTTCTTCATCTGTAAAATGGGGACAATAATAGTATCTATGTCATGGGCTATTGCAAAGATATAATGCAGTAATACACAATGAGTGTTTAGACCAGTGCCTGGCCCCCAGTGAGTACCCAATAAACAGGACCTGTTATTACTAATTCTCTCTCCGTTTCTCTCACACACACACTGTGGGGTCTGGATTCCATGTCTAAGAGAGCTGATGGTGCTAACCACTTAGTGCCAATTCCTGTGTGCTCCCAGCTTCTGAGCACCCTCTATGTGCCAGGCTTCCATACGTGCTGCCTCAACATCTATCACAGGCATCTGCACAGATCTTGAGAGAGTCACCTCTGTCAGTGCCTGTCTCTCCTTGCAGATCTCCAGCCTCTGGGGGACAGAGGCTACTTTCAATTGGGCTGTTTAAAGCTCTTGTGATACCTGGTACACAGTAGGTGCTCAATGATTGTGGGTCCCAAGGAGAGAGTGCCAAAGCAGGCATGGAGAGGCATGGTTGTCTTTGGTTTGAGGTCAGTCCCACAGAAGTCGCCACATCTGTAGACCCTGCCTCGGCTCAGGCTACTTCTGGGCCTGTGGGAACAGGGTGCTGGGTGGTCTAAGGGATGGTGGGGGCTGTAGGACAAGCCCAGCTGTAGATGTGAGAAGACCTGGGTTTGTGTCTCCCGGCATCCATCTCAGTGATATCAAGCAACTCAGTTTCCTCTCCAGGCCTGTAACTTCCCCTGGAATTCAGATTAGACCAGAGGAGGTCTGAAGTCCCAATCAGCTGAGAGTCACCAGAAGCTGTCATCTGCCCATGTCCTCCAGGAAAGGCCTGGACGACCGCCAGTGCTCTAGTCCCACTCCCTGATCCCCAAGCCCCATCCTCTTCCTGTGGGCTTGCTGGTTTAGTCACTAAGTTTTGTCCGACTCTTTAGTGACGTCATGGACTGTAGCCCAGCAGGTTCCTCTGTCCATGGGATTTCCCAGGCAAGAATGCTGGAGTGGGTCGCCTTTTCCTTCTCCAGAGGATCTTCCTGACCCAGGGATCGAACCCGAGTCTCCTGCATCAGCAGGCAGGTTCTTCACCAATGAGCCACCAGGGAAACCCTTCCTATGGTCTAGGATCTCTACTTGCGATCTCACAGGGACCCCTGGTATCTATCCTCCGTTCCTTTGAAAGAGGCACTGGATAAAGAGCCAGGACACCCAAGTATGAGTTCGGGCTCGGGCCACTTGACACATGAGCCTGGGCAGGTGGCTTCCCCTTCTCTCGTCTATAAAATAAGAGCATTAAAGCACATCACCCTTAAAGGCTCCTTCTACTGCTGACACTCCCTTGATGCTGTGACATCACCATGTCACAGGAGCTGAAAGCTTGAAAGGCTTCCTCTCCTCTCCCCAGTCATCTGGGTCAGCAAGGCCAGGCACAGCCTGCATCACTCAGCTCCACCAAGAAGCTCAGAGGGCTATAGCCAGCCAGTCTGCATAGCTATGGAAGGTGAAACATTTTCCCACCAGAACCTCCCTACCCACAAAAGGTTCTTCCTGACTGGCCCTGCTATTTCCCCAATTAGCTTGGGTTGATCTGGTCTCCCTAATAGAGTGTGAGCTCCTTGAGGTTAAATCCAAAGTCATAAACATCCCTGGAACTAACCATGCCTCGCAGTTACTCCATGAGTGGCTGTTGGGTGACCCTGTGCTTTGCAAGGGAACTTGACAAGACTGGGGAGAAGGACCAGGATGCAGAGAGTATGGAACCGTGACCTGTGAGGATCATGTGAAGGTTCGGACTTGTTGATGGTGGGCAAGTGTAGCCTGGAGAAGCAAGTAAGGAGTGGGAGGCAAGTCAAAGTCAGCTGACAGGCTGTCAAAGAGAAGTGGGAGCCACTTGGTCCCAGACAACATAGGAACTCAGGGGCACACGTGACAAAGGGGCAGATTTCAGCCAAACTAAGGCAAGATCTCCTATTACTTGGATGGCTCAGGAGTTCAGAGGCCTCTTTCTACAGGTAGGTAGCAACCCATCCCTGGGAACATTTCAGTAAGAGTATAGAGGACCTACAGAAGCTGGAGGGCAGGGGTCGGATCCTCAGGCCACACGCTGCTGCCATCTATTTCTATAAGTGATGTTTTGCTGGTGCACAGCTGGGCCCGTTCATTGACATATTGTCCAAGGCTGCTTTTGAACTACAAGGACAGAGCTGAGTCTTGTCACAGAGACTGATGGTGAGCAAAGCCTAAACTATTTGCTATCTGATTCCTTAAGAGGGGACAGAACCCTCCTGCTCTAGATTTCCCAGTTTGGTAGGAAGTTGGATTTGGGGACTCTTAAGGTCCCCTTCCCCCTTCTATACTTCTATCATTCACTCATTCCCTAGAATGACCAGATGGTAAAACAAAGCCCAAAATGTGCTTAGGAAAACACCCAGTGATGCCCAGTCTCCTTTCTCAAGTGGTCCTCTGGGTCCACCTGAAGTTGCAAGAGGCTGGGAAGCATAACCTTCAGCAGCCACAAAGGCTCACTTGACCCTTTGTTTCTGTCCTTTCTTTTCCTCCTAGAGGGACAGGAATATGGACAACATAACAACCACTCATGCTGCAGTTGCTTAGGTGGATACTAGTGGCTATGGTAAGTGAAAGAGGCAAAATATAAGTCCTCCTTCTTTGCTGGACACTGACTATCCATTGTTCCATTTCATCCTTGAGGCAGGTATTGGGTTGGGTAAAAAGTTTGTTTGGGACCCAAACGAACCTTTTGGCCAACCCAACAGCTTCCATTATCCCTTCTCAAGCCTTTATAAATAGTTTTATTAAACCCTACTCAGTTATCAAACCATCTGTTTCTCACCAGGAGCTAGCTGATCCAGTTGCCAAGACAAGGTTTAAACTCACATCCATGTGATGCTAAAAGGTCTGCCCTTAACCTCATGCTCCACCACCTGGACCACAGGCTGAGATAAGTTAGTACCAGCGCCAAATCTGTCACCAACTTAGCAAGTCCCCTCCCTCCCTCTGGGTCTCAGTTTCTCATCTATGAAATGATGGAGCTGAATGACATGATTCAAATGTTCCTTCCAGCTCTGGGAGTCTAGGGTTTGAAGTTTTGGCTCAATGATTCAAGCCAAGCTTGAGAAGAATCCATTCCACAAATGTAGATGCAAAGCTCGGCATGGGAACAAGTGTGCTGCGAGGTACAGAGGCAAGGCCAGGGTATCAGTCCTGGGCCGGGCTTGTAAAAAGCAGCCAGCATGAGGATCTTGGCATTGAACCAAAGGATCTAGGTCAGACTTGGGGTCTCCTCTGCAAATGAACCCCTGAGTCAACACTGGCTCTTCCCTGGCTAAGGCTGTCTCTCGCTTGTGATGAGCCCTCTGAATCAATCCCCCAATCCTATTAGCATTCCATGCAAGTCCCTGAAGTGTTCATGGTAATATATCTTCCCTGGTGGTTTGCAAAGGGTCTTCTAGTTAATGGAACTATAAAAATTACTTACATGAAAAGGTCAAGATAAAGAAAGAAAACTTCCATGCTCCCTGGCCAGCTAGCCTGATACTCAGCTAGGACAAAAGAAGACTTGGGAGCCAAGGAAAGGAGGTGGTAGCCTCCCAGAATTCTATAGCATACAGCTTCCAGAGTTTTCCACTAACCCTGTTTTCCCCAGTGTTTCAAGGCACATCGATCAGCTCTCCATCAGCATTCTTGGCTGGAGTCTCAGATCAGGCTGTTATTTCATTCGGCTTGGAAGTAAAATGACCTACATCCAAACAGGCCTAGGTGCCAGTTCCAAAGTGACATACTTAGCATGCGTGATCCTGCCATGGCCAAGGTCACATAGCATGTGAGGGTGGTGGGGGTGGGCACTTGTGTGTCTGTCAGGGAATCACCAAAGGAACTTATGAAACAGTTCATCAGATGTGTATCATTCATTCCTCTTCAATTACCGGCCTGGCACCCCTTCCACGGCCAGAAAGAACCAAAACAGCTGGTCGACACATCTAGAGTTGGCTTTTAATTGCTGCGGTCACATGTGGCTCCAAGACATGAATACTCAATCTTTTAAAAAAAGAAGTATTTCACCTGAAGGGCTGATAGGATGGAAGGACATGAGGGGCCAAACGCTCTCCTGGTCTGCAGCCTCCAGGCCCTCTTTCTTCCCAGTGAGGGGGGGGGTTGGTCCTAGGGAGGCTCTGGGGTGGGTAACCAGGGGCTTGTCACCCCCACTCAACCAGACACCTTGGCCCAGAGCCACTCATCTTAATTCAGTGGTGCCCTAGCTGAGTTTCATTTTTTGGCATCCAGCATCATCTAAAAGCCCCAGGTCCCTGTTCTGCCATGTATTAGCTGTGTGTCCTTGAGCTGCTTATCTTGTCCTCAGTTTCCTCATCTATAAAATGGTTGTGAACTTAGAGTTAATTAATGCAAAGTGCCTAGAACCAGAGGTTGGTTATAATTGCTGTTGGTTGTTTTCATTTTTAAAGCTACTGTTATTAAGATTCCTCTTCCCAGGACTGACTGGGCAGCTGGGATGCGTAGTCCCAGAGTATCCTGAGGCTCATTTATGGCTCAAAAGGTGACAGAATGGCCTGGTTTCTCATTTACCCAGGCAAGGAGGGGAGCAGTCAAGCACTGGGAATACTGCAGAGACAGAGGCTAGGAAGGGAGGAGACACAGTCCAGGTCCAGCTCACTGGTGAATTATCCTTTACCCAGGGGAGCGCCGTCCACACCTCTTTCCTCTTCCATTTCTCAGAAAAGGAGAATGGAACACAAGGAGGCCCCAGGCTACCAGGCTCTTTCTCTCAAGGCAGACTAGTGGTTGTACTTTTGGGGGGAAATGTGAACTTGGGGGTGGTACCTGCAGCCTGGGGATCCTACCTGTTCCCCTGCACCCTTCACTCATTCATGCAAATGCCCACCCTCACTGCCTTCACCTGCTGTATCCTGGGCTCCCGGGCAGGGCTAATGCAGAGGAGTCCGAAATGAGGAACCGGCCAGGTCTTCGCTGCCCTTGGGACTCCCAGGCAGTCAACACTCCTCCAGTTTGCTCTGATCCCTTCCCACTGAGAGCCCCTCTGGCCCTTAGGAGCCTGGGGCGCCCCCTCAGAGAGCTGGACACAGAGGAACACAGGCAGAGCTCTGATTCCCACAGGCCAGGAGCACGAGCCAGTGAGAGAATGGACTCGGAAGCCAGGCTGTCTGGAGTAAGTTCTGATTCTGCTACTTCCTAGCTGTGTGACCCCAAGCAAGTTCCTTCACTTCTTTGGGCCTCAGTTTTCTCATTTTCAAAATGGGAATAATGGGAACTTCCCGGGTGGTCCAGTGGTTAAGACTCTGTGCTTCAACTTCAGGGGGGCACAGTTTCAATTCCTGCTCAGGAAACCAAGATCCCACATGCTGAAAGGCCAATAAATAAATGAAACCTGCTCAATACTGTCCCATGGTTGTTAGAGGCATCAACAAAGGGAAAAAACACTCTCAAAAAATTTAAAATAAAAATAAAAAATAAAATTGGGACAATGATCCTCTCCCACAGAAGTCGGTTGCAAAGTTAAGTCATCAATATATACAAACTTAGAGCAGGGCCTGTCACGTAAGAACCATGCTATTATTTCTTCGAGATCATCTATTACATTCCCCTGCTTCTGAGCACTCACTCAACCAGAAAGCATTTATTAAGCACCTACTACATGCCAGACACTCTGCTACGTGCTAGAATCACCAGAAATAAGCAGCTGCGGTCCCTGTTTTCTCAGCATGAGAGTGGGAAGGGGAGACAGTGAGCGAGCGAGCGAGAACACTCAAATGGCCCTGGAACCACAGCAGTTCAGGGTGGGTCTCTGCAGTTCATCCTATGCGCCAGCACTTAGGCCGGTACCCAGCAAGTACCCCATAAATATACATTGAAATGGCTGAGTATCTGAATCTGTAAACATTTCTCCCCTCTCCCAGTGCTCTGCTCGTCTCTAAGGTGGGCCAGGCTGGTTAGGGTTGAAGATGTAACTCAGCTAAGAGGCCAGGACAATGCCAGTTCCCAGGTCTCCCCATGGAGAGACAGTGAAATGCCCTTTAGAACAACTCCAGGGACTCTCCAGCTTAGAGTCAAGGATTGTTCCAGCAAAGTTCAACAAGGCTTTCAGTCAGGTTTGGGCCCTCACTTACCATCAAACGCCAGGATCAGATCACAAACTCCCCTGGGATCCTGTCTTGTATCTACCCTAGTCACCCCAAGATATTAGCCTGCCTCTCAGGCTTGTCTCAACATAGCTCAACTGTTAATAATTGTTTATCAGTTAAAATTGCTGGGTGGCTCAGATGGTAAAGAATCCGCCTGCAATGCAGGAAACCCAGGTTTGATCCCTGGGCCGGGAAGATTCCCTGGAGGAGGGCATGGCAACCCACTCCAGTATTCTTGCCTGGAGAATCCCATGGACAGAGGAGCTTGGTGGGCTAGAGTCCATGGGATTACAAAGTCAGACACGACTGAGCAACTAACACTAAACTTCCAATTTATCAGAATGTTCCTACTGGGTTTGCAGGTAAAAGAACATGCGAGGCCACTGGGCCCGACAGAAGCACCAGCGTCACAGTCAGTTCCCACGATCAACCCTGCAGGCCCCAGATCTGCACGTGGACACTCCTGGGACCTTCAGCCTTTCTCACTTGGTAAAGGATTTTCCCAGCTGAGCCGTTCAAACCACCAATCCGGCATTCCTGCAAGGAGCAACAGCTTTTCAACTTGTTAATGATGTTGGAACATACGGCCTGAGTCAGCAACCCCCAGCACACGACCCAAGAAGATCTTTTTCTGGGTTTTGTTTTTTTTTCCCCACCGTTTGACAGATGCCAGGTTTTCTCCAGAAAGACACATTCCAACTGATTTATTTTTTTTTCTTTGGGAAATTGATCCTCAATGCCTACAAGGAAAGCAAAACATGAGGCTTGTTGAGCATATTTTTAATGCTCTGATTTAAAAATTGGTCCCCTGGTTCTGCCTTGTGGCTTGCCCTCCCTGAAGGAGCTAGCTACTTCTCCCAGCCACATGTGACAGAGTCCCACAGGAGGTGCTGGGGGTAGAGATATGTTCTGTAGAGAGGCTCTGGGCAGAGGGGCATGGTTAAGCATGTGGGCTTCAGGCTGGACAGACCTGGGTTCCCATGCTGGTTCTTCCACTTCTGTGTGGCCTTGAGTCAGCTAGAATAACCTAACCATACCTTGGGTTCTCCAACTGTAAAACTGCTGCACTAGCATCTCCTAAATAAAGGGTTGTTATGAGGGGTTAAATAAAACAATGCCTGTAAGGTGGTTGACAGAGTGTGAAGGCAGCCTACACATGACCCTCACGCACTCAGAACTCAGAAGTCAGCAGGCACGCAGAACCACAGCACTTCAGAGCAGAAGGGGCCAAGTGATCAGAGTCCCCACTTCCACCACCTCAGCCAGTGCTCGGAGCCCCTCTCCCGCAACCCATGCCAAACCCCTACTGACTGCAGGAAATGCAGTCACTCTGCTCCAAAGTCACTCAATGACATCCACACCCTCAAGAGAGAAAGGCTCTCTCCCATCTCTGGGCCTTTGCACATGTTGTCCCCCCTCCAGGAGACAATCTTCCCCTTCTCTTTGTTGTCCACCTTAAACATGGCCAACTTCAGGAAGCCGTCTCTGGACACTTCAAAGGGCCAGGTGCTCCTGATACACGCTCTCCTAGCACTTGCCCTTCCTCGTCAAAGTACAGGTCAAATGTTACTGTTCTGCTTGTTTCACTGTCTTCGACTCTGGACCAGGAGCCTCTGAAAGGAAGATGCTCACTCCTTTTCTCTCTTGAAACCTTAGGGCCCAGCACAGACGTGGCACAGAGCAGAAGCTTCATAAGCATCTGTTAAATGTATGAATGAATCAATCAATGAAGCCCCTTCTGTTTGTGAACCACTCTAATTACTAGAAAGCTTTTTTGCTTCACTGAGCTGAAATCTGCCTCCTCAGAACTTGCCTGTGTTGCTGCTGAGTCTGCCCCTTCCTGCTCCCCAGCCTGAGTTTCATCCTGATTCCACATGACAAGCCTTCGGGGAGTTTTTCTCTATTGAGACTGAAGCTGATCAGATACAAACAGGAAGCCACAGCTTCTAAGGAGGGTGTGACTGGGACCAAAGGTGCACACGTGTGGAGAAGCATCCTTCCTGCCTCCAAAGTTAACATTTTGTGCTGGATTCTGGGGCCAGGCTGTTGCCAGCAGCTGGTGTGAGAAAACCCACACCAGGCTTTACAAGCATCGTCACGGCCATGCGCCCCAGGAGTTGGGCAGCCTGTGGTCCTGCTGGTTTTAAATCTCATTTCTAATGAGGAGCTAAATCAGGAGCTACTTAGCATCACTGATTTAGGGCTTTAATAAAAATAACGCAAAGTGGAAGGGAAAGGCAGCTGTGAAGGTCACTGTCAGCTGCCTCTCCCTTCTCAGCACCACCATCCCTGTGAGGTTCTCTGCCCAGCCGAGGACCTCTAAATTCCCTAGAAGCCCACAAACAGGAGTTGGCACTTTTACGAACTGTGTGCCTGGTCAGTCACTTCAGTCGTGTCCAACTCTTTGTGAACCTATGGACTGTAGCCCGCCAGGCTCCTCTGTCCAGGGGATTCTCCAGGCAAGAATACTGGAGTGGAATGCCATGCTCTACGCCAGAGGATCTTCCTGACCAGGGATCGGACCCTTCTCTCCTGTGACTCCTGCAATGCAGGCAGATTCTTTACCACTGAGCCCCCAGGGAAGCCCTTTTATGAATTAGTTCTTATCAAATCACATTTCTTTGCAGCCTGGGCTGTATTTGTTTCCTGCTGAGTTATATTTAGGAATATCCTAATTTCTGGGAACTTAACACTTCTTCTCTTTGAAAAGACCCTTTAACATCCCTGGTCCAAAGAGTCTAGAGGCCTGCGACCCTGCTCTGTGGTTTATTTGTCACCTGGACCACTCACACCCTCCACCTGAACAACTCAGGACGGGGCGGGGGACAAGACAGGCTCTTAGAGCCTTTACAGTCTGACATTCTGAGATTGGGGAATCAGCAGTTCTTCCCTCAATAGAGTTCAGAGAAGTTCATTTCCAACTCCCTGATGAAACCCAACCAGCCCTGGACCCAGGGTCAAGACTGTTTCCTTCCATTTCAAATAACTCTATTTGAACATTGAGTACTTTAGTTCTTAAATAAACTTTTCATGTTAAAAGACAAAAACAAAAACCACCATCACCTGTCTCATAGTTTCTAAGTGGCAAAGCCAAGATGCAAGCCCAGGGCTCTGCAAACCCCAGGCTGATGGTCCTTCCCACCCCCCAGTATGGCCTGTTGAGCAGACCTAAACCTCCAGGGTGGCCAGTAAATGAGCTATGTGGGCACACAGGCTCAGTGAGCAGGGAAGGCTTCCCAGAGAGGGGTCCCAGTGTGTTGGGAGGGGCAGAGTGAATGAAGCAACTCTCTTGAACAGAGGTTTCAAAGACAATCCTGACCAGTTCTCTCCTCTGACTCCAATGGTCAGGGTAGGATCACTTGCCTCTCACTGTTTGGGTCAAAGAACAAGTCCAGCCCTGGTGACTTGGGGTGGGGAGCAGACACCCCGCTCTGACCCTCCCTGCCTTGCTCTGCAGGATGGCCCTGGCCCTTGCCCCCTCCCACCCCTCCCTCAGTCAGTTCAGTCGCTCAGTCGTGTCCAACTCTTTGCAACCCCATGGACTGCAGCACACCAGGCCTCCCTGTCCATCACCAACTCCTGAAGTTCACCCAAACCCATGCCCATCGAGTCAGTGATGCCATCCAACCATCTCATCCTCTGTCGTCCCCTTCTCCTCCTGTCTTCAATTCTTCCCAGCATCAGGGTCTTTTCAAATGAGTCAGCTCTTTGCATCAGGCAGACAAAGTATTGGAGTTTCAGCTTCAACATCAGTCCTTCCAATGATCACTCAGGACTGATCTCCTTTAGGATGAGCAGCCCTAAGTCATGAACAGCAAGAACTGAGGTGAAAATCGGCAGGGATTCTGTTCTCTCCTAAATATCTCATCCAAGGGCCTGTCCCCATATCTTTGGGAGAAAGCACCATCTCAATATACTTGCTCTTGAGAAAACGGCAAATGCCCCAGATCATTCACTGCAGCACTGTCTATGACAGCCAAATGTCCACCCACGAGGGGAAGGGTAAACAGTCATTGTAAGGCTATTCTGTGGAATATTACACAGTCACAAAAAGGAATCAGAATGCTCTCCACGTACTGATAACATACACAAAGCTAGAGGTGGAGTGAAAAACATAAAGGCAGAGCATTGGGTTTGGGATATGCTACCATTGGTGTAAAAATTAAAAAGCATCAGGAAAGAATGCATATACATACTTCCTTGTATCTGCATAAACTATCTCAGAAAAGATGCCCAAAAGCTAACACTGGCTTCCTTCAGGAAGGGGGACCTGAGAGAAAGACTTCCTATTACAACCCCTTTTGTAAACGGTTAAATATTCAAGCAGGTGAATATATTATCTGTGCAGAAAATAAATACCATTAAAGCTATAAAAATAAGGCACTCTCTCCAAAAGCCTTTGCTAACATACACAAGACTCCTCTGGGAGAGAGAACACATTAGTGTCAACCTTATTAGTCCTGAGTGAGAGTAACTGTCATCACAGCGGGGCCCTGAGGGGACAGGACTCCGGGCTGAAAAGCTTGGAGGAAGGTTTGTACTCATCAGGTGTCTAAACCTTGGCCCCTGCCTGAAAGTCAGTTCTCCTGCTGAAGTAGGGCCTGGGAAGTTGCCTCCCTAGCAATAGCCTAGTCTCTGTCAACTTGGCCCCGCCCAGGAAGACAGCAGGGTCCCTGGGGGCTTTGCAACCCTGGGCAGAGACGAGAGGCTGGCAGGGCAAGGATGCGCTGTACCCACTTCCCAGCAGCTGCCGACCTCAGCACAATGTGACCCAATAAAACATCAGCACCTGAATTCCCCGAGATGACGTTTACTCTTGTATCACACTAAGGAGTATTGATTTTTCAAATAAGACCCTTGTTCTCCCTTGTCCCAACTTTAACCAACCTAATCCTATAAGATGCTCTCCTTGCTCCATCCCCTTCTGTCTCCCTCCTTCCTCCCTTTTTGTGTTTTTCCTTCTCTCCCACTCCTCTCATGTATGCCCCCATTTCCTTCCCCACTTTCTCTGTTCACTAATTAATTCACTGCTGCTCAGTGGCTCAGGCACCTCCAATTCTTCTGTGACCCCACGGACTGTAGCCCTCCAGGCTCCTCTGTCCCTGGGATCTCCTAGGCAAGAATACTGGAGATGCTGCCATTTCTTTCTCCAGGGGATCGTCCCGATCCAGGGATTGACCCGGCGTCTTCCACTTGGTAAGTGGGTTCTTTACCACTGAGAAAACTAATTCACAGCCCTGCTCTAAGCATCTCCCCAGTACCAGAAGTGACAAAGCTCCCCATTCCTTCCATTTTAGTGATGGTCTTCTGGTCATCCAGATCCAGCCCCTCTGGCCCTTTGGGGAGAAGGGTTGGGGCGAAAGGAGGGAGAAGGAGAGAGAGGAAGAGAATGCAGCATGTACTCAGCTGGCTGTGTCATTTCCGGTCAGAACCCCAGGGAAGGATGCTGATGGGACCCACAGATTGCTCAGCGTGGGCTCTTGAGAGGACACTGTGATCCAGCTGAGAGCATGCTGACACGTGAGCATCCTCTTTGCTGTACCCTTTCCTTTCTGTATCCGACAGTGGATCCTACTGGAAAATGTCCAAGGATCCTGACTGTCTCTTGCTGCCTGTCCACCTTCCCACCTTTTCTTCAAGGTTCAGCCCATGCCTCTCTGCTCAGGGCATCCTGCCAGAAACCCCAGCTGGCCAGGAGGGGGCTACTTCCTATCTCAGTTCTGGTGACTCCTGGCTCCCATCTCCAACTCCTTAAAAGATGGTCCAGATGTTCTTTATCTGCACCCTGCTCCTCCCCCCAAGTCCTGTCATCTAGCACAATATTGACAAAGCGAAAAAATTTGGTGGGTATCTGCAGATGGACAGTAGAATGGAAAGAAGGAAGGAAAGAAGAAAGAGAAGGAGAGATTAAAGAAAGATAAAACATTTCTGTCTCTGAATATTCAGAGCATATCATACTACTATTCATTTAGCACTTCATAATTTCTAAAGCTCATTTGTGTTTCTCATTCATTTGCTTTCCCAACTCCCATAAAAAGTCTGCAAGGCAGGGCTGTTACTATACCCATTTTACAGATTGGAACACTGAGGCTCAAATACTTGAAGGCATTTGCCCAAGGTCACCCACACCTGAGCTGGCCAAGAACAGGGTCTTCCAGCTCCTCAGCCCTGGCCCTTGGTACAGCCTCCCTGGCTACCTGTATTATTCCCCCAGCTTGCCTCCTTGAGCAACTGGCTCATGATTAATTATGCCTTGAATGTGGGGGGCTCGTCTCACAGGCTGGGCTACCAGCTGCTGGAGAGCAGAGACCTGTCTGATGGTCTTTCCAGTACACAGATGCAGCCCAGAGCCCACCCTGCATAGCAGCCAGGTGAACGCTTGCTGGGATGGGAGCCCGAGCCTCACACTGCAGGGAGCGAGCCCACAGCAGAGCTGGCTCCCCAGGGCCCAACAACACACGCTTCCAGAAATCAGAAAGCCCAAAAAGGCAAGACACTTATTTCCCCCTGGGTAGAAACTACAGGAAAAGTGACAAGTGATTCAGCTCTTTAAGCCCCTTACGTCATTTCTTTCGTTCCTTATCCCAGAGCACCTACAGGGGACACAAATGGCAGGCACTGAACAAAACATTTTCCCAAAACAAAAAACAAGATCAGGCCCAGAGTGGGTTGCCATGGAGTCTGAGAAGCCCTTGGAAGGCAGCAGTCAGGGTTGCAACCCACGTGTTTCCACAGCTCCCAACACACCCATGTGTAAACACAGCCCCCAGGCCTGGGCTCCGCCTTCTCCAGGCTCAGAACAAGGCCTCCTGGAAGGCAAGATCAAACCAGAGTCAGGAGACTGGGCTTGTGTGGCCTTGGGTGGATGCTTCTTAGAGTTCCAATTTACTCATCTGAAAAATGAGGATGGCAATGCCCTCCTTGTTACAAGGTACACAGACAAAATCACAAGTGCTGCGCGGGAAATACAAGGGGTGGTAGGACAGCCTCGTGGTTGACCATGGTCTCCAGAGCTGGGGTCCCTGTGTTCAAATTCCAACTCCACCACTTCCCAGCTAGGCATTCGTTATTAGGCTACTCACTTAACTGCTGGCTGCCTGGTCTCCGCACATGCCTGCGTCATAGGTAAAGGCAGCCCCTGACCTTGGCAAACAGAGGAGAAGGGGAGGGGATAGAAGGGAAACTGAGGGCAGGTCTTAGTTACCAGGGCAACCTTACATCTACCCGGCAATTTACAGTTTGTAAACACCCTTCTTTCCCAGGATCTCTGTTGTTGCTTTTCTGCTCCCCTCCGCATGTGTGGTTCACAGTGAGGGTTATTTGTCCAGTATAAATAGATGAGAACTCCAAGCAGCTCAGAGGAGAACTCCAAGCAGCTCAGAGGAGGCAGGTGACTTGGCCAACGTCACACAGCAAGTTAACAGCAGAGTCACAGCCAGCATCCAATCCACCAAAGCCTGCTCATTCTGGGCACCTGTTCCCACAAAGGGAAGAGGTGAGACCAGCCAGAGTTCACAGGGCAGCAGCTGCCACTCCCCAGCCCACATGGTCTGGCAGTCTCGGGGCAGGGCACCCCTGTCTCCAGCTGCAGTGATGCCTCCATGCCCCCCGAGCCTGCTCCAGGCTCCCTCCTGCGTGCCCCACCTCAGTAGCGATGCCAAGGCCAGGGGTTCTATTCCCATAGGAGCCCCTCCACCTTCTAGTTTCTTAGATACCTAAAGCTCCATCCCACCTCAGGGTCTTCACCCACACAGCTCCCCTGGCTGCAGCTCCTCCCCATCCTCAGGTTTCATGATTCACCCTTCAGCTCTCAGCCCCATACTCTTTTCCCCGATTTCTCTATCCTCTCATCTGAAGTTCTCCCTAGTATTGGCTCTCATCACCCCATGTTCTTTTCCTTCGTGGCTCCCATTGAAGATGTCATTCTCGATTTACTTGGGGGGGCAGTTGTTGAAAGGCTGTAACTCATTAGGTATCAGCTTCATGGTGGGGAGAGACCCCCATCTCTTCGGTTCATCCCTGAACATCCACCCCTGGCGTCAGCACTGAGTATAATAGGCATTCAATACATGCTGTCTGAATCAGAAGTAAATGAATACATTGTTCAGCCATTTGAGTAGACGCGCAATAAATGTTTGTTAAACGGATGACCCTCTTTCTGAAAAGGTGCAGTAATTACTGTCATAAGGACACTACCAAAATAAACATTTTTCTTTTCCTGACTTCCCTCATGCCTCTGCGGGACTGGATATAAATAACACCTTGCATTTGTATGTAACAGAGTAAAACTCCAATTCATGTCAGATCCCACATATTCATCTTGTGAGGTAGGTAGGCAAGTGTTGCTGTCGGATGGTTCCCAAGGAGAATAAGCAATTTCCCCAGCTTCACATAGAGGTTCATAGAAGTATGGAGAGCAAAGTAGGGCTATCGGTGCTGCCCTGATCAAGTCAGACCTGCAGCCCTTCCTACAATGCCAAAGGAGGGTGGAGAAGTCTGGGAATGATGCCTTGCTGAACAGTGAGCTCCCTGAATGAAGGATCGTGTCCATTTTCTCCATCACCTGGCCCAGAGCCTGGCACATAGAGATGCATGAAAATCAGCGGCTAAATCAACAAATGATATTTTGCATCGAAAAGAAAATGGGGGGGGGGGGGGGCAGAGAGAGGAGAGAGGTTTCATAAACATCTAGAGAGCTATTATATGGAAGAGAGAAACTTATTCTGGGACCAAAATAGATACCCTTCTCTCACCAAGAGTAGTCCAAATCCACTCGGGCTTCCTCAGAAGAGAGTGAGTTCCCTGTCAACCAACGTAATCAAATTGAGTCTGAATAACCATCTCTGGCTGTGACAACATGAGGCCTCCAGGCTACACAGCTTCCTGGGCTTCCATTTACATGCGAAGAATGTGTGAATGATGGCGTAGATGCCCGGGCAGAGATTAGTATCCAGAGAGCTGTGTCCAGGTTCTGTGGACTGCGGGGCCCCACCCAACCCCGAGAGTCTATGGTTCTTCTATCTGGGTGTAGAGAAGGGTCAGGATCCACACCCTGATCTCCTAATTCAAAGACTTCAGCCCCAAGCACATGAGGCCTGGGGTTCAGGACCAGAGGATCTCACAGCTCTTCTCTGAGCTTTTTGGCCCCTGCTCTCCCAATATGACCATGCTGGGGTGAGAAAACTGAACCTCCACCCTTAAATGTGGGTTCCCTGGTACCCACTGTCCCCTTGGTGCCTCTTCCTCTCCCCCCATCATCTGGGCACACAGTCTCATCCACACACAGCTCCCAAAAGTCTAGCCAGGGTGCTGGGGTGGCTACTGCCCTGAGAGCCAACTCCCGGGTGCCACCACCTCTGCCAGCACGTACCAGCCCCTGAGTGGGGAAGGACAAGGGTGCAGCTGGAAGGAGGCCCAGCTGGACCTGAGCCAGAAGAGAAGAGAGGGAGGCAGCCATCGTGGGGCTGAGTGCCAGCTCCCCATCACCTCTGAAGGTCATCTGATGCAGCTGTCACCTCTGGCCCTTCCCTCTGGGTGGGCACTACAAGAGAAGAACTTTCAAAGAGCCTCCACCAAGCAAAAGGGAAATTCATGAAGGGGAAGGAAGTGGGGATGGCCCAACAAGCAAAAGGGAAATTCATGAAGGGGATGGCAGATGGGGGAAGCCAAGCAGGAAAATGTTCTCATTTCCAGCCTCAGCTTTACTGAGCTTTACTCAGCCACTGTTACACCTGCACCAGCGCAAAAGACCCGGTGAGCTTGAATCCAGTGGCTAAATCCCAGGGCCAGGCTTCAAGGTCTCTGGGGTGAAGAGACGGAATGGACCCAAGAAGTTATACTGTAAAGGCTAAGATCATCCCTTCTGCTACTAGGGATTAGTGAGCAAGACTCCAGCCCTCTGGGGGAGGGGCGACTTTTACTTACCCCAAAGTTCCCTCCTGGCAGACACTTAAATTGCCAAACACTACAAGCTGCCTACTAGCCCCACAGAGACACGGAGACATTCATCCCCAAACCCTGCTTTGTGGGCCTTCAGGGAAACTTCTGCCAGGAGGACACGGGGGAAGAACAGGAAGATATAAAGTGACACAGAGGCAGAAGGTTCAACGGCAGGGCACCCAGACCCTGCCCTGGGTTTCTGGGGACACAGGAGCCTAAGGCTGTGTCTTATCCCCACAAGCCAGGGAGTGAGGGATGTGGAGGGGACCACAGGCCATATTCTCCACTGATGGGATGCCTTGGCATCCCATGAACTTGGGCTATTGATAAACCTAAAGCCAACCCGCTTACATGGGCTGGGAATGCCTCGATTATGGAGATTTAAGTTGGAGTCTCCTCCTAACAGGAGGATAATGGGACACAGCTGGCTTCAGATCAAGTTTTAAAGGAGAGAGGGTACCAGTATCCGCTGACTAGGTCTCCCCTTCCCACTCCCCTATACCATCCTCTCTCCGTCCCAGCAAGTATGCAGATTAACACGTTACCTCCTCAGGTAACAGATCTACATTTTAGCAGGGACCTTCTGGAGACCAAGCAATCACCCAGGAGAAGCTCTCTAACATGAAAATTCCTGGCTAGTCCATGGGAGGGGTACTGAGAGGCCCTGAGACATAGCAAATTGAGTGATGCCTTTTCCCTAAGAAGGACACCCTCAGCTAACACCACGCTGATAGATCCACTGCTATTTGGGGTCTGGCATAGTCTCTAAGAAAAAGCCCTAGCTTTGCAGTTATACCTAAGCTTGAATTCTATTTTCTGGTTCTTGGTTGAAGGACCTCTGGCCAGTGACATGAACCCTCCATGCTTCCGGCTCCTCATCTGTGATCTGGGAAACGCACACCTCCCTGCAAAGCACTGCCGGAAGATCACCTATCATGATGCTGGCACGCTGCGGGTCCTACCATGTCCCTGTCCTCTATCCCCCAGATATGCAGCATGTGTGAAGGAAAAGAACTAACCTCTAGAATGAAAACACACTGGAATATGTTCATCATTCCAACCAGCTGGGAAGCTGGGGAGGGAGAGGGCCGCTCTGAGGGAAGGATATTAGCAGTTCCAGCCAACCAGAAGTCCCTCATCACCTTTAATTCTCCCAGAGGGAGCCCGTCCAGGTTGAGTTATCTTCTGTCGGCAAGAAAAGCAGCTCTGGCCCTTTTAACCCAACACGGATCATAGAGCAGAGAAAATATAACAGCCCCAAACCACTAAGCACTCTTCAACTAGATTTTCCCAGCCCTGCCAAAGAGGCAAGCGGCGGCCACAGTTAAAGGAATGATATGTTTATTTTCCAGAGGAAGTGGAAGATTGACGCGGTAGGAAACTCAGGGGAACTAGCAGGGCATCAGCTCACGTGATCTTAGACGTAAGCCCCGGCCAGGGCAGCCCAGCCAGGAGGCAGCCGCTGAGTCAGGGTTTCTGGAGATGGATGGCTATGCTGTGGGCCAGGGCACAGAGCACAGGGACGTCCCATCTCTCTCCATCATCCGTCCCCTTGACTGCTATGTTGGTGGGTTGCCTTAACATATGCATGAAAATTGCAAGTCTCATCATTCACCCAGATGGTGGAAGCTCCCAAATTGTTCCTCCTCGAGAGACAGCTGTTCCACCGCTGGGCCATATGGCTCTCCTTGCTCTGCGTCCTGCTCTGGGAGATGGACCATTTTCCCCAGGCAGTTTCCCAGATCAGAATCATCTCTTGTTCTTAGCAGTCAATTAAGAGCTCCAGCCGAGGCATCCACGCTGCTCCACGCGTCGTTTGTACACGTGTCAGACTGGCATGTCAAAGCTCAACCAAGGTAAACACAGGGGCCAAGGCACGGAGGCTCCGCCTCCTACTCCAGGGGAAGTCTACCACCACAGACTCAGAGGGGGCCAAGGCGCGGAGGCTCCGCCCCCTACTCCAGGGAAAGTCTACCACCACAGACTCAGAGGGGGCCAAGGCACGGAGGCTCCGCCCCCTACTCCAGGGAAAGTCTACCACCGCAGACTCAGAGGGGGCCAAGGCGCGGAGGCTCCGCCTCCTACTCCAGGGAAAGTCTACCACCGCAGACTCAGAGGGGGCCAAGGCGCGGAGGCTCCGCCCCCTACTCCAGGGAAAGTCTACCACCACAGACTCAGAGGGGGCCAAGGCGCGGAGGCTCCGCCTCCTACCCCAGGGAAAGTCTACCACCGCAGACTCAGAGGGGGCCAAGGCGCGGAGGCTCCGCCCCTACTCCAGGGAAAGTCTACCACCACAGACTCAGAGGGGGCCAAGGCGCGGAGGCTCCGCCTCCTACTCCAGGGGAAGTCTACCACCGCAGACTCAGAGGGGGCCAAGGCATGGAGGCTCCGCCCTCTACTCCAGGGAAAGTCTACCACCACAGACTCAGAGGGGGCCAAGGCGCGGAGGCTCCGCCCCCTACTCCAGGGAAAGTCTACCACCACAGACTCAGAGGGGGCCAAGGCGCGGAGGCTCCGCCCCCTACTCCAGGGAAAGTCTACCACCACAGACTCAGAGGGGGCCAAGGCGCGGAGGCTCCGCCCTCTACTCCAGGGAAAGTCTACCACCACAGACTCAGAGGGGGCCAAGGCATGGAGGCTCCGCCCTCTACTCCAGGGAAAGTCTACCACCACAGACTCAGAGGGGGCCAAGGCGCGGAGGCTCCGCCCTCTACTCCAGGGGAAGTCTACCACCACAGACTCAGAGGGGGCCAAGGCGCGGAGGCTCCGCCCCCTACTCCAGGGAAAGTCTACCACCACAGACTCAGAGGGGGCCAAGGCGCGGAGGCTCCGCCCCTACTCCAGGGAAAGTCTACCACCACAGACTCAGAGGGGGCCAAGGCGCGGAGGCTCCGCCCCCTACTCCGGGGAAAGTCTACCACCACAGACTCAGAGGGGGCCAAGGCATGGAGGCTCCGCCCTCTACTCCAGGGAAAGTCTACCACCACAGACTCAGAGGGGGCCAAGGCGCGGAGGCTCCACCCTCTACTCCAGGGAAAGTCTACCACCACAGACTCAGAGGGGGCCAAGGCGCGGAGGCTCCGCCCCCTACTCCAGGGAAAGTCTACCACCACAGACTCAGAGGGGGCCAAGGCATGGAGGCTCCGCCCTCTACTCCAGGGAAAGTCTACCACCACAGACTCAGAGGGGGCCAAGGCGCGGAGGCTCCGCCCCCTACTCCAGGGAAAGTCTACCACCGCAGACTCAGAGGGGACAAGGCGCGGAGGCTCCGCCCCCTACTCCAGGGAAAGTCTACCACCACAGACTCAGAGGGGGCCAAGGCACGGAGGCTCCGCCCCCTACTCCAGGGAAAGTCTACCACCACAGACTCAGAGGGGGCTGCCCGGGAGTCAGCTCACCTCTTCTCTGCTCGTACCGTCTGAGTTTCAGGCTGGAAATGACCTTCAGGGCTCACACTGTCTGCCTTTGATATAGGCTCACTTCAAAACAGAGACAGACAACCGTCCACCTTCCACCATTTGAACTGTGAAATTATTAGCAAAGACTTCTAAGATGAGCTTGTGATTTAGGAATTTGTGGACCTCCTCAATGGAAGATTAAAAGCATCAGCGGGCAGAGAAGCTTCCTGTCACTGGCAGGCTAGGTCCTCTGACCCCTCTCTGGGACAGCTGTAGGCTGAACTCCTGATGATACAGATGTAGTATTTTTTCTTTTTTTAAACTGAGGTATAGTTGAGTTACAATGTTGTGTTAATCCCTCCCATATAGCAAAGTGATTCAGTTATACATATATTATATACACATCCTTTTTTGTATCCTCTTCCATTATGGTTTATCATAGGATATTGAATATAATTTTTCCTGTGCCATTCAGTAGGACATTGTTTTTTATCCATTCTATGTATAATAATTTGCATCTGCTAACCCCAAACTCCATTCCTCTCTTCCCGCATTCCCCTCAACAACCACAATCTGTTCTTTATATCTGTGAACTTGTTTCACAGATAAGCTAATTTGTGTCATATTTTAGATTCTACATATAAGTGATATCACATGGTATTTGTCTTTTTCTGACTTATTTCACTTGGTATGATAATCTCTAGTTGCATCCAAGTTGCAGGAAATGCATAATTTCATTTTTTATGACTGAGTAGTATTCCATTGTATATATATACCATGCAGATGGAGACTATCTTCGCTTTCTAGGTGGGAATACTGTAGTCCATGATGCACCCTGGAGCCAGAAGAGCCGTGACTGGGACCTCATCATTCACAAAGCTTATTTCTTGTATACCTGAGGTCTCCACCCTCTTTGTGACATGCACTGCGTACTCAACAATATGTATCTGCTATTCTTTCTGACAGTTTCAGACATTCTCTTTAAAGAATCCAGGGAAGGGGGCTTGTGTACTTCCCAACCCTTGACTCGTTCTCAGATCTGAACATTGTGATTCCTTTGCCCTCGGCCTAACAGAGAAGTTCTCTAAGCATTATCCTGCCAGAGTGGCTAACAAGAGTTGAAGTTATTAAGCACTTACTTTGTGCCAGGTACTATTCCAAGCATTTTATATGAGTTTACTCACCTAATTCTCACAAGCCTAAATGGAAGGTACTATTATTATTCCCATTACACAGATGAGGAAAGTGAGGCTCTGAAAGTAAATATATAGGTTCCCCAGGTCAGGCTTCATCCCATCAGGCAGTAACAACTAGAGGAGCACCTGAGCAGGACAGGTGGTCTGGCTGGGGAGTGGGTGACCTGTAAGGGTCACACAGGCAGCGGCAGCCAACAGCACATCAATTAGATCCCACCAACCCTCAAACTCCAAAGATGTCAGAGAAGGCCAACGTGGCCTTGTTGTAGCTAAGCCTGCAGGCCATCAGCTGTTACAGAATGGTTATGAGCATGAAACTCACACCAGATGCTGGGATTGACTTCCAGCTGTATCACTTCCTTGTTGTGTGACCTTGGACAAGTTCTCTAGCCATTCTGTGCCTTCGTTTTCTCACCTATAAAATGAGAGTGTTAATCCTACCTACGCCATACGGTTGTTGTGAGGATTAAATGAGTCAATATGGGAACGAGCTGGGAGAGTGGCGTTGACATATATACGCTACCGTGTATAACACAGATACCTGGGGGAAGCTGCTGCAGGGCTTCGGGAGTGCAACTCGGCGCTCTGTGATGACCTGGAGGGCTGGGATGGGGTGTGAGAGGCTTATGAGGCAAGGGCTACATGTATCCATAGAGCTGATTGACTTTGTTGTACAGCAGAAACGAACACAGCATCGTAAAACAACTACACTCCAGTAAAAATAATAAATATAAGTATGTATGTAATGAAAAGAAATGAGGTGCAGCGTGCAGTCTGTGCTAGATGAGTTAGCTGTGATGGAAACATGGGAAGAAGGAGAAGATTGCTATTTCTACTGCCCAGTGGGCACACTGGGGTCATCAGGGGCTGGTGATTACACAGCCCCATCACGCTGTCTTACGAACAGGGCAGAAACCCTACACTGTACACTAAGAAAGAAAACCTCTAAGGGGAAGGATGTGTCTGAGTCACTCATGAGTCAGAGGGCAAAGCTGGGCTGCAAAGCAGGCCCCTGACCTGAGCAGAGCCTGAACATTAAGACAGGGAGACTCTGGCCACAGGCAGGGAGCAACCTTTTACATGTAACCTTCCTGTGGACTCCCCAGGCCTGGCTTCCTCCACATCAGTGCACTGGGAGCCTGGCTCCACCTCTTCTTAGCTGTGCCCTTGGGCAAAGTCTTCAACTCCTCTGAGTTTCAGTTCTACACCTGAAAACAGAGGAACTGGGGACTTCCCTGGTGATCCAGAGGCTAAGACTCCATGCTTCCAATGCAGTGTTAGTCGCCCAGTCGTGTCCAGCTCTTTGTGACTCCATGGACTATAACCCACCACGATCCTCTGTCCACGGGATTCTCCAGGAAAGAATACTGGAGTGGGTTGTTGCATTTCCTCTTCCAGGGGCTCTTCCCTACCCAAGGACTGAACCCTTCCAATGCAGGGGATGTGGGTTTGATCCCTGGGCCAGGAACTAAAGTCCCACATGTTGAGTGGTACAGCCAGAAAACAAAACAAAACAAAAAATAACAAAAAAAGAGGAATGTTCCTGGAAAGTCACCTCAAGGAGAAAATGAGGTCACATATACCAAGGGACGCCAAAAGTGTGCTTCCGTCCATCAGTCTCTCTTTGTGAAGGTGAATGTCCCCAAAGGAAGTTATCTAGGATGTGTCCCAAAAAGCCCCAAAGAAGTTTCTCCACCTTGCCTGGTGCCCACCTCCCTACCTCGCCAAGTAATGAAGTCTTTAGGAGAAACCATGCTGGCCCTTTGGTCCTGGCCCTGGGAAGCTCATGAACCTCTCACCCACATAGAACTTGTCAAGAGTGTGCCAGGAATACGGATGCCCCCCACCTTATAACAAAGCAAATGGCATTTACAAGGGCTGTGACTGGTCCATGATTCTTTGCCAATCACGTTGCCTCTATTTGGTTCTTCCTACAATACACTTGCTCCTTGGAAGGAAAGCTATGACAAACCTAGACAGTGTATTAAAAAGCAGAGACATTACTTTGCCAACAAAGACCCACATAGTCAAAGCTATGGTTTTTCCAGTAGTCATGTATGGATGTGAGAGTTGGACCATAAAGAAGGCTGAGTGCCAAAGAATTGATGTTTTCAAATTGTGGTGTTGGAGAAGACTTGAAAGTCCTTTGAACTGCAAGGAGATCAAACCAGTCAATCCTAAAGGAAATCAACCCTGAATATTCATTGGAAGGACTGATGCTGAAGCTGCAATACTTTAGCCACCTGATGCAGAGTTGATTCATTGGAAAAGACCCTGATTCTGGGAAAGATTGAAAACAAGAGGAGAAGCGGGCATCAGAGTACGAGATGGTTTAGATAGCATCACCGACTCAATGAAGATAAATCTGAGCAAATTCCAGGAGATAGTGGAGAACAGAGGAGTCTGGTGTGCTGCAGTCCACGGGGTCGCAAAGATTCAGACACAACTTAGCGACTAAACAAGAACAAACAATAACAATTCTTCTCACTAAGAACTGTAGGTGCATGTTTCTGTCTTCCATACTCCCTCAGCCTTAACTTTGCCCATTGACTTCAAAACGAAAAAAGCCTCTGCCTCAGTCACCATAATCGGTGCTCCCGTTTCAGATGTTCAGATCTGATAGGTCTGACATGACGGATCGGTGAGCTGAACCCCAGAGCGGTGGGTGCCTGCACGAGGTTGTGTGGCAAGATCACAGCCGCGTGGGTGACAAGAACTCCACCTCTGAAATCTGGCTCAGGGCTCATCACCAGCACCATGGTGGCCTCAAACCCCAAGGAGGTGGCCCCCCTGTTCCAGGCCAAGTCCAACTCCTCTCAACCGGGGATCAGTGACCCTCTCTGCTCGGAGCCAGAAGCCAGTGTGGAAGAGAACTCTCCAAGAACAAATGCTTAGTATCCTGGACTACTGGAGGCCCTCCAACCCAAACCGTCCCCTCAGACACCAGATGGCATTTGACTTTAGGGCTGAAGACCTCAGCTAGATTGAAATGCAGCAACCGGCAAACAATGTAGTCCCAAACTTGAGTCTTGCCTCTGGGGTTTCCATGCAGAGAAGCAATTAAAAAGGAGGAGGGTGTGCTCTGATTAGAAAAAGACTAAGGCAGCCACTGCCGTGAAGCCGCAGAGTTTGCTCCTGGGCTCAGGCCTGCCCCCAGAATGGAGGAAGGAGCTCGGAAGAGGAACAGGGATCGCAAGATGAGGAGGAAGAGAGAGACACAGGAGACCCTGCGTGGCCTCCTTCTGCCAGGCCCGGCCCTGCCCCATCCGCCTCCCCAGAATCAAATCGGGCGGCAGTGCTTTATGTAAGTCTATTGTACAAAAACAAGATTAAAAGGGACAAGCAGAACAAAGCATCAGTCTCCCTAACAAAGGCCCTCCACTTAGTAAATTAGCCCGCTCTTTCCACCTGACACACTTTTAAAGGGAGATCTTCAATTACCAGGCGCTGGCGGGGCAGAGTCACAAAAGGTCTGTCCAGTGACTCTATTCTCCGAGCCCCGAGCAGGCACTGCCATGGCTTTATGTAATAGAGATACTCATCTAGTCCATATAATTTGGAGAATCCTTTACAGAGGACTGAAGGGCGTTGGAGCCCTGCGGTTGTTTCAAACAGATTTTCTGCAGTTCGTGCATTTACCTTGCCAAAAGCTGAGCTGAGCAAACAGAGTCCTCTAAATCACGCCTGCAGCTGATTTACTATCAGGCCTCCGCAGTTTATTTGGCGGACCGAAACTTGCGGATAAACACAGGCCAAAGCCTTGGTCCCTCCGCCTGGCCACATCAGAGGGAGAGGGGCCGGCTTCCAGCTGCCCCCTGAGACACCACTCCCCAGCTTCCAGATTTGGAACATCCTCTTTCCTTCTCTTTGGTCAGGCTCAGCCCAGGGTAACGGTGGCTAGAGGGCCAGTTTTTTGCCTGACCAGGGATGGGAGGACACCTCGCTGGCTTTTGCCCTTGGTTCCAGGTCTGTCTCCATCCGGAGGAGCGAGATTGATGGCGTCAGTCAGCTCCCTCTTCCCACCCCATCAGGAGCAAAGATGCGAATCTGGCTCCCCAGGTGACAATTCACCTCCACTGGCTGCTTGCAAAGGAGAAGGAGAAAGCGAAGTGGGAAAGGATGATGGGAAAGGTGACTCTCAGGAGAGCGGAGGAGACGTGCGCTCAGGTTCTCAACACACACAAGCAGGCAGATCTGCACTTGACACGGGGGGGATGGGGGCCCTGTCCACGGGTGACACACACACACTGCAAGTGTGTACACAAAGAACAGGCACATGCACACACAACACACATGAGGGGAACCCTTCCCACCCAGCGACACCGAATACTCATGAATATACATGTGCACATGGAATAAGAGAGTTCTTCCGCAGCACTTGCCAGGGGCTTGGTTAGCATAGATTCACTTATTTAGTCCTCCCAGCAACCCCATGAGGAAGGCAATCTTGCTACACACTTCACCATGGAGTAACCAGAGGCCTGGAGAAGCTAAGTAATTTGCCCAGGGTCACACAGGCAGGAGGCAGCAGTTCAGTTCCAGGGTCTGCGCTCATGACCTTCACAGGGTCAGGCACTACTTGCCGCGCAGAGGCTCCTCGCAGGGGCTGGGAGCAGCATTCACACAGGTAGACTCACAGCATCCCACAGGCCCCCCCAGCCAGATGCTCCAGCTGAGATGCCCCTTCCTCAAGAGTCCACATGTATCATGCCTCCAGGTCAAATGAGACCCAGGTGCTCTGGTTCGGGGGAGAAGGGGATCAAATATTACAGTAGTGAAATACTTCTGCTCTGGTTGGTAGGTGGTTGCCACCACTGCCCTGCTCCCAGCACCCCCCTCCCCATCCACCCATAATCCAGCACCTACAGGATTAACCATGGCCCCACAACAGACCTCCAAGACGATTCCATTCTAACCTATTAGTACAAGTGCCATATCTGTCGTTAAGCATTCTCATGCTCACCCCCAGGGTTAGACAAGGGAGGGACAGGGTGCCTACAACAAGGTGAGGGGACCTGACGCTCAGGCCTGCCTTGAGAGCTGGCTGATGCCTGACCCTTGTGGGAGGAGAGGCTGGCCATCTCCCTCAGCGCGCTCCCACCCCACCCCCTTGACAGGGAGCTGATCAAAGCCCTTCAAAATCAAGTGTACTGAAGTGGCCATGGCGGGGAGGCGCCAAGTCACGATTTTCACTCTCAATGAAGCCACTCAGCTGTCCTTAATCAGAGAGTCAGCATTCGAGGAGATGCGGGACTGCAGGTCCATCACCACAAACCCCAGAATGGCCATTTTATGAAACCTCTCTGCTCTGAAGGCAAGGAGCCAGGAGGGGAGGAGGAACTCTACAAACCCAAACCAGAAAGCACTGCAGGAAAAAAAGTTGCTGCCTCCCCATGATCAGGAGGTCAGTCCACCCCAGAGTTGGTCTCCCAGGCTCTGGAACCACAGACTCAATCCCCACAGAGCCCCAGAGCAGGGTCCCCAGACTCTTCACACACACACACACTAGGCTCTGGGGTTCTAGGGGAATGGAATGAGTAGACACGAGGACCCTAACTGGGGCAGGCCACTCTTCACTCTGGCGTCTCAGGCCCTGCCCAGAGACCACTCCTTTGGGTGTCCTTGGAGGGCCCCAGGAAAAGCCAGCCTATGATCAAGGCTGCACAAAACACGTTCCCTGCTAGGCCCTGGGCTGGGTGCCAGCGATACAGAGGGGGCCTGAGCCTTGGCTCTCAACAAGCTCACCATTCAGGGAGAGGACAAAAAAGTTGACAATTTTAAGGGCAGTTGTGGGGGAAAGGGGCTGAGATCATGACCTAGAGGGAAGAGGAAGAGGGAGGTATCCATGGGGCTTCCCAGGGGTCAGCAGCTCTGCACTCAGTCTCCAAAATCCTCCAGGGAGAAACTGGGGACACGGGACCAGCGGTTCCAGGAAACAGGGGCAGCCTGTACACAGTCCCTGAGTGTGAATACGTGGAGGATTCAGGTGCCAGGGTGGTGTGTAGAGGGTCAGCAGACCCAACAGGACCCTGGAGAAGTGAAATGCAGAATGACAAGGAGTCTAGGGCACAGCATTTGGAGAAAGCAGCAGCATTGTTGGGGGGTGGGAGAGGTGGGGGCCAGTCTTAAATCAGGGAAGGGAAGAGAAGGAAGTATTAAACCAGATGGGAGGGCGAGGCAGAATTGGAGCCGTTGGGTAGTAACTGATCACTCAGTATTTTCTGAGTCCCTACTATGTGCCTGGCACAATGCGAAGAACCATGTAGGCCATTACTTGTTGTTCCTTAGTCACTAAATTGTGTATGGCTCTTTGCAATCTTATGGACTGTAGCCTGCCAGCTTCCTCTGTCCACAGAATTTTCCAGACAAGGATACTGGAATGGGTTGTCATTTCCCATTCCAGGGAATCCTCCCGTTGAAGGGATTGAATGCATATCTCCTGCATTGGCAGGCAAATTCTTTACCACTGAGACACCTGGGAAGCACTCATATTCTAGTTAAAGAGACAGAAAATAAAAAATACATTGACAGAGCCTATGACTCTATATCAGGTAGTGACAATGCTAATTAAAGGAGAAAACTAATTAGAAAAGATACCTGGACCCCAATGCTCATAGTAACACTATTTACAATAGCCAAGACATGGAAGCAACCTAAATGTCCATCTACAGAGTAATGGAAAAGATGTGGTAGCTATGTAAATGAAATATTATTCAGCTGTTTAAAAAAAGTGAAATAGCATCATTTGCGACATGGATGGACCTAGAAATGATCAGACTAAGTGTACTCAGACAGAGAAAGACAAATATCATGATATTGTTTATATGTGGAATCTGAAAAGAATAATACAAATGAATTTATACACAAAACAGAAATAGACCTAGGGACAGAAAACACACTTATGGTTACCAAAGGGGAAAGGGGCAAGGAGAGACAAATTAGGAGTTTGGGATTAAGAGATATACACTACTATATATAAAATACATATACTGACTCTTTGCGACCCCACGGACCATAGAGTCCATGGAATTCTCCAGGCCAGAATACTGGAGTGGGTAGCCTTTCCCTTCTCTAGGGGATCTTCCCAACCCAGGGATTGAGCCCAGGTCTTCCGCGTTGCAGGCAGATTCTTCACCAGCTGAGCCACAAGGAAGCCCAAGAATACTGGAGTGGGCAGCCTATCCCTTCTCCAGGGGATCTTCCCAACCCAGGAATCGAACTGGGTTCTCCTGCACTGCAGGCGGATTCTTTACCAACTGAGCTATCAAGGAAGCCCATATATAAAATAGACAACCAATAAGGACCTACTATATATCCTAGGGAATTATACTCAGTATTTTGTAATGAACTATAAGGAAAAAGAATCTGAAAAGATAGAAATACATATGTATATATAACTGAATCACTTAACTGCACGCCTAAAACTAACACAACACTGTACATCAACTATATTTCAAAAAAAAAAAAAAAAACCACCAACAAAAAAACAGGATAAGGGCCTACAGAAAGATGTCAGGGAAGGAACAGCTATCTCAGACATGGGGTCAGGAAGACTCTGATAACATGGCATGTGGGAAGACACTCAGTGAAATGGGGAGGTGAGCCACGTGGTGTCCAGGGGAAGAGCATATGGGCAAAGGGAACAGCAAACAGGGCTTCCCGCGTGCTGAGGCAAGAACCCGAAAAGAAAGAGCAAGGAGGCCCCATGCGAGGAACAGGTCACAGAGTTAGCTGAGGCCAGGCCCCGCGGGGCTTGGCGCACGGTGTGAACCTCAGAAAAGCAGCAAACTCCCACCAAGGACCAGAAGGAAGTCAGAGGTGGTATTCTGTAGATGTTGAGGGAATTCAGAAGATGCAAAGTGGGAAACCTGAAGCAGTTTCCAGAGAGACGTGGGCAGTGAGGCTGGGGACAGGTTTGCTATTTCACAGGCTTCATACAGCCCAGGACACCAAAAAGGGGACTTAAATAAACGCCTGACGACTCTGACACTAATAAAGGCTTTGCCTCGGAGGTTGCCCAGTCCGGACAGCAGAGGTTTAATTACAGCTGCAGCTGGTAATTAAGAAGCAGCACCTACATTCTTCCATGGCTGCATCAACACAAAAGACCCTGCCGGCAGTTGGTACAGGTGGGGGCGGGGGCAGGAGGGGAGACCTGGCGGGGAAGCTTAGGCCTAAGCCAGCAGAACGCAGCCTGCCAGATCCCAGATCGCCTGAGTCTGCAGACCAAGGTCGGGGGCACGGCCACGGCTCACCCGCCCCTGCACACACCTCCTAACTTGGCTTTATTCCCTTCCCACGGTTCTCCACACTGCTGCCCCTGGACACCAGAGTGAGCCTGTCACTGGCTGCTTCAATGATCTCCCGAAATTGTCCAGTCTCCTCACTGCAGAGCTGAGGGTCTAGACCCACCTCACCCTGGCCCCTGCTCCCACCACTTTTTTGCCCGTACTCCCACCGGGAGTGTGCTGATCATGTTTGCTCTTTCATCTCTGCTCTGGCTGTCCCCACTCCAGAGAATGCTCTCTCTCACAAAAATAATACAAATAGCAGCACCTAACATTTACTGAGCCCTTACTCCATGCCAAGCCCTGGCCTAAATGCTCTCCTTGTGGTAACTCATTCAATCCCCACGACAGCCCAGAGGGTAGGTACTTAACACAGCTCTTATTTTACAGATGAGAAAACCAAGACAGAGAGATACAGAGAGGTGAAATAGTCTCAGCATGGCACAAAAGGCTTCAGAGCTCATGCTCTTCGCCATTGCCCATCTCTTGTCTTCCTGCCAAGTTCCTGCTCGTCTTTCAGGCTCAGCTCAAAACCGACCTCCTTCAAAGAATCTTCTTTGATCCCCCTGGCTTTGGATTCCCCAGATAAAATTGTTGGCTTATTCCTAAGAGGTCTATCAGTATTGGGGGTAGAAATAGAATGAATTCTATTTCATTCATTCATTCTGTTGGTCACTCTTTCAATAATTATTCACTACTAAGTGCCAGGTCCTGCATGTAACCCGTGTAGTAGAAGACATGATTCTTCCGCTTGGGGAACTCACTTTTAAGTGGGAGAGATGGACAGGGCAGCAGCATCCCAAGCAGTGGAACAAGGTGACCGAGGGGACCCAGAAGCTGTGGGTAAAGAGCACATGGAACCAGCTACCATGTGGCTCCCAAACCTCCCAAACTACCAGGGGCTGCCCTGGCATCAGAAAACGAGGAATCCCAAACCGGTGCTAACAAGATGGGTGTCCAGAGAATCTGCTGGGCCTTGGGTGCCTGGACCATGGATTTACTCATTCAACAGTTATTTACTGAGGGCCTGAAAAGCACTCACAGGTGAACAATAGCAAGTCTTTGGCACTTGTTTCTCCCTCCACATGAGTTGTTTGCAAGCAGGGTTAGGCATCAGTATTGTATAAGTTGGGTCAGTGTGAATCAGCCACTCTAGGCATCGTAATCAGTGCTCTAAGCCCACAGATGCAGGAGATGCTCATGGCCGCACTGGCTTTGGCCACTCATTGAGGGCCTGCTGAGGCAGCACGATAGCCATTCTTTCCCCTCCACCAGCCTGGTGACACCCTCTGTGTCTTTGCCTGCTTATTCAAAGTGTGATTATACTGTGCTGGAATTTTTGAAAAGTTAAATGCACACACACACATATATATATAACCATTTTTTCCCACTAGACCCCATGCTTCTTACTCACTTCTCTATCCCTAGGACTCTGTAGTGCCCTCAAGGCACAGGTATCGAGTAGATGTTGATAGATAGATGGACAAATGGAAAGGTGAATGCTGTTCTAGGCAGCAAAGCTCAGCACCAGGTGTTGGTGACCCAAGGGAGCAGCACCAGCACTGTTTCTTGTGATGACGGCTGGCAGGATTCCCTGGGGAGCCTCTCAGAGGATCAGCAGAGAATTGTTTTACCTAGTATTTATGTGTCTCTGACAGAACCCACGGCTGTGTACACATGCATGCACACACACACACACACACACGCAGCAATCCCCCACTCACTACCCTGATCCTGGCACCCATCAGACCCATTTAGCAAAATTGTAAGATCAAACCAGTTTACCCTCAGTCCCTTCCTCTTCCTATAAACCTCTCCACCTGCCCTCTTATCTCAACCCACTTTCCTCTCCTGGCCATAGGTCCCTCCTGGCAAAAGAAAGCCCACTGCAGGAAGGGAAAGTACAGGATTGGAAGTCGATCTCAAATCCTGGGCTGCACTTGTCCACGTGGATGCATCCCAGGGCCTCGCTCAGCTGTAGCTTCCTCTGCTATAGAGGGCATGCGGGCATTTGTTCAGTGTAGAAGTCATGTCCGACTCTGCCAGCTCCATGGACTGTAGGCCATCAGGCTCCTCTGTACGTGGATTTCTCAGGCAATTAATACTGGAGTGGGTTGCCATTTCCTCCTCCAGGGGATCTCCCCAACCCAGGGATCGAACCTGCATCTCCTGCATTGGCAGGTAGGTTCTTTACCACTGAGCCACCAGAGAAGCCCCCCTATAACAAAGGCAGGAACAATAATACTCACCTCTCCAGCCTGTGAACACCAAGTGACACTCTGTACGGGGAGTGTTGGGTAAACCACCAGAGGTTATACTATTGTTTTATTACGTTGTTGGAAGTTAGCAATCTTAAATGTCACAGGGTCTGATTATAAAGCCCCTGATTCTGCCACTCACTATAAACCAGGGGCAGTTCTAGACACAAGATAAAAAGTGCTAAGGTAGGCACCCCTGCTACAAAAACGCCTCCCAAACATAATGAAAATATTTTAAAAATATATACCTGAACTCCAATAAGAGACAGGTAAATCCCTAAGTGTGAGAAAAGGGTAGGGGGAATTTACGAGTTGCAGAAGGTCAGGTGCTGAAGCTAAGGGAATGTCAGCCCTGGCTAGCTTCTACCCCTAGTCCTCAGCCCAGGCTGGGAGCATGGTGGTTAACACCCACACAGGCAGGCTGGGCCTTGGGAGTTGCCAGCTCCAAGGATGTGATACTTGAAAATGCTGCCTAACCAGTCTAGGAAAGAAACAAGGGTTCTGGATGAGGAGAAATGTCTCCCGTAAGAAATAAAAAACAGGAGTGGGGACTGGGGAGTGACTGCTTACAGGGTAAGCAGAGTACAGGGTTTCTTCAGGAGTGACGAAAAAGTTTTAAAACTAGATAGAGGTGATGGTTATACAACACGGTGAAAGCACTAAATGCCATTAAATTGAATACTTCAAAACAGTTTATGACGTTATGTGAATTTCACAATTGTTTTTTAAGAGGGGAAAAGACTTTAATCCTTCTCCCCACAGTATGGAATCTCAAACCAAATTATCAGGGCAAAGACTGGTCTTGAGTCAGTGAAAACCATTACTGTGCCTAATAAGTAAATGCAAAACTAGTGTGCTGCAACCCAGGACGTGGGGAAGGGAAAAAAGGTAAAAAGCTTCATAGAAAAAAAAAAAAGAAATAATTACAGCCTATATGAGGAAACAACCCACAATCAGGGAGAATCAACTATCTCCACAAACAGGAGACCTGATATTCTAAGAACTTGATCTAATAGGACGAATAGCTCAAGATAGAACTATTTGAAGAGACTACAAAAGGAGTATGTTTAAAGTAAGTAAAGCAATAAAAGAAGGATTAGAATTTATAATGAAAAAATAGGACACTACAGGAAGGAAACAGGCAGATCTTAAAAAACAAAACAGGTACTAGAAATGAAACATCTCATCATTGGAATTAAGACCTCAAAAGACAGGTTAATTAGCAGAACGAAAGGATTTGACAAATGGATCGGAGGAAAATGTCCAAGATACAGCCTGGAGAGATAAAGAGATGAAAAATTAGAGCTTAGGAGAGACAAAGGCTGCAGTGAAACAGTCCAACGCTTTGGAGCTCCAAAAGGAGAGAACCGGAAGGATGAAGGAAAGGAGATATTTGAAGAGATATGCCTGGGAACTTTCCAGAACTGATAACGGACATGACTCTTTAGCTTGAGGAAGATGTATACCTCTGAGGAGCCAACAGTATTAATAAAAGTAACTCCACGCCCAGACACAATCTAGGGAAACCACAGATCACTGCAATGACCCAGTCCAGAGCGCAACAGAAAAACATCCTCAGACTACTGAAGGAAAATGACTGAGAACCTGGAATTCCGTCTGCAGCTAAACCACCAACCAAGAGTGACGGCGAAAGTAATGGCATCCTCAGACAAGTTAAAACATTAGAGTCAATCACTTCGTAGACCCTTCTGGAAAGAAACCACACACACAAAAAAAAACCCTTTAAGAATGAAGCTGAACCAAGAAGGAAGAAGTGAGAGGCAAGAAGAGATAGCAGCAAAGAAACCAGTCAACAGGAGTTAAATTTCAACACAAATGACAGCTGACTGTACAAAACAACGGCAATAGTAAATCTGAGGTACCTAAATCCCAAACTGGTACAAGCAGGGACTTCCCTGGTGGTGCAGTGGTTAAGAATCCACCTTCCAAAGCAACAGGACTCGGGTTCAATCCTTGGTCAGGGAAACTAAGATTTGCACATGCCACGGGCAACCAAGCCCTCCCGATGCAGCTACTGAGCCCGTGTGCCCTGGAGCCTGTGCCCTGCAACGAAGGATCCCGCATGCTGCAAATAAGAACCAATGCAGCCAAAAACAAACAAGTATTTAAAACTTAAAAAAAAAAAACGCTTTAAAAAATGGCGCGAGTTTGCTAGAGTAAGTCTTATGCGCCCCTCAGGTTCCCTCCTGGCAGCCAGCCTCCTGGATCTTCCGCTGTGGCCCCTCCCCCTCAGTCACCCACACACAGACTGACCCCTTTGGGCCTGGGGGGGACAGTTCAACCAGGTTACCCGAGTATGCTGAGCACCTCTCAATGAGCTCAGCCCATCAGCCACATACCTGGAACTTCTGGCTGACCCCTCCACTTCTGGATCTGGATGAAATCCACACAGCGAGGGGGAGGCTTTGGCATTCCCAGTGGCCACTGAAAGGGCTTCACTACACAGTCTGGAAGTTTGGCGGGGGGTTACTTCCCCCTGGGGGAGACGCTGACCAAGGGGAGACAAGAGACATGGGGGGTGTGTAGAGAAACTCCCCCCTCCCTGGCTACTCTGAGACGTGCTCTTCTCCCATCAGGAGAAGCCCTAAATATCAAGGGGACGCACCTGTTGAGAACCCTCTAGGCTCTTGGCAATTTACCAAAAGTTGAGGTCAGCACAGCAACCATGCCTTAGCATAATTAACATCAGTGGTTTTCAAAGAGTGGTCCCACTATAACAGCATGAGCATCACCTGGGAACTTGTTAGAACTGCAAATTCCCCAGCCCCACTCCAAGTTTTCTGAATCTGAGCCTCTGAGGCTGGGACCCAGGGGTATGCATGGTAACAACCCTTCCAGGTGATTCTGAGATTAGGATATCAAGTGATTGGTAAAGCATTGTGATTACCACGGCATCTATGCGGCACCTGTGATAAGGATTTTTCTATTCACTAAATACCTCTGGCCTTCTGACTTCAAGGTCTGCCTGAGCGCTCTTTGTTGTGGTTTAGTCACTAAGTCCTGTCCAACTCTTTGCAACCCTATGGACGCCTGCCAGGCTCCTCTGTCGATGGGATTCTCAAGGCAAGAACACTGGAATGGATTGCCATTTTCTTCTCCAGAGGATCTTCCCAACGCAGGGCTTGATCCTGCATCTCCTACATTTGCAGGCGGATTCGTTCTTTCTGAGCCACTGGGGAAGCCCATGCCAAAGCCCTCTACTCTCTGTCAAATCAACCAGCAACATCGCAGAAGGTGACTGCTCCATCAACCCGGGTCCTGGGGTGATGTTTTCAAGGAGCAGGCCCCAGCTGGCCCTCAATGGACATGTAACGTGAACAAGACATAGAACTTCATTGTTTTAAGCCACTGGGATTTGGGTGCTGTTTGTTACTGCAGCATAACCCACCTCATCAAGTCTGATATGGGCCAATATTTTCAAAGAACAGAGCTTCCTAAAATGCCCACTGCCCTATCTTGCAAGAAAGGAGAAAGAAGGAAATGTGCTTGTACTCAATGATCTTCAGGAAATATTTGATACCTGGACAACCAAGAGTGGCCAGGACTCAGCTGTCTCTGTAGATAATGGGAGGGGATGGGTAGCTCTGGTGCAGGTGGTTCTAGAAGGACTGCCAAGAGCTCTGGGTTGAGGATGGCAGTTCTGGGCCAGAGGAAATGGTACAAAAAGGAGAAAAATAGGCCAACCTGCATGTGTACCAAGTGTTATGCTTTCTAGGACACTCATTTATTGTTTTATCTTTCCTCCATCCACGCACAGGCATGATCCAGCCTATGCCACAATGGGTGCAGAGAGGCAAACGGAATTGCCCAAGATTACACAGCAAGTTGGTGGCAGAATCAGCTAAGGCTGTCACTCCCAAGTAAGTGTTCTCCTAGCACCTGCCAAGAAACAGGCTCCAGGAAAATGGTTTTGGAGGGAGGTCAATATCCCCCTGCCCCTTCCCAGAGCACAGGTGATGTTCTTGTACAGGGTCCCAAAGACTCGGGCATCAGAAGGGTTCCCCCCGGACTCTGGTGAACTTGGAGGTTTTCAGGTTTACAAGCTTCTCCTCTAGCACCCAGCATCCTGGCCCATCCTTCACCCTCTCACTACTATTTCTTCCTCTCACAAGTTCCCAGACTTGGGGCCTCCACTCTTTGTGGAAAGGTGACAAAGCCCATAGGGGACTGGCTGGTTCCTGCTCCCTTTCCTCCCATCACAATAAGCAGGAACAGAGTCCTGGGAGTGGCTAACACCCACCTGTCGTGGGCTGAATCGTGTCCTGCTAAAACCCATCTGTTGAAGTCCTGACTCCTGGTAACACAGAATGGGACCTTATTTGGATCTCACAGAGGTAGTCCGGTTAAAATGAGGTCACCAGGCTGGGCCCTAATCCAGTATGACTAGTGTCCTTTAGTGGGGAAATTTAGAGACGTGCACGAGAAGAAAGTCATGTGAAGAAAAGAATTATGGCGCCACAAGCCCAGGAACTCCCAGGAGCCAGGAGAGAGGCCTGGAACAGATCTCTGCTCACAGATGGTCCTTCAGAATGGACACCCTGATGCCCTGATTTTGGACTTCTAACCTCCAGAATGAGCTTCCCAGGTGGCAAAGTGGTGACGAATCTGCCTGCCAATGCAGGAGATGCAAGAGACACAGATTCGATCCCTGGGTCCGGAAGATCCCCTGGAGGAGGGCACGGAAACCCACTCCAGTGTTTTTGCCTGGGAAATCTCATGGACAGAGGAGCCTGGGGGGGCTACAGTCTGTGTGGTCTCCAAGAGTCAGACACGACTGGGGGCCTGAGCACACACAGCCCGCACAAACTCCAGAGTGGAGAGAGAATACACTTGCTGTTTAAGCCACGCAGACTGTGGCGCTTCGCAACTCTCGGCCCTGTAACCTGCTCCTCAGTCCTTGTTTCCCGTTGATCCTAAAATCACCTCCATGGACATCCCTCTCTGCACTCCATCCCCCCAGTGTCGATCAGCACATAAATTACAAGTGCCCTAGCACCGAACTGGCCCCCAGGAAGATATGGGGATGAACTTGAAGTAGGTAGAGTTGGCAGCATCAAAGGATCTAGATCGAGTCTGTAGATCCAGGTTCAAGTCCTAGCCCTGCCCCGGTTGTGATTTGGGAACCCAGGAGGAGTCCCTTCCTCACTCTGGACCTTACTGTCCCATCTGTACTGTGATAAGATTGACTTCCATGATCTTAGAGTTTCCTTCCGGCTGTGAAATTCTGCCGTTTTCAGTCTAGATAATATTTGTTTGCAATCATTTTTGTACTCTTCCCTAGAAACTTACTGTTATAACCTCACCTCAGGGTCCACTTGCCTCATGAACCTCTTCCCTCACTCCCAGGACCCTCCACAACTTTTTTTATAATATTTTCTTTTATTTATATTTATATATTTGACTGTGCCGGGTCTTAGTTGCAGCACATGGGATCTTTGATTTTCGTTGTGGCGTGCGGAATCTTTAGTTCAGGCATGCGAACTCTTAATTGTGGCCTGTGGAATCCAGTTCCCTGACCAGGGATTGAACCCATGCCCCCTGCATTGGGAGCACAGTGTCTTAACCACTGGACCACCAAGGAAATTACCCCTACTCTCACTCTCTCTCTCTCTCACTAGTCCAAACCCATTTCCCTTGAACAGGCCCCATTAGTTAACATATTTACAAGGCAGGATAATGTAGGCATTTAATAAATACTGTGTTGAAACACCCTGTGATGCCTTCCTCTTCTGCAGCTGATTTCTCATTAAAGCTCAACAAGTGGGTGTGACTAAAAAGACAGCGTCTCCTCTTAACTCCTTTATACACCCTGTTTTCCAGAGATGCCTGTCAAAGCACGGACAACGCTCTGTTGCACATATTCATGAACCAGACGGCCTCCTCCCACAGGCTGCAGGCTCCCCAAGGCAACAACCATCACTCCTTGGTGTCTACATTCCCTAGCATTTGCATAATAGGAAGCAACAAACATAAGTGGAGTGGATAAACACAAACATATGGCAGAAACTCTTCACTGTGGTCCAGAGGACCCCGTAAAGGTTTCAAGGGATCCATGAACTCACGGAAATTGTGTACAAAGGGCTGTGTGTGCACGTAGGTTTATCTATGTGGTATGCATTTGCCCAGCGAGAGGATCAGTGGACTTCTGAGAAATTAAAGGTCAAGACTGAAAAAAATGTTAAGACCGAAAACCAGGAAGTGGGGAGGTGACACGTATGAGCCCCTACCCTGTGCTGTACCTGGAGGTGAATGTATCACTATTCCCGTTTTGCACGAGTGGACACTGAGGTTCTGAGGGAGAGAAGCAGCGTGTCCAGAGTGGCTCAGATAAGACTCGAGCCAGGCAGCCCAGAGTCAAATCCTATCACTTTCTAGCTCTGTGATCTTGGTCACGTTTCTTAATGGCTCTGAGACTCAGTTGCTCCGTCTGTAAAATGGGAGAACTAAGGGTAGCTACCCCAGAGGGTTGTTGTAAGGAGTTGATGCCTTAATGTATGCAAAGTGATCGGAATGGTGCCTGACATGGGGTGTGTAGGCTGAAGACAATGATAAGGAGGACAAAGAGGAAGATGCTGGGAGGGGCAGAGCTGAGATGCAAACCCAAGCTGTGTGACTCTTGCCCCTCGGAACCATCACCCAGCGTGCGCAATACCCCATCTCACTGCTGAAACTCTGTGGTGCCCTCCTAGGAAAAGCCTCCAGCCCTGAAAGTGGCTTTTCGAGCTTGGCTTCCTGGATGTGACAGGCCTGTGGCACGGATGCAGCAGGCAGTCTCTGGCTGTTACATAAGGAGAAGGTGGGAGGCTATAAGCTGCCCTTCCTGGTCAGCAAGGCTGAGCCTGTGCAACCAGGACACTCTGCTTCTCCCCATCTTCATCTTCCAAGAGCTGTACCGACATCCACTAATGGAACTTAGAAAGGCGATGTGCTCATCCATTCCTGGAGCCCTTGCTGATGACCAAAATTCCTGTATAATTTCGCTGTGCCCTGAGCGCCAACGGGCCACTCACATCCATCCTGCTCGGGCTTAATGAGTCCCATGTCCACCCCACACCTGATTCTCACTCTGCTTGAGCAGCCAGCAGCAGCAGTAAAGACGTGGTCCTGATCTCACTTCTACACCTGGGTCCCCTCAGTGGCCCTCTCGCAAGGGAAGTGTCGACCTAGGCCTTGTTCCAGCACGGTCCTCTGGCCTGCTCCTGGCGAGCAACCTTTTGGGGTTTGCTTTGGGTGAGTATCTTTGTACTTTTCTTGCAAAACCATCATTATTGAACCCATTTGTGAGAGCATTTTTCATTCATTCCTATAATGCAATTAGGATCGAGTTTCTTCAGCTTTAGGGGAGATGTAACATCAGTAGGGGAAAATTGTCATTTCATTCCCAACATCAATATGCCCACTCTGCCCAAATTCTCTGTCTGGTGCTAACTTGGTTTACCCTCTCAAAAGGCAAGGAGAATACTAAAAAGGAAACTCACTCTCCAAATTAAGAGGCAGAAGCTTTGGGGCAGGATTCTTCTCTCAGCCATTAAACCGGGGGCTCCTAGCTTTTCTGACACTCTTCTTCAGGGGAGGGAACCCCTAATGCCTAGTAGAAAGTTCCATACTGGCCCTCTCCATTGTTCAGAGGTGAGTAGGAAAGAGTCCTCTAGGGCCTGACAACAGGACCCTACAATCATCCTTCCAGAGAGGTTGAGTGACTTGCCCAAAGCCACATGCGTATGAGGCTGAGACCAAACCCAGGACCCAGATCTGCAGGCTCCTGGGTGTCCCCGACTGCAAGATAGTGCCCTCTACCCACAGGCCTGCAGCTGCCAGAAACCTAGCCCTCATCTCTCTGGGGACACCGAGGCTTCGGTTTTCTGTAGACAAAGAGGGGAAGAGTTGACAGGTACCTTTCATGAACCTACCTTTTCTTCAATGTTTCCCAGTCCTTTTTGGAAATCCTCCCAATTACTGGAACCAGCCTCTTTCTGTCTTATTCTTGCCATGCTCCTTCTAGGTACTACAATCTTGCCATCCAAGGATTTCACCTTCCCTGTTTCCTCTCCTCCATCCATCCATCCATCCAACCACGCATCTCTCTACGTCTCCATCCACTTATCCACTCAGCTCTTCCTTCCTCCCTGCTCTGTGCCAGGCCTCAGCACTTCCTCCCCATTGCTCCTCAGGGCATCCACTCCAGAAGAGTTCACTACTCTCCTGACCCCATCAAAGCCTGGAACAGATGTGCTCACATCCACCCTCTTTAGGAGGCTGATCTGATAGGCAAATTTGTGCTAAAGTGTTTGCACCTGACCCATTATCACCCCAGAGCGGGCAGCAGGCAAGGACTTCTGGAGCCCTCAGGTCACTGCCCAGGGCCTGGATGACAGCCCCACCCCACCCCCTTGGTTCCCCTGCCCGCACCCCCTCCGCCCCACGTACGTATGCAGAAGTCTCCATTCTCATAATAGCCAGGACAGCACTGGGATCTCCGCCGGTACATCGTCCGCAGCCCACGCCGATACGCCGTCTTATAACTGATCCTAAGGCACGGGAGAGAAAGCCACTTGAAAGTATTGAAAATCAATCACTCCTGTTAGAATGATATTTGTGTTAAGCTATATCAAGGATGCCATTCAATAATGACTTTAAAATGCATGGCAGCTTCGAATATGAAGGAACACAATAAAGAAAAATCGATGGTGAGATCCGGGCCATCATGAGACAGATGTATTACTGACTCGGCAGTGTTTGCTATACCTGCTGATTTTTCCCCAGTCCCTTCAGAATGATATTTAGAAGGGCTGTAGAAGATACTTTGGGGGTTACATTATAGATGATAACTGGAGGCTTCTCCTGAAAACCTCCAGACTCAGGGCTGGAGCAGCCCATGGGGTGACCTGGATAGGAGTTGGGCCCTAAGAGTGTCTATGCCAACTGCCACCACCCCAACCACGACTGCTCATGGCTCCTTGGGGATTGGTCCACCCAACTGGAGAACTGAAGCCAAGTCATCCAAAGGACTCCCCGAGTCTGACTGGGTCCCAGAGAGCAGATCAATCTCCCTCACACCAAAAATAACACCACCTGGGGGAGAGCTTTGCATGCCATCTTGGGAAGGCTCAGAACCAACACCAGCTCTGCAGAAGAAGCAGCTAAGATCCAGAGAGCAGAAGCTCAGAGGCCTGGATTCCAGTTCTGATGCTGACATGGGTGTTGAGACTTCGCCCTGTGCCAGACACACTTGTAGGCAAAATCTCATTCCAGTCTCTTTCTGAGACAGTAGCATTATTATGCCCCCTTTTATGTGTTTATTTTTCTTTCTTAGAGTTTTTATTCTTAATCTGTTTTATGAAAATCCCCCTTTGTTTTATGGATGAGAAAAGTGGGAAGTTAAGGACTTGCTGAAGGTCACACAGCTAAAAGTTTCAGAGCCAGGATTCAAACCGAAGTCACTCTCATTTCAGAGCCCCTGGGTTTAACCCAGTGGGAACTGAGCCCTGAGCCAGTCCCTGCTGGGTGGCTTGCTCGGCTTATGGGATTGCCCCTGTGAAGCAGTAAGACAAGGGAAGGGATGGTGTGAGGACTGAGCCCAAAGGTGAAAGTGTTAGTCACTCAGTCGTGTCCCCATGGACTGTAGCCCGTCAGGCTCCTCTGTCCACAGGATTCTCCAGGAAGAACACTAGAGTGGGTAGCCATGTCCTTCTCCAGGAGATCTTCCTGACCCAGGGATCGAACCCAGATCTCCTGCATTACAGGCAAGTTCTTAACCAACTGAGCCGCCAAGGAGTCCTCAAAGAGGGAGTCAAAACTGGGTGGACAGGCAAAGCCCCTTCCTCACACACAAGGTCAAAACGGAGGAGATTTGAAGTGGTTATTAAAGACCAGAGAAAGGAAATAACTCCCCAGGGTCAAAGTTAGACTCAACCCAAGTCCTTGGGACTTGAAGCCAGAGCTCTTTTATTTCCCCACCAGCACCCTAGGAGAGCCAGCCCTGGGGACCCCTGCTCGGGGGGCATCACTGGAGATGCCCATATTCCACTTTAACGTGGAGGGTCAGGCTAACTTGGGCAGGGAATCTGACAGTATGGGCTGGGCGAGCCCTCCCAGTGCTTACAGTGCTCACTTTATGACAAATGACAGTGTGGGACTCCAGGGAAATCCGTGATATTTGGGAATGTCGTAAACTAAGGTCATTCTACTTTGTCAAAAGCCCATAATGGAAGGTAAGCCAGCCTCCAAGCAAAGCTGCTTCCCCAGCACAGGAAGGCAGCTCCCGGCAATCTCAGGAGTTGTACAAGCCTCCCAGATAAAGAATGACTCAGGGTTGACTCAGAGGTCATGCAGTCCCTGTCTCCCACCATCAGGGTTATCCCCAAGCCCTTCCAGTGGAGAGGCAGTCTCAGCATCATTAAAGCCTCCCAGGAGAGAGGTCCCCCACTTCTTCTTGCTTGCCCATCTTTGCTGATTCCCGGTGCTGGGGTGGCAAACAGGAGACAGAAGGGGCCAGAGGCCAGGCTGCTATCAGATGGATACTGTGTTCAAACAAGACATCCCACACTGAAGGAGACTGATGGCGCAGCTGTCAGCATGCATGCTCCAGGGCATCAGGAAAGCGGCAAAGCAACTCAATAATTTAGCAAAATAATTCATGTTCCAGAAATGCAGCCTATTTTAATAAGCAGCCGCTCACTCACCCTTCCCCAGTGGTGATGGAACGCAGCTCCAGCCTCCAAGTACCCAACAAAGTCGCTCCTCAGAGCAAACCTGGCTCTGGCACAGGGCTTGACAGAGTCAGAGAGGGAGCAGGACTTCTCTTTCTGCCTCTGCCTTTGACCAGGGCGACAGGCAGCTACCTTGGCAAATTAGGGTAGGTGAAGGGGATGCAGTAATGGCTGAGTAGTTCCTATCAGACCCACCCTCCTGCAAACAACTATGCAATCTGGGGGTGGGGGGGTGGAGAACAACCTACCTAAAAAGCACTAGAGAGAGAACAAAGGCAGATTTTGGAGGGAAGTAGACACTTGGAAGAAGGGAATGACACGGGACAAGATGAGCCCAGGGGCAGGTCCTGGTCAACAATATTCCAGGTGGCTAAAACTCAGATAGAGGACACACTGCCTTAACTGGTTTGAAGAATCATAGGACAAGCTGAGGGTGAGACAAGTAACTAGAAAGTGGCAAAGAAAACCCTAGAAAGGAGAGAACCACAAAGAGAAAGTCCCATATTCTTTGTAAAAAATTCTGCCCAAAATTCTGGCCTTGAATTGCATGTGTGGAGGGCAGGTTACAAACGATCCAGAAAAACCTGAAAATATTGAACTTTCAGAGTTTGGAAACTGAGTTCAGCCAAATTAATTAGCTGCTAAACAAACAACCAGAAACAACAATATATGAGAACATAAGAGAATTCAGTCTCTTTTGTTCGTAATGCCAAGAATACAATTCAAAATTACTAGACACATAAACTAGAAAATTGTACCTTTATAAAAGAAAAGGCAATCAATGAAGACCAACTCTCAGATGACCCAGATGTTAAAATTAGCAGACAAGGATTTTAAAGCAGCTATTATATCTATGTTCAATGTTTCACAATATTTCACAGCAAGTTACTAGGAAAACCCCCAAAGAAAATGAGGACTTTGGCTTTTCAGCACAGAGAAAGTTTCACTATCCATATTTCTTCCCAACATGATTCCTACATAACATCAGAGAGCAACCAGGCCCACAAGGAGGAAGCAAAAGAAATTGGGAGGCAACACAGATGCCCAACAACTAGGAAACAGGCCTACCAGGCATCCTCTCTCTCACTGACCCTTCATCTGCTGAATTATCACTCCCTTAAGTAACAAAGCTACCTTGCTTGTAACTAACCCCTCAGTTTTCTCCACTTACCCCTGCTCTTTTCAAAGTATTTTTACATCCCTGACCTCACTGGACCCTACAGGTATGTAGGGCAAGTGTTCGAGTGTTAGTCACTCAGTCTTGTCCAACTCTCTGCAACCCCATGGCACTAGGGAGAGAATGGAGGAAGGAAGAGAGAATGTGTTTTGTTGGATGACCCTGGGCAAGTCATTCTATTTGGGATTCCCTGTGGACTCATCAAATATGTAATGGCCCGCCAGGCTCCTCTGTCCATGGGATTCTCCAGGCAAGAATACTGGAGTGGGTAGCCAATTTCTTCTCCAGGGGATCTTCCTGACTCAGGGATTGAACCCAGGTCTCCTGCACTGCAGGTAGATTCTTTACCATCTGAGTCACCGGGGAAGCCATGTGGCGCAAGGGTCATTACATATTTGTTGAGTCCACGGGGAATCCCAAACTAGAATGACTTGCCCAGGGTCATCCATCAAAACACGTTCTCTCTTCCTTCCTCTTTTCCCTCCCCAGTGCCATCAGAGCACGGCATAATTTCCAGGAGGGCTGCAGGCAAGGGAGCAGGATTCCCATGTGCAGTCATTCAGATGGAGCTCTTTCCATGGGCAGCGTGGCTAAGGCGCCAAGAGGTCCTGGACTCAAGCCTGCACTCTGTTCTCCAAGCCAGGTCCCCTGGGTGGGACTACATCTGCTCCAACAGGAGCCTTCTGAGGTTAGCTTTCCCCCAGAAGCAGACCCTGAGACAAGGATTCAAAAGCACGCAGTTTATCTAGGAGGTGATCCCAGGAAGCACTGGGAGGGGTATGGAAAAATGAAACAGGGAAGTCAAGGCAGCCATTCAGGGTGTGCTTTTGAGCAGCTCACTGCTGTGGGTGCCTGGGGTTCCATTCCCCTGAGGACCACGAATCTTTGCAGAACAGGCCTTAGAGTTGGCCCCTCTGCCCTAAGGGTAAGGAAGCTGAGATATTCTTCCACTAACTCCCCATCTGCTATTGGGTGAGGGATGCCCCCCAAGGGTAATCATCCTTGAGCACTTTCCACCTGCCCTGCCCATGAGCTGCTCTGACTACAAAGAAGCCCTCAGCAGCACCTCTTGGGTGAACACCAGGAGGGTACCAAGGGGATGCAGGGCGTGCACTGACTCCATCTGCTAGGCGGGCTTTTCACCAACTTGTAGGAAGGTGAGCCTGAGGGTTGCCTCTCCTTCCCTCACCCACCCTCTACCTACTATCTGAGAGAGGTACTCACCTGTGTCTGGTACACTTGAACCAGTTGAGGATGTCTGTGCAGCGCGTGTAGTAGATCTGATCAAAGGGGTGTGCGTATGATTCTTGGACGGTCACGGCATAGCTGAGAACCAGACAGGAGATGGAAGCTGTGGTCAGTTCTTGGGAGGTGGAGCTGATATTCAGGATGGGGTCTCCCTTCCCGGGGGAGCCAGGCCTCAGGCAAGTGTCCAGGGCTCCAACCTCCCCTGCCTGACTCCATTCTCCTCCTGCCCTAGATACTCTCAGGTTTCAAACCTTCCTGACCTCAGGTAAGATGCAGGACACACCCCTTACTGTCTTTTGAAGCTCATCTTTTCAGCTCATCTTCTGAAGTTCTAATTCATTTGTTCATTTAACAGAAAATGAATGAAGAAAAGTTTGCATTTATTCTACTTGGTGCTGGAAGGCCCAAAGCCAGCAATTTTTAAAATACTTTATGCTTGTTCAGATCTTCTTTTCAAAGTGCATGTATGGAAGCTGATCTTTGCTGCAACGTTATGAAATACATGGTCACATTTTATAGATGAAGAAATAAAGGCTTAGAGGTGGCTTGCCCAGGTCACACAGCTGGTACCAGTAACTGCTCATATTTGAATGTTCAATGTTAAGTGTTTTAAGCCCTCTTAATCTTCATCTTATAAGGTAGGTAGTAGTGTTGTCAGCCTCATCTTACAAATGACAAAACAGCATCAGAGTGGTTAAGTGACTTCCTCAAGGTCACCCAGGTACCCTCTGCTCTATTATGTTTCTAGTATAGCTGGGGATGCATCGAGGCCATGCCCCCAGACCTCCTGATCAAAGTGGCATCTTGTTACCTGCCTATTAGCTGTAAACTGGACCAGTGGGTAGAAGCCACTGGGAAGCAGCTCTCAGCTTTACCAACATAAGCCTTTCTACCTGCCCACAGTGGCAGGAATGCTATGAGAAAGTAGTCACACCGGGGTGGAAAGTGAGGATCACATTTTCTGTGCAGGGGGAGAGAGGACCTCAGCTGAGAGTTCAGGAATTAATTTTGTGTCAGTTGGTATTATTCAGCGCTTTCCCCCAGAAGGCTCACTGACTTGGGCCAGATGGCCAGGTCCAAACTGTAAAAGCCCGTCTGCTGTGCTGAGGAAACTGTCGGTTTACTTGAGGGAGGAGGGCTGGGGCAGGCCAGCCCCCTCGAGTGGATCCCCAGAAGGCTCGCTGCCACCAGAAATGTCAAAGGTCTCTAGCTCAGGAAGAGGAAGCCAGGAGCTGCCAGTGACGCACACGGACTGGGGGTGGTGGGAAATTCTCTCTCTGCCGCACGGAGGATGTTAGGAGGCGCCTGCCGAGCCGCTACGCCAGCACCTTGGAGATGCGTGTCAGAGGCACACGTCTATGCGGAAATGACCCGGACCCGTTTACCTCCATGCTTGGAGAAACTGCGCTCGTCACTTGCCCCTGATATCCCAAAGCCCCTTCCAGCTCTGAAAGTCTGTGACCCTGGGCTCCTGCAACTCTGCTGAGTCTTAGGGGCAGGAGAACAAATGGATAAGGCTGCAGGGCCTCTGGGTCAAGTTTGAACTCTGTCACTTGTTAGCGATATATCCTTAGATATGATCCGTAAGCCTCCGTAGATATGATACTGGTATAAGCCTCCATTTCCATGCCTGTAAACTGAGGATAAGTATTACCAGGGACTTCATACAGCTGCTGCGAGAATTATGGGAGGCGAGGACAGCATCTCTCAGGGTGGTGGAAGGTAAAGCAAGATGACACAGGTAAAATGCTCAACAAAAGATATTACACAGCTTAATGGGCATACCATCAGTGCCTAATAGATGCTGGCCATCATCATCATCATACGACTGGCAGGGACTCACCTCCTTGCTGGGCGCTGAGGGAAAGTTCCTCCCTAACCACAGTAGGGAATGGGGAACAAGACCCACACACTGACCAGACTCCCCACCTAGGGGATCAGGTGTCCCTCCCAGCACAGATAAGAACAGTAGGTGCTCAGAGAAAGGGCATCAGCTCAACAGAGGTGGTGGGGAGAGTGTCATGGGGGACAGACCCGGCTCTGCCGGGGGGGCCCTACACCGAGAAAGTCAGACAACCAGACCTTGAACCAACTCCAAGTTTCTGGGTGAAGTGTGTGCCCCTGGCTTCATGGCTGGGTGGTTTAACATGCTCATTTGCCAACATGCTAATGAGGGGCCAGATTAATCTTGTAGAGCTGGGCTTTACTAGCCAGGGGAGGTCTTTCTGCTGGGTTTTACGGTGGAGGGGCATAATTAAGGAGGAGCCTGCCAGAAGCACTAATCCAACTGGGAAACTCTCCCTAAGTGCTCTCCGGGGAACAGGGTGTGTTTCTGGAATGACACAGACTAGACTCATCCGTGCACAGCTGTCAGTGGAGCTCAATTGGAAGAACCACAAAGAAAGGGGTGCCTGGTGACACGGGCCTCACTGCAGTCTCCCGCCTTGGGGCTGGGGAGCCCCTTGACTGCATTTTAGCTGCTGGAGTCTCTCCTCGTTCATCCATCAAAGCAGTAACTCAGCTGATCGCCCAGCCTGTAATGCCTGCTCAGTGCAGGTTTGGATCAGAATACTTCCACATTCCAAAGGAGTTCATGTTGGGCAGATTTAGAAAATTAGAGAGTTTGGTTTAAATTTGAACTGACCCACTGGTACACATGTGCTCAGAGAAGAGGAGGTCAGGGTGGGCTCTGCCATCAGGGAAGGCTTCCTGGAGGAGAGGTCGGAGGCACTGGGAAGGCAGAGGTGAGCAGACAGGAAGGAGGCCTCCCAGAAGCTAGGATATAGCACAGACATCAGCAGGAAGCAATGGTACCCCAGGTGGGAAAGGTGGATGAGACGGGGCTGCTGAGACTGAAGTCTGCAAACCAAAGACTAATGTGGAAGTAGCTGCTTTCTCCTTCACCCACTGGGGAAAAAAAAGGTTTACATTCCCCCAAACTGGGAGGGGTAAAAGGCCTGGAATGCCCTCAGAGTCACGTGGAAAGCTTATAAAACTGTATCTGCATAGGCTCTGCCCCAGACCTAGGGGATCAGAGTCTGGGCAGAGAGGACCCACGAGACTCTGCTTTTCATCTGCTCTTCAGGGGGCCTGATGTGCAGTAGGATCTATGTTAACTGTCTGTGCAGAGCTGAGTCGTCAATAAGAAAAGACATAATTGAACTTCATGGTCCTCAAAGTCCTTTCAGGAAACTGGTACCCTGATCACCCAACAAGCCTGTAAGGCAGGGGTAATTCTGCCTCCTATTTTAGAGAGACAGAGGTAGGCTGGGAGTGGTTCAGAGACATCCAAAAGTCACAGGGCTAACAGATGGAAAACTCCAGATGAGCGTGAACCAAGATCTCATCACTGACTGCGTCACTGTTCTTCCCACTTCCCCAAAAAGGGGCAGCCCCCTTCCACTCCAGCCTTTCCACTCCAGTCTCAACTTTGTGGGGACCCTCACAGAGCACCTGGTCACTGGAGGCAACAGCATCCCTCTGCCCCCTCAGCCAGTCTCTCCAGGTCCCCCCCTGCTGTGGGGCTGGGACATTCACCCTCACGGGCATGGAGCATGATCCCCTCCCCCACTCACCAGCCCTCCTCTACCACCCGCTTCCCCCATCGGGTCCCCATCTTAATTTTATTCATTTGATTTATTAACATCTAAGTGGCAGAGTCATCCTGGTCAGCATGGCCAATCAATTCCAGGGTTTAATTCGGTTTTTCCTGATTGGGTCTCTGGTCACTGTCTTTCTGCTCACCAAAATCAATACTTTCACCTTGTGCTTCAAAGTCAGGTCCTCTACAGGGCCCTGGCCCGTTCCCCCTGGACCCAGGGCCGCAGCCAGAATGCAGCTGCCCTTCCCCGGTGAGCCCACCAGATGGGAAGCTGCAGGGCCCACTCGCCCACCCTCCCGGGGCAGGCTGCTGGCCGCCCCACACGTCCGAGCTGCTGCACTGCCGCCGGTCCTGGGAGACCAGGAAGGCACCACAGCCTCGGAGAACAAAACCTCTGGACCACAGCCCCTTCTCCTCATCTTTATAGGGGTGGTCACTGAACCCCTCTGGAACTCTTTTTCCTCATCTCTAAAGTGGCTGGAAGTGCGAATTCAGGAAAGAAAGTGTCAATGACCAGACTGCCTCATTTACATTGCCTGTCACTCAGAGCCCCCACCCTCACCCCCACCCCCATGGTCTCAAACAGAATCTATATGGGTTTGGGCTGCCTTTCAGGATCTGTGCTATGTCCCCAGCTGGACTTCAGGCCCTTGGTGGATGGCTTCCCATCAGTGCCAAGACCAGGGTGAAGCCCCCAGGGAGTGTCTGGCCATCCAAGATCCACATCTTACCTCTCCCAGTGGCTGCACACGTTGGGGTCCTCGGGGTTCAGGGAGAGGACGATTTGCAGGAGGGAGCAGACAGTGAGTCCTGCCACTGAGAGCATCATCCTGGGCCCTGCGAGGAAGAACAAAGAGAGTAGTGCCATTAATCACATCATCTTCCCAGGCATCTGTTTGGCACCGAGAGGCCTTACATGAAGTGGTGGAAGAGGTTCGCTAAGCTGCAAAGTTCTGCATCATCATCATGTAATGAGCATCTGATGTTTCACACTTGCAGCCTTTGACTAACACAGCAACACTTCACCAGTTCTGAGTAACTGGGCAGTGGGAAGCCTGAGTCAGGGAAACGTTAAATTTCAGGCCAGAGCTTCTCAAACTTTTTTGGTTCATGGACTGCTTTCAGAATCTAATGAAAGTTACAGAACTTCTCCCCTGAAATATGCCCATATGCACACCATTTGGGTGTGATTTCAGGGTGCCCTGAGGCCCCTAAATCCATCCTTGGGCCAAGAACCTCTGATCTACTGCCTTAAAAGCAGCACCCTCCCCTGTCCCTTCTCCCTCAACTTTTTTTGTTTTGTTTCGTTTTTTGGCTGCCCTGTGGAGCATGCAAGATCCTAGTTCCCTGACCAGGGATGGAACCCATATCCCCTGCAATGGGAGTGGAGAGTCCTAGCCACCGGACCGCCAGGAAAGTCCATCTTTGCTACGCTTTGCCCATTCACTTCCTCTCTCAACTCCTTCCTTCAGTGAAGACAGAGAAGAAAGATATCTGGTGTGGCCCTGGGGACAGCTAAGCTGAGAAAATCCTTCTTAGCAGCTCTGGTCAAACAAGTTGCCCAGAAGGCTGTCCCTTGCTTCTCTTGCTCCCGTGGGCTATCACCTACTGGCACTCAGGGTGATATGTCTCTGCACATCATACCCACGGGCAGATGAAAGGCTTGGACAGCCTGGTAAGGGGCTTTGAGGAAGCAGCTTGTCGAGTTGATCCCAGCCCCTGAAGTGACAGCCTGAGACAGGTGTTAAGTGGGCCTACACAGATGCCAACCCCCTGGGGTCCCTGGAACTGAGGATTCCCCAACAGAGGGCTCCTCATAGAGGCAGAGAACCATTAAGTTGGGAGGGGCAGAAATGACCCCCGAGGCTCCCTCCTGTCCAGGACTCCATGGTTGCACAGCCTTAGAGAACTGGCCGAGGTTTCCCACCCTAGGGGGGTGCAGGGGGGCCCAGAGCTACCTCCAGGGGACCTGCAATCCATATGTGCTCCAACGTCAGCTACAGACTGAAAGAGCATTGTGACTCGGAGAGACAGCGCTATATTTCATGTGTTCATAGATGTGACTGTGATTTGCTTAAAAGCTTTACCAAATTCAGAGAAGCTTTTATTCTCAATCAGCCACACTAAAAAAAAAAAAAAAAAAAAAGGCAGCTTCTAACAAATGGGGGCAGGGATGGTATAGAAAATATTTTGACACTGAAAAGGGTTCCCCAGGCTTGAAATGCTTGAGGATTTCTAGTCCGCTGGCCCAGAGTTTTCCGACGAGGAGGTGCTCAGCCTTCTTGGGGGCAGTGAAGAGTGGCACGGATGCCGCACACACCCCCAGGCTGTGCTCAGAGGGAAGCCAAATGGAGCTCCTGCCTTCGTGAAAGGTTAAACTCTCTCCTCCCCTGCCCCAATACTTTCCTTGTTAAACTCTTTCTTAGCAGCTCCTTCAAAGATAAACAAATTGTCACAAATTCTATGTAACCATGGGGGTCCAATTGATGATTAATGAGGCTTTTCTCTCTGTTTGAGATCTGGCAATAATCTGGGTAAATGGATTCTGAAAATCAGCTAAGAAAGAGAAAAGTGAATTTGCACAATTCGCAGGGTCCAGGAGTCACCGGCTCACCCTGCCAACTCCATCAGCACCTGGACAGACAGCTCAGGGCCCCACAGTGCTAGGGCTGCCGGGCGTTGCAACCCACTCTCCTCCCAGAGAAGGTGAGACCTTCACCTTTGCGAAGAGAAGGAACCGCCCAAGACAGGCATTGAGTTTGGGGGATGGGCATCTTCTTCCAGGTGCAGGTTGGGCTGATCAGGCACCAGATAAAGAAACAAAAGCCATCCAGACAGGCACACAGAGTCTGACCACCAACGGCAGAGAATGCCTGGCCTTGATTCTCTCCAGGGCCTTGTCTCCTTACTCGGTTGTGGGTTTTTTTAACTTTTATTTATTTGGCTATGCTAGGTCTCAGTGGCAGCATGAGGGATCTTCGATCTTTGCTGTGGGCATGTGGGATCTATCTCCCTGGCCGGACCCCCTGCACTGGGAGGTCAGGGTCTTAGCCCCTGGACCACCAGAGAAGTCCCTGTCTCATTACTTTGGCTGAGCCCGTGTGTTAGTCGCTCAGCGTGTCTGACTTCTTGGAACCCACTGGACTGTAGCCCGCCAGGCTCCTCTGTCCATGGAATTCTCCAAGCAAGACTCTTGGAGTGAGTAGCCATTCCCTTCTCCAAGGGATCTTCCCAACCCAGGGACTGAACCTGGGTTTCCCGCACTGCAGGCAGATTCTTTACCATCTAAGCCAGGCCCATCCTGTAATCTAGAGTGTTTTCCTGAGAGGACTTTCCCCCACCTCAGCCCGCCCTACCCCCACCCCCAGCTGCATCTTCAAATTTATGAAGCTTAGAATATCAAAGGGTGAGGCCACCTGGCCTAGTGGAGATCGTGCTCTGGATGCTTTTGATCCACGCTGGCAGGAGAGGGGTGGCAAATGGAGGTAACTTGGATCGTGGCTATAATTGAGGAGATCTGTTTAAATCTTTGTGAAAGCCTTTCCCTCTGAGTCAAATCTGGATGGGACAGTTTGGCTGATTCCCACTGGGATAGCTGGACCCAGGGCACAGAGAGGGTGACAGGTGTCGGGAGAGGCACACAGGAGGCGGAAGTGGAAGCCACAGGACGGGGCCAGCCAGGGGCATTCACCCTGGGGTTCGGAGGCCTCACTCCTCAGCTATCCGAGTGCGCCAAGGCCACAGAGCGGAGGGTGCGCCCCAGGACTCACACCCAAGCCTCCGACAGCCCGTCTCCAGTACTCACAAAGTTCCCCGTCTGAGGCCAAGTCTGCCTCTGTGATGGTGTGGTTGGGGGGAAAGACGCCACCCTGCGGGTACAAGAGGTGACTCCTCTAGGACCCCCGCAGCCCTCAGGCTTTCTCTTCGAACATGGCCAGTCTGAAAGATGTGATCTTGCCTCCCTTCCCTCCTGCCCAGTGTGACACTGGCCTCACTTTTGGTTTTTTCTCACCCCTGAGCCTTGATCACCCTGCTCCCCTGCCCTCAACGCCCTTCCTTCTCAGTTCTGCACATCCAAACACCATCCACGCCCAGGCACCCTCCCCTCTGCACGGCTTGGCACCGACAGCAGACCAGGCACGCTGCACTCATCTAGCTCACAGCCTGGCCACACGGTCCAGCGCTCATCACCTCCCATCTCGCCCTGACATCTTTGCCAGCGTGCTGACTTCATCTTTCCGACGTGTCCGTAAATGCTTTGAAACGCAGGTCAAGTCCTAGGCTGTTGCCAGTCAGTTCCTTTTGGGAACTGATTTGAGAAAACGTGTTCCTACTTGTCTCAGCCACTTACTTCACTGAGGTGGAGTGAAGAGCGGCCACAAAGGAGCCGTCCCCACGTGGGGGCAACTCATCGCCATTAACTTTAATGGGGCTTCCCCAGGCTCTCTCTCTGAGGACAGATCCCACAGACAGATGCTTATGAGACGACTGAGGGAAAATCAATCCTGCCTTGGTGGTTATTAGGCTGACTCCATTCGGAGTGACAGAGGTTAACACAGTGGGAACTATCTGATTCGGGGCATTAATAATTAAATAAGAAAATGCCCCTGGTTTCCCTTCAGAGGAAGAGAACATGTAAACAGTTCAGCCGGTTCCCTCCCCTCTGGTCCATGCTCCCCCCCCCACCCCCCACAGTAAGCCGCAGAGGAAGGAAGTGAAGCTCCAGAGGTGGAGGAATTTCTTTCCCTATTGGCTGCTTTACACCTGCTCACCTGGAAGTGAGGCTCACACCTGCCCACAGGTATAGCTATGCTGCACACCTGGCAGGGCCTTAACTAATCAAACTCCAGGAGCACTACTTGCCCAGCCCTGGGCTATGCTTCCAGGATGCAAAGAAATAACCCAAGTCAACTACAGTCCATTTTCAGAGACTAAAGCAGCAAGCAGTTGAGTCCCCTTGGTGGGGCAGATGGGACTAAAGACGGACCACGGACAGAGGAGCCCAATGGGCTACACACAGTCCATGGGGTTGCAGAGAGTCAGACGTGGCTGAGTGACAGAATGCGGAAAGGGAGGGCAGACAAAGGGCCTTCGGGGCAAGTACTGCATAAGGCAGCACGTGGAGGCAGGAATGTGCAGGTCCTGGTGGAGAGTCTAGGTGGGTTTGCACTGTGGAGCAGAAGCGGGCAACATGGGAAAGTTTGGCAGGCATTTTCCAAAATTAGTGCTTCTGTGAAGCACTAGCCCCATGGGCTATTGATAAAATCTCCCAGACCAAGGTTGCCATGAGTGACGAAGTTCAGGAAATGCTGCATGCTATGTCCTCATCTTAAATATTCACAGTGTATCTGAGCAGACCTTGGGCTCTGGGAAGACCCAGAGTAAAGACACCTGTTTGTTCGTTTCACCCAGTCTTTCCCACAGAACTTTCTAGTGACCTCCGTAGCAACAGAGTTCTTCAGGGTGCTAGTTTAGTCAACTCTGCTCTTCTCCATCAAGTCTGGAGGAAGTCCCAGTCCCGACCATCTGCATCCTCAGAGTTCGTATCCTCCTGTTTATGCTAATACTTGAGGGCCTTCTGTGCCTGGCATCTGGTGTTAAAGGGACTCTACCTCTGGGTATTAAAGAGACATCATAGCAAAGGATCCCTCCGCCTCGCCTGGGCCTTCTGTCCCAGGCTGGGTCAGCCTTGCAGGCTGAGCAGACCTTAGAGTTGGCAGCATCCTCTGAAGATCCTGTCTTCTGCTGGGCCCCTGCCAGCACCAGCACCTGTAGAATCCAGCTTGTCTCTGATGGCAACAAACACCTGGCCAGACACCAGCTGCTCACATAGGCAAGATGCATAGAACTGGGGCAGAGGGCAGGCAGACAAACAGATGGCCCCTGCCCCAGGATCAGTCGTGATGACCTCATGGTCCATCTGTGCAGAAATCTTCCCCCACCTGCTTCGCTTCCACCACCTGCCTTGTCATCCCAAATGTGCCAAAATCTTGGACACTGGGACCTGGTCCGTGTACCTGGCACCTGCTCTCTGTCCATCCCAGTCTCCCCCAGGGAGCCCTTCCTTCTCAGCAACTTTGCATGGGCAGCAGGGGTGACGGTGGGCAGGCACCGGGCCCTGGGGGGCTCCCAGTCACAATGCTGGGGATCGATTGGTAGTAGCTACTGGGAATGCTCTCCTGAGAAATGGGGCTGAAGGGAGCATGCCGTGGTTGATTAGTGATGTCTGCTGCAGGCACAGGATGGGAGACGGACACATGGTGTCAGGCACTTGTTGTCCCTGTCCTACATCGCTGAGTGGTCGTCTGCACTTTGAAGAGTGCTCCTCTCCTATATGAACCATCTGGATGTGGCCTCGGCTCTTCTCTTGGAGCCTTAGAACCTGTCCATCATTTTCCTTCCCTTTGTGTGTGTGTGTTAGTTGTTCAGTTGTGTCCAACTCTTTGTGACCCCCATGGACTATAGCCTGCCAGGTTCGATGGTCTATGGGATTCTCCAGGCAAGACCACTGGAGTGGGTTGCCATTCCCTTCTCCAGTGCACCTTCCCGACCCAGGGGTCGAGCCCAGGTCCCCAGCACACAACTAAAACACAAACGCACTGCTTGAGGGCAGGGGTTTTGGTCTATCGTGTCCACTGCCATCCCCTGCACCCAGAGCATTGCTGGTACAGACAGGGGTCTCAAACCATCTTTGTTGACTCCACAAATTGTCGATTCTACAGCTAACCACCTCCCCTGGGCCTCTTCAGCCGTCCCGAGCCCCAGGACCAGCCACACTGCCTGTGTCTGTCCTGACAGAGGCCGCCAAAAAACCTGTGCTGCCAGCCAACAGGTCTCAGCTGGCGAGGCATCCCACCCTGCACTGACATCACACCGCAGAGACGCCGATCTGTTGGTGACGGATGCAGTGGGCACCACAACATCCTGAGAGCGATTCACAGACTCCTGCCTGGGCCACCCCGCCAGCGCCGGGCTATTCTGTTCCCGGAGCCGGCACAAGGCGGGCATTGAAGCCCACTCAATAACTCAAGCTGCAGTCAGTGGGGGGGGCTGACTGGAGTTCCGAGAGCCTCATGAAAAGGCGCTTTCAGGCTCGGGACGCGGCAGAAGCAAACCCCAGAGTGAGGCTGATAAAGCAAACGCCTCACATTCTTCCCAGCGTGTGGGTATAGAGAGATTTCTATCTTCTATTTATAGAACACACACACACACACACACACACTTCTCTGTTTTTTTCCTGAATAAAACAAAAAAACCAAGTTTGCACTCATTGGGGTAAATGCCAAGGTTATCATCCCGTCTAGCCGACCTTCCCCTTCATCTTCCCACTGCTCTAGGCTGGTTCCCAGTCCCCAGGCCCCGCTGTTTACTGGCCTTGCTGGGGTCTGATTAGTGCAAGATGAAAAGAGGAGCCACGATCAGCCCGTAATTAAGAGCTTCACCCTTCGCCTTGATGAAGCCTCCTACCCTCCAGGAATCCCTCCAGGGGCCGGGCTTATGTTGAAGGCTTTCTAATCTCCCTGCACTTAAAAAAGTTTAAAAATAAAATCCGTAGCTCTTAATCTCCAAAAGAGTGATTCCCTGGCCGCAGAAGAGCAGCAGAAATTCCCAGCGTCAACACGGAGGCCCTGCCAGGTGTCTGCTCACTGGGATCAATTGGGATTAGTCACCTCCGGAGACACGGTAAACGTCCTCGTCCGAGGGCTCCACCAAACCGATAAATTCTGCTTTCTCCTCGCCCGGGAAACCTCGGGCTGCAAATCCCGAAGATGGTACCACGGAGAACTGCAGTGCCCATTAATCAGGGTCAGAAGGCTGGCCTGCCCCTGCGCCCTCAAGCCTGGCAGAGACCAAGCGGCCTTGACATTAGTCAGGCTCGGAGAGAAATCACAGCATATTCCCAGGGCGGGGGAGGAGTGGGAAGACAGAGGGGTAGAAACCAACAAATTCAAGAAGCATCCGCCTCCCTCTCCTATAGACGCAGCCCTGGACTCTGAGGCCTCAGCCTTCCCATTCCCAGGCAGGCAGCAGCTGTGCCCCCAGCCTCCAGCCCCTCTAAAGATGAAGGGGGAAAACTTATCTGTGTTCGGAGGCCATTCCATTTCTCACAGAGCAATTATCTCCATCTTTCCATTTCTTTGCAAATCAGGGCACACTCATCTGGCCTGGCCAACCCAGAGGCTGCCTGAGCCCCCACCAATCCAACCCACTACAGGCCTGCTCTGCTCCCCTCTCCCAATTTCTCCCAGGGCTGTGGGGTTCTCTGAACTGGGGAGTCCCTTGTGCCCTGGCATTAATGGCCACATCCCCAAAACCTCCAGAGACAAGTCAGTCACTCAGGCCCATACAGCCCCACAGGGATTGGTCCCCATTCCCTCCTGCTCGGCAAAGAACATTTCTACAGCACAAGATGCAAACACAGATGCTCAGATGGGAAAAGAGCTCTGAGGAAGGGGGCCCTGTAGAATGATCCATCACCTGGTCAAGTCTCCCCCCTAAACTGATCTGTGCAGGTGAACGGCCTGACAGCAACCACGTGGTACCAGAACTGGCACCTGGACAGACCCGGGAGCATCACCTGTCAACACCTCATCCCACAGAAGGGCAAACTACTCCTAGGTGATGTAAGGTCCTCAAGTCACATAGCACACTGACGCCAGCACTCATGGAAGGGAATAGCAGAGTTGGACTGACCTGGCTTCAAATTCTGACTCCACCTTTCTGGTTACCTAGCCTGGATAAAATCATTCAACTACTCTGGGGCTGTTTCGCATTAATCACATGAGAAAGGACCAACTTCACAGAGCCGTGAGGGTATCAAATGAGTTAGCAGGTAAAGTTCTTGGTCCAGAATCGAGCACATAGAATGCACTCAATAAAATATTAGTTTCCTGGTAACTCATATCCCCTCCTTCTACCTCAAGATCCTTCCAACTCTCTAGTTCTGAATTCTAGATTTCCCAAGTTCAGTTCAGTGGCTCAATCTTGTCCGACTATTTGCGATCCCATGCACTGTAGCATGCCAGGCCTCCCTGTCCATCACCAACTCCCAGAGTTTATGCAAACTCATGTCCATCAAGTCAGTGATGCCATCCAACCATCTCACCCTCTGTCGTCCCCTTCTCCTCCCGCCTTCAATCTTTCCCAGCATCAGGGTCTTTTCAGATGAGTCAGTTCTTCGCATAAGGTGGCCAAATGATTGGAGTTTCAGCTTCAGCATCAGTCTTATCAATGAATATGTCCTTTCCTAATAAATCCTTTAAGGATTTCCTTTAGGATTGACTGGTTGGATCACCTTGCAGTCCAAGGGACTCTCAAGAGTCTTCTCCAACACCACAGTTCAAAAGCATCAATTCTTCAGCACTCAGCTTTCTTTATAGTCCAACTTTCACATACATACATGACTACTGGAAAAACCATAACTTTGACTAGACAGACCTTTGTTGGTAAAATAATGTCTCTGTTTTTTAGTATGCTGTCTAGGTTGGTCATGGCTTTTCTTCCAAGGAGCTAACGTCTTTTAATTTCATGGCTATAGTCACCACCTACAGTGATTTTGGAGCCCCCAAATAAAGTCTGTCACTGTTTCCATTGTTTCCCCATCTTTTTGTCATGAAGTGATGGGACCAGATGCCATGATCTTAGTTCTCTAAATGTTGAGTTTTAAGCCAAGCTTTTTCACTCTCCTCTTTCACTTGCATCAAGAGGCTTTTTAGTTCTTCTTCACTTTCTTCCATAAGGGTGGTATCATCTGCATATTTGAGGTTATTGATATTTCTCCCAGCAATCTTGATTGCAGTTTGTGCCACATCCAGCCTGGCATTTCACATGATGGACTCTGCATGTAAGTTAAATAAGCAGGGTGACAATATACAGCCTTGATGTACTCCTTTCCAGATTTAGAACCAGTCTGTTGTTCCATGTCCAGTTCTAACTGTTGCCTCTTGACCTGCATACAGATTTCTCAGGAAGCAGGTAAAGTGGTTTGGTATTCCTATCTCTTGAAGAATTTTCCAGTTTGTTGTGATCCACACAGTCAAAGACTTTGGCATAGTCAATAAAACATAAGTAGATGTTTTTCTGTAACTCTCTTGCTTTTTTGATGATCCAATGGATGTTGACAATTTGCTCTCTGGTTCCTCTGCCTTTTGTAAATCCAGCTTGTACATCTGGAAATTCATGGTTCATGTACTGTTGAAGCCTGGCTTGGAGAATTTTGAGCATTACTTTGCTAGTGTGTGAGGTGAGTACATTTGTGCAGTAGTTTGATTTGCCTTTTTGCAGTAGTAGAGTTGCCTTTCTTTGGGATTAGAATGAAAACTGACCTTTTCCAGTCCTGTGGCCACTGCTGAGTTTTCCAAATTTGCTGGCATATTGAGTGCAGCACTTTCACAGCATCTTCTTTCAGGATTTGAAATAGCTCAACTGGAATTCTATCACCTCCACTAGCTTTGTTTGTAGTGATGCTTCTTGAGGCCCACTTGACTTCGCATTCCAGGATGTCTGGCTCTAAGTGAGTGATCACAGCATTGTGGTTATCTGGGTCATGAAGATTTATTTTAGATAGTTCTTCTATGTATTCTTGCCACCTCTCCTTAATGTCTTCTGCTTCTGTTAGGTCCATACCATTTCTGTCCTTTATTGTGCCCATCTTTACATGAAATATTCCCTTGGTATCTCTAATTTTCTCGAAGAGATCTCTAGTCTTTCTCATTCGATTGTTTTCCTCTATTTCTTTACATTGATCACTGAGGAAGGCTTTATTTCTCTCCTTGCTATTCTTTGGAACTTTTCATTCAAATGGAATTCTAATTTCTAAGGATCTGGGGAAATACTGATGGAAAAATCTTCTGCTGGAAAATCTGGGCTTCGCTATATGTATTTGGTGACCCCAGGGTCAGTCTGAAATGTACAATTATTAAATGGTCTTATCTACTCATTCAGCAAACATTTACTGAACACTTCCCAGTCACTGCAGACACAACAATAACTCAGGCAGGCCCTGCCCCTAGACCCCAAACACCTGCTGGAGGGTGTATGGGAATAGCCACAAGAGGGCAGTGGACCCAGGATGTGGTTTAATTCAAAGTGCAGAGGCCTTTGCCTGGAAGGAAGCCCCAGGCAAATTCAGAGATACTTGCTGCAATTGATGCATACCATCCCCACAGGTCCTCCACACGTTGAATCAGGCCCATCTCCATTCACTCCTGTGAATTCACTCTTGACCAGGGCAGCTCCTGTGAAGGGTTGTGGGGGATTCCCAAGCCTAGTCAGCCTCCCAGGTCCACTCCGTTAGGACTCAGAGCGACTGCACTTTCTTCCTCGGGCTTTCCCTCCTGAGTTCCAGCTCAGCTCAGGAACAACTCAGTTTTGCACGTCCCATTCTTCCTCTCTGCCTGCTAGGTCACTAACTTGCTGTGTGACCAGGGCCAGGTTGCTCTGCATCTCTGCGCGTCACTCCATGTTTGTTCAGAGGCTACACCATCTCTAGGACTCTTCAAACTCTACAAGTTCCCCTCCAGTGTGTCTGACTTCCCTGCCCTTCCCCTCCTCATGGTCTTCTCTCTCTTTACCCCCTACACTGGGTTGGTCCCCTCTCCCAGCAGCAAGGAGATAAAGCAGTGAAGACAGGAGAATTAGCTTCTCATCCTGGATCCTGCCTGGAGAACTCATTTCACTGTTCTGACCCTCTTTTTCCTTTGACTACACAGGAAGGATAAGAGAACAAGTTCTCATGAATATCAAGCTGCAGCCCCAAACTGGAAATGTAGGCGTCAGTGCCCTTGTGAGGGTGGGGACCCTAAGTTCCTGCCACCTTTCCGTCCAATCCTTGGCACCCCTTTGAAGACTGGGCTCTTGTCTCATGCTCTAGTCTAGCCCACGGCCCACACCAGGGCAGTCTCTGCTCCATCACACCTTGGACACCTCTTCTCCCCAGTAAGGAGCTAAACAGGAGGGCTTGGTTGTTAGTCTACAGACTAGGGTAGCCTCTCCAGGTTTCCTTCTGGAACCTTCTGTATGTATCTAGGCCAGGAGAATCTGAAGTCAGATATCAACTGTCTCAAAGCCTGAAGGGCCCACATCTGTGAATTGGTCATGGAAATGGGCATTGGTTTGTCATAGAAAGCAATTAGCAATACACAACATGTTTCCATGTATATCTTTAAACCCAGCATTCCACTTCTGCAATTGAATTTTAAAAACTGACCAAGGCCAGAGACAGGTGTAAGAATGTTGCATCATCTCTTAATAAAGATATATTCATTACAGCATTGAAACAACCTGAATGCTTAAGTCAGTAGTGCGTGTGTGTGATAAGTTGCTTCAGTTAAGTCTGACTCTTAGCAAACCTATGGACTGTAGCCCGCCAGGCTCCTCTGTCCATGGGACTCTCCAGGCAAAAATACTGGAGTGGGTTGCAATGACCTTCTTTAGGGGATCTTCCTGACCCAGGGATCGAACCTACATCTCCTACGTCTACCTCCACTCACAGGTGATTTCTTCACTAGCACCACTGAGGTGGTCTTTGTTAAATAAATCCCACCATGTATACATAACAAAATATTGTGTAAACATTTAAAATATTGATGTGTGGAAAAATATGGAAGCTATACACTGTAGCATTAATAGTGGTCATTTGTAAGAGGAGGGGAAGGGAGAAACATCACAGGACTTCTGCTTTCTAAGTCAATCACTTCTGTTCTTATTAGTGTTTCTTATAATGCTCTTACTAGTGTCTCTTATAATGAGTATTATCATCACCATAGTCATAAAAGCAAACAGATTTTAAGAAAATATATATTGCAATCCCACTTCTGGGCACATAACCAGAAAAGACAAAAACTAACTGGAAAAGATGCATGCACCCCAATGTTCATTGCAGCATTATTTGCAATAGCTAACATATGGAAGCAACCTACCTGTCCATCGACATGAATGGATAAAGAAGATGTGGTATGTATTTATGACAGAATATTACTCAGCCTTAAAAAAAGAATGAAATATTGCCATTTGCAGCAACATGGATGGACTTAGAGGTCATCACACTGAATTAAGTCAGAGAAAAACAAAAGTCACATGCTATCACTTATATGTGGAATCTTAAAAAAGGTACCAATAAACTTAGAAACAGACTCACAGATACAGAAGACAAATTTATGGTTACCAAAGAAGAAGAGGCAAGAGGGATAAATTAGGAGCTTGGGACTAACAGATACACCCCACTATATATAAAAAAAGATTAAAACAAGTACCTATAGTATAGCTCAGAGCACCATATTCAATATCTTGTAATAACCGATAAAGGAAAGGAATCTGAAAAGACATATATATGTTACTGAATCACTTTGCTGTATGCATGATATTAACACAATATTATAAAGCATTATACTTCACTTTTTAAAAAAATAGGAAAAAACTTTTTAATTTAAAAAAATTTACAATTTTTGAAAAGATTAGGAAAAAAACAAAAGATAATACATGTACATTCACTACCATGGAAAGAGGACCCTGATGTATCACTATGTGAAAAGCAGGTTACGAAACAGCGTGGACGTTACAACTGAATTGTATGTGTGTGTGTGATGTGTATTCTGAGAGCAAGCAAGAAAAAAGACAGATGTCCAGAAAGATGTTAAAAATATTAGCAAAGGCACCTGGGTGATAATATTTTAGGTAACTTACTTTCTTCTCTATACTTTGCTGTCAACATTTTCTATGATGAGCTGGTCTCAGCTTCTGAGTTTAATAAAGCCATCTTCATTTTGCCAAAAACTCAGGACCTTTTGTCTGTGCCCCCACAGCTTATCTTCCCCATGCCCAGACTCCCCCACAAGGCTCCTTGGGGTGCATATTCCCAAAGAGCAGGGTTTTTCAAGCCCTGAGCTCACTACTCTTGGGGACATAGGCCACTTTACAGAGCTTTCCAGGCAGCCCTGGAAGCCATCAAGCCGGGGCGGGTGGGGGGAGGGTGGGGATTGCCATTATAACTGAGTGGTCTGTGTCCAAGCTGTGATTATACACATGCTGTGATTAAAAACATTATACCATTTCAAAGACCCAAAATGATCTGATGACACAAAAAATGGATGGATAATGTAGGATTTTGTCAGCTCTATCTGGTATAATAAATGAACCAACTATTCCAATTTTAAAAGAAATTTATTGCAGCACTTTGTCCATGACACTGATGGATCCTGGCTCACAGCCTGGCCAGGGCAGCCCAGGGAATGCCACCTCCCTCCAGCACCTGCCCTGTCCCCTGCACCCCACAGGCTCTGGTCCTCCATAGCTGAGAAGCACCTGGAGCTCTGGTCTCAATTCCTGAGTCTTAACCCCAGATCTGCCTCTTACCAATTATGTGACCTTGGGCAGGTCACTTGACCTTTGGAAGTCCCAGCTTCCTCCTCTGTGAAGTGGGAATGGTAAGAAAATCTGACTCAGAGGGTCCTGAGGAGTCAAAGAAATGAGGATGATGGGATATGACTATCAATAAAAAAACTAGTCAATAAAACACTGAGTCAAATGTGATCATTATCCTCTTGCCAAGGGCAGAAGGGACGCAATACAAATACTCCTGGGGGTGTGTGTACAGAGTTAGAGACTGAGATTATTAGGATCCTCTGATAAGGACCACCTTCTGGGAGAGGGACAAGTCTGCCAGGACCCAGAGGAAGGAACTCAAGATGAATTTCAGGAAGTTTGCAATTTGGCCCCGTCAGGCCCTGCTGACCCACAGTCTCAGCAAGAGATGATTCCTAGTCTGGATCAGAAGCCAATTTGGCTGCTTTTCTGGACTAGGCCATGTCTGACCACCATCTCCACGGCTGAGAGCATTCGTGATAAGCGGTTCCTCTGAACTCTGGTTTCCTACAGGAGCAAGACACTCACTCACCTTCAACAGCACCTTGCATTCCTTCCCAAAGGAATGGGTCATCAAAAACAGCACCTTGAAGGATCAAAATCTACCCTCATCTTCCCGGGTTTAACTTGCAGAATGGGACACAACTCCCAGACTCATTGTGCTCCTGGCCTGATTATTCATTGTTTATTTCAGTATTTTCCAGGAAGTTGTTCATTAAGGATAAAAGCACCTGCTTACTGTAAGAGAGTATTACACAAAAGCTCTGGAATGGGGGCCTGGGAAGAACATTAATTAATGAAGTGAAACAGAACAAACATGCTATAAATTAAAAGTCTAAAGAGAAATGCCTGGCATTGGTGGATGATGACAGAGGGCTGAGATGAAACATCTTATTTTTAGACCATGGTGGTGTTTTTAAAAAAAAAAAAAAAGGGAGGGAAAAAAAATTACAAAAGGTGGCAGAGGTAACGATCTATTTCTGGAGCAACTAAAGCCTTTGCTTCCATTAAGAGAATTATAAATCAATTCTGTTTTGTCTGGGGGCATATATGCGTGGTATGTGCTAAATTAAAAAACTTAATGTGTCAGAGTGGTTCCTTCTGAGGTTTCCATGGAACAATGCCGACTGAGGCATTAGGCAGGTGACATCTGAGCCAGGCCATCAAGTTAGGCTCAGCTCGGCACAGGCCATCCTGAGCACCAGGGTACAAGAGCATATGTAGCCCAACCTCAGTTAACTGGAACCTTTGAATCTTCATTTAACTGGGGTGTGGTGTGCCAAGATGCTGCCCACACTTACAGGTGCATTTCCACCCCAGAGCCAGTGAGATGTTCTTTTTTTCTCCCCCTCTCTTGAAAAGCAGTTTCCAAGGCTAGCTTCTATACTGATGATCTATTCAGTTTTATGTCCTTTACTTCAAACCCATTCCTGGACAAGGACAGGCCTTAAGGAATACAGACCCTGAAATCATGCCAAATCTCAATAAACCCAAAGAGATCGGGTCCCAGTCACCATAACCCACTCACCAAGGCAGGAAAGGAAACGGGCACAATTGCAAACAAGTATTTTGGTAGCAAGTGCTGCAACCCCAGAAAGGTCTTCTCTGTCTCACTTCCAACTCAACAGAAAACTCAGAAATATGAACCACCCATTCCTCGAGGCAAGGTGGAGGTCGGGGCAGGTTCCACTTGGACTCCAGCTGCTCCAATTCAAGTTGCTTTCCACTCTGTCTGCAGGCGGGTTGAGCAGCAAGGTGCCAACCTCCAAAGCGCTGAATCACCAATAGGTAGAAAACAGGAAGCTTATGCCAAGTCTAACCATGCTTCCCCAGGGTTTTAATTCTCATTTGTGGTGTGCCCACAAATGTCTAAATTTGTCATAATTCATTCAGGGACTCAGTGAGATAGGAAGAACAGGAGGCAGGTCAGAAGTTTGTGAGGCCATGGCGCAGACCTCTGACACATGAAGGTTTGGTGGTGCCAAGATGGGGAGCAGAAAGAAAAGGACAGGGGGCCAGGGAGGAGCTGGGGCTGGGGGGCTGTGTGTGGCCAGCTGATGAGTAAACCAGGGCTGAAGTTTGAGCTCAAGTGAGCACTGGGTACCAATGCTGTCTTCAGTGCATGACAGCTCTCACTAAGGATGCTCTGCCAATATCCCCTGTTGGATGAGAATCTGCAAGAAGACTGACTCAAATAGTGAACATTCCATTCACTTACCCGCCATGGAGCATCCTACTGAACCCCAGAAGAAAGCAGGAAATGAACGGCTCCCGAGGGACTGTCCTGTACTGGGCCCTGAGCTGGGTATCTGGCCAATCCCTGTCTTCACAGTGGCCCTAAGAAGTAGGTATTACGATCTCCATTGGCAGGTGATAGAGACTCACAGTTGAGAAGCCCATGAACTAGACTTGGACTCAGGACTACCTGCTTCTCTAGTACTGTGCTTCCAGGCCTGCCTTGGCCCTTCTGACTTGGCGGGTATGTGTGCACACATGCTATATATGGCATGTGGGGGAGGGATGGGGGTCATCTCTGGGAATCAGAGCTTCCTCCATGCTAACTGAGTTTGAGCAGAGGAAGAGAGAACACTGCTATTGTGGGAAGAGCTATGTAGGCCCACTGTGTGAGCTTGGGCCAGTCTTTGGCCTCTGTGGTACTTCACTGTCCTCTATAGCCGAGAGGGAGGCTTTCTTAATTCACTGGTTCCTCATCTGAACCACAGAATCCAGAAAATGATTTCAATGACTGTTTTGTCAGCTTTCCCAAGGATGGTTCACAACTTGTACCATTCCAGATGCACAGGAGAAAAGTCCAGACATTACATGCAGTGGATGGCAAGGGGTGTTAAGGCTCTTGAACCGAGCTGAGAAAGATGGTCTTTAAGGCCGCTAGGGCTCTGACATCAGGAGATGGGTGAGGAGGTGGTGAGCCTCCACTACAGGGCCGGGCGATGATCCCGGAGCAAAGCCGAGGTTGCAGGTGAGGATGCCAGCCCCCTGGGACCAGATATCTCAGCTTCCAGGACCCTCCGTGAGTATCTGTGTCATCCCTTAGCCTATCTTCTTTAAGTGTATTCATCTCACCTCTACTCTAATTTGAGGAATCAGGGAGAAATCATGGACAGGCCTTCAAGGGGATGAGCCTTACTTCTCACTCTCTGCCCCTCAAGATAGCTAACTGGGGTGAAAGTGAAAGTCGCTCAGTCACGTCCGACTCTTTGCAACCCCATGGACTATACAGTCCATGGAATTCTCCAGACCAGAATACTGGAGTGGGTAGCCTTTCCCTTCTCCAGGGGATCTTCCCAACCCAGGGACTGAACCCAGGTCTCCCTCATTGCAGGCAGATTCTTTGCCAGCTGAGCCACAAGGGAAGCCCAGGAGTACTAAAGTGGGGAGCCTATTCTCTTCTCCAGAGGATCTTCCAGACCCAGGAATCAAACTGGGGTCTCCCGCATTGCAGGAGGATTCTTTACCAACTGAGCTATCAGAAAAGCCCTAATTGGGGGTAGGGGGAGCAATAACTGCCAAGAGCTCTGAATGGGATCAATAATTGAGTACATGATTCCTGTGCACTTCCCCTGCCCTCCAAGGACATGAAATTTAGTACAGAAAGGGCCAGTTCCCCAGCAAGGCAGAGCAGTGGGGCTTGTGACCCAGGAATGAGCAGTGCCCTGCCCCATTCTGGGCCTCATCCAGAAAATATTCTAATACTCTAATACAAGCGAGAGCATGCCTAGACTAAATTTCAGCTCTGCTCATGGAGTGCTCAGGTGCCAGATGCATCCGAGGCAACGGAGAAGGGGCCGCTCGCTGTGGAATTCTGCAGCCAACATAGCCCAGCTCTCAAGAAACCTTGGGATCAGCAGTAGCCGTGGCAACACCTTTGCATTTAAAAGGACATATCTAGGCAGAACAGGAGCTTGCCAGACTCTGGATCACTCTACAAAGTAGAGAGGAGGATAAAATTGCCCCTAGGGAGGAAGGCAGAGGAGACATTTATTTCAAACCAATTTCACCCACTGTGGCGCAATCACTAAAGTCAAATGGTAGAGCTGTGCAGCTCTCTGTCCTGGTGGATAAAGGTGGAAAGAGCAAACAGGCAGTGCAACCTCCAGCCGGATGAAGCTGCTGCGGGGAGGGCCTGTGAGAGGACAGGATCTGCTGATGAGGCTGTCCGCAGGCTCCGAGGAGGTCATGAGCCAAGCGCCCAACCAAAAGTGGAGAAAAAACGGCCAGGTGTAGGGAAACCCAGAACCAGATCTCTCACCCCCAGGTCTACCAACAGTTGGCTGTGTGACCCTGACTGAGTCACTGAACTTCTCTCAGCTGTTTCCTGATAAGGAGGAGCAAGATTCACTTCTCAAGTGGATGATCCAGCCAAAGCAGAGGGCATGAGATTATAGGCCTGAGTTTAGCTTTCTAGCATCACCCACCACCATGGGAAGGCTCTTAATGGCTTGTCTGGGCCTCAGATTCTCCGTCTATAAAAGGATGTTGACTGACAGCCTTATACTTTCAGAGCCAGAGTTGGACTCTAGCTAAGGTCCCTGATAGCTCTAAAAAGTTCTACACTTGATTCTCTGCAGCAAGAGCAGACCACAGGGAGGAGGGGTTTCCCTCCAAAGCAGGGGGGATGGGGGTGTCTTAGCACCTGGCACAGTGCCAGCTGTTGGTAAATGTTTGATAACCAGCCAATGACTGGATCAATGAATCAGTGAACAGGGCTCTGTTTTTGCATGGGACTGAGAGCAAAGAGGCTCAACCAAGGTCACACAGCTAGTAACAGATAGAGCTAACCTCAAGTCCAGGTCTTTGGATCCCAAATTCAGTGCCCCTCCCACTCCACCATCTACTGGGCAAGAAAAAGGAGGTCGTTGAGCAGAGCCTCCTTGAAGGGCAAGGCACTCTGGGGGCGAGGAGGTGGTGAGGTCCCCCTGGGCCACATTGGGTTCTGTGTACCTTGAATCTTCCAGCCTCTAGGTCAGCCCCAGTGTCTGCTGCCTTTCCAACCCACTCACCACTATGGTGAGCCCCGCTGTATAACCACCCATGTTCCTTTTGCCCTATCCTCTGGCGAAAACAGGGGGACCCCTCTGGCAGGGACGGGAGAACAGAGCTCACCAAGAGGTTGGAGCCACAGGCCCCAGTCCCAGAGCCCTGAGGTCTTGCAACTGCCGGGCTGGGCCCCCCCACCTACTCCCTCCTCTAATGAAAACCCAGAGAGCGGCAGGGAAATTCACCTTAATAAGCGCTCGTTAGAAATATGCTAATGAGGAGGAAGCTGATATCATATGCCCTGAAACCCCAAGGGAGAAAGGGATGAAAAAAATTCAATATTGAGTTTTGTCTCATTTCAAAGCCACTTTCAAAGTGGCCATAAATCTTCTGTATGATGTGACATAACGAGGAGCTGCCAGCGGCTTGGGCGTTAATAATTAGCAGTTGCCAGGTGCTGAAGTGAATGCATTCGACTTTCTGGTCCTCGCTGCCAGGAGAGAGAGAGGGAAGGTGCAAACTAGGTCCCACGCGTGGGCTGACCCATCTGCACAGCCTGCCCATGTGCCTCCCCGGGGCAGAGTTTGTGGCTGTGAGAGATTGCAGAACATGCCAGAAGACTGAGGTCAGGAATCAGCAAGGCCTGCCTTGAACCCCAGCCTCAGGGTGTTGAATTCTACTCGCCCCCGACATGACCAAGCCTCAGCTTCTGTCTGGGGGACTCAATAACTCACATTCCAGGCTGGCGTGCGGGGTGTGGGTCATGCGTGGGTATCGCCTGGCTCAGCATGCGGCAGTGCAGAGAATTTCTCTAGAGTCAGCTGGTCTAAATCAAACACCGGTTCTGTTAATTAGTAGCTGGGTGACTGTGGACAAATGATTTAATCTCGCAGAGGCTCTGTTTCCTCATCTGCAAATGGAGATGGTAATTGTATCCTTTGTGAAAATTAAATAAGGTAATTATACCAGCATCTGATACACTGTCACAATTCAGCAAATACAGCTGCTGTCACTATAGTAGTTACTGTTTATATTTTGGGCTCCTTCAGTTCCCCTGTACCTACTTTCCTCAGTCAGTTCAGCTCAGTTCAGTCGCTTAGTCGTGTCTGATTCTTTGCGACCCCATGAATCTCAGCACACCAGGCCTCCCTGTCCATCACCAACTCCCAGAGTTTACTTAAACTCATGTCAATCGAGTTGGTGATGCCATCCAGCCATCTCATCCTCTGTCATCCCCTTCTCCCACTTTTCTAGCCACTGATTGAAAAAAAAGCTCTTGGAGTGGTCTCCTACCCATTTTTGCTTTTAATTTGCTGGGCAACTTTGGGAAACTGATTTAACCTCTCTGGTTCTTAACTGTCCATTCTACAAAGTGAGGATGATAAGGCCTCCTTTGATCTATGTGAGGATAGTCATAAAGGTCAAAAAGATAAAGCAAGTGAAAGCTTTGAAATGTATAATAAATAGCACAGGAGTGGGGAATTATCATCATCAACCTCCAGCAGGAAGGTTATTCTAGATGTCATGGTTGACCTCCCTTCCCCAGGCAGCAAGGGATGGTCTCTCTCAAGACCTCAGAGGAAAAGAGTCTACCATTCTTCCAGACAACATTGACAGCAAGTTACAACTTTTAATTCCTACAGATGTCCAACCGATGTCCCTCCAACTGGCTGCTGTCTTCTTGCTCTGCCCTTGGGAGAAGGAGAGACAAGTCGTTGGTCATTGTTTGGGTGGGAGTTCCTCATAGTCTAGAACGGTTTACTTTTAATTTGCAATAAGACACAGACTAATACGTGGTCCTATTTGCATGATCTCACGGGGCTCATGTCCCATGTAACTCCCCTCTCCCTGCTTCCCACGCCGCTCTATACCTCATCCAATAAGAGGACTCCACTGACTGTATCAATGTCAAGTTGCTACCAAATCTCCAGTGCTTTCAGGGTTTCCCATGTAGCTCAGTGGTAAAGAATTCACCTGCCAATGCAGGAGACACAGGAGACACGGGTTCGATCCCTGGGTCAGGAAGATCCCCTGGAGGAGGAAATGGCAACCCACTCCAGTATTCTTGCCTGAAAAAATCCCATGGACAAAGGAGCCTGGCCAACTATAGACACGATGGATCGACTGAGCATGCACACATGCTCTAGTGCTTTCACTCAGTTTCTGGACTTCTCACATTATAGACTCATGGCTTGCTGGCTGGCACCAGGCCCTGGAGTGCACTTGGAGTCACTGGAAGGCAGTGGCACAGAGGAACAAGCCGGGATTCTGAGCTCCTGGTGCTGCACTCTTTATGAAGATGGACACGGCCTAAGGAATGCACAATATTGCTCTTCACCCATCTCCTCCGCCTTTGCTTTCTCTCACTACTTCCTATGGGTTCCCATAGCACTGCTACCTGAAAACGCACTGAAAAGTTCCACTCTTGAAGCTGTTCTTTCTGAGGCAGGCATAGCATGGACACCCTTCCTGACCTGAAACTGAGGGGACGGTGGCTGAGTTATAGTTGCTAGGTCCCCAAATTGCTTCCTGAGTCTGTTTGGCTACTAGTGAGACCCAGCGGTGAACCCCAGGGATCTCATCTGTTGCAAAGCCCCAAGCTGACTTTGTCCTCCCCAACCCCCTGTTCCCCATGGAGGCCTTAACCAACGGGCTTCTGTCCTGATCCCTGATCCTCAACTCCCTCTCACACTGGCACCTTACATGGTGGCCCAGCCCAAGGTTCACGCCAGCCTCCTCACGGGGCCTGATCCATCACCCTTTACTCAATCAATCATTCACTCCACCCAGAAGCACCTAGTAAGCGCAGGCATTAGGCAAGGCCCTGGATACATAACGACTTCCCTGACGGCTCAGACAATGAAGAGTCTGTCTACGATGTAGAAGACCCAGGTATGATCTCTGGGTTGGGAAGATCCCCTGGAGAAGGGAATGGCAACCCATTCCAGTACTCTTGCCTGGAGAATCCCACGGACAGAGGAGCCTGGCGAGTTACAGTCTCTGGGGTAGCAAATAGGTGGATGACTGAGTGACTAACACTTTCACTTGGATACATAACATATCAGGTCAGATGCTGATGGGAGGAAGAACACCACGTGACCAGTATCTTCCAGAAGACCCAGACCCCAAGGCCCCTGTGGAGGGATCTGGGGAGGGGAATGGCCAGAAGAAGGGGCACATATGCTGAGACCTGAAGGAAGCAGAAGAGTTAGCCAGGTAGGACAGGAGTGCTCTGGGCAGAGAGAGAAAGAACGGGTATATTTGAGGAAGTAAAATTGACTCATTCTGGCTGGAACAGCACTGGTGCCTGCTGAGCTAGAGAGGGGGTCACCCCAGAACACAATGTGCCTCTGAGTCACAACTCTGTCCCCAGATAAATAGGCAGCTGCTGGAAGATTTTAAGTCAGGGATCAACTTGGCCCGGGTTATATTTTCCAAAGGTTCTCTTCTGATTTAAAAAAAAAAGGTGAAAAGAAAGTGAATGCTCATTAGTAGGAAAATAATTTCTTTTACATGATAGATGGATTTCCACATCATAGACTATCTGGCAGCTATTAAAAGAAATGCATGAGAGCAACACTGGTCTAGTTGGAAGGATTGCCAGGAGGTACTGGGGAGGGAAAAATTCAGAGGCTAGATAGTATAATCCTGCTTTCCTAAAGCAAACAGTCTACACACACACACACACACACACGTTTGTAAATGGTTGGAGTTATAGAATATGGAGGGATACAGAGAGGGATGTTGACAGGAGGGACTCCCTGAGTGGGCAGGGACTAAGAGCATGATGCAGGGGGAAGGGAGAGGAGGGCAAGTTAAAGAAAAATAATTAAAGAATGAAATTAAAAAAAAGTATGATATGATTGCTCTTATGTGAAATTACTTTTGTGGAATCCTTCAGGTCTCAGTTTATCTGCCCCTTCCTCTGAGCAGTGCCCCTTCCCAGGGTCCCTTGGCAGTAGCCCCAGAATATAGGAAGAAAGGAGGAAAAAGAAAAATAAGCAATCTCCCACTGATGGAGATATGGAGAGAGGGGATCAGGCGGATTGGGGCTGGAGCAGGCAGGATGGTAAGGGGGCTGCTACAGGTGGCGCTAGTGGTAAAGAACCTGCCTGCAAATGCAAGAGACTGTAAGAGAACCCACTCCAATATTCTTGCCTGGAGAATCCCATGAACAGAGGAACCTGGCGGGCTACAGCCCAAAGGGTCGCAGAGTTGGACACAACTGAGCAACTTATCATAGAGCACAAACACACAGGAGGACTGGGACACGATATCCCTCTGCGGTCACATCTCTGGGCCACACCAGCGGACCCCATGCCTGTCCCAGGGGCTGGCGGCCCTTTGGTCACTGTGCCCCCCTCCACTTCATCCCTGCCCATCCAGTACCTCCCTCCTCAACAGCCAGGACAGTCCCCCACTTCTGTTCCCATTGCAGCTGTTGCTGAGGGTGGGACTGGAGGGTGGGGTGGGCAGGTCTGGGGCCAGTTCTCTCGTTGCCTTCCCTCCCCCTGGTCTGACATCCCGTCAGAGCAGAGGCTGCCTGAGCAGGAACCTTCTCTCCCATTGCTTCACTGCCCCTGCCAACATGGCCGATATATGACGACTGTTCCTGGATGTGGTTTCACCAGTGAGAAGGAGGAGGTTCTTGGTGAAGTCACCTCGCCACTCAGTGAGTGTTTCAGGGTCCAAAGCTGCAGGAAGATGCTGGAAAGACCAGACATGAGAAGGAAAGGCAGAGGCCCAGGAGAGGAGGGAGTCAGATCGGAGGAGCTCTCCAGCCTTCTCCTCCGCCCTTGGCTTCACAGATCCCTTCCGACCCCCTCACCTCCCTTTCCCAAATAGCTGCAACCACAGGCACAAGCACCCTGGAGCTCCACTGACGGCAAACACTGATTAGCAGCATCAGTAGACTCTCCAGAAACGCCCCAGAGCCACTTAGGAAAAACCCTCTGTGGCATGGCAAGTAGAAATGCCAGATGGTCTAGACAGCCTTGATTCCTGATTCTGCCTGGCTCCGTAAACTTGACAGTCACTTGCTCCCTCTGACCCTTAGCTTCCCCCTCTGTAGAGTAGGGGTATTAACAGGACCTGCTTCATGGGTCTTTGTGAGAAAAGAAGAGCCCATACAGCCTGGGGAGGAGTTGCTTTTTAATCACTATTGGTGATGGTGTCCCTGGATCTTTTCAGGGTAAGTCTATCTTCCCACCCCGATACCCCAGGCACCTTCCTGAGCTGGACAGACCACACCCCTCTGTCAGTATCACTCAGAAAGCAGCCCACCAGGGTTCAGACAAAACTCTCTGAGTAGGAAGCCTGTTGTCACGCATTACAAAGGTTAATTGCAGGATTCAACAGCAAGAGGGAGGGAGCTCAGCCCACTCATAAATACAGCCGATTAAGAAACAAGCATCATTTTGTAATGATGCCACTGGTAGAAATACACTGCCTCATTTAGCACTTTTAGAGCCAGGCGGGAAGGTTTACCCTAGACACTTCCGCTGATGCCCAACGCCGCCCCCCCACCGGGGTGGGGGGGCGCGGCTTTCCTGTGCCCACCAGGCCGGCAAGGCACCACCAAGTATTGCATCATCAGAAGCAGCAAGTGGCCTCGGGCCTAGAAGAACGCCCCTCCCTCTGCCCCCTTGAAGCAGGGCCTGCTGGAGCCCCCCAAGAAGTCAATTAACAGCATCTGGCTAATTAAAGCATGATGTTACATTTCTCTTGTTGATTCAGTCGGAGCTGCAGCGGGAGCCTCGGCGAGGCAGCCCCCACGTCCCAAGCAGCTCCCGCTTTCATGTGGCTCTGGGGAGACAAAGCTTCTCTGATCCTTTTGAAAGCTGTGGTCCCACCAGCCCCAGAACAGGGAGCCAGGCCACCCATGGGGAGGACAGCAGTTCAAAGCCAGCCTGGCGGGCACCATGGGGTCCAGTTGGGATCGGGAATAATTAGGACATTCCAGACCATAAGAATCAATAACATAATTAACAAATATTGTGCTATTCCTCAGAATCTTGCTACAAATTATGCTGTCTTTGATCATACAATGTTCCCTGACTGTTAATGACATGTAATGTTAATTACCAGAGAAAGAAAGCTACTCAGAATGAAGACTTCCTTGGAGAATAGTTAATATTCTTTGAGGAGTCTCAGAACCTTGAGGGGGGCTTTCCCCCCCAGCTGAGGTGACTTAGTAACTTGAGGAAGCCAACTCTATATTTGTCCATGGGTGGACAGACCTACCCCTTAAAAAGAGGGTGACTTACATAGAGTAGACACACAATAAAGGCTTGTCAGCTGAAAGAAAGAATGGACAAACAGATGAAGAGGTTCACCTGAGAATCTAGTAGAATCTTAAGATGTGAGGGCAAGGATATTCTGGATCAAAATCTAGCCACCCATTTTTCAAACGGGGAAACTGAGGCTCAGAGAGAGGGAGGGGCTTTCCAAAGCCACACGTCTTGTCAGTGACTAAATTTGGATGAAAACTCAGCTGTAGACCATCAGACCCATCCTCTTTCTACTCACCATAACCCTTAGTCTCGGTTGAAGTTAGGAAAGATCCAAGGAACAAAAAAGGAACGTTTTAGGGGTTGAGGAGGTGCCCATTAGCCTTCAAATGTGTTGGGAATACTGCAGAATTGTCCAGTCTTACATCTTTGACTTATTTGGAATTCTCTGAGTGGGGATGGACTGTCCCAATAGCTGAGACACACTACCCACCCCAATCCCCCCCTCAAAAAAACACAGGCTGCATTCTGGGAAACTGCAGAGTGCTGATCAAAGTCCCCAGAAAAATGTCTCTTGACCCTCAGGCTCCTCCAAAGAGGAGATTCCTGCAAGGGAGAACAGAAAAAGGAGGAGCCAGGACCTTCCTCCTCCTGGGCACCCACAAACCATAACTGCCTTCTCCCTCTCAGTCTTGGCAGAGCCCCTGGGAGAACCAAGGTCTTATCAGCCAGACTGCTACCAGCGGGAAGATGGGGATGTGGGCAGAGAGCCCTAGACCAGAGGTCAGACACTGGCTTCAGGTCCTGCTCTATCATCAGTCATGGGCAGACCACCCCCTCTCTGAGTCTGAGTTTCTTAACCCATCAAGAGAGCTCACCACCCAGATAATCACTTCCTTCCTGGCTGATATCCCTGGATTCTGAGAGGATGGAAGAAATCTCAGCTTCCTGGTCTTCTGGGGGGCCCTCAGTTTCCCCACCTGCTCTCTCTGAATTTCCTTACTTACTGCAGCAAATGCTTCTCCCAGAGAGAACGGCTCACTAGGTCTGGCAGGTCCCCAGAGAAGAGCTCCCAGCAGCTATGGGAGAGTCAGTCTTCCCGGCTGCAGAGAGCCCCAGTCCCATCGTCCCCACGTTGTGGGTGGGCGTGGGGGATAGGGGGTGGCCAGGAGCAGAGTTTCCGGCTCTATTCACAGTGGGCCCTGGGAGGAGGGGGGAGCGGGGAGCCACCTCCCTGCCCCGTCACAGCCCAGATGCCCTTCAGTGCCTGGCTTCTCTCCCAAACTCAATCACAGGCATTGAATGGGACAATACCCAGGCTGAGCGCGCAGGGTGAGGAGAGCGCAGGCAGATGTACCTGGGGACACCCCTCACCCCTCCCACCCGCCCGGCCTTGGCGGCCCCTGCCTGCTTCCCGGACTTTTCCTCCTGGAGGCCCAGCTCTGCAGTACCACTTACCCACCGCCTCCTCCAGCTCCCAGCCGCGAGCCTGGGCCCCTCCAGACCCCTGAGAAACACGGACCTCTTACCACGGAGGGTGGGGCAGTGACTGGCGAGCACACTCCTGAGCTTAGCTATCCCCCTTTGTTCAATAAAACCCACTTTGGTTTCAAGTCACACCTCTCCCCTCACAGGAGCTTCAGTGCTCTTGGGGGTTTAGAAAGGACTAGAAAGAGGGTCTCTATTTTTCAGAGACAGAATAAAGACACAAAAAGCAGGAGTAGCCCAATGAAGGAGCCAGGACTAGAAACCATATCTCCCTCTTCCTCCCTACCCTACTTCCAACAGATTCAGAACTTTGCTGTGTACATTACCTCCCAGCAACACTTTCCACTGTGGACAAAACAGAAACTACTCTGCAGCTTTGTTACCCAGAGGCCTGGGCTGACCCCTGGCATCTGTCAGGGGCCCTGCCTGGGATCCTCTGGGGGCATGGCAGGCCCCATCCTCCCCATGTCCTCAGTCTTCAGCCCTGGGGGCGCCGGACTGCGCTTCTGTCTGCCCCATTCTTGTGCTGGAAGTCTCCATGGAGAGAACTTTCTGGAAATCTCCCCTCCCTTGACAGGAGAACACAGACCAAGGGGGCACATCCCCATTGTCAGGACTGCCCTCTCACTGTGGCCTTGAGGATGCATGTGGTCCCTGGGGAGCAGGCAGTCACAACCCAGCCTGCCTGTCCCCACGCCAGATGGCAGTGGGGACTGCACTCAGCCCAGGGGCCAGCCTGCTCAGGTCGCTGCAGGGACCCAGAGCCCAGGAATGAGGCCTTCAGGGTCAGACCATGGGCTCCTGGGGGATCCAGGCCTCCCAGGAAGCTGCTCTCTGCACACCCTCTTCATGCCTGTGCACACCTCCCCACAACCACCCCCTCCAAAGCCCTCTCCACTTTCCTCCACCCGCTCCAGGACTGCTTCTCCAGCCCTCGGTCCCTTTACTCCTGCCTTACTCCTCTCATAGAAAACCTCCAGCACGCCAGACTGCCCCTCCACACTCATTTCTTGCTGCTTCCTACCCAGGCTCTCAACTCTTTAGGGGCAAGGGCCCTGGTTTACAGTTTCCACACCCCCCACAGCACTGCCGTCTCACTTAGAGCTGAATAGGTGATGGATGAAAGCTCTTCAGCGGATGGCCTGCTGGAAAGAGTAAAGCAGGTTCTCCTTGGCTTGATGAAGTGCCCACAAAGAAACCAGCTCTAGCTCATGGTGTGATCCGGAAGCACTTCCTGCTCCCTTTGGCCACTGAATGAATAGGGAGGAGTCGCTTCTTACACCACCCTCCAAGAGGCACCTGAAGCATGGAGAAATAAAGGGTTGGGCTTTGGAATCAGGACCCCAGGCTCAAGTTCTGATTCTTGCTGGGCTCCCAGAGAAATCCACAGCTTCTCTCCGAGCCTCAGTGGCCTCCCCTTGCAGAGAGGCAGATAGGGTCATGGGAACTCATGCACAGACAGTGCCTGGCACAGAGCCTGACCCACGAGGGTGCTCCCTAAATGCCAGCCCCCTCAGCCTCCCCCCTGCGGGCTCTGGGGCCCATCCAGTGCCCAGCGATGAGTATCAGCAGCTCAGGGCAGTGATGCCCAGGGTCCCATCAACCCGGATCCTGGAACATGGCCACCTCCGGAGCAGGATTGCCAACCAGCTCCCCAGAGACAAGCAAAAACCCCTGCTCTGACACCCGGCAATGGGCAGCTTTGCACGAGACAGGCAGCCCGGCAGTGCCAGCAGGCGTGACTGAAGTAAATGATAGTGTAACCCTTGCTACCTGAAACAACAACATCATAACTGTCAGAGCAATTTTCCACCTCAGTGGTTTAACACCTGAACTGTTGCTATACTCCTCCCCCTACCCCACCCCCCCCCACTCACTCTCTCCACCTTGCTACACTGAAGTCAGTCTCACTCTTACTAGGAGCCATCCCTTCTGGAATTGGTGGCAAACAGTCTTTGCCCCCAAGAGCCAAGAGACTGCAGAATTAATTGGCACATGGGGTCTTCAGAGAAGAGGAGAAAGGAAACAGGCTCAATACTCTAATCAGCATCTGTCAACATCTGGGTTATAAATAATCCAGAGATTTAAGAGGGATTCCACCGTTAGACTGCCTGTGACTTCCTGTCATGAAGATGCAGCTATTTACTAGGATCATATTTATTTTCCTAGAATGAGAAGCAAAGCTTTGGAGGGATGTGAGAGACAGAGGCATCTCTAAGATGCCACCTGTCTGTTGGGACCTACCAGAGAAAGACACACACACTGGAGATGATACTTAATATCTTTTAACAACTGGTGGGAGAGAAGAAATGGCCAATAATCGTCACGCTGGGCCTGGAGGTACCCCTTTAAGTTGATGGATCTTGGTACAGTCTCAGTGAAGGTCGGTCCCAAGGGAGAGCCTGGGGTGACAAAGAAGCAACACAGCTATTTACCAATCAGTATGGAAGTGGTTCAATATTTTAACAACCATCACACACACACACACACACACCCCTTCCTCCCTGGTTAACTCCAGTGGCAACTCCCTCTTTCCCCAGGAAAGCATCAAGTTCTCTGACAGCCAACAAGATTCCCTTCAGGGAAAACCAAGGGCCAAATCAGAATCACAGTCAGGATGTGCGAGCTGGCAGGGATCAAGGAGATGGATCGTGTCCAAATCTTGAGTTGGCAGATGTGGAAACTGAGGCTGCTGCAGGTCACTCTGGGACGTACAGGCAGGGCCTGCTGGGACCCTGGCCCACTCTGAGCTCACTGAGCTGCCTATGTCACCTTGCCAAACCCCAGGGTCACAGGTCACCGCACCTGCAGTGACCGGGTGGATGGTGCACACAGTGATGCTTAGAGGAAGGACCATGGAGGGAGAGCCCCTTGGCCAAAGAGTTTTCACACCTCTGCCTTGGGAGGATGGCAGGGAGCATGGGGCAGGAAAGAGGCTGGGCAGACCCAAAGACACCAGCCTCTACGAGTCTGGGAAGCAAGCAGACCTCAAACTCAGGACAGGAGGCAATCAGAGGTTAAGGAGTCGTGAGTCAGATCGTCACACCCTTACTATTTCCCTCCAGTCTCACAGCTTAAGCAACATGTTAGAATCTATTAGATCATGCCCACATTTCTCACTTCAGCATGGCTTCGCCTGTGAACTCATGACTTGTGTTTCTACCTTCTTTCTCAATCTGCCTACACAGATATCTAACAGACATCTCAAACTGAACATACCCCACACCTGACCTCCCCTCAAAACCTGCGCCTCCTATAACCATCCTCATTTAAGGGACTTGAGCCAACAAACCTGAGTCACCCTTGATTCTTCTCTTTCTTTCACATCCCTCACCCCACCTCTCAGCAAATTTTCTTGGCTCTACCTTCAAAACCTAGCCCAAATCTGGTTTCTTCTCCCAACCACCACTGCTCCAAACCTGGTCCCTGCTACAGCATCTCTGGACTCAGAGAAGAGAGCTCAGCAAGCGGAGATGCCCTGGGAAGGTCCCGGAGCTGAGACCAAATCCCCCTGAGCCCAGCTCCATCCCTTCACGTGAGGCCTTGGGAGCCAGCTGCTACCAGTGTGGGCTCCTGCCCCTCAAGGCTCCCCCCTCCTCACACGCCAGGCTTCAGGGGAAAGCCCAGACTCTGAGACTGTGGGAAAGCCTTTTCACCTCCCTGCCCCTCGCGTACAGGTTTTAGAGGTGAATAAGGGGGATGGAAGACGCTCTAGCAACTGACAGCCCCTGAATCAGAGCATGCGCAGTTCTGGCACATCACACGCAGATGAGGCACGTGTGTGATGACTCCATGCCCAGCCACTGCCCACCTCCCTCCTCAACCCCCCAGGGAGCCATCCCATCCACTCTCCACTTGCCTGATCACAGCTGGCAGGATAGTATTCATCCTTGGAAAAGAAAAAAAGAAGGACAAAAACTCTGCTTTAATCAGAGAGAGTGAAGAAGTGCACGTGTCTGGTCCCACCAACATCACCTTACAACAGTCCCCGTGTGTCACGGAGGTGACACGATCCCGCCACTGGATCCCACCAGTCTGGCCACAGGAAATCAGCTCGGGCCGGAGGAGGGGCACCTCCGGCACACAGGGCTTTGTGCCAGGGGTCCCCTGACATCCCACCAGCATCACCGCCCACTGCCCTGCCACGGCGCTGGCTCCGGAATCTCCTGCCATCTCTGTCCCTGCGCTAAAGTCACTGAAAGAGGACATTGTTGGAAGCACTTAAACAGGACTGCCAGCCCACTAGCACCTGTCCTGCAGATGCCTGACAGAGGAAGATAAATGTATTTATAACATACTGCAAAGTGAATAACAAAGAATTTATAGAGTTGTCTCTGACAAAGCTGACAAGCCAGGGCTGGCAGCTTTAATCAGTTCCCAGCTGAGCCCCAGAAATCTACAGTAGCACAGCTCTGACCTTTTGGGCTGATTTCTAAAAGGAAGGTTAAAGTTCTGCTGCAAAGTATTTTTTTTTTAATTTTAGATGAAAGAAGGGTGTGAGGTTGTATATACACACACCAACTTCCGAGGTGGTAATGGGAACACGGGAATAGGGTTTTATTTTAAATTAATCCCCAGATGCCCCTCTTGCTGCTGCCCCGCTGAAATGTTTGGCTCTCCAGGTGAGACACAGCGTTTCCCATTTGGCTGATGAAATGCTCGCTTGCGTGAATGACTTGCAAATGGGCTGAAAATGAGTGCGGCTGCAGATTCCAAAGATTATTTTTGATAAATACGGGGCGAGAAAGAGGTCTAAATATTTAAAAGGTCACTTTAAAGCCCTGCATCATTTTCATCCCCTAACTAGAGGCCTGCTGGGAACATCCCAAATTGGTACCACCCCAGGTGTTCCTCTTCTCCTGGGCAGAGCCAACAGTCAGAGGCTTTGTGTAGAAAAGCTAATGAAATTCGGTTTAACTGCAGCCAACCATTTAAAGTTCTTTCTCCAAAGGCAGGCTTTGCACAAACACAGTCCTCTCCTCCCATCAGGAGGAGCCATCTGGACCCCGCCTCGGAGCAGCTTCCTCAAAGCCGGCCCACTCTGCCCTTGGGCTGAGAACAGAACTGAGTACCAGGTTCCAGGAACAGCTGCTGGCCTTGGGCACAGACGGCCGTCTACACCCACCTCCGGTTCGAGTCCCAAACCTGGTGGCACAACAGAATCACCCAGGGCGGCTCAGGAGAAAGGAGATTTTAGAAGATGCAGGTTCCTGGGCCCTGACCCAGCTCCACTGAACACGGTCTCCACAGATGGAACCCAGGAACTGAATGTTGGGAAGTTTCTCCCAGATCCTAAAGAGTAGCGGGGAAGTGTGGGCTTCCTCAGTCAACTCTGAGAAGGTAAATAGCGGAAACGCCTCTGTTCCCCAAACATTCCCTTCACCTCAAACTCCCTCTTCAGACAGAGGCCCGTTTCTATGGCACTTCCCACTCAAGCATGAACCTACATCTTATTCCTGCCTGGGAAATCCTTGGACAGAGGAGCCTGGTGGGCTACAGTCCATGGGGTCACAAAAGAGTTGGACATGACTTAGCGACCAAACAACATCTTAAAACAGGCCAGACAATCAGCTCCAACTTCTACTTAAAGATTTCTAAGTCCTCTACCCTGTGACTTCTGAACTCTGTGTTTTCAGAAAAACCTACATGGCATCTCTTTGTAAATGCTCTTTAACAGAATGGGAGAAATATTTCTGATCTCATATACCTGATGAGGGGTTAATATTCAAAATATATAAGGAACTCATACAACTCAAGAGAAAAAAAAAAAAACCACCACCGAATACTTCAGTTTAGAAATAGATGAAGGACCTGAATAGACATTTTCTCAAAAAAAGGATTCAAACGATCAACAGATATATAAAGATATTCGACATCACCAATCATCAGGGAAAGACAAGTCAAAACCACAATGAGCTATCACCTCACACCTGTTCAAATGGCTGCTCTCAAAAAGACAAGAGATACCAAGTATTGGTGAGGATGTGGAGAAAAGGGGATCCTTCTACACTGTGAGTGGGAATGCAAACTGGTGCAGCCACTATGGAAAAGAGCATGGAGGTCCCTCAGAAAACTAAAAATAGAATTGCCAAATGGCCCAGAATTCCCCTTCTTGGTATATATCCAAAGGAGACAAAGCCTCTATCTTGAAGAGATATCTGACCCCCATGTTCATTGCAGCATTATTGACAATAGCAAACACAACATGGAAACAGCCTAAGTGTCTGATAACAGATAAATGGATAAAGAAACTATAAATGGATAAACTAATGTATATATATAGATATATATACATCTATATATAGTGGAATGTTATTCAGCTAGAAAAAGAAGAAAACCTGTTATCTGGAACAACATGGATAAACCTTGAGGGCATTATGCTAAGTGAAATGTCAGAGAAAGACAAATACTGTAAGATCTTGTTCAAATGTGGAATTCAAAAAAGCCATACTCATGGAAACAGAGAGTAGAATGGTGATTGCCAAGGACTAGGGGGTGCGGGAAATGGGAGATACATATCAAAAAATGCAAACTTCTACTTATAAGTTAAACAAATCCTGGAGATCTAATGTACAGCATGGTGACTATAGTTAACAATACTGTATGGTATATTTAAAAGTTTCTAAGAGTAGACCTTAAAGGTTTTCAACACATGCAGAGAAAGTTAATTATGTGAGGTGATGGAAGTATTAAACTAACTTATTGCAGAAGTCATTTCACAATATATATGTGAATCAAGACATCACATTGGGCACCTTAAACTTCCACAATATTACATATCACTTAGATTTCAATAAAGGCTGGAAAAAATACCCTTACTCCTAGTGGAAGCATTTTAAGCTGTGGCTTATACCTCAATTTAAATAAGGATAGAATTTTCCTTTGAGAGTTGGTCTTCTTGCCAACTTGCCTAAACTTGAGTAATAATGATGCTAAATTTGTCAAGTTTATGAAATGTTTTCATGGCCACAATCTCATTTTATTTCAAACAATCCTCTCACAATTGTTAGCACCTCCACTTTCTAAGTGAGAAAAGCAAGGGTCAGAGAGTTTAAGAGGTATGCTCCAAGACCTTCAGGCAACAAGGCTACAACTGGGAGCAGAATTCAGGCTGTGGGACCAGTGATCTAGTGCTCTTTCCACAGCAAGAAACACTCCACCCCAGATGCAGGAAATTGCTCTATAATACTCCAGCCCAGGGGTTGCAAAGTCTCTGCTTGAACATCTCCAGGGATGAGTAACTCACTACTTCCTGGGGTGGGTCCAACCCTCCCACTCTTGAGTGGGTAGAAGGCAGGGAGCCCAGGAAAGCACCAGCTCTGAGGGGGCAGTGATGAGGACAGCAATCGGCTGGTGAATTAAGGACACACACAATGCCCATGGGGCCCGTCTTCCACGTGGTACCTGGTGCCAGTTTGTCCTAGCACCTATTGTGACCAGAAATGTTTTTCTTCCCATCCTTTACCCCAAAGATGTGCCCAGGAGTCCCACAGCCCAAGGACAAATAAAAAAACCCAGGAATGAATGACCTATCCCCAGTCCTAAGGTTGGGGCCAGTTAAGATGCTTTGGTTCCATTGTTTTGGAGTTTGGAGGGGAAATCCTCTCAGGTTTTTCAGCCCTCTGACTTGGTCTACAACTGTAAACACTCTAGACACACATTCTGCACAACCCCACCACCATTCCCCACCACCATTCCCCCCCACCACAGCCGGACTCTCAGTGGCTTCTCGGCACATGGAAAGGCAGAAGGGGAAGATTCAGGCCCGAGCACTGATGCCAGAGGGACCGTGATGACACATGCCAGACCACGGGACAGACCTTGGGATGCAGGTCCTGGTGCACAGTACCTTCTGGGGACCTTCTGGGGAATAGAGTGTGATGGAGAGTAGAGAGTGAAGGAGGCAGAGCTTTGGTGGGAAGGATTATTGAGACCCCACAGTGGGACTGGATTCCAGAGGGTCAGTGAGAGCCTGGAAGAGGCCATGATGGTCCCCAGAACTGGATGCAGCCTCCCTGCAGATGAGGCAAGGCAGACTAAGCGCAATTCTTCCAGATTAGCAAAGGGCAGAAAACAGCACAACGGACCTTCTGAAAGACAGTCACGGTCTCTCGCGATACGTCATTCCCTCCACCCACCACCCCCCCCTTTTCTTTGGTAATGGAACTCCAATTTGTTTATATGATAGATGGAGACCCTTTCACCTCAGGAGGAGCACCAGCCCCAAAGGATGAGTTAAGACTGGTGATCTCATCCCCCTTGGCTTGTGATTAGTATAAGGGTGGGCACATGTCACTGCTCTGGTATAAAGTGTATTGAGAAGTCAGCTAAGAACTTTCTTCCCTAAATAAAAAGACAAAGCCTCCTGAGTAAAAACTCTCCCTCTCTTCCCACTTCCTGCCAGGAACATGATTGTGATACCTGGGGGTACAGCAGCCACTTTGTAACCATAAGGCAACATGCCAACATGCACAGGATGGTAGAGTCAGAGAAGTTAAAAAGCCTAGGTCTTCAGTGACAAGGTGGAACCACTATGACAGCATTAGACACACAATTTCCAGAAATCTTGCTATGCAAAAAATAAATACCTCTATTTGTTTAAATTACTGTGATTGGTGGGAGTTTCCCCTTAACCTGCATCTGAACTCTGTGCTAATTAATGTGAGTAAGGTAATTTGTTGAGTGCCTACCACATACCAGGTGGTGTCCTGGGCCCGAAAAAGACACACACACACACTTCTATACCTAGAGGCACCTATATTCTAGAGGTGATAAGGAAATAAACAAGTGAATAATATATATGTTATGTGGGTATAGTGCTATGGCAGAAGGAAAGAAGGGAAGGAGATATAAAATGTCAGAATTGGAAGAAAGGGTTGAAACTTGACATAGAGTGGTGAGGAAGACCTCACTGAAAAAGTGAAATTTGAGCACAGACTTGAAGGAAATGAGGGGCCAGTTGCGCAGGTATTAAAGGAGGAGTGCTCCAGGCAGAGGGAAGAGCTGCCTGGACTCACTGATTAAAGGACACGGCCATCCCGAGGTCAGCTTGTGGCATCAGGTCACACAGCTCACATGACTTGGACAAACATCTGGACTACAGGCTTGCAAGACCCTTGAGTGATATGAAGTCTGACAGAATTGGATGAGGATCTCAAAAGATCTTAACAGGCAGAAGCAAAAGACTGAATGGGAGAATATGAAACACAACAGGGATGAATGTAAGGTGTATGCCCTTGATGCAAAATATCAATAGCACAGCCCTAGATGAGGAAAGACGTGGCAGTTACGTGAGCAAAGAGAGCCCAGGTATGTTCCACATCAGGAAAGCTGGCAACACAATCTCCATCTACTTTTTTTTTTTTCAAACTTTCAAATTTTTATTTTGTATGGGGGTGGTGCTGGAGAAGACTCTTGAGAGTCCCTTGTACTGCAAGGAGATCAAACTTAAAGGAAATCAACCCTGAATATTCATTGGAAGGACTGATGCTGAAGCTGAAGCTCCAATACTTTGGCCACCTGATGCAAAGAACTGACTCATTGGAAAAGACCCTGAAGCTGGGAAAGATTGAAGGCAAAAAGGAGAAGAGGGCAACAGAGGATGAGATGGTTGGGTAGCATCATTCATGTCCACTCAATGGACATGAATTTGAGCCAACTCCAGGAGATAGTGAAGGACAGGGAAGCCTACAGAGGTGCAATCCATGTGGCTGCAAAGACTGATACTACTTAGCAACTGAACAACAAACTGTTGATTAACAATGTTGAGAGAGTTTCAGGTGAACAGCGAAGGAACTCAGCCATACATATACAAGTATTCCTTCTCCCCAAAACCCCCTCCCACTCAGGCTGGCACATAACATTGAGCAGAGTTCCATGTGCTATACAATAAATAGGTCCTTGTTGGTTATCCATTTTGAATATAGCAGTGTGTACATGACCTTCCCAGACTCCTTAACTATCCCTTCCCCTCGGCAACCACGAGTTCATTTTCCAAGTCTGGGATTCTCTTTCTGTTTTGTAAGTTAATTTGTGTCATTTCTTTTTAGATTCCACATATAAGGGAGGCCATAAGATATTTTTCTCCTTTGTGTGACTTACTTCACTCAGTATGACACTCTCTAGGTCCATCCATGTTGGTGCAAATGGCATTGTTTCATTCTTTTTAATGAAAAAGAAAGTCACTCAGTCATGTCCAACTCTTTGCAACCCCATGGACTGCAGCCTGCCAGGCCCACTGTCCTTGGAATTCTCCAGGCAAGAATACTGGAGTGGGTAGCCATTCCCTTCTCCAGGGGATCTTCCCAACCTAGGGATCCAACTCAGGTCTCCAACCCAGGTCTCCCACATTGCAGATGGATTCTTTACCATCTGAGCCCCAGGGAAGCCCATTCTTTTTAATGACTGAGTAATATTCCATTGTATATGTACCAAATCTTCTTTATACATTCCTCTGTCGAATCTCCACCTACTTCTTAGTTCAGTTCAGTTCAGAAAATTAGTTGTGTCCAATTCTTTGCAATCCCAGGGACTGCAGTATGCCAGGCCTTCCTGTCTATCACCAACTCCTGGAGCTTACTCAAACTCATGCCCATTGAATCAGTGATGTCATCCAACCATCTCATCCTTTGTCATCCCCTTCTCCTCCCATCTTCAATCTTTCCCAGCATCAGGGTCTTTTCAAATGAGTCAGTTCTTCGCATCAGGTAGCCAAAGGATTGGAGCTTCAGCTTCAGCATCAGTCCTTCCAATGAATATTCAGGACTGATTTCGTTTAGGATAGACTGGTTGGATCTCCTTGCAGTCCAAGGGACTCTCAAGAGTCTTCTCTAACACTACAGTTCAAAAGCATCAATTCTTCAGTGCTCAGCTTTCTTTATAGTCCAGCTCTCACCTGCATGCATGACTACTGGAAAAACCATAGCTTTGACTAAACAGACCTTTGCAGACAAAGTAATGTCTCTGCTGTTTTCATTTTTTTTTTTTTTTTTAGTATGCTGTCCAGGTTTGTCATAGCTTTTCTTCCAAGGAGCAAGCATCTTTTAATTCCATGGCTGTAGTCACCATCTGCAGTGATTTTGGAGCCCTAAAAAATAACGTCTCTCATTGTTTCCCTAACTATTTGTTATGAAGTGATGGGACCGGGTGCCATGATATTAGCTTTCTGAATGTTGAGTTTTAAGCCAACTTTTTCCCTACTTCTTAAGGGATATGTTTTAAATGAGTGTGCCGCCCCACTCTCTTCACATGGGTCAAATCACATGCCATTAGAGGCTGAAATCCAAGCGAAAAAGACCAGACAAGCTGGGATCTGCTCGGGGTGGGAGGCCAGGCTGAGGAGCCCTGAGATGGCCTCTCTGAGGAAGGATTTAGAGGGCTGAAGGTGTAGACACTTGGAAGGACATGCCCATCCATTGCTGGCTCTAGGAATACAGCTCTCACATTTGAGAAATGTGAGGTGTTTGGGGGGGTGTGGAAGGGAGACCCAAGAGGGAAAGGATATATGTACACATACAGCTGGTTCACCTCACTGTTAGAGTCTGCAGACTCTAACAGAACATTGAAAACAATTATACTCTAAAAAAGAAGAAGAAATAAAGGAGTCACCGTGGAGTGCCATGAGGCATTATGCTGAGCGTGAGGTGCCAGACAGCGGGCTTGCAGTGTGACTGCATTTAGATGAGGTTGAGGACAAGTAAAGCTAAGATACGGCAACGGCAACGGCAAGGGAGAGTCACCTCTGGGAAGAGAGGTGGTACTGACCAGGGAGGGGACTGAGCAACCTCGCAGGCAGACAAAACGCTCTATATCTTGAGCTGGGGGAATCACACAGGTATATCCATTTGTAAAAATTCATTGAGCTCTGCACTTCAGATGTGTACATTTTACTGTTTATGTGATAACTCAATAGAAAAGGAAAGAAAGGGGAAACACTTTTTAAAAGGAAAGCGGGGGGCGGAAAGAAAGACATGGTTAAATCACTTCTTGGATGGAGGTTAAGTTCAAAAGTTATCTGTGAAGGAAACATCGCCTATAGTCAAAATTGCCTGTGCAAATCTCTTAAATCACTTCTGAAGATGTATTCATATGGGTGTATACAACCCTGTAAGCTAACGCTGAGACACTCTAATGATTGAAAAACACTAGGTTTGACAAAGGCTAAAATAAAGGGAACACTGAGGCACGGATCCATCTTTACAGGAACCGTCACACTCATGTCGGGGAGCAGGGAAGGGAGGGAGAAACGGAGAGCGCTCTGCCCACCCACCCAGGCTTGTTCCCTTCTGCTTTAATAGTAAGCCACCACAACATGTTTCGTTATACAGTACTGACTTGCTTTTTACAGGGAGAACTAAATGAGCTGGGTTCCAGGGGAGAAGTTAAACACGGCAATTAGTCTACCATTAGGTTCCTTCTGTTCAGCACCAAAGAAGAGAAATAAGATGGAAACACTTGGAAGAAGGATCCCAGCTTGAGAGAAGAAGAAATCTGTGACCTGAAGTGGGGGCATTCTCCAAAGATGGATGGGTTGGTAGGTAGTGAGTTCCCCACTGGCAGAAGGAATGCGTAGGCTGACCATTTGTGAGACCAGGTGACCCTGGTCATCACCAGCTCTTCCCAGCCTGCAGCCTCTGAGCTGGCCAGATCTCCTGACTCCCTGTCCAGGGCGCATCCCCTCAGCTCACAGCTGCCTTGACAGTGAGATGTGGACTTGGACCGAGGAGCCTGTCAGGAGCTCCAGGTGGCTGTCCTAATAGAGGGTTGCTCTGCCGCCTCTGAGGATTTACAGTTTCCCTCCTGAGTTATGGGAAGGCGGGCGGAGCCTATAAAAAGGAGCCGTCCAGGCTGCGCTGTGTGCGGGGCATCAGTCAGCAGCAGCCTGACCGCTGGAGCAGAGTGAAGATCCGTCTACCGACTTCTCACCTATAAATTCTCCCTCCCTGCGCAGCAGGAGCAGATGTGTCATATTTAAGAAGAGCTTGTGCCACAGTTTTAATTCCAGGTATGTATGTGGGGGGGTGGGTTGGGGGATAGCAAGAGGGAGGAGGAAGCCATCCCAAATGTAGCCTTCAGCTGGCCTCATCTCCCACCAGAGGCCCCAAACCCACCTTCTTCCAGTCCCATCCCTAAGCAAATGGTGCTGGGTGAGCAGACGAAAAAGCACGGTACCCCTGGGAGCAGGACCATTGGACTGGGGTTGGGGACCCACTGCAGCCTGAACAAGGCTAAAAACACTATGGTGAAGCCATCACTTACTCCACCTACTACTGGAGGATGGGAGTCAACACCCTTCCTACGTCTTCAACTGTAGTACCAGTAAGGATGGAGGTAGAAGGATAATAGACGGATAGAGAAGGGCCAGACTTCCCTGGACCCAGTTGAATTTCACAGCTCTGTGGGCACCTATCATATCAACACCAACGTGAATGAAATGGTGCAGTGTGCAGCCTGGATAGCTGTACCTGGCATTCCTGCTGGACCCACATCAGAGGTCTTTCTTCTTGAGAATGAGATAATGGAGAGGACATTATACCAAGGGTTAGGGGACCTGGCTTCAAGTTCAAGCTTCATCTATGACTTACTGAAGGCCCTAAGCTGGTGGCTCACTTCTCCGAGCCTTATTTTCCTCACCTGTAAAATGGGAACAATAATTCCTATCCCGCTGGAGCTTTTGTACCCAGTCTAGCATGTCTCCTCTGGGCTTTGTGGAGCTCTGGACAGAAAGCCACTTCTGTAGATGACCCTTCCAGTATCCATTCAGACCCTAACCCCAGTTCCTAAGCAGCTTTTAAAAATTACCATCCTGCCTTTCTAGGGCTGCACCTTTCTGGGATAGAACCTACAAGAGCTGACAGGATTTATAGCCAGGCAGAAGGTGCGCCATAATTTCTGAACTAAAAAGCAGTACATTTGTTTGACAACTAGAAAGAACATTTGAAATTGGAACTGTCCCAGAACCCCAGGGCCATCTGTTTGCTGATCCCAGGCAGGTGAGTGCAGCTGCCAACAGCCGGGCCCACCGGGGGCGGGGCGGGGGCGGGGTTGGGGCCAGGAGGTGTGGCAGAATCCAGGCTTTCCTGGCAGAACTCTGTCTCCAAATGGCTGGGCTACACCAGGAGTGCCGGCCACCCTCTCTAAGCACGCGCAGGCTTATTCCCTCAAACGATGGCAACCCCACTGCCCTTCCCCTCCAGGCACTTTAGAAATAATATTTTCCCCCAAAGTCATCTTTTTTTTTTTTAAGAATTTAGGCTTAGTTGTTGAGAGAAATAAACCAAAAGGGGGTGGGTGGCACAGGAACCTGGACTTGATGTCTGATAGATGAAGGCTTGAATCCCACCCCCACCCACCCCAAACCCCTGTGGTCTCAGACAGATTCTATAAACCTCCTGAGCTTCAGGTCTGAGGCCAGTGCCATGAGCTGGTGCGATCCCTTCTCAGGGCAGTGTGGAGTGCAGAGAGTAGGTCAAGTTCCTGGTATAAGGTGGGGGTCCAGAGGGCATCTGACCTTGTCCTAAATCTTCAGACCACTTTCCTTATGAGATGAGGGGCTGTGTTTACTTCCCAGGTAGGTAAAGGGAACTAGTCCCCAATGCCAGCCCCGGAGAAAAAGGAGCACTGTTTAAAAACTCCCTGTCCTCCCCCAGCTCATTCTGGTTGTCCTCTGGCTCCTCCTGATCCCTGGAAGCCCTCCCAGGGCCACCTTCTGCCCTTCTCTCACTCTTTTCTTCTGCATTTCCTCTCCTTTTTCTGCTCACCTGTGTCCTCATCTCCCAGACTCAGGGCAGCTGGGGGATTTACAGGGACTTAATAGGGAAAGGACAGGAAGAAAAGCTCCCAGCTCCCTGTGAGGTCCTGAGTCAGGATGCTGAGAAAGTGTACGGGGCCCTGAGAAGACCAAAGGAGTGGTCTCCCTCCATCCACCCTCCATGCCCTGCTGAGCCAGAGACCCTGGCCCAGGCTCGGCTCTGATGGGGAACAGCCATGGTCTCCTACACCCCGCAGAAGACACGACTGGAATCCAAGATGCTCTCGGCAAAGTTGCTCCAGGTGCCAGAGGTGGCCCTTCCTGGCAGCGCAAGACAAGGATGCCACGAAGTCCCTCTAGCTCTCCATGCATCACTTCCTGAGTGATTTGGCACACCACAGCCTTTTTTAAACACCATCAGTACAGTGACAACACCCAGATTTATAACAGCAGGGCCCTCGCCTCTGAGTTCCAGATCCACATCACCAACTGCCTACTTGACATCTTTTCCTGGATGGCAGATAGGCTTCTCAAATTCAACATGAACAAAATGGAACTTGGTCATCCCTTGTCCCCTGCTCCCCCTGCCCTAGGGTTTGCCACTATGAGGAGGACACCACCATTCACTCTGACGCTAGAGTTATACTGATCCCGTTCCATTAGCAAATCCTGTTGGCTCTGTCTCTAAAGTGTATGTACAATCCCACTACTGTTCCCAGCCGGATCCCCGCACCAGCATCTCTCACTTGAAGAAGCTTCCTTGATGGACTCCTGTGTCCCTCATTCAGTTTATTCTCCAGCCAGCAGCCAGAAAGAGTTTTTAAAAATACAAATCACTTCACACCACTCTGCTGTTTAAAACCCACCAGAGTCTTCCATTTATAATCTGAATAAAATCCAAATTCCTTCCTAGCATAGGAGGCCTTCCATGATTTGGCCCCTGCCCATCTTTCTGGTTTCATCTCATATCATGTCCACCTTGTTCTCCCTGCCCCAGACTGCCACACCTTCCTTTTTTCTCTCCAGCAAGTCAGGCCCATTCATACCTCGGGGCCTTTGCACAGGCAGTCATTTCTGCCTGGAAAGCTCTTTCCCCTGATCTCCCCATGCCTGCCTCCTTCTCGTCATTCTCCCCGGAGATGCTTTCCCTGACCCTGTGCACACTCACCCCAGCATCTCCAGCACCTGGCCTGCCGCCTGGCACAGAGCAAGACTGGATGAATACCTGCTGAATGAATGTATAAGTGAAGGAAGTTGCAGAAACGTATAGCTTTGAGGAGGAGCACACAGCAGGGGCAGGCAAAATGGCTCCTAAGGAGGTGGAGTTCCAGTTCCCTGCCAGCCTATGCCCCCTCCCCTGGGCACACTGCCTTGGTTGCAGAAGGCAGAAGTCTGAGGAGCATCCTCTCCCCCGTGTACAGCCCCAGCCCTGCCTTCCACAGCTGCGGTGAGCAGAGCCACCACAGAACTGAGCATCCTGACAGGGGCCAACAGCCCCAAGGTGATGGACCATCCCTCCCACAGCTGGGGGTAGAAAAGGAAACCCTCCAAGTCCAGGGGCAGCCAGAACAAAGGGGGCTGTGCCCCAAGACAACCCAGAAGGGGACTCAATTTTACTATTATGAGGCTTCATACCTTCCTGATAGTAAAGGGCCCATAAGGGTCCACACGGGTTTTCCAGGTGGCGCTAGTGGTAAAGAACCCACCTGCCAACGCAGGAGACGTAAGAGATTTGGATTCGATCCCTGGGTTGGGAAAATTCCTGGAGGAGGGCATAGCTACCCACTCCAGTATTCTTGCCTGGAGAATCCCACGGACAGAGAAGCCTGGTGGGCTACAGCCCATAGGGTCGCACAAAGCCGGACGTGGCTGAAGCGACTTAGCACTCACACACACGGATCCACACACCCTTCCCCTACTTCATTTTTACAGCTAAAGAACAGACTGCAGCTCAAATAGTTATTTCTCTGACCCCTGCAGCCCCTGTCCAGCCATCAGGCCTGCCTGTTAGACACTCATGAACCTCTCCTTTGCAGCCTTCTCCACAGCTGTGTGTAAGATTTATGATTGATCCTGTGCCATTCAACAGAGTAAGCCACTGACCACATGTGCTATTGAGCACTTGAAATATGACTAGTGTGTATTGAGAAATACCTCATTAATAATCTTTAATGCTGATACTTTAAAAATATAATATTTTGCATATACTGGATTAAATAAGATGTATTATGAAAATTAATGTCACTTTGCTCTTGTTACCCTTTTTTCTGGCCACGCAGCATGTGAGATCTGAGTTCCCCAAGCGGGGATTGAACACACACACACCCTCAACAGTGAAAGTGCAAGGTCCTAACCACTGGACTGCCAGGGAATTCCCTCTCTCTCTCTCTCTCTTTTTTTTTTTTTTTACCATTTTTAATAAGTCTACTAGAAAATTTTAAATCACACATGCAGTTGGCATTTGTGGCTTACATTGTGTATCTACTGAACCGTGCTGATCTGGTCAATGCCTGCCTCTATCACTCTGTCTCTCCCGCTCACCACCATGCAGACTTTTGGAGGTGGCCAGACCTCCAAAGGATTGCAGTGGGTTTTGTCCATCTGAGGCACTTAAAAAACATGTGCTGAGTGACTGAACACCAGGCTGCCCATCCTGATTTCAGGAAAAGGAAGTGATGCAAATAAGCCACCTGATTTCTCCGACTTCAGCCCCCATCCCCTCATCACCCCCAACACTCTGCCCACCAAAGACCCCGGCCCAGATGTCTGGACCTGAGAGCCTCGGCCAGGACCAGCAGAGCCAGACACACAAGGAAATGTTCACCCTGGCGCTCTGAGCATTGTACAAAGTCTCTTTCTCTCCCCATCCCAGTCCTGTCTCTCTCCCTCCTTTTCTTTCTCTTTCTCGCTCTGAAATATCATTTCTCACAATTTGGAATGAAACCCATTATTCCCAATTAACCTGCTGTGAACCCATATTACTTGCTGGTTTGCCCATAATTATTCATCCATAATAATAGCTAAAGTAAATTCTGGCGGTCTCAGCGAACACTGACATCTCCTTTGGGGAAACTTTCAAAGATGCCATGTCCTTGGCTCCTTATCTAAAGCTTCCCTGCCCTGTTTTCTTTCATTTTTGTAGTTAATTCTTTAGAAGAAAGCATCCCAGACCAGAATAACTCCACCCCGACATCAGGTTATTAGATGAGATTCTGACAGTGCTGTCCCATACCTCCTACCTGCAGGTGTTGGAGCAGAAGCCAGACTGACAGCACTTGGACCATAAGGATAAGTCACACACAGATGATTTTTGCAATTAGTCAGTCCTTCTCCGGGTTCCCTTTTCCCCTACTGTCCTGGGAGCTGGGCTCTGCAAGTCCACAGAAAGCATAAATCCTGGGCACGATTTATTTTGGGTCATCAGATGTAATTTACTAAGAGACTGTCTGCCAAAAAAATTCAGAAGGAAACCTAGGTTGTCATTTTAACTTAAATGTGGCTCCTTTTGGTCATCTACCTAAAAAGCTGTATTAAAGACGCAGTGTCCTGATAACCCCACAATAATAACAGCTGTAGTAAGGCTTGAGTCAAGAACTGGGGTAGGCAATGGCAGGGGGGAAGATGGAGTAAAAACTGAGAGGTGAAGGGCTCTGAGATAATGCCTCTTTCCTGAAGCCCCTCAGTCTTCGGGGGATTTCGGTCCAGAAGGGGAAAGCTCTCTGAGTCCTGCATTCTGCAGAGGAGATGAGCTAAAAAGGCAGTGGGTGGGGTGGGGCAGGGAGACGCATGAGCAAGACGCTAACAACAAGCTCTATTTAGGGTCATTCTTCCCCTTAAGAGAGCAGGTCTCTCAAAGGGAATGCCAAGATGGTGGACAGTCCAAGCTGAATGAACACAGCGGCTTCAGTGGTTCAGGTCCCACTGAATTAGTGGTTCACCTTTCTAGAAGGGTGGTCTTTGGGCACACTGGTTGACTTCTAGGGGCTTCAGTCTCCTGACTGTAAAATGCAGATCAAACCTTTCTTGCAAAGTGAGTTGAGCTGTGAGGATAAAATGAGAATTTTTTTTTTAAGTGGCCTGTAGCTTGTGACAGTGTTGGTTGGTCAGTCATGTCCAATTCTTTATGACTGACAAGACTCCTCTGTCCATGGAATTCTTCAGGCAAGAAAACTGGAGTGGGTAGCCATTCCTTTCTCTAGGGGATCTTCCCAACCCAGTGATTGAACCCAGGTCTCCAGCATTGCAAGTGAATTCTTTCCCATCTGAGCCACCATGGAATCCTGAAGTTTGTGAAATGTTAGGCAAATGTAAGGGATTCTGATTCTTATCCCTGATGGAATGGAAGAGGGTGGCCAGGGAGGCTCTGAAAGCCTTTGCAGCTAATACTCTGCTATCTGCCCTATTGCCTGCTACCATCCCCACCTCCCACCACAAGAAGGGCCCTCAGCTGACTGCTGCCACGTGTCCAGGAGGTTAGCAAAACCCCTTCCTGGGACTTCCCTGGTGGCTCAGGCGGTAAAGCGTCTGCCTACAATGTGGGAGACCTGGGTTCGATCCCAGGGTCGGGAAGATCCTCTGGAGAAGCCAATGCCGACCCACTCCAGTACTCTTGCCTGGAAAATCCCATGGACGGAGGAGCCTGGTAGGCTACAGTGCATGGGGTCACAGAGTCGGACACGACGGAGCGACTAAACTTTCGCTTTCCTGACAGCCGACAGTCAGCAACAGACTGATACAAAAGACCCACTCTGACCAGGGGATCACTCTGAGTTCTGGTTCAGTTCCAGAACCTTCTTCTTTACTGGAAGCCATGTCCTTACTCGGCTCCTTTCCTTTCCCCTCCTTCCGTCCCTTCCCACCTGCACCAGTCTTCTAAATCCCTGCCATAGCCTCTGCTTCCTGAGGAAGCCACTGAGGAAGCCTCCTTCAAAGAAAGGGCCTCTTTGCCAACTGTGGCTGATGTGGGAGTCACGTGACCAGGGCCGTGAGGGGGCCCCAGGGAAGGCCGGCGGGTGGCGGTGCGGGGACAGCCAGTGTCTCTGCCCGACTCACTTAGCCAGAGAGAAGGCCAGAAAAGACAAGAGGAGCAGAAAGCCAGGGCTGAGAGCGGGGCCAGCTCCCACCAAGGTGGAGGACAAGGCCTTGCCTCTAGGACCCTGGTCCTGCTCCCAGAATGCTGGGGCTGATGTAAGGTGGTGACAAAGCCCCTCACCATCAAGCCCCCCCCCCCCGAGATTCCAAGGATGAAGAGGACCGTAGGTCTGTCCAAGATACAGAGACCCTAACTCTAGCCACCTGGTACTTCGCACAGGGTGGGGGTCCCAGGAGAAGGGGATGGAGACGAGGGAGTGGAGGGGCAGCACTGGGCTGGGTTCTGGGTCACCAGGTCTCAGGCACGAAATTCTCTCTAGTGAGGCCCTTTTCCTAACCCAGGAAGAAGACCACGCTGACTTTCCCCACCCACCGGGCTCCCCAGACCCGACCTGGGGGCACCCCCCAGCCCAACCCGCCCTGCTCTCTGAGAGGGTTTGGACCTACGAGGGTCACTACCCTTTGCTCTTCCCTCCGCCCCGGCCATCCTTGTCACACACTCGTCAATAGCTCCTTTCACAAGGTCGTCATTACCCACTAATTGTCCAAAATTTCATTCCCTCATCCTTCTTGGTTAAGGATTGATTTAAGGAATGAGTTCAATATCCCTGCCGTCTCCAAGTGCTTATTAATTCCCGGCGCCTCCAGCTCCCCGCGCGGAGCCCGCTCACCCCGCGCCGCTTCGCCCCTCGCTGATTGGTAAAGCCCCGGCTTTTAGGCCCGCAGGATGGGAGGCCTAATGTGCACTAATCTATCATTACTTCACGCGCTGGCAGAGTGACGGATGGCGGGGGGACGGCGGGAGGCAGAGGGCTCTCCGCCCCCTTCCAGGACCGGCTGCAGCGAAAGTTTGCTCTGGTACCTTTACGGAGCCGGGCAGGGGAGGCCCTGTCCCAGGAGCAGAGACCCAGGACGGCAGCCGGAATCAACAGACGCCTGCCCCTCGCCCTGCCCCCCTCGGACAGCCTCTCCTAGTGGCCGCACTGTACACTCCCTCGTGGGCTGGATGTGGCCCATTCCCTCCCCAGGCTACTCTGTGGTCTGGGAGGCCGACTTGCCGGGATGGCTTCCGCCTGCTTGCGCCGATGGGGCGTCCCAGCAGCAAATGGGAGAGAAGAGAGTGAGGTCGTGATTACCGGACTCTCCTTTTCTCTCTCCTAATACTGCCTTCCTCTAGCCTTCAGCTCCAGGGCTGGACACAGCCCCTGCCCTCACTCACTCGGCGGGGGGGCGGAGGGGCGGTGAAAGGTAGAGGGGAGGGCGGGGACACTGCACACCTCTCAAGCAGGGTCCCTATACTCTGCCCGCACCTTTGCAAGATCTCTTTTCTGCTGGACCCTGACCAATATACCTCATTTTGCCAATGAAGAGACTGAGGCTCAGAGAGGACCAGGGCTTGCTGTCAGTCACACAATGAATGCATGGCAGGGCTGGCTGCAGAACTCATGTCTTCTGACCATGTCTAACAAGATTTGCCCACCTGCCCATTCTGACTACTCCTTTTCGATCCCTTGGTTAGGGGTGCTGCCTAACCACAGCACACATTTGGGGAGGGGAGGGGCGGGAATACTGGGAGGAACAAGTTCAGGCTGCTGTCAGGGCTCACAGACCTGCTCCTGTCACAGAAGGTAATATCAGCTCAAATGTTCCCCCTTCTTGGCACCTTCCAGATGCTGGGACAGCCCCCTCAGAGGTGCTCTGTGGTCTGGGACACTGTTTCCTCCAGTCTTTATGTTCGCCCACTCAGGAAACAGTGCATCTCGCCAAAATGCTGAACTTCTGGCCATGTCTACCACAATCAAACCCCAAATAGACTAGGGGTCCAAAATTTCACCAAAGGACTTTTTACAAAAGCCCTTCTTTACAAAAGATGATTATTTAGTTAGTAAATTTCTATTCCAGCTTCTCCAGTGGGCCAGGCACTGAAGTTAGACTAGTGTAGTATGTAAACAGCCAATTGTAACTAACAGTGGAATAAAATAAGGTCTACCAAGCTGAGGACCAACGCCTGATTGTCTCCCCTGCTCGACCCCCCAGGAAGGAGGCAGTGGGGTCCAGAGAGACCACGCCAAACCTTGTGAGCTGTTCAGGAAGGGTCCAACCCTCCTTCTCACCGAGACCCACAGGAAAGACCCTTGGCCATCTACCTGCAGAGATCAGCCTTGGAGCATTTGCCACAAGTCAACAGCCCATCCCAGCAGATGAAGGCAATGTTCCCTTCAATTACCAGAAGTCTCTCCTCCAGAGCTGTTGTCCTCAAAGGGGCTGGCCACATCCCCTCCTCTTGCCTGAGACACATGCACTCATGTCTGCTGTCTCCCCAAGAAAGGATCCTCCCTCCAGGCTTCAGGACACTTGGTGATGGGTCACCTGATCAGGGCTTTCTGCTCTAGTCTTGGCAACTCATTCTATTCCAGAGGGATTGGGAACCTAAGGAAACTGCCAAATCCACATTTACCTGGCAGAAATCCAAAAAGTCATCAGCAGATCCTGTTTCCATTGCCACCTGGAGGTGGAATAGGCAATCACCCAAAAAGTCTCACCCAAAAATCAGAGTGAGGCCAAAGATTGGAAATGGGCTGGGGAGAGAGGACTAGGGTTGTTCTATTACAGACCTCTGGGAACAGCCCCATCCCACCCCTTTCAAAAGGAGAATGAAGCATGGATGCAGGGCTTAGTCCAGAAAAAACTGGCCCTGGTGAACTGAGGCATGGTCCATGCGAAAATCTCTGGGTTAGGGATCAAGAGAGCTGGATTTTTCCCCAAGCCTGCCACTGAGTCCTTCCCCATCCTGGCCTCTTCTGTAGAAGGGCGGGTTGGATCAGATGAACCCTAGTCCTGTAAGTGATGTGATCCTGTGCAATTTTCCAGAGAAAAGGAAGAACAGTGGCCTAAACCCTGATGCTATATAATCTGGAAAACCAGAATTATATCCTTCCTGAAATCCACCCCAGCCCCACCCCTGAACCTGTCTCTGCTATTAGAAGATGCTGCTCCTAGGAGCTGCCCCAGCTCCTCTCAGAAGGACTCAAAGCCCCGCTTCCCTGGCAGATGCTTCCGTTCCTAGCCTCCCCTTCATTCTCCAGGCCATCCTCTTTCAAGCCTGAATATCTAGAACTGCACTAGTCAATCGAGCAGCCACATGTGTCTATTTAAGCTAATTTTCATTAATCAAATGTAAATAAAATGTAAACCTCAGATCCTCAGTCACACAGCCACATTTCACGTGCTCAGCTGCTACAGACTAGCGGCTACCATATTGGAAAGTGTAGCTATAAAACATTTCCCTCACTGTGGAAAGTTCTTTTGGACAACACTGGTCTAAAAATTAACCTTTGTTTCCACAAAGGGCTTCCTCTGGCTCCCCTAATTTCTTCCTGCTGCAGAGTCAGCCCATGTTCTCTAGCCTTCTGCTCTGGGGAGGATCCTAGGTGGTTTTGGAATGGATCTTGGCCACAAGTGACCAAGGAGTGGTGGTTCCCATCTGCCTGAGAGGTAGCCGTAGATGCTTGGGTCACCCACAGAAGCATCTGAGGAGGACATAGTCAGTTCAGCAATCATCCAGTACCAGAAAGAAGTTATTCAACATTCATGAGCATCCCTTAGCCAGCCACCTCCTCTTTCCCCATTTGATATGTCTCTTGCTAATTCCCCCTGTTCAAAGATGCTAAACCTTGAAAAGAGGCAGAGGAGAAGGAGTCAGAGAGTCAGGAGTCAGAGAGTATTTTCAGAGCCCCATGATTTGAGAGGTTTCTACTGACGTGAGTAAAGGAGCTTAGAAGACGCCAGAGTAAGAATGTCCCTGGTATTGTCTCCATGTTTCCAATGCAGGGGGCACAGGTTCAATCCCTGATCTAGGATCTAAGATCCTGTACACCACGTGGTGCAGCAAAAAAAGAAAAGAAAACCCCAGAGATCATTTTAGAGTTCTCCTCTTCCCAGAAACTTTTCATATACATGGCTGGAAAAATCCCCACAAACGGTTAAAAGCCAAGAAAATGCCTTCTCTGATAGCACAGAAGTCTGGCAGGATTTGGGGTTGGGTAGCAGGATCCAGAGAGCTAAATGGGTTATCCAGAAATTACAAGAGCCTTTTAAAAGTAGAAAACATATCATATGTCAAGCCTATAATGTGTAGACGGTAACTATTTTTGACTGAATATTCTTGTGTTTAATTTTGTGGTGACGATCTCCTTTACATCCTGTATTCAGCAATCACTCTTCCCCTTGCTTAACATGCACAGTCATCATTCTCCTCCTATGTCACATATTCAATAATTCCTCTCCTTTGGTTCCAGGGGTGGTGAAATGAGAGGAATGTCACTTTTTAAATTGGTAACAGCTGTGTTTTTGTTTTTTCCATTTCACCTGGACCAATGCCTTGTAAATAGCTCGAGCTCCAAAAATGCAACATGGCGGGGGAGGTGCTCCGTTTGTCCCAATCCCCAACTCGGCAGCCTTTTTGAGGCCTTTTCTCTGAGGACGAGATGCGCCTCAGCAACCTGAGAGACCACAAAAGGGAGTGTTGAGCAACTGTGAGGGTCCATCCCAGTCAGTGGAGGGCACCTGGCCGCCAAATGAAAATAGGCTCTTGTGTGAGGAGGGTTTCACCACGTTTAGTTTACTGTGGAGGCTGTGATGCTGTTCGTACCCATGAGCGCCTGTGTCTGAATCCCCAGATGCTGACTCTCCTTCCCCTCAGATGTACAAGAGTGGACGGCAGTCAGGAAAGCAAGACCTGGGTGAGGAAGCCAGGCACTGAGGACATACAAGTTTAAGGAGGCCCTGCCTCTCTCAGGTGCCAACCCTACACACACAGACGTGAGAGCCAGGGTCTCCTTAAATTTTTCAGTCCTAGGTGCCTTGATTGCCTCACCCGATTCTGGCTCTTCAGAAAGCCTTACAGATCTGAGAATCAGAATCAGGAGAGAGAGAGAGAGACAGGAGGTAGGGGAGATTCAACACCAAGAAGAACAAGTGACTCAGGAAGGGAGTTCATTAAAATGCTTCAAGGGACTCCAAACTGCAAGAGTGTTTTTTTTTAAAGAGAGGAATTTAGCAAGAAATCAATCAACACACATGCTGATAACTTGTTCCATGACAAAAAAGAAACAAAAACCCCATCAATTTCTCAGCCTTTGGGTAGCCAGTGTCTACTGCCACTAATTAATTTTCTAGAACTTTCACTCTCCAGATATCACAAAACATGGTTAATCTGTCAGCCCAGGAGGCACTGCCAGCACCTGCTTCAGGGGGAGTTGGTGGTTTTGGAACCTGTGCCACATGAGGAGGTGGGGCACAGAGGTGCCCAGAGCAAGCTCAGGCTCCCTCATTCTGCCCTCTTCTGTGACATCCTTGCAGCATCTGCTCCACTAAGAGAAGCAGTGCGCCAGAAGGCAGGACAGTGCATGCAGCAGCACAAACCTCCGTGCCTCGTTTTCCCCAAAAGCAAAACAAAGAGATTGTATTCAATTGGTTTCCGATGTTACTCTAATGAGCACTCAGGCCATGTGTTCTCGACTAATCTATTTCTGCCCACTTCCCTGGCTGCCCTTGCACAGTGCCTCTGTCTTCACACAAACATACCCAATAAAATTCTGGAGGATTGCCCTGCAGCCTCCTCCGCTCAGGGCCTCAGCCTGTCTCCCATCACCAAACCAGGGAGCAGCCCCCCGAGGCCTCACTGGTGGGGCCTATGACCTAGAAACCTTGCTTTTGACAGTCCCTTCTTCCTGCCGATCGTACAAGCTCATTGACATCTCCCCCAAAGGGACAAAAAAGAACAGGAGACCTGATCCTGTAAAGTTAGCTCCATGGTTGAAAACTCCAGATTAAAACCTCAGATAGGGGACTTATCTGGTGGTCCTGTGGCTAAGACTCCACGCTCCCAATGCAAGGGGCACAGGTTTGATCCCTGGTCAAGGGACTAAGATCCCACATGCCAAAAACAAAATAAAACCTCATCTAGTGAAAGATCTAGAACATTCCCCAAGGTTCCAGAGCAGATCAGCAGGTGGGGAGGTGCCCGGAAGCACCTTCGGTTGACCCCGAGATTTGGCTCACCTTCCTGGGGAGGTGACTGAGGGGAGGCAGACATTCTAGGTATTCCCTTCTCAGAGCACGGGGACCCCACACACAATCCCCGCCATAGACCCCAGGCAGTAGGGTAGGGGTGCTTTTCTCCTTCACGGTGACTCAGGAGCCCCACTCACCCCACAGGGAGGAGGTCACGGTCTCATCCTCCTCTTGAACTTGGCTTGCAGTTTCCCTTTGTATTCATTTATTTTTGTCTGTTTCCTCAAACAGTATGTGCCTAGAATAAATCCCAGGCTCTCTCTGGCAGAAAAAAAAAAGGAGCACGGAGGGGAAATGTGAGAGCAGTAATCCATTGTAACACTTTAGGGGAAACTGCAAGCAATTTTCATTCTATTGATCCTCCCTGGGCATCAAAGCCACACTGAGTTTATTTGGAAAATTAAATTCTGGAGCATGTAGCATGAGGGGACTCTAGTTAAGTTGTCTAGCTCTACGGCCCCAATTTAATTACGATCTTGCTCTGACTGACCACTTAAATACAGTAGAGGACCAGGATCCCGTGGAGGCGCCCAGGTCCCAGCCCAGTTTGGGGGCCCCTGAGTGCGGCCCCACGCCCACCCACCTGCAGAAGGAGAGCTGGGGAATCTCCATAACCCTCAGTCGACCGCGTCTCAGCACCTTCAGACTATTGCTCATTTACATTTTAACCTAGGCAATTTTTTAACTGGATATCTTTATAAACATAAACGTTGGCTAAATCAGCCTCATTTGTGGCGTTTATGCCCTTCTCCTGCCTCTTGAGAAACCTGTATGCAGGTCAGGAAGCAACAGTTAGAACTGGACATGGAACAACAGACTGGTTCCAAATAGGAAAAGGAGTACGTCAAGGCTGTATATTGTCACCCTGCTTATTTAACTTATATGCAGAGTACATCATGAGAAACACTGGGCTGGAAGAAGCACAAGCTGGAATCAAGACTGCTGGGAGAAATACCAATAACCTCAGATATGCAGATGACACCACCCTTATGGTAGAAAGTGAAGAGGAACTAAAAAGCCTCTCGATGAAAGTGAAAGAGGAGACCAAAAAAGTTGGCTTAGAGCTTAACATTCAGAAAACTAAGATCATGGCATCTTGTCCCATCACCTCATGGGAAATAGATGGGGAGACAGTGGAAACAGTGTCAGACTTTATTTTGGGGGGCTCCAAAATCACTGCAGATGGTGACTGCAGCCATGAAATTCAAAGACATGCTTACTCCTTGGAAGGAAAGTTACGACCAACCTAGATAGCATATTAAAAAGCAGAGACATTACTTTGCCAACAAAGGTCCGTCTGGTCAAGGCTATGGTTTTTCCAGTGGTCACGTATGGATGTGAGAGTTGGACTGTGAAGAAAGCTGAGCACTGAAAAATTGATGCTTTTGAACTGTGGTGTTGGAGAAGACTCTTGAGAGTCCCTTGGACTGCAAGGAGATCCAGCCAGTCCATCCTAAAGGAGATCAGTCCTGGGTGTTCATTGGAAGGACTGATGCTGAAGCTGAAACTCCAATACTTTGGCCACCTCATGCGAAGAGTTGACTCGTTGGAAAAAACCCTGATGCTGGGATGGATTGGGGGCAGGAGGAGAAGGGGACGACAGAGGATGAGATGGCTGGATGGCATTACCGACTAGATGGGCATGAGTTTGAGTAATCTCTGGGAGTTGGTGATGGACAGGGAGGCCTGGTGTGCTGCAATTCATGGGGTCGCAAAGAGTCGGACATGACTGAGCGACTGAACTGAAGTGATGCCTTTCTCCAAAGTAAGATTTTGATCTTAACAAACACTGTTTCATTAGAAACAAAGTAATGTATATTACTCACTAACTGGAAGCAAGGAATCCGAGTCTAATTCCAGAGTTGCCAGCAGTTCTCAGGCTCTGGAGGTTCACAGACAAGTAAAATGGCTACACAACTGCTTGCACACTCACTCACACACACACACACACACACACACACACACACACACACACACACCATGAAACTCATGTACATTAGAGGACCTGGCAGACATGCACCAATTCTTTATTTAGTCACTTAAAGCAGGGGTCCCCAAACTCCTGGATCTACTGCCTTATGATCTGAGGTGGAATTGATGTAATAATAATAGAAATAAAGTGCACAGTAGATCTGGTGCCCTTGAAGCATCCTGAAATTATCCTCCTCTCTCAGTCCACAAAATATCTTCCATGAAACCAGTCCCTGATGCCAAAAAGTTTGGGGACCACTGACTTAAAGGACTTTTTGGTCATTTTCTATTATCTTCTCCTATCATCCCAGTTTCATGAATACTGGGGATGCAAGATGATAGTCTTACACTGTTGATAATCACTACACTGTTTTCATTTTCTTAATCTCATCTGTGAAAACTTGGTCACAGCCCAGCACAAATCCACATGCCACCCTTGGGAACCACTAGCATAGACTGATTTTTCTTAAGTAATTTTTTCATTTAGAGATGTTGCTGGGAAACAGGTGTGATCTCTGCTTGCTTCCCATCAGCCCAGGTAACTGAGAGCACGGCTCACTTTCATAGCAGTCCAGAGGAACAAACCTCATGGTCTTTGGGTTCCTCCAGCACTGACCTGTGTATTGTTAGTCGCTCAGTGTCCTGACTCCTTGCAACCCCATGGACTGTAGTCCACCAGGCTCCTCTGTCTGTGGAATTCTCCAGGCAAGAACACTGGAGTGGGTTGCCAGTCCCTTCTCCAGGGGATCTTCCCAATCCAAGATTGAACCCATGTCTCCTGCATTACAGGTGAATTCTTTACTATCTAAGTCATCAACACTGACCTATTCACCCACAAATGAGGCAGAGTTCCCCCAAAGTTCTCTTGGGTAACCAACTAGGCCTTCTACCTTAAGCCTCACAGAACTGGCAGGCAGCCTGGCATGTCACAGAAGCCTACATAACAGTTACTGAATGCCACTGAAAAGTCATTGAGTGGTCCCCTTATCCACAGAAGAACCCTGCCCCCAGATGCTCCCAGCCTCCTCTTCTGCGAGGATGTCTCTCAGGATACCAGCATGTAGAATAGGGAGGGAAGTCAAGTCTTCCAAAGACCCCAGAGCCAAGGGTAAATAGACTTCTCCCCTCCCCTCCCTCCACCACGAGCTTACTCCACAGACTCACTGGCCCTGTGATTCCTTTGAAAGAAGTGACTTTTCCTGCCCAGTGTTGGCGCCAGGGGTAAGAATGAATGGCAGACAGAGCCACCATGCTTGATCCACCAGGCCCCACCAGAAGGAACATCAGCAGTATTTGACAAGCTGACCAGCTCCCCTGAGAACAGAACTGTCATTAAGCCAAGAGGGAAATCATTACCTGATCTATAAATGATTACACAGGAGTAGGAACTGTCACTCCCTTCTGAGGAGTTTGCAGAATCAGGATTTTAAACAGAGCTGCAAACTGGTGCAACACTCAGCTCCCTGGAGCAGGTGGTGTATTATTCACAGGGAAAAAAAAAATCAGAAGTTAAGGCACTTCATGAGCTCAGGGGAAAAGAGAAGGTCTTAGGGACTCTGACTATCAAAGGATTTCAGACTATCGTCGGTGTCAGCTGGAAACTTAACTCAAAGGAGAACAACTATTCAGATCTTCTGCCTGACAGGTTGGAGACCCACAACTGGCTGTCTTTCCACCAGCAAAATAAGCAACTGGAATCAGAGCTGCAGGCAACTGGGGTCATTCAGTCAAAGACACTCCTTTTTCAAAGATGGAGACTCAGGTTCAACCTACAAAAATGAAACTATTTGTGGTAGAGAGGAGCTGGAGACATCTTATGGGCCCCTCATCCATCACTGGGAGAATAGATAAGTAACAGGTGGAAAAAAACACACAGAGAACTCAGCATCAGTAAGAAACCATCTACTGAATGCACCTAGAGCTATATGGTGGGTCCCAAAACATGGTGTTGAGTGAGAAAAGTTGGGAATGGAAGGGAGTTTGTAGCACCATAAAATGTATGTAATTTTAAATCACATACTCACACAGAATGATACTACATATTTTACAAGGACACATGCAGATTTTAGAACATATTCCAACCACATTAGAGTGGGTGGCTATAAGAGAGAATGAGAGGGAAGATGGGAGGAGAAAATACACAAAGGCCACATGAAGCATGATGATAACAATGAGTTATTATATTGAGTGTAATTAAGGCAACTCAACTTCTTACACCTGCAGTCCACAAAGAAAATAAACAAACTGAGGACCAGAGAGCATGAGTCAGTGCTTCTCAGACTTTAACATGTGGACCAGTGTCCCATGTGTGTGCGTGCTCAGTCGCTCAGCCATGTCCACCTCTTGCGACCCCACGAACTGAAACCCACCAGGCTCCTCTGTCCATGGGATTTTCCAGGCAAGAATACTGGAATGGGTTGCCATGCCCTCCTCCAGGGGATCTTTGTGACCGAGGGATGGAAACCACGTCTCCTGAATTAGCAGGTGGATTCTTCACCAGAGTCCTGAGGATCTTATTAAAATTCAGGTTCTGAGCAAGTAGGGTGTGGTGGGGCCTGAGTTCTGCGTTGCTAACAAGCTCCTGGTGATGAAGATGCTGCAGGTCCTTGGATCCCAATTTGAGCTGCCAGGGCTTAGGAGATTCACCTAAGATAAAAAATGAGCAGCAAAGTCCAGGGAAGAACCCACATGCCCAATATGGATACATTTCAAGGTAATTATGCTCATGAACGAAGACAGGCAAAAAGGAGTACATTATCATAATGTATGCTTCCATTTATATAAACTTCTAGAACATGCATACTCATCCATAATGAAAAAAGGCAGATCTGTGGTTGCTGGGACATGGGCCTGGGGGATGGATGAGTCACAAAGGAAACATTTTGGGATGATGAATATATTGACTATCTTGATTGTGGTGATGGGTTTTTCAGATGTATACATATGTCAAAACATCACATTGTACACGCCAAATATATGCAGTTTACTCTGCATCAATTGTACTTCAACAAAACTGAAAGCAAACAAAAAAGGACCCGTGTCCTCCCCTCTACCCACACCACACTGAAAATGCCGTGTTTGCCTCTCAGGCTGAGTAGGACGGTCTTTAGCTGGCCAGTGCTCTCACGGCTGGAACCTGGTCTCCTCCTCCACCTGAGCTCCAGGGCCACATCTGCCCCCAAGTCTGCTTAGGAATCATGCTCTGATTCCACCCTGGTGCTCCTCTGCTTATCCATTCTGCCTCCTCCCACCACCACCTTAAAATCCTTCAAGATGGCAGGGTATAAAGACCACAAGTCATGCCCTGCCCTGGGCACCTCCTCCCCCCTCCAACCCCGCTTACCCTCTGAGAAGCCGTGTCCTCCTATTCTCCACCCCAGCCATGCAGACTTTCTTTTAGTTCTCCCAAATCACTATCTTTTTTAAAAAACTGAAGTACAGGTGACTTACAGTGTTGTGTTAATCTCAGGTATACAACACAGTGATTCAAATATATTCAGATGTATCACTTTAATCATGTTCAACTCTTTGCAACCCTATGGACTGGATGGCATCACTGGACATGAGTTTGGGTAGACTCCGGGAGTTGGTGATGGACAGGGAGGCCTGGCATGCTGCAGTCCATGGGGTCGCAAAGAGTCCGACACAACTGAACAACTGAACTGAACTGGACTGTAGCCCACCAGGCTCCTCTCTCCATGGGATTCTCCAGGCCAGAATACTGGAATGGTTTGCCATGCCCTTCTCCAGGGGGTCTTCCCAACCCGGCATCAAACTTGCATCTCTAACATCTCTTGCAGGTGAGCTCTTTAGCACTAGCGCTACCTAGGATGTATATATATATATAACTTTTCAGATTCTCACATATTTTTTAATTAAAAAAAAATTGGGGCCGTACCACACAGCATGTGAGATCTTAGCTGCCCAACCAGGGATCAAGCCCATGCCCTCTGCATTGGAAGCACAGACCCTTAACCACTGGACTTCCAGGGAAGTCTCAGATTTTCACATTTTTTTCCCTAAAAATAATTACAGGTTATTACAAAATATTGAGTAGAGTTCCCTGTGCTATACAGTGGTCCTTGTTGGTGATCTATATTATATATAGTAGTGCATATATGTTAATCCCAAACTCCTAATTTGATCCCTAAATTTATCCCTCCCCTACACCTTTCCTCACCATAAGTGTGTTTTCTATATCTGTGGGTCTATTTCTGTTTTGTAAATAAGTTCATTTGTATCATTTCTTTTTAGATTCCACATATAAGCTATATCATATCTTTTCCCCTACTGTGCATCTCTGTCCATAACACCCTTCGCCCCACCTGGTCCCTCTTGACCAGTGAATTTCCACACATCCTCTAGTCCAAGTTCAGGGGTCTCTCCCTCGGCCTCTCCCCTGACCTCCCCCACATTGCCCCCACCATCCAGACCAGCCTCTCTGCTCTACACTTTCCTAGAACCATGTTGCTTTCCTTCCAAGCACGCGGTCCAGCGTGCCACCACGCCTTCCCTAATGTGAGAGCTTGACCCAGGTCCATCCCTTCTCTGCACTATGAGCCCAGGGAGGGGGCACCATGTCTATTTTGCTCACCTCTCTGCCAGGCATCTAACACAGTACCTGACTCACAGGAAGTGAACCATAAATACTCCATTGTTGAATGTTTAGTGGATGATCCTAAAGGGCCTGTGCCATCCCTGGGCAAATACATGTCTAGGATTTGAGGACAGTAGCCATTTACCCCCCTCCCTACACCCTACTCCCCTGGGGCATGGCGCCTTGCGGGCCCCTGCTATCTCAAATTCTGTGGAGGTGATCTGATGATGTGCCCAGTGGAGACCGGAGTGATCTGAAAGGTCTCCCTCATGTCCAACCCAATCCTTTCAAAGCACCTTTCAAAGCACACTTTGCATAAAGCAAACAGCATATTCACTTTGGGGGGCTTTTTTTCTTTTCGCAATTTCAACATCACTGTGTTTGGATATAATCATTTTCTTTCTGGGCTTGCATCCCAAACTCTGGCAGGGTGGGTGAGAGGAGGAAGATAAGTTGCAGAGGACGATCTGGACTTCTACAAACATCCCCTCAGGCCAGGCAGGCTCATTGCCGTAGAGATGAGGCAGCCAAGCCTTGGGACTTGCTCCCAGTTGGGAGCAAAGACTCAGAAGATCAGAGAGGGGCCCCCCAAAGAGGAGGTGGTGGTCAGAGAGGGGACAGGAGCAGAGACACAAGGAGTGAAATGGGTGCCTCATAGGCAACAAAGGGCAGGGGGCAGTGGGTCAGCAACCAGGTACTCGGTAAACTGGCCCACTGGAAGCAGAGCCAGGCTGCAGAGACTCTTGAAGAGCTCCAGGAATTAAAGAGGTGGGGGCCACACACAGGGCTCCGAGGGTTGGGCAAACAGCCAGGCATCGTGAGACCCCAAGTGGTGAGACTAACCCAAGCAGCCCCCACTCCCACCCCGGGGCTGCTGCCACCTCTGCCCTTCTCTCCACCATGGGAACCCCTCCCATTAGCTCCTATGGTCTGGTCCTACCCAAATCCTCTCCGGGTAGTCAGGCCCACCTCAGCAGCTGCTGGAGAGGGGGGCATCTGAGGGGCTAACCTTCTGACCTGTCTTCAGAAGTTTCCACCTGCCCAGCTCGAGGGGGACTCGGCCATGAATGAGATGCACATGCGCCCAGACCCAAGACTGAGAGGGCAATCCTGACACGGCTCCATAGTTCTCAGACTTGCCGCACCACTTGAGATGTCACAGGGGGCAGGGAAGGAATTTCCCAGCACAGACCCTCTAGGAGGCAGGGAGAGTGATCCATGGTGAGCTGCCCCTGAGGTCTGGGAGTCCAGAGTTTTTGGAGGAGCAGCAGCTGACCCCCTGGGCAGTCAGCAGTGCTTCCGTCCACTCTGCCCCTGGCTTGCCGAACAGCCCTCTGTCTGAGCTGCTGCCCGAAGTCACAGAGGACAGCAATGCTGAGGCATCCCTTCTCTGCCACGGGCCATCAGAACTGGCCTCTGTGATAAAGTAGCTGGTATTGTTTTCTGAAGGTTTACAGGTCACTGAAGGTAGCTTCCAGAAAGAGGGCTGGAGGTCAGGGAGCAGACGAGGTCTCTACACATAGTGGGAGATCAATCTTAAGAAAAGGCCTGGACTCCCTCGCGTGTATCTGGTTATGGATGCGCTGTGGGCTCCATCCCTGAGGGACCAGGCTGTCTATCACTGAGTGGTCCTGCCTCTGTTAAGTCAATTACCGCTGAGCCTCCTCCCAGTCACCAAGTATTAGGGAATGAAACAAACCCGAAGGTGAATTCCCCTCAAGCTAATAGCAAAATGCTAACTTATGAACAGTTTACAAAGCACTTTCTGTCTAAGCAGCTAGGACAGACATAATTATCACCTTTCTACAAAAGAGGAAACTGGGGCTCAGAGAGGTTAAGAAAGTTGTCCAAGGTCATAGAGCTAGTGTTGGTTGAGCCAGGGCTTAAATTGGAGGCAATATCAGCCTTGATGTAAATCCCATCAACATTTTAATCCTAGTTCTGCCACCTACCAGCTGTGTGACCTTGGATGAGTTACTTAACCTCTCTGAGCCCCATTTTCCTCTCCAAACAAATGTTTTAATTACTATCTATCTCACAAGGTACATGGGAGAATGAAAAATAAGCTGTAATATAAGAAATTGATGGCCCATAGAAAGCAGTTAATAAATGTTTGTTTCTTCTTTCCAATTCCAAATCCTAAAATATATTGTTTTGGGACAATTCCAGCAGAGAGGTTACAAAGGACTTTTTTAGTGAAAAAGGAAGCATGTTCTGGAGGGAAAGTGGAGTCTAGGAACATGTCTGGCCAAGCGTTTCGCTGTCTCAGACCCTGGGTGGTGCAGCCCCTTGCTTTCCCTTCCTCTCCTGACAGGCAGAGAGCAAGCCCTCCCAGGCCCGGTCACCTTCCTCCACACACACGGAAGCACAGCCCACTGGCCACTGGGGCGCATCCACTGCTCTGTCCCTGAAGGTGGATGTCTGTCAGCTGGAATCTCGTGATCAGGGACCAGGGCAAGGGAGGCTGCTCCTCTGATGATGCCAGCAAGAAGCCCCAGGTGGAGCTGGTGATGTTATAGCAGTCTTGTGTGTGTGCAGGAGTGTGTGCTCACACCCAGCGGCTCTATCGTGTCCAACTCTTCTGTAAGCCCACGGACTCTAGCCCGCCAGGCTCCTCCGTCCGTGGAATCCCCCAGGCAAGAACGCTGAAGTGGGTTGCCATTTCCTTCTGCAGGGGATCTTCCTGACCCAGGGATGGAAACTGCTTCTCTCGAATCTCCTGCTTTGGCAGGTGGACTCTTGACCACGGCACCATCTTGGAAGTCCCAAGTAGTCCTGCGTACGCACGCGCAAAGCACTTCCTCTCCAGTCACTGCACCTCACTTACAGCCCTGGGAGGGCCGCAGCACCACTGTCAATCCAATTTTACAGGAAGGAAAATCACAAAAAAATTTTTTCCAGGGTCATGGGACTTGATCTCAACAGACCAGAGCCCAAGCTTTTGTTCACTTCCATGTCCTCTGCCCTTTACACCAAGTCCCACAAGCTCCCTGAGGGCTCCAGCCAGCATCCAACCTAAGCCTGTATCAATGTCAATTCCGTGGCATTTTGATAACTGAGCTATAGTTATGTTAAGAGAGTGCCCTCGCTTTGGGGAAATATGCACTGAGATTGTCAGGGGTGGTGACCTGACTGGGAAGGAAATCTAAAAGGGACGGGATATGTGTGTACATATCACTGACTCACTTTGAGGTACAGCAGAAACTAACGCAACATTGTAAGGCAAATATACTCCAATAAGAACTTCTTAAAAGTACTGTTTAAAACAAGAAATATTAAGGGGTATAGCAGCAACTATCAGACAGTTCAGATACACACCCACAGGACAGGGTTTCTCAACCTCCACCCTACTGACATTCTGGGTTGGATAATTCTGTGCAGAGGGGTGAGGGGACCCCTGTCCTATGCATCCTAGGCTATGTGACACGTCCCTGCCCTCTTCCTACTAGATACCAATGATACCCATACCCGGCCTATGTGTGACAACAAAATTGTCTCCAGGAATTAACAAATGGGGGTAAAATCGCTTGCAGTTTAGAACCAGAGCTGGGAGGGAGGGGGGCAAGAGAGAGGGCGAGCCAGTGTGAGTTGGAGAAAGCAAAAGTGGTAAAATGTTAACCTTGATCCTTGTAACTTTCCTATAAATCTGAAATAATTTCCAAATAAAAAATTTAAAAAAAAAATTCTATGAGCATTTACAATTTTTAAAAAGAAAGGAAGAAAGAAAAAGACCTTGCCAAGTTTCCAGCTCTCTCCAGTCCCTCCCAAAGATCCGAAATCACTTTGTTCCCACAGCTGCCAGCATCCACTGGGTGATCAGAGCCTGCGAGACCTTCCAAACACTGGTGCCCCCTGAAGCCTCACACCCGCCCACGGAGGGCAAGATGCGGGTACACCCATTAGACAGATGTGGAGCCCAAGGCCGGGAGGAAGCGGCCGACTTGCCGAGGCGCTGCGGGGACCTGAGCGCAGTGCGCGGACTCCAGGCCCCCTGCTCCCCTACGAGCCACGCAGGCAGGCACCGGGCTTCTCACAGCCTCCACTGAGAACTCCCTGGCAGAACACTGCAAGTTAAGCACCTGTACTTTTCTCCTTTATTTCCCTTTCCTGAGAGGGACTGTTGGACTGGGCAGAGCTGCCTTTCAGATGCTTCCAAGTCAGCAGATTTTGCCTCCTGCCTTTGCTTTACAATCTGTGATTATTCAAGTCAAACTGGCAAGCTGCCATTAGGAGCAAATTGATAACCAATCAAAATACCCCAAACTTTTAAATAAATAAACGACCAAGTAAGACAAGGAAGGCGGTAGGGGTGGGGAGAGGAATGGGAAGAGAGGAAAAGTAAACTGCACAAATGCAAATTAGAATTATTTAAAAATTAAAAGTTACTTTAAATTATTTAACCTAATTACCACCCAACTCTCCCAGGGAGATAGGTCGCCTGTGCTCTGTCGAGCGGGAAGGATTAAGCGGAATCCTCCGGCACTAGAGAAGGGAAGCCAAGAGAATCAAAGTTTGAAAACACCTGGTCTTGGAGGGGGCGCGGAACAGTGAAGGAGTCCTGGGCGGTGGGCAAGGGAAGCATGGGAAACATAATTAATGTGGGTATCACATTTCACGGTTGACAAAGCACTTTCTCGTTTTTGTCTAATTCTCACACCCACCCACGGGAGAGGCTAAGGACCGGGTTCAGGGTTTAGGCGCCCCGTCACAAAACTGGTGAGCAGTAAACCCAGGCCTGGAGCCTGGTCCTCCCACGCAAAGACCTGCGAGCCCCTTTCCCTTCCTGGACCAGGCTCCTAGAGGGACACCACCCCAGATGGCCAGTCAGCTCCCACCCGACTCTGGAGCTAAGGACATTCACACCATCCCCAGGGGACTCCATTGACCCACGCTGCGTGGCACATTTCAATTCACATTACACCCTATGTAGTGCCAGGCCCTCGGCTCTACTCGGAGCATCAATTTCCTTTCTGTTAATCCAGGAAGGGTCTTATTTGCATGTCATTTACATAAATGTGCTTGTTTCAGTTTGAGGAAGACCCCCAACTCCAAGCAGGTGAGATAAAATAAATTGGCTTCTTTATTGTCTTTCCTGGTGCAATTGTATTCCAATCTAACATACTGAGTGTTCACAGGGGAGATCTTACCACTGGTCTGGTGGGGCCTCCAGGGATGGAGGAAAAGTAGTTTCTGCCCCCAAGTCAGGCCAGGGGTGAGATGGACGGCTGCCTTGGATAGAGGACCAAAGCAGTTTCACCATTTTAACTGTACCCCCAAAACATAAAATCCTATTTTGCTGTTCTGTCCTGCAGCAGGGACCACAGTCCTATCTAAGCCCAGGCTGGAGGAAGTCCTGATCTTTGGAATGGTCATTTAATTTATTATAGACACTCTGTCAAGGCCTAAGCACAAAGCATTCAGCTGACGTTTAAGGTCCTTCCTGACTCTAAGCTCCTACACTAGGGTTTGAATTGATGCTTTGCATCACATGGTTGAATGGAAAAATCCATTATCCTTACAGCTGGCACCAGAATTCCTCTTGGGGAGGGAACTGTCTCTAGGGGAAGAAAAGCCTTTGATACACTGCTTGTGAGACCTGGCCCCTGAGGGTCCAAGGACACTGAGGCCAGGCAACCACAGAGGGGGTGGCACAGAGGGGCACCGTGGGAGGGTGCCATGAAGAGGGCACCACAGGAGGGGCGCCAAGGCAGGACTGCTGCCTGCTTTACAAGAGAGAGGCAAGATGAGACGAGGCCGAGGAGTGATGGGGGCTAAGGCTCTCATGTCCAAATGGCTTCAGGCTGAGTCATCCACCCAGTTCAGCTGACCCATACACCATTGTCATCTCCAACACATCGTGCGGAGAGCATGGGAGCAGCATTAGAGCATCTCTTATCTGGATCACAAGGGCCTGGGGGACTCCAGCTGATGCCTGGGTTACGCTCTTAATAAAATCTACTGGGATGGTGGGATGAATTGGGAGATTGTGACTGCCGTATAGACACTGCTGTGTATAAAATAGATAATTAATGAGAACCGACTGGATAACACAGGGAGCTCTACTCAGAGCTCCGTGGTGACCCAAATGGGAAGGAAATCCAAAAAAGGGGGAATGTGTACACCTTTGGCTGACTCACCTTGCTGTACAGTAGAAAACAACACAATACCGTAAAGTAACTGTATTCTAATAACAAATTAAAAAATAAGTAAAAGATCTACTGAACAGTAGTTGAAATGTTTAGGGCTTCCTCTGGAAAAGGCATTATACTAAAATCTTCATAACAATCCTAGAATATAGGTTTTATCATTATCCCAGTTTACAGAAGAGAAGGGGCTTCCCAGGTAGCGCGAGTGGTAAAGAACCTGCATGCCAATGCAGGAGACATAAAAGACGTGGGTTCAATCCCTGGATTGGGAAGAGCCCCGGAGAAGGAAATGGCAACCCATTCCAGTATTCTTGCCTGGAGAAAGCGCGTGGACAGAGGATCCTGGTGGGTTATAGTCCACGGGATCACAAAGAGTCGGACACAACTGAAGTGACTGAGCGTGTGACTGAAGTGACTGAGCATGCGTCATGCACAGAAAAGAAAACAGACATTAAAAAGGCTACATGATTTGCCAAGGTCACATGGCTAGAAGGTAAAAGAGCTAGGATTTGCCTCCAGCCTTAGGGCTCTTAACTATCACATCATATCAGGCAAGCCCCTCAACTGTCCTTTAAAGCATGGAAGACGATCATTTTTGAGACGAGGAAGCTGAGTTTAGTGACCCCAAATGACTCACCTAAAACCACTGACTTGTAGGTAAAAACCTTTTGATTCCCGGCATGGGGCCTTTCCACTGTGCCCGCCCGCCTCTTCAGATACTACAAACATCAAATGAGTCTACGATTTCATCCTTGATATTCATTTGGGAAATGGTATTTGGAGATGACAGGACGGAGAAAATGCATGACCTTCAGTTCAGGAAAATCTGTGCTCTGATCCCTGTTCTGTCCCTTCCTGGCTGTATATACCACAAGACGTTATTTAATCTCCCTGATTCACAGTTTCGCATCTACAAAATGAAGGCTATTTCCTGTCCCCTGACCTCAGAGGATGAGTGTAAAGGATTCTGAAGCACAAAGCAGAGACCTGAGACCACAGAAGAGAAAAAAGTTCAGCTTGCTTTCCAAGCAGAGGAAATAGTATGTACAAAGACCCTGGGACAAGAGGGAACACTATTCAGAACACTAAAATAATGTCAGTGTAGATGAAGTTCAGAGGAAGAGTCAGTGGTGGGAGATGAAGCTGGAAAGGCAGGCAGATACCAGACAATACAAGCCCATCTTAAGGATTTGGAATGTGATCTAAAGAGGGATGGGAGCTACTGAACGGTTTTAAGCAGTGGTAACATTCAGAAACGGAGAAGGCAATGGCACCCCACTCCAGCACTCTTGCCTGGAAAATCCCATGGATGGAGGAGCCTAGTAAGCTGCAGTCCATGGGGTCGCTAAGAGTCGGACACGACTGAGCAACTTCACTTTCATGCATTGGAGAAGGAAATGGCAACCCACTCCAGTGTTCTTGCCTGAAGAATCCCAGGGATGGGGGAGCCTGGTGGGCTGCTGTCTATGGGGTCGCACAGAGTTGGACATGACTGAAGCGATTTAGCAGCAGCAGCAGCAACATTCAGAAAACTAAGATCATGGCATCTGGTCCCATCACTTCATGGGAAACTGATGGGGATACAGTGGAAACACTGACTTTATTTTGGGGGGCTCCAAAATCACTGCAGATGGTGACTGCAACCATGAAATTCAAAGATGCTTACTCCTTGGAAGGAAAGTTATGACCAATCTAGATAGCATATTAAAAAGCAGAGACATTACTTTGCCAACAAAGGTCCGTCTAGTCAAGACTATGGTTTTTCCAGTGGTCATGTATGGATGTGAGAGTTGGACTGTGAAGAAAGCTGAGTGCCGAAAAATTGATGCTTTTGAACTGTGGTGTTGGAGAAGACTCTTGAGAGTCCCTTGGACTGCAAGGAGATCCAGCCAGTCCATCCTAAAGGAGATCAGTCCTGGGTGTTCACTGGAAGGACTGATGCTGAAGCTGAAACTCCAATACTTTGGCCACCTGATGCGAAGAGTTGACTCATTGGAAAAGACCCTGATTCTGGGAGGGATTGGGGGCAGGAGGAGAAGGAGATGACAGAGGATAAGATGGCTAGATGGCATCACTGAGTCAATGGACATGGGTTAGGGTAGACTCCGGGAGTTGGTGATGGACAGGGAGGCCTGGCGTGCTGCAATTCATGGGGTCGCAAAGAGTCAGACACAACTGAGCGACAGAACTGAACTGAACTGAACTGAAGGAGAGACCCATAGGGGCTCCACTGGTGGCTCAGATGGTTAAGAATCTACTTGCAGTGCAGGAGACATGGGTTTGATCCCTGGATCAAGAAGATCTCCTGGAGAAGGGAATGGCAACCCACTCCAGTATTCTTGCGTGGAGAATTTCATAGACAGAGGAGCCTGGCAAGCTACAGTCCATGGGTTACAAAGAGTCAGACATGACTGGGCAACTAACACTACTTCTACTATTAAGGAGAGCCCCATAACAAATTCGTGTTTAAAAAGTTTACTAGGAGAACCTCCTGGTGGGTCCAGTGGTGAGGACTCCATGCTCTCAAAGCTGAGGGCTAGGTTTCAGTACCTGGTTAGGGAACTAAGATCCTGCAAGCCACACAGTATGGCCAAAAATAAATAAATACATACATAGTAAAAATTAAAGGTTTACCTACTTGATGAAGATAGGGTCTGGAATAGAAAGAATGGCTATTTTGTGACTTTCCTAAAGTATACCTTTCATCCCAACTACTTTCAACCAGGAACTAAGGGGTCGAAGACCAGAAACAATTGAACTATTGCCTGTGGCAACTGTAAACATATCATGGTTTGAAATGGTTTCCTGGGAAGGAAATGGTAAGCATTTCCTTTCTTGCCTCCTGGGAAAGAAAGAAGACAACTGGTCAAACCTCATAGGAGATAGGCTAATGACACATCTTTGGCAATAAACTGATGGTGTTTACTAAGAGTGAGTCCTTATCTACAGAATTTTTTTTAACATATGTACCTGGTTTACCTGTCTAGTACTGCTTGGCTTCCCAGGTGGTGCTAGGGATCAAGAATCAGCCAGCCAAACATAAAGATGCAGGTTCGATCCCTGGGTGAGGAAGATCCCCAAAGATGCAGGTTTGATCCCTGGGTGAGGAAGATCCCCTGGAGGAGGGCATGGTACTCCAGTCTTCTTGCCTGGAGAATTCCCGTGGACAGAGGAGCCTGGCGGGTTATAGTCCATAGGGTCAAAAAGAGTAGGACGCAACTGAAGCGACTTAGCACACAGGCAATGTAGTACAGCTTATGGTAAATAAATATACAGAAATCTATGAATTTATGGAGCATGGATCCCTTTTGTCACCTAAGCTATGTATCTGAGTATAAAGTGGAGATATTTCAAAGCCGAAATAGTTGCCTTCTGTGGGAGCAATGTAGTTACATACAGCTCTTCGAGACCTCAAATATAAATCAGGGCAGATCAAGTCCCAGTGTGATGAAAAGGACTTAGTGGGTTGCTTTAACGGTCCCACACCTCTCCTTGTTTCACTTCTGCCTCCTGTATTCTTGAAATTATTCAGACATTTTGATACTGGGTAAACCTCTGCTTCGTGAGTCTATCTGACAATTCAGTGCATTGTGTCTTCTCAGCAGGACAATATATGCAATCTCATCTCCAGATTCATTAAATGTAAATTTTCTGTCTTTTGGGCCATTGTCTCTCATTGAGCTGGTGTTTTAGGTTCTAATTACACCTATCAAGTCTTCAAAATGCCTTTGTCCTTGACTGTGACCCAATGGGTAGCTCAGTCTCACATCTTACCAGCCTGCGAGAATTCAACATTTCCTCCCATAAGAACCTCTTTTATCAGTTCTCTCTGAGCCCCTCTCCTCAACAAGTCCTCCAGAAATCTTGCCAAGAAATAATTAAAATAGTTTTTCTAACTTTAAATTAATCAAAGACATTCCTGAGTATAAGTTCAGAGCTTCTGATCAGCATGAAACTACCTACCATGTGAACTTAACAGCGTTTCAGATAAAATCAGAGAAAATGGTCTCTTAACATGCACGAATGTTCCGTGCGGGGTAGGAGGGAGCTCTTTTTGAAATTTTGGAAATACTTCTTAAAGAGACCCCAGGTTGGAAACCACTGCTAAATATATTCCTTTATTCTCACTCACTTTGTTCCTCATCTACCATTTCTCTGATCTCTCATAAAGCTTTTCAGTTTTCCCTACAGTTTATTTGCTCCCATCTTAGTATTGCACCACCCACATCATCTTTTTAAATATTTATTATTATTTTTTAAATTTGGCTGTGCCGGGTCTTAGTTGAGGCACGCAGGATGTTTAGTTGTGACGTGTGGGACCTAGTTCCCTGACCAGGGATCGAACCCAGCCCCACCCCCCATATTGGGAATTCAGAGTCTTAAGTCATTGAAGCACCAGGGGAGCCCTTCACCCACATGATCTTAATGTCATCAGCAAGCCTGAAGCTCACCATGAATATTGGCTTTCAAATCCCATGTAAAAATGTTAAATAACCATCTCAGGAGTAACTCACTGAGTGTGACTCTGAACTCACCCAAGGGCCCTTTCCTCTCCATCTAGATGTCCTCTTCATGGTTATGAGTCCCAGCAGCCCTCTGCATGGCCCTGGCCCAGCCTCCTGCCCCTCCACGGTGGGTGTTCTCCAAAGAGGAGTGAACAGGGAGACCCATGGATTTCAAGGGAAAAACAATTAAATCTATTTGTATTATTTACCTAAAAGGTGAAAACCAATTTTTATTAATACTTAGTGTACAGTGACAAACAGTACATGTACATACTTTGTTAATAAATTTACATGTGTCAGAGTGGAGCGCAACACTTTTCTTAGGAAAGTGCTAGTCTCAGCCATGTCTGATGCTTTGAGGCCCCATGGACTGTAGCCCGCCTGCCTCCTCTGTCTATGGAATTCTCCAGCAAGAATACTGGAGTGAGTCAGGATGGCTGCTATCCAAAAGTCTACAAGTAATAAATGCTGGAGAGGGTGTGAAGAAAAGGGAACCCTCTTACACTGTTGGTGGGAATGCAAATTAGTACAGCCACTATGGAAAACAGTGTGGAGATTTCTTAAAAAGCTGGAAATAGAACTGCCATATGACCCAGCAATCCCACTTCTGGGCATACACACCAAGGAAACCAGATCTGAAAGAGACGTGCACCCCAATGTTCATCGCAGCACTGTTTATAATAGCCAGGACATGGAAGCAACCTAGATGCCCATCAGCAGACGAATGGATGAGGAAGCTGTGGTACATATACACCATGGAATACTACTCAGCCATTAAAAAGAATTCATTTGAATCAGTTCTAATGAGATGGATGAAACTGGAGCCCATTATACAGAGCGAAGTAAGCCAGAAAGATAAAGACCATTACAGTATACTAACACATATATATGGACTTTAGAAAGATGGTAACGATAACCCTACATGCAAAACAGAAAAAGAGACTCAGATGTATAGAACAGACTTGTGGACTCTGGGAGAAGGCGAGGGTGGGATGTTTCAAGAGAACAGCATTGAAACATGTATATTATCTAGGGTGAAACAGATCACCAGCCCAGGTTGGGTGCATGAGACAAGTGCTCGGGCCTGGTGGACTGGGAAGACCCAGAGGGATCGGGTAGAGAGGGAGGTGGGAGGGGGGACTGGGATGGGGAATACATGTAAATCCATGGCTAATTCATTTCAATGTATGACAAAAACTACTGTAATGATGTAAAGTAATTAGCCTCCAACTAATAAAAATAAATGGAAAAAAAAAATAAAGAAAGCTGAGTGCTGAAGAATTGATGCTTTTGGAAAAAAAAAAAAAGAATACTGGAGTGGGTAGCCATGACCTTTTCCAGGGGGTCTTCCCAACCCAGGGTCTGAACCCAGGTCTCCTGCATTGCAGGCAGATTCTTTACCATCTGGGGCTTCCCAGGTGGGATTAGTGGTAAAGAATCTGCAAGAGACGTAGTTTCAATCCCTGGGTTGGGAAGATCCCTGGAGGAGGAACTGGCAACCCACTCCAGTATTCTTGCCTGGGAAATCCCATTGACAAAAGAGCCTGGCAGGCTACAGCCTGTGGGGTGGCAAAGAGTCGGACACAACTAAGTGTCTGAGCACATTATTGTCTGAGCCGCCAGGGAAGCCCAGGCATTCAAAAACTGGATTCCATTGCTGGAAATATCCTCCCGTCCCTTACCCTCTTTTCCTCCTTTCTTCCCACCCCCAGCCCTACTGCCTGGGTGTTTTTCTGGCTGCTACCTCTCTCTAATCTCCACTCTATTCCTGTCTCCTTCAGACCTCTGACTTGCTCCCTACCCAGTCTCCTAGACACGGTGTTTCAGAAGCCCCCACATACTCACTGGCCTTCAGCAGGGCCCGGACCTTCTCAGGCCAGGCCTAGAAGCTCCCACACCCAGTCCCTGTTCCTGGAGCCACAGCCCAGCTCAAAGCCCCAGACTGGTACTTAAGTGGGTAACTGTATAGTCTAAACATGCCAACAGTATAAAAATGTCCCTTAAAATGTTATATAATGTAGTCTAAACTAGAAATGACCTAAATACCTATTGGTAGAGTTTGGGAGGAAAAATTACAGGATATGTACAAGATAAGTCTGTTTTGCAGCCATTTTTCCAGAAATTTCTAATAACTTGAAGAAATCCTCAAGCCATAAGATCAAGTACAAAAGCAGGACTCAAAATCTATGTAAAGTGTTATTTCTCAGAAGAAGACATACAAATGGCCAACAGGTACAAGACAAGATATTCAACATGACTAATCATCAGGGAAATGCAAATCAAAACCACAATGAGATAACACCTCACTGAGGTCTAACACCTGTTAGAATGGCTATTATCACAAAGACAGGAAATAACAATTGTTGGCAAGTAAATGGAGAAAAGAAAACCCTGTGCACGGTTGGTGGGAAGTATGTACTGGTGCAGCTATTATAGAAAACAGTATGGAGGTTCCTCAAAATACTAAAAATAGAACTACCATACAATCCAGCAATTCTACTTCAGGGTATTTATCCAAAGGAAATGAAATCACTGTCTTGAAAAGATATCTACCTGCTTATGTTCACTGCAGATAATTCCCAATAGCTGAAAAATGGAAAAACAACCTAACTGTCCATCACTAAATGAGTAGATAAAGAAAATGTCACACATATATTCAAGGGAGTATTATTCAGCCAATTAAAAAAGAAGGAAATCCTGCCATTTGTGACAACATGGATGGGCTGTAGGGGCATTACTCTAAGTGAAATAAGTCAGAAAAAGAAAGACAAACACTTCACAACCTCACTTATATGTGGGACTTTAAAAAGAAAAATCACCAAACTCATAGATACAGAGAACAGGTTGATGGTTGCCCAGAGGTGGGGGTGTAGGGCAGGTGAAATGGGTGAAGGTGGTCAAAAGGTACAAAGTTCTAGTTATAAGTCTAGGACTTCTGCATGGAGCCTCCTTCCAGCTCTAAGATCCCAATTTGCCTCTACAGAGTGCTGGCTGGGGTCTCGTCCCTAAGGATAACTGCTGCTGAGAGCCAACACATCCCTCTGCCAAAGAAGTATTTAGGCACAAGCCCGAGGCTAGCGGGCTGGGCTGCCCTGGCATGCACACCTCATCGGAGAGGGGCTGTGGTCAAGACCAAATGGCCTTCATGCCACCTGGGGTCAGAAGCGTCTCTGGGGACTTCCCTGATGGTCCAATGGTTAAAGGATCTGCCTTGCAATGCAGGGGTTGTGGGTTTGATCTCTGGTTGGGGAACTAAGATCCCACAACTAAGCCTGTGCGCCATGACTACTGAGCCCATGCACTCTGGAGCCTGCCCACTGCAAGAAAAGATCCACATGAAACAGCACAGACCCTAAACACTGCAACTAAGACAACACAGCCAAAAAAATACGTAAATAAGTATTTTTTTAAAAAAGAGTCTCTGAAGGGGCAGCACCTGATGTCCCATGACAAGCCCAAACAGAAGCCCTCACACCTTGGGTAACCCACACTGGCAACTCCTGGGGCCCCAATAAAACCCACGCTTCCTCACTCACCCGCCTTTGACCCCAGTGCATCCATCCTTCTTCACTCTTTCACCCCTTTCTCCTCCTGGCCTTAACCTCAGGGACATAGCCCCCCCTTCCCCCACTCTTATCTTCCCCTGCTTCCCCTTCTTCCTCCAGACAAAGTGGGGGCTGGAGAGGCTGTTTCAGGCTTAGGAAGGAGCCCCCACCCTGTAGCTGCCCTCAGAACAGGGTGGAGGAGAGGCCTCTTGAGGGTAGGAGACAGCAGAAATAAAAAGAGCAGGGACAATCACACAGAGCCCAGGGGTGCTGAAGCCAGGCAGAGCTGTATGAGGGCGTCTATAGGATGAGTGGGGGATGTGAGGGGCTGTGAAAACCACTGATACACCAACTTATGGTTACCAAGTGGGGAAGGAGGTTGGGATTGATATAGAAACACAACTCTGTATAAAATGAATAACTAGTGAGAACCTAGTGTACAGCCCAGAGAACTCTACTCAAGGATCTGTGATGCACTAATGGGGAGGAAGGAGATCTGAAAAGGAGTGGATATATGCAAACATAAAGCTGTGTCACTTTGCTGTTCAGCAAGAAACTAGTACAACATTGTAAAGCAACTAAACTCCAATTTAAAAAATCAAACAAACCATTGATACTTAAGGAGCAGGGAAGCCTGTTCAAAAGAACTTATGTTATTCTGCAGTGAATGCAAACACTCCCTGCCCAAACACTGCTTTTCTGAAGGATGCCTTTAACACCCTGTAAGGTTTCCTGTGGTTAAAACCCTGCATCCAGACCTTAACATTGATGCCAGTGGGGTGGAAAGTGTCACGGCAGATGGGGGCCAAAGTCATTGTAAGTGCTGGGGCTCTCATGTACACAGGTACACACACATACACACATGATGGACAACACCACACACGTGTGCACACATGCACACACACTAGACACACATGACACAAGCATGCACACGCACACTCTCCACATACATAGGCACTGATATGCGTACACACCCCTCACACACACACACACCACATACACACATACATGTGTCTTCAGCACAGCCATCAGCTATTATAGCAATCAAAGCCCAGTGCCAGCTTCCTGGCAGCCCAAATGGACCTCTGCATTTTTACAATAAAATATTTAATGGCAATGGAGAGCAATCACGCCTGTGGTGAGTGGGCGCTGTGTCCTTCCATGCTAAGGTCAAGTCCTATACTCCTCACAACAGCCCCTCAGCCAGAGTGAAAAGGGGGGCGTGCTCCTGCCCCTTCAAGAAGGAGAGCAAACTGCAGCTGCCTGGCAGACAGCCCCCTAAAGCCTCCCAGCCTCCCCAGGGCATCCCTGGCCCCACGGCATCTGCCTCTGGCCCTCCCCAGCTGCCCTCTCTCTCCTCCATGTCTGAGCAGCACCTCCCCACCCCGCCCCATCCCCAGAGGTTCCCCCAATACAGGATTCTGAGGAGCCCGTCCCTTTCTGGAAGTTTCCTTTGGCACTTGTGGTCGGGTTTCCTTCAGGACTGACTGCCAGACTGTGTTCTTTCCCCAGGAGCTCTGGTCCCCAAGGGGAGGCGAGTGTCCGGTCAGAGGCAGGCAGTCTGGCACAGCTAGTGCAGGAGCACACGTCTGAAGGGCACGTGTGAACAGCGACGGAGGAAGACGCCATCCTCCTTCAGCCCTGATGACCTGGTCCTTCCACCCTCAAGGGCCTGAAAGAACTGACCAGAAGCATCAGGCCATGCAAGACAGCTGCAAGATAGCCTCCACCCCTAGCCCAGCCCAAACCCACTCATAACTGGAAAAAACCCCACCCTCAGCTCATGCCATGGGGAGAGGGGCTCTGAGAGCCTTGACTTGCAAATACCAGCCCCCTTTCCCACACACCTCGACCCCCTGCCCCTCTGCCCACCCCCAGTCCTCCCAAAGCACCTGCTGCAATGCCCAGGTGGGGCAGCACGGCCGAGACCTTGGTGGCGATCGGAGCACGGATCCACTGATCCGGAGGGTCTGCCTCGCACACAGGCCGCTGTGCAGTGCTTGTGGAGCACGGTACATCTTTGCAGCAAGAGGGGAGAATCACTTTGCATTGCATCCACTACTCCATCCGGTTTCTCAAGAGGCAGCAGGATCCAGCTGCTGTTCTTCTAGTTGAAACTGGGGGTGAAGGAGGAGGTGGGGCTCTTGGGGGCTCTAGGTAAACCCTGGGGCCCCAATGCAGGAACTAGAGCACAAGATCTAAGCTGTCCTAAATGTCCTGTGAATACACGAGGGTTTACTTCTCAGACCCCCTCCTGTGCCACGACTTACCTGCTTACAAGAACGATATGATCCCACAGAGAATTCTGACTCCAGGGGGAAACAAGTCAAGCAGTCCTGGCTCAGACCCCAATCACCTCTGCTCTTTCCTCTCACTCTATCCAAATTTACCAAAACAAGACTCTTCCAAGGTTAGAAACAATCGCCCAGATGAAACAGGAGAAAGACAGCAAACAAGCAATGCAACTGTGCACGATTCTTTTTTAAATTTATTAATTTTTTTTTTTTTTATTGGAGTAGAGTTGCTATACAATGTTGTGTTAGCTTCTACTGGACAGCAGATCAGCTATACATATACATACATCCTCTCTTTTTTTATTTCTTTCCCATTTAGGTCACCACAGATACGCACAATTCTTAACTGGAGCTTAGTTTGGGAAAAAAGACAACTATAAGATTCATTTGAGGGACAACAGAGAAATATGAACTGGGTATTAGAAGATATTAGATATTATTAATTTTGTTAGTTGTGACATCGTTCTTATAATTACATTAAAAATATGGTTTTTTTGGAGATTGTGCTGACATGATTAGAAGTAAATATCATGATTTTGTCATTTACTTTAAAATGATTCTGTGAAAAAGATAAGAGACGAGGCAAACACAGAAAAATGTTAACAATTGTTGAATGTTGATTGTAGTAGATGGATTTCTATTGTACTACCATCTCCAATTTTCTGCACCTTTGCAGATTTTCATAATAAAAAGTTTAAAAAAATAAATGTTTTAAGTTTATAAGATAGGAGTAGAATTTAGTAATTATTTAATTTTTATTGTTAGTTTTTGTTGGCATAAAATTGCTTTACAACGTTGTGTTAGTTGCTGCCGTAAGACACCGTGACTCACTCTACATGTGCCTTTACCCCCTCCCGCCTGAGCCTTCCTCCTCCCCCCACCACATTTCACCCAGCTGAGCTCCCTGCGCTATAGAGCAGCTTTCCATTAGCTATCGATTTTGACACATGGGCGTGTATATACGTCAATGCTACTCTCTCAATTGGTAACCCCTCTCCTTCCCCCCCTGTGTCCACCAGTCCACTCTCTACATCTGCGCCACTCTTGCTGCTCTGCAGACAGGTTCATCAGTACCATTTAAAAGGAAGAAAAAACAAGTCCCAAAGGATGCTTCTGGGCCTCATGCTGCCAGTGGCAAACCCAGATGTTAGCCGCTGAGCAACTTCTGGTAGAAAGGGCACATGCGCCAAAGTTAGAGACTGCGTTCAAGGTCAGTGCAGCCCCTCCTGTCTCCCTAAACTTATTTTCTTTGAGCCTCAAGTTTTTCTTCTCTATAAAGAAGGACTAATAAAACCATCATGGCTAAGTTGTGAGAACTCAATCAACTTTTGCATATAGAAACACATAACACCCTGTGGGTCCTCAATAAACATTCATTCTTGTTCTTTCTCTGCATCTCCCCTGATTGGTTAGAGGGATGATCTAGTGTGTGGCAATGAGATGCAAAATTTAAGAATTTTTCTCTTACAGGAAGATAAAGTAAGTGTATTTTCCCCTATTCCTCCTGCTAAGTACAACTGAAAACCCCAGACACTACATGCAAAACAAAGAAGATTGTGAAAAGTAAAAAGAAAATGCCAGAACAACTAGAAACTTCAAGACCTCATATGATAGTGAGTTCACAAGAACACACTATGATGAGTTCCTTGGGTTTTCTTTTGGCTTTATATGTCCCAGACTTGGAACTGAAGACACCAAGAACCCAGAATTGCCACTGGGTGCATACACAGCAAGCACTAACAAAAGCCTGCTCTCTCAGCCAAAGGACCAGGAAGAAGGCAGTCTAGCAAGCCGAAAACTTTTAAACCGTACTCACTGTACTCCAGCCAAACACCAACTGGTGGTCCCTATCAGCAGAAGCTAAGTGGGGAGCCTAAACTTCCTTCTTTGCAAGATTATAATAAAGCACTCCAATGTGCCACCCCCACCATAGGGATAATGTCAAAAAGGCTGAGTAGGTAGCCAGGACTTCATCCCCACCAGCTGGTAACAAACTGCCCCTGTAGCACAAGTGAAAATCATGTTGGGAGCCAGAAGTCCCACGGCTGCCCAGCAGGAACAAAATCCCACCCCTACCCTTAGGTGTCAATAGGGGCCAGATCCAGACTGCTAACCCTACCTGATATTTACAAGGCAGGAATCCCTGCTTTCCCTGCCAGAGAGTTGTCAGAGAAAGCTAATTAAAACAGAGGTAAAAATAAGGCCCAGGATCTCATGACATAACATGAAAATGTCCAGGTTTCAATTAAAAAAAAAATCATTCCCTATAGTAAGAACTGGGAAGATCCCAAACAATGAAAAAGAATAATCAACAGATGCCAATTCCAAAATGACAGTGGTATTAGAATTAGATGACAATTTAAAACAATCATTATAAAAATGTTTTATTGAGCAATTATGAATACACTTGAGGCAAATGAAAATATAAAAAGCCTCAAAAATAGAAGATATTTAAAGAATGAAATGGAAATTTTAAAATTGAAAAACAATAAATAAAATAAAAATCCCAGCAGATGGACTTAAGAGCAGAATGGTCAAAGCAGAGGAAAAAAATCAATAAACTGGAAGATAGAACACTAGAAATTACCCAATATGAAAGACAGATAGAAAATAGAGTAAACATCCCAAATTCACCAAATGACACTATCTATAAATTCAAACTGTTGTTGCTGCTGTTTAATCTCTAAGTCATGTCTGACTCTTTGTGACCCCATGGACTGTAGCCCGCCAGGCTCCTCTGTCCATGGGATTTCCCAGGCAGGAATACTGGAGTGGGTTGACGTTTCTTTCTCCAGGGGATCTCCCCAACCCAGGGATCAAACACATGTCTCCTGCTTGGCAGGTGGATTCTTCACCACTGAGCCATGTGGGAAACTCATACATTCAAGATCAAACCCCAAACAAGATAAACCTAAAGAAATCCACTCCAAGATGCATAATAATTAAACTTCTGAAAACTAAAAATTAAAAAAAAAAAACCTTGAAAGCAGCCAGAAATCATAAAAATGAATCAAATAGAACTTCAAGAGTTAAAAAGTGAAAAAACTAGAATGAAAAAACATCAGATTTGAGTAGGCAGAAGAAAATAAGAGAGCTTGAAGATAATTCAATTGAGACTATCTAGTCTGAATGGGAAAAAATTGGGGGAAAACGTCAGGAAGCCAGAGACCTGTGGTACACTGTTAAACATATCAATATATGTATAACGGAACTCTAAAAATGAGAGGAGAGAAAAGGGCATGAAAATATAGAAATAATGGCTGAAAACTTCCCCAAGTTAGTGAAAAATATTACATTTCTGAAAAGCTCAAAAAACTCTAAGTAGGATAACATCAAAGAAATTTACACTTAGACACATCAGAAAATGTTTAGAGACACTCTTGAAAACAGCAAGAGAAAAGCAACTCATTACTTGGGGTCCTCAATAAGAACAACTATTTTCTCATAAGAAACCACAGAGGGCAGAAGGTGGTGGGATAATATACTCAGAATGCTGAAAGAAAAAGACTATCAACAAAGAATTCTATACCTAACAAAGCTTCCCTTGAAAAATGAAGAAATTGAGACATTCTTGGATAACAACAGAGAGAACTCATCATTTGCAAATCTGCCCTATAAGAGATACTAAAAGGAGTCTTCTGAGCTGAAATGGAAGAAGAATATACAGTTACTTGAGTTCACATAAAGAAATAAAGAACATCACTAAACGTAAGTACATAGGTAAGATAAAAGACAGTTTTAAAGGGGTCAAGAAGTACAAACTTCCAGTTACAAAATTAATAAGTAATGGGGATGTAATTAAAAAATAAAATTTAAAAAACAGTTTAAATCTATTTTTGTTTGTAACTTTTTTCTCCTATTTGATTTAAAAGACAATGGTATAAAGCAATAATCATAAATCCATGTTGATGAGCGCACAGTGTATAAAGGTGTAATTTATATAACAAATAATAACACAAAGGAGAGGGGAATGGATCTACATAGGAGCAAATTTTTGTATACTCTTTAAATTAAGTTGGTATTAAATATGTATAGAGGAAATATTTAAGATAATTATATTATAAATGAGGAGTTGTAGGGATACAAAGGGAGATAAGATTCCTATATTTCACTCAGACTGGAAAAATGATAAATTATTTACATATAATGGGCTTCCCAGGTGGCACAGTGGTAAAGAATCCTGCCAATGCAGGAGACTTAAGAGATGTTGGTTCGATCCCTGGGTCAGGAAGATCCCCTGGAGCAGGGCATGGAAACCCACTCTAGTATTCTTCCCTAGAGAATCCTATGGACAGAGGAGCCTGGTAGGCTGTAGTCCATTGGGTCGCAAAGAGTTGGACTCAACTGAAGTGACTTAGCGCGCATGCAATGAGGGGCTGGGGGTAGGAAGGAAGCAGGTGTAACTATAAAAGAGCAGCATGAGGGATCCTTGTGGCCATGGAATTGTTCTGTACCGTGACTATACTAGCCTAAGCAGCTGTGTTCAGGCCAACATTTGTACTGGACTCTATCAGGAACAGCTTCCCTTGTGGCTCAGCTGGTAAAGAATCTGCCTGCAATGCAGGAGACCTGGGTTCAATCCCTGGGTTAGGAAGATCCCCTGGAGAAGGGAAAGGCTACCCACTCCAGTATTCTGGCCTAGAGAATTCCATGGGCTCCATGGGGTTGCAAAGAGTCAGACACGACTGAGCGACTCACTTTCATACTTTCACTTTTCTATCAGGAACCTGTTCCCATTGGTCAATGCCTCATTCTGATTGGCTGATGCTATGATGTACTAACTGTCAAATATTTTGACCACAATGTGGGTAAGAGACTCTCTTGACCCCCATGGTCCATGAGGGAGCCATGTGAAAGTAGTTCATCCCTTCCTCTGGGTATATTCAAAATGCCAGGATATATTCCCTTATGTAACTCCTCCTGCCACAGAGTTAGAGAAAAAACACGCTGATTCACTGCCCTAAGGACCCTGGTCACTTTACAGACCCAGGGCACAGGCCTAGCAAAACAAAATCAGATATCCCCACGACTTCCCCGGCGGTCCAGTGGTAAAGACTTTTTGCATGTACTGCATAGGGGCAGGTTCGATCCCTGGTTGGGGAACGAAGATCCTCACATGCAGCACGGCTAAATAAAAACACAGATATCCCCAGACGTACATCGACTCAAAAAGACCTTTGTATTCCACCCAGAAGTGTTTACCTGAGCAGAGTTTACTGAAAGGGACTATCTACACAGGTGAGGGTAGGATGAAGGAATCCACATGAATGGTAGTTAAAACATTCAGAGATTCGCCATGGTAGGAAGACATTACCACCCAGATAACTGGTCACTGAAGGCACAAAGTGAAGAATCAGAGTGACAGGAGCCAGAGAGGAAGGGACTGCAGTTGCGGAGGAACACAGCCCTGCCAGAAGCGCGGGGCAGGAAGGGAATCAGGGAGAACCCACCCCCCAACCCTCTCGCTTTCCACTCCCCAATCCTCCACAAGTGCCTGCTTTGGCCAAACCCAACCAGAAAGCAGAAATCAAAGGGCCCCGGCCAAACGGAGCTACTCCACGCTTAGAGCGGGGAACAGAAGGGCAGAGATGTGTGTGGGAGACACAAGTGACAATCCAAGAGGCAGAGAGGATCCAGCGGGGCAGAGTAGCAGTCGTCAACCTTTTTGGCACCAGAGACGGGTTTCATGGAAGAAAATTTTTTCACAAACGAGGGGGCTGGGGGTGGTTTCGTGATGATTCAAGCACATTATATTTACTGTGCACTTTTTATTTCAATTATTATTACATCAGCTCCACCTCAGACCATCAGGCGTTAGATCCCGGAGTTGGGGACCCCTGCGTCAGAGGATGCTCATCACACATGGCACTTACGCACGAAGACCCAGAACCACAGGCTTGGTATACAATTGCAAGATTCACCCCGCTCACCAGCTCACAGCCATCTTCCACATTCTCCCGTCCTCACTGGCACAGCTTTGGTGTGTCCAGGGGAAACTGCCTGCAAAGCAGAAGCCACAGGGTGCCCTCTGTGTCCCAGGCCCCCAGGAAAGGGAGATGGTGAAGGAGAGTATCTTCTAACACTGTCAAATCCTCAGCCCACAGAGCCCTACAGCCAGGCTGGGCTGGCCCTGCACTCTGCCAGAAGCCCAGTAATCAAGGTAATTACAAACCTTTTCCTCCTCTTGGCACACTGCCCCCAACAACGCAGCATACCCGCCCCCACCCTGACTGCCAGCTCTCTGCCTGGTCTCAACCCACAAACACGGTGTCCCCATGCAGGGAGTGTCCCCAGAGGCTTGCTGGCAGATGGACTGAGGCAGCCACCAGATCAGAGTCCCCACTGCCAGGGACTCCCCTGAGCACACAGGGGAAGAATCAGGACTCAAGTAGAGGCTCAAGCAGGTTCCCTCAGACCACAGGATGCAGGAGGCGTCCAGGGGGAAAGAGAGCTGCATTCTCCAGGCAGCTGGAGGGAGGGCGGACCAGACTCTGTGAGGGGGGTGGGCCCCACTTCCCAGCCATGCGTATTTTAGGGCATAAGGCGGAGCTACAGAGGGCCAAGAAGCTGTTTGGTGCGATGAGGGAAAAGGGCAGGAACGAAAAGTGACGGGCGGCAAGCTTGCAAACCCTGCATTAGAGGAGGACTGGTCCCTAGGGGCTTGCAATGCAGGAGGCCCGGGTTCAATCCCTGGGTTAGGAAGATCCCCGGAAGGGAATGGCTACCCACTCCAGTACTCTTGCCTGGAAAATCCCATGGGCAGAGGAGCCTGGTGGGCTGCAGTCCATGGAGTCGCAAAGAGTCAGACATGACTGAGTGACACTTCCAACACCAGCTAACTCGAACCTGAAATTAAAACTCAAAAAATTGCCCCCTCAGCCTCTCCTGCTTTCTCTGACCCCTTGCTAGTGAATAAAGAATACCAGGCAACTAGCTACTTAAGATCATAGCTCATTAAAATTGAACAAGATCTCAGAGATAACAATCCTCCAATTTATGGGCAAAGGGAACCTGGGAGGAGAAGCAATATATATAAAGTCACACAGCAAGGGACTTCCCTGGCAGTCCAGTGGTTGGACTGCCAATGCAGGGGGTGACGGCTCAATTCCTGGACAAGGAGCAGGCCACGCGGCCACAGGAAGCGTGCCTTGCAGCCAAAATGTAAAAGAGAAGCAACAAGGTAACAAATTCAATAAAGACTTTACAAATAGTCCACATTGAAAAAAAAGAAATCTTAAAAGCCAAGTCACAAAAGCAGGGCAGTAGCAGTACCACAGACAAATCAAGTCTCCAAATATTGAGCACCTAGTATGGTTGGTGGTATTGTCGAATCAATGTTCAGTTCAGTTTGGTCGCTCAGCTGTGTCCAACTCTTTGCGACCCCATGCACGGCAGCACGCCAGGCTTCCTTGTCCATCACCAACTCCCAGAGGTTACTCAAACTCATGTCCATCAAGTTGGTGATGCCATCCAGCCATCTCAACCTCTGTCGTCCCCTTCTCCTCCTGCCCCCAGTCCCTCCCAGCATCAGGGTCTTTTCCAGTGACTCAGTTCTTCGCATCAGGTAGCCAAAGAATTGGAGCTTCAGCTTCAGCATCAGTCCTTCCAATGAATATTCAGGACTGATTTCCTTTACAATTGACTGGTTGGATCTCCTTGCAGTCCGAGGGACTCTCAAGAGTCCTCTCCAACACCACAGTTCAAAAGCATCAATTCTTCATCGCTCAGCTTTCTTTGTGGTCCAACTCTTACATCCATGCATGACCCCTGGAAAAACCATAGCTTTGACTAGGCAGACTTTTGTCGGCACAGTAATATCTCTGCTTTTTAATATGCTGTCTAGGTTGGTCATAGCTTTTCTTCCAAGGAGCAAGCATCTTTTAATTTCATGGCTGCAGTCACCATGCAGATTTTGGACATGAGTTTGAGCAAACTCTGGGAGATAGAGAAGGACAGGGAAGCCTGGAGTGCCGCAGTCCATGGGGCCACAAAGGGTCGGACACGACTCAGTGACTGAACAACAACGGTATATGTTGGGGACTTTTAGAGATGGTAGTGGGGATAGAGCAGTGAACAAAATGGTAAAATTTCTCTCCCCATGGGGTTAACAATCTAGAGCAAAGCTGCCCAAGAGAACGCTCTACAGTGATGGAAATGTTCCCATCTTGCTGTCCAATACAGTAGCCACTAGCCACATGTGACTTTTGAGCACTTGAAATTTAATTACTGTGACCAAACATTGACATTTTTGCTTCGTGCGTTTTGCAGCTCTGCTGTTTGGTGCATAATGTTTAGGACTGCTATACTTTTATAGTGAACTGACCCTTTTATCATTATGTAATATCCCTCTCCATCCACGGTAATTTTCTTGGCTCTGAAGTGGACTTTGATATTAATATAGCCATCCCTGCTTTCTGCTAATTAACGTTCACATGGTATATCTCTTTCCAACCAAGAGCTGAATTTTAAATTGTATTTATTTTTAATTAATTTTACTTTAACAACCACATGTAGCTAGTAGCTATAATTTTGGACCATGCCATTTTAGAGAACTCAGCTCGGCAAGTTCTGTCTCTATTTTGCCAGTAGCTGAGCAGACCAGCTTCCCCATCCAAGGAAACATGGCCAGCAACTGCACCCAGGGACCTCTCAAAGGCCCAGGGTAGTCCCCTACCACTACCGCTCCTGACCCACCCCTTTATCTGGGACTCAAAAACAATTGGATATATCCAGGGAGTAGATGAGACTGAGGATGAGCTAGCTACTTCTGAAGGCAAAACTTCGTCCCTGCCTCCAGCAGGTTCTCCCTCCCAGCCAGGGAGGCCGGACCTCCCCCAGCTCTGGTCCTCTCACTGCAAGCATTTTCATCACGCATTCTGGCCGGGGAGGGTCTTGGGCAGGCGGGGGATGGGGGGCAGCGGGGGTGGCGAGTGGTGTGGGCCAATCCCTTGTTCTCCTGGGTTGGCCCAGGCCTGTTCTGCATAGCAGAGGGAAAAGGGGCAGGCCTCAGGAAGAAGGAAATTGGTGGCATGGTTAATTGAGATTTTTTATGTGGAAAGCCGGTCAGGTAGAATCCAGTGATGCCAAGGACTCCTCGGGCAGAGTGACCTCCTCTCTCCTCCAGACTCCCACACATCTTCCTTCTCACTGCATTGTGTGTCTGCTTACTCACCAGCTCAACCCCCAAGTCTTGCATCTCCCCAGAGGAGCTCAGGGAGCTGTGGATATCCTTCCTACATGGAGAGCGGACACTTCCCTCCCACATAACACCATGCCCAAGACCCAGCTCAGAGCTGGTGCAAAATGAATATGTATGGGAGGATGATGGTGGGGCTGGGGGAAGAGAGAAGGAATGAGAACAGGATTGCTCCCCCCGGTCACCATGGCCCCAAGGGCTGAAGAGTAGAGGGGAGGCAGATACCCAGGGAATCCAGGGAAAGAGTCATGATGTCTGTCCATCATTTACTTCCAGTTGGAGCTGCAGTGGCTTCCCAGGCGGTGCAGTGGTAAAGAATCCTGCCAATGCAGGAGACGCAAGACATGCAGGCTCGATTCCTGAATTGGGAAGATACCCTGGAGTACCAAATGAGAACCCACTCCGGTATTCTTGCCTGGAAAATTCCATGGACAGAGGAACCTGTTAGGCTACAGTCAGTCCATGGGGTCGCACAGAGTCAGATATGACTGAGCACGCATAAACTTGCACCCATACTTGAAGCTACAATGCCTCCTCCACCCCTTTGCATTAAGACCGAAATGCTAAACCTGAGTTCCAGTCTCAATGCATCTTTTTAATCTGTCTGTCTTTTGACACATCCCAGCATATTTACCTCTCCTGACAAGGACACCTTCGTGTCCTTGCATTGATCGTTTTCCTGAGCTTCAAGGGCAGAAGGGTGGGGAGGCCAGGGCAGGGAAGAGGGGAGATGGAAGGGCCCAGCAGGGGCGACTGAGCCCCTGGAACTTCCACCTGGCACTATGAACACCTCCACTTTAGTTTACACATCTTATTTCATTTCCTTACGAAATAAGCTGTCACAATAATACAGGAACTGATTCAAGTCAAGCAAAGCTGCACAGATCACATCAGAAAATGACTGATAGTCTTGATGCAGAAATTGCATTTGTCATACAGGCAAATAAACTGGGAAGACATGCCTTCAGGATAAAGCTTCTGTCGGCACCGGAGTGCACAACTGACCTGGAGTCCTCCCACAAATGAGACATCAGCACAGGTTCAAGACCAAACAGAAATGGGGAGCAGAAGGGTCTGGGGGACCAGGGGCCAGAAAGGCCAACAGGTTGGGGTACAGGGGATCTGGCCAGCATCGGAAGGAAATGCTCTCCAGATGCACAAAGCCACAGCCACCACCTCCACTGAGGGAGGGAAGAAGAGAGTCAGGGCCCCTGGGAGGACCTGGGAATCGTTCCACACTGGAAATTCATGGCCAATTACTCCTGTAATTTACTGGTCCGGCTGGAGAAATGCATCTTTGAACTCCAGCGAGAGACTTTGAAAATCACTCTCCACCCTGGCTTTCCAAGCTCTGCCTGAGATGAATTAAAGGAAATTATGCACAGAAAGCCCCCAGATCAAGGGGACACCCACTCTCCTTCAACTGCCTGCAAGCTGATTAGACAGATAGAGTTCACAGCAGAACAGGCAACCAGGCTGGAAGAATAAAATAAATTTGAAATGCAGAGATTGATGGCTTCTGTCACAAAGTGTTTCCAGAACCACAGTCTGTAAATTGGAATTTCCATCTATGCTAAGGCAGAGATGGGTGGCCGCTCAGTGGCAGTTGTTGGCCTGGTGGGGTCTTTGGGGAAGGATACCAGATCGCCCTTACGATCTATACACTTAAAATCCCCCAGTGTAAGGGATACATATTTGAGGCTTTGGTTGTAAAAGATACCCCATCATTCCAAGAAGACACTGAGGCACAGGGCAGTCAGGTCGCACTCAGGACCTCCTTTGCCGCCCATAGTAACATCACGCCCAGTTCCTGGCTGCCAGCTGGTCCTAAGCAACAAGATGTTGCCTGTCTCCTCAGGGTCCTGCTGCGCAAGTGCACACCAAACTTATCCTTCTCTGTCTCAGCTCAGGTCCCAGGCAAGCCACAGAGGAGAGGCCGCGGACAGGCAAGCCCTAGAACTCAGTTCTGCTCATGCCCTGGGCCAGGTGAGAGGCAGCTGACAGTCAGGAGTGCAGAAATCTAGGTTTTCCACCCCCAGAGACTGATGCATCTCAGGCTGGGGTAGTTGGAGAGGGGAGGCTTAGAGAGGGGATTGCTGATCCAGATGCCCTCTCCAGGAGTGAGATATTCATTCCCAAGTTCCTCTCTGGGAATTGCTCCCAGCCAGAGGGAGCTCTCAAGGTCACGTCCCAAACCTGAAGGCAGCTGGTTAGTTGGCCAAAGAGAGGATGGTCATAAAAGCGCGGGCCTCTAGCCACAGGGTGGGATGATTCTATAGGCCATCCCTGCTGTCAGGTTGCCCTGAAAGGTGGCAGTGGTGGTATAGTCACTAACTTATGTCCAACTTTTTGTGACCCTGTGGACTATAGCCCACCAGGCTCCTCTGTCCATGGGATTTCCGGCAAGAATACTGGAGTGGGTTTCCATTCCCTATCCAGGAATCAAATCCAGGTCTCCTGCATTGCAGGTTGCAACTGAGCCACCAGATAAGCCCAGGTGGCTGAAGCCTTTGTTGTGACTGCACCACAACCTAACATCTCCCTCTGCCCCACTTCGCTGCCTTTACCCTCCATAGATGCTAATACTGGGGGCATGAAGCAGGCAAGCCCTGAAGTGGCAGGTGCCACTGAAGTTGAGGTGACATGAGGTCCCTTGTCCAGTCTAGCCCCTCACATCAGAGCCAAGGGGACCCAAAGGAGGGAAGAGATTTGCCTTTGCCTATATAGCCAGTCCATGGCAGAGCTACCCTAGAACTCAGGCCTTCTGATTCCACATTTCCCCAGGAACCCTCCAGAAAGGTAAGGCCTCCCCAGAAGGAGGCTCAGCCCCAGAAGAGTAATTAAGAGAGTTTACTTTTCAGTCCCTGCTCACTCCAGCTTTCTCTCCGCTATTCTGTGGGCCCTTACAGCCAAAACACTCTCCGTATCTCTCAGTATCTCTTGGCGCATCGCACCAGCATCCTTCTCAGAAGGAGACATCGGTGCCACCATTCTATTATGAGACTTATTAGGTACCTTTCTCAACTAAAGCGCTTCCCAGGTGGCTCAGTGGTAAAGAATTCGCCTGCTGAGACAGAAGATGCAGGAGACTCAGGTTTGATCCCTGGGTCTGGAAGATCCCCTGGAATAGGGCATGGCAACCCACTTCAATATTCTTGCCTGGAAAACCCCGTGGACAGAGGAGCCTGGTGGGCTACAGTCCATAGAGTCACAAAGAATCAGACACGACTGAGTGATTAAGTCGTGTCTTGCACGTATGATCAAATAAGGAAACAGATACTCTGTTCATTCTCAGCTGGGTTATTACAGTTGATGATCACCTGTCTATGTGTCCCCAAAATTTAAAGATGGCAGAAAAAACAGAATCACCAAGCATTTACATTGATTTGGTTAATCTCCACAGGAAAATATAACCAAACAAAAGGAACAAAATGAAAGCTGGCTGGCGAGTTGCCATTTTAAGACACTCAGTTCAATTAAGCTGAAAGCCTGTTCTCAGGGCCATGGCAATAGTTCCCCAACACTGCCAGCACACCAGCTCTCCAGCAAGAGTTAAGATTCCTCAAAGCCGAGGAGGAAGGAATCCCTGGAATCTGCACCTGAACCTCTTTCCCATGTAGGACTAACTTCTCAGATCACGGCTGACAGCCTGTCATCCCTCCCTGCTGCCTGGGGCTCAATGGGTGTCCTGGGATCCAAGGTGGGGGTCATAGGTTCTATCGTCAGAGTCCAACTTCTCATTTTTTATTGTTTGCTTGCTTGTCTGTTTGCTTTATAAAAGATAGACCCTGGTGGGAATCCAGGGTGTGTTTTGCCACTAACTGGCCTCAGTTTTCTCATCTTTAAAATGGGGATGTCCTTAGACCATGGAAACCTAGATGTTAGCTCCTACACTATTGATAATTTGCAGCATAACTCCCTGATCAGCAAAATCACTCTAAAGAGCCCACTTATTCCATGAACTTGAAGCTTAAAAGTGCTGGGGCAGAAAGGATAGATAGCCTTTTCCACACATGATACCAGACCCATGTGACATTCATGGGCAAAAAGTGAACCTTGACCTAAGTCTTATCTAGATATACTGACACAGGTAAAAACAAGACCTCCCTGGTGGTCCAGTGGTCAAGAATCTGCCTTCCATGCGGGGGATGCAGGTTCAGTCTCTGGTTGGGGACCTAAGACTCCACATACCACAACTAAGCCCTTACTCCACAATCACTGAGCCCGTACGGTCCAGAGCCCACATGCCACAACAACGAGGCCCGTGCGCCGCAGCAAAAAGTCTCTGCACAGCAACGAAGACCCAGCGCAGCCAAAAGAAAGGTTTTACAAATCAAATCTTTCACTCGGCAAAAGACAGCGTTAAAATGAAAAGGCATGACAGAGTGGGAGAAAATCTTTGCACATTATAAAACAAAGGACTGGTATCTAGAAACTTTATAAAGAACTTGCTCATCTCAACAGTAGGAAGTCAACAATCCAACTGAAAAAATGGGTAAAATACTTGAACTACTTCACCAAAGAGGATATACAGATGATGAATAAGCACATGAAAAGATGTTTGACATCATCAGTCATTAGGGGAATGAAAATTAAAACCACAGTGAGATATCACTCAGGATCTCATGTCAGAATTGCTAAGATAAAAATTAGTGATAAGAACAAATGCTTGCAAGGATGTAGAAAAACTGACTCACTCATGCATTGCTGGAGGCATTGAAAATAATACAGCCACTCTGGAAAAGAACTTGGCAGTTTCTTAAAAAGCTAAACATGCAACTATCATACAACCCAGCAATTGCACTTTGGGGTACCTATCCCAGAGTAATAAAAACTTACATTGACACAGAATCCTTCACAAGAAAGTTTATAGCAGTTTTATTTGTAACAGTCAAAACTTGGAAACAACCCAGATGTCCTTCAATGTGTGACTGGTTAAACACACTATAGTGCACCAATACAATGTGTAGGAGGCTGAGGTGACCCCAAAATTCATGTTCACCCAGAACCTCAAAATACGACGTTATTTGAAAATATGGTCTTAACAAATTTAATTAGTTAAGATGAGGTCAGGGACTCTGCTTGTAGTCCAATGGTTAAGAATCTCCAATTCAGGAAAGAATCTACCAATTCAGGAAACACTGGTTTGATCCCTGGTCCTGGAAGATCCCACATGCCACAGAGCAACTATGCCTGAGTACCACAACTACCGAGCCCGTGCACCCGAGAGCCTGTGCTCCACAAAAAGAGAAACCCACACACCGCAACTAGAGAGCATCCCCCATTTGTCACAACTAGAAAAAACCTACGTGCAGAAACAAAGACCCAGAGCAGCCAAAAATAAGTTATTTGTTTACAAAAGATCAGGTCATACTGGACAAAGGGGATCCTGGAATCCAATGAGCAGTGTCCTTATGAGAAGACCATGTGATGATGGCGTAGTGAGTGTACCTACAAATCAGGAACACCAAGTGTTGCTAACAGTTAGCAGAATCTAGGAAGGAACAAGGAAAGATTCTTCCCTAGGGCTTCTGAGGGAGCATGGCCCTGCTGACACCTTGATCTCCGACTTCTGGCCTCCAGAACTCTGAGAAAATACATTTCCATTGTTATAAGCCACCCCGTCTGTGATACTTTGTTACAGCAGCCCTAGGAACTAACACACCGAGGGATGTTACTCAGCAATAAAAAGGAAAAAATTGAGCCACACAACAACCTGGATGAATCTCCAGAGAATTATCCAGAGTGAAAAAATCCCATCTCAAAAGGTTACATACTGTGTGTCTCCATTTATATGACATTCTCAAAATGACAAAATTAGAGTGATGGAAACCAGATCAGTGGTCACCAGGGGAGCAGGTAAGGAAGGGCAGGACTATAAAAGGGTAGCATGAGGGAGTTTTGGGGGTGATTGAACCGTTCTGTATCCTGATTGTGGTAGTGGTTCAATAAATCTATGAGTGTGACAAAATTCTGATACACACACACACATGCACAAAGTACGTCCTTGTAAAAACTGCTGAAATCCAAATAAGATCTGTAGTTTAGTTACAAGAATGGTGGTAATGTCAATTCCTAGTGTTCTTACTTATACTGTGATTATGTAAGATGTTATCATTGGGGGAAGCTGTGAGGAGTACCTGGGAATTGTACTATTTTTGCAAAGTCTACATGAGCCTAAAATTATTTCAAATTAAAAATATTTTAAAAGGAGTGTTGGGAGGATTCAATATGTTTTACAAGTGTAAGGAAAAAGATGTCGTTACTATTTTAAAGTTGACTCCTAAAGAGCTCTGAAGGCAGACAAACCTAAGCTAGCATTTCAGCTTCACCACTTACAAACTCTGTAGTCTTGGGCAAGTCCTTTCACTTCTCTGAGCCCCTGGCTCTTCACATGGAAGTTCTCCTAGAGGAATCATGACATGCAGCATACATATTACCCACCCATGAGATGCTGTGTATAAAAGCATCTGTACTTTGCAACCGTAATGGAATCAGTCAGTTCCCATCTTTACCTCAAACAACGCACCTCCAATTTGTCTTCTGGTCCTACTGTGGTACTTGATTCCACTCTTCAAGATCAGACAAGCTTCTCCTGAAAAGCCAGGTCCCTCTAATATGCAGGTCTTCCATATCCCTCACCTGGGGCCGGGCTGCACCTGAAGCTCAGACCTCCGTGGAAACAACACCCCTTCCCGTAACACAGGCCAAGCTTTGCAAAGTTCCCCTGCCACTTGACCCTCAGTGTTAACAGGGTACTGCTGGTAACCTTCCCAGCTCAGAGACCCCAACTACCATCCCTTCCCTTTCTTCCCCTCCATCTTGATCCTAGCTATCACTCCAATGTTCTCGCAAAAACAGAAGTTGTTCCTTTATGCTTGCAAAATACAGTTTAACACAGTACTTTTTACCCATGTGTTATGCCTTCTTAGGGACCCAGCAAGACCCTAGCTGGAGGCAAAGCAAATGTAAAAATCCCACTTTTCCAAATCAAAGAGGTACACATGAGAGAGGTGTTTGAGGACTAGGAAGGAGAGAGCCAGCACAATTAATCGCATACTGGATGCCAGGCACTTTATTTTCTTTCATGTGATTATTACAACAAGATTATGACAGTGACAGATTTTATTTGGCTCCAAAATCACTGCAGATGGTGACTGCAGCCATGAAATTAAAAGATGTTTGCTTCCTGGAAGGAAAGCTATGACAAACCTAGACAGCATATTAAAAAGCAGAGACATCACTTTGCCAGCAAAGGTCCATATAGTCAGAACTATGGTTTTTCCAGTACTCATGTAGGGATATGAGAGTTGGACCATAAGGAAGACTGGGTGCTGAAGAATTGCTGCTTTCAAATTATGGTGTTGGAGAACACTCTTGAGAGTCCCTTGGACAGCAAGGAGATCAAACCAGTCAATCCTAAATATACATTGGAAGGATTGATGCTGAAGCTCCAGTTCTTTGGCTACCTGATGCGAAAAGCCAGCTCATTAGAAAGGACCCTGATGCTGGGAAAGATTGAAGACAAAAGGAGAAGTGGGCGGCAGAGGATGAGATGGTTAGATTTGAGCAAACTCATTGAGTTCATGGAGGACAAAGGAGCCTGGCATGCTGCAGTCCATTAGGTCGCCAAGAGTCAGACACAACTTAGAGACTAAACAATGACAAAAGTATTATTAAATCTCCATTTTGCAAACCAAACGCCTCAGTTCAGAAAGGTTAAGTAACATCCAACAACACACAGCCCGTAAAGGCAGAATGGGGATCAGACCCAAGCCCGCCTGACTCCAAAGCAGGGATTTTTCCTTTACAACAGGCACGAAGTCCAGCATGCTCTCATCCACCCATTCATTCATTACACTCCCTTTTACCAAGAAGCAATTGGAAATCCTTTCTCTGTGGGGATCTCCTGAATTGGCCAGACCCGTGAGTGCTCTGGCAGCACACATGTGAGGATCTTCAGCTGTCCCTCTTCACTCTGCATTCCCAAAGGCTCAATCCGTCCTTATTACATTCTGTGTTTCCATGCTGGGATTTCCCTGGAGCATCCTTTGCCTTCCCTAGGCAATGACCCCACCGTCACTTCTCGGTCTTGCCCTCCAGGTTTCTCCTACACCTCCCCAACTTTATAGACAGCTAGAGTCTTGGCTGTGTCCAGTGTCAGGCTGGAAGGACCCTCAGAGAGCATTCAAGATGACTTTGAGATGCACAGAGAGCAAGGCACTTGCCTCCATCTCTACAGTGACATGTGGCAGGACCAGGACTAGCCCTCGGACCTCCTAGCTCGTGTCCAGCCCTGTCCACACAGGCCCCCACACAGCATCACTCCATCACCTCCAACAGATCTGCCTGTGCCCCTCCTGGCATCTCTCCTGGTTGCCTGGGTCAGGGGCTCACAGAGGTTACAGGACTCCCTCTCCCATCCATACTCCTAAATCCTGCCTGTCCTCCCAGCTCCAGCTCAATCCTGCCTTTCCCCTGAAATTGTTCCAGGTTATTCCAGCCCACAAGGGTCTCTCCTTCCATCAATCACTGCTGCTTCGGCCCTCCGTTCCCCTGATACCTCCAAGTCTCATATGATTTCACAATCATCATGGCCCTTAGTTTCATCTTCCCTCCACTGCCAGACCACCACCCTCTCCAGTGCACCTGACCTACCTGAGTGAACAGAAAATCAAAAAAGTGTGGCAGGGTGGATAGAACACAGATTGCTTGTCCATATTATACCCCTTATGGGGGAATCTCTCTTATCTTTTCCCAAACTTATGGGATTTGCCATTCCATGCCCCCAAAGGACAATCTAGAACATACCTCATCCCATGATAGCATTGTCTAATAACCTACTCAGAACTAAACTTTGGGGTAAAATTCCACTATTGAGGCTTGCTCCCCTCGACTAATTGGGATGCCAGGATCAAACCAAGTCTTCCACCCCCATTATATAAAGCCACATAAAAGCTGCTCCTGCTAACAGCACTTTCCTGATATCCTCAAGCTGGCCTGCAATAAGTATTCCTAATTGTGCTTGTTAAAAAGTGGATTTATGAATCCCAATTAGGCCACTCGCACTTATGCGGCAGCAGTTTTCAATACCACCCAACCTTCCTTCTTCCCAGGATGAAATTATTTTTGGTGGGTGACAGGATAATTACTAAAACATAAAAAGACCCACTCGGTACCACAGCAGCAGCTTCAGCAATTGTGTGAAGAGGGCTCGAGGACAAGCAGCGTTTGGATGGCAAATTTAAAGCCATGTTAAGCTTCTGCCACTCTACACCATCAACCACGCTGGCACCACTCCTGGTTTCTCCTTGGAGTCAATACAACCTTCTAGATACCCAGCCCCACCTGCCTTACCTTCCCCCTGTTCTTTATTTCCCAGCTGCTCCCCACCTACACTCTTGCCTTTTCCTCCCAGAGCAAGTTCGTCCTTCTCAACAGCCTTTCCTCATTCCCACTCACCCGCGTCTCCTTGGAGAAGTCAGTTCCTCAGGAAGCCTTCCTTCCTTGACCCAGCCTCTCACACCCACTGCTGCTCAAGCACTCACCATACCCATGTGAATGCTCAGCTGTGTGTGTGTGTCTCTAGCTCTGGCCTGTGAGCTCCTTGAGGGTAAGGGCTGAGTCTAACTCATCTTGACATCCCAGGATCTCCGTCACTCATTCACTCCTTTCTTTCCTTTAACAAATTTGTCAGAACCCAATCAAAACATGGGCAAAGGATCTGAACAGACATTTCTCCAAAGAAGATACACAAATGGCCAATAGGCACACAAAAGATGCTCAACATCAGTAATCATTAGGAAAATGCAAATCAAAGCCACAGCAAGATATAACCTCACCCCATCAAGATTCAGTTCAGTTCAGTCACTCAGTCGTGTCCGACTCTTTGTGACCCCATGAATTGCAGCATGCCAGGCCTCCCTGTCCATCACCAACTCCTGGAGTTTACTTAAACTCACGCCCATCGAGTCAGTGATGCCATCTAGCCATCTCATCCTCTGTCATCCCTTTCTCCTCCTGCCCCCAATCCCTCCCAGCATCAGGGTCTTTTCCAATGAGTCAACTCTTCGCATGAGGTGGCCAAAGTATTGGAGTTTCAGCTTCAGCATCAGTCCTTCCAAAGAACACCCAGGACTTATCTCCTTTAGGATGGACTGCTTGGATCTCCTTGCAGTCCAAGGGACTCTCAAGAGTCTTCTCCAACACCACAGTTCAAAAGCATCAATTTTTCGGCGCTCAGCTTTCTTCACAGTCCAACTCTCACATCCATACATGACCACTGGAAAAACCATAGCCTTGACCAGACGGACCTTTGTTGGCAAAGTAATGTCTCTGCTTTTTAATATGCTATCTAGGTTGGTCATAACTTTCCTTCCAAGGAGTAAGCATCTTTTAATTTCATGGCTGCAGTCACCATCTGCAGTGATTTTGGAGCCCAAAAAATAAAGTCTGACACTGCTTCCACTGTTTCCCCATCTATTTCCCATGAAGTGATGGGACCAGATGCCATGATCTTAGTTTTCTGAATGTTGAGCTTTAAGCCAACTTTTTCACTCTCCTCTTTCACTTTCATCAAGAGGCTTTGTAGTTCCTGTTCACTTTCTGCCATAAGGGTGGTGTCATCTGCATATCTGAGATTATTGATATTTCTCCTGGCAATCTTGATTCCAGCTTGTGCTTCTTCCAGCCCAGTGTTTCTCATGATTTACTCTGCATATAAGTTAAATAAGCAGGGTGACAATATACAGCTTTGACGTACTCCTTTTCCTATTTGGAACCAGTCTGTTGTTCCATGTCCAGTTCTAACTGTTGCTTCCTGACCTGCATATAGGTTTCTCAAGAGGTGGGTCAGGTGGTCTGGTATTCCCATCTCTTTCAGAATTTTCCACAGTTTATTGTGATCCACACAGTCAAAGTCTTTGGCATCAAGATAGCAACTATCAAAAGAACAGAATTCAAGAGGGAGGGTATATATGTATACCCACAACTGATTCATGTTGATGTTTGGCAGAAGCCAACATGATTCTATAAAGTAATTATCCTTCGATTAAAAAGTAGGTACATTTAAAATTTTAAAAAAACAACAGCCAATAACAGGTGTTAACGAGGATGTGGAGAAACCAGAACCCTCACACTGCTGGTGGGGATGTACAATGGTCCAGGCACTTTGGAAAACAGTCTGGCTCTTCCTAAAATGTTAAACACAAAGTTACCATATGACCCAGCAATTTCACTCCTACATATATATCCAGCAAAAATGAAAACACATCTGTGCAAAGATGTGTACACAAACTTCATTGTAGCATCATCCTCCATGAGCCCAATGCAGGCAGCCTGGGTTTGATTCCTAGACAGGAAACTAGATCCCACATGCCTCAACTAAGAGCCCATATTCTGCAACTAAAGATCCTGCACATGAAACTAAGACCCAGTGCAGCCAAATGAGTATAAATATAAATAATATACTAAAATCATTGAATTGTATGCTTTCCAATGATGAGTTATATGGTATGTGGATTATTTTTCAATAAAGCTATTGCCAAAATTTTTTAATCACTTATTGGGCACTTACTATGTGGGGGCAGGGGGCAAAGCAAGGACAAAGCCCTAGGAGCCGGAGCCCCCTGGACACAACTCTATTCAGGGTGGGTAAGTATGGAGCCTCTTTCTTCCACTATTATATAACCTCCCTCAAGATCTGTTTGGCCTAACAAGACAGTGACTGACCTCTTTCAATCAATAACAGGACCACTTGCTACTTTGAGACATAAAATACTATAGAAGTGAAGAGAAGTTTCTAAAATGAGATCACTTAGTGTCAAATCCTAGCTTTGCCTCTTATCAGCTGTGCGACCTTGCACAAGTTACTTCATGTCTCTGAGCCTTGGTTTTTGTCATCTATAAAATGAAAGGATAATAATAATCCACCTCACAAGGCCATTGTGTAGATAAAGTCAATTGATACATATAAATGACTGGTCATAATATAAATGCTATGCAAGGATTCAGTACTGTTCAGTTCAGTCGTTCAGTCATGTCCAACTCTTTGTGACCCCATGAACTGCAGCACGCCAGGCTTCCCTGTCCATCACCAACTCCCAGAGCTTGCTCAAATTCATGTCCATCGAATCGGTGAAGCCATCCAACCATCTCATCCTCTGTTGTCGCCTTCTCCTCCAGCCTTTAATCTTTCCCAGCATCAGGGTCTTTTACAGTGACTCAGTTCTTCCCATCAGGTGGCCAAAGTATTGGAGTTTCAGCTTCAACATCAGACCTTCCAATGAATATTCAGGACTGACTTCCTTTACAATGGACTGGTTTGATCTCCTTACAGTCCAAAGGACTCTCAAGAGTCTTCTCCAACACTGCAGTTCAAAAGAATCAATTCTTCGGTGTTCAGCTTTCTTTGTAACCCACCTCTTACATCCATACATGACTATTGGAAAGACCATAGTTTTCACTAGATGGACCTTTGTTGGCAAACTAATGTCTCTTCTTTTTAATATGTTGTCTAGGTTGGTCATAGCTTTTCTTCCAAGAAGCAAGGGTCTTTTAATTTCATGGCTGAAATCACCATCTGCAGTGAATTTGGAGCCCCCAAAAATAAAACCTGTCACTGTTTCCATTGTTTCCCCACCTATTTGGCATGAAGTGATGGGACCAGATGGCATGATCTTAGTTTTCTGAATGTTGAGTATTAAGCCAACTTTTTCATTCTCCTCTAGCACTTTCATCAAGAGGCTCTTTAGTTCTTCTTCGCTTTCTGCTACAAGCGTAGTGTCATCTACATATCTGAGGTTACTGATATTTCTCCCGGTAATCTTGATTCCAGCTTGTGCTTCATCCAGCCTAGGATTTCACATGATGTACTCTGAATGTAAGTCAAATAAGCAGGGTGACAATATACAGCCTTGTTATACTCCTTTCCCGATTTGGAACCAGTCTGTTGTTCCATGTCCAGTTCTAACTGTTGCCTCTTGACCTGCATACAGATTTCTCATGAGGCAGGTAAGGTGGTCTGGTATTCCCATCTCTTGGAGAATTTTCCACAGTTTGTTATGATCCACACAGTCAAAGGCTTTGGTGCAGTCAATAAAGCAGAAGAAGATGCTTTCTGGAATGCTCCTGCTTTTTCGATGATCCAGCAGATGTTGGCAATTTTATCTCTGGTTCCTCTGCCTTTTCTCAATCCAGCTTGAACATCTGGAAGTTCATGGTTCACATACTGTTGAAGCCTGGCTTGGAGAATTTTGAACATCACCTTGCTAGCGTGTGAGATGAGTGTAACAGTGTGTTAGTTTGGTATTGCCTTTCTTTGGGGTTGGAATGAAAACTGACCTTTTCCAGTCCTGTGGCCACTGCTGAGTTTTCCAAATTTGCTGGCATATTGAGTGCAGAACTTTCACAGCATCATCTTCTAGAATTTGAAATAGTTCAACTGGAATTCCATCACCTCCACTAGCTTTGTTCACAGTGATGCTTCCTGAGGCCCACTTGACTTCGCATTCCAGGATGTCTGGTTCTAGGTGAGTGATCACAGCATCGTAGTTATCTGGGTCATGAAGATCTTTTTGTATAGCTCTTCTGAGTATTCTTGTACCTCTTCTTAATATTTTCTGCTTCTGTTAAGTCCATACCATTTCTGTTCTTTATTGTGCCCATCTTTGCATGAAATGTTCCCTTGGTATCTCTGATTGTCTTGAAGAGATCTCCAGTCTTTCCCATTCGATTGTTTTCCTCTATTTCTTTGCATTGATCACTGAGGAAGGCTTTCTTATCTCTCCTTGTTGTTCTTTGGAACTCTGCCTTCAAATGGGTGTATCTTTCCTTTTCTCCTTTGCCTTTCACTTCTCTTCTTTTCTCAGCTATTTATAAGCCCTCCTCAGACAACCATTTTGCCCTTTTGCATTTCTTTTTCTTGGGGATGGTCTTGATCACTGCCTCCTGTACAATGTCATGAACCTCTATCCATAGTTCTTCATGCACTCTATCAGATCTAATTCCTTGAATCTATTTGTCACTTCCACTGTATAATCATAAGGGATTTGATTTAGGTCATACCTGAATGGTCTAGTGGTTTTCCCTACTTTCTTCAATTTAAGTCTGAATTTCACAATAAGGAGTTCATGATCTGAGCCACAATCAGCTCCCGGTCTTGTTTTTGCTGACTGTATAGAGCTTCTCCATCTTTGGCTGCAAAGAATATAATCAATCTGATTTAGATATTGACCATCTACCTGGTGATGTCCATGCATAGAGTCTTCTCTTGTGTTGTTGGAAGAGGGTGTTTGCTATGACCAGTGCATTCTCTTGGCAAAACTTTGTTAGCCATTGACCTGATTCATTTTGTACTCCAAGGCCAAATTTGCCTGTAACTCCAGGTATCTCTTGACTTCCTACTTTTGCATTCCAGTCCCCTGTAATGAAAATGACATCTTTTGGGGGTGTTAGTTCTAGAAGGTCTTGTAGGTCTTCATAGAACCATTCAACTTCAGCTTCTTCAGCACTACTGGTTGGACATAGGCTTGGATTACCATGATATTCTCTGGTTTGCCTTGGAAATGAACAGAGATCATTCTGTCATTTTTGAGATTGCACCCAAGAACTGCATTTTGGACTCTTTCATTGACTATGTGGGTTAGTCCATTTCTTCTAAGGGATTCTTTTCCACAGTAGTAAATATAACGTCATCTGAGTTAAATTCAGCCATTCCAGTCCATTTCAGTTCACTGATTCCTAAAATGTAGATGTTTACTCTTGCCATCTCCTGTTTGACCACTTCCAATTTGCTTTGATTCATGAACCTAACATTCCAGGTTATGGAATGTTGCAATATTCCATATGCAATTATGCAATATTGCTTTATACAGCATCGGAGTTTACTTTATACTATCTAGCTATACAAGGATTAGCTAGAAATTTTCCCTAGATGCAGAAGTGAATCTCATTGCTTGGTTTAGTGATAGGCAAGTCTTAAAAAATTCATATTCATTTCACTTCTAAGCACCCATTTCTACTGGAGGTATACAGTTCTTCCCCTAGCCCAAGAACTAGACCCTAGTTCTTCTCCCACAGGGAAGCGTCCTGGACATAGAGGATGTGAGAGCAAGAAAGAACATGGCAGGACTTTCCTGGTAATCCAGCGGTTAAGAGTCCACCTGGAAATGCAGAGAATATGGGTTCGATCCCAGGTCCGGAAGGATCTCACATGCTGCGGGGCAACTAAGCCCATAAGCCACACCTCCTAATGCCCAGCACACTACAGCCGGTGCGCTGAAACAAGACAAGCCCCCGCAATGAGAAGCCCGAGCGCCGCAGCTAGCGAGTAGCCCCCGGTCGCTGCAGAGAAAGCCCACATGTAGCAACAAAGACCCGGTGCAGCAAAAAATAAGTAAATAGGTTTTTAAATTTTTTTAAAGGAAAGAAAAAAATGCAGCAGTGTAGCCTGGGCATCTCAAAGACCCTGAGACAAGGAGGCAGGTGCGCGGCAGGGAGAGGCCAGGGCAGCGGAACGGCTGCCCGGAGAAGCCCGGCCCTGCCGTCTGCACTGCCCGCGGAGCTGAGAGCCTGGCACGGGTTCGCGCTAGGGCCCAGCCGGCACCTCCACCAGCGCCTGTTCCGGAGCAGCGCCAAGGCCCAGCCTAGGAGCATCTCTCCTCCTGGGGGGGAAACTCGAGCAGCCCCGCCCTGCCCCGCCCCAGAGAGGCGCCTCTGCAGTGGAGTTGCCCTCTGTCCACGCCGCACTGCTTCAGAACAGCGTCCAAAGCCAGCGTTCTCCCCGGAAAGGTGACGTCTGAGGAACTGTGCTGAGGGCAACTGGCTTTAGCAGCCCCAGTGAGGCGGTAGGGCCCAGCACTCAGCGGGTTGACACCACCCTACACCCAACCAGCTTCGTCCACCCGGTGTGGGTCATTAAAACGCTTCCCTAACAACTGCCCTTTGGAGGGTCACATCAGGGTCACACCCGCTCACAGACACACATCTGCAAGCACACACTCACATACACTCCCATAAATAGTTCACACACATACATGATCACAGACACACACACACACAGATATGCATGCACATATAATACACTATCCTATACACCAGCAGTCCCCAACTTGTTGGCACCAGAGACTGGTTTCCTGGAAGACAATTACAGTTTTTCTATGGGCCCAGCAGGGAGGGGATGGTTTCAGAATGATTCAAGCGTATTACATCTATTGTGCATCTAACGCTGCCACTGATGTGACAGGAGGTACCAGTTCTCAGCCCAGAGGCTGGGGACCCCAGCTATACACACTGACACACACTCATATACAGTCACACACTGAAGTACACACAGTCTGAAAACACACACAGTCAGACACACATTCACATTCATACACATGCAAACATGCTCATACCACACGTCTACTTCCTGACACTTTCAGACCCACAGCCTGCCTCAGACTCACACATACACGCATGCATAAATTACATATTCACATAAACATGCAAGCAGATGCTCATGCAGGTCCACAGTCACACCTATGTTCTCACATCCTTACACACTTACCCAGCGGCAGCCCTTCAGCCCTCCAGGCCCCAGGCTCTGCTGAGCAGACCGGCAGCAGGGGGCCAGTGGTTAAGTCAGAAGATTGTTTTCCCATTTGCCGGGCCCTTTACCTCCTTCAGAAAATTGTTACCTGGACAAGATTCCCAGGGAGGCGGCAAGAAGCAGGAAACACACACAGGTCCAAAAAGACCTCTGAACAAAGCCCATGGTGGAAGAAGACTCAGGATGCCCAGAGCCCGCGGGGAGTTAAGACTGATACGGATGGGACAGCTTTCTTAGGTCCATAGAAAACACCCAGAGTTTCCATTTACGGAGAACATCTTCCGACACTACCTCCCAAGTCCCTGCTCTACTGCTAACCCGAGAATCACCTCGAACCTCAGTTTTCCCCTGGAGATGCACGAAGCTCAAATGAGAGCATATATGGAAATTGCTGCACCAGTGCCTGCCGCAATAGTAAGCCTCAGCAAACGATAGCTTTTATTCTTGACATTATTATTGATATTGACTGTTAATGAAAATAAATCCTACAGCAATCCCATGAGGCATTATTTTCCTCATTCTGTATAAGTGAAAACAAAAGCCAGGCACTTCAGATGATTTGTGCCCAAGACCACATGTCTGAACGGGAGAGCTGGGCTCAGGCCCCTACTTCAGGGATCTCCTTCCTCTGCTCCGTGCCCACTGCCCCCCAGGGGACTGCGTCTCCTGCCTGGCCCCATGTTTTGAGCTTCTCCCTGCCTCTCAACATCTTCCTGAAGAGTGGGCAGAGGGGTAGAGGGGAAGGGAAAAAGCAGACGATGTCTTTCCTTCCAGTTCATTCCATGGACATGGTCCACGCTCTGCTGTCTGGGACGTGCTCTGAAACGGCTCTTAGCTTCCATTTCTTCATCCCCATTCCACCTGAGGCTCCCAGGGAAGGGTCATCCTAGCCCAGCGAGGCAGCAGATCCGTTTATGCTTTAGATTCCTCCTCCTAAGCTCAACCACCCAGCCTCTGGCACTGCCCCGGCCCCCTCAAACACCCACCAGAGTAACTAGGGGTGGAGGCACAAGACCCCAAGAGCTAGCCCAGGTTCCTGTTCTTGCTTCAGCCCAACACCACCCTGTGACCTCGGACCGGTCACCTCCCTTCTCTGGGTCTCCATCTGCCCTCTGCCCAATGAGGGGACAAGAAGGTCATCACGCTATAACACTCTCGGAGGCTGGGAAGCTACCAGAATCTCAAAATCCAAGGCAGGCTCGTGAGTAAGGTAATTTGTGGTGAGGGAGCTTTTTAAATCACAGCACAGCAGGAAGGCTCTTCAGAAAACGCTGCACATAGAGAGTATTCAGGTAATAGAGTCAAGAAGAGACGCTGCCCTGCCCGGGGGCCTACTGGTGGGCTGTCCCCCCTCCTTGCCCCCAACCACGGAGCCCTCACGTTCAGCCAGGCCTGCTCCTCCTCCTCTGGGCTCCCCGTTACAGCAGGCATGCCCAGCCTCTGGGATCTAACGTCTGATGATCTGAGGTGGAGCTGATATATTAATAATAATAGAAATAAATTGCACAATAAGTGTAATGTGCTTGAATCACCCTGCAACCATCCCCCTCAACCCTTGGTCCATGAAACAGGTCTCTAGTGACAAAAATGTTGGGACTGCTGCTTTAGGGCCACTTGCAGACGCCCAGAGAATCCCAGAGAAGGGTGTGGCTGGTGGAGGGGGTGCCCGCCCACTTGTACATGCCCACAGACACACACTGGAGAGGACAGGATGGAAACCAGGCCAGGCAGGCCTGCAGGGGAGGAGCTCCTCAGCCCCCAGGAATAACAGCCCCCCACCCACAGAGGGAACTGCTTCTCGAGACTGGGCCACGCAGACTGAAGCATCTCCTACTACAGCTAAATGGATTTGGATTTGTCAACACTGCGTTGGACGTTTTCCATGAATTCCTGTGGATCTTCTCTGCATATTTCTCCCTCTGCTTTGGGTTCCAGGAGGCTGACAGGTATGGGTTGCATCAGAGGCTCCCTTGATCTCTGGGTTCACCCATGATCAATTGGGCTCTGCCAACGGGGCAGCCAGCAGGAAGTTGGAGGAGAGTGAGCAGGATCACTAAGATGTGGCTGCATCCTTTCTGGAAAGCCACTCTCTTATCAGGCAGCCCTCTGTACGCAGTACCCTCTCCAAGTCCTCATGGGCCCACGGGTTGGGGTGCTAACAGCTCTTATGGTTGTTGGTCTCAGGATACTGCACTGTCCTTTGCTAATTTCCCAAACCTTTGTAAACAGCCCTTTTACTAAGTTCTCATCAAATTACCCAGGTTGACTGTGCCACCTATTTCCATCAGTATTCTAATATATCACTCAGGTAGCATGTTCTTGATTGAATCGTGGCAAGACCATCATGACCAGAAAAAAGTCAGGCAGAAATAACTCTGGAGTTACCTGGCCTTACGGCTTTGCATATAACGGAGCTCTCAGTGATGGGATCCTCACTCTGAATGCCCACTAGGACCCAGCAGAAGATGTCAGTGAGTCCAAGACTCCCAAGGGACCATGGTGACCCAGATAGCATGCACCCTGGTGGGACAGGAAGCCACCACTCAGCTCCCTCCACTATGGCCAGGCCGGAATGCAGGCCTGGAGTTGCAGATCTTCTAATTATTCAAAGGAAATTGGAAATACATATTTTTATGTGAAATTCTCTCTTGGCTCACATGTTTTAAAAGCAAAACTCAAGCCAAATGCATCTGCAGCCAACAGAGAATTGTTTGTTCCCCGACAAGTTACACTCTGATACTGAGATTCCATCTTCTGTGCAGACGATTTGGAGCAATGATAGCTTTGGTGGCCCTGCCAAGGCTGCAAACTCTGAATCTCTGAGTCTCTGCCTCAGGGAAGGAAGAAGGCCGGCAAGCGTCCTTGAGGCAGAGGGCCCTTGGCAAAGCTCAGACCACAGGGAAAGATGGGCAGCATCAACAGTAATGCCAATGGCCCCAGGTCAGGAACAGGGAGCCGGGCAAGATGAGGAACTGGATTGCAGTGATTAGAAGGGGTGACCCACTGGACCATGAATCAGCCTCAGAAAGTTTTGGGTTACTTGGGGTTTGTTTGTTCTTTCATTCATTTCTTTAGTACCAAACTCTGTTTTGAGGATGCATCAAGTTCTATCTGAAGGTTGCAGAGGTGCACAGTCCCCATCCTGATGGGGAAGGTGATGATAGCATCTTTATCTCCTGGGAGACAGGCAAATTAGCATCATTCACAAAGGCTGGTGTAGTTTATCCTCCTTCAGAACCATCCAATCACTGGGTGCTTAGATGCCTGTGTTCTGGAAACAGCATCTTATCCCTCCAGCTGCCTCCAGGCTCAGCCAAACTTCCAGGCTCGCTGGGAGAGGAAAATCTCTCCAAGGAGGAAAAGGCTCCAACTAGACGTCCCTGGTGGCTTAGTTGGTAAAGAATCTGCCTGCAATGCAGGAAACACAGATTCGATCCCGGGGTGAGGAAGATCCCCTGGAGGAAGAAATGGCAACCCAGTCCAGTGTTCCTGCTCGGAGGATTCCACAGGAACCTGGCAGGCGACAGTCCACGGGGTCAGAAACAGCTGGACACAAGTGACTAGCACTTGAACACTTAGACACCCCTTGGCCTTCTACTCGTTTTCTTTCCTGAATTGCTTCAGAATTGTTGAATCCCTCGTCTGGCACTGCCCAGGCCCCACCAGGTATTGCCAGGCTGTCTTCTGATCTTCAGTCTGTCTCATCCCTCCACTAGATTGGAAGCCCCACCAGGAGCAGGGCTGGGTTTTAAGCTTTGCACCCCATCTAAGCTCCCCCTATCTTCTTACAAATGGAGTTCCATAAGTATCCACATGATTGGGCGTTTTTGGTGATAAGACTGGGTAGAAATTATAAGCAGAATAATAATGACAATGACAGATGCCTTCCATTTATGCAGCACTTTGAACTTTAGAAATAAGAAATAATAAACCTAATAACAGTAATGATAGATGTCTTACCTTTGTATAGCACTTTGAAGACAGCAAAGCACTTTCATGGGCTTAATTTTATATCAGCTTCAAAATCATCTTTATAAAAAGTTTGTGGGGTGGCATAGATGAAACAAGATGGGCAAAATGCAAATTACTGCTGAAGTAGGGTGATGTGGACAGGGTGTGTACTACACTGTTCTCACTACTTGGGGATCGATTTGAAATTTTCCATCGTAAAGAGTTTAAAAAAACAAAAACACTATACTATGTAAGCCAAGTAAAAGGCATGGTCATCACCAGTCTTCTTTTAAAGCTGAAGAGACTGAAACCCAGAGACAGCGGTGGGCTGGCCGCATCACTCAGTCTGTGTGGACCCTTGTGACCAAGAACAAGGTGGCATCCCTGCCTTTTGTCAGTTGCTCTCTTTTCTACACCACTGTTACTCAAAGTGGGTCTCACTAACACCATTTCCTCAGGATGTTAAAAGGGTTCTATGGAAACTAAGATGTGTGATTAAATAAGTTCAACAAAGGGCTAAACAAAGCCATCCTGTCCATTTCCTGCAGGACTCGCCAGAACCTTTACAGAGCACTCTGGAAAGCTAGTGTTCCCTAGAACACAGTTGGGAAACACTGAGCTACATCAGACCCACAGTACAGAAGAGCCCTGTAATGCCCCCAGACCCCCTGCCAGCCCCCAGAGCAGGGCTTTCCAGACATCGGAACCCGAAGTAAGCGAAACCCACGTGAAAACCTGCACCACAGATGAGCCCTTCTGGGTGTGTGCAGAGTCCTGGGTGACAAGAGGTGGACAAACATAATCTGCAAGGGAAGTGAGGGACTATCGTGGGATGCGGGGCAGTCTCTAGCTAATGGCTGAGTCAGAACAGGCATTGTCAACAATGCTGAGAGGGTACATGGAGCCCAAACAGAGGCTGGCTCTCAGGGCTCCCAAATAATGTCAGGGCCCCACAAGGCTTCTTTTAGGAGACGGGGGTGGGGGAGGGGGTGCTTTTCCTGCACAGGCTGCCCCCAAGCTCTCTAACCTCTCCTGAGCCAGGAGTTGAGCTGCTGACTCAAGCTGCCACCCCTCGCATCTTTGCTAATCCAATTCTGGACCCTTTTGTGCTCACACCAGCTTTTCTGGCAGTTTCACAGGCCCTTTGGACAGTTGTATTGACAATCACTAATGAAGCAGGGTTTTTCCATTCTTCCTCTCCACCCTTCTCCTCCTCGGTAGCAAGGCCATGGGCCATGGAAGAGAAAATATGATTCGCTCTATGAAATCTGGAAACACATCTGTTTATCATCCTCAAACAAGAACAGCTAATCCTCATTGAGCACTTACTGTGTTCCAGGCCCCACACTGGGTGTCTACCCACATCCACTCCCCACAGTAACCCTTGGAGTGGGTTCTGTTTTACATCCCATTTTACAGTTGGGCAAACTGAGGAACACAGAGGTGAAGGGATTCTGTCCACATCACCCAGATGATGAGTGACAGAGCTGGGCTCTGAATCCAGGGAGAGGGTGCATGTGGAGGCCTTGTTCAGAACCAGTCCACTGAACTGCCCCAGCTGATGGTCTCAGGCCAGGAGCCTGCAGAGCTGAACTCGCCGCAGGTGCAGATCTTAGGAGTCAAGGATGGCCCAGGGGCACCAAGACCCCCAGGCTATAGAGACCACCTCCATCAAGTCCAGCAATTCCCCAGCCCATTGGCTTCTTCGTCCCCTTCCCCACCCAGTCCTGGTCAGCTGCAATCAGGAGGCCTTTCTCTTCAGCTGGACCAGCCTCAGTCAAGGCAGATGGTAGGGGCTAGAATTAGCTGTGCAATCAGACACTCATCATCTAATCCCCAGAGAAGGACCTCCGTGGTGATCTAGGGGCCAAGATCCCATGCTCCCAAGGCAGGAGGCCCAGGTTTGATCCCTGGTCAGGGAACTAGATCCCACTTGATGCAACTAAGAGTTCACATGTCACAACTGAAAAATAATCAAAGATCCTACCTGCAACTAAGACCAGCAATGCCAGAGAAATAAGCGAAGTCCTCTGGGAGCTGCGGGCAGCCGCACAGAGCTGAGCTCTGGCTTTACCTTTGCCCCTGGTCTGTGGGCCCCTCTAACATTCTGGGCTTTGGCCTTGTTTCCTGCCTGGCATCACAATCCCTTGGGGACCTGAACACTGACTAATATAGCCTGCTTCACCTTATCACCCCCAAGGGAATGGACCCTGACCTTAGACCTCAGCCTCTGAAATGAGCGCTTGAAGGAAGAGGGGAGTGGGAGAGGAAGGCCAGGGAGTTTCACCGAGGTCATAGCATGCAGGGCCTACACCTGCAAGGGACCATACTTCCTGCCTCCTTTCCTTAACATGCCCAACTACCTTGGGGGGTAATAGTGTCCCCATTGTACAGAGGAGGAAGCTGAGGCTCAGAGAAGTGAACTGACTTCACCAAAGCCACAAGTGAGTGGAGGACCCTAGTCCATGCTGCCGTCAAGGAGGCCATGGGGTTAGGACCGTAATAAACCAGGCAGGTGTGAGCCTGCCAGAGATAACACCACCTTCATTTGACACAGCGCTGACACAAACAGGGTAATCAGTGGGCTTGACTTCACTCAGCTACTTCTATATGAACACCTAACTTAACACATACTGTGTGCCAGGCACCTGGGTCTGCACTCAGCATGCATTATCACATTTAATCTTCACAACACTATAAGACAAGTACTATTATTATCACTTTACTAAGACTGTGAAGAAAGCTGAGCACCGAAAAATTGATGCTTTTGAACTGTGGTGTTGGAGAAGACTCTTGAGAGTCCCTTGGACTGCAAGGAGATCCAACCAGTCCATCCTCAATCAGTCCTGGGTGTTCATTGGAAGGACTGATGCTGAAGCTAAAACTTCAATACTTTGACCACCTCATTTGAAGAGTTGACTCATTGGAAAAGACCGTGATGCTGGGAGGGATTGGGAGCAGGAGGAGAAGGGGACGACAGAGGATGAGATGGCTGGATGGCATCACCGACTCGATGGACGTGAGTTTGAGTAAACTCCGGGAGTTGGTGATGGACAGGGAGGCCTGGCGTGCTGCGATTCATGGGGTCGCAAAGAGTCGGACACGACTGAGCGACTGAACTGAACTGAACTGAAGGTTCAACAAGCTAAAATAAATTACCCAAAGTCACTGCAGTAAGTGCTTACCCAGTAGCCACGTCAACTTCCTCATCCCCAGAGTGCCTGACTTTTGTCCAGGTGCCCTCTCCTCTCCACCATGACTCAGGGAAGCATAACTCAAGTGGAATTTCATTACTTTAAGCCAGTCACAGTAATTCCTTACATTATGCTGGTGATTGGTCTAGGAAGGAGCACATGACCTAATTCTGGCCTGAGGGAGGGTATCGGGGGAGTTTCCTTGCTTATAAAAGGAGAGGCCCAGTAAGAGATGGACAACCCCTTCTTCCACTGAACACTGTCATTTGTGAATGTGATGACTAGAACTACATCAGCCATCTCATCACTATGAGGCACTAACATGAGGATGAGCCAACATGCTGAGGAGAGCAGCCAAAGAGACAGAAAGGATCTAGGTTCTTGTTGCGTAACTTGATGGGGTCCTGCTTTTCTGTTATTTGCAATGTAACAAAGAGAATGTGAACTCTAGATAGAGTCCAGGCCCAGACCTTATATCTCTATGCCCCTCTAAAGATTAGATACCAAGCTGGTCTGTTAAGCTCCACAGACCCTGGGATGGTTCCATCCCTTTGAGTCTGGGCTTGCCGGAGTCAAACCTAGGTAGAAAACACAGGCCAAAGCCCAGTCTGGCCATCAAGCCCTGAAGGACAAGGATCCCAGCAAGGGCCCTCAGCAGACCCCCCACAGTGGAGGGAGCTCCTGGAGCCAGCCCCTGCCCCTTGGGAACCAAGTTTCATTTCATTCTCCCTTTCACTGCCTTCCTCTGCCACTGCCCCGTAAATCTCCAGTTTATTAATCCTTTACATGAAGCAGTCGGTGTGGGATCCTGATTTACTCCCTGTTCATAAAATGCTGAGAAATTAAAGGTGGAAAATACCCAGAAGGACACAGAGACTCTGCCGGGGAGCCCCGGAGAAGTTCCTGGCCTAGAACCAGGCCCTCTCTGCCCTTCCCACCGTGGAGCTCAGAAGCCAGGGATGTCACACCGCCTTGTCTTCCCCGCAGCCACCTCGTGACTCCTACTCTGCCCAAGGTGGGAAAAGGGGTGCCGCTGGCTCCCTGCAGACCATTGCAGGGGCTCCTACTTATTGAAGATTTCCTCTTCATAGGTCCCTTCTGCTGCACATGGTGGGGAGGGGAGATCAAGTTGGGGATCAAAAGTAGGAAGCTGATTAAAACAATTCAAATCCCAAATATGATATGTCACACATCCAAAGACATGAACAGGAGGGAAAATGGAAACACTGTATTAAATGACTTCACCCACCCAGGTGTCTCAATTGCCTGGATCATCCTCATGTCTCCAGTCTCTGAGGATTCCTCAAAATCATTCCACCCCATCACTCCCCAAGACCTTCCAGGTGCTCAGAACACTGACAGACTCTAAAATCCAGCAGCCAAATCCCACCTCTTCTCCAATAGTCAGGGAGAGCCACAAGCAGGCATCAGGGCCTCATATCAAGGATGAGGATTGCCCTAGTTCGGTCTAACAACACATCTTTAGCCCGAGGTACCAAGGATGGCACTAGATACTGAGTCCCTTTTTGACCAGATCCCTGTTCCTAAGCCCCTTGCTGTGGTTTTGCAGTTATAAGACTGTAATAAGAAGAGTGCCAAGGGAGCAGGAATATAGGCCACTTAACCCAGTGGAGGGAGAGGAGTTCAGGGAAGCCTTCCTGGAGGAGGCAGTATCTGGGCTGAATTTTGAAAGACAGTAAGAGGCAGCCAGACAAAGGAAACAGGGAAGGGCACTGCAGTCAGAAAACAGCGTGAGTAAGGCTCAGGGGTAATGCAGCACTGCATGTTCTGGGAGAGGGGAAGTGGAAGCAGGTCATTATCACCAAGCATAAAGCACAGGGTAGATTATGGAGAGGGGATGGAGGCAGCCAGGCCTTGACTGCCGTGCTAATAAGTTTTGACTTTATCCCAAGGGCAACAGGGAACCATTAAAAAGTTTCCGACAAGACAGGGACATGGTCCAGTTTGCACTTTAGAACAATCCCTCTGCCTGCCATTAGGAGTGTGGACTAGGGGGCAGGAAGCAATGAGGGAGAACCCCCCCTCAGCAAAAGATGGGGAAGGGTCGAGGCAAAGCCGAGGGCCCCTGAATGAGGAGCAGCTCTTTGTTCTGGGGGCATAAGCCACGTCTGCTAGGGTCTAGACTGGTCGAACAAGGAAGAGCAGGGGGCAGCCTGGGGCTCCGAGACTGGGGAGAGGAAGGGCACGGTGAGAAGGAAAGCAACTTGAATCTCAGTTCTTTGAGCTGCAAGGGGTCCCCGGTAAGCCCCTGCACCCAGCTGGCCACAGTTCACAGGCAGTTTCCTCATCATACCCAAGCACCCCAGTCCCTCCTGCCTCTGCTCAGCCTCCATCTCTCTTCCTGCCCTAGGTTGGAGAGAAGGCTCTGCCCACCCAGGTCCATTTCCTCCCTGTGAGAGCGGAGGGCCAGAGAGACAGAGCCAAGATGGGCAACCCACCCCCACCCCCTGCCTGGGAAAGACTGGACTGTGCTGCCTACCATCTCATATTCAAAATTCACCTCCTTCCTTATTCTCAGGCCCCTCCTGGAGCTGGGCCTGGCCCACACCCCACCCACCACGCAGCACCTTCTTCTGTGCACTGACGCCCCCACCCGGCTGCCCCCACCGTCAGGGTCATCACACTGGGTACTGAGTCTGCTCATTTTCACCAGGTGCACTGCCTTCTCAAGGCTGATGCCGCCCAGAACCAGGGGAAGAGACTCCCCACGGGGACTTGGGGATGCGGTTTCTTGCTCATGGTGTGTTCCCTGAAGACAGGTTGTCCAACGCCTGTCTCTGTCCCAATCACTTTCTCTGCCAAAATCGACCACTGTGCTTCCAAAACAATACACTCAAAAGTGATGTTCTCAGGAATTCCCTGGTGGTCCAGTGGTTAGGACTCCATGATTCCACTGCAGGGGGTACAGGTTCAATCTCTGGTCAGGGAACTAAGATCCCACATGCTGCATGGCAGGGCCAAAAAAAATTTAATGTTCTACCATTCACCTGGAGAAAAGGAAAACTGCAAGCGTGTTTTCAGTGCCTAACACATGCCATTATCTCTAATTCTCCAGTAATCCTATAGAGGAGCAACTCTGGCCACCATTTTCCAGGTTAAGAAACTAACATTCAGAGAAGTCAAGCCATTTGCCCAAGTTACACAGGTCACAGCCTGAGCCTGGACCTCCAAGCTCTCCTGTGCCTTCCACCAGCCTGCAGAGAGGCCCACGTCTAACCTTGGGTCCTATTACCTCTCTGGCCTCAGTTTCCTCCTCTGCAGAGTGGGATAACAGGAAGACCTCCCTTATAGGTTGGTGTGAGAGAACTGAATTAGATGACCCATAAAGAGGCTGGCACGTCATACCCTCCCACACGTAGCCATCCTCCTGCTCCTCTCATTGCCATCTGGAGGATACACTGCCCTCCCAGTGTTTCCCGAATCCATCCACACTTTGGCCCCTTCCTGGGGAGGGCAAGGAGAGGTGCCCTCCTGCATGATAAGTGAACCAATAAACCAATCTTTTTATCTGAGGGGTATAAATTATAGCAGGAAGCTTTTTGGGTTGGTGTCTTCCATGGCATTAGAAATACCATTAATTATGTATTAAGTGTTTGAAAGGAAAAGACATCAGTAACCTATAGGATGTATTTGCATAGTAATAGAGGATTGATTAGATGCAATATCTATACTGAGAGCTACTGGGATTCAGGTCCCTGGCTTCACAGTGATGGTAAATTACAGCCACAAAAATCTCTGCGACAGTAAATAATGGTGTCCCAATTGCTGAAGGAACTCCCGGCGCCTGCTGATGAGAAGTGGACAGCCGCTCAGTCACTTGGGGCAGGGAGAACAGGACAGGGCCCCACATCCCCACTGCTGGGGGTCTGATTTTCATGGTGGGTGACTCCTCCCCCCAGCCCAGCCCTGAGCTAGGCCACAAACACCTGCTCAACTCAGTCTGCAGATGCTCCAGAGAAAGGCTAGAAGCTGCTTCCTAAGCCTGGATACTGCTAAAGGCGCTTCTGCAATTCCCTCTGGGAGTTAGACGTTCGAGTAAAAAGAAAATGCATGTGTTGTTTCTCAAGCTGCAAGGGTGCGTGTCCCCTTTTAATGAGGAGACAGGGAGGGTTGCAGGAGAGCCGCTCTGACTCCTGGGGAGATGAAGGCCACCGAAACCCCTGTAGTCTGGAGCCCAGGCATGCTGCCCGGAGATGGCAGGGACAGGATCCTACCTGAGAGGCAGTGACAATAATGCCAGGCAACATTGATGAGTGTTTACTGTGTGCCAGGCCCTGGCTAAGGCTCTGCCTGGATTAACTCAACCCTCAAAGCAGCTTTGTGTGGCAGGTGCTATCATAACCCCACTGAATAGGTGAGGAAGCTGAGTCACAGCAGGATCTCCCTGAGATATTAGCATTGCCCCCTCTCTCACCTCCCTGGTGCTTTTACTGAAATGTCGCCTTCTTTATCATTTTGTTTACTTCTGGCTGCGCTGTCACTGCGTGGGCTTTTCTGTAGTCGCGGTGAGTGGGGGCTACCAGTCGTGGTGCACGGGCTTCTCATTGCAACGGCTTCTCCTGTTGCGCAGCAGAGGCTCTAGCGTACGCGGGCTTCAGTGGTTGGGGCCCGTGGGCTCAGCAGTTGCAGCTCCCAGGTTCAAGAATACAGGCTCAATAGTTGGGGCACGTGGGTTTAGGTGCTCTGTGGCATGTGGGATCTCCCCAGATCAGGGACCGAACTCGGGTCTCCTGTATTGGCAGGCAGAATTTTTTTTACCACTGAGCCACCAGGGAAGCCCGAAATGTCACCTTTTAATTGAGACCTTCCCTAAAACCACTATTTAAAGCTGTGTTCCCATCCCCACCCCATCACTCCCCTGTCACCTTCAGACATGCTCTGTCATCGACTAACTTATTTTGTTCATAGGCTGGCTGCCTCCACTAGAAGGTAAGCTCCACAAGGGCACAGGTTTCAATCTGTTCATCTTGACATGCAAACCCAGGCACTCTGGTTTCTGACCCAGAAAGGACCTTCTCCCACTGCTAAATGAAACTCCGTGGGCAACCATGGTCTCTCAGCCTCTGTTACCCTGACCTGAGATGGAAATACCAGGGCTTCTGGCAGCAGTCCCCATCTGACTTTTTGTGGGCAAAGACAAGCAGACTTGAAAACAGACCTTCTCCAAATAACCCTTGTGTGATGGACTTAATGTCTGTGCCCCTCCTCCCTCAAGATTCTTATGTTTCAGCCCTAATCCCAGAGCAGTTGTATTTGGAGTTCAGTTCAGTTCAGTCGCTCAGTCATGTCCAACTCTTTGTGACCCCATGGACTGCAGCACACCAGGCTTCCCTGTCCATCCCGAAGCTTGCTCAAACTCATGTCCATTGAGTCAGTGATGACATCCAACCATCTCACCCTCTGTCATCCCCGTCTCCTCCTGCCTTCAATCTTTCCCAGCATCAGGGTCTTTTCCAATGAGTCAGTTCTTCGCATCAGGTGGCCAAAGTATTGGAGCTTCAGCTTCAGTATTAGTCCTTCCAGTGAATATTCAGGACTGATTTCCTTCAGGATGGACTGGTTAGATCTCCTTGCAGTCCAAGGGACTTTCAAGAGTCTTGTATTTGGAGTAAGTATTTGGAGTAAGGAAGTACTTATAGTCAAGTGAGGTCATAAGAGAGCTTCCCAGGTGGTGCTAGTGGTAAAGAACACACCAGCCAATGCAGGAGACATAAGAGATACAGGATCAATCCCTGGGTCAGGAAGATCCCCTGCAGGAGGTCATGGCAACCCACTCCAGCGTTCTTGCCTGGAGAACCCAATGGACAAGGAGCCTGGTGGGCTACAGTCCATAGAGTCGCACAGAGTCAGACACAACTGAAGCGACTTAGCAAGCATGCATGTACGTACGGGGTTATGAGGGTAGGGCCCTGATCCGATAGGATTAGCGTCCTTCTAAGGAGGTCACCAGAAAGCACTCTCTCTACCTCTCTCCCCCTGCCACCTCCTGTGAGTGAGCACATACCCAGGAAAAGCCATGCTAGCAGGTAGCAAAAAGACAACTGTCTGCAAGCCAGGAGGAGAGCTCTCACCAGAACTCAGATTGGCTAGAATCTTGATCCCGGACTTCCAGGCTCCAGAACTGTGAGGAGATGGATTTCTGTTGTTTAAGCCACCCAGTCTATGGTACTGTGTTACAGTGGTCTGAGCAGATTCACATACTCTGTCATCGCTGAGTGCTGAGTGGGTCTCTCACCTGCTCAGGAATGCTGATGGCTCCCCACTGCCTGCAGGGGAAGGTCCAGACTCCAGCATCCGGTCCCACATGTGCATTAATTAACTGAGTGATGGTGGCTGAATCAGAGACCACTCAGTGCCCAGACTGGCTCTGCCGCACCTGCCTACCACATCATCCATCAGCTACTTTTTCACGGAGAACCAGGCTGCCACCCAGCATCTCATCTAACACCCCCTCTATCCCACTACCTCTCCCCTGGGGTAAGACTCTGGCACAGCCTCCCCTAGCAGTGCCCAGGTTCTGTTCTCTGTCCACTGGACAGAGGAGGGGCTGGCTCTTCTCACTTCTGGACTCGCTGAGACACCATCTACAGGGTCTAGGATTCGGCTTACCTGGTGGCTGCCCAGAGGGACCAGGTGATGTGACCCAGAAATGCAAGGGAGCAGCAAGCGACCAAGATCCTGGCAGATAGATTCTCTCCCTTCCACCCTAAGCAAACTGTTCTGAGTCACACTGGTTCCACTGGGCTTAACCACAAACATCTCTTGTGAGGAAGCAGCTGGCTTTCTTTCCCCCCTTCCTTGTGAAGCTGTGGCTGGTTGGCATTCGTTTTTCCTCCCTTGTTGCACACCTTCCTTTTCCTCTCACTCTCCTTGCCCTGGGACTGCACCCCTAACCCAGGGGAAGCAACAGCACCAAGTTTTGCCTTAATCTCTGTTTTCTGGGAACCTAAAATCTACTCAGCCATGGATGGCCTTTGGTGCTAGCAGGGCTTTACTCAAAGATCCAAAGAGAAGATGAATCATGACTTTGAGAAGGAAATCAGACACAGCTACCCCCTTGATGGGGGAAGTGACCCAAATCCTTGGAGACACAGACCCAAGAATCTCCTGCTTCCCATGCTGCTTCTGGAAACTCTTCCACCCATGGAAAGGTAAAAGCAGCCCAGGGAACTTGACTTCCTGAAAGCCACTGAAGGGATCCAGGCTTGTTGCTGGTCTGAGGAGCATCTGATAAACAATTCCTACTAGGGCGTAAAAGACATACTATAGAACCTCTGCTTTCAAATGGAGCCCCTGAGAACTGGTGATGCTAACACCTATTGAGTCTTCATTATGTCCCATGCACTAAGCCAAGCCCTTTACCTCCACTGTTCATGTAATGCTTACAACAACCCTAGGTACTGTTATAAGAATTAAGTGCTACTACTGTCCCTTTCACAGATGAGAAAACGGGTGCTCAGACACGTTCAGTAACATGCCAGAAACCACGAAGCCAGGACTCAATGCTTATATCTAAAGGGGTAATGTAGAGCACAATGATGGCCCATAAGGAAGATATGTTGGGAATATAGTCTTCCTAAGGAAGCTTTTCGGGTTGGTATTTACTGTGGTGTTAGAAATATTATTAATTCTGTACTAGGTATGGATGTAATGTATAACCAGATAAATATAATTAACACTGCTTTATGATACATACAGAAGTTGTTAAGAGAATAAATCCTGAGTTCACATCACAAGAGAAAAATATTTTTTCTATTTCTTCAATTTTGTGTCTATATGAGATGATGGATGTTCACTAAACTTACTGTGATAATCACTTCATGATGTATGTAAGTCAAATCGTTATTCTGCGCACCTAAAACTTACACAGTGCTATATGTCAATTACAGCTCAATAAAACTGGAAGAAAATAAGTGAATATGTGTGTGTATGTGTATATAATGTATTAGGTGTTTGAATAGAAAAAACATCTTTGGCTCCTTTGTTTCCCATAAGGTCCTCCCCAGCCAAATATGGATACAAAGGTGCTGAAGTGTCCAAAGTGACCCTTCCTTTACACCCCACAGGGGGATGTTGGTGGGTGCTTGAGAAGCAGGCAACAGGGCACAAGTCGGAGTGTATTTGTCTCCAGCTCTGATATGACACAGTTGGCTCTGGTCACAAGCAACTACCATGGAATAAGAAAGTGTCCTCCCTAGCTGCTCCTCCAAGGGTCCCAGCACCTCTACCCACCAACCAATCCCTTTGTTCAAAGGAGGGACAAGCAGAGGTTTCTGAGCTTTCAGCCTGCCCTAGTCGTCCCGTTTTGAGAGGGAGTCCTGGACCAGAAAGAGTAAAAGCAAAAGCCGCACTTCTTAACATAATGACCTTGAAGAAGAGCAAGTCCATTTTACCTTGAAAAGTGCTGAACTGAAAGCACAGTCTATGTAGACAATGCAAATGATACACATGTAACATGCAAACTCGAATACAACTAACCCAGGGCCAGGCCAGGGCGAAGGCACCCAGTGGCCTCTAGAGGGAGGTGGAGGTGAGTGGACCTGGGCAGTCAGGACCTGGAGCCAGAACCAGGTGGGGGCTTTGGGTGGGAGCACCTTAGAGGGGACCCAGGTCCACGGCACTGTGAGCCCCCCAAAGCCCATGCACTCTTCCGGTCACACCTACACTGCACCACACACACACACAACACTGCTGTCACCACACCAGCACACCATTAAAGCACACACAGCACTCACAGAAACACACATAAACAGGCATGCTGCCATGAAACTCGGACACGCAGACACCAGTCACTCACAAAGACGCAGACTCACACAACTGCCCACCCCACCACACATCTGAAGACACACATGGATGAAAGCAGACACACACTAGTGAAAACATACTAACACAGACACAGAAGCACACACCTTCATGCTGACCCAGCAGAGCCAGTCTGATCAATCTATCAGGAAAGAAAGAAATCTAGAGGTGCTGAATACTTAGGTCCTCCCTGGTAGCTTGGTGGTAAAGAAACCACCAACCAAGCAGGAGACGTGAGTTCGATCCCTGGCTTGGGAAGATCCCCTGGAGAAGGAAAGAGCAACCCACTCCAGCAGTCTTGGAAATCCTGAGAAATCCCATGGACAGAGGACCTGGCAGGCTACAGTCTGTGGGTCACAAAAGAGTCAGATACAACTGAGCAACTAAACAACAAGAACAACTGAATACCTACTTTGCACCAGGCAAGGTGCAGGAACCTGAAATCCTCATTTGATCTTCACAAAGCAAAGTTAAGGAGGGGCGGGGGTGTATATTCCAATATTTAAATACTGATGAGGAAAAGGAGGCCCAAAGGTGAGCCGACAGGCTAGAGCTTACAGGAAAGTAACACAAAAGACAGACCCCGCTACGGAGGGCATCATGAAGCCACACCGTTTCCCTCCCCCAGCACAGCCTCCCTGGGCAAGAACACAGACATCACTGCCAGCTCTTCCTCCTCCACCTTGTGGTCCTCCCGAGCCAATGGTTAACCTCTGGCTTCCTCAGAGGCACTCCTGCCCTTCTCCATTCGGCCCTTTCATCACTCTGCCTGGGGTGTGCCCTACCACACAACCTTACATTAATTCTGGCCTTTGTATAATCTAATTTGAAGGTCTCCTGGGGGAGGAAGGCAATCATTTCTTTCCATCCAAATGGGATACAAGACTAGATTTTCAGTCTCTGCCTGTCTCACGGTGAATGTTCACATTAGAAAAATGATGCTTTCCCCCAAAGTATACAAACTTTAAATGCCACTCTGCCCACCACTTCCTACATGCCTACACACACACACACACACACACACACACAGAGAAAAGGAATTGTGCTTTTCAGAGCAAAAAATGAATAAGACTTCTCACTCTCTATTAAATCAGCATGTCACTTTGGGCAAGTCACCCACTGTCCCAGGGTCTCAATTCCCTCATTTGCCTTGTTTGAGAGGTAAACAAGCTAATTCTCAAGGACCCTACCTCTCCTACCTTCCCTCTCCCTGAGGCTAGTAGTTACCCCTCAGTGTTCCCCAGAACTGTCCCCTGACCTTGGGGACTCACTGCTAATGCTGGGATCTGAGAAGAGCTAAAGCCTGGGCCCTGCCAGGGTAGGACAAGGTCAGCCACAATCCTGGAGTCAGGATTCAGCCACCAACCCTGGCCTCTCGGCTTGCCTACCTGAGATATCTATGTCCCCTTGGTAGCCTAAGAGGTTCAAAAGGGATGTCAGCTTGGAGCTTATTATATTTTATAATACCTTAAGATATAATAAGACTGTGATTTCAGAGCAAGCTAGAACAGTTGCAAAATGCCACATTGATGGTTTTGAGTGTATTTTAGGGCCCTGAGCTCTCTTCCCAAATTAATATTCATAGGGACAGGCATGCCATTTATTTGCATATGTAGATTGTTGCTCATTCACTGCAGGATAAAAAGTTTTGGGGTGTTTTTATTTATTGTAGTTATTTTAAGCTTGGATGATAAACCAATCAAGTCAGGCAGGGGAAGGGCAGCTTCCAAGGGCAGGAGTAGGTTTTAAATAATTTTTGATGCGAGGAAAGGCATATCCCAGATACACAGGGGTGAGTCATCCCAACCCTGACCAATGAGCAGAATCAATTCCAGGATGGCTCTTTCAAGGTCATCCCATTCAGCCCCTACCTCAGAAAGCTTGGCCATCCCACATGGCCCCCCACAGGCCCTTGGGAAACCAACCCCAACATTATCACTCAAGGTCACAGTTGAGAGTCAGGCACAGGTTTGAGGCGTGACTTTGGACAAGTCACTTGAACCCCCGTTTCTGAGGATGGCGACCTGTTTTGCAAAGTTGTTGAAAAATACACACTAGAGAGTAATAGAAATGAATGGTGGTGATGGTCACATAACATTATGTAGTATTTAATACCAGTGAAATGTACACTTCAAAATGGTTAAGGTAGCAAATTTTATGTTATGTGTATTTTATCACAATAAAAATAAAATTTTAAAAAAGGACAAACTTGAAAATAAATGCACCAAAAAAGTGCTTGTTAAAGTGTGAAGCCCTAATCAAGGTAGCTGTTGTTAAGATATCTTTTCTCCTGGGATCACTGGTATCCACCCCTCCCAAGTGCCTTTAGGGAAGGCACCATCTCCTGCTACTGCCATCCACCGGAGGACCTGAGAACCATTATTCTGTCTTTACTGGCTTCACTCCTCTTTACTGCGCCAAATAACACCCTGACTACTCCACCAGAAAGCTGTGAGTCCACTGGGAGAATCAAGTGTTTCTCAAGTTACTCCAGAGTCCTTGTATTCTGATCACTCAAGGCACCTTGAAACCTGGTGAGGGTCTGTAGGGAGGAGGCCGTGAAGCCTGTGAGCAAGTTCAAGGACTCGGAGTCCTACAGACCTGGATGGAGTCCAGATGATCCCAATGTCCAATGGGACCTTGACTGCTCAATCTCTCTGAGCCTCAAGTTTCTCATCGGTGCAACGGGGCTAACACTATTCTACCTACCCCTTAGACAATGGTACCTAACAAAACTACCAAACATTTCTATTACTAGGATTGCAGGACCATCAGCCTCACTTCTAGCATTAACTCTTTCAGACCACTGGGGGCGCTGTTTCCGAGCGCTCAACACTTGTTCTCAAGCAGGAGTTCCTTAGGCACCCAAGTATCACACTGGTGTTGTGGTTTCATTTCAGGGTTCAAGGAGTCACGCTCAGTCTGAAGACCCAGCTCTGCATCAGTGTCTGTTGTTGCACTAGAATTCCTTTAGTTGCACTCGAGTTCCTTTAATTGTCATGGGCTAATGAGAAAAAAAAAGTGGCCGCCTAACACACAAACACTTCTGTGCCAAGGTCTGGCCAGATGATTCCTCAGCATGTTGTTAAGAACAAACATTCCAGCTAAGAAAAGTACTGGGAGAGCTGAGTAACCACAGCGCATGTGGTGGAGCAAGCGACCAAAACCATGATCATGTCACAAGGGCTGATTTAGTCTTAGCACTATAACAGCATCTATCATGTGAAATTAATATTGTTAATCTGAATGTTAATGGCTTTGTAGTTTGCATTTTAATTTATGAACTTGTTTGAGCGCTAAGATTATGTATGAGTTATAAGCCTAAACTGTTGATGTCTAATTTTTTGTTTATATAGATTTAAATATTATCATATTAATAATTTAAGACAATATTAGAGGTCTGTGGGAAGCATTTTCTCCCTCTAAAATGGAACCATCTGTACACTTCTCAAGTTTTAAGACCATTGGCCTAAAAATTAATGCAGAGAACAACCTGGGGAGTAGATAGAGTCTGTAAAAATCAGGGTTATTGTTCATTTTCTTCAACAGTGGATGGGAAGAGGGGAGGTTTGGCTGAGAAGAAACTGCAGTAGGTGAAGGTTAAGTGATTTGCCCAAGGTCACTCATCGGTCAGTCTCCATACTCAGGATCCCGACCTTGGATGTCAGGGAAGTCTCAGAAATCTTAGATAAATTCCTTCTTCCTTCACTCCTGAAGCATATTATTCTGAACATTGAATATTCATATTGAATATTCATATTGACTGAAGAATAAAGGCTAATAAGTGACTTTCTCTGCATGCTGGTTCCTCTTTCCCTCACCCCAGAGCAGAGCCAAACTTTAATCCAAGTCCTGAAGAAAGGTAGATCCTATGCCAGCTCCAAGCAGAGGCTCCCAGCTCAAAGTGTTCCAAAGAGATTCAAAATAAAAGTTTTCCTGTCTATTGTGAAGGGATAATGAATGAAGAAGGTTCCACCCACAGATCTCTGCAGAGCCTGCCCCTTCCCCACCTCTGACACCAGCATCTCTGATGGATAGACACTGAGGCCAGCTCAGGGCTGGCTTCTGGGAGAAGGACTAAACCAGTTTCGAGGAGGTAGTTTGTTAGAAAGGTAGGACCTACACAGACAGAGCCCAGGAGAAGGTGAACCAAGCAGCAGGTTAATTAAGAGCTACGTTGTGCAGTGGAGAGGCGGGAGCTACAGCAACTCAGGAAAGAGGTAGATCAATGAGAGATAGCAGAGATGGAAGTCCCTAGAAGGTGGGGTGCCAGAGCTGAGATGTGAAGATTGAGTGGGACCTGGCTGAGAGGAGGGACGTGGTCATTTCAGCCAGTGGTCACAGCTGTGAGAAGATGACAGTGTTCCTGAGGCATTGAAGAAGCTAGAGATGGGCAGCCCTCACCTCCTCCCAAGTTCCCCTCCTTCTCTCCACTGCCACCTTCCTGCTTATCCTTGGACTTACCAAGGGAGTTCTCACCTCAGGGCCTTTGCACTTACTATTCCCTCTGCATTGCAGGTACCCCTTACCCCCAGATATCCACATGGCTTCCTTCCTCTCAGTCTCTGCTCCATTGTCACCATTAGAGAGGCCTTTCCTGACCACACTGCATTCCATCACCATCTATTGTAACTGGCACAAAGTATATAGTATGCTCACTTTTTACCACCTGTCTCCCCCACTTCAGTGAAAAGTCCTGAAGGCAAGGGCTTTGTTTTGTTCCTTGCTATGTTGAGTATGTGATCAATGATCAGTGTCTTCAGACTGAATGAATGAAAGGAAAGAAGAATGCTAAAACGGGCTGAAGAACACCACTCATAGCTCCTGGAGGTAGCAGAGACCTCCTCGCTATTGGTAAGTCAGCAGTGTTTTCCTTCCACAGGTGAGACAGTGGAGACACAGAACAGGAGTGGTAGGTGAGGGTGGGTGGATACAAAGGGTCAGAAGGGAGTAAAGGGAGGGCGTAGGGGTTCAGAAAAGTTGGCTCAGATCCAGCTTGATCCCACTGGCAGAACATTTTTTGCTCTTAAAGGAATCTCAGGATCCGGCTTGAGGGTGGCAGGAAAGATAGTCAAGGTATTAATAAGAAGATGAGGGATCAGGACTTCCTTGGTGGCCCAGTGGTTAAGGATCCACCTTCCAATGGAGGGGACATGGGTTTGTTCCCTGGTTGCAGAACTAAGATCCCATACACCATGGGGCAACTAAGCCCGCCAGGCCACAACTAGAGAGCCCACTTGCTGAAACTAAGACTCTGTGCAGCCAAACAGATAAATAAAATATCCCTTTTCCAAAAAGTAAGAGATCAAAACAAGCCACAACATAACAGGGGGTGGAAGGTCTTCAGGAAAGAGTCACGGTAAATGTCACAGTTTTAAAAGTCTCCTGGCACAGCAGAGAGGGCCTGAGCCTCATCAGAGATGAGAGATGGAAGGAGGAAGGGGGACAGAGCAAGTGGGAAAAAGATACTGGGATAACAGGGCACCCACAGGTCAGGAGAACATCCAGAAGATGTATGAAATGGAGCGTAGAAGAGAGAACTTGACTTTGCCCTCCCTTTGCCTCCTGCTGCTGAGTAAGCCTGGAAGCCACTTAACCTCTCCCAGCCTCCATTTCCTCATCTGTAAAATGATGACCATAATCCCAACCTCAAGGGTGGTTACAAGGCTGAGTTCAAACAGCTCCTAAAAATCACCTAAACTAGTGCCTGGCATACAGGAGGCAGGCATTCATCAAAGTGAGTCTCTTCTCCAAATTGAGGTTAAGGAAAAAAAGGATGAGGATGAACTGACTTTTCAGGTAAATAATCTTATTCCCCTTATTCCTGATTTATTAATTCAATAAATATTCACTGAAGTGCCCTGTGCTTGCAGGTCACAACTGGATACAAAGAAGGACTCGCTTTCACCCCATCTCAGACCTTGATGGCCTTACATCCAATTGGGAAGATGAGGAACATTGCAATAAAATGCTGAACAATGACCCCAGAGCGTATTGTTAAGTACCAAATTTGTGGTGTCAGCAATAACTGCTACAGAAATTCAGGGGAAGGAGAGATTGATGCTTCGCGATCACTATGGGCTCTGGTGGTCTGGGATGGTCTAATGAGGATGCAGCTCTAACCCTGGGCTTGAAGGAAAGGGTGGTTTGACTTAAACACAGAGAAAGGCAGAAATTGAAGCAGAGTCAGACGTGATAGTGAGCCGCACCACCAGGAGAAAGGATGCAGGCAAGCTGCAGAGACTTACAGGGGTCTGTTGAGGAGTTTGCACTTCATCCAGTGAGTACTGTGGGGAAAAATGTAAGGTAATGAGTGGATAAAAATGACATTTGGGGATGGCCTGAAGGAGGGAGATATGAGAAGCTGCGAAATAGCACCTCAAGCAATATAATGTGTCTGTAGCACACATTCTAGGCTCATCACCACCTCTTTAATTACTGACCATCCTGTTTGCCGAACACCATAGAATGCTCCTTCTAGCATGGTTGGCCTGCAAGTCACAACTGTTGATTTATTCTCTGGTCGTTTGTCCCCACGACCCCAAGGCACTATGGCTTGCGGCTTGGAGATCAGAGCAGGAGGCTACTGCCATCACCCAGCATGAGATAGAAAGAACCTGCACAAAGGGAACGTCTCATGCCAGAAAGAAGGACTTATATTCAAGAAACATAATGAAGAGAAAAGAAAGTCTGTGCTTTAATATTTGAAATAGAGGGAGGCAGGCATCAGAAGTGTTGCTAAGGTTTTGAGCCTAAGCATCTGGGAAGACGGTGCTGCCAACAACAAGAATGAAGAATCCAGAAGGGCAGATGGCTTGAGAGATGGGAAGACATTAGATTCCACTTTAGGCATATAGACTTTATGATAGCAGCCAGATACCCTAATAATAATAGTATCTAATCAGCAACTAGAATGTATGAGATTTGGAGACTGATGGGCCGTTCAAAGGAGTGGAAACCAGGAACTGAAGACTGGCAAGGAAGTCACTGTGACTGCCTCCCAGAGCACCAGACTATATTTGGACTGTCAAAGACAGAAAAGAGATAAGAACCCAACTTGGCTTAAGGTCCCATTTCACCACTGAGAAAAGAAAAGCAAGAGACAGTAAGCTGGGCAGAAGCTCATAACCCATCCATACTAAGATGCTAGAGTTCCAGTATGCACGATGAACCACCTCCTCTAAGAAGTCGTTTCTAACTTCTGGGGCTCCCACTGATGTTATACTCCTTATACCATGGTTGGCCTGCAAGTCACAATTATTGATTTACTCTCTTGTTCTGCTGCTGCTGCTGCTAAGTCACTTCAGTCGTGTCTGACTCTGTGTGATCCCATAGACGGCAACCCACCAGGCTCCCCCGTCCCTGGGATTCTCCAGGCAAGAACACTGGAGTGGGCTGCCATTTCCTTCTCCAATGTGTGAAAGTGAAAAGTGAAAGTGAAGTCGCTCAGTCTGTCCGACTCTTAGCGACCCCATGGACTGCAGCCTACCAGGCTCCTCCATCCATGGGATTTTCCAGGCAAGAGTACTGGAGTGGGGTGCCATTGCCTTTTCCGACTCTCTAGTTCTGTTCTCTGATTATTTGATAGTCTACATGGTCTAGACCTTACAAGTCTGCTGCACTAGATTATAATTCTTCAATGTCAGAGATCAAATCTTCAAATAACTTTCTGCTTCTTACATACTAATCAAATGCAGTTATTGAGTTAAATCATATCTAGTTTCCCAATAAATTCCCATTACACCGATGAATAAACTAAGACTCAAAGAAGTAAAATACTTTGCTCAGAGTCACAGGGCTAAGAAAGAGTACAAAAAATTAAAACCCAAGTCTTAAATGCTATAGCAGGTATTGTTGGTTGCTCCTTTCTTTTTTCCAAAAGCATTCTAATTTTTTTCATTTCTGAGACTCAACAAATCAAGATTATTTTAAACCAATTATGGTGGTCTCCTTCCCTTGCCTATGGTTGGCTTATGCATGGACATGTGACTCACAATTCAGCCAGTGAGACTTGCAGGAAAGTCTACTGAGCCTTCTGGTCAAGGTTCCCCTCCTGCCTTTTCTGCCTCTGCACATCATTGTAAGGGTGTAATACCTGGATTTGTTAGAGCCAACTTGTGACCTTGAGACCAAGAAATGATGAAAAGAATTTGTATCTTTGATGATGTGTTGAACCACTGAAAGAACTAAGCTTGGGGCAGACAGCCCACATCTGTTGTAGTAGGAGGTGCTAAGCCATAATTGTTTCAGCCAGTTGAATCCAGGTTTTTGCTACATGCACCCCTGACTGATACCCACACCAACCAAGGGCTTTTGTCACTACAGTACCTGAGCCAAGCATTATGGGAGATACATAACAAGTAAAATCCTGTTCCTTGCCCTCATTGTGCCTTTCCCAAGACTGGACCTTCAATAAGTATTCAATTTATATTTGATTAACTGATTCTCCCTTTGCTCATCAGTTATCTTTCTTCTTTTTACTCAGCTTCACTGATTATCTCTAAGTTTCAGCTTCACATTTGCACTGTGGTCTCAACATTTCTACCAGGTCCTTCCCCATCGCCTCCCCCCACCTCTAAGGATCAAGCTAAAAGCAACGGACTCACACTTCGCCCACAGAGACCATCACCAAAAGTCCGCGTTCCTAAATATTTGTTCTTTGAAATGTCTTTCTCAATTAGATCTCACCCAAATGTTTGAGAGTCAGGCTGAATTCCAACTTCCTGCTCCAGAACAGACATGTTGAGCCTGCATAATTACTGCAGCCGGCTTTATTTGCTATAAAAACATGGATTTTTTTCCTGCTCCTTCTCAACTGTAAAATAATCAATAAACAGAATCCAGATGAAAAATGCCAGCATTTAGGAGAACAATTCTTTTATAATTCTTTTCTTTTGGGTCTAATTAACACATTGGGGATAAAATGTGTTGTTACACTTACCCAACCCACTAAGGTGAAACAAATTCTCCTGCTGACATACAGCTTCACATCAGAGACACAAGTGAAACAGACAGTTTCAAAACATTTTGAAATGTTCCACAAACATCTGTAAACCTGTGAGGTGGACTTCCTCCAATGCTTGTCTGTTCAACTATTGAACTTTTTCCTCTGTCCCCTATGAACATATTATATAGATGCTGTCAAATGAAACACAGATAGTCCCATTAGCAGGAGAAGCAATCTCTCTGACTTTCTTTTAAATGAAGAAGACATGCCCCTTTGGACAATGACCACAGGGGCCATGAAAGTTTCATGAGGGGCTCTTGGAGTGGATGACATCTTTTCAATTATAACAGTGCTAAAATAAACCCCCACAGAGCCACAGGGCATCGAGTCTACATCCCAACACAGGACACCTATTTATTCCCTAATTATATTACAATATATTCTCTCTGAATATGTACTGATGAATATAAAATATTCTTTTAATTCTAAGGCCTCCTGGTGGATAAGGCAGAGGGAATCAACCTAGGCAAATTCTTGGAGTTCTTAGAGCTAAATCACAGTCTTTGTTCCAGGCTCCCTCACTGCATCATCTCAGGAAAATCACTCACTTTCCCTTGTTCTCACATAGTAGTTCTTTCATTGTGGTCCTGGCACCAAGAGCATCAGTATCACCTGGGAACTTGTTAAAAATTCAAATTACTGGGCCCACTCTGGACCTGCTGAATCAAAAATTCTGGGGGTGGAACACAGCAATCTGTGTTCAAGCAAGCGTGCTGCATTGAAGTCTGAGAAGCACTGGTCTATAAAACAGGAAGCAAAGAGCATTATTGTAAATTGAATCAGGGATAAGGGATACCTGGACTTTTCAGAGCCTGGGTTCCTTTTTGAATAACTGTCTCAAACTGCAGAGTAGGACTCCATTTACCCATCTGTACAATGGGGCTACAGCATTCACCAAGAAGCTGTGGGTGCTGGAATTTAAGAAATAAGTGGTTACCTGGCACCAGTCTCTATGGATACCTAGCAAGATCATAGTTGCCAATACTCAACAGCTCCCTCCCACCATACTGACTGGCAGAAGCTCTGCAGAGCAGTCCTCCAATGCCACGTCTAAGGTCATCACTTCAGCTGCCTCTGGGTTACCCTTGGCAACCAGGAGCCAGAGTCATGATAGCCCACAGAATTTTGAAATCCCATAGCCAGTAGCCTCAAGCCTTTTTACCTCAGAGCCTTGAACCACTAGAGAGGAGGCTCAGGATTATTCTGTTCTGTTGCCCCATTTCAGCAGTTCTTCAGACATCGCTTCTGTTCGCCTCCACTCTACATCTAGGCTTTAAGCCTGAGGATGACACCTAGAATGCCAGCCTCGTGAGGTATGGGACTCTGCCTGACTGGTTCATGGCTGTCTGCCCAGTGCCTGGCACAAAGCAAGAGCTCAAGAACTGTTTATTGACTAAGTTTTCCTAGCACAGTAAATGCCCTGTCCATAGTAAGTCCAATCATAAGCCCCAAACCTTCAAGTACCTAAAAGTTATGTTTGGAAAGGGGCAAAGAAACTATTTCAAACCCCAGGGAACAAGGAGAAAAGGGAAAAGGAAAAGCGAGAGCCTGAATATTTCCCAGCTGAAGCACAGCCCTCAGCCAATTGCTCACCTTGAATCTGGAACTAGGAGACTTCTGGACCAGGACTCTTTCCGAGGTGGGGCGGCGGGGTGGGGGGGGGGGGGGAATGTCTTTTGTTTTTGCATATTAGAATTCTTGTGCAGGAAAGGCAGGAGCTGGAGGATGATAAGGCATTGACCACAGGTTCTGGGCGTGATTTCTAAGCAGTGGGTCTTCTAACTGCCCTCCTGTTTCTCACTCAAAGGCCAGTTCTCACTGGTCCTGACTCCTCTGTCTTTTGACCAGACACTTAATAAGAGCTTTTCTACCCTCTCAGGACTCCAGCCTCGTGCCCAAGCCAGGTGATCCTACTCCCTCAATTAGAAATCTACCCAAGGCTCAATTCCAAACCCTCCTTTCTCCAGGGACCACCCTGGGCCCTCCCCCTCCAAACAGTGATTTCACTTGGGAAGCCTGGACTCCCTCCCTTGGCTACGAAATAGTGACTCTTCTTTCCCTGTAGACTGCACATTATGGGACTGGGCAGAGTCTTCAGAGCTCTCTTTACCCCCAGACTTCAGTGCAGGCACAGGATAGATACTGGACCAACTGTACCTAAGTGATTTGTCCTGGGGGGTGATCGGAGCCCAGCACCTAACAAGAGACCAGCCCTCTGACCTCACGCACACCGAGTCCTGCAGCCTGCAAAGGGCTTACAGTGGCCTGGCTGGTAACACTCGCCGGGCGCTGAGAAAGTGCTAAGGACAGCACAGAGTGCTGGGGGGAGGGGGGGATCCCTGAATGAGGAGTCAAGAGACCTGGTTTACCGTTCCCTTACACCCTTAACTAGCTATAAGCGAATCCTTTCAACTTCTCTGGGCCTTCGCTTGCAGATCTGTGAATTGGGAGGAAGAGGTGGAGCCTGCAGTCGTGGATCTTGAATCTCTAGCGGCTTAAAGAACGTGTGAGCAACGCAGAGAGCGGGATGCGCACTAGGGGAAACCCGCCAAAGGAGCTGAGGATGGGGTGACGGTGGATTCGACGCCCTCGGGGACCCCGCCCAGCTGGCAGGGGACAAGGGCAGAGGGACCCTCTCCAAAAAGCCCCAGCTCTCAGTCCCACGAAACAGGCTCTAAACCCTTCAAAAACCTCTCCAACAGCACTCCGACAAAGAGGGCTGCGAAGCCGGGGTCCCGCTAGCTCCGCAGAAGCCCAACTGGGTTGAGTCCAGCCTCCCGGACTCCGGGAACCGAAGGACTCGCGCCCCGGGCAGCTCGGAAAGACGCCCCCCGCAAGCCTGCGCTTGCCGTCACCTGGCCGGAGCATTAACCCATGCTTTCCCGGCAGAGCGCAGAAGGGGCGCTGATGTTCCGGCCCGAGTACCCTGGCCAGAGCGAGCTGAGATGGCCCGGAGCCCAAACCACCCAAAGGCCTCCTCCAACCTGCCCGAGGCCTCGGGCTTTGCAGGCCCGGGGGGATAGAGCTGGAGATCCTGAAGCGGAGACAGTTCGAAATATTTTTCTAAAGAACACGACCACAGGAGAGGGAGTCAGACCAGCCTCGCAGCGCGGGCTAGCGGGGACGGATCCCGAGAAGCGGCTACCCTAGGATGGAACCCACGAGTCCAGGTCGGGAGAAAGAGCCGGGGCTCCAAGAACCGTCAAGCCAAGGCTCCGCGCTCCCAGGTTCCGGTCGAGGGGGCGGCTCCGTCCCACACACGAACGTTGAGTCCCCAGCGGAACGTTTTTGTATATTTTTCGTCGTATTTTTTCAAGCAAATCAGGGAAATAAACCAAGTGCAGGGGAAAAGCGTCTGCGTCTGCTGCTCCAAGGGGCCACAACCACCAACTACCCCCATCTCCAACACCACCCCCCAAGGCTGGGCGAGAAGTTGGGAACTTCGGCACCGCGCTCCAGGCGCGCACTGGCAGTGATGCGCTTCTCTCAACTTCGGGATCTGGGGTCACGGCCGCGGGCAGTAGGGACCTCCGCGGAGTCGACCCGGACTTGCCCGGGTCGGGCGTCCGGGAGTTCCCCAAAGAGAGTCGGGACTCCGGGACGAGAAAGGAAGGAAACAGACGTTCGGTTTCGCGCCTCCAAAAAGCAAAAGTGCGCATGGCACCTGCCGGGGCTCGGCTACATTTAGCTAGGCTCAAGGCTAGCCACGGCGAGGGATCTGGCCGCGCCCCGCAGGCTTTGCGCGCGGACCTCGGCGCGCCCGGGGCCGCTCGGTGGTGGGAGTCCCCAGATTTAGAGGCGGGCAGGCGCCCTCCCCGGGACAACCGCGCCGCGCCGCTGCGCTAGGGTCTTCCCCCGCCGCCGGTGCTGCGTCCCGACTGCGGAGAGAAAGCCCGCGCCGGGGCGCCCCGCGTCCTGCCCGGACCCCTGGCATTCTATCCACACTCACCTCCTCCCGCACCGAACTCGGCTTCCGCAGCCCGGACCCCGGCTGAGCACCGGGGGTCCACGGAGCCGGTGGAAAGTTAGTCGAGGGGATGCAAAGCCCCCTCCCCGGGGTCAGAACCTCCCAGCCCCCGGCCCTGTGTGCCCCCAGCGCTCCACGGCTCCGCGTCCTCGCCGTCCCCGCCCAGCCACCTACCTGCTTCGCGGCCCGCCCGGGGCTCAGCCGGCCAGTTGCTGTCCTGTCCTCCGGAGCCCGAGCCGCGCCGGAGCGCCGGGCCAGGAGCCGGAGCTGCTGGCAGTCCAGAGCCGGCCGGCGAGCGGAGGGAACGGCGAGCGAGAGAGCGAACAGGCGGGCGGCTGGAGCCGCGGCTGCTGCTGCCGCCGCCGCCACCGAGCCAGCCCCCACCCGCTCCGTCCCTCGGTCCCTCCTCCCTCCTCCCCTCCCAGCCTCCCTCCTCCCTGCTCGCGGCTCCCTCCCTCCGATGTCTACCCCCACCCCCACCTCCTGCCTCTTTTTTTTCCTTCTCCCTCTAGGTTCCTCTCCGACCCTGCTCTCTCGATCTCTCCCGCTTGCTCTTCTTCCTTCTTGCGTCTCTCTCTCTCTCGCTTTCCTTCGGTTTCCTTTTTCTCCGATTCAGCCTTTCCGGACCTCCCTTCTCACTCCCGCCAACAACCCCCCCCCCCCCCCCCCAGCTTCCCGTTCTTTCACTCTTCTCTCTCCTTTTCCTCTTCTCTCTCTCTAACCCCTTTCTACCTCTTTTTACTATTTTTCTCCTCCTTTTAACCTTTTCCCATCTTTACCCTCCTCTCCCATCCCTACTCAGAGTGGCCTGCCAGGCGCCTGAGTCTTTCAGCTCAGGTCGGGGAACCCCACCCCCTGGAGGGGGGACGCCCCTGGGGGTCGCGCTGTTAACGGGCTGAGGAAGGGGAGAGAGGGCCGAGCCAGGGCCAGAGACGAGGGCTTGAGAAACAGCTGGGCCGGGGGGAAGCTAGAAGGCCAAGAACTCGAGACAGTCAGGACTCAGCTGAGCCGCAAACTGAGACGGAGAGACGAGGGCAGGGACCCGCCTTGCTGAGGTCTGCCCCAGAGGCAAGGCCTAGACCATCACTGCTCCTCGTGGTCCGGGAAGGGCTCCTCCACTGAACCCCAGAAAGCGGGCGCAGGGGAAGGGCCGCCGGAGGCCTCCCACTCCTTCCAGTCTCTGCCTGGTCCAGGCTCCCAAGGCCACCAGGACAAAGCCTTCTCCCTCCAAGAGCGCCTTTGGCCACTTCACTGCCCCGCAGCATTCCTAGGGGGTCTAAGACAGGAGGAAGGGGAGGTCCTGGTTTGGAAGTGACAAAGGTGACAAACGCCTTCTTCCCACCCACCCCGTCTCCAAGCAATGGGGAACTTAACCAACCACTCCTGCTTATCAGGGGGAGAGGAGCAGAAAGGTGCTTTGCTGGTGTGGTTTGTCTCTTTTTCTCCTTGAACTACCACAGACCAGGAAGGCCCAGATTGGAAAAAGGTGTTGTATACCCCTCAGGAGATTGCTTTATTATTATTTATCTATTTTGCAGCATGTGGAACTTCCCTGACCAGAGGACAAACCCACACCCCCTGAAGTGGAAGCACAGAGTCTTAACCACTGGACCACCAGGGAAGCCCCAGGAGAATAATTGTGTGTGTGTATGTATGCATAAAGCAGACATATTGTCTGAGGCTTTAGGAAATGCATGTCTATACATGTGTCTGAGCACCTAGCCCTCTCAGGTCAACTATTGATAATGGACTTAATTCCAGGTCTGTTGGGGCAAGTCCCACCCCTAGAAGTTTTTCCAGGCGCTACCCCATTTCAGCCCAGTGGGGTCCGGAGAGGAGACGCAGTGTCTCGGTTCCCATGGAACCTCTTCTGCAGCTCAGCTCTGTCAAGACAGGATCACATTTCTCCTCATTTCATCCCTGATTAACGGGGCCAGAACTTGTCCCCCTTCAGTACTGTCCCTTCCGTGGTACCATCCAGGCAAAACCCCACACAAATACCACCTTGAGTTCCCTGCCGTGGGACATCAAGTCAAATAAAGAAACCCCTGCCTGGGCCTCTGTTGTTCACATCACACAACCAGAAGAAGCGTCTGGTCGGGGTTTGGACTATGTTGAAGCCAGTGAGACACACCTAGGGCACAAAATTCAAGGATGCACCCAGTGTCTGGGTCATGCAGTCAAATCCGAGGGCTGTCACCAACCAGCTGTGTCACCTGGGTCCATCACCACCCCTCTCTGGCCTTCCATTTCTCCACCTGATTCTGAAGAGGCTGAAACATGTTCTCTAAGGGTTTCTTCAGCTCTGAGGGACTCCAGCTTGTGGGTAGCCGAAATGCCACAGGTTAAAAGAATGGGTTCTAACTTTCTGGGTTTTTATTCCTGCTCCACCACTTACTAACCGTGGCATTGGACAGCCACTTATCCTCTCCAACCTCAGTTTCCCTATCAGTAAAATGGGAACGATGATAATCCTGTGAGCCCTGTGAGGAATAAACCAAATGCTACATTTAGCAGTACACGGTAACTGCTAGCACTACTAGCAACTAATATTACACAAGGTAGGTTTTCAAATATCTTTTCTTCATATTCCCTTTTGGATTATGAGTTGCAACTGCCACCTTCTCAAACTTCAGTTCTAACAGGTTTGGGGAGATTCAGTTCTTCCTACACCCCACTCAAGAAGCAAATGCATGGGAAGCAACCCACTTCCCTGTCTCTCTCACGCACACTCCCACACTGCCTGGTGTGAGCTGCCTGGCTGAGGGTTGCTGGGCCCTCCACACTGGGCAGAGGATTGCCTGATTTTCTGCCATACTCTAAAAACCCACACGGATCTATAAAGCTGCACCTTCTCCACCCAGCTGGCAGGCTTCCAAGGACACATGTCCCAACAGAGCCAGGAACACTTTTAGCAAACATCTCTGAGGGTCGCCTCCGGGTCATGCTGGAGCCCGCCATCGCATCATTCATTTGTCAGTCCCTGAGAGTCTGCTTATGGGAAGGACTGCTGTGCACCTCCTATTGTATAAGTTTCAATCCAACTGCAACAAGTTTATTTGGGAAGTTATGACAACACCTAGGACCAGTCTATTCATCTGAACGCATAATGGAAAACAAAAGTCCACTATTTGAAGCTATAAGCCTTGCTCTCTAAAAGCTTCCACTCTAACAGGGGCAAGATGACATAAGACAGAAGAGTTGACTGAGATATCTGAAAGCAGGAACGCTGGAAGCAGCTGCTTGAGTTCAAAGCCTAGCCCCTTCACTTGTCAGCTATGTAATCTTGAGCTGGTTACTTAATCTCTCTATGCCTCAGTGTTCTCATCTGCAAAATGGGAATGATAATGAGGTAAGTACTGCTATCACCCCCATCTCAAAGAGGAGGAAACAAAGGTTCAGAGAGAAGAATTCCTTGGCTGAGAGTCACCCAGAAGGTAAATGGAGCTCAAGCAGAATTAACTTCATAGTCCTTGCTCCCACCCTCCACCTCCTTCCCCCAGCCTCTCTAAGCCTTCTTTCTACAGGGTTCTAGAGTATCTCTTCCCCAGGGAGGTGGCATCTGAAGCCCAGTTCCATTTCCACCTCTATACCCTTCAGCGTGGACAGTGGTGGGAGGTAAGGTGGTCAAAATTCTGGTGACCAAGACAGGTGCTCCTCCTCCTCAGAAGTAAGTAGAAGGGTAGGAGGCTGGGCAGAATGTCCATGCTCAGACCATAATGGTCCACACCTTCCCTTTGCTCAAGTTTGCAGGAAAATCCCTTCATTTTCCTTCCTTCTCTCTCCTTTCTTTGTTGAGGGGTCCCTTTTCCCCCACTCCCTCTTCCTACAGAGTTCCAGTTCAAAGTCCCAGGAAGAGCATCCAACACACGCCAGAGATGGCTGGAATCTGTGAATGGTGGAAAAATTGTTGGAACTTCTAAGATCTTTTAAGCCCTCAAGTGACATCTGCCATATTCAAGCACTTGAAAAAAAAGTCTATCTTCCCACTAGACTCTAAGGTATTTTCATGTCTATTACATGTCTATAACAAAGCCTCACATCAGGCCTTGCCTTGTAAAAAGAATAAGTAAAAACTAAAGACTGGGACTTCCCTGGTAGCTCAGAGGGTAAAGAATCCACTGCAATGCAGGAGACTCAGGTTCAATCCCTGGGTCAGAAGGATCCCCTGGAGAAGGAAATAGCAACCTACACCAGTATTCTTGCCTGGTAAATCCCATGGACAGAGGAGGCTGGCAGGCTACAGTCCATGGGTCACAAAGAATCAGACACAACTGGGCAACTAAGCATGCGATAAAGGCCTTACAAGAGGTAACTTGCCCAAGTTCTCATAGCTAGAAAGTGACAAAACCCAAATTTGAACTCTAGCTTTTTCAAAGCTCTATCATCCATGCTACAGTGTCTCTCACTGCAGGGCTGGGGCTGGAGTGAGGCAAGCAAAGGGCCAATTCTACCTTTGCAGAACCCTGAGAAAAATCTACCTTTGGATACTTCCAAAGAATTAGAGGGGACCGTGGGGCCCCTGCATCCTAGCCATTGACAAGGTACAAAGAAGAAACTGTGGAGCAGGCAGGATGTAAGGCAACTCACCAGGCTTACACCTGCTCACATGACACGCAATAACAGTCCGCCCAGCACATCCTCAAAAAGACCTGCACACAGTGATCCTGCCCGGGACACAACTTCTAAGAGCTAGCAACTCAACACACCTACGTGCATACCAACAGAACCCAAAATGCCCACATGGGCGGATGGTACAATTCCTGCACTCACTTAAAAACAGGGGAGAGGACTTCCTTCATGGTCCAGTGGTGAAGAATCTGCCTGCCAATGCAGGGGATACAGGTTCGATTCCTAGTCTAAGATCCCACATCACCTGGACCAACTAAGCCCATGCGCCACAACCACTGAGCCTGAGCTCTATAGCCCACAATCCGCAACTACCGAGCCCGTGTGCCCTAGAGCCTGTGCAAAGTCATGGCAGTGAGAAGCCCGTGCATTGTAACAAAGCAGCCATAATAAATAAATACATCTTAAAAAAAACAGGGGAGGGAGGTGGAGACTCAGGAAAAATTCTAATGAAATGACTCTTTTTCACAAGCTTTTTATGAACCCACAACCACCAATCGAAGAATTGATTAACTTGGTTATATTTATTAAATCATGCTCAATATTTAATAACTTTGAATATGGATTGAATATTTAATGAGATTGGTTGAGATCTATTTACACATAAACGTCAGAAGTGCCAATTGCTTTGAATTGAGAATTGAGTTTGTGACTCACAGAGGCTAGGGCTGGAGATCGCAAAATTCTACACTTCATGGGTTTCTTTAAATTATAGGTTATCATCATGAAACTGTTACACTATTACTTGTATTGATGCTCCACTAGTATAGAGTATTATACAGTCCCAAGAAATTTGGCGTTCAGATGCCAGATTTCCTTGCGTCCAGGCAAACACAGATTGGATCTCTTGTTCTCTTTCCTCCATGTTTACTAGGAAAAGAGTCCAAAATGATGCTGTAAAATGCATCTTGTCTTAAGCCCTTAGTCATCACACCGGCTCAAGATGATCTGGAAGCAATTTATGTGGCATACTTTGCCCAAGACCAATTTGTCCAAGAGAAAGAGCTCTGCTTTGTACACTGGAGACTAGCAAGGTGAATTTCTGAATCTCTTTTTACTGAACTAAGAGAATTGGATGCAAAACGAGCTTTCTGAGGTATCATGGAGATTCGGGAAAATCCTTGGAGGATTTCAGATTCTGAAAATCAATGAATGAATTTAGCGTATCCACATGTGCAGGTTTTACATTCCTGTGTGTGTGCTGAATAGCTTCAGTTGTGTCTGACTCTTTGTAACCCTGTGGACTGTAGCTTTCCAGGCTCCTCCGACCAGGGGGACTTCCCAGGCAAGAACACTGGAGTGGGTTGCCATTTCCTCCTCCAGGGGATCTTCCTGACCCAGGGATTGAACCCTTGTCTCTTATGTCTCATGCATTGGCAGGCAGGTTCTTTACTACTAGCGCTACCTGGGAAGCCCACAGATTTTATGTAAGTTACCATTATATTATTGATGCTCTCTAGATAAAAAGTCATTATAAAGTGTGGTTTATTAGGGGCCAAAGTTAAATCAAAGGAAATATCCCCTGTGTCACAGCAGTCTGCAGCCAGCAGGATAGAAACTCCTTAATAACTCATTTCACCCACACACCCTTGGCACTTTCTGATTTGCTTTGATTTGGGGTCCAAAGAAAATGTAAACAAATGCTGCCAAAAGAACAGTAGCAACAATAAAACCATATGATAGAGAGTAAACCTCTGACTCAAGTCAATGTTGCCATATTTCTTTTTTTTTTTTTCCCATTTATTTTTATTAGTTGGAGGCTAATTACTTTACATCATTACAGTAGTTTTTGTTATACATTGAAATGAATTAGCCATGGATTTACATGTATTCCCCATCCCAGTCCCCCCTCCCACCTCCCTCTCCACCCGATCCCTCTGGGTCTTCCCAGTGCACCAGGCCCGCCATATTTCTTCAATGCTACAGTATTTTAATTTTCTTTGCAATAGATGATAAAAAATAAACTATATCTCTAAACACTTCCCCTTCTCCCCATCTTCAATAATCTACCAACCCTTACATCTTACCGGATACCCATACCAGTTTACCTGCATGTCCTGAATTCAACACAGTGTTCTGGGCCCCCTGATTTTAATTTTTCTATGCTCAGAACCTGAATGCCTTTCCCAACTTCTCTCAAGCTTGGCAAATTCCAGTCTCATTCTTCAAAAGTCTGCTCATTGGCACGGCCTTCCTTGGCCCCCTCACCCTCCCGGTTCACCTACTTCAGCTGGCACTTTTCTTACTGTCGTCTGACAGTGGTGAGTTGGATAGTGAATTCAATGAAGTCATTTCAGTATCCCCAGTGTCATGCACAGTGCCTTGCCATGTTGGAAGGATGAATGGATGGGTGGATAGATGGTTGAACTTAGAAACAAAGGCACATAGGGTTTACTTGTGACGTTGTTTATCCTTCGGCTTGAGTTGAGCAGAGTGTTGGTATAGGAACCATCTGACTTTCCAGGAAGTTCATAATGCCATTCAGTCTTAGGTTGAAGTCAGAGCTCAAAGGAAATTAACCACTCCTTTACTTTACAGACAAAGTCCTCACCCTCTTATTTTCATTCAACACACATTTATGAAGTTCTCACTGTGTACCAGGTTCTCCACTCACAGCCTTGGGTCACAATCCAATTACTGAATCAACCCCAAGGGGGTTTCTAGGAGTGCACAGTGTCCAGGAGCGGCCTCTTTTCTCCAACACTATTGACAGTCTTTGTGCAGCAATCAAGAGACTTTGGAGGAAATAGAAGAATCTCCTCCTCAGGAAGGGGTTTGGGATTCCTGCCCAGTGACAGTTGGATTTGGCACATCCTTAGCTTTTTATAAGTGCCTCAAATTCTTTGTGGAAGTAGGTAAGGTATCGATTCAATTCTTCCACAGGAAACAAACTGCTGTCTCCGCTTCAGTTTCCTCTCCCATCACTCCCTGCTTTCCATCGGGTCCTCCGGCAACACTGACAGGCCTGTGGGCTCGGAGTCCAGTAGAACACAAGGTCTGCCAGGAAAAGGACTTCGTTTTGTCTGCTACCATATATCCAGCACCTAGAACGATATCTGAAACACAGTAGGCCGTTCATTCCATCAACATGAATGGGATGAGATGAATTCATGAACAAGATGTCATACCTTTATCTCTGTTAGTGATGTCTCCTCTGGAATGTCCTTCCATCTTTCTTTAGCCTAACCCTTGCTCATCCAGCAAGACAATTCAGGTATGGCCTCCCCTAGGAAGTTTTCCTTGAAGCACCTGAGCTGGATAGAACACCCTTCCTCTGGGTTACCTGGCACCATCTATATAGGCCTTTCATGTCACCAACCTCAGCACACTGCACTTATCTGTTGTGTGTCTGCTTTTCTACACTAGACTTTGAGATCGTGAAGACAGGAGCCATATGCTATTCATCTTCATACCCTCAGCTCCTTGGCAAAGTGTCCAGAACGTAGAAAGCACTCTATAAAGATTTGTCAGGTTGAACTAAACAACTTCAAGTGAATGCAGACTGGGTCATACCAAATGTGATTGCTGATTCATTTGGTCACTTGGCAAATATTGATTGAGGGCCTATGATGTGCCAAGCACTATCTGGTATTGGAGAGCCAGCACTGAGTCAAACAAACAAAAATAATGATGATGATAGTGCTTATCAATTAGACACGACCCAGATATTTCACCAGGCTAGTTAAGGGGTGTGTAGAGTCAATGCAAAGCCCGTGTTACACTTCAGCTTTAACCATATTATTTAAGTTAAGGCAGGAAATCCAGGTCCTAATAACTCCATGGTCTCTCCTCCCTGGGCTTCAGGGTTCCCACCCACATACTGAACACATTCTGTATTCTCTCATGAGACATTTTGATAAATGTTTATATGGGGTCCTCTGAAATTCCTTGCACATTTTAAAATCTCCACAATTTGCATAGAAATGCTTTGCAAATAACATTAAGTATTTCAAGGCTTAGAAAACACTTCACAATTGTGCAAAATGCATTTGTACTTAAAATCCCATGGTAAAGAAAAAATTAAAGTCCAATCAACTTTCAATTCAGTTGAAATTCAATTTGCCTTTATATGCCATTCATGGCTTTCTTTGATCAAACCCACTACCTATGTTACATTTAACAAACTTTTATTGAGTCCTTCTATTGTGTCAGGCACTGTAGAAGGCATTAAAGAAAACCAAGATTAATAAGACATGATCTTGACCTTTAGAGAGCTCTCAGTGTAGTGGGAAAGATTGAAACATACCTTACCTCCTATAACATGTGAGATGGAGATGTTCTGCACTCCGGGTACACACAGGGTGCTTCAGGAAGACAGAAGACAAACATCTGCTTCTTGTCTGGAGAGGTCCTGGGAAGGCATGATGGAAGCGGTGATGCCTAAGCCAAGCTGAAGTCCACGAGTAGAGTTTGACAAACAGCGAGGAAAATGGAATGGACAGGCTGGAGAGAGAAGTGACGAGAGCACGGCTACCGGAGACATAGGGTGCGGCCATGAAGGATGCTTGCCATAGACAGCTGGAGCAAATATAACTGCAGAGGAAAGGAGAGGAAAAGGTGGGGGAGATGAGCTGGGCTCTGATGCTGAACAATAACAAGTTAGAAGTTTATTCTGGAGATAATGGAGATGACTATTATTAAAGCTTAAATGTTTTAAACTTTTACGACACCTTTATGTATATATTATACATGTTATAGATGCATATATTACATATACACACATATGTATAGCTGAATCACTTCTAGAAATATTTATTTATGAATGTGGCTGTGTCGGGTCCTAGTCGGAGCATGTGGACTCTTCACTGTGGCACACGGGCTGCTTCTCTAGCCCCGGTGCCCTGGCTCTCCCAGCTGGGGCACACGGGCTTTGTTGCCCCACAGCATGTGGGATCTTAGTTCCCCAACCAGGGAATCAAACCCGCATCCCCTGTATATTGGAAGGCAGATTCTTAACCACCGGGGAAGTCCCTAAAACTGAATCACTTTGCTGTACACCTAAAATTAACACAATGTTGTAAATCAACTATACATCAATTTTTAAATTATTATACCATTTTGTTTAAAAAATGGATATAACATTCTGTCACAAAAAAATAAGTAAAGCCCAATACAATCTGCCTTTTATGGAAAATTTATTGTGTGTCAAGAGGTGCTATGCTAAGCAGGTGAAAACCATTGTCACATTTTCTCTTCACAACAACCCCGAGATTTAGGTATCATGATGCCCACTTTATAGGTGTGGCAATAAAGACTCTGAGTGGTTAAGACATCCAGTTAATCCATAACAGACCTGGAACTTCAATGCAAATGGATCTGACTTCAAACTCCATGATTTTAACCTATAAGCTGTGGCTTCAACTTGTGCAAATAATTAAAAAATTCAGGAATGAGGAGTTTACATAAAATCCTCTTTTTAGCCTTAGTATATATCAAAAACCATAAAATGTTCACACTCCTTAATCCAGCAATGAGATTTCTGGGAACAAATCTTAAAGAAATCAGAAATTCAGCCACATATGTATGCACAAAGATGATTATTGCAATGTTATTTATAATAGAGAAAAGCTGGAAGCAAACTAAGTGACCAGCATTAGGGAAAGTGTTTTTTAATAAAATGGAGTATTATATAACCAGATGGCATAGGATAGAAAATTGTGTGTATATAATCTGAACTGTGTAAAGAAAAAATGCACAGAAAAAAAAAAAATACAGACACACAAACACAGTGGAAAACACATGTCAAACGTAATCAAAGACTTCCCTGGCAGTCAAGTGGATATGAGTACTCCTACCAATGCAGGGGACACGTGTTTGATCCCTGGTCTGGGAGGAATCCAGATGCGGAGGAGCAGCTAAGAAGTACTGAAGCCCGAGTGCTCTGGGGCCTCTGCTCTGCAACAAGAGCAGCCCCCACAGTGAGAAGTGTGTGCACTGCAGCAAAGAGTATCCCCCAATCACCACAACCAGAGAACGCCCAAGCAACAAAGACCCAGCACAGCCCCCAAAATGTAACTAAGCTGTGGCCTCTATAAGGAAGTTAAGAACTCTTTTCCCCTACATTCCAGATTTTCTATTAATACATTTGAGCACCTCATCCTTGAAATCAAGAAAAAATTAAATTAAAAAAAACCCATCCTGTATCTTGATTGGAGTCACGTCGGCTGGGTCAGCCTGAGCAGCAGGTAAAATGAGAGCATTCATAGCCAAGTCCCCTCCCCGCCACTTGATGCCAGGACATGTAGATGTCAAAACATTGATTGAGTTGATATCTTGACTGTGACATGCAAGGGTTTGAATTCAAATCATTCCAGTCACTCTCATATTCAAAAAGGACCTCCCCAGTGGCCCAGTGGTTAAGAATCCATCTGCCAATGCAGGGAACGCAAGTTCAATCCCTGGTCCGGGAAGATCCCATATGCCAACGGGCAGCCAAGCCGGTTAGCTAAGCTAACCATAGCTACTGAGCCAAAGAGCCCGTGGTCAGCAACAAGAGAAGCCTGCAAGTCGGGAAGGCCTGCGTGCAGCAGCGACCACCCACAGCCACCAAACAAATAACAACCAAAAAAAAGGTTCAAAGAAAGCAGAATCATTCATCTTAAAATCAGAATATAAATTGTGATGTTCTTACAGCTTGTTGAAAACTTCTGTTAAACGTTATCATGTTTTGCTCTTTTGACTGACTCTGTTAATTCTTCAGGGGAGGGTCGGGGGGAAGAAGGAAAAAACAATCCAGAATGGGGCCCAACCCTGGGAAATAAACTGTTTAAACGATGAAACTTACTATAAGATTGGTGGGCCCTCTCAGAGGAATTAGAATTAAAGCTAATAACCCAATTTGGAATAATTTAAAGCTCTTTTTAGGGAAGTTTCTGACTCAATTGGGCTCATTATGCATGGATTTAATGTGTAACAATTTGTTCTTGAAAGCTAACATTATTGTTGGCAATAAAGATAGGAAGTGGAAATAAGTTTCCAATATGGAAAGCAGATTTATTTCTCGTTTCATATGGACTTGTTCCGGGTCTCTGCTTATGAATCACACCATGCTCCCCACAGTAAGATGCTGTCCATGCAAGTTGGTTATGATAAATGGCCTGTAATTGTGAATCTGATATTGCTTTTCAATATTGAATTTATCATTCTGTCCTCTTAACAGATATTAAATACTTTTAAGAATTTATCCATTTGCCTGATCCATCTGTGATTTCTCAATATGTAAAATTTATTAGTTTCCTAGTTTTTTTGAGATTTTAACGGCCGACAACATCATTAATAACGCTGAGTAATGGAACTGACCTCTTTTAAACCTCATTCCCTTCCACTAATCCAGAACATCCAAATTGAATCAAAATGTATTCGATGTAGAGACCCGAAAGGAGGATGGCCCTGGTAGGTGCCTGATTTGAAATGCGGCTCCAGCGGGCTGGTCGTCCTTTCACCTACCTCCAAGCTCCCCAGAGGCAGGCAAGCCCAGGCTGCCTGCACTTTCACTCTCTCCTCCTTCTTCTACCATTGGATGCTCCAACTCAGGCAGCCCTCTTCTCCTCAGCTGCCTCAGTTTCTTCAGCACGGGATGATTGATGACGATAATAATGCAGCTTGTCTGGCTCCCTCGTGGAGAGCGCTTTGTGAATTAATGGAAGCGTGCAGGCTGTGTACTTGAGGACGGCTCCGTGGTTGCCCTGGAACTCCCATCAAGCTTGGCTGCCCTTCACTGTGGGGATGGTGTGAAGGACGGCTGGAAGAAATTGGGCTGGGGGAAAGAGAAACCAGGCTGTGGGGAATACCAACAATAATGTGGGACTTACCCTGCCCCCTGGCTCTGTGCGTTGAAGGCCACCCTGCCCGTTGCCTCTAGAACAGCATGAAGCGAGTGCTGGGGCAGAATCGGGGCTGGGCCTTTGCTGGGTTTCGCAGCCTGCAAGACTGCACGTCGAGGTTCCTGTAGCATCTGCTGCGTTAAGCGGACATGTAGAGTCACAAAGGCCTACAGAACAGAGCTCCCGTGTTCGGGGAACATCCTGGCCACCAGTCTAGGGGGCCCCTCAGTCAGGGTCCAGGAAGCGGAGGGGGCCAGGGCTATGTACCCACACGGAAGGACAATGAGCCTCATGATGGGCTGGGGGACAGACAGTCCAGCAGTCCAGCTGCGTTTCCCGTCGCACTTAAGGGAGGCAGAAGGTCACCTTCTCAGTGTGACTCCAGATGAACAGCCCCACTGCTGCCTCCGACCTGTGGATAATTGAAAAATACCTACCGTTCCATCCCCAGAGGCCTAATTTCATATTCTTGAGGTGGCCCGATTGACTTTCGGTTCATTGCAAATCGGCTGCTTTGGAAGTTTTGTCTATTCAAGGATTATGGGCCAAGATCAAAGCTATCAGAAGAATCAGGGAGCTGTCACCAGGGTCACCGAGAGGTGACAAGTTTCCAAAGGGCCCCTGAGTCAGGAGAAAACACATTTTTTACTGTAAGCCAGAGGCCACCTGTTTCCAGACCTGGCCCCTGTGTCCATATCAAATACTCAATAAAATGTCCCAGTTGAAACCAGATTCCAAGGTTCCAAACACCCTTTTCTATTGTTTTTCTGCCCTACCAGGATGTGATTTACAAACTGTTATAAAAGAAGATATGTCTTCCTCAGATCCCAGGCATTTCACAACCTTCTGTAGATTCAGTTTTTACTGCCTGGGTCTTTTGCTATGCTTTTCATATCAGTGACTTAACTACCCCTCAAACCCACCTTCCCTCAACAGCAAAAGGTAATTTCAACCTGACAAATGTTTACTGAGTACCTATGAGTGCCTAGATGCTTAGCACTGGGCAAACTACTGTGGAGATGCAAGAAATATATATAAAATACAGCCTCTACCCTCAGGTAGAACTAGGAATGGCACTGTACTTAATAATCAATTACTAAACATTTACTGCATGCCTGGCACTGTGCTGGATGCTGCAAAGACACAGGAAAAAGAAGCATGCTTAGTCCTTCCCAAGGAGCTTACCTTATTAGCTCTTAGTCACTTCAGTCATATCTGACTCTCTACAACCTCATGGACCATGGCTGGCCAGGCTCCTCTGTCCATGGGATTCTCCAGGCAAGAATACTGGAGAGGGTTGCCATTTCCTTCTCCATACCTTATGAGAAAGAGATCTTAATATATACACCATGACTTTTTATAATGAAATGTTAAGTTGCATGGTTGAGACAATAAGTACATAAGAGTTGGGCAGGATCCATGTAGGCAAAATAATCAGAATAAACCTTATGAAGGAGGAGGCAGTGAAACAGGGCATGAGAAAAGAATGGGATGTGGACAGGCAGAGAGGTAGAGATAGATATTGTGTGTGTGTTTGTGAATTGCTGTCTTTATTATTCAGGCCTTCAAATATCTGCCCACCCTTCTACTTCCCTATACCTATCAGACAAAGGAGAAGGGCTACAAATATTTAGGGAACCCTAACCTTGTGCCAAGAGGCATTCTTCACTTAGCATTCATGACTGTATGCATCCTTCCCAACTACCCTCCCAAGAAGGCATCATGATCTCCTTTTATGGAAAAGGACCCCAGAACTCAAGGAGAAAATCATTTCCCGAAGACTACATCACCAGTGCTGCCCAGGCTGGGCTTCGAACCTTGGTCTTTCTTCAGTGCTCATAGTCTTTTACCATGGAGTCATATGGACTCTAGGAAGCAGAAAGCAGCAGTATTCCAACAAGGCTACGCTAGACCAGGATCCAGAAGAAAGAAGAGAAGGAAAGGAAGTGGCTTGGTGACTGCCTTTCTATGCATGACTTGGCAAGTGCCATGGAGTGCAGGCAAGGGCACCCAGGGGATCATTCACTTTTTGAGATGCCCACCCCTGCAGCGTCAGCATTTCCTAGAGTTAACACCCCAACTCTGGCTTCCCAACATGATGGCTGCTCTTCCTGGCAAAATGGAAATTCTCCTGAAGCTGTAAACCTCTCTCCTGCAGCAGCCCAGGTCCCCATCCAGGCTTCTTGTCCTTCATCCAGGGCCAGGAAAGCTTAGTTAAGGTTTGGTGTCCAGAGAAGGGCCCTCAACTCTGTCCTCTTCTAAGAGGAATGGGAGGGGAAAACCCTCACTGAACCAGAAAATACATATCTTCTCAGCACTTAAATGAGTCCTCTTTTAAGCTAAGATCAGTTTAATTAAATCTGTTAAAAAAAAAAAACAACAAAGAAAACCCCCTACTGTCCTTAATTAGGAGCAAGATGAGAGAGAAGACGCTCTGGTGTAGCTTATTTTAAAAGCACGATCCTGAAGTGGGACTAAAACAGAAAATAATTAAAATGAAGGTATCATTATTGTTTTTTAAAAGGTCTCAGCGGACAGAGGGGTCTGACTGGCAGACAAGACACATGAGAGGCATTTGCCCATTTTCAGAGTGATGGTTCTAAAGATGAATACCCATGAAACCCTGGGCTCTGGAACCTCTTTCCTACCTCCTACCTGTTTTCCCCAATCAGATGGGAGAACAGGAAAATACCAGTGGGTCAGGGTTTGCCAGACAAGGAACACTGCCCTTGGATATATTAACATCAATCACAATACCATGGTTAAGTCTCTTAAACTCCCTTGGCATGAAGGAAGTGGGGTTATCACATTATGACTGTCATCGTTGTTATGGCTGCTGTTATTAACATTTATCCAGCACCAACATTGCACTCAGCACAGCGCAGAGCACAGAGGAACAGGCAACTCCTGCTTTGAAAATAAACATCTAGGCTCTCCTATTGGATTAACGCTCCAGCAGGGCATAGGGGGGTTCCACCCCCTTCAGCAACAGGGAAGCACCCACCCCTCCACCCATCTGAGGTGCTTTCTTATTTCCCTGGAGCAACTTGGGGTCTTCTGGAATCTGCTGTGGGTTCTGAGGACATGTCTGGGTGGCTTGGCCCTCAACTGGCCTCTGTGGCCAAATCCTGGCTCAGAGAACAGGGCAGAGGGTGAAGCAGATGTGGGCAATCAGGACTCAGAGATGGAGCGAGAGCAGGCAAGGGGCACAGGGAAAGAGAGCAGAGAGCTTTCTCACAACCAACTGGTTCGTGTGAGTCAAATTAGATACTTCATTTCATGTCACCCAACCTACTGCTCCGGTCCCCTTGTCTCTCTTATCGCTTCATTCTGCAACCTTGCACTCTACAAAGCCTCGCAAACACTTTAAAAATCAAGAACCCACACCATAGTAAACTTTAGCCATGCAAGTCTCTGGAACACGGAAGCATTGACAAGTGTCCATGGACATCTAAGAAATATACAAATACTATATACACACACGTCAGTTCTTTGAGCAAAAGTTACACTTCCCACTGCCAAATGTTATTTTTTACAGCAGCTCTGAGAGATGAGTGAAGACATATATTTTAGCAGTGAGCCACTTTTTATAGAGTGAAAGGGGGAAAAAAAAAAGTCCCTAACACTTTCACTGCTTTTTAACCAACAGGATTTCTGAATGCAGATGAATGAATCACCTTTGCGATGATTGGCTGCCTGAGTTTCCTTGTCACACAGAGAGCAGGCTCAGTGGATGTGACTTGTATCCTCATGAGTCCAGGGAAAGATAAAAGACTGACATTGCTACCAGTGAATTATGAGATTTGTCTTTATCAGTGAAAATAAGGTCATAACGGAGCCTGGCCATTGCCTATTATATGTGTGTTCCATCTACTTTTCTGTATAATGTGATCTAGTATGCCAGGGTGAGCTAGAGTAGCCTGGTGTATAAATTAGCTATTTTAAAAAGCTGCATTAAGTCTTCAAGGCCACCAGGGTACGTTTTAATGCATTGATGCTACTCTTCAATAGATACCTGTCTCCTTTAATTCTGACCTGCATTTTGATGACAATCTGGTGAAAAAAGGTAGCTGGAAGGACTCTCCTAAGTATATTCGAAATTAGAGAGAGAGAGAGAAATGTTGAACCACAACCGGCTCCTCAACTAAAAACTACCCAGTTGTGGAACTGAATCCCTCATAGCAATTTCTAAACAGAGCAATTTATTAAATAATTAATTATTTTGGCACTCGATTCTAGAGCAGTTTCTCTGTGCAGGAAGACCTCTGAAGTTCCAGCTCTCCCACAGCTAACAAGAGGAGATATATTTTACATCATGGAAGTTCTTTAAGAGGAGGAAAATGACAAAGGAGATGATGGATATTTTCTGAAACACTCTTTTTGGAAACCGCTTGACAAACTTGTTTTAGAGTCTAAAATAAGCTAACTCTAAATCCAATAGGAAAATGATGTTTTAGGGGTGTAGGATTGAGAAGGAGAAAAGATTCCAAAAACTGTATTTCTTCCACATAGTCTTTGGCCTGTATTTCGCACCCTCAGTTTCCTTGTAGCTACTTCTGCCAAAGCAACTGCACCCATTCACTGCCACAACGCAGGAGATGAGATTCCCTCAATGAGTTTTTCTCTCCCACAACAGCAACAAAGGCTGGGCAGCCCAGCAGTGGGACTGGGGCTATGGGGGAGACAGAGGTAAAACAGACCCAGGCCTGTGTCCTCAAGCAACTCACAAATCATTCACTGAATAAGTAAGTATTGAACACGTACTCTGTGTGACTGCTCTTGGCTAGAGGTGCTTTGGGGGTGCCATCAACTTCAGGAGGAAAAACTACTGAGAGCTGAAACTTCCCTGGTAGTCCCGAAGTTGACTCAGCACTCCCAGTGCAGAGGCCTGGGTTCAATCCCTGGTCAGGGAACTACATCCCACATGCCACTAAGACCCGGTGCAGCCAAATAAATAGATATTTTTTTAAACTATCAGAAAAAACTATGGAGAGTCCTTTTTTTTTTTAATATACAAATAACCCATTCATTCATTCACTCATTCATTCAGTGCCTTTTTATTGAAAACCTAATACATGCCAGATGCTGTCCTACGCCCTGGGGAAGGGTGAACAAAGCCAAGCCCCTGTCCTTTGGGAGCTTACACCCAAGGGGAGAGACAGACAATAAAAAGCACACACATGATATACACAGATTTTACACATAGACATTTACATTGAGGTAAGTATAATATAGTGGATTCTGGATCCCCGCTGCCTTGGTTCAGTCCCACCTGTGTCAATTACTAGCTATAGAGCCTTAGGGAAAGTATTTAGCATATTTACATTTAAAGTATGTAAAGTGTATAGAACAGAGCTAGGTGCATGTTTAGTGTTATATGTGTGTGCCATTAATGTAAATCCCCTACTTACCTGCTAGGGATAAAGTGATCAATTAAAAGTAAAGATGTAGAGAGACTTCCCTGGTGGTCCAGTGGCTAAGGACTCCACATTCCCAATGCAGGGGGCCGGGGTTCCATCACTGGTTGGAGAAATGGATTCCATACATTCCACAACTGAGGGCTTCCCAGGCAGCACTAGCGGGAGAGAACCAGCCTGCCAATGCAGGAGACACAGAGACATGGACTCAGTCCCTGGGTCAGGAAAATTTCCCAGAGGAGAGCATGGCAACCCACTCCTGTATTCTTTCTTGTCTGAGGAATCCCATGGACAGAGGAGCCTTGCAGGCTACAGTCCATGGGATTGCAAAGAGTTGCACATGACTGAAGTGACTTAGCACGCACGCCGCAAGTAAGAGTTCACGTACTGCAACTCAAAGATCTGGAGTGCTGCAACAAAGACCTGGCACAGCCTAGTAAATAAAATAAATAAAAATAAATATTAAAATTTTAAAACTAAAGACACAGAGATGATGGGGGTGGTCAGAGAAGGTCTCTCTGAAGGAAAAGGCATTTGAACTGAGACCTGAATCAGATAAGGATAACCAGATGCTGGTAACCAGACAAGAGCATTTCCGGCAGAGAGAATGGCAGGTGGAAAATTCCCGTGGTAGGATTATGCCTGAGGTCACCAGGAGCAGCAAGATGCGGAGGATGCCTGAAGCAGAGAGAGAGAGGAGGCAGGCTGGTGAGTTGACCTTGAGGTGGTTACATCAGGCCTTGTAGGTCAGAGTAGGGGTCTTGGATGTTATTCTAAGAGTAATGGAAAGTCAGTAGAGGGTTCTGAGCAAGAGAGTGACAAAATTTATGTTTTAAAATCTTCTTTGTATGATGGTGCCACAAAAAAGTTAAAATAGATTTACCGTATGATTCAACAATTTCACTTCTGGGTGTATACCCAAAAGAATTGACAGTAAGGGCCTCAAAAGATACTTGTACACTTTTGTTCACAGTAATATTATTCACAATAGCCTAAAGGCAGAAACCACCAAAGGAAGGACATTCTGACTCACATTGCAACATGGATGAATCTTAAGGACATCAGGCTAAGCAAAACAAGCTAGTCACCAAAAGGCAAATACTGTATGAGTCTACCTACATGAAGTGCTAGAAGCGTCAAATTCATAGAAACAGAAAGTAGAATATCGGTTGCTAGGGACTAGATAAGGGGAAGAAGAGGGTTAAGGAGTTGTTTATGGGTATAGAGGTTCAGTTTTACAACATGAAGATTTCTGGAAATGGGTTGCACAACAATGTGAATGTACAACTACTGAACTACATACTTTGAAATGGTTAAGAAGCCTTGGGGTCAAATCCAGCCTATTGTTTGTCACCATATTACCTTGGTAACTCAACCTCTCTGAGCTTCTACTTCCTGTTCCGGAAGATGAGGATTATAATAGGTGTTCACTGTTGGTTGTAAGTTCATCATAGGATCAAATAAAATCTTGTATGTAAAACAAATGCCTTGAGTTAATCACAAACGCAGTGGCCGTAGGAAAACCACACATCTTGAAATCATCAAATCCGGTTCCATCCTGGGCCGCGCTTAGGCTTGCTATAAGAACTTTCTATAAGAACAGCGGAAACAGTCAGAGACTCTTTTGAGGGGCTCCAAAATCACTACAGGTGGTGACTGCAGCCATGAAATTAAAAGACACATGCTCCTTGGGAAAAAAGCTATGACGAACATAGACAGCATATTAAAAAGTAGAGACATTACTTCGCCAACAAAGGTCTGTCTACTCAAAGCTATGGTTTTTCCAGTAGTCATGTATGGATGTGAGAGTTGGACTATAAAGAAAGCTGAGCGATGAAGAATTGATGCTTTTCAATTGTGGTGTTGGAGAAGACTCTTGAGAGTCCCTTTGACTGCAAGGAGATCAAACCAGTCAATCCTAAAGGAAATCAGTCTTGAATATTCATTGAAAATACTGATGCTGAAGCTGAAACTACAGTACTTTGGCTACCTGATGCAAAGAACTGACTCATTGGAAAAGACCTTGATACTGGGAAAGATTGAAGGAAGGAGGAGAAGGGGATGACAGAGGATGAGATGGTTGGATGGTATCACCAACTTAATGGACATGAGTCTGAGCAAGCTTCTGGAGTTAGTGATGGACAGGGACACCTGGTGTGCTGCAGTCCATGGGGTCTCAAAGAGTCGGACAAGACTGAGTGACTGAATTGAACTGAAGAACTTGGACAAGTCATTTAACCTTGCTTTGTATGTTTCCTTATAAAATCAGTCCATAATATCAGCACTGCCTGTGCCAAAAGCATTTTTGTGAGAATCAATCACAAGAACTCATAAAGAACTTTTGAAAAGGCACAAAACAGCAAATGGAAGGTATTATTATTGCATCCCTAATTACTAATTACAGATCCAATATCTAGGCTTTGAGTAAAAAAACAACAGCGACAGGGTGGAGTCTATATAATCCACCCTTTCTCTTGTGACCCAGGGGTTCCAGGCTTGGCTTAAGGAACAGCCAGGGAAGAATACCATTCAGAGTCGCTGTAAAAAAATACAACCCGTAATTGCAAGTCAATCATACACATGGCATGAGAGTTGGTGAGTTATTCATAAGAATGGAATACAGATAACAAGCTTGTATTTGTAGCACTTTCACTCTGAGGGAAAACTGTTTTGTTACTTGATTTTTTTTTTTTTTTTAATGCAGGGGAAAACGAAGGGATGAAAGCAGCAGGTCGTGATATAGAAGCAAAGAAACAGCAGGAACTGAAGAAAAAAAGGCCCCAAGAAAGGTCTCTCTTCAAAGGCGAGTGTGTGACATCTGGGACCAGGCCAGGTTCTGGAACCCAGGGCTAGGACAGCAGGACAGGAAGGACTCCAACATTCCCAGCGGCCAAAGAGAGCCTTTGGGTTTTTAGGGCTCATCTGAAAGACACCCGCCACTAAATAGCCTGGTATTCAATTTATTCTCTGCAGAGGAATAAAAGGCTGAGTCAACGCTGCAAGGATGTGAACTTGGGTTCTGAGGGAGTCGGTGCGGATGGTTTTAAACACTAAACCGGCCCCTTCAGGCAGGGGAGCACCCTAGACTAAAGGACATGGAAAGCAGTCATCGCCTTTTAAAAAGAGTGTTTCTGTTTTCATTATCATTTAAGGCTGTAGTCAGTGTTGAATGATAATAAGAAACTGGCATGAGGAAAAAAACGCGCCCAAATCTCAGGCATACACAATAAAAACGCTATTATAGACTTTTGTGAATATAAATAGTTTTTAAAATGAGGCTGCTAAGACTGGCATCTTAGATGCTACCTGAAAAAGAGTCATGTTTATATATTCCAACAGTTGCACCCGTCCCTGGGCTCGGCTTTCCACTGCAGAATGGGCTGGGTAATTTTTGGAATAAATATCAAAGGGGCAAAGAAGGGAGACGAGGATCGAAGTGGAGGGAGCACAAAGGGCATAGAAAAATGACTTGATGCCCAACAGGAGAAAATTGAAGAGGACAAAGGGAAACGGAAAATAAAAAGGAATGAGGATGGGTTTACTCAGAGTCCCGTTAAATAATGCATCCTCAATCCAACCTAAGAACAGGCTTCATGTGGTGATTTTGTCCCTGCGTTTAGCCTTAACCCAGTCAGGGCATTGGTTCCTTTGCTTTCCCCCATTCTCGGATGAAGGTGTTGCTGTAATGAGTATTCAACAGGAACATAATAATGTCCCTGCTGGAATTTCTTCTTATGGGGTTACTCCCCCCATGAGTTCACAGATGTCAAGGGGGCCTAATTGAAGAGTGGGGAGGGGGAGGAGGCCCATATTGAGAATCCACTGTGGGAAATTCCCTGGCAGTCCGATGGTTGGGACTCTTAAGGGTTTGATCCCTGGTCGGGGAATTAGACTCACTCAGGCCTCAAAGCAAGCCACAATGAAAAAAGAAAGAAAGAAATTTCCTTGCAAAGGTCAAAGCTTGGTGTGAACAATGTAAAGTGAGCATCAGGAAAGGCTTTCTGACAGTGAGGAATGCTGCACCCTGGAAGCATAATAAAAGAGCTTGTTGAATTTCAGAGATGTGGGTCTTCCTGAAGGTGGAGATACAGACTAGAATAACCACTGCACATCTCTCACATCATTCAGGTACAAATCCTTACCCAACCAGGCAATGATGTGTGGAGTTTGGTCTGCTGAGTCTGAGACTGCTGACCGCTGTCTGGAGGAAGCAATGGGGGCATGGAGATCTACCAAGTGAGTTTCAGCGTCTACAATAAGTTCCATCCTCTTATTGGTGTTGAGCCCAGAGAGTGAGAGTAAAGAGACAGACACATGCAGATGAAAAGCACCATAGGGTAGTTGAGAATATGGCATCACAGCTGGGTCATTGCCATCTGGGTGCCCCGTGAGGACCTCAGGGCAGGACTCAAATCGGTCTGCTCTTCTTGTCGTCTCTCAGTGGACCGCCTGCCACACTTGGCTAATCTTTTAGCCCACGGCACTACTGTTGTCCTAGCTTCCAGCTCCAAACCTAGAGCCATCCCTTCATGATGCCGTTGCCGTTCCTCCGCCTCCCCATTCATTGCAATCTGTCTGCCCTCAAGTCCTTCAAGAGCCTCCCTCGTCTATCCCTTCTTTTCCATCCCCTCTGATCTACCAATTCACTTTCTGATCTACCCAAGTTGAAACCATTTCTCCTCTGTAGGAGCTTCCCTCCAGTCTCCTTCCTGCTCTTATCTCCTTCTCCTTTGAATAAACCATCCTGACATCATCTCCAGGTTGGTGTCTCAGTGTGTGACTTGGATCATACCATTCCTCTGCTTCAAAGCTTTCCAGGGGTCTCCATTGCTTATACAACGAAGCCCAGGATCGGGTAACCTGTCATTCAGCGAAAACCACCTTCCATTCTCTCATTGTCATGTGTCTGCTTGATGTTTTACCTTCTTCTCTGCTCACATTAAGTTCAGCCACTGCCTCCACTGCTTGGCCATCCCGTGGCCTGAACTGAAAGACAATATACCTAGAATCTCTAAGTATATTTAGCAGCGCTCTTTCAAATACATGTCCATTCGGCAATTCATGGCTCACTACCTGTGGCATCTCATCTGTTTCACATGACATCGTTTTGCCTCTTTGTGTCTCCACTGCCTGATCAGTTTGAAAGCTCCTTGGTCTGCAAGCACTGTCCACGTCTTAACTTCCGCATGTGCCCTAATCAATTGCTATGAACAGAGTAGGTGCTCATTAAACACTTAGGAGAGGAAAACCTTAAGAGAATTCTTCTTCACAAAGGTCTTGAAAGTCAGCAGTCTGTTCTGGAAATTACAAAAAAGGACTGCCTTCCCAAAAAGCTTCAGCCCCAGTTGAGGCAACCCTCCACATGACCCACTTCATCTCACCTCCACGGTTCAACTCGGATTAAAAATTCAAGAGCTTCGCTGAAAACACCACCAGGAGGCTACACAGATGGAAGAGAGGAAATTTTGTCAAGGTCCCCGGATCTAACCCAATCACGGTATGGCTAATTTTGGCTCACGACCCAACAAGCCACACAGGTGGGGTTATGAGAACAGGCTCTGGCCAGAGCCGAACGACAGCACTTCTGGGACTCTGAGGGTGCACCAGGCTCGCCTGCATGCAGATTCAGACATGCATAATCATCCTCGGCAGAATTTTAAAACTTTGTTCCCAAATAGCCCGTGGAATTGAATTTCTGATATCTGAGTGCATATATGGATATGCGTTTTCCATTACTTGTTTACGTAGATTATAAAACATCGTTGTAGAGGAGTCGCCAATTTATTAACAGGTTGCTCGCTTCACGTTCATTTGTTAGCTTTTTGGAACTCAGAACTCATTTTTCGCTGGAAGCATGAGTGAGCACAGCTCACTTAACCCATAACACACTGTGCTTTAATACCACAAAGGTTTTCATTCTATTCATCAGAGGTTTGCAAACTCAAATGTCTGTAGTGGCTGGGGTGGAGTGGGGGGTGGACAGTCTAAATGAGGAGAGTCAGGTCTGGAGACCAGGGAATGAGGGAGACCCCTGTGCATGCCCCATCTAAATGAGTTCCCCATCGGCGCATGCTGGAGCCCCTCCCCAGCTCCAGCAGTGGCTGCCCTGGGAGAACAGGGGCCCAGTGCAGCACATCAGGAGAAGCCAAAACCAGAATCTTAAGCTGAAAATAGTTAGCACCTAATTAGAAAAATATCTATACACAGTATAGATGAAACAGACACATCTTCCTGCTGAGATTGCGCTCATGCTTACAACTGCCGCCTAATAATGTTGCTTCCTGGACGTCCCTGGTGGTCCAGTGGTTAAACTGCATTTCCACTGGAGAGGGTGTGAGTTCAATCCCTGGTGGGAAACTAAGAGCCCACATGCTGCACCGCACAGCCAGAAATAATAATGTTGCTTCTTTGAGAAAAAGACATTCATCTTAATGTCTACAAGCCAACAGGAAACTATTTTCTCTCATCCGCTGAAGTGGGTGGCTCTTCCTAGGTACAGTCTTAGGTTAAGGCTCTACCTTGCATGATGGAAGGCTAATGTCTCTGGGGTTCTTAGAAGCCAAGGTTGCTATAGGGCCCCCTGGCCTAAAGTCTGAGCCCCACACCTGGCCCATCACTAAGTGTGAGGGCGGGACCTTTCCATCCCCTCCCAGTGTCAGGGTCATTTGTTAACAGGTGTGTGTGTGTGAGTTGGGACCTGCCTGTGTTTCACTTTATGTTATGGTGGTGGTGGTTATATTGCTCTCTTATGTTGTCTGTTTGCTTGCTTTTACTGATTATAAATGCTATATGAGTTCACCATAGAAAACTTGGAAATTTTTCCCTCCTAGGAGTAATCACTGTTAATAATGATTTCCTTTTTTTTTTTAATCTCTTCCTTTCTAATTTTCTTCACATTACATAGGTGTAGTGGGTTGAACGGTGGTGCCCTTTACTCCACTTCCCCCTAAAAAAGTTATGTCCACGTCTTAATCTCTGAAACCTATACATGTGACCTTACTTGGAAAAGGAGTCTTAAGGCTCTCGAGATGAGAATTTAGCCTGTGACACCACCGTTGTCCCAGTTTCCAACGCCAAACCGAGAGTCATCCCTCCGGGATAGATTCTCCAGGTAGCTCCTAAATCCAGTGACAAATATCCTTAGAGGAGAGACACAGAGGAGACACGCAGAAGAGGAGGAAGCGGTGTGACTGTGGAGGCAGAGCGATGAGGCCACAAGTCGAGGAATGCCAACAGCCTCCAACCCTGGGAGAAGAAAGGGACAGATCCTCCCCTGCAGCCTTGGGAGGGAGCACGGTCATGCCAGACTTCGGACCTCTGGCCTCAAGAACTATGAAAGTAAATTTCTGTTTTGCTAATTTCGTGGTAATTTGTTGAGGCAGCCCTAGGAAAATAACACAACAATACATGAGCAAATGGATGTAATTAATTCAAACAATACAGGATTATGTAAAGTAAAAAAGAGTGATGATCTCTTACCTGCCACACAAATCTCTCTGTGCCCCCAATTAGTAGTAACTGTTGGTAATAACCCTTCGAGGTCTTTTCCTATGCATGTCACACACACACACACACACACACACACACACACACACACAGACATATGCACATAAATATATTTATATGTCTGTTTTTTTAATAAATGAAAGCATGACATTCTGTTATTTGTTCTTTTTAAAACTCAGTATTTCTGAGGGATATTTGCATGTCTGAACATAAAGATCTGCCTGATGCTTCTCAATGATTGCAGTATATGCTATGAACATAGCCTATGCCATTGTTTTCAATGATTCTAAACTTAGTAACAATATTACAATGATAAATCAAAGTTGAGTCTCTTCATTTGGCTACAAGTGAAGTTATTTCCCCCCTTTTCAATCTACATATTAAATATATATAGCATGTATATGTGTGTGAGAGAGAGAGAATTAGTACTGTTCACCAAATACTTCTGGATATCTTCTGCCCTTGGGATTGCGTGTGACCAAATAACTTGCTTTAGCTAGTGATCTAGTGGCTCGGCAGTGAGCAATCTGCCTGCACTTTAGAAGCCTGGGGTAGACGTGGGTTCAGTCCCTGGTAGGAAGATCCCTTGGAGAAGGAAGTGGTCACTCACGCCAGTATGCCTGCCAGAATAATCCCAGGGACAGAGGAGCCTGGCTCACTACAGTCCATGGGGCTGCAAAGGAGTCAGACACGACTAAGCACACACACACGCATGTAAAGCGGAAGTCACCGCTGCCATTTCCAGCTGGAATCTTTAAGAGCAACTCCACGACCATCTCATTCTTTTTCCCCTGCAAAGTGATTGCAGAAGTGCTAACAGGAGCCCCATCAGTCCAGGTCTCTTGGTGAGGTCCCTGGCAGTCCAGTGGTTACAGCTTCACGCTTTCACTGCTATGGGCATGGGCTCAGCACCTGGTCAGGGAACTAAGATCTCACAAGCCATATGGTGTGCCCCTCTTTCGAAACAACAACATTTGACACCCCAGAGTGGAGAGACAAATAGAGGGAGCAAAAAATAAAGCTTTGTGGTTTTAAATCACTGAGATTTGAGGGTTGTTTATTACTGCAGCACAACCCAGCTAGTCATAACTGATTTTACATATACAATATGTATGTGATATATATACACATTTATATTTTTATATCTACATACATTTGTATGTTTTCATATATATATGTATATATATATATCCTACCTTTCTAAAATTGGAGAAAGCTTAAAACAAGTGGTTTGAAAGAAAAATATGTGGTTTATTACAGCCTGCTCTGTATTAATCAATACAATTAACAATACACTGTACTTTCTGTTTACCCTTTTAACCCTTTTAACATTTTCACTAAGATGATGAGCTTAATGCTAGTGGAAATGAAACACCATGCTGTCAATATCAGGCATATGACAATGGCCATAAATAAACACCTATGCTGTTTGTATATGTGGGTCTGTGAGCTTGGTGTCTATCTCTATGCACCATTGTGCTCTGCATCTATTAATGAGGTTTCAGGCTCTTTTCTATGGTTTAATGTACATTTGCGATAACAGTGCTCGCAGGCTCAAAGAAGAGCCCGTCTCTCTTGCTTCTGGATGGGGGATTGGCAGGTGCTGTTCGCATTAGGGAGGGAGGAAGTGCTGTTCTCTGATCAACAGTGATGCCTCCAGCTGATTAAAGAACATTGTTTGTAGAACTGGAAGGGGATCAAAATGCCTTTAGTTCTCTAAGTCAGAAAAGACAAGGCCTTGAAGGCTAAAATGACAAACATAACAAGAGCCTTATGGTTTCAATGAAAGATATCCAAGATCCAAGCCTTTTCTCTCCTGGGTAGAAGAATATTTTTTAATGATCTCTCTTAAAATGTCAGATTTAATAGAAAAAAAAATGAAAAGAAAACCGCCCTGCTCTCCCCCACCAAAACACTGCAGTCAGAGAAGGTTTCTGAATCGTGGCTCTGACCACCTTCACAGTCCTACACAGAAGATGGGCAGCACATACCAGTAGCCTCCCACTCTCCCGGTTTTGATGACGGTGGCCAACCACACAATGAAAGACGCCTGTAATGATGGCGACATTTTAAATTTAAAATTCAAATATCCAAAAATGCCAAGGGCTCCTATCACCTGTCACAGTGAGATTTTAAGAGAGGATCCTAATCTGGGAGCGGGGGTGAGGGGGTGGATATAGCATCATTCCTCTGAAGCAACTAAAAGGGGTAAAACAAAAGGAGATGGTTCTACCCACCAGATCCCGTTCCAAGATGCCCTCTGCGAGATGATCCTGTGTTAGCAAAGGGGGCTGGGCTCTATGCAATGATTCCTTAGTAGATTCTGGGTCCCATGTAAATCAGTGCTACTTAAGATTAATAGAGGTACATCCCAGCTGGTCCAGTGGCTGGGACTCTGTGCTTGAATGCAGGGAGCCTGGGTTCGATCCTTGGTTAAGGAACTAGATCCCACATGATGCAGCTAAAGATCCCATGTGCCACACAAGGACCCAGTGCAGCCAAATAAATAAACACTTCTTTAAAAACATTAATAGAATGTGGGTTTGTATTGGTGGAGTTTTCTCCTCCTTAGCTTGAATTAACCAAAGCAGCATTATCTATCATTCATTTACTTTCATTTAGCCTCTGGATTACTAGCTTGGTTCTCTCATTTCTTTTTTTAAGAGAGTCATTTATGCTGCTCTCAGAAACTTAATAAATACTATGGTTTTAAGTATAATTTATTGAGTTCAAATGTTTGTTTTAGAGCATTATGGTAGTGCTATGGTCTGAATGTGTCCCCCCAACAAAATTCACATGCTGCCATCATAACCCCCAAAGATGATGGTATTAATAGGTTGGACCTTTGGGAGTTGCTTAAATCATGAGGTGGAGCCTTCATGACTGGAATTAGTGCCTTAAAAAAGAGGCTCTGAAAAAAAAGGTCTGTGTTAGAGAGTGTTTGGAGAAAAAGGAACCCTCTCACACTGTTGGTGGGAATGCAAACTAGTACAGTCACCATGGAGGACAGTGTGTAGCTTCCTTTAAAAACTGGAAATAGGACTGCCATACAACCCAGCAATCCCACTGCTGGGCATTCACACCGAGGAAACCAGAATTGAAAGAGACACGTGTACCCCAGTGTTCACTGCAGCACTGTTTACTATAGCCAGGACGTGGAAGCAACCTAGAGGTAGCAAACGAATGGATAAGGTATTCGTGGTACATATACATGGTGGAGTACTACTCAGCTATAAAAAAGAACACATTTGAGTCAGTTCTAATGAGGTGGATGAAACTGGAACCTATTATACAGAGTGAAGTAAGTTAGAGAAACACCAATACAGTATATTGACGCATATATATGGAATTTAGAAAGATGGTAATGACGACCCTATATGCGAAACAGCAAAAGAGACACGGATGTAAAGAACAGACTTTTGAACTATGTGGGAGAAGGCGAGGGTGGGATGATTTGAGAGAATATCATTGAAACATGTATATTACCATATGTAAAATAGATGAACAGCGCAAGTTCGATGCATGAAGCAGGGCCCTCAAAGCCAGTGCTCTGGGACAACCCGGAGGGATGGGGTGGGGAGGGAGGTGGGAGGGGGCTTCAGGATGGGTGGGCAATGTGCACCCGTGGCTGAGTCACATCGATGTATGGCAAAACCCACAATATTGTAAGGTAATTAGTCTCCAATTAGAATTAATTAATTAATTGAAAATAAAAATAAATTTTAAAAGAAAGAAAAAAGGGGGGGTGCTCTGGAGAGATCTGTAGCCCCTTCTGCCATATGAGGATTCAAAGAGAAGTCTGAAACTCAGAAGAGGGTCCCCACTCAACCATGCTACCACCCTGATCTCCAAGTTCCAGCCTCCAAAACCATGAGAAATAAACTTCTGTTGCTTACAGACTACCCAGTCTGTAGTATTTTGTTACAGCAACCTGAACAGACTACGACAGATAGGCAGCATTCTGAGATGGTCCCAGGATTCCTGTGCTCCTGTGTACACACACTTCCACAGGCTACTCAGTCAAACACGAACCTGTGCTACTGTGAAGGGATCCTGCAAATGCAATTAAATTCTCCAATCAGTTGACCTTAAAATAGAAGATCATCCTCCGTGGTTCTCAAAGGAACTGGGTTCTCCTGGTGAAAAAGATATGAAGTGTAAAAGGGCCTACGGAGGGGGTACATGGGTGGCCTCCTAACATCCTCCTCTGCTTAGAATCCTGCCTAACATCCAACAAGAGAAGAGGGGCTAGTCCTACAGCTGCTAGGAACTGAATTCTGCTAACAACCATGTGAGCTTGAAAGAAGACCTCGAGCTCCCAAAATGAATCAGCCCAGCTGACATTCTGATTTCAGTCTTGTGAGATCCTGAGCCAAGAACCTAATTAGGCCATGCCCAGGCTTCTGACTCCAGAAACTGGGAGGTAATAAACGAGGTTTTGGGGCCTTCCCTGGTGGTTCAGTGGTTAAGAGTCTGCCTTAATGTAGGAGACATGGGTTCAATCCCTGGTTGGGGAGCTAAGATCCCATATGGTGCAGGGTAACTAAGCCTGCACACGGTAACTAACGAGACCACACGCCACAACAAAGTTCCCATGTGCCGAAACTAAGACCCAACACAGCCAAATAAATAGTTGCAACTTTAAAAAATAATAAAATAAATAAATGAGTGAAGCTGCTAAATTTTCGTGGGAATTCATTATACCGCAATAGAAACCTAAAACAAACAGACATAGGCCTTGCTCTGGCCTAAATTGTAAAAACAAAGTCAAGTATAACTTAATTTTAACTTTAATCCAATGAAATAACTATACCATGACTGATACTTCAATGGTAATAATAATCCTACAAAATGGGTGAAAGCAATTTCATCAAATAACAATACAAAAAAATTAAAATGACAAATAGTAATGTTCCTCTATTTGCCTGATAAATAGCTGTCCACATAACTGAATGAATTTTCTTCTAGTCTGCTTCAAGACTTAAAGGATTTTCTTTTTCTTTCCTGTATTAATCAATGGAGCTTAGTTTCTAATTAATTTTGGAGCATCTGGATCTTTGAGCTCCTTGGATAAAGGTATTGTTTAACGCTAAGGTTATTTGCTGGTTTGGTTTTTGTCTCAAATAATTGGTTGCATTTTAATGGCAGTATGTGAAACGCAAGTCTCAACGGCTCAGATACCAGCACAGAAGGCACTTTATCTGAAGCACCCGCCCCCACAACAAAAATCAATGAAACAGCGCCCCTTTGTGGTAGAGGGGCAAAAGTATCCATACGCTAACCTTGCTGAGAGACAATTGGCAAGCACAAAATAGTTCTCTTTAAAAAATATTAGAAAGAGTTAAGTAGAATATTTAGAATAATCATTGCAAACTGGATTATAGGGATTCACGGGGTGTTTAGCGAGCCAAAAGGGAGACATTGTATCTGCTGGGAAAAGTGAAAATCAAGGATTAACGGCCTTTAACATATAGGAAATTAAATCACCCCTCATACAAACCGGCAAAGCAATGTCAGCAGCAGTTTGTCCTCCAATGATTCTTCCACTGAGATGGAGCACAAATGGAAGCTAGCTGATTCTTCAGATAAATGGGATCATGTTAGACATTTACAGGACCCTTTGGTCATTGACTCAGTGATCCCAATACCCAACACCTGCCCTGCTTAGCTGTATTTTGTAATTGAAATCATGAAGGCCCAGGGAGGTTAGGAAAAGTAGTAAGGTCACATTTGAAACCCAATGTTTCCAATTCTCTAAACCTAAAATAAATAAGCTTATCCAATGGTCCACTATAGAGAAGGTACCCCATGCCATACCTGGCTGTTTGCCAGCTGAAAGGTGGCATGGCTGAGTCATCGCCGCCTGGACTCTGACCAAACTGCCTGGGTTCCAAGGCTGGCTCAAGTCTGTGGCCCGGGGCAATTAGTCAATTCTCCCGTACTTCGGTTTCCTCACTTGCAGAATGTAATTGGTAACAGTATACAGTCAAGGCATTATTTTGAGGATTAAGTGAGAAAACACAGGAAGAGGGCCGGGCAGCTAGTAAAAGTCTGAGAAACGTTAGCTATAAGTGCAATAGCTGATGCTTCTCAGGTTGACAGGCACTTCAAAAAGCTGCAAACATTTGGGGTTATACTTAAAGACTTCTAGGATTTTCCCAGTGGTCCAGTGGTTAAGAATCCAACTGCCAAAGCAGGAGACAGGTTCAATCCCTGGTCTGGGAAGATGCCACGGGGCAGCTAAGCCCATGTGCCACAACTACTGAGGCTCTTGCACCCTAGATCCTGTTTTCCCCCACAAAGAGAAGCCATCACAATGAGGAGTTCCTGCTCACCACAACTAGAGAAAGCCCGCACAGAGCAACAAAGACACGGCACAGCCAAAAAAATAAAATGAAAGAAAGAAAGAAAAGAAGGAAGACGTCTAGGATGTGTATCAGATATCAACAATGGTAAATTACATGGAAGAAGTAGATTTTGCATGCAAGCAGAACTTCAACCTTTTCACTTGGCATCCTTCAGTATTGTTGAAATGTATTGCAGCAAGCATATACTGTTGTGATTTTAAATAAGTAAAGAAAGAATATTTCAAAGCCTGCTTCAATAATCCCCTGTAGCCCTGGGATCTCATCATCCAGAATTCCTTTTATACATTTAACCTCCCTGTCCTCTAAGCCCTTTGTAAAGACACCCTGTCCTCTCTAGGCTAACCCTTGGATGAAACCTTTTGATTATAATCCAGTGGTTGCTGATGTCTGCACTCCCGGGGCGCATCTGCAAAAACGGCAGGCAAATGCTACAAACTCTTGCAGTGTAAGCATGCTGGTGCTCAGCCTGAAGAAGACTGCAGTCAAGCACCAGGGAAACCTGACCACAATCAGAGATTTCTATCAGCCACAGAGCACTGCAAGCTGTCACCGCATTCTGCTCTCTGGGCACCAGGCTGTCCATCTGCGCTCAGACTGACAGGGAAAGGAAAAACTGCAAAGAGAAGCAGGCTACCAAGTATCTTTCCCAGTGTGGGAGCGCCATTTAGAACTGCTGGAGGATCCTGGAGCAGCTTCATCAGGACTTTTAGTATCTAGTGAGGAGTTTTGAAATAAATAGGCAAGGCTTTGGCAAGTTCCTTAATCTCCTTTGTAAAGTGGGGCTATGTTACTTAGGATTACACCAGCTGCCATAAGAAAAGTTTATTTCACCCCTGCAAGAGACTCCTGGGGATGCTCCTGGGGAGGGAAGACAGAACTCTGCTCTGCATGGTTCTTCAGGGACCCATGTTCATTCGAAGAGTTGGTGGGTATGCTGTCTTCAGTGCTGACTTTCAAAATCCCCTGGGCTCTGGCATCCATTCAGGAAAGAGGAATATCCATGTGAGGTGTTCAAGGGTCAGGCCTAGAAATGATGCCATTACCTTTTGTGGCCACACCTATCTATATGCAAGGAAGGCTGGGAAATGTGCTGTCATCTGTGTGTGCAGAGGGAAAAAAGGATATGGATTTGGTTAACAGACAGTCTCTGCCACAAGAAATCACACGTAGACCAGCACCGTAAGAAGAGGTGAAACCAGAGTGGAGTAGTCACAGGAGGTGAGGAGATGGTAGAGCCAGCCTCGTGTAAGGGGTGTGAGTTAAGTCAGTGGTCACTAACACTGCTCACCAAGGGGTTTCAGTGCACCACCTTCAAGCCCAGAGAGAAGAGCTGCACTGCCTACCCAGTCATCCCACCTCCACCCCTTGTCTGACCTTGGATGTGTGGTCATGTGATTAGTTCTGGCCACTAGGCAGAAGAAACATGTACCACTTTCAGACGGAGGTTTTAATTTCTGACATAAGGCTGTCTAGAGGGCTCTTTTCCCTCCACCAGTGAAGAACAAGGGGGGCTTCCCTCGTGGCTCAGTGGTAAAAAATTCGCCTGCCAATGCAGGAGTCTTGGGTTCTATCCCTGGGCTGGGAAGATCCTCTGGAGAAGGAAATGGCAACCCCCTCCAGTATTCTTGCCTGGAAAATCCCATGAACAGAGGAGCCTGGTGGGTTACAGTCTATGGGGTTGCAAGAGTTGGACATGACGGAGCGACTAAACAACAATGAAGTAAATAGTGTTTCAGAGAGGACTCACTCCATCCAGCCTGGACCCTGGAGAAAATACAGAATGGATCTTACAGGCACCCATGCAACATCTTGTTGTTTTAAGTCATTGGGATTTTTTAAGTTGTATATACTGCAGCATGACCTAGTTTATTCTGAGAGAGAAACATATTCTCATCCAAGAGGCATCAGATGGTCTGTGAGACAAACAAATCAACAAAAAGGCATTCTTGTCCGTTTTAGATCATCAGTTCCAAGAAATAAGGGAGTATGCTTTTGAGAACATAATTTGTACATTATCGCTGCCATGCAAGCCAAAGAAGTGCTTGGCAGGCCTTGGATTATTTTAAATACTGATAACATCAACTTTCAATAGAGCCCCAGACACATTCTCTACCTTAAAAGATCACTAGTCCCAATTTAGAGGAAGTTTAAAGTTGTCATTGTTCAGTTGCTCAGTCGTGTCCAACTCTTTGCGACCCCGTGGACTGCAGCACGCTAGGTTTCCCTGTCCTTCCCTATTGTTTTAAATAGTTTAAAGTTACAAAATGCTAAAGAGGGATGTTAAGGACATATAAGAAGTAAGAAAAAGAAATAAAGAGAATGGGAGCACTTTGGAGGGAATCATGAGCTGCTGTCAGAAGCATTTTTACATAAAGGTCAAGCCCTGTTGCGTGCCTGGGGTCTCTAGAACTGTCCTCCTGCACTGTTAGTTGCCATATGGGCCCGCCTAGTGCTTTGACCTGGGGACCAGCCCTGTGATGTTCTCCTAACTTGTGTGATTCTGCCTCAGATCTCACTCACATCATCCCACGTGCAGATAACTTTACATAAAAATGCAATGAGTGAGGGATCATGACTCTTTTAATATATTCCCGCAGAGGGACTTCCCTGACGGCCCAGGGTTAAGACTCCACATTTCCAATGCAGGGGATGAAGGCTCATCCCTAGTCAGGGAACTAAGATCCCAAAGATTAAAAATGACAACAACAACAAAATATGTTCTCCTAGAGCAGAGGACCCCAACATCCCCCCCACCCCCAGGCCACACAGCTTCACCTGTATTTACAGCTGTTCCCCAAAGCTGGTATTACCATCTGAGCTCCGCCTCCTGTCAGACCAGCAGTGGCACTAGATTCTCATAGGATGCAAACCCTAAATGTAATGAGGTTGAATCATCCTGAAACCATTCCCTCACCCAGCCACCCCACCCAGCCACACTCCCCCATCCACCCCTAGTCAGTGGAAAACTCTTCCAAGAAACGGGTCCCTGGTGTCAAGAAGGTTCAGACCAGTGCCCTAAAGAAAGTGATCAAACTGTATATTCTAGTTCTGCTCACTTTAGCATAAAAGGAAGTGCCAATGTTCTTCTATCAGCTGGTTGAGGTGCCTTAACGAGCACTGAACAAGTTGACTATAAACTCCTTAGATACAAGAGCTGTATTTTATTCATCTGTGAAGAGCACGGTAATTAGTGAAGAGCCTGCTTTGGATTCAGCCAGATTCCAGCTTGGATATTGATTCCATCACTTAATAACTGAATAATCTTGACCTTGATAAGCTTAACCTCTCTAATCTTGTTTCATCATCTGTAAAATGGGGATAATAATGCCTGACTCCATTGACTTGTGGAAATTAAACTTGTTTCACTTCTTCGTAAAGCTCCTGGTGCAGCTCAAAGGTTTTTGTTGAGAGCTTGGAGGAACAGTGGCTTCCATCCAACCAAGAGAGTGTGATCTCAAAAGAGACTGTATTTTCAGTTCCGTCACTCAGTTGTATCCGATTCTTTGTGACCCCATGGACTGCAGCACACCAAGCTTCCCTGTCCATCACCAGTTACTAGAGCTTGCTCAAACTCATGTACATCAAGTTGGTGATGCACATCAAGTTGGATGGTGATGCACCATCCAACCATCTCATCCTCTATCGTCCCCTTCTCCTCCCACCTTCAATCTTTCCCAGCATCAGGGTCTTTTCCAATGAGTCAGTTCTTTGCATCAGGTGGCCAAAACACGGGAGTTTCAGCTTCAACATCAGTCCTTCTGATAAATATTCAGGACAGATTTCCTTTAGGATTGACTGGTTGGATCTCCTTGCAGTCCAAGGGACTCTCAAGAGTCTTCTCCAACTCCACAGTTCAAAACCATCGATTCTTCAGCGCTCAGCTTTCTTTACAGTCCAACTCTCACATCCATACATGACTACTAGAAAAACCATAGCTTTGACCAGATGGACCTTTGCTGGCAAAGTAATGCCTCTGCTTTTTAATATTCTGTCTAGGTTAGTCATAGCTTTTCTTCCAAGGAGCAAGCGTCTTTTAATTTCATGGCTGCAGTCACCATCTGCAGTGGTTTTGGACTGTGTTTTAGTCTCCATCAAATTGCAAGAATTCCTTTGCCAGAGGCTGCAAATGCTATCATGCTGAGATTGAATAGATAATGTTTACCTCAAGGGAAAGGATTGGTTTCCATTTTATCTGCATTGTTTGAATTTTTATATGAATTAAAAATACATGACATTAAAAATAAATACAGTTTTTTTAAAGGGAAAAAATGTTGAGTTAGCAGGGTTGCTGGCTTATTTGCTGAATCTTTTAGCTCTTTCAGGGATAGCAAGAGCAACAAAGAGAACATACTAATATTTGTCTATATTAATACAAAACACTAATAATTGGGCTTCTGGTGGCTCAGCTGTAGAGAATTCAGCTGCCAAAGCAGGAGATGCAAAAGCAGGGTCCGAAAGATCCCCTGGGGAAGGAAATGGCGACTCACACTAGTATTCTTGCCTGGAAAATCCCATGGACAGAGGAGTCTGGAGGAGCCTACTGCCTATGGAGTTGCAATGAGTCGGACAGGATTTAGCAACTAAACAACAACAAAAAGATAAGTATCCATTTTAATAAGGGAGTCCCATTCCTATATGGACTTGAAGATCGAAACAAAGTACAATAATCCTTCACAGTTGCACCAAATCTTTGCAAGACTTTAGTTTCCCTGTACTGACAGTTTCAACTTCCCATGATTCTACTTATAATATTTGGATTTTACCATGGTGTGAAAGTAATACCCACTTGGAATTTTTATCTTTTCTGGGCTAATGGCACAAGACACTCTCCCCGTGATGCTGAGCAGGGAACAAGTCTAAGCTCAGAGACAGCACGGTGATATCAGAGTAAGCAACCGAAACGCTGGCAACCATTCTGCTTTTCGCTCACAGTACAGCATTCAATAAATTACATGAGGTATTCACCAGTGTCATAAATAGGCTTTGTGTTAGATGATTCCGCCTAACTCTAGGCCAAAGTAAGTTTTCTGAGCAGGTCTAAGATAGGCTGGGTTAAGCTGTGATGTTGGGTAGGTTAGGTGTGTTAAATGGATTTTCAACTTAGATGGGTTTATCAGGACCTGACCCCGTCGTACGTGGAAGAAGATCTGTTTTATCTTCGTCTCCCTGAAGTCTTTTACGTGGTTTCCACCCCCTCCCAGGCAATTCCATCCCCAGGCAACCGTTAAGGAGGGGAGAAACTGAGGCAGGGCTGGGGGGAAGACTGTGAGCCCGGCTGGAGAACCTACACCGCGGGCCTCTTGCTGCTCTCAACACCGGGGTTCGGGCAGTTAGGGCGGTTTTCGGTGGGGAGCCCGGAGCGCTCAGGCCGCCGCCGGGAGGGCCTGCCCGCCTGGAGCTCCGCGGAGACCAGGCCGAGGGGGCGGGCCCGAAGCCTCGGCCTCGCCTCCGCCCGCGCGGCGCCGCGGCTGCCGCTTCCCGGCCGCTCGCGGAGCGGGCGCCTTCCGGGGCCCGGAACTCTGACCGGGCGCGGCCAGCATGCTGCAGAAGCGGGAGAAGGTGCTGCTTCTGAGGACCTTCCACGGCCGGACGCTGCGGATTGTGCGGGAGCATTACCTGCGGCCCAGCGTGCCCTGCAACAGCCCGCTCTGCCCGCAGCCCGCCACCTGCCACAACGGTCAGGGCCCGGGGTGCGGAGGGCTGGGGGCACCGGGAGCCGAGGTCGGGCGGGAGCCGGGTGGCCGGGGCTGGAGCGCGGGGAGCCGAGGCCGGGCAGGAGCTGGAGCTGGGGCGGCGGGGCCGGGGTAGAGCGTCGGCCTTAAGGTGGAAAGGCGCAGCCCAGAGGCGCAGAGTCCGAGGCCCCCGGGCCTCCGCCCGCCTCCAGGCATCACCTCCGACCTGGCTGCCGGTCGCGCACAAGGGGCAGGCGGCTTCCAGACCTCCGAGAGCTGGTCCGGGCCACGGCTCCGCGGTCTGCTCTGCCCCGGGAAGCCGAAGGGCCGAGGGGCAGGCGCCCCCGCCGCGCAGAGGCCTGGTGTGGGGGCTCTCCGAGGGGCCTGTGGGCGCGGGAGCGTCCGGCCCCCAGGCTCGCAGCGGCGAAGCGGTGGGCCCTGCAGTCCCAGTCGGGGCGCGGGAGCAAACGCCGCTGCTGCTCTCGTTGTCCTTAGCTTCGCTCCCCACCCGTTTTCTGACCTACCAGCACCGAGGCCTCACACATTGACGTAGTGGAGAGCCCTCTTGACTGTAGGATTTGTGAATCATCTGGGCCCTCGTCGTCCAGGAAGGTCATGGGGAAACTGGATTTGGGTCGGCTGCCTGCTACACCTTCCTCCACTTGATTTCTAGGCTGCCGGGGTGGCTGGGGCGGCAGGTTCTCCTCCCCGTGGTGGGAGAGGAGCATAGTAGTCTTTTTCAGCCAATATCTGGGGTCCTCAGCTTATGGTTAAGGTGAACATTTCAGTTACAGCTTGGCTAACCAGCTCCGAGACACAGGCTGGGTGGAAGTCCCACCTCTGCCCCTGCTTGCACTGAGCATCTTTTCTAGTCAATTCAGCCTTCCTGGCCCAAGGAGACTTCTGAGCACGTTCGCAAGCTTGAAACAGAAGCGGCTTATGCCTGGGCATAAGCAAGTGGCTAACATGTTTATTTGTGGTGCCCCACTGGAATGAGAGTGTAGGTCGCTGAGTTAACACAAAAAAAGTTAAGTTGTGCTTAGGATTTGCTTGTTTTTGGTTTTTGTTTTTTAATCTGTCACCTTCTGCACCACTGGCAACACCATAGACCACATTGAGCTTTTATTTATCATAACTTCAGAAAAATGAAGGTGCTGAATTTACCTCTACCAAAGTGGATCTGTCTTTTCTTTTAAAAACTTCACAGTGTTGCCAAGATTAGAAGTTGTTCTGCACATGGGGACACCCTGACATTGAAATCTTAATAAGCCAGGTTTGCAAACGCTGTCTGATCTCTTCCGTTTTGAATTATGCTTCAGATGGGAAACTCTTGTCCAGTGACGTGACTCATTACATGGTTCCAGATTGGAAAGTCGTTCAAGATTACCTTGAGATCCTTGAGTTTCCCGAGTTGAAGGGAATTGTTTTCATGCAAACGGCTTGTCAAGCTGTGCAGCGTCAAAGAGGCCGGAGGTATCTGTTTTGCATTATTTATTTATTTATGGTGCAGGGTTTTTTTTCCCCTTTAGAAAAGGTCCCTTGTTGGAGAGAGAGGGGAGGAATTCATTATTTTCATCAGAAAGGACTTTTTGAACTAATTTGGCATTTTCTTTGCCAGTGAGGAATGCAGTAACATTCTTTTATATTTCTTCTTCAACACCTGGCCCAAAGATCTGACTATAAATCAATAAACTGCAGTGTCCCCAGAATGTGGGTATTTAAGATTCTTGGCTTTTGGTTTGCATTTTTATAGTAGCAGACCTATTGCTTACTTCTGGTTGAAAACTGCATATTATTTGATCTTCTTATTTATAGATACATTGTTTCAGAATCATGCATTATTTTCCCCCTGGGAAAAAGAAAGTGTTTTAAAATTTGAGGCTCCTTTATTGGACAGGCAAATTTCTTTATAAATTTATTTAATCACTTGTGATTTATTCAATGAAACCAGAATTAACTTGTTTTATTTTTAGACTACTGGTATAACCACCAACCATAGTCATTGTATTTGCTAAACAAGAATTTCTGATTGAACTCAGTGTAAAATGCTTGCCTTATAAGTAAAGGAAGAACAGTTTTTCACCTTTTAAGTAAATACACTATAAATGGTTTTGCTTCTTTTACATTGGGAAAAGATTTATGATTTGAACTTGACTGTATGGAAACAGCGTATTAGAATTATACACCCAACCTCTTAACACCCCAAGTTAAGCAGAAATTATGTTTATTCTTTTTTAAATGTTGTAGTTTTTTCAGACGTTGGTAGTAAAAGATGAAGTGTGTTTATTTGTATATGAAAATGATAAGTTGTCTTTATTATATGCTCAGTTCAAAAAAATACACATGTACTAGATTGTGTGCAGGTTTTTCAGATAGAATATTTTTTATATGAGCTTGAAGTTGATTTTGTTCAGACACAAAGATATAAATGTTTATACACATCCAGGTTTAAATGCTGCTCCAGGTGTCGTATTTCAATTTCTGCTACTAAAATCAATTTGCTGTTATAGTGTGAGTTGCTAACACACTGCTGAGGCTTTTCAACTTCTGTTTTCTAAAATATTTTTAATATTAAGGATTGTTTTAAAAACCCCTTCCTGGGACATTTGAAAGCAAAGAATTGGAATTTAAATAGTCTTTTTTTCCTGAACATTTTAGAAGTAGTTAACTTGAAAAATTACTGGTTTTCCATTACTCCATCGTGTCTCTGAATGTACTAACTGTGAAAATGAAAGCTAAAGAGTCATGGAACAGACTCACAGGGTAACTCCCAGGTTTTGGTGAGCATTTTTTGAGCTCCTACTTCCAGGCCTTCTGAAGTACAAAAAGAAGTCTTGGTTCCTCTCTCAACAAACTTGTTGTCTTGTTGGAGTTAGATGCAAGAAGCAAGAAGGTAATTGTGGCATGCCTTGGCCACATGTAAGATGATTTAATGTGGACTGTGCAAAGTGCAGACGTGAACATGGAGTGTGGGAGTTTAAAATGCCTTCTGAAGGGAATAGTTTTGAGACTGGTATCAATGCAGGGAAATGAACATGACTGCTGATGAGAAATAAGAAGCAGCAAAAAGAATGCAGCTTTGGGACTTGGTGCTTTATTTACCCGTTAGGCGACCAGCAGGTGTATTCAGGTTGAAACAGCTAAAGGAAGTTACCTAAGCCCTGAAAAGTGTCATATTTTAAAAGCTAGCTTTATAGTTGATGACAGCCATTGAATGTGTAAGATTCAGGAGATATGCTTGATTAATTTGGCCTTCATAAGTGTTACATGTAAATCATTTGAGTATTTGTATTTAACCACAGGTGGCCTAGCAGAAGTGGTAAAGAACCCGCCTGCCAATGCAGGAGACATAAGAGATGCAGGTTCAATCCCTGGGTTGGGAAGATCCCCTGGAGGAGGGCATGGCAACCCACTGCAGTACTCTTGCCTGGAGAATCCCATGGACAGAGGAGCCTGGCGGGCTACAGTCGATAGGGTCACAAAGAGCTGGACACGACTGAAGTGACTTGGGATGCCTGCGGCCTAGCAGAGGCTCTCTGGTGCTTTGCTTCATTTAATGTTGGGAAAAGTTGTTTTTCAGTTCTTCCTTAGAGATTTTTGAGAGGCTGGTAAATAATTCATTCTATTTAGCATGCTTTTAGGAACATTATTGCTTAGGTAAGTTTTGTCAAGTGAAAATACCTGGTCTACTCTAGTGTCTGGAAGAAGGATGCCTGCCTTTCTCCTTTTGACTCCTTCCTAAATACCATCTGTATAGCATGAGTCTCAGTCTCTTAGTACATAACGTAAGACTGAGATCAAAGTGTTACAGCTGGAGAGGATCTCAGAGGTCAACATGATCTAACTCCCCATCCTACATCAGTGTTACTCAACATGAGTAACAGAGTCAACTTTGTTTCTAAAAAGAAATTCTCATGGATACCCGCCGTTGATTTAGGCAATGGCAACGCACTCCAGTACTCTTGCCTGGCAAATCCTGTGGACAGAGGGACCTGGTAGGCGGCAGTCCATGGGGTCGCTAAGAATCAGATATGACTGAGCAACTTCACTTTCACTTTTCACTTTCATGCATTGGAGAAGGAAATGGCAACCCACTCCAGTGTTCTTGCCTGGAGAATCCCAGGGACGGGGTAGCCTGGTGAACTGCCGTCTATGGGGTCGCACAGAGTCGAACATGACTGAAGCGACTTAGCAGCAGCAGCATTAATTTAAATTAAGTTACTTAAATATGTTTCAACATAAATTTAGGCATAAATCCTCATACCTAACTACTTAATGCAACCCTAAACCCAAATCAGACCTTCAAATTAAACAAAGCTACAAAATCAGAAAACTGCAAATGAACATTAATTTAAGGGGACCAATGACATTGTTTTACTGAAATGAAATCACCAGAGCTGGGTTTAATAATGGAAAGACACAGCCTCTATTGGATAGGCAATGGCAACCCACTCCAGTACTCTTGCCTGGAAAATTCCATGGACCGAGGAGCCTGGCAGGCTACAGTCCATGGGGGTCTCAAAGAGTCAGACATGACTGAGCGAGTAAGCATGCACACACTGCCTCTGTCTATAGACATAGATTCTATATTTAATATGATTTTGTAGCTTGATTTCAATAATATCAATGCAGAAAATGCCTGTTCTCATAAGTATGTTGTACAAAACAGTATGAGGAATGTCAAGTTTTTGATTGGAATAATCACACGTTCTGCCATCTAACAATCCTCAAATGCTTATTTAATGAGAGCTCATGTGCTGCCCTGTAAGGCTGACATCATTCCTGTGTTAAGATGTTCCTCTGTGTACCTGAGAGATTCTGTGTGTCAGAAACTGTGCCAGCACGAGGATACAGTGGGGGGCAAAAGCAGACGTGCCCTTGATGGGGAGACACACACTCAGACACAGATGGGAAGTGCGGCTGTGACAAGCATGCTGAGGCGTGGGGACTTGGCTCAGGAGAGCCCAGACTGGGCACCGGAGGGGAAGCTTTCCTGAGTGAGAGGCCTGTGTTGAGCTCTGAGGGATGTGTGAGTCCCAGGCAAAGAAAGGAGAAAAGCTTTCCAGGCAAGGAAACTGCCATGCAAGGTCAGGGGAGGGAGTACTGGAGAAGGAGGGAGGCAGGGCCCTGGACTGGACTAAGATAGGGCCTGTGGGCCTCAGGGATGTGCTAAAGGGTTTTAAGCGAGGGGGATAACATGATCAAATTCCAATTTTAAAAAGATTACTGGGCCAGTGGAAAAGAGGCTTGGAGAAAAGAAGAGGAGGCACTTGCTTTAGTTCACATGAGAGAGATGGCTGGCTTAGAGACAGGGAGAGAAATAGACTTTTCTAAGAGCTGTTTAGTAGGTAAGATCTATAGAACTTTATAAGTGTATAACAAAATGAAAACATGTCCACACAAAAACTTGGAAACAGGTGTTCATAAGAGCTGTATTCATAATAGCCAAACTATGGGAACAACCCAAATGTCCGGCTAGTAATAATGGTTACACAAAAGGTGGTTTAACCATGCAATGAAATATTATTCAGCCATAACAAGGAATAAAGTAGTGATAAATGCTATAACATGGACTTGAAAATATTATGCAAAGTGAAAGAATCCAGCCACACACATGGAAATCCTATATTGTATGATTCCATTTATATAAAATGCCTAGAATAGGTAAATCCAAGAGACAGAAAGTAGGTTAGTAGTTGCCAGGGGCTGAGTCAAAGAGAATGGGAAGTGACTGCTTGATGGGTGTAAGTTTCTTTGGGGGCTGATAAAAATGGAATTGGATAATGGTAACAGTTACATAACTCTGGGACTACACTAAAAACCATTGAATTGTATATCTTAAAAGGGTGAATTTTATGAATCATATCTCAATAAAGCAACTGTTTTTTAAAAAAAATCTATAGGGTTTAGTAATGGATTTATGTAAGTGAGATAAGGGAGAAGATAGTGTCAAGAATGTCACTAAGGTTTCTGGCTTGTGTAACCCGATACAGAGGGGGAATACTGGAGGAGGTCAGGGGTGGGAGGGTGGAGGTCTTGAGTTTGAGGAGTCTTTGAGGCTTCCAAAAGGGCAGGTCCTGACACCAAATGGCATTGCAGCTGGAAGCCTGGTCCAAAATATTCTCCATTTAAAATGTTTTAAGAATATCACCTAATGCAGGCAAATACTGTTTGATTCCACTTATACAAGGTATCTGGAATAGTCAAATTCACAATCAGAAAGTACATTGATAGATACCAGGGGCTGGGGTTGGGGGGGTGTGCGGGGGGAGAGGAGAATGGGGAGTTAATGTATAAAGGAGACAGAGTTTCAGCTTAGGAAGATGAATAATTTGGGAGATGGATGATGGATGAGAGTTGCACAGGTTGAATGTACTTAGTGTCACTAAACTATAAGTTAAATATGGTTAAGCTACTACGTTTTATATTATTTGACTTTTACCACAGTTAAAAAAACAATTTTTTTAAAAGAAAGAATACAACCTAATATAAATGGAAATAGAAATTTTTGAAATTCTTGTAGAAAACTTAGGGACCTCTGAAAGCAAGTCTAGGAGACCTCACCCAAGTTCTGCAAAAACTGAAGAAGTGCAGCATTGAGTACGGAGCCCACTTCCTTGCACATCTCCCACGGGTTGTGTGACACCCACTTCTAATCCCCAGAGAGAGGAGTCAGCAGGGGAAGGAATGTTGAGTCTGCAGATAAGATCACTATTGAATAAAAATTTTTTAAAAATCAATCTAGAAAAGGTAAGTTTTGCTTCCCCTGAGCAACTGTCTATAGATAATGGAGATTTAGAAAATAGTTTAGCCAGACCAGGGAACTAGGGTTTTTTTGTAAGACTGGAAGTTTTTTAAACTTGAGATCATTTTATTGTACTTGACTATTTGAAACTCTTGTCCTGTCATTCAGGCTAGATTTGGTTAAGGCACTGTGATGTTCTCTGCTGTCTCCATGCAGGATGCTCATATATCTCATTCCATCGTGTGCACCACCAGCCCTGACTAGCAAAAAATATGACTGGATTCTATAGATATGCTATTAAATTATAACCATAAGCCCACATGCCTACAAGAGCCCTTGACTGTCACACTCAGAGTGATTCACTGTTTGTTTCCTGCTTTCGCCATTAATATTCTCATGCCATTTGTTCATTTGTTTTATCTGGCTGATAGGTAGCTGACAAATGGAGGCACACTCTAAAAGTCTAAGGAAAATATATGGGAGTAGAACTTCAAATTCAGAAAATTCTTTTTGCTAAGTGATAGATTTTTCTAAACATTGGCAAGGATTGTCATTTCACTTATTTGGTGCTAAACCCCCCTGGGTCTGGCTTGTGGAGCATCAGGTATTTGGAGAGGACTGGATTCGAGAAGTCCCAGGTTTAGAGTATGGGTGTGCTAACCAATGCAGTGAGGTATGCGAAGCCTAGCAAAAGAGCAACTGGGTTCTGGAAATGTCAGAGTTTGTCCCAGGACATTTGTATCTTGTGCTTGGTTCACTGTTGTAGCAATGGGTTGTGAGTTCATTGACTCATTTAGAAGAAATTTTTTGAGTACCTGCCGTGGGTTAAGTACTAGAGATATAAGGAGGAAGCGTGCTATCTGCTCTCTCAAGCCTTCTGTCCCCTCTCTTTCCTCCCTGGGGCCCTTTGTCCACTTACTGCTCACCCATCCTTCAGGTCTGTTCCCTCCCTCCTGGGTTCCCATCACACCCTGCGCATTGCCTTTCATGGCACTTATCCCACTGAAATGGGTTGTTCTATCTTTTTTTGTGGTTTTATTTTGTTTTGACAATTAGTGTAGCTTTTTTTTTAATCACAGTAAAATATATATAACATAAAATGTACCCCTATCTAAGTATACCATTTGGTAGCATTGAATACACTGACACTGTTGTAATATGCCACCTTCAGAAATTTTTCATCTTCCCAAACTGAAACCCATTAAATGTTAATTTCCCGCGCCCCTCCCCCAAGACCTGCACACCCCCCCACACCCCCAGACAACCACTGTCCTTTCTGTCTCCATGTATTTGGCTCCTCAGGGAAATACATATAAGTGTAATCATACAATACTTGTCCTTTTGTGACCGGCTTGTTTCACTCAGCATAATGTCTTCAAGGGTCATCTGTGTTGTAGAATATGTCAGAGCTTCTCTTTTAAGGCTGAGTAACAGTCCATGGTATGTATAGACCACATTTTGTTTATCCATCCATCCCACTGTAGACACTTGGGCTGGTTTTACCTTTTAGCTAATATGAATAATGTTGTTATGAACATGGGTGTGTAAATATCTCTTTAAGATGCTGCTTTCAGTTCTTCGAGGTCTGTATCCAGAAGTGGATTGCTGGGACATGTGGTAGTTATAGTTTTGACTTTTTTTTTTGAGGAATGGATGGTTGTGTTGCGTTCATCATGAGCAGGACCATGCAGACGAAGGGCAGCATCAGGGATATCTTGGTGGTTCCCCTGAGGGCATTCAGCGGAGCACAAAGGAGTTTACTAACTGGAAGGTGTTTAGCTGGTATAGTGCAGCCAATACCTGCACGGAACTCAGGTGCTTTATTAGGGATATGGCTAAAGGGAGCAAAAAACTGGAAGAGATCAGGAAAAGCAGGCAGTAATTTTTCAGTATTTTCTCTGAATTAATAAATTTCAGGTGTTTATAAAACCTCTTCTCAATTTTTTTATTGCTTAACAAGAATGGTACTCATTTAAAAAATTCATGCATGACAGAAATGTGTGAAGCAGAAAGTGAAAGTCCTTGCCTAAGCACCTGGTAAGGAGGGTCTAGGTCTTGTTAGCACAGTGATGGAGACTCTTCTATGCATATTCTAAAAGGTTTTGAAAAATTATTTTAAGTGTATCTTTGTGAAAGTGGGAAAGTTATAAATTTAATATGTTCTAGGCATTTCCAGGAGAAAGGGGCAGCTTTTGTTTACACAAATGGAATTCTATTAAGGAAAGCTACCATTCACATAAATGAAGCTGAATCCTTTTGTTCATTAGGACAGTTTTATAAGTTGTACTTAATGATTCTTTTTGTTGTTGATTCCTTTTAAAGTGGCTCAAAATTAGAATTACTGAGAAAGTAAAATGTGTTTCTTGTTTTCCAGCGAAGTGTTGAGATGATACAGATTTGATAGTTAGCATTTATTTAGAGGAAAAAAGTTGAAATTCTGCCTTTGCTCTAATGAAAAGACTTATTTTTAAAAACCCATGGTGGCAGGCTGGAAGTAGGAATGCAAGGACACAAATTTTTTTATATTAAAGACCAGTCGTCTACCTTGGATAATTTATATGTTAATTTAACATCTGATTTAATATTAATCCATTTTAAAATAAATAATTGATTTCCTTTAAAATAATTGTGAATATTATATATTTCATATTACCAAGACAATTGAAAAGCACCTTCTTAGAAACTGACTTAAATGAGACTTCACATTTTATTTGCTTTGGCTGAGATTCACAGGAAGATCTCCTGATGGGGAAAAACCTTAAAACTTTCTGTTAGTTGTCTGACAGATGAAGCTAGCCTTCATTCATGTAAATGGTGTGGCTGCATCAATAAAATTCACAGATAAATCCCCAAACTTACCTTACCTGCCTTTTCCAGGTCTGCCAGCAAAAAATAAAATGTATTAATACCCAATGCCATTTATGGAATAAAGTGAAGTACAAAAATACAGCCCTAAACTCTGCTTGCCTCTCTGTGAGCCTTTGACTAAGGGGCTGTGTGAGGCAAGTTCGTATAATTATGTAATAAACAGCCAGAGGTCTCAGAAAGGGAAAGGGATGTAGAGGAATTTAATTGATCCACGAACTAACTAATGAGGCTCTGCCCACACCCATTCCAGCAGGTGAAATGGAGAAACAACAGCCCAAGCATATTGCACACACCAAGGCCAATATAAATAAGTGTTTCTTGGGTTTTAAATAATCAATCTTTCACTCTAAAATACCTCATCTTTTTTGAACCTTAGCAAGAGCTGGCAGGAGATGAGTACATGCTATGTGAGATTCATTCTTCTTCTCTGTGTCACAGACAGTATAACAAATTGCGAAATCTCCTAAAGGATGCGCGTCATGATTGTGTCCTCTTCGCTAATGAATTTCAGCAGTCCTGCTATCTCCCTCGGGAAAGAGGGGAGTCCATGGAGAAGTGGCAGAGCAGGTATGGCCCTGAATAATAGCTGGGTTTTCACCCTATCAGCTTCTTTCATTTCTCTATCACTGGTTATTTGGGAGTTGATCTAAACAGAATGCCAGAACAAACCAACAATTATTCTGGAACTATGATTAATACTGAAATGCTTAATGTGTCAATATTCTAGAGATGTCATTTGAATACAATTTTAGAAATTGTAATTAAGGAGATACAGGTGCCTAGAGTTAAGTTTGCCCCAGGCCCCTAAAAGCTAATAGGATCCAGAAGTCACAGCTTTAATGCAGGTGTGTGGGGGGCGGGGGGCAGGGAGAGGTCCTACTTTTAAGCCAAGGTCATTTCACTTTCTCTGATTTAAGTTGCTTTAATATCCCCACCAATCTTACTAAACTGAAACTCCTAGTTTCATTCTAGTCAAGCTGTTTTAGGAAGTGAGGGGTCATAATTGAGTCCACCTAAATGCAGAGCCCTGAGGCAAGGACTTGGGAGATGAGTTGTTAATGTAAGAAGCAATTCCCAGAAGCAGGAGTGAGGAACTGGGGAGAGTGATGCAGAGAATGAGGGAAACCAGTAAAGAATGTGTTACAGCTGAGGGAAACTGAGGCTCTGTCTGCTGGGAACCTCTAAGAAAGAATGCAGAGCGTGCCCCAGAAGTCACCTCCAAGGGTGGAGGCGAAGGCACGTAGTTACCGCTTTAGCTGAGGGTCATTCCCAGAGGGTGTTAACTCCAGTCAGCACGCCCTTAAGAAGGGATGGAACTGTCACCCCGCTTCAGCTGAAGTCAGAGGCAGCCTCAGGGTGCAGGTGCTGGGCACCCATAGCTCCTGCTACACTCTTCTGTAGAAGGCAAAAGAGACTGTAGTTTTAAAATAGCTTATCCATACAAAATAGTTACATCATCTTTTTCCTTGTAATTCTTTGTCTGTGTAGCCATTAAATATTTAAATTCTCTAAAGCAAAATAAGCACTGATATATACTGAGTCCTTAATGGACTAAGTTCCCACAGGGCTCAACACCAGAAAGGGAAAAGCAAATCTTTTCCTAGATTGGGTCACGTGTGAGGACTCACACTTACTAACTACACAGCCTTGCACACAGTCAGTACTGAGTGAATATTTTTTAATTCTAGAACTAAAGGAACCTTACATAGCATCTTCATTTGCAGAAAGGGAGACAGATGCCTATTGAAACTGACTTTCCAAGTCCATCCACTTCATTGGAAATATGATCCTTTCTTGAATACGTTCTCCAGACCTAGACTCCATTTTCAATTCAGATTCTCGTCAGGAAGATTTTCAGACATTTCACGTGGTACCATGTTGGATTTTGTCTTTACTGGGTTATGATCTTCAGCTACTTGCATCCAGTCTACTTTTGCTCTTAGCCAAAGGCTTGTTTGTGGTGCTATGTGGTTCATCCCTCTAGTTAAAATGTGTTAATGGTGGCAGAGCCTCATGGTTTCTAGGCCATATCAAGAAATGGATGAGGTTTCTGTGCTGCTTGGATGTCTTAGAGAACAAGAGATCTCAAGCACTTTCTGATTCTTCTTATCCCCCAGAGGACCCAATTCAGGACATGTTTATAATGGGTGCTCAGGAAGTATGTGTTGAATGAGTGAATGGTTGTCTGTATAAACCATAGGGTAGCAGATTGAAAGCCAAGTATGAAGTTCTGATCAAGAGCTTGGGTTTGTCTGCCTTGGGAGGGCTCATGTGCCCCTTGCTTTCTAGGAGCATCTACAATGCAGCCGCTTGGTACTATCACCACTGCCAGCATAGGATGCCCATCGTTATGGTGACAGAAGATGAAGAGGCAATTCAGCAGTATGGAAGTGAAACAGAAGGAGTGTTTGTGATTTCCTTCAAGGTATTTTCAGCTGGGTTGTGTGTGTGTGTGTGTGTGTGTTCACTTCCACAGTGGCGCTCATAAGGCTCTGGATCCCTTTGGCAGTACAAAAAAGGGAAAATAAAGAATGAAGACTTTAAGAAGTTCCATGTCTTTATCATTCTCCACCTAATTAATCTTATCTTTGGAAAATTTGGGCAAATTCCCTGTGACTGTAAGGCCTACAGTTTCTAAGACGGCAGACCAGTAAACCCCTACTGACAGTGAACACATGTTTAGAGTTATAACAATAATACTAGTAGTAATGATAATAGATTGAATCTTATAAAATTGCCAATATTCTGTTGTTTTTGACTTACAAAATGGCAGTTTTACATGGTTCTACCTAAAAATAATAGCCAGCATTTATCTATGCCAGGCACTGTTCTGAGCATATTATTTCACTTACTTCTAACAACAACCCTTTGAGACAGGTGTTAATATCCCCATTTTATCAGAGAGGAAACTGAAGCCCAGAAAGTTGCTAAAGCAACTTGCCCAAGGTCACAGAGAGAAAGTGATAGAACTGGGATAAGAACCCAGGCAGTCTGACTCCAAAGCTCTTAATCACTATGCCCTGTTGACTCCAAAACTGTTTTGCTGAATATACACAAAACATAGTTTTAAAGGTCAGTCTTCTTTTTCTACTGTTCCACTGTCCCTCACACTTCTTTGCTTCTGACCTTGGGCGTGGGTCAGTAAGGGTAAAGGGAAGGGTGACCTGTGATACTACTTCTGTGAAGGCTGTTGGACCAGCTTGATGTCCATGTAACAGACAGGAGCGGCATTATCAGTGACGGTTTTTTGAGCTTTCTGACCAACACAGTCCTCCTATTTCTTAGGTACCTTTTTGGAGAATAGGATGTCTGTTAATCTCTCAAGAGATTACTGGCCACTTCTGCACGCCCAGTTGGTCGATCAGGTTTCAATGGTGAATATTGTTTTTTGATTCAGAAACTGGAATGAGGCCCTCCATTACCCCTGTCAGTTTACAGAGCGTCTAGTTGGATTTTGAATTGTAGATCCTATAAAGGTTCCCATGTGCATGTATTGCTAAAGATTTGCCAATAGAATTTTCTTGGCCCTGCTATAAAGAAAAAGTGTTCTGACATGCCAGAAAAATCCAGGGGCGCTGGATATTAATGGCAGTGTCACTTATTTTTCCTGTTGCAATACATCATGTCTTGTTCCTGCAGGGGACAGCTGACTAAAATTACGTTTTTCTACTTTTTGTGAAAATTACTTTTCTCTGTAGCCCAGTAGCATAGTACAGTTTGATTTTGTATAGCATTTCCTAAGCAAACTGTGTAACCGAGGGCTTTGTAGCAGTGTATGATAGCAGAGAAAAAGAGATACTGTGAAGTTCAGATGAGCAGGAAGCCCAGAATTTTCTGTGGAGACTTGAAGGTAGATTGGAAGGAATGAGGACAATAAATTCCTCTTGAAGAAGTGAGGGCGTGTAGCCTGGATGCAGGAAGTAGATAAAGCACAGGCAGCCTCACTACACCAGTCTCCTCTAGGTGGTGACCTTGGTGTCTTATCTAGGGCCTCTCTGCAAGTTACACCAAGAAGTACAATAATACTCAGTAATGTTCTACTTGGAGGGTACCCTGACACTTGTTTGGGAATTATGTTTCATACTAGGTCGTCACATTGATAGAGTGTCTCCACATGAATATTGTGACTATATCTGTATAGTCATAAAAGAAGATGTGGTCCTCAGGGAGTTTATGAGGCTGGAAAGCCTAACATCAAAGAACAGAAACCTCTTTCCTCCTCTCTGAGCATCGGAGATTGCCTGTAGGTTGAGGGAGGGGAGACTCTGCCTTATTATACTTTACTCCTCACCATTTTTTGCCAGGTTATTTAGATTTCTTATAAATCTCAAGCATTTCAAGATGAAAAGAAAAAGTGCACATGTAGGAGCTTTTCCTCTCCATTCACTGGGGTCTCCATTCACTGCAGCAGTGAGATCCCTGTAAAGACAGGCAGCCTGGACGTGTGCACATACTTGCATGATTGTGGAGAGTGAGGGAGATCTGAAAATGCAGAGTGATCAGAGGGCAGAAGCATTCCACAACAGGAACAGCCTCCCTCAGTTCCATGGGCAAGGCTGCCGGGATTAATGAGATGGTAGAAAATGAACCGGTAGCATGAGGCTTGGGAGGGTACTGCCCATTTAACACCTCTTCAAAACTGAATGCCAGCAGTTCCTATTGGGGAGTTTTCGTAATGCTGCTTTAACAGAATCTTTATCTTCTGACCACGTTTCTCTTGTGCCTTTATTAAATGCAGAACTACCTGGACAATTTTTGGCCTGATTTAAAGGCTGCCCATGAGCTCTGTGAGTCTATCCTTCAGTCTCGACGAGAAAGAGAGAATGAGAGTCAGGAGAGCCACGGGAAGGAGTACCCAGAACATGTACCGCTGGAAGTGCTAGAAGCCGGCATCAAGTCTGGGCGCTACATCCAGGTGAGGGTGGTGGTGAAGAGTCAGCATAGGGCCAGCCAGCGTGTTTCCTTCTCTTTATTTAGCTCCTGTCCCAGGCCTCTGATTTCAAAGGCTGTCAGCAAGATGGCCTCAGTAAGCCAGAGTCGCCAACGTTCAAGGTGATGTGAGTCCCCTCCGCAGGCATCACCCTTGGGTTCGGAGCCATTCTCTAGTGTTCTTAATTAGGTTACGTATGAAGCATCACACGGGTGGCCTTTAAATGCCTCCCGTGGGCTTCCCGGGTGGCACAAGTGGTGAAGGAACCAGCTGCAAGTGTAGGAGATGTAAGAGATGCTGGTTCGATCCCTGGATCAGGAAGATCCCTGGAGAAGGACACGGCAACCCGCTCCAGTATCCTTGCCTGGAGAATTCCATGGACAGCGGAGCCTGGTGGGCTGCAGATCATAGGGTCACACAGAGACAGACACGACTGAAGTGACTTAGCACGCACGTCACTGGGAAGGAGAATATATTTTTGCATTAAGGTCTAGAGGTTTGGCAGAATTGTAAAGTTGTTGAAATTTGGCTTCCTCATGCCTTTCCCATTTTCCTGCCCCTTTCAACTGTGTCTGTGTGTTATCTCAGGACCCAGGACCCAAATACTATCAGGGTCTTGAGAGGAAATCAAGATTATTATTCAGATTTCAACAGTTCTCTGTGCTTTACTGTATGTATGTGCATGCCTGTGTGCACGCAGACAGGTTTATCATGTGTAAATTTGTGCATTTACCACCACAGTCAGGATACAGAACTGTTCTGACAAATATCTTACATACAGATTTTTATATAGGTTTAGGTTGAACCTACCACACTAAACTCCCTCCCTAAAGTGTAGGGTTTTTTTTTTATTATTATTTATTTATTTGTGGGATCTTTGATCCTTGTTGTGACACGTGAGATTTTTAGTTGTGACATGTGAACTCTCAGTTGCAGTATGTGGGATCTAGCTCCCCGAGCAGCATTTGAACCCAGGCCCCCCTGCATTGGGAGCAAGGAGTCTTAGTCACTGGACCATTAGGGAAGTCCCTGAATGTGGGTGTTTAAAAACTATATCTATTGGAGAGGCTAATGCTTCCAATTGATAATGAAGTTTACAGCATCCCTGAGAGGATATTTTGGGGAAGAAGATATTTTAAAGATTGCTCATCACTTAGATAAGATAAATCGTAGCCCTTACAATACTTGGTACAGTTAAGAGTAGGTCAAAATGACGGTACATTCTCTGGAGAAAATAAACATTGGTGATGAATTATTATTATTATTCCTAAAGAAAGGGATCATAAACCTTATAAGAATATAATGGGGATATTTTCCTAAAATTTTTGAGCTGTACCTTTTGGAGGTTAAAACAGACAGGAAAGAAGCTTTTCATATTGATTTTGATTTTAGGGAACTCTGAACGTCAACAAGCACAGAGCACAAATGGAAGCTTTTGTTCGACTTCAAGGAGCCAGCAGTAAAGATTCAGGTTCAGTATAACCTTACATAAATTTCCAGACTGCTTTTGAAAGCAAAGTTGAGATTGTCACTCCATATGAGCCATGTGAGATATCCTCAGATACGCTGGTTGTGTGGGGTCATGGGCTGTGTTTTTTTTTTCTTCCCTAGCTTTTTTGTCTATAATTTCTGATTTTTTAGTAATAACTCTAAAAAATGGTAATAGCTACTCTTTTATTGAGTGCTTCCTATGTATCAGATACTCTTCTAAGCACTTAAAGTGGGTATTGTTATTGTTTACTGCCTTTTACACATGAAGAAATTTAACAACGGAGAAGCAAAGTAACTACCCGGTGTATCAGGATGGTGCAGCTGGTAAGCAGTGGGGCTGAACCTTGAGGTTTTAAGACACTGTCCTGTACCGCATCCCTGAGCTTTATTGCCTCATTGGAGTCTTTTAAAAAGTAACATAGATGAAAAACTGTGTGAATAAATTGTATCATACTAGAGTGTGCTGTTAGTTCTGCAGTGACAGGGTGAGGCTGGAGGAAAGTGAGAAGCCACGGCTTTCTCCAGGCTTCTGCTCATCAGGCTTCTAGTTCTGCAGTGTTTGCAGTTCAACAGCCTGCGGACCGCTCCCTGGCCGCGTGGCCCCTAAAGGTATGGGGCGGAGTCCCAGTGTGGGCTGACCCTGCCTCGTGCAGGGAAGCTACCTTAAAAGACAGTCTAGCGGTTAAGGCTCTACATTTCCAGGGCAGGGGATGCAGATTTGATCCCTGGTTGGGAAACGAAGATCCCGTGTGTCAAGTGGTGGGGCCAAAAAAAAAAAAAAAAAAGATGGTTGGGGGTGGCTTTATGAAAGCACATTATACAGCATGGCCTAGCTGCAGCGTCTCTTCCTTCCTAACCTGCAGAGCAAAAGTTTGCCTTGTTTGACTTCATCTTTGAAAGGAGGGAGCTTTTATTTGCAGTAATGCTGATTAGGTCTTGAACGGATTATGTTTGAAAGGCCTCACCAGTGTGGTCTTCCCCTTGGCTTTATGGGGTTTCTCTGTGCTGCTCCCCAAACAGATCTCATCAGTGACGTCCTAATCCACGGGATGAAGGCTCGAAACCGCTCAATTCATGGAGACGTGGTGGTTGTTGAACTGCTCCCTAAAAGTGAGTGGAAAGGGAGGACCGCCGCCCTGGGCGAGAGTGACGGTGACGACAGGGCCCCAGGCGAGTCCCCGAGTGAGCCCATGCCCACAGGTGAGCCCGCCCGAAGGCTGCCCGGCATCCGAGGGAGCTGTTGTTTCCTCTTCTTAGTCCGGAAATACTGCAATTATTGACATATGATATCATCTCTTTTCCTACATTATCAGTTTCCTGTCTCTGCAAGTTTATTTTATTCTCATCAGCACCCAAATAGGCTATAATATGTCTCACCTTAAAACAAAATAAAAACCCTCTTAGGTCCCATATCCTCTCCAGCTATCGCCGTTTTCTCTGCTTCAGTTTCTGGCAAAACTCTTTGAAAAGGGAATTCTCTCTCTTCTCTCCAGTTCCTCTCTCCCTGGTCTCTCCCCAAACCACAACATCCAGGCACCACCCCTTCCTACCTCTTGTCCTTTGTCAGAGTCACCAGTGACTTCACTGCCCACAGTCCTCGGCACCTAGAACCCGCCGGCAGCATTTGGCTGGCAGAGCACTGCCACCTCTTCAGCTGCTGGGCTCTTCTCCTCCACTGGTGGATTCCTCCTTATTCCTTTGCTGGTTCTTGCCCGTCTTACTCTCCTCTCGGATGCACCCGGCCTCCTCTCTGGATCTCTCCCTCTCTGCACACTCTCCCCAGGAGCTGCCCTCCGATCCTCTGACTGTCTCTCCAGCCCAGACCCCTTCCGCAGCCAGTTTTGTCTACTCAGTCGTCTGATTGGCCTCCTCCCCTGGATGTCTTAACAGGCACCTCAAACTTAGCACACCTAATAACAAACTCCTGATTTCTGCCCCCCCAACCTGTTTCTTCGGAGAAGGCGATGGCACCCCACTCCAGTACTCTTGCCTGGAAAATCCCATAGACAGAGGAGCCTGGTAGGCTGCAGTCCACAGGGTCGCTAAGAGTTGGACACGACTGAGCGACTTCACTTTCACTTTTCACTTTCCTGCGTTGGAGAAGGAAATGGCAACCCACTCCAGTGTTCTTCTTGCCTGGAGAATCCCAGGGACGGGGGAGCCTGGTGGGCTGCCATCTATGGGGTCGCACAGAGTCAGACATGACTGAAGTGACTTAGCAGCAGCAGCAACCTGTTTCTCTCTGACTGTTCCCCATCTCAGTAAATGGCCAGGCTGTTCTTGTAGTTGGTCAACCCAGGACCTTGGAGCTATCCTCACCTTCATTCACGCATCAGCATATGCTGTCCACGCTAGTGCTAATGTGTGGTCTGGATCCAGCCACTCCTGCCCTCTGCCACCTGGCTCCTAAGCCAGTACACTCAGACCTCTGGTGGGATTTTCCTGACAGCCGCCTCACTGGCCTCCCTGCGCCTGTCCTTGCTCCCAGAGAGTCTCTCTACGAGGGAGCCACAGTGGTCCTTTCAAAACCTTCAGGTCCTATCAGGTCTCTGCCAGGATATCCAGCTTGTCTGTTACCGCCTGAGAAACAAGCTTTCCCCAAGCCTTCTCACACCTCCTTTCCTCACTTCAGGTCTCTGCTCAGAAGTCCCTTCATGTAAAATAGCCACCACTCTGACCCTTCATCCCTCCTGGCCACCTTAGCTGCTCTGCATCTCTTAGCAGTCCTCACTGCCCCACATATTTGCCTCCCATCCCCACAGACACCCAGACTGGAGTGTAATCCCCAAGAAGTCAGGAACTGTGTTCTGATACAGCTGTATTCCCTACTAGGACCTAGAACAGGGCCTCATCCCTAGTAGGGGCTCCATAAATACTTGTGAAAAGCAAAGATAGCACTTTCAACTATTACACTTTGTCTTTTCTTGACTTCAGTCTGTGCTGATTAAAAGTTTTACGTATCAGACTTATGATTTGTATACTTAATAATGTTGAACCAAATGATTTTGGCTGGTAGGAAAATGCAAGACAGTGAAAATGCACAGCAGAAGGCATAGGTTTAAAAAAGTGAAAATCAGGGACTTCCCTGGCGGTCCAGTGGTTAAGACCTCATGCCTCCCCTGCAGGGGGCATGGATTCGATCCCTGGTCAGGAAACTAAGATCCCACATGCCATGCAGTGTGGTCACAAAAAAAGAAAAAAAAAATGGTGAAAATCATTGACTTTTCCCACATACCTAAACCTGAGATTGGTGAAGTAAGGGCCAAAGAGAAAGTGGGAATAATGCCTTCTAAAAGTCACACCACAAAATAAAAGGGGGAGGGGGGCATACTGACAATATTTATTTTAAAAATTACCTATCTTAAAAAAAAATGATCCATCCTTCTTAGAAGGAAGGCAAATGTTTGCATCTCTCAACTTGTGTGGATGTGCTTGAAAAAATTGGATGTTGCATTTCCTGTTTTCTTCCTCACTGCTGAGCTGGTCAGAGTCCAGTTAGGTGACACCTTACCAGTGAAGGCTTTCTTTTGTTTTGTTTTCCCAAAGGCAGAGTGGTAGGCATCCTTCAGAAGAACTGGCGGGACTATGTGGTGACCTTTCCATCCATAGAAGAGGTCCAATCACAGGGCAAAAATGCTCAGAAAATCCTAGTTACACCTTGGGATTACAGAATTCCCAAAATCCGAATCAGCACTCAACAAGCAGAAGCCCTCCAGGTACCTCCTCTCTTCGCCTCTTGTCTCTGCCAGCTCTTGAGCAGTACCAGGAAACGTTAACCTCTTTGCATAAGAAGGGATAAATTATTGATGGCATGTGGCATTCCGAGATCCTGTTTTCTAAAATTCTAAATATATAGAACCATCTATTAAGTCGTCCTTGGTTAATGAATGAAGGCCAGAGAGAAACCGTCCTAGAAAGAGCTGTGCACGACAGCTGGAGAGCACATTCATTATCCAGCTGTCCAACACAGAAACTTCCAGTAGATACACTTTGCCAGCGCTAACAAGCTTTCTTCCAGCAAGTGATATAGAAATACGATTGCTCTGCCCTGTGGGGATGATATAGCGGTACTTCACAGAATCGATTATCCATAAAGGAACAGAGCCCTGGAGAGAAGACATAAACAAAAACGTTAGAAATTAACCTTTATTGTGGCAAAGGGTATAGGCATCACCCTGTCTGATTTGCCCGTGTTCTGTAGTTTGTAAGTGAGATGCTGAAGCAGGATGTCCCCAGCCTGTAACCTGCTCATCGTGTACCTTTCCATCCTGAAGCCTCACTCAGGCTCTCAGAGGCCAGGTGCAATAGCTGCTTTTCGTATCTGTGGTGTGCTGGAACATGGGGCAGTGAGGTTCAGTTCACGCTGATAACCTTCTTCCCACCAAAAGATGTCTTAAGAAATTAGAAAGTAACTCCAAAACACACAAAAGTTGAAATGTTTTGTTCTGAAACTTAATCTGGACTGTACACAGTTGGGTTTTTCCCTTGGGCTGCGTGTGTTAACTAGAATGTGTCACAGTTGGCCCTCTTTCTCAAGCTTCCATCTCCAGCCCACTTACTTGGTGCGGAGAGGTAATGCCTCCCTTCAAAGCACTGGGTTAAGCATTTACCTACCATCTGGCGATTTAGTAAAACAGGAAGAACCCAAGAAAGGAAAAAAAGGAAGATGGTTATTTGTATTAATAAATTGGCCCCTCTCTATGGAGCTCAATGCTGTTTATCCCTTGTTCGTTAACTGACCCACTTAGCTCCTGACACCGGGTTCGTGTTTCCCCCTCTGTGCAGGACTTCAGGGTGGTCGTGCGCATCGACTCCTGGGAGTCGACATCCATGTACCCAAATGGACATTTCGTGCGTGTTCTAGGAAGAATCAGAGATCTGGAAGGGGAAATTGCCACCATCCTGGTGGAAAACAGCATTTCAGTGGTCCCCTTCTCAGAAGCTCAGGTCAGACTTCCCCAGTCCTTTGGTCTGATAAAAGACATTTTCTACTTTTTTGTTTGTTTGCCTTTGTTGTTGTTCTGTCAGTAAGAAAGAAAAATTTTTGTACTGTGTAACAAACTGCTATCTAAACCATAGCTAATGGAAAAAGGTCACTCCTCTTTAACTCTGTGTTTGAACTAGATTGAAGTCAGCTTCAAGTGTAGTTAGTTTGTTACAGCATCGTGGCTCTCAAATTTTTACATTTTCCAACTGTGCTAACAAATGGTATGTCAGTATCTTCCTGATGTAAGTGTGCATCCATCCCCCGTGATTACATGGGTACCTAGTTGTTATAGACCCACTGGGTTCTGCTCCCTGTCTTGATCATTCAACCAGAGGCCTGCAGAAAACTGTAGGAAGCAGCTTCTTGGGTATACATCTCTGACCCATGGGTCAAAAAAATCATGCTCATTATGAAACCATTTTTGTGACCTTTACGGAAAACAAAAATTGTGTGAACATAAAGCATCAGCTATTTGTGTCACGTTATGATCTGTTAAAATCCTCATACATCTTGTTTATTATTCTTGCATAGCTATATTCATAGTGCACACAGGCTATTTTTTGCTTCTTTCACTTAAAATTATTTCTATGTGTTGACATAGCCTACTTATTTTTAATAATGATGGCAAATTACTCTATATTGATGTACTCTAGTTTGCTTAAGCTTTCCTCAGTTGTTGAGCATTTGGGCTTTTTAATGTTTCAGTATTATAAAAGATGCTACTTCAAATGTTTCATAAGCATCACTTTTTTTTATCTTTTGATCATTTTCTTTGGAATGTAATACTTAAACTGAGATTACCAAGTCAAAGGGCATAAAAAATTTGAATAGCTTTTGCTGTGAATTGGCAGCATGTCCTCCAGAAAAATTGGGCCAGTTTGCATTGTCATCAAGAGCATATGGGTGTTCTTATTTTCATTATAATTTTTGACAGAATAGTAACTATAATAGTAAAAATACTTTAGAATATCTTACATTATTAAAATTTTATGTTTAACATTAGTATCTCAAAATCATTTGTTGACTTGTTTTGACAGCTTAGTGAAAAAGTTGGAACAAAATAAAGCATGAATTAGACTTCATAGGACTAGAATTCTTCCCTTTTAGCCTACTTAACTGCAAATTGATGGCTTGAATAGGTAATAATGCAGAAAAAATGCCCAAGATTGATCCTGCTTTAAAAAGGGAATATGCTTTTAATATCTGGGACATGTTGATTTTTTCAGGGCTTGGCTTGAATTAAAAGCTCAACTACATTTAAACAAATGGATCATTTGAAAATGGGGTAGATATTGTACTATTTATAAGCCACCCATTCATTCTTACTTCAACCCTCACAACTAAAGAGACTGTAAATGCTCCGGAACGTTCCTGTCAGACTGTAGAGTCTTCAAGGGCATACAGATTGTGTCTTTCCTGTTGAGTCCCGACTTCCCAGAGCCTCACACGGCTCCTGACACGTGTCAGGCACCTAATAAATAATTATTGCTCAAAAGAAACAAATAGGTAGAAGGTAGTGAGTAATGAGGGGCTTCCCAGGTGGCACTAGTGGTAAAGAATCCGCCTGCCAGTGCAGGAGACATGAGACTCGGTTTCAATTCTTGGGTCAGGAAGATCCCCTGGAGAAGGAAATGGCAACCCACTCCAGTATTCTCGCCTGGAGAATCCCATGGGAAGAGGAGCCTGGTAGGCTACAGTCCATGGGGTCGCAAAGAGTCGGACACGACTGAGCGACTTAGCACACGCACACGATGAGTAATGAATGGGGTTTCTATGCGGTCACATGGAGAATGTTAGAGAGTTTTTATGGAAACTTCTGGTGCATGAATTGCTGAATCTTGGGTCTCTACTTGTACAGATGTGTGAGATGCCAGTCAACACACCGGAAAATCCCTGGAAGGTAAGTTCCCAAGAGGAACGAGAACGTAAAGACCTGAGGAAAACCCACCTGGTGTTCAGCATCGACCCCAGTGGCTGTGAAGATGTGGACGACACCCTCTCGGTCAGAGCCTTGGATAACGGCAACCTGGAGCTTGGAGTCCACATTGCAGATGTGACGCACTTTGTAGCACCACACTCTTATATTGACATTGAAGCTAGGACAAGGTAATGCTTTCAGAAATCAGCACTAGGATTGTGTGTGTGTGACTATAACGTGTTCTACAACTGTGCTAAGTCACTTCAGTCGTGTCTGACTTTTTGCGACCCTATGGACCGTAGCGCACCAGGCTCCTCTGTCCATGGGATTCTCCAGGCAAGAATACTGGAGTGGGTTGCCATTTCCTCCTCCAGGGGATCTTCCTGGCCCAGGGATCAAACCCAAGTCTCTTACTTACATCTCCTGCATTGGCAGGTGGGTTCTTTACCACTAGCACCACCTGGGAAGCCCATGCTAGGTTCAGATTTTTAAAACCAAAGATTTCACAATTAGGAACAAGCCTGAAGATCCTTCCAGGGGGAAAAAAAATTTTTGAAGTCCACTTCCCTTTTTCCTTTAGAAAAGTAGTATCTCGATCAATTTACCTTTCCATTATTTATTTTTTTGGCTGCTGTGGGCTTTCTCTAGTTGGAATGAGTGAGAGCTACTCCCTAGTTGCAATGTGCAGGCTTCTTGTTGCAGTGGCCTCTCTTGAGGGAGGTTGCAAGGGCTTAGTTGCCCCATGGCATGTAGGATCTTCCCAGATCGAGGATTGAACCTGAGTCCCATGCATTGACCAGTGATTCTTAACCACTGGCCACCAGGGAAGCCCCTGCCTTTCCTTTTTTAACAAAATCTTTTCACATGCTGTACCCTACAGTGAAATGGGTTAAATTTTTCATGTAGTAATATCCTATTTTCTATAAATACTGGATCATTACACTTTAATTTTTCTTACACAGCTACGATTTGTACCACTCTTTCTGTCCCTTTTATATCAGTGGAAGAATATTCAGCCCAAAGCGGTCTCACTTGAAAAAGTGGGAACACAGGAATAGCTTTGCCGCCCAGTCTGCTGCACTCTATGAAAAAGCAGCAGCCGTGGGGAGCTCGTGCTGAGCTCTCGGCCGTTTCCACCGCAGCCTGTGCCGCCAGCAGGTCTGCCTCTTGTTGCTGAAGGTCACGGACCTGCCTGTGTCGTTCACAGGGCCACCACGTATTACCTAGCGGACCGTCACTATGACATGCTGCCCGCCATCCTCAGCGCTGACGTGTGCTCCCTCCTGGGAGGCGTTGATAGGTGAGTCTGTTCATTATTCTCACCGTCAGAACTTGTCTTGGTCCTTCTGTGGTGCCTGGCGGCTCTTGCTCCTGGCCTCTTCCTCTTTCTAAGCTACTTTCCCACCGCCCTTCCTGCCCCTGCTTCCCCCGCCTCAGTCCTCTGTTTGGGGGCAGCTTTATTTCTCTCACCTTCCCTTCCCTTCCACCCGTCTTTTCTTTTTGTCTCCTTTCCTTCTGCCTAGCTGGGAGGCTGCTTCTTCCTCTTGTTGACTTTTTAAAGTCAAAGTCTTAGAACAAATGTGTGTCACTTTGTACATATATGTTCCCTGGTTGAGGCTATTTTTCACAAGGACCATGAACTTAGGGAGTTTTGTGTTTATTTGTTGTAATTAAAGTTTGTATCTGTCCGTGAAGCTGAAAATTCACCTTCCAAAAGATGTTTAGTGAAAGGCTCCCACCTGCCACTTCCCATCAGTTACCAATCTCTTATGTTTTTTTCTAGATAAAATGCTGTAACAAAAAACACTCTGTTTTCCACCTTCCTATATGGGGAAACACCCAGTTCTTCCCTGTTGTGTCTTTCTTTCCAATAAGTCTGCTTTGTCTTTACAGAGAGCACGTTCCATCTGACACTGCTCACCACTCGACATGTGGAGGTCTTTCTCCACCCCAAGCTATTCTCTGCAACACCAGCTGGGTGTCCTACAATTTAATTCAGTTCTGATGCTATCTTCCCCAGAGATGGCATCAGGTTCCACAGGGTAAGGGCTCAGTCTCACACAACTGTCCCCCTCTCCCCAACTTCAGACACTGTCACAGGCCCAGATTGTCACCGTGCTTCTGACTGACCTGCTGTAGATTAGAGCAGGGGTCTGCAACCCCCAGGCCATGGAGTGGTACCAGTTAGGAACCAGACCGTCGCACGTTAGGTGAGCCGTGAGCAGGCAAGTGAGTGAGACTTCATCTGTATTTACAGCCGCTCCTCATGACTCGCGTTCCCACCTGAGCGCCACCTCCCGTTAGACCAGTGGTGGCATTAGATTCTCGTAGCACGAACCCTACTGCTCTTGGCTCATCCCGAGACCATCCCCAGACCACCCCTGGCCTGTGGAAAAACTGTCTTCCACGAAATGGGTCCCTGGTGCCAGAAGATTGGGGACCACTGGATTACAGGCTTCCACTACCCATTCCTTGCACTTTAGATGCCAGTTGAAAGTCCACATTGTTACCTGTACTTCTGACCAACTGGCTATAAATCAGAGATACCCAGACCTCCTCCTCAGGTTCAATTAATTGTTAGAGCGGCTCTCAGAACTCAGGAAAACAATTTACTTATGTTCACTGTATAAAAGTGTATAATAAAGGATACAGATGAACATCCAGATGAAAGAGTCGTGTAGGGCAAGGTATGTGGAAGGAACACAGAGCTTCTAGGCCCGGGGTGTCACTCTCCCAGCACCACCGTGTGTTCACCAACCCAGAAGCTCTCCAAACCTCACTCACTGGGGATTTTATGGAAGCTTCATCACATTGGCAGGCTCAATTAGTAACTCCATTTTCAGCCCTTCTCCTCGAGAGAATGAGGGGCAGGATTGACAGCTTCTAATCATGACTTGGTCTTTCTAGTGACCAGCCTCATCCAGGAGCCCACCTCGTTAGAACAAGACATGCCTGTCCCCCAGGAAGTTACAAGGGTGTCAGGAGTCCTGTGTCAGGAGGTAGGGACAAAGACCAACATGAGTTTTCTGTTATGTCACACACTAATGCGCATGTTTGGACATGTGGTCTTTCTTTGTCATACAAATGGTGACCACATATACTCTTCAGACCTTGCTTCTTTTTTAACTTAACAATGTATCTTGGAGATCACTCCATGTTAATAACAGTTCTCTATCTAGGGAAATTTGGGTTGCTTCCAAGCTTTTGCTATTATAAACAAAACTGTAATGAATTACTTGGAATATAGCTCATTTCACATTTTTAAAAGTACAGTATCTCTGGAAGATAAAGTCCTAGAAGTGGAATTTCTGTGTCAAAGGGTATATGCATTTGTGTTTAAAAAGCAAATCTCCTTCCATAGAGGTTATACCAGTTACATTCTCTGTCAATATATGAGAGTACTAGTTTCCCCACAACCTTGCCAACACAATATATTGTGTTTTTTTCTCTTTGCCAATTTGATAAATGAACATGGTATCTTACAAAAGTGGTTTTGGTTTGCATTTTTCCTTCTATGAGTAAAGTCATTTTTTTTTGTATGCCTAACAGTCATTTGTGTATCCTGTTCTGTGAACTCTTGTGTTTCTTTCCCCTTTTTCTTTTGCTTTCTTGATCTATTAGTAATTGGTATGTAAGAGCTCTTCCCATGTTAAGAAATTAGCTCTGTTTTTTATGTCAGTTGCAGATGTTAAGAGTGATGGTAGTAAAGTTGTTCTTTACTAAGTGAACTTTTTGCTCATGAACCTGCCATCAAGACTGATATCCTAGTTCAGTGTTACCTAGTAGCATTCAAAAGGCTTGACTCCCCTTTGCTGGAGAACCCAGTAGACTTAACTATCAGTGCTGTGCTGTTCTCAGGAGCATGGAGAACCGTCAAGTTGAGCTTGCAACAGTACCTGTGAACTCATTTCAGATTTGCTCAGAGGTCCATAGAACCTTGCCTGCTGCTGCTGCTGCTGCTGCTAAGTCGCTTCAGTCGTGTCCGACTCTGTGCGACCACATAGACAGCAGCCCACCAGGCTCCACCGTCGCTGGGATTCTCCAGGCAAGAACACTGGAGTGGGTTGCCAGTTCCTTCTCCAGTGCATGAAATTGAAAAGTGAAAGTGAAGTCCCTCAGTCATGTCCGACTCCTAGCGACCCCATGGACTGCAGCCTACCAGGCTCCTCCATCCATAGGATTTTCCAGGCAAGAGTACTGGAGTGGGGTGCCATTGCCTTCTCCTAGAACCTTGCCTAACCTCATTTTAATTTTAAATATCTTTCATGTTAGCAGCAGAGTGTTGGATTGAAGCATCAGAAACCCATAGCCGCGTCATTTCTTTCGTTACATTTAGGCTCTAGTTCTGTTCATTTCAAAAAATGGTAGAATTAACAATGATGCATGTGACTGGTTTTGCAGGTATGCTGTAAGCGTCATGTGGGAATTAGATAAGACCTCCTATGAGATTAAGAAAGTGTGGTATGGCAGAACCATTATTCGATCGGCATACAAACTATTTTATGAAGCAGCCCAAGACTTGCTGGACGGAAACTTCAGCGTTGTGAAGGATATTCCGGAATTCAAGGACCTGGAGGAGAGGAGCCGACAGGCCAAGCTGGAGGAGTTAGTGTGGGCGATCAGGAAGCTGACAGACATAGCCCGCCACATCCGAGCCAGGCGGGACTGCTGCGGTGCCCTGGAGCTGGAAGGGGTGGAGGTTCGCATCCAGCTCGATGAGAAAAAGAACATTCACGACCTCATCCCGAGGCAACCCCTGGAAGTCCACGAGACCGTGGCTGAATGCATGATCCTGGCCAACCACTGGGTAGCCAAGAAGATCTGGGAGAGCTTCCCCCACCAAGCCTTGCTGCGCCGACACCCTCCTCCGCACCAGGAGTTTTTCTCCGAACTCCGAGAATGTGCTAAAGCAAAGGGCTTCTTCATAGATACACGGTAATTTCTCTTTTGAAGGGGCAGGAAGATGGAAGGGGTTACTGTACACTTGTGTATTTTACAGTGGATATTAAAATGTGACAGCCAGATCTTTGACCAAAAAGGGAAAACTTCTTGCCTTTTCTTCATTTACTATAATGTAGGTAAAGAGGCTTCCTTTTTTCTTTTTGGCTGCCCGGCATGACTTGGGGGATTTTAGTTCCCCAACCAGGAATTGAGGCATGTAGTTTTAACCACTGGGCCACCAGGGGAGTCCTTGGCTCAATAATTCTTGATTTAAAAAAAGAAAAAGTTCATTTATTGACCTATACAGGATGTTTAAGGTTAAGGGCATTAGGAATTTTGTTCAAAAGGTACCTGGCCACCCACTATGTGCTGAGCGTGACCTTCACCTCATAGGTTCAGCACATTATTCTTCACTACTTGAGAAAAGTACTGGAGGGAATTCCCTGGTGATCTGGTGGTTAGGACTTGGCGCTTTCAGTGCGGTGGCCCGGGTTCCATTTCTGGTTGGGGAACTAAGATCCTGTAAGCCGTGCAGTGTGGCAAAAACAGAAAACAATGTTATTTGAATTCTGAAATTTTCTTTGTTTAAATCTCAAAAGCAAGTTAGATTTCTGTAGTTGAAAAAAGTTGCTTCTCTGAAGTGTGCCCCAAATAAATTTAACTGTGGGCAGATGAGCATATTCAGTTGGTGAATAAAGGGTTCCCCTCGAGTGTTGACTTGTAAATTATTGCTGGGGACCAAAGAAGAATTTTTCCATTTTTTTGTCAGGTCCAATAAAGCACTGGCTGATTCTCTGGATAATGCAAATGACCCCCACGATCCCATCGTCAACAAGTTACTTCGATCAATGGCTGCACAGGCCATGTCTAACGCTCTGTATTTTTCCACCGGATCATGTGCTGAGGAAGAGTTCCATCATTATGGTGAATGATTACAGTTTTCTTCTGTTATGGCCAAAGCCTTGAGCAAAATGTTTAAAAAAGTTTTTGTTGTTGTTGTTGATTTTGATTTTTTGGTTTATTTTTTAAGGTCTTGCATTAGATAAATATACTCACTTTACCTCTCCAATAAGAAGATACTCAGATATTATAGTACATCGATTACTAATGGCAGCCATTTCAAAAGATAAGAAAATGGAAATTGAGGAAAATTTATTCAGCAACAAAGATCTTGAGGAGTTATGCAGACATATCAACAACAGAAACCGAGTAAGGGGGGGTTTTTAATTCTCTTATCCATCTCTCCTTTGCTAACAGAATATCAGCTTTGTTGTGTAGTGGAATGCAGTACCATCTATTCCAGCAAATTAAACTCTAGAATTATTCCAATCAATAAGAAAGATGAAAAATCATAAAGTTTGTTGAGTAGCTCTCAATACATTTACAAATGTTCTAAAATACTTAATGCTGATTTATGAGATTCAACCAGTCAGATTTTTTCCCCCAAAGTGTAGAAATGTGAAAGATTGTCTATCATCTTACTACCCAAAGATAATAACAATTCTAGACAATGCTTTTTATTTATAAAAATATCCAATCATACCTGCTGTTTGAAGTAGGCCTTTTTTCACTTGTTATTGATAGCACACCATATCAATATAGTTACATCATTATTTTAGAAACTACCTTGTATTTTATTTCAAATTGTTTCTATTGACCATGTTATACAACTTAGATAGAACTAGACCATTTGGTGATACATCAGATTGGAAACTACCTAAATGTTTAATATTATCTGTATCCAGTTGGAACACTAGTTTGATACTATACAATCTTATAGCCACTACTCATGTTGGTTTCAATTAAAACTTCAGCTCCACAGTTGCACTAGCCACATTCCACATGCTTAATAGACATGTGTGGCTAGTGGCTACCTATGGGACGACACAGATACAGAATGTTTCCATCCTTTCAGAAAGTTTGGATAGGCAGCAGTGTTCCTCGAAATCTAGTTTACAACCATCCTTGTGTATACATTTTTTATAGACTTCTCACATTTTGCCTGGATAAATTCCTGACAATAATGAATTACTGAATCAAGAGGGATACACAAAACTTTCAGCTTTTGTTTTTAATTGGAAGATAATTGCTTTATAATTTATAGTGAAATAAATCAGATAAATAAATCTGCCATACATCAACATAAATCAGGCATAATTAAAACTTTCATACCTATTACTAAATTGCCCTCCAGAATATAGTTCTAATTTGCACTTCCATCAGCAGGATTTGCTAGGACAGACTTGAAAAATCAGGTAAGACATAGACCTGGGTACTTTTCCTCTTCTTGAGTGAACTATAAACAGCTTTTAAATAACAAACAAGTAGTTTAAGAATTAATTTTCTAAGACATTTTTGAGGGCTTGATAAAGGGTCTTACAAAATTGATTTAATTAATATAGTTTTCTAGAACCTAGCCTTTTAAAAAAGACATTGTTTCTTTGGGACTATGAATCACATGTATTAATAGTTTTCTAGAACCTAGCCTTTTAAAAAAGACATTGTTTCTTTGGGACTATGAATCACATGTTTCTTCTGGGGTGTCAAGAATCCATCATCATGTTTGGGGGTTGTGTTTCTTCTTACAGGCAGCACAACATTCTCAGAAGCAGTCTACTGAGCTCTTCCAATGCATGTATTTTAAAGACAAAGACCCAGAAACTGAGGAGCGTTGCATATCTGATGGGGTCATTTATTCAATTAGGACAAATGGTGTGCTTGTGTTTATACCAAGGTATGTTATTTCTAACACAAAAGTTGTTATGAAGTCATAGTTAACCTTAAAGTATAGACACAGTATAGAAATGGTAGGTTCCATCCCTGGGTTGGGAAGATCCTTTGGAGAAGGGAAAGGCTACCCACTCCAGTATTCTGGCCTGGAGAATTCCATGGACTGTATAGTCCATGGGGTCACAGAGTTGGACAAAACTGAATGACTTTCACTTTATAGAAATGGTACATTAGATATCATTCTTTAAAGCACTTACTTTAGCAACTGTTTTGAAGTTACCATATGTACATAATGTAATATATAATTCATTGAAAGAAAGTGAAAGTGAAGTCGCTCAATCATGTCCAACTCTTTGCGACCCCGTGGACGTAGCCCACCAGGCTCCTCCGTCCATGGGATTCTCCAGGCAAGAATACTGGAGTGGGTTGCCATTTCCTTCTCCAGGGGATCTTCCCGACCCAAGGATCAAACCCCAGTCTCCTGCACAGCAGGCAGACGCTTTAATGCTTTATATAATTCATTATATAAGTATAAAAAAAGAGATCCCTGGTAGCTCAGATGGTAAAGAATCTGCCTGCAATGCAGGAGACCTGGGTTCAATTCCTGAGTCAAGAAGATCCCCTAGAGAAGGGAATGGCAAACCACTCCAGTATTCTTGCCTGGAAAATTCCATGAACAGAGGAGCCTGGCAGGCTACAGTCCATGGGGTCACAAAAAGTTGGACACAACTGAGCGACTAACACTTTCACTCACTTCTGTGTAAGTCATCAGATAGTTTTATTTTTTCTTTAGCAAAACATTTTGTTTTCATCTGCTCAGTGAAGTAGATATTTGGAGGTAAATCAGATGTAAAGTTCGTTTTCTGCTGGGTTTGTTTGTTTTTGGAAGATTTTTGTTGTTGTTGTTTTGAAGCTGTAAGAAAAACTAGCGTTCTAGATAAGTATACAAGATCTGCATACTAAAGAATATACATCTCTGAATTTTTACTCTAACAATAATTCAGGTTTGGGATTAAAGGTGCTGCTTATTTAAGAAATAAAGATGGTTTGGTGATCTCATGTGGCCCAGATGGCCATTCTGAATGGAAACCAGGATCCCTTCAACGCTTTCAAAACAAAATCACCTCTACCACGACAGGAGGGGAATCTGTTACGTTCCATTTGTTTGACCATGTAACAGTAAGTCTGTATTTACATTAAGCATTGCTTTCCATGCAACAAGCAAAGAATGTGACTTAGTAATATGCATTTTCTCCTCTATGATAGGTGAGAATATCTGTACAGACCTCACGTTGCCATTCTGATACAATACGGCTTGAAATAATAAGCAGTAAACCACACATGACACCAGATACAGAACTTTTTCAGCAGAGTTCCCTCTTGCTAAAGAGTGATTTAGTGAAAGAAGTAACTAGATCTGTGGAGGAGGCTCAACTTGCTCAAGAAGTCGAAGTAAACATCACTGAAGATTATAAAAAATACTGCCAAACAAAGGGAAGAAGCCTGTATACACTTCTGGAGGAAATAAGAGACCTAGCTCTCCTGGATGTCTCCAACAGTTATGGCATATGAAACTCTTCTGACTTCATTAAAGGAGAACTTTGTCTTACGTGAATGTTTTACCTTCTTTTAAACATCAAGGTAAAATTTTCTGTGCCCTTCAGTGCCACCCAATCCCTGATTGGCGGCGGGGGGTGGGGGGTGAGGAAATTGGGTAGATATTTCACGTATTTGTGTAATGTTTTCTTATCACTAAGTTGCATTAAAATTCAATTAGGTCATTATGGAAAGTGGTTTTTCAGAGATACTGAATCACTGAATCCTGGCTCTGCAAAACAGGTTGCCAGTCTTGTTAATAAACCCAGAATTGACTTTTGGCTAGCTTGTCTCAAGTCAGTTCTTTTATTGCATTAATTTTCCAGTAATTTCTACACTGGGCCATTTGGGTCACAGGTCCCTCTGACATCTGCCAGATTAACTTTTCAGTTTCCTTCAGATAGTAAGACTCAGTCCTGTCCATGTGTCCACTGTAAAACCTTTGACTTCATATTTGACTCAGTCTCCCCTGCTGTCCCCAGCACCAGTTGGAGTTGGGGCATAGGGAGTGGGATGGGATGCACAGGGTAAGGTCTGTTCTCTCACACCTCCCTTCCATCCTCTCACTGAGCTGAGTACTCCTCAGATGAGTTGCCCAGGCCTTGCCCTTGCTGGAGACTTATTACTTAGCACCATCACTCTGCCAGCCTGCCCCTCGCCCCAGAAGCGACCTTCCCATGTCCTGGTTTGTAAAGACTAGCTTTGCCTTGCCCTCTCTCATGGGAATCTCCTAAGAACCAGACAAACCTTTAAACTTGATTCTCAACATAGTACTGTCTGTAATTACCCCTCCACCAAGTAAGTAAACTGAGGCTGGAAAAACTCCAACTAGGTCTTCCCACCAAGTGCCTCTAACACTTCAGCCTTATATCCACCATTCCCAAATCTCTTTATTTCCTAGATTTTCATTTCTATATTATTGCACATGTTCTTCCCAATCCTTGGCATCTCCACCAACGCAGGATCTCCTGTGAATCCTCCCGAGGTGCTCATGATGCTTTGCAAGTTTCTCTCCAACTAACTAGTCAGTAAGGTACCAACCTTCCCTGGTAGTTCAGTGGTAAAGAATCTGCCTGTCAATACAGAAGACACGGGTTTGATCCCTGGTCTGAGAAGATCCTCTGGAGAAGGAAATGGTAACCCACTACAGTACTGCCTGGAAAACCCCATGGACAGAGGAGCCTGGTGTGCCACAGTCCATGGGGTCACAAAGAGTTGGATACAACTTAGTGACTGAACAACAACAAAAAGGTACCAAGGAGCACTTGAACTTCCCTAGGACCTGTGTGGCAACCCACTCCAGTGTTCTTGCCTGGAGAATCCCAGGGACGGCGGAGCCTGGTGGGCTGCCGTCTATGGGGTCTCACAGAGTCGGACACGACTGAAGTGACGCAGCAGCAGGACCTATGCATGCCAGGCAATACATCAGCTTTTCATCGACCCTTTGAAAGTATTAAAGTGACTTCTCAAAAGACATGTAAACACATATATAGCAAGTGTAAACATTTTACCATAAGTATATAGTGTAGCACTAAAGAGCAGTAAGAAACTTTTATAAAGCCTCTAGGGATACTTTGTGAGATTTTTATTAAAAAAAAAAAAAGAACATTAGTATTTATTATACATATTTACATTTTAAAACACCACCCAATTTAGTAAAAACAGAGCATTCAATGGAACACAAGCAGCAAAAGCTACTTATTAACAATCATTTTTATAAGGTCATACTTATATACAAATAAACACTAAGGAGAAAAACAGACAACAAAAGTTAGTAAGAAACAAGTATAATTATAAATAAGGCTTCCCCAGTGGCTCAGCACTAAAGAATCCGCCTGTAATACAGGAGACACTGGAGATGCAGGTTTGATCCCTGGGTCGAGATCCCCTGGAGGAGGAAATGGCAACCCACTCCAGTTATTCCTGCCTGGAAAATCCTATGGACAGAAGAACCTGGTGGGCTACAATGGGGTCACAGTCAGACACAACTGAGCAAATAGCATAATTAAAATAATACCAGATTTTAAACAAGAATCTGAAAGTTTCTACATAAAGTTTCTACTACATAAAGATTTTTATTCAAAGCAGACAAAATGCACTGCACAGTCATCTCAAATTTGGAAGATAGCAGCTTAACAGATTTTCTCATTTGAGGCCTATCCAACTTCAGGAATATTTCTAGATGAAGCCTAAGTAACTACTGTAAATTTTAAAAGGATTGGTCCAGTTGCGTTTTCTCGACTTTTAATTCCTCCTCTTCATTTACAGTACTGGCAGCACCATCATTACGTGGACTATCTAGAAGGTCTTTGTTAAATCCATTTGATTCTTCCTCCTTTTGCTCCTCACCTGTACTACCCTCTTCAGGTGGCTGTGTGCTGGGCGTGTTCACCAACAAGTCTGCAAGAGAAACCATTATTACTCATTACAAACACCGGATCCAATCTTACCTAGTACAAACTTCTTCACGAGTCTAAATCAATAAAAATGAAATCTATGATCATTTTAATGTTAATTATGATCCCTTTCTTCCAAATAAAGCCATTTCTATACATGTATTATTATAAAATTCATTAAAAATGCAAGTCGAACTCAAACTTTTGAATCATAGCCAAATACAACTGTTCCCATTCAAATATTACAATTACTAGATAGGTTTTTTAAAAGTCAAATGTTCTTATGAGATATATAAGTGATCTATAATAAAAACTATTTAAGGTACTCATTTCTACTCAGAAAATTTTAAGTCATATATTATAAATAGAAGATGTGCCTTAAAATACTTTTTGCCAGGTAAACTTTGATAATGACAGCAAGGAAGAACTGCCATCAACAACAGTTCTATCTTCATGTATTTTTCACAAAGTAGTATAAAACATCCATTTGTCAGGTTAAAAATTAAATTCATTCTAACTGGAAAAAAACTTAAAATACTACTGAATAATTTTCACTTGAGAATTTCATTATTTTGGGTGAAACTTGTTTTATAACATGGTATCTTCACTACTATAATTCTTATTTTCCCAATTCAAAAGGAAAAACTGGATTGGAAACTGACAAAGATAAATGTGGTTAGGTGTGCTTTATTCAAAAGCAATTTGCAATTATTTTTTAAATACAGCTTTACCAAACCTGATTATCCAGTTTCCAAACCCACAGTCTGTTTTAAATCAGCAAATTTTAAGGCAGTTTTAAAAGATAAGGGAATCAATAAGAAAGCAAATATGACAGCTCACAACAGAAGTGACACAATGCAATAAAAAGCATTTGGGGACCTATTCATGTCACAGCAAATGGCTCTAAAGTCCTCAATGGGTGCAGAGTATTTTATATTATATTTTATATGTTAATAACAAAGCAGTTATTATTTTAATTATGATCATTAAGATAAAATTATATGTCACATGCTTTAGGGAGTCAGGGAAGAATATGTTTTTGAAAGATCCAGAATCAATTTTAAGTGATTATTAGAATAACTTTTTAACAAATGCTCAGCTACCCAGAAAACTATCTTGAACTTGTATTCTTCGTGGATTCCAACTAGGTCTCTCGCTCACTCTCTCTCTCAAATATACATAAATTTAATATACTATACCATATTTTTCTATTTTTCGAGGTATTTTATTTGGAGGAATAGCGAAGAAGTTAAAATTTGTAACATGCCCTTGATATATGAATGGTAGCACATAAAATGCAGCATAAAATTTACCGTTTCCTAGGGACTGACTGTTACTCAGTAGCTTTGCCTGTCTTCTTTCCAAGGCCAGTTGTCTATTTCTCTCAATTCTTTGTTGTTCTTCTTCTGTTAGGCTTCTACTTGACTCAGAAGCAAACTCTACACTTTCATGTGAGTTTGTCAGAAAGGGATCTAATTCAGTAGCAGTTACATCATGGCCATTATTTTCCTCTACTTCATCTGCAGTAGAAAAGAAAAAGTGTATCTGTAGTGTTAAACTAGTTAGAAAAAAGAGTTTCTGCAGCTATTGACTGAAAACCAATTTAAAACAACAAGGTACCAGACGTGAAGAAACAATTTGTGAGGTATGAGAATGTCAGATGCTTGACATGCTTGAGTCAAACAAGTAGAAGGAATATTTAAACTTATTTTAAGTCAAATGGGATACTAGTTTTAAAATATGCATTAACAGCAAAAGTTTGTAGTTGTTAATAAAAGAACTTAAAGAATCCAACGCATAGCCCTGTTTTACATTAAAAACATTTTACCAGCTTGCTACATTGTTTGTATGATATACAGTAATTATTTTATATAGGCTATTTTTATAGAGTAAAACCAAGACACAAAGTGAAAAAGGAAAAAGAAATTTAGAGATCTGTGGACATATTCCCAAGCTAATTTTTTTTTAAATTAAGTGCTCTCTACATTATTAGTCTTAATAAATTCTTAAAGCCCTGTACACCAGTTATTCAAAGTAGGATGTTCCTAAAATGATCCACAAGGGTATGAAAAGTAAATACTAAATTTTCCCTTTATATTTCATTTAGTAATTAAGAAAAATTTATATTTCTTCTTCTAACTTACATTTAGAAGAAGAACTGGCAGTGACAACCTATCACTTATCCTAAGCTACCTTCAAGGCAGGGTGGAGTTGAGTCTTCATTTTTTAAATTCAGCATATTAAGACATATAGCTGATATTCTGATGACCCAGTTAAGCAAACTGAAATACTATCTATTTTAACCAAAACAACCCTAACAAAATGCACAAGTGGTAACTTTAAAAGGTTTTTGCAAAATAACAGAACATCTGTAGGTAGAAGATAACAGAAGTATAAGCAAGAAGTAAGAAGATGGCAAAGCTGACACTTCACCTTCTCTTTGTATCATTCACATCATGGAGTTAAAAAAAAAAAGATAACTCATCAGATCTGACAAGTGGGGAAAAAAATTCGTATCACCAAGACAACCATTTGAAATATGAATTTACATTTACTCTCCTTTCCTGGGGTGGGGGGAGGATATATATATTGTACAGTGTTGTTGTTGTTTAGTCACTATGTCTAACTCTTTCGTGACCCCATGGACCATAGCTCACCAGATTCCTCTGTCCATGGGATTTCCCAAGCAAGAATAGTGGTGTGGGTTGCCATTTCCTTCTCCAAGGGATCTTCCCAACCCATGTCTCCTGCTTTGGCAGGCAGATTCTTTACCACTGAGCCACCAAGGAAGCCCATGAGCACATTGTACGCAGCTCAAAAAGCTGAATGGATAAGCTAACTAAGCCAGTAGGGCATGCTGTGGGATTCAGAGTCTAACAACTGATTCCTGTCACATATCAAATCCCACGCCAGCATCTCATACCATAAATTCTTACCAAATAATTAAGCCTTGGATTATTTAAATCACAATCTTTTACACCTTCAAAAGCAATTTATAAATAACTTTTGGGTATTCTATATGGAGCCTGTATTTTCTACTACATCTATTAAAAATTTTAAAAACAAAAGTAAACATGTATGGAGCCATCGCACAGAAAATCTGATAACTATACAGACCCTGTCGGCAGGAACCATATGTTTTGATGTATGTGACTGCCTATGGTTGCACTGTACAACTAACAAATGCAATCAATACCAGGAACAGTCACAAAGGTCTAAATAAAGTCATATACACAAGATCTGTACTCTTGTGTGAAATGTGAAGTAGTCCAACATCAAATTATTCTAATTTCCCAGAACCACTTTTTTATAATGGGCATGTATATGAACACTGTATCTTTTCATATATTTTTATTAACCAGCACTACAAAAGATCAATGGGTCATGACCCACAGTTCACAAAAACTCATGCTCTTTGTGAACATGTAAAGATATTTTTACATCTCTTACCACTGTGTATTCCAGATATATCAAAGCACCTTAATTCATTCCTATTTACTATATTGTAATTATATACTCGAAATAGACTAAGAAGTCAGTCCTGTAACACTGCCGACCCCAACTAGATCCATTTGTAAAAGCAAACTTTATCAAGTACATAAACCTATATTCTTACCATTATTGCTAACAAAATCTTCATGTAAAATAGGGAGATCAAGTCGAATTCTTTTTAAACAGGTCTGAAAATAAAAGACATTTTTTACATTTTTCACTTAGATTTGGGAGAAAGTGGTCACTGATTTTACTCTTAGTTTCAAAAAAAGTTGCTCAAGTAACTACTATTAACTCTCCTCCTCTCTACTAAGACTGCAAAATGAAGACCCCAAAGAGCTACTTAGCCTCAACTAAATATATCCTTATACAATTTAGCATTGTGAATGATATTCATAATAATCTCAACACCTACCTGAACTTCCTTTTTATTTCCCAGATATTCAACTCTGTCAATAAAATCTTCAAATTTCAGTTTAGGAAAGAGTCTATGTGCCCAGTGCTCCATGTGTCTGATTAGGGTCTTCAAGTCCTCAGCCTGGCACATAAAAATAAAAGTGCTAAATAGAAGATTCATTCTCACAAGTGATCTTGTCAGCACATTTCAGAATTGAACAGTAGTACCAAAGTCACTGGTGTCCCTCTATATCTATAAGGTTAATAAACTTTTACAAGAAACTTTAAGAAGAAAAGTATGTATTAAGGGCTTAGAGGATTGCAGTAGGTTTAAAACCTGCAGTAGGCTTTAAAAATCAGAGGAAAACAGAAACCTAGTATGAAAACTTACTAAAAGTTAAAAGATAATCATGTGTCTTTTCAGGACTATAAAGTAATACTTGAAAATAAATTTAATAAAATATGACAAGGTTATCTTTTAGAAATAACTATACAAACTGAGAGGACCCTAAAAATCTGATACAGAGAAGAAAGCACTGAGAATCAGCTCTGTGAAAATATACTCAGAAACTCCAAGGGCAAAGTGCTGAAGACTAGTAAGACAGTGCAAACATTCTCAGATCACAGTACCTCTCTACATTTGAAACTTCAATTTAACATTAAAAGAAATTCTAATGAAAAACAAAATTTAATAAACCACAGTAATAAATGAAAAAAGTTCCAAATCCCTGATTTTACTATAAATTTTTTTTTCTTACAGAATTTTAAAATAGGAGAGTGGTTAAAAGCTCTGGATCAGACTGCATAGATTCAAATCTAAATTCTACCACTTAATAGCTGTGTGACTTTAAACAAATCACTTTACCTGTGTAATTTTTCTTCATGAATAAAATGAGATTATACACACTTCATAGGGTTGTTAGAAGAATTAAGTAATACAAGAAAAGTGCCTGACACAAAGCAAGCCCACAAATGTCCACTGTTATTGTGATGGTGGTATTTGATCTTGGAGGTATTTGAACCGTAAGAAGCTCATGGTTAAAACAATCAACTCTACCAATAACTCAGTATATAATACTGAGAACATAATGTCTTATCATTCTCATTCTGATAAAGATAAAAGTTCTTTTAAAGACTCAACCACCTATGACCATCTTCCAGTTGTTGATCAGCCACCTCACAATGTCATGTTAGACCCAAGGGACAGAGAAGAGACAAACCTAAATACAGTGTAAAGTCCCAAATCATACCCGGAAAAAAGGCATCAGTGATGCAGCTTTGTGAGAACACAGTAAGAATTTTCAAAGGCAAAGTAGAGGAGACTAGACAGACTCAAGAGTCCACCCTCACCCAGTGAAGGAGTACAAAATATTCACTCTTCGTATAAGTTTATTTATCTTAACAAAGTACTTATGAAAATGATGAAGATGTCACAAATTCAGGCACCAGTTTATCATTACTACCTGAAAATTCCGATAAGAGCAATGAATTAACTGAGCTGGGCATGGTTTTAAAATATCTCGACTTAGGTTTAGTTTTGTGGCAAAACAGAACACAGGCTTATATTCTTCCTTATCGTCCACTGAAACTAAGAAAATGTAATACAGGCTTTTCAGCCTCCTAGGTTTAAAATTTGGGGATTAACTTTTACTTCTGTACCTCCCAATCACCTCCAAGTATTATATGTTGTTCATCCCCCTGCTGTTATTAATATCCGATCTAGGCTATTGCACTTCGTTCCCCTGGGAGTGAAACAGCCTCTGAATAGTCGGCCTCTGGTCACTTCCCTCTTTCCAACTCTCCTAAATGCTACACCAAAATCATGCTCATGTTGTATTAATGTTCCTCTAGCTGGTCCATGAAACAAAAGCCAAGGGTCTGCTCTTAACCACTGGCAGTGGAAGCTTAAAACTAAAACTCAGTTTCCTTCACTACATAATGGGACCAACACCTACCCCAGAGGTTGATAATTTAAGAACATATTTGAAAATCCTTCATAAATTATTACAAAGCTCTACAAAGATATCATCTGCAAAAAAATTCTATCTACATTCTACATGATGCAAAGGAAATTTTTAAATGTTCACTTGTGCAGAGACTGACAGTTCCTAAATGTCTTCAATGTCCTTTCCACGTTATCAGTTTCTAAAGATATGATGATGAATGACAGGATCTGTGAAACATTCTAAGATTCCTGAGAACATGATAATGGGCACACAGTCTTACCAATATTTTAAGAAACAAAGGTCTAAAATACAAATCAGACATTTCTTACCTCATGACCTTTACCTTTGAATTTTGCCTTCTCAAACACATGTCTTAATGCTGGGAGCCCTCTCTCTGAAATTAATCTGTGAATAGAAGTATTTTTAAATTTCAAGTTTTCTAAAGCCATCAAGGCCAAAGCAAGACCATAAGAAAAAAAATGTTATCTGTTAAACTGAAAAAAATGCCTTTAGAAGTATCTGATCCCAAAACCATCCCAACCAAAAGCTTGTAACGTAAGAGGGAAAAGATGATGGAAAGACAAGTAGAAGTGTTTAAAGAAACAGTAAATGTACCTCTCAGCATTCAGCTTGGGTATATTCCTTTTAACGGTTCTCTTCGGAGGTACAGGAACAGACGCTCCTCTCCCTGACTCTGGTGAAACATATCAAGACTTAATATTACTTATTTAAGCCTCACTTATAAAATGTGTCATTTTGTAAGCTGACAGAGGGATAGCTGAACATGGACACCACTTTAGTGTCATGGACCTTCTTCAGGTTCAGCGCCTTCACCATCTTCTCTCTCTGGAGAGGCTGGAGGCGGGAACGGAGGAAAAGTTTCATCTTCAATATGCTCATAATCTGGTATGTCAATCAAGCCATTCTCCTGTGGTTCTAGCATCTTTTCCTCTAGGGGGAAAAAAAAGTAAAATGTTTATTCATCCAAGCAGTTTTTCTATTGCACAGTTAAGTTCCACTTGCAGCAAAATGCATGTTGTTCAGTCAGTTAAACCAATTTTCAAACTCACACATCGTGAAACAAAGTGGAGAATATAACAGTTACAGCAAAAAGAACCTAAGTTAGAAACTGGAAGAACTGAGTTCTAATGGACAGCCTACCACTAAATAACTATGGGTTTGAGCAAAACATTTTACCTTAACTGTTGAGTTTTCCCATTATAAAATGATTTTAACTTTTCAGAAGGTTTCAAACTGTGGTCCAAATGGGGTAAAACAGGCAGGGTATAAGAACCTCACTTCCACTCCAACCAGAGCTTTTTAAAATTATTACTGGGAATTCCCGGGTGGTTCAGTGGTTAGGGCTCTGTGCTCTCACTGCCGGGGGCCTGGGTTCAATCCCTGCCCTGGGAACTAAGATCCCATAAGCTGTGCAGTGGGGCCAAAAAAGGAAAAAAATAAAAATACTGTTTATATATTAGCTTTCTAGTAAAGTTTCCTTTGAAATGGAAATAATTTTTGATTGGTAACTTGAAAGAATGCTTTTCATACCATCTCACTTGCCCTCTCAGAAACATCTGACACTTTTGATCAGTTCCTTTTGCTGGAAAAGTATTTTTGTTGACTTCTGAAACACAGTACTCAGCTGGTTTTCCTCCCTTCCTGGACATGCCTCCTAAATTCCTGAGAATTTATCTTCCTCTAACCTGGTTAATAAGTATCCAAGATTTCATCCGAGGCCCTCTTCACTCAGTTATGCACATGACTCTAATTTATAGATGAGTCACTAATTTTTTATTTCTACACAAGCATCAAATCTGAGTCCTAAATCCCGACTTCTCATTCTACAGCTCTAAAATTTTTCAAAGGCATCTATAACTTAACATGTATAAAACCAATCTTCTAAATTTTCCCCATTCAGTAAATGACACCAATCCAGCTACACAGGTCAGAAACCTGCAAGTCACCCTTAATACTTCATTCCCCTATCCTACTTACCCTGTCCATTTACTTCCAGATTATTCCTTGAGCCCGCCATTTCTATTTCCACAACTACTTCCTAACATTTATTGGATTATTCCATTACTCCTATTCATTTTGCCCTTTCACTCCATTCTTCCTATTACAGCTTAACTAACCTCTGGAAACGTCAAGCTAGTCACATCACCACCAGGCTTAAACACTTCAACTTTCTGCTGCTCTTAGGTTAATGACAAAACTCTAAGGCCCTGCAGGGTTTAGCACCTTCCTACTTCTCTACAGACTTCACACCATTCTCTATACTATGTCTATCCCTCAGACCTTTACAAAGGCTCTTCTCTGACTCCCCATCCCTTTCAGATCTCAACTGTCAAATCAGAAAAATCTTCCCCAATTTTCCTAAATTAAATCCTCTATAATCAGCATTCAAACTGTCAAGTAGTAGTTTCATAGCACTATGCAGACCGAATATTAGGTTCTATTTGTGTCGTTGTTTGATAAATGTCTGTCTCCCATAGGAGACTGTAGCTCCAAAAGGGCAATGACAAGGTGGGTCTCTGGTCTCCTCTACGTAGCCCCAGAGCTGATACACAGCTGGTGTTGGAGAAACAGTTCTTGATCTTGGCCCTTCAACTTGAACTAGCAGAAAACCTGGGCAGCTCTACAGTCCCAAAGGAGAGCACACCTCCCAACACCTACTTCAAATATGGCCAAGAGAGGGGGTATAGCTCAGTGGAAGAGCATTTGACTGCAAATATGGCCAAGAGGGAAATGGACAGGGAAGGGACTCTTGGAGGGCAAGGCTGGAACCCTGGAGGAAGCGGACAAAGTGTTGGTCCCAGAGAGGAGAACTGAAGTGACCAACTGATCTTTCTCATTTCACTGCCAGAACAAGTAGCCCAAGAATCCTCACTATCCAAATCCATGTTTTTTCCTGAATTCAGATATTGAGAGTTACTTTTACTAAGTTCAGGTCATGGGTGGTATAATGCTTTATCCCAATCTATCAGATTCCTGAGTTTTGGATAACATGAGAGTTCATGAAAGAAAGATATCTCAGAAAGTTATCTGAATCTGTTCAGTTCCTGAGTTTGGACAGGGAGAGTTCTGATGGCAATGATACTTGACCCTTGCAATTTCCACCTAGCAGGAGGGTTAATAACTGCGATGGACCACTAAAAAACAAAAATAATGAAAAACAATTGTTGATGGAGGAATGAAGAATTTCACAATTTCCCCGAAACTGTAAAACTACTAGAGCCAGATGATTTCCAAAGTCTCTCCAATTCTAAATTTCCAAGACAACAAGTACATAAAAACAAAACCAAGTTATCAACCATAGATTTTCAAAATTGGAAAGGCAGTTAAAGGTAATACTGAAATTTCTTTGGTTTTTAAGTAAAAATAGAAGATATATTTTTCATTTTCACCAAGAACATTATTGAACAACGTATTCACTGTTGTTCCACTACCTTCTGCCATTTTTAAGGCAAGTTTGTAATTCCATCTTCTCAAAACTTTTTATCTTTTTGAGGAAAGAACAGTTCCAGGTGCCTTTTACAGTCTTCCAGAGAATGGAGATTTTTTTTCCATCAAGAGAATTTTGTACAGACCAAAATAAATGGAAATCCAAAGGTGCAATGTCTGATGGATGAATCAGAACTTCCCAGCCAAGCTGTAACAGTTTTTGCCAGATTATCAAAGAAATATGATACCAGAAAAACAAACAACCCAATCAAAAAGTGGGCAAGAGACCTAAACAGACATTTCTCCAAAGAAGACATACAGATAGCTAATAAAAACATGAAAAGATGCTCAACATCACTCATTATTAGAGAAATGAAAATCGAAACTACAACGAGGTATCACCTCACACCAGTCAGAATGGCCCTCATCAAAAAACCCACAAACAATAAGCACTGGAGAGGGTGTGGAGAAAAGGGAACCCTCTTGCTCGACTGGTGGAAAAGTAAATTGATACAGCCACTTTGGAAAATATGATTCCCAAAAAAACTGGGAGCAGAACTGACATATGACACAGCAACCTCACTATTTGGCATATACTCTGAGGAAATCAAAACTGAAAAAGGCACATGTACCCCAATGTCCTTTGCAGCACTATTTCCAAGAATTGGGACATGGAAACAACCTAGATGCCCATCAACAGATGAATGGATAAAAGAAACAGTGATACATATATACAATGGAATATTACTCAGCCATTAAAAGGGACACATCTGAGTCAGTTCTAATGAAGTGGATGAATCTAGAGCCTATTATACACAGTGAAGTGAGAAACAGGAAAACAATTATAGTATATTAATGCATATATATAGAATCTAGAAAGATGGCAGTAATGCACCTATCTGCAGGGCAGCAATGCAGATGCAGACATAGAGACAAAACTTAACAGACAAGGAGGAGGGCAGGAAGGAGAAGGTGGGATGAATTGAGAGAGAAACATGGAAGCATATATACTACCATACGTAAAACAGATAACCAACAGGTTGTTTTATGACTCAGAAACTCAAACTGGGGCTCTGCAACATCCTAGAGGGGTGGGAGTTGAGAGGGAGGGGACAGACATATACCTGTGGTTGATCATGTTGATGTATGGAAGAGGCCAACACAATATGGTGAAGCAATCACCCTTCAATTAAAAATAAATGAATTTTAAATAAATAAATATTTTTAAAAGAAAGAAAAGAAACATGTGGTCTTGCATTCTGTTTTCTGATGACTAATTCCAGACGCTTTTTGTTAAGGGCTTTCAGCTGGTCTAATATGGAAACTGGCAGATTTCATTTTCTTGAGCTCCAAAATCACTGTAGATGGTGACTGCAGGTATGAAATTGAAAGACACTTGCTCCCTGGAAGAAAAACTATGACAAACCTAGACAGAGTATTAAATAGCAGAGACATCACTTTGCCAACAAAAGTCCATATAGTCAAAGCTATGGTTTTTCCAGCCTTCAGGTACGGATGTGACAGTTGGATCGTAAAGGCGGCTGAGCACCTAAGAATTGATGCTTTTGAACTGCGGTGCTGGAGAAGATTCTGGAGAGTCCCTTGGACTGCAAGGAGGTCAAACCAGTCAATCCTAAAGGAATTTACCCTAAATATTCATCGGATGGACTGATGGTAAAACTAATAATTTGGCCATGTGATGCAAAGAGCCAACTCCTTGGAAAAGACCCTGATGCTGGGAAAGACTGAAGGCAAGAGGAGAAGGGGCAACAAAGGATCAGACGTCTGGATGGCATCACTGACTCAATGGACATAAGTTTGAGCAAACTCGGGGAGATACTGAAGGACAGGGAAGCTGGTCAAGCCGCAGTCCATGATGTCGCAAAGAGTAGGACAACACTTAGCTAATGAACAAACTGGGACCAGTATTTGTTGGAATCAATCCTTTGGTTTTCCAGAAAGAGCTAAGAGACGACTTCCTTCCAATCCCACCATATACACAACATCACCTTCTTTGGATGAAGACAGGCCTTTGGTGTGGTTGATGGTTCACTTCCCTTACCCCAGGATCTCTTCCATTCCACATTATTGTAGTGTATCCATTTTAAATCGCCCATAACAAATTGTTTTTAAAATGGAAGTTTTTTGCTACATTTAAGTAAAGAATTGCATGCAAAAATAAGGTCAAGAAGGTTTTTTCCACTTAACTTATGTGGAACCCAAACATCAAAGTGATGTACATAACCAAGCTGGTGCAAATTATTTTCAATGCTTGATTTGGATATCTTGAGTATGTCAGCTATCTCCCATGTAGTATAACGGTGACTGTTCTCAATGTCTCGATTTATTCACTGGTCTACCAGACCATGGAGCATCGTACAGCAAATCTCCAGCATGAAACTTTGTAAACCACTTTTAACACTTATGCTCAGTCACAGCACCTTCTCCATACACTGTACAAATCTTTTTTTGAGTTTCAGTTGCATTTTTACCTTTCTTAAAATAATAAAGCATAATATGCCAAAAATGCTTTCTTCTACCATCTTCAATATTAAAACGGCTACACAAAAATTCACCAATTTTGATTTTTTTTAAACGCATGCTGATAATGACAGCTGTCACAATACAATGTAACAAATTTGTTTTCAATGAAGTTAAGCACAACTAAGTGCTATTTAGAGCCATTACACCAAAAAAAAAAAAAAAAAAAGAACCTTTTGGCTAAACTAAAATAATCTAGCTTCACCTCACCAAAAAGTATACTTAGCCCCATTCTGGCTAAGCCTCCTGGGAAGAAATGTGGTTCACATCTTTGAGGCCAAAAGGGAGCTATGAATGAGGTGACAAGGCACAAACTATAGTAAGTATACCTTGGTCGAGCCTGGAGTGGGACTTGTCAGTAAACTGGTAGTGAGTATGACAGCTCCTTGCAGTCTCTTTTTAGACACTGATGAAGCTCTCTTCACTTCCTCCTCTACGCCTCAGAATCGCAGAGGAGTGAAGGTAACAAAGAAACGTAATATACACATTCATTCCCACAGTCTTTGGTGTCCAACTTTAAAGTTATCAAAACAGAAGACCCTGTCGCCAGAAGTCCTACCAAACTGACTCCATCACCTTTGCTACCCAGGCTTAAAACCACAAAGCTTCCCATCCTATCCCTCTTCTCCAACCTCCCCCCTTCCGTGCTTCCTTGTCTAGCCTCTCTTTCAACCGTATTCATTCAACATTCACAGGACGCCTCCTGCGTTTAAGAAATCGCGGTACAGAAGCTGGAGATGTAAAAGATGTATCTGACACGCTCCTTTCAACTAAAAGGTTTGGTTTAGAGAGTGGCAAACCCGAACGTAAACGAAGTAAAAAAGCGGCAGCTCTGGCCCCCACCGACCTCCTCTCTGCACAGGCCGTGGCCGGTCAGGCCTCCCTTCCCTGCAGTCCTAATCAGCCCACGTCCGTCTAAGTCATGCCCGCCTGCTTCCTCTCCCTCCTTGCAACTGCCCAGCATGCCCGCTCCCCGGCCTGACTACCTCGACCGTCTCTTCCCTCCGTAATTTCACTCGCCCCTCGGGCCGCTCTCACCTCGCTCGGGCCGCGGCCGCCAACAGCGCAGAGCCCCGCGCGGCGGGAAAAAAAACCGCGTTTCCCTCGAACTATCGCGAGAAGATTCCTTGGCGTTCGGCGCCAAATCGGCGCGCACGCTGGGCGGTGCCTACCAGACCGACCTCCGCCAGGTCCCGCCCACCCATGCCTGCCCCACCTTTCCCAGGTCCGGCCCATAGCACTACTGACCTTCCTCATCGCATCCGCCCTCCTGAATTCCTCTGGGTCTAACCTCCTTTCTCCTGTGATGTTCGTGTTGCTTATGCTCTGTGCACTTTAGTCTTTGGAAATAGATCTCAGGTTTTTTAGAAAACTAGACTGTGTATACTAACACATATATATGGAATTTAGAAAGATGGTAATGATAACCCTATATGCAAAACAGAAAAAGAGACACAGATGTATAGAACAGACTTTTGGACTCTGTGGGAGAAGGCGAGGGTGGGATGTTTCAAGAGAACAGCATCAAAACATGTATATTATCTAGGGTGAAACAGATCACCAGCCCAGGTGGGATGCATGAGACAAGTGCTCGGGCCTGGTGCACTGGGAAGACCCAGAGGGATCGGGTAGAGAGGGAGGTGGGAGGGGGGATCGGGATGGGGAATACATGTAAATCCATGGCTGATTCATGTCACTGTATGACAAAAACCACTACAATATTGTAAAGTAATTAGCCTCCAACTAATAATAATAAATGAAAAAAAAAAGAAAAGAAAACTGGACTGTGGATGGAATATAAAGGATAGCGGCAAACAGAATTTTGTAAGAAACTACCGATTCTTCAGATTTACTATCAGAATCCCTTGAACATGAATTCTCAGGTGGTTCAGTGGTAAGGAAGCCGCCTACCATGGGATACCTTGGAGGAGGAAATAACAGCTCACTCTCCTATTCTTGCCTGGAAACTCCCATGGACAGAGGAGCCTAGCTGGCTGGCTACAGTCTATAGGTTGACAAAGAGTAGAACACCACTGAGGCACTGAGCATGCACCGTGTGAATATAACTACCACAGTTGTAAGGCATTGACATATTAATATCTGACCTTTTTCACGTGGGAGAAATACTAGGAATACATTTTCCTTAGCAATTGCACCAGAATGTAAAAAAAAAAATAGCTTTCACATAGGCCATGTCATTAAAACTTTTAGAATTGTTTGGTGTTTTTAAAAGTGAATAGTATTGAAAACACATGAGGCCAACAGTTAGATGCAGCTGCAGATGGAATTGGAAACTCTGGCTTCAGTGTGGTCAGGTTTCTCCAGTATTACCTCAATGAGCAGGGAGACCTTTTCCACATGCTGAAGAAGCTTGACCCTGTGGAACAGACCTGCTCAGCCCATCCTGCTCGGTTCTCCCCAGACAAATACTTTGACACCGCATAATGATCAAGGAACACTTCAGGACTTCCCTGGTGGTCCAGTGTCTAGGACTCCATGCTCCCATGTCAGAGGGCCCAGGGTTCAATTCCTGGTTGGGGAACTAGATCCCACATGTCACAACTAAGACTTGGCACAGTCAAATAAATAAATATTTAAAAAAAAAAAAAGGTAAGAAAAGAAACACTCATTGGACTCCACTGGTGGTTCAGTGTTAAGAATCCACCTTGCAATGCAGGGGACTTGTATTTGACCCCTAGTAGGGGAACTAACTTATATGCAGAGTACATCATGAGAAACGCTGGGCTGGAAGAAGCACAGGCTGGAATCAAGATTGCCGGGAGAAATATCAATAACCTCAGATATGCAGATGACACCACCCTTATGGCAGAAAGTGAAGAGGAACTAAAAAGCCTCTTGATGAAAGTGAAAGAGGAGAGTGAAAAAGTTGGCTTAAAGCTTAACATTCAGAAAACTAAGATAAAAAAAAAAAGAAAACTAAGATCATGGCATCTGGTCCCATCACTTCATGGGAAATAGATGGGGATACAGTGGAAACACTGACTGACTTTATTTTTTTGGGCTCCAAAATCACTGCAGATGGTGACTGCAGCCATGAAATTAAAAGACGCTTACTCCTTGGAAGGAAAGTTATGACCAACCTAGATAGCATATTAAAAAGCAGAGACATTACTTTGCCAACAAAGGTCCGTCTGGTCAAGGCTATGGTTTTTCCAGTGGTCATGTATGGATGTGAGAGTTGGACTGTGAAGAAAGCTGAATGCCAAAAAATTGATGCTTTTGAACTGTGGTGTTGGAGAAGACTCGAGAGTCCCTTGGACTTCAAGGAGATCCAACCAGTCCATCCTGAAGGAGATCAGTCCTGGGTGTTCATTGGAAGGACTGATGCTGAAGCTGAAACTCCAATTCTTTGGCCACCTCATGCGAAGAGTTGACTCATTGGAAAAGACCCTGAGCTGGGAGGGATTGGGGGCAGGAGGAGAAGGGGATGACAGAGGATGAGATGACTGGATGGCATCACTGACTCGATGGGCATGAGTTTGAGTAAACTCCGGGAGTTGGTGATGGACAGGGAGGCCTGGCATGCTGTGATTCATGGTGTCGCAAAGAATCGGACACAACTGAGTGACTGAACTGAACTGAACTGAGGGGAACTAAGATCCCACATGCAAGTAAGCCTGAGCGCCGCAGCTAATAAGGCCGAGCATCACAAGAGAGTCCTTGCTCCACAACAAAAGATCTCACATGCTGCAACTAACACCCAATGCAGCCAAATAAATACATAAAAAAGAAATGCTTCAAGGTGCTCAGGACCCAGCAACCACATCCCATCCTCTGAGGATCTATTAAATTTCATGTCTCTTCATCTGCCTACTGGCCTTCAAGAGACTTTCTGAAACCAAACTCTCCAATCTGGGAGCCCTGAAGCCTTTCTATGACCCTTGCAGTCTCATGCTTATTGTGAGACATCATGGTAGCATCCCCTTTAAAGAGAAGATGTTTGAATCTTCTTTTCATACTTTGAATCATTCCCAGGTTATTAAAATGATTTGAAAGAGCTGGGGAAAAAATTAAGTGTTAAAGAAAAAATAGACTATTAAAGAACAAAGATTGTGTATAGGGTGTAAAAGTTTTTCTGGCAAGCTGGGAAACCAGTCCAGAGGTGAGGTTTGAAAGAAGAGAAATGAGAAAAATATTTTAAAACTGAAAGACCATTAATTATTTCTAAACCACATTTAAAAAACCAAGTCTTGGGAGGGGGGATAGGGATGGGGAACACATGTAAATCTATGGCTGATTCATGTCAATGTATGGCAAAAACCTCTACAATATTGTAGAGTAATTAGCCTCTAATGAATAAAAATAAATGGAAAAATAAAATAAATGTTTCTTCTTTGCCAAAAAAAAAAAAAAAAAAGCCAAGTCTCTGTGTCTTATCAATTGGCTGGTGTTATCTGGGCTTATCACTTAGGTGTGTCCTAGAGTGGCTGATAGTAGTAGTCTGCTGTGTGCTTGAGGACTCCAGTTCAAGACTGTGGCATTGACATGCCCCTGTCATGTACATAACACGCCCAAGTTGGGATCATATCACCCAGTCAGGTCTGCATCAGCATGAATAATCAAGGTGACCAGCCCAGGGATTATTAATTAGGATTTGGCCAGCTACAAATAACAGGAGAGAAAAGGCTAAAATAAAAGAAATAAACTAAAATAACAATAAGCAAGGTAGAAAGTTTGTCTCTCATGTACAAGAAGCTGGGAGGTAGTAATTTCGTTGTTGGTATGATGCTCCATGGTGTCAGGAAACTGGTACCCTATCTTCTTGCTTTACCACAAGAGCAAGTTCAAGTTCACCTCATCATCTGACATGGCTTCTACAGCTCCAGCTGCATTCCAATCAGTGGGGAGGAGGAAAGAGAGAAGGGCATGACTCAACATTTCTAAGAACATTTCCCAGAAGTTGCATACAACAATTGTGGTTACATCCAGAACGTAAACCCACGGCCACACACAGCTGCAAAAGAACCTGGGAACAGTCTTTATTCTCGGTGACCATGGCCCAGTAAAAACTCAGGGTTTCTATTACTGTGGAAGAAGGGGGTGAAAAGATGTTGGGGGGAAATTAGTAGACTGCCACAAATAATAAAATAGAAAAAAATAAGCTAATGGTTTTATTTTGTAAATCTGGAAAATTAGAGTGTTTCCAAAAATATTAAGAATATAAATAGCTAGTACTTTCACAATAAAGCATGTAAGCAATTTCAGCAGAAGAAACCTATTACATCATTGTATTAGACCTTTGGGAATCTTTATGGCTTCCCTGGTGGCTCAGATGGCAAAGAATCTGCCTGCAATGTGGGAGACTTGTATTTTATCCCTGGGTTGGGAACATCCCCTGGAAAAGGGAATGGCTACCCACTCCAGTATTCTTGCCCGGAAAATTCCATGGACAGAGGAACGACTAACACATTCATTCACATCATCCTCAAAACATAACATCAGCTCCACCAAGAACTAAAAGTCTGACCACCATCAAATCACTTTACTGCTTTGTTTGCTCCTTTGTGAGACGAAAGGTGTAAATTAGTTGATTCCAAAGGTATTGTTTTAATGGAAGATACTGAAGAGTAATAAATTAACAGATATTTATTGATTGTTATGTGTTTTAGGTAATAAGCCAAATTGGTAAGATTACCTTCAAACTATACTTTCTATGTTTGGCAGCGAAAAACTCATCTTCTCAGGGTCCCACACAATTGATATATCTTGGGTACCCCAGCTCCGCAACTAAATAGGCTTCAGGTCAGAATAGGGTGAAGTGAAGATGGAGGCACTGCTTGCAGTCCATTATGGGGGAAAAAAAGAAACCAGCTTCCAAGGGCAGCGAGGCTAGAGGTGCTAGTAGCATGTGTCCAGTGTCCGTGGCGAGAGCTCAAGTCCGCTTTTGCCCAGTGGTGGCACCAGTAGAGTCTGCACTAGAGTAGGAGAAAAGCACAGGTTTGACATCAGCCTGTCAGTGGCCAAACCTCATTTCCTGACCACTCAGAGACTCGAGGAGCCATCCGTATCCTTTAATAAATTTCTTTTCTGTTTAAACTACTACTGATGAGCCAGACTTCAAAAGTATGTAAACCATAAATTTCCAGATGTTCAAGTTGGATTTAGAAAAGGCAGAGGAACCACAGATCAAATTACCAACATCCGTTGGATCATCGAAAAAGCAAGAGAGTTCCAGAAAAACATCTACTTCTGCTTTACTGACTATGCCAAAGCCTTTGATTGTGTGGATCACAACAAACTGTGGAAAAATCTTTAAGAGATAGGAATACCAGACCACCTGACCTGCCTCCTGAGGAATCTATATGCAGGTCAAGAGACAACAGTTAGAACTGGACATGGAACAACGGACTGGTTCCAAATTGGGAAAGGACTAGGTCAAGGCTATACAGTGTCACCCTGCTTATTTAATTTATATGCAGAGTACATCATGAGAAATCGTGGGCTGGATGAAGCACAAGCTGGAATCAAGATGACTGCGAGAAATATCAATAACCTCAGATATGCAAATGATACCACCCTTATGGCAGAAAGTGAAGAAGAACTGAAGAGCCTTTTGATGAAAGTGAAAGAGGAGAGTGAAAAAGCTGGCTTAAAACTCAACATTCAGAAAACTAAGATCATGGCATCTGGTCCCATCACTTCATGGCAAATAGATGGGTAAACAACGGAAGCAGTGACAGATTTTATTTTGGGGGGCTCCAAAATCACTGCAGATGGCAACTGTAGCCATGAAATTAAAAGACACTTGCTCCTTGGAAGAAAAGTTATGACCAACCTAGACAGTTTATTAAGAAGCAGGGACATTACTTTGCCAACAAAGTCCATCTAGTCAAAACTATGGTTTTCCCAGTAGTCATGTATGGGTGTGAGAGTTGGACCATAAAGAAAGCTGAGTGCCAAAGAATTGATACTTTTGAACTGTGGTGTTGGAGAAGAGTCTTGAGAGTCTCTTGCATGGCAAGAAGGTCCAATCAGTCCATCCTAAAGGAAATCAGTCCTGAATATTTATTGGAAGGACTGATGCTAAAGCTGAAACTCCAGTACTTTGGCCACCTGATGCGAAGAACTGACTCATTTGAAAAGACCCTGATGCTGGGAAAGATGGAAGGTGGGAGGAGAAGGGGATAACAGAGGATGAGGTGGCTGGATGGTATCACCGACTTAATGGAAATGAGTTTGTGTAAGCTCCAGGAGTTGGTGATGGACAGGGAAGACTGGCGTCCTGCAGTCCATGGGGTTGCAGAGCCAGACACGACTGAGCTACTGAACTGAGACCAGATTCTGTTATTTGCGGTGAAGAATCCTAACATACATGGACCAATTATAAATGATAGAAGACAAAATGTGGTTAAATGCTGATTTGCTTAATTCAAAAGTTAAGTTCTAAATAAAGATGAATAAGAGCTGGAGAAGTTGATGAAGACTTCTGGAAAGATCTGGAACTTGACCAGAATCTTGGAATTAGGTAGGATTTGGATAGATGTATGGGAAGGTGCCCTAAAATAAGAGAAACAACAGAAGCATAAAAAATGTTGAAAAGAAAGTGTTAGTTACTCAGTGTTGTCTGACTCTTTGCGACCCCATGGACTATAGACCCCCAGGCTCCTCTGTCCATGGAATTCTCCAGGCAAGAATACTGGAGTGGATTGCCATTCCCTTCTCCAGGGTATCTTCCCGACCCAGGGATCGAAGCCATGGTCACCCACATTGCAGGCAGATTCTTTACCATCTGAGCCACAAGGGAAGCCCCCGCTCCCACCCCCCCACACACAAAAAAATGTTGGGGAAATAAAGGTGGGATAGCTATATTAAATGGAGAGATCTCTTCATAATTTTTTTCATAGCTCCTAAAAGGTTTTAAATATTGTTTTTACATAATATTTGATACCTACAGAATAATATATAATGTTTATGTATATTACAAAGCACAAAAATAGAATATACAAATCTGCGACCACACCTTCCAATCTAAGAACTAGCCAACATTTTATTGTTGTTGTTATTCAGTCATCTAGTCATGTCTGATTCTTTGTGACCCCACGGACTGCAGCACACCAGGCTTTCCTGTCCCTCACCTTCTCCCGGAGTTTGCCCAAGTTCATGTTCATTGCATCCGTGATGCCATCCAGTCACCTCAGCCTCTGAGCCCTCTTCTCCTCCTCCCCTCCATCCTTCCCAGCATCAAAGACTTTTCCAATGAGTCGTCTGTTCACATCAAATGACCAAAATACTGGAGCTTCAGTTTCAGCATCAGTCCCTCCAGTGAATATTCAGGGCTGGCTTCCCATAAGATTGACTGGTTTGATCTTGCTGTCCAAGGGACTTTCAGGAGTCTTCTCCAGCACCACAGTTCAAAGGCATCAATTCTCTGGTGTTCTGCCTTCTTTATGGTCCACCTCTCACAACCATCGTGAGCACTGGGGTGACCATAGCCTTGACCATCAGGATCCTTGTTGGCAGAATAATGTCTCTGCTTTTCAACACACTATTTAGGTTTGTCATCACTTTCCTGCTAAGAAGCGATCATCTTCTTATTTCATGACTGCTAGTCACTGTCCACAGTGATTCTAGAGCCCAAGAAGAGGAAATCTGTCACTACTTCCACTTTTCCCCCTTCTATTTTTGATACATACCAACATCTTATATCTTTTTATCCCTTCTCTGATCCTCCTTCCTACTGAAATCACCATTATCCTGAATTTTGTATCTATCATTCCTTTTAAAAATAGTTTTTGTATATAGTTATAGGCCTGAATAATGTAAACAATATGTTGTTCAATATTGCCTGTTTTTAGTTTTATAAAAAATTATATCAAACTGTAGGCAGTCTACTTGGGCTTACTTTCCTGATTTCATATTTTGTCCAGTGATTCTGCTGGGTTGTTTCACACAGATGTAGTTTAGAAAATTTTTACTGCTCTGTATGATTCTTTACTGAATGTATAACAATTTATTTAACTATTCTCTTATTGATAAACATTTGAAATGGTCTGAGGTTTTTTGCAACTCTGAACAGAACAGTGCTATTTAGATTCTTATATATGTATTTTATATATGCCTTCTTAGATATGTATTGTTACATATGTATTTTTATATGTATCAAAGGAACAAAGACCTTGAGTAGACGTGTGGAAGAGTTAGCGTTTGAGATTTTAATTTTTTTTTTTGTCCCACTGCACAGCATGCAGGACCTTAGTTCCCCCACCAGGGACTGAACCCATGCCCCCTGCATTGGAAGCATGGACTCTTAATCACTGGACCACCAGGAAAGTCTCAGAAAGAGATAGCCTTTGACAGCAACACTTCTCTCCACTCTAATATGCAGGACGAAGCATTTAGATATAGGTGTGTTATTAGGTTTTTGATAGGATGTTAAGGACCAGAGAAGACGATTAAGTCACTCCATGGCTGAAGTTTTCCTAAGTGCAACGGAAGGAAAAAGAGACAAGAGATTTGAAGTATTTGCAGGAAGTGATGAACCTTAAAGCCTGGACTGGATGGAATAGTGACAGAAGGAGACTGAGTGAAGGTGGGGATTTAACTAAGTTGAGCTCTGGATGGGGCCTATGGTTTGTTTCTAGGAGAGCACTCGAGCAAGTGAGCCTGAGACAGAAGACAGATAGGCCCCAGGCTTGGCATTTACAGCTAGGTTTCTGTTTACATTTCTTGGGATAAGAAAAAGAGAGGCTTCAGGCTGGACACTTAGAACTGGCCTCCTGTATGCATTTATTAAAATGGATAATAGTTGGGCTCCAGGTTAGATATTTACAACCAGCCTCCTGTTTGCTCTCTGAAATGGAACTAACAACGGAAACAGGGCAAATAGCCAGGCTTTGTCCCCATGGACTCCTTAAGATAATAGTCATCGTAGTAACAGAGAGAGGCTAAACCTTGTTTGAGTACAGGATCAGGAGGTCATGTATTTTCCATCCTTGGGGCAAGGGAAATATTTCACATGTGCGGAAAGTCTCCTTGAGAGTCAAAAGCAGAGGGCACCGCCCCATAATATGTGATGCTAATATGCAATCCCATAGGCCTCTGGGCTGAAATCCACCTTGAGAAAATGTCGCCCACACATGTCAGGGAGGGTCATAGGACCGGTCAGGTGTGGAAAAAGAAACCAGACAATTGGCCAAAGGGAAGATAAAGACCCTGAAGAACTGCTTTATATAAATGACTTAATTGCCTCTTTATTGCACTCCTCCTCACTTGGGGGGATGCCCACACCCTTTCTCTCTGGGTATACATGTCTGCCTTGCTTCTGTCTTAACTAGATAAATTGTTTCTCTGTGTGCTTTGCCACTTGTTGTGGTATGTCTCTAATGATAAACTTTGCACCTGCATTTTCAGTTTTTGCCTCCTTGAGAAATTCATTTTTCACTGGGGACAAAGATCCCATGAAAAAGAGCTTGTTTTCTCTCTCCTTTGCTGATCTGATGGCTAGGATTCCCAGTTTTCATCCAGGCTACCCAGGTTCAATTCCTGGGCAGGGATTTAAGATCTCTTCATGTCACTGATCAGACCAAGCCCGTTTTGGTCAAAGGATAGAGTGTTTTTGTTTTTGTTCTTTTTTTTTTTAGGATAAAGTGTTTTAAATTTGTGATATTGGAGGTTGTACCATGCAAAGGTCCAGGGTATCAGTTGGGGTCTCCTTACTCCTCAAAGGTCAAGTGAGGAGTAAGGAGATGAACTCAAATACCCATCATTTCACTCTCTGTGCAAGTTGAGGCCTTTCCCAAGATTTTTGTAAATCCCAGTGAGACCAAGGTCCCCAGGGTCATCTGGGACTCTGAGCTCCTGAATCTCACATGTTACTTCTGTTCTGAATTGTTTCATTTTAGGCCCTTTCTACAGTTATAACAGTAAAAGTCACTCATTCAATAGATGTACCCCACTTTGTGGGATTCTTAGAAAAGGGTTACATCGTATCTGGCAAAGTTTTTACCTCCATGCCACTTTCTCCACTTTTCTCTCTCCTTCCCATCTCCTCTGTTATGGAGAACATGCTTTCATTTTCTTAAGCTTGGCGCCAATTGACACCCTCAGGATAGGGATAGGAGGCAGTGTCTGTGGGTGTTCACCAACTTCAAGGACTTATTAAAACACAATATTCTTCCCCAATATTCTATCCCAATACAAGAATGCTTCTTTTCCTAAGAGGACTTTCAGTTCAGTTCAGTCGCTCAGTCGTGTCCGACTCTTTGCGACCCCATGAACCGCAGCACGCCAGGCCTCCCTGTCTATCGCTAACTCCCGAAGTTTACTCAAACCCATGTCCATCGAGTTGGTGATGCCATCCAACCATCTCATCCTCTGTTGTCCCCTTTGCCTCCTGCCCTCAGTCTTTCCCAGCATCAGGGTCTTTTCCAATGAGTCAGCTGTTCACATCAGGTGGCCAAAGTATTGGAGTTTCAGCTTCAGCATCAGTCCTTCCAATGAACACCCAGGACTGATCTCCTTTAGGATGGACTGGTTGGATCTCCTTGCAGTCCAAGGGACTCTCAAGAGTCTTCTCCAATTCCACAATTCAAAAGCATCAATTCGTTGGCACTCAGCCTTCTTCACTGTCCATCTCTCACATCCATACGTGACCACTGAAAAACCATAGCCTTGACTAGACAGACCTTTGTTGGCAAAATAATGTCTCTGCTTTTTAATAAACTGTCTAGGTTGGTCATAACTTTCCTTCCAAGGAGCAAGTGTCTTTTAATTTCATGGCTGCAGTCACCATCTGTAGTGATTTTGGAGCCCAGAAAAATAAAGTCAGCCACTGTTTCCCCATCTATTTGCCATGAAGTGATGAGGACTTCAGTGCTATCTATTAAGGCAGTAAAATGTTTTTCACCTCCATTCAAACAGAATTTCACTGCAAAGAAGAGTGATAAGAAAATATACTCCAGGTGTGGTGGACTAGAAACAAGTCATCTTACTGACTGAGACCACATCTCATATTTTTAAAATTATTTCTTCTGTGTTTCCAATAGTAAGGTATTTTGCACTTCTTTTTTTTTTTTTTTTTTTGCACTTCTGAAAAAATATCTGAAAAAAAAAAGGTTTTAGAGTACTTTTGATACTTTCATAATTTTAAAATGTTTTAGGTTCAAATGCTTTAAAAAGCACTTTCACCAGGTGAGGGAGCTGGGGAGCTCTTCCTTAAGTGTTTTCATGATCCAGAAGTATATTTTGAAGATTCAGGGCTTAAGAAATGTTATTCAAAATATGAAAGAAAATTTTCCTGATGGCATTTGAATGGCAAAAGTTTCCAAGATAGAATACAAAAAAAACCCCAACTTCATCAAAATGAAAAACTTTACCTCTTAAAAAAAAAAAAGAAAGAAAAGACAAATCTCAGGCAGGGAGAAAGTGAAAGTATGAAAATGTTAGTTGTTCAGTCGTGTCCGACTCTTTGCAACCCCATGGACTATAGGCCACTAGGCTCCTCTGTCCATGGAATTCTCCAGGCAAGAGTACTGGAGTGGGTTGCCATTCCCTTCTCCAGGGGATCTTCCCTACTCAGGGATCGCACCTGCGTCTCCTGCATTGCAGGCAGATTCTTTACCACCTGAGCCACCAGGGGAGCTATAAATCACACATTTGACAAAGGATTTTTATCTAAAGTACATAAAGAACTTTTAAAAAAGCACACCTCAATAATAAGACAAACAACCCAGTTCAAAATGGGCAAAAGATTTAAATATTCACATCACCAACAAATATATATGGTTATCAAATAAGCATATAAAAAATGCTCAAAATCATTGGTCAGTGTGTATATGCCCAGTCGCTCAGTCGACTCTGCTAGTGGGTTGCCATTTCCTTCTCCAGGAGATCTTCCCAACCTAGGACTCAAACCTGCATTTCCTGCGTCTTACTGCATTGGCAGGGGGATTCTTTACCACTGAGCCACCTGGGAAGCCCACATTAGTCATTGAAATGTATCAATTTAAACCACGATGAGGTACCAGTATGCATCCACTAGAATGACACATATTTTAAAGGACTAGTCATACCAGATACTGGCAAAGATGTAGAATAGCTGGAACTCCCCTACTTTGCTGATGGGATGTAAAATAGCTTTTAAAAAATTCACCGTATTTTTATTTATTTAAAATATTGTTTAATCTGTGCCATACAGCTTGTGGGATCTCAGTTCCCCAACCAGAGATTGAACCAGGGCCCTCAGCAGTGAAAGCGCAGATTTCCATCCACTGGACCACTAGGGAATTCCCTAAAATAGTTCAAACACTTTGGAAAATAATTCTGAAATTTCTTTAAAAGTTCAACATACACCTACCATATGACCCAGTTATTGTACTCTTGGCTATCTAGAGAGAAATAAAAACATATACATATAACGACTTGTACACAGATGTTTATAGAAGTTTTATTTGTAATATCCAAAAAAATAGAAACAATACAAATATCCATCAAAAGGTGAATAAACTAACTGTGATGTGTCAATAAGATGACTTACTACTTAGCAATCAATGAACTACTGACACACACAACTACATGGGTAAACCTCAGCAAGTATGCTCAGTGAAAGAAGCCAGACAATCCCTCCTCAATAAAAGCACATTAAGAAGTACATACCATACAATTGCATTAATATAAAATTCTAGCTATACATAGGATAGATAAAAAAAGTTCCTCCTGTATAGCACAGGGAATTATATTCAATATCCTGGGATAAACCATAATGAAAAAAATATGCATAATTGAGTCACTGTTGAACAGTAGAAATTAAACACAACCTAGTAATTCAAATACAAAAGTGAAGAGTGTCAGTTGCTCAGTGGTTTCTGACTCTTTGCGACCCCATGGACCATAGCCTGCCGGGCTCCTCTGTCCAGGGGATTCTCCAGGCAAGAATACTGGAATGGGTAGCCATTTCCTTCTCCAGAGGATCTTCTCGATCCAGGGGTCGAACCTGGGTCTCCCGTACTGCAAGCAGATTCTTTACTGCCTAAGCCACCAGGGAAGCCCCTTCAATAAAATGTAAAATAAAGAAAATTTTAAAAAATGAAAATTATAGTAGGGGCAATGGGCGGATGCAGAGGGGCAGGATTCTGAAGGGGCACAAGGAAATTGTTAGGAGGTAGTGCATGTGTTTATTATCTTGATTGTGGTGATGGTTTCTCCACATGTGTCAAAATTGTTCAAATGTTATCCTCCCCACGTATGCCACCTATCATATAATTATGTCTCAATAGATATGTAAAAAAAAAGAAAAGCTTAAAGTATAAGAAATGCTTTAAAAATATAAAAGAAAATTCCCTCAATAGAATTTAAACTAATTTGAATGTATTTATTGATTTCCCAGTTCTAAAGGGTATATAGCACTGAATTTGGGACCTGTTATCTTACAGAAGGGCTTCCCTGGTGGCTCAGATGGCGAAGAATCCCCTGCAATGCAGGAGACCTGGGTTCGATCCCTGAGCAGGGAAGATCCCCTGGAGGAGGGCATGGCAACCCGCTCCAGTATTCTTGCCTGGAGAATCCCCATGGACAGTGAAGCTTGGTGGGCTACAGTCCATGGGGTCACAGAGAGTCGGACACAACAAGCAACTAAGCATGGCACAGCACCTTACAGAAAGTGAAGGGGTAATCAGGTTTTTCTTCATTTTTTTTTGTATTTTAACACAAATAATACCAAACCAAAACCAAACAAAAAAAGAAGTACCACAATTGTTAGAAGAAGAGGAATAAGAAGGACCAGGTGGATTAACTGATTATTTCATTTTGTAATCAAAAGTCTTAATCCTTCAAAATAAGAATGCTTCTTTTTTTTTGTATCAGAAAACTCTCTTTTATTATAATTTTTTTTCATTTATTTTTATTAGTTGGAGGCTAATTACTTTACAATATTGTAGTGGGTTTTGTCATACATTGACATGAGTCAGCCATGGATTTACATGTATTCCCCATCCCGATCCCCCCTCCCACCTCCCTCTCTAGCCAGAATGCTTCTTTTTATGTTTACATTGCAAATGTCTAAAAGGATTGAAGAAAAACAAAATGATTTCATGTGAAAAAAATTACATACTTTTTTTATTGCCTATGAGGACAGAAAGGTTATGAAAGGAAGTTTTGAGTGAAAGCCTAGAAATATTTCTTTTTTTAAGAAGGTTTTGCATGGGGACTTTCCTGGTGGTCCAGTGGTTAATACTCTGTGCTTCCAACACAGGGGGCCTGGGTTCAATTCCTGGTTGGGGAAGTTCTGCATGCCATGAGGTGAAGCCAAAAAGAAAAGGATAAAAAAAGAGAGGGCATTGTAGTACATGACAGATGGAGCTTTTTAGAAACTTGATAAGGATTTTTCCTTCTCTATTACAGGGTGATTTAGTAGATAGTTTTACAAAAACTATAGAAAAAATACATAAGGAGGACAGATTCTTCGGTTTCAGTGAACCCTCAAGCAGGTAACCCATTGCTATGGAAAGAGCCTGGGCAGGTGAGATTAGACCTGGCTATGGTTTAATATTCACCATTGATCTGTACTGTAACCCAAACTTTTCTGGCTACCAATATCTTCAGTAAAGCAGAGATCACACTGGATCGTCTTCGGTTTCAGTGAACCCTCAAGCAGGTAACCCATTGCTATGGAAAGAGCCTGGGCAGGTGAGATTAGACCTGGCTATGGTTTAATATTCACCATTGATCTGTACTGTAACCCAAACTTTTCTGGCTACCAATATCTTCAGTAAAGCAGAGATCACACTGGATCGTGGTACTTAATTTATATGCGCTTGACACTGTTTACTGGATCCGTTAAGAAAGAGAAGGGACAAATTTATCCATTTAACAAATATTTACTGATTGTCTGTCTATATGCCAGGTAAGGTTCTCAGAGCCAGTGACAAAATGGCCAATACAACAGATGAAGTAAACCAACAAGGAACCAAAAAATAAGCCAGTAAATAAACAAAGAAGATAATGAAAGAAGAAAACAAAGTGTTACTGTGACAAATAGTAACTACAGGGACAATGTAGTGAGGATGAGGAAGTCACCTTTGGACACAGTTAACAAGAAGTAGGCGGCCAAACATAGGGTCTCCACTCTGAGTAAACAGGAACAACATCTGCGTTCAGAAGAAGGAAAGAAGGTCACGGTGGCCAGAGCTTGGTGACTAAGTGGGAAAGTAGAAAGAGATGAGGTCTGATGGAGGCAGAGCTGAGAAGTCTGATGATGGTTTCGGAACTGGAGCCACTGGTAGGTCTTCAACAGAGACTAATGCGTGTTTGTTAAGATCCTTGAGCTGCTCTATGGAGAATGGACTTTCAGGAGGGCAGAGGGCCAGTAGGATTCTTATGTTTGGGAGACAGAACTTATAGGCAGCCCAGCCCCTGATGTTTCAGGACGTAGGGCAAGAGGCCATGTGGACGCCAAATACCAAATGCTTATTTATGCAAAAATGATGCATTAAGCTTCAGGTCATCAAATAAAATATGTGGTGTCCTCCTATCTTGAGAAATATACTTTCACAACAATATGGAAGTCCAGGTTGGAATTGAGATTTCTCAAATTCCCTAGAGTGCTAGAATGCACCATGGGAAGAACTGGCCACTAGCTTTCTTCTCACAGCTGCCCCTTCCCTTCTCCCCTCCAACTTCATCTTACGCTGCAAGGGCCTTCACCCCCAGGTGTGTGGACACCCAGCCCATGAGCCAAGCTCTGTCCACGCCTCCTCAAATAGTTCCTGGGCCCCTCTTGGGCCTGGGGGAGCCTACACCTGGGTGTAGTATGTCACTCTGTTCTCAGGAAGGTGGACCAGGGAAAGAGGCCCTGCACTGTTTGGAGAGGAAATTCTGGAGTCTTGGGGAACCAGGGAATGGTCTAGAAGTAGGGGACATAGACTCTGTGCAGGCATGACCCTTTGGTCCTGAGGACTTCTCCCAGTGTGGTGGGCGGTATGGTCAGACAGGGGCCATAGTGGAGGCTCTGAAGTCCAAGGCCAGGAAGGATTCCTCAGTTTTTTGACAGTTTGGATGTGGGTGGTACTTCAAAGAGAGGAAATGGGATGGTTAGAGTGGGGTGAGGAAGTGGAATCAAGTGCTTCAGTTGAAATGTTTTGAGTTTGTGATGCCCACTGACACATCCAAGTATTAGAAATTCCAAGGAGGCAGTTGGTTGTATATGTCTGAAACTCAGGGGGCTTCCCAGGTGGCACTAGTGGTAAAGAACTTGCCAGCCAGTGCAGGAGACATAAGAGATGTGGATTCAATTCCTGGGTCCAGAAGATCCCTTGGAGGAGGGCATGGTGACCCATTCCAGTATTCTTGCCTGGAGAATCCCATGGACAGAGGAGTCTTGTGGGCTACAGTTCATGGGTTCACAAAGAGTCGGACACAATTAAAGTGACTTAGCACGCATTCACGTCTGAAACCCAGGAGGAGAGGTCTAGACCAGCAGTAATAAAATTGGGAACTCATCAGCATAAAGATGTTGGAGCACATAGCAGAGAATGTAGACAAAAAAGGGACAGAGTCTGAGGCACTGTGCCTGTGCTTAGTCATGTCCAGCTCTTTGTGACCCATGGACTGCAGCCCGCCAGGCTCCTCTGTCCATGCGGATTCTCCAGGCCAGAATACTGGAGTGGGGAGCCTTTCCCTTCTCCAGGGGATCGTCCCAATCCAGGGATCGAAGCCAGATCTCCTGCACTGTAGGCAGATTCTTTACTGTCTGATTCACCAGGGAAGCCCATGAGTACTGGAGTGGGGAGCCTATCCCTTCTCCACGGATCTCCTCAACTCAGGAATCAAACTGGGGTCTCCTGCATTGCAGGCAGAATCTTTACCATCTGAGCTACCAGGGAAGCCCTCTGAGGCACTATCAACTAACAAATACTCACCAACAAAATCTGAAAACACTGAAACGCACAAAAGAAAAAATAAAATAATCTCACCCACCCTTCTGTGTACTCAGTCACTCAGTCATGCCTGACTCTTTGCGACCCCATGGACTGTAGCCCCTGTAGGCTGCCAGGCTCCTCTGTCCATGGAATTTTCCAGGCAAGAATACTGGAGTGGGTTGCCATTTCCTTCTCCATAATTCTACCTCCTAGAAATAAACACTGTTAGCATCTTGAAATATTTCCTTTGTCTTCTCTCTCTCTGTCTCTCCCTCTCTCTATCCATCATATATATTTACACTGTATTTTAATAATAAAATGGTGCTCATATGTATATAATTTTTATAAGTGCTTTTGTCATTACTTTTGGAGCATTTTCCCCTGCCGTTACATTACTCTTTATAAAGAGAGATTTTTAAACTGATGCACTAAGTTTCATCATGTTAAATGGATCATAAAATCCTCCATTTGGGGACATTAATTTCTTAAGATAACATAATTATTACTTTTTTAGCATGGAGAAATTCAAAGAAAGAAAACAAAAATTGCCATTATCTTCGTGCCTAGGAAATACCTGTTGACATTTTCAAAGAAAATAAAAAACAAAGAGCAGTTCATTTATATTCACAGAAAAATCTAACAAAATAAAAAAAGGACAAAATGAAAAGTGAAAGTTTTTCTTCCCACTTGATAAGTCTTTCTTTCTAAAGGTAATTACTGTTAACAAATTCTTGATTTTTTCTTCCAAGATGGGAAAGGGGGAATGGGGGAAAAAAACATTGAATTCAATGAAAGAGAGCAAACAAAGTTAGTATAAAAGAAAAATTAATTTGTGTTTACAGCTTGTTATTATGAGTAATGCTGAAATATACATCTCTGTTATATATAAATCTTTGTGCACATCTCTGATTATTTCCCTAAAATAAATTTGAACTGTATGCATTATGGACATTATATGAAATTGCTTTTTTCCCCCAACAGTTTTGAAACTAAGTTCAAATGACATTGAGTTTTGTCAGTTTCTAAGCTTGGCCCCAGATTCATAGAACTCAAAAACGTGGATTATGATCTACTCAAACTATTGAACTTATGCCAAATATGGTTTGAAGCCACTTGATATTGAAGGTAAGTAGGAAAATTAGAGAAAGGTGGTAGATAAAGGAACAATCATATTATCTTTATTTATGGCATGATCAAGATATTTAGTGTCATTATAATTGGAGATACTTGAAAATGTCACAGCCAAACTTACCTGATGACTATCACATAAAACAAATTTTACCTATCTATTACTTGGCAAGGTACCAAGAGGTTCTAGAAGATCATTAACCTGGGAATTTTAAAGCTTAACATTCAGAAAACTCAGATCATGGCATCTTGTCCCATCACCTCATGGGAAATAGATGGGGAGACAGTGGAAACAGTGTCAGACTTTATTTTTTTGGGCTCCAAAATCACTGCAGATGGTGACTGCAGCCATGAAATTAAAAGACGCTTTCTCCTTGGAAGGAAAGTTATGACCAACCTAGATAGCATATTAAAAAGCAGAGACATTACTTTGCCAACAAAGGTCCGTCTGGTCAAGGCTATGGTTTTTCCAGTGGTCATATATGGATGTGAGAGTTGGACTGTGAAGAAAGCTGAGTGCCAAAAAATTGATGCTTTTGAACTGTGGTGTTGGAGAAGACTCTTGAGAGTCCCTTGGACTGCAAGGAGATCCAACCAGTCCATCCTGAAGGAGATCAGTCCTGGGTGTTCACTGGAAGGACTGATTCTGAAGCTGAAACTCCAGTACTTTGGCCACCTCATGCGAAGAGTTGACTCACTAGAAAAGACCCTGATGCTGGGAGGGATTGGGGGCAGGAGGAGAAGGGGACGACAAAGGATGAGATGGCTGGATGGCATCACCAACTCGATGGGCATGAGTTTGAGTAAACTCCGGGAGTTGGTGATGGACAGGGAGGCCTGGCGTGCTGCGATTCATGGGGTCGCAAAGAGTCGGACACGACTGAGCGACTGAACTGAACTGAACTAAATTATTCTACCCCTAACTAGCTATGTGACCACAAAGGACACCACTAAACCCTCCAAGGCTCAGTTTTATTATTTAATTTAAGCTCTAAAATTCTCAGATGAACTGTTTGCCACTCTCTGCACAGAATCCCCATATCAGGTACCAGACAAGGATCTAGTTATAAAGATCTATTCAGAGAAAGCACATGCAGGAGCAAGAATAAATAGCAGTATCACTCAGTAGTAATTATAATGACACCAAATTGCTATCAGTATAATGACAATAACAATACTTTATATTTTATGGGATTGTACAATGAAAACAATCTGGAACATCACAGAGAAGAGATTCCTTGCTCCCTGGGAGTATGAAGTGAAAATGAAAGTGAAAGTAACTCAGTTGTGTCTGACTCTTTGTGACCCCATGGACTATACAGTCCACTGAATTCTCTACGCCAGAATACTGGAGTGGGTAGCCTTTCCCTTCTCCAGGGCATCTTCCCAACCCAGGGATTGAACCCAGGCCTCTCACATTGCAGGTGGATTCTTTACCAGCTGAACCACAAGGGAAGCCCAAGAATACTGGAGTGGGTAGCCTATCCCTTCTCCAGGGGATCTTCCCGACCCAGGAATTGAACCAGGGTCTCCTGCGTTGCAGGTGGATTCTTTCCCAACTGAGCTAAAACACACTGATGTTTTAATGTAATTTATAATAATTTAATTTAAAATATCTTAAAACATACATAAACCCAAGACTTCATGTCACGCACTGTTCATTGTTGGGGATGAAACTCTCTTTAGACAAATTCTACGCTCTCTACAAGGTGACCTGGCCTCTGAGCAGGAGTGTGAATTATTAAGAGATTGATAGATGTTACTATGACTCTACCTGTGTAGGTGCTGTATTCTTTTATCAGGGCTCTCAAATCTGTAGATTAAATGGTCACTCTCATTTTAAATTTCCTGCCTGTAATCTTTGCAAAGCACTTGACAGGAAAAGGATGATGCTGGGGTTTTCCATTGAGTAGAAGCAAGAATGGAAAAAAAAAAAAAAAAAATCACAACTGACCAGTGATGACAAGCATTCAAATAAATGTTCTGGGAAAGATTTGTTTCATCTCAGACCAGATTAGAGATTAAGAATATCCAGGATCCTGGACTGTGATTGCAAAGGAAGTCAAGACTTCCTTCCCCACAGCTGCCCTCAAGGAAGCTGGTATGTCCCAAGTGTATCTTCTTTCATTGCGCTCCCCAAGGGAGAAAAGCAAAATAGCACATCTCTCACGGATGCCAAGCCAGGGTGAGGTCCCTACCCCCACTCCCCTCCAAAAAAAGGTGCCAGATCTGACATCCTGTCTGGTTGAAGCCACATCCTTAGAGAGCAATTGAAACTGCATCAGCCCCCACCTTGCTGGAGCACCTTTTCCTTTAAATGAAGGGCAAGTGACCATTAAATGTGGCTCCCAAAATAACCCAGTGGTTTCATTGCATTTGGAATGTCTGACATCTAGAACTGAGGAAGTGGATGTACTGCCTCTGAAGGGGGAGGGGAGGGTAGTGCTACCCTTTCCACTGTGACTCTTCACTCAGTTACTCAATAGGAACAGCTGCCAAACTCACAGGAGCTTAAAAATCTAGACAATGGATTCTACTCCTTAGCTGTTTATTTAAACATTAAAAAAGTCAGCCCCACCCTGCAGGATGAATTATAGGCAAAGGGAGTTTTAATGATAGTAAAAAGCCTTTAATAAAGAGTCAGAGTTCTCTCATGACTAGAGAGTAGGAAAATGTGGTATAAAAATGAAGAAGGAAATTCCCTGACAGTACAGTGGTTACCAAGCTTCCACTGCAGGGGGTGTGGGTCTGATCTCTGGTGGGGGATCTAAGAACCCACATGCTACTTGGGGTATGGCAAAAAAAAAAAAAAGGGAAAACGTAAGTTGGAATTTCCTCATATGGATTAACTTTTATTTACCATAACTTGACATTATTTTATTTTGAATTTCCCAGTTGAATTTGTCATAATAAGGGAATAAAAGGTCTTAATTTGTAAGAAGCAAATATGGACTTGCTGCTAAAATAAAACTCATAGGCTGATAATATCATAAAGTTCACTGATTCTAAAATATTAACTGTGTGAGCATGGCTAATATGAACACAGGACTCCATAACGTAAATGGTAGTGTTTCGTGAATGGTTCTTATTATCTTTTTATACTATTCTAGTTTTTTCCCCCATATTAAGCTGGCATTAGTTACATAATTTTTTTAAACCCACAAAATACTCAGAAGGCCTGTATGTTTTAATGTGAGAAAGGCCTATATTTTCTTTCAGTTTAAAAACTGAAATAGAAAAAATAAAAATACATTTCAGTTGGTCTGACCTATTTTCTGACAAGGAAAAAAAGTCTTCTTGTGATTTATTTTTCTCCCATGTTTTATGGAGATGTAATTGACCTAAGACAGAAGAAGAAGGGGACAACAGAGGATGAGATGGTTGGATGTCATCACTGACTCGATGGACATAAGTTTGAGCAAGCTCTGGGTGTTCAAGATGGACAGGGAAGCCTGGTGTGCTGCAATCCATGGGGTCACAGAGTTGGTTGGACACGACTGAGCGACTGAACTGAACTGAATTGACATATAACATTGTGTAAGTTTGTGTATAAAATGTTGATTTGACAAAGCTATATATTGTAAAATGATTATACCATAGCATTAACTAAGCCTTCCTTGCTATCCCATAATGACCATTTCTATTTTGTGTAAGAACATTTAAATTTACTTTGAGCAATGTTCAATTATATACTACAGTATTATTAGCTATACCATACTGTATATCAGGTCCTCAGAGTTTGTGATTTTTATAACTGGAAGTTTGTACCCTCTGACCAATATCTCCTCATTTCCTCTACCAAAGTTTCTTGTAACCTCGACTCTACTGTTTCCCTGAGTTTGGGTTTTATAGATTTCACACGCAAGTGAGATCATACAGTATTTGTTTTTCTCTGTCTGACTTACCTCATTTAGAGTAAGATCCATCCACATTGTTGCAAATGACAGGATTTCCTTGTAGCTCATGACTGAGTAATATTCCATTCCAGGTCTTCTTCGTCTGTTCATCTGTTGACAGACACTTAGGCTGTTTCCGTATCTTGACTACTGTGAATAAGGCTGGGTTGAACGTGGAGTGCAGAGGTCTCTATGAGATCCTGATCTCAGTTCCTTTGGATACATACCCAAGAGTGGAATTGTTGGATCATTTGGTAGATCTATTTTTAATTAATTTTTTTTTAGAAACTCCACTAATTTTATGGGGTTTTTTGATGTATCAATTTGCATTCCCACCAAAAAGCCCAGGGGTTCCCTTTTCTCCACACCCGGCCAAAACTTATCTCTGTTTTTTTTTTTTTTTATGATAGCCATTCTAACAGGTATTAGGTGATACCTCATTGTGGTTTTGATTTCCATTTTCTTGATAATTAGTGATGTTGGGTAAATTTCTTTTTTTTTTCTCTAGTAATTGTTTTATTGAGGGGTAACATAGGTCCAGAACACACATTGTTTTATTGAAAGATAATAAAAATCATAAGTGGAACACACTTTCCTGCAATCTCTACCCAGAGCAAGAAAACAAACATTACTAGCACCTTAAAAGCCTCCTTCCACTCACCTTTCGATTCCTCTCCTCCTCAAAGATAACCTCTGTCCCAGCTTCCACCTCCACAGACTAGATTTGTCAGTTTTTAGTAAATATATGTATAATATATTTATGATATATACATGTATATTTCTCATGTCTAGTTTCTTTTACCCAACAAGATGTTAATGAGATTCATTCATATCATTGCATGGTGTTGGTGTTGTTCAGTCACTAAGTCATGTCTGACTCTGTGACCTCGTAGACTGCAGCATGCCAGGCTCTTCTGTCCTTCACTATCTCCCAGAGTTTGCTCAAATTCATGTCCATTGAGTCAGTGATACTATCCAACCATCTCATCCTCTGCTGCCCCCTTCTCCTGCCCTCAATCTTTCCCAGCATCAGGATGTTTTCCAATGAGGTGTCTCTTTGTATCAGGTGACCAAAGTATTGGAGCTTCAGCAACAGTCCTTCTAATGAATATTCAGGACTGATTTCCTTTAGTACTGACCGGTTTGATCTCCCTGCAGTCCAAAGGACTCTCAAGAGTCTTCTCCAACACCACAGTTCAAACACATCAAGGCTTTGGAATTCGGCCTTCGTTATGGTCCAAATATTCCATCCGTACCTGACTACTGGAAAAACCAAAGCTTTGACTATATGAGCCTATATTGACAAAGTGATGTCTCTGCTTTTTAATATGCTATCCAGGTTTGTCATAGCTTTTCTTCCAAGGAGCTAGTATCCTTTAATTTTATGGCTACAGTTGCCATCCGCAGTGATTTTGGAGGCCAAAATAAAATCTGTCACTGCTTCTACTTTTTGCTCATCTATTTGCCATGAAGTGATGGGACTGGATGCCAAGATCTCAGTTTTTGGAGACCTTTTACCCCTTAGCTGTCATTCTACTGTTTCTTGCTCAGCTTTCCCACCAAATCCTGAACAATCACTAATCTACTTTCTGTCTCTATAAAGTTGCTTATTCTGGACATTTCACTAAATGAAATAACAAAATATGTGGGATTTTGTGGTTGGCTTCTTTCACTTAGCATGATGTTTCCAAAGTTCATGAATGCTATAGCACAGATCAGCATTTCATTCCTTTTTATGGGCAAGTTACATTCCATTGCATGGATGTGCCACATTTTGTTTATCTGTTGATGGACATTTGGGTTGTCTCCATTTTTTGACTATTATGAATAATGCTGCCATAAATTTGCATGAAAATTTGTGTACAAGTTTTGTATGGATATTATGTTTTCACTTCTCTTGAGCACATAGGAGTGCTGTGTCATAGGAACTGCTGCACATAGGAACTGCTGGGTCATATGCTAACTATATTTAACTGAAGAACTGGCAGACTGTTTTCCAAAATATCTGCACAATTTTACATTCTCGTGTTAATCTTTAAACAATTTATAAAATATGTTTTAAATTGAATAAATTATATACATAATAAAAAATTCAAACAGCATGAATGGCTAAAAAATGAAAAGGAAACTTTATCCTTTACATATTATAAATGGCTAGGTGCTGACAGGCTGCTCTGGACCACTGGGTGTAGATGCTTACATTGTTTTGCACATCTAATGCTTTAGGACTGAAGAGGTGAACTGAATGTGTATTTTGAATCATACAAATCATCTTCATCTTATTAAGCTCTTTATTCACATTTTTCTTCTTCAAGTTTTAGAGAACTGGAATTATTGGTTGAAAGGAGTTTTTTCAAAAGGTTTTTAAAATATATTCCCAATCTGCTCTCAGAAACACCCCAATTTAAAGTCTCATGCGTGGAGAAGGAGATGGCAACCCACTCCAGGGTTCTTGCCTGGAGAATCCCAGGGACGGCGGAGCCTGGTGGGCTGCCGTTTATGGTGCCGCACAGAGTTGGACACTATTTAAGTGACTTAGCAGCAGCAAGTAAGTCAAACAGAGAAAGACAAATATGATTTATATGTGCAATCTAAAAAATGATACAAATAAACTTATTTACAAAACAAACAAAAAAAGTCTCACGCGCACTGAATACTCATTTCCCGGTACCCTTGTCAGCAGGCTACTAGTGTGTATTACCGCTTTGCATGTAACTTTCTACTCGCCAATTTGCTACACAGGAGTCTCTTGACAAGTCGTCTATTCCCCAACGCTGCCTCTAGAAACATTTATTCATTTTATTACTTTAGCTCTACCACTGTGACTCGGCCCTGGGGCTACAGTCACCGTAGAGGAGGAGACCGCGTGGCGACCTACCAGATCAAGCTCACCTCGACTAGCTATGGGAGCCAAGGATGCAAGACCTCCTTTCCCGGTAGGTCCACCTGGGAGTCCCTAGGCGGCAGAGGGCGCTGTGGAGCCAGGGACAGACCCCGCCCCCAGGGCCGCGCGCCGCGCCCCGTGACGTATTTCCGCGTCATCTGCCGCCGAGGCGTTCTCTCATTGGCTGTGAGGGGCAATGGGGGCGGGCCCAGGTGGGCGTGTGGAAAACGCAGCCTCCTGGAATTGGGGGGGGCGAGGCTTCCCCTGTCCCCAGCCCTCCCCCCAGCCCTCCCCCGCCCTCCAGTCCCTCTCTGGGACTGCTGCGCTGAGCCGCTTGGAACGCGGCAGTGGCGGCGGCGCACTTTCCCGGGCTGTGGCTGGAGCAGCGTTGTGGTGCGCGCGCCGGGGGACCGGTTGACTGAGGGAGAGCGGGAGGGAATCCCGGGCTGCTGAGCTGCGCCGGCGGGGAAACCCTTCGGTTCCCTGTGCATTGAGCAAGTGGGCCGGGGGTTCCCCCAGACGGCCACTGGCTCTTTGGCCCTGACGGGACCGCGCAGGGCGCGCCCCCCGAAGGCAGCGTCCGGGCTTGCGGCCCTGACTTGGCCCCGCGAGGCCGGCGCGGGGCAGCTCAGAGGGAGGAAGCTAGAGGGGCCGCCCTCGGAGTTGGGAGCGCCTTTCCTGGGTCCAAAATGCCCAAGAAGAAGCCGACGCCCATCCAGCTGAACCCGGCCCCGGACGGCTCCGCGGTTAACGGGACCAGCTCGGCGGAGTAAGTCTTGGGGTCGGGGGCGGGCCGGGGTGCAGAAGCCGAGTCGGGTGTGCGCCTCGCGCGGGGCTCTGCTCGGGTCATCACGTACGTCTCGGGCCGCCGGGCGCGAGGAACTCCCGGCCGCCGAGGTATCGGTGACTAAGCACTGATTGTGCTCCTGACTCAGACCAGTTGGTGCACCCGAGTAGCGATGCCACATCCCCACCCCTTTACCGACCCTTTCAGTCATCCCTGACCTCTGGTCATTTTCCCTCTCCCTAAAAAATAAAAGCTGGTTCATCGCCCACCTCTCCCCAGCTGTTTCTCCTAGATTCTCTGGGATTCTGGTGTGTAACTGGGAGAAGGGAGCCGATGTTTTGGAAAAATTAATATCGCGTCTGCGTCTTGAGATCAACTCAGGGTGTAGAATGTGGAGTTGGGACCGGCGAGCAGTCCTCACCTTCGTGCTTGACACCTGTGGGCTGGGAGTGGCTAGTCGCGGCCGCTGCCTGGCCAGCGAGGGCGTGTGTACACCAACACCCCCAAGGCTTTTTACTTGTCGACTTTGGGGGCTCCCATTCCTTGGCCTTATTCCTGGAGACTCTTGTTTTGAAGGGAGCTGCTTTTCTTTTCTTCATCTGACTTTTCATTCATTCACCAGATCTCATCCGTGTCTCTCCTGGGCTGCTTTAATTGACCATGAGCCCAATTTTGGACCTGAGACGTAACACCATGTTCTTGGAAATCACACACGAGGTGCTCCATCTCTGCAACTTCCAGTGTTCATCACAAACCAGCAGTTTACTTCTTTAAACAGTGATGAGTCTGTTTCATGGATGTTTCTGAGTTCCCACAACTCTTTTGCATCCTAGGTAAGGGACAGGACTGTGTGAAGGAGAAAGATCTGGCGAGCTGGAGAAGTGAACAGAAAAGATTAATAAGAGTTCTTAATAAAAAAAAAAAAAAGAGTTCTTAATCTCTTACCTGCACCCCTGAGAACTTTAGGAAACCAGCTGATGAAAAGAACAGATTAGGCCTCGACCTACTGCCCTGTGGTGATTTCTGTAACCTTTGTTTGTCTCTTCTCAATTTTAGTAGCCTGGGGACCTGTTGGCTTGGTGGCTCTGTCCATCCCTGTAATGATCACAAGGCAGTGGTGGACAGACCTGTGATGTGAGCTCAACCACATTCCTCAGACAAACTTGTTTTGATACTGAAGTGTCCATTTTGCATGATATTAACTTGTCCAGGTTGGTGGATAACTCTAAAAACATTGATGCAAGTTTAGTGTACAGAATTTTATCCCCTTGAAATAGACTGAAGTCACCCCCCAACCCCCACCAGAGCAGGGTGGGACAGGACAAGTTTTGACCACAGTGGACTCTGACTGACTGTTGTGTCCTGACCATCGTGCTCCCATTGGTTTTGGAAGAAGGTAGTGAGTGAAAGTGGAGCTTCCCAAGTGGCACTAATGGTAAAGAACCCACCTGCCAATGCAGGAGACCAAAGAGATGCAGGTTCGATCCCTTGGGTCGGGAATATCCTCTGGAGGAGGGCAAGGCAGCTCACTCCAGTATTCTTGCCTGGGAATCCCATGGACAGAGGAGCCTGGAGGGCTATAGTCCATGGGGTCTCAGAGTTAGACTCAACTGAAGCGACTAAGCAGCAGCAGTGAGTGAAATTACCTGTAGTCATTCTGTTGTTAATTGTGACCCCAGTGTTCTTACAAAGTGACTGTGAGAACTTACAAAGGACTTACAAAGTTCTTACAACTGTGACTGTGTTCTTACAAAGGGGAGAGGGAAGAAACAAAGAAAAAAAACTATCCTGGAGTTGGTGGCAGATATATTTGGTGGGACTGGAAGATTCTAAGCAGTGGGTAAAAGGTTGGACTCTGGAGTCAGGCTAAGTTTGTGGTTTTGTGATCTGGGTCAGGTCTCTCCAGGGCTTAGGTTTAGTTTTTTCGTCTGTGAAAATGGGTCTAATGGTAGATCTGTTTAGAGTTGTGAAGACTAAATGAGCTAATAGTAGTAAATCTTCCGCCAGTGTTAGCTGCTGGTACCTTTGTTACTGGGTAGAGAATGCCAAGGGAAACTTGAAGGTAATTTCCAGTCATGGTGGTAGATAAATAAGGTGCCTTAGCTTCTGGATAACTGACTCTCCCTTACTCAGTTTTCTGTGCCATCTGCATCTACTTCCATGACTCATTGCTGTGTTACAATAGGAGGCATCTTTGTGTAGGCTGCCTGAGACAAACAGGGACTGTTCCCCTACATTTCCTGCCTCTCATGGGGGGAAAGCTGTACACATCTATTAATACATCTTTCCCCTTTTTCAAGCAAAGCTGATGTACTCATGTTTCTCTCAGTAGATCAGGGCATGATTTGGCACATTATCTAAAGTGTAAACTAAAGAGAAAAGTCCATTGACATTAAAGAACTCTTGGCACTAAGTTGGCAGGGTTGTTTCTGTGTGACTCCCTGGCACTTGGGAATGCTCTCTAATGTTGCACTTACCCCATTCAGGCAAAGTTGTGTTACATGGGACCTGAATTCTGTGCAGCTTCTGGGGGTCCTTGAAGAAAAAGACTGCAAAAATATTTCTTTTGCAAGTTTGCAAAAATATGTGAGCATATTGCAAGGGTGCTAAATGTTAGAGTGAAATAAGTTGGAAACAAGATCATGTCATTTCCCTGTTTAAAATATTTTCACTGGGAATTCCCTAGTGGTCCAGTGATTAGGACTTCCTGTTTCCCTTTCTGAGGAACTGGGTTCAATCCCTCCTCAGGGAACTAAGATCCCATAAACCTCACAACTGAGCACCGCCCCCCGCCAAAAAAAAAGTTTTCATAGTTTCTTTGCAGTTAGAATAAAATAAAATCCAAACTCTTTATATCGGGCTGTGAGTCTTCCCCACCCCATCTCTTTAACCACATTTCCTGCTGCTCCTTTCTTCCGTTACACTGGTCTTCTTTCACTTCCTCCATGGGATGGCCCATACTCCCTCCAGGCCCTTGCACATGCTGTTCCGTTTGCCTGACATGAATACTCCCTTTCTCTTCCCTAGCTGCGAAGGAAGCAGTCGTCACCTGAGTAAATGTCACTTCCTCAGAGATGTTCACAGACCACCTAATCTAAAGTGGGTCCCTCCTTCTCATGTCACCTGACTTTTTTAATGACACTCATTCACTGTCCATAATCTTTTACTGGGGTATTTTAAATATTTCTGCCTTCTGTACACCTTATAAACTATAAGATTGGACTGCCCGTTTTTGATTTGCTGTTGAATAAATAGTGCCTGGAATGGTACCTGGCAAGTAATAAGTGCACAAATGTTTGTGGAGTGAATTAGTGAAATTTCTAATATTTGCACAGTCTATCAAGTCTTTTAATAGCTTTTCATTTTTTTTTTTTGTTATTTCCCCCTTTACTTTCATTCCCTCCTCCCCACTTTCTTCTCTCCCCAAGACACCATCTCACCCACTCTAGATATTTAACATTTGGTCTTATAATTCTATCTATTCGTTGGGTATATGTGTGCTTTTGGGAGGTAGATAGTGTTCTTTTGTGTGCTTCAGTTCAGTCCAGTTCAATTCAGTCGCTCAGTCGTGTCCGACTCTTTGTGACCCCATGAATCGCAGCATGGCAGGCCTCCCTGTCCATCACCAACTCCCGGAATTGACTCAAACTCATGCCCATCGAGTCGGTGATGCCATCCAGCCATCTCATCCTCTGTCGTCCCCTTCTCCTGCCCCCAATCCCTCCCAGCATCAGGGTCTTTTCCAATGAGTCAACTCTTCGCATGAGATGGCCAAAGTACTGGAGTTTCAGCTTGAGCATCAGTCCTTCCAATGAACACCCAGGACTGATCTCCTTCAGGATGGACTGGTTGGATCTCCTTGCAGTCCAAGGGACTCTCAAGAGTCTTCTCCAACACCACAGTTCAAAAGCATCAATTTTTCGGTGCTCAGCTTTCTTCACAGTCTAACTCTCACATCCATACATGACCATTGGAAAAACCATAGCCTTGACCAGACGGACCTTTGTTGGCAAAGTAATGTCTCTGCTTTTTAATATGCTATCTAGGTTGGTCATAACTTTCCTTCCAAGGAGAAAGTGTCTTTTAATTTCATGGCTGCAGTCACCATCTGCAGTGATTTTGGATCCGCAAAAAATAAAGTCTGACACTGTTTCCACTGTCTCCCCATCTGTTTCCCATGAGGTGATGGGACAAGATGCCATGATCTTAGTTTTCTGAATGTTAAGCTTTAAGCCAACTTTTCCACTCTCCTCTTTCACTTTCATCAAGAGGCTTTTTAGTTCCTCTTCACTCTCTGCCATAAGGGTGGTGTCATCTGCATATCTGAGATTATTGATATTTCTCCCGGCAATCTTGATTCCAGCTTGTGCTTCTTCCAGCCCAGCGTTTCTCATGATGTACTCTGCATATAAGTTAAATAAGCAGGGTGACAATATACAGCCTTGACGTACTCCTTTTCCTATTGTTGTTCCATGTCCAGTTCTAACTGTTGCTTTCTTACCTGCATACAGGTTTCTCAAGAGACAGGTCAAGTGGTCTGGTATTCCCATCTCTTTCAAAATTTTCCACAGTGTGTGCTTAGGGTGCTGTATACTATTGTGCTATTATTTAGCCTTGAAAGAGAAGGAAATCCTGCCATTTGCAGCACCATGGATGGACCTGGAGGACAGTATGCTAAATGAAATGAGCTAGACAAAGAAAGAAAAATACTGCATGATCTCAGATTTTATGTGGAATCTAAAAAAATGGAATACATGGAAGCATAGAGTAGATAGACAGGTGGTTACCTGGGGTGGGGAGGTGGGGGAAATGGGAGGATATTTGTCAAAGTATACAAAGTTGTAGTTAATAGGGTGAATAAGTCTAGAGATCTAATGCTTAGCATGATGACTATAGTTAATAATACTGTGTTGAATACTGGACATTTGCTGGGGGAGTAGATTTCAGGTGCTCTTGTCACACACACACACCCCAAATGGTAAAGGTGTGAGGAGATGTGTATGTTAATTAGCGTGACTGAAATAAGCATTTCACTATGTGTATATAGTGAATCATCATGTTGTGCACTTTAAATATTTTCATTTTTTATTAAAAATCCTATTGTAAAAAAAAATAATAAAATAAAAATCCTATTGTGCTATAAATCTGCATCAGTTGGGATAGACTAGAAAATCTCAGTAGTTTAACATGCTTTCAGGTCAATGGGAGGCTCTTCTGATTGGATTCCAATCAGTGACTCAGGCTGACGGAGGCACCATGTCTGAAATATGCTTAATGAGAAGGGAATCTTGAGAACCACATGCTGGCTTTTAAAGTTTCTGCTCAGAAGTGTCACTTTTGCTCCCATTTTTGTAAAGCAGAACACATGGCTATGGTGACCTTCAAAGGGGACAGGGGCCTTCTTGGAAGGAGAAGAATCAGCAATATTTGAACAGAAGCAAAGACCACCCTTAACTTTATTTCAGGTTTTTTCTTTTTCAAACAAGTACTGTATTTCTGAGCTCTGTTCATAGTGTTATATGTGTATCTAGTTAATTATTTCTCTTGGTTGCAGAGCAATCAATCATGTGCATGTACCACATTCTACTTATTATTCCCCTAGAATAAGAGTTTTGTTGTTTCTAACCCCTTGCTGCTTCAAACAGTGAAGCCATCACTGTCCTTAAATTTGCACCTCCTTTTGGACTCTTGTAAGAGTTCCCTATGGAATATACTCAGAAATGGGATTGCTGAGTCTGAGGGTACTTTGCCTCTCCTTCCGTGATAAGGCACTCACCTAATCTTTCTTTGTACTTTATTTTTTTTTCTGTTTCCTTTTTATTTTTGAAATTGTGAGAGTATGAAAACACACAAGAGACTTGGAAAATACAGAACAAGTTACATATAGTTCCACTCTATATTACAATTATTTTTTTAAGTAGATAAATTAAGATTTTTAGTTGGAGTTTCAATGTCAAACTCTCAAAAATTAATAGAATGAATATGCAGAAAAGTAGAAGGATATAGTGGATCTGAAAGGCCCCATGAACCAATTCAGCATAATTAAGATTCACAGAGATCACGTAACAGTAGGATACAAAATCTATTCAAGTTCCCATAGACTATAAACTAGGAGACATTGAAACATATCCAGGGACATAAAACAAGGTGCAAAAATTTCGTGGCCTAGGGGAACTGAATTCATACAGAGTCTGTTCTTTCTTTGTGTTTTAAAGAGTGCTTTTAACTCCCACAAGGAGAAGCTTGCGCCCTGAGTAGAGTTCGAAGTTGCAATGCAGGGTGCTCCCCAAGACCTCACTTTTTCTTTTACCTTAGGCAAGTTGTTTGTACTTTCTGACTTTCAGTTTCCTTATCTGTAGAGTGAGGATGAGAATGGTTCGTAAAATCTTGGTCTTAGTGGCCTACAAGGCCCTGTCTGATCAGGTTCGTAGTTTTCCCCATGGGCCCCTTCACTCTTGCTCTCCAGCCATGCTGTTCTCTTTGCTGTTCCACAGTTGGTTGGGTGCATTCTGATCTCAGAACTTTTGCTGTTCTCTCTGCCTGGAATTCTCTGCTGCCAAATACCCACATGACTTGCTTCCTCACTTCCTTTGGACCTCTGCTCAAATGTTTCTTCACACAGGCCATCTTGGATCACTCTATTTGTAGCACTCCCTGTCCTGCGTGACTCCCTTATTTGCTGTACTTTTCTTTGCAGCACTTAACCACTAATTAGTGTTGCATTGTCTATAAATACTTATCTCCACCTCCCCCTGCCCTAAAATGTATGCTTCATGAAGGTGGGGGGTTGGTTTGTTCCTTGTTCAGTGAGTAGATCAGTGTCTGGCCCATAGCAGACACTCAGTAGATAGCTGTTGACTGAATGATTGAACCGTTCTTACCTTGAAGGAGTATCATGAAGATTAAACAAGATAACACATACGGAAGTGCTTTGAAGGCCACTAGGTGCTAAAGAAACAAGGGCCGTTGCTTGGCCTTGGTGGCATCCACAGTTTTTTCATTTGCATCAGCACTTTCTGCAGGTTTGTAGGAACACACATCTGTTAGTGTGGAGGCCCTTAAGAAAGAGGGCAGAGAGGTTGAAACAGGTTGTTGTGCTTTTGGGGAATCTCTTACGGCCTTAGGCGCTTCCCTGACGGCTCAGTTGGTAAAGAATCCACCTGCAGTGCAGGAGATCTGGTTGGATTCCGGGTCAGGAAGATCCCCTGGAGAAGGGATAGGCTACCCACTGCAGTATTCTTGGGCTTCACTTGTGGCTCAGCTGGTAAAGAATTCACCTGCTATGCAGGAGACCTGGATTTGATCTGTGGGTTGGGAAGATCTCATGGAGAAGGGAATGGCTACCCACCCCAGTATTCTGGACTGGAGAATTCCATGGACTCTATAGTCCGTGGGGTCGCAAAGAGTTGGACACGACTGAGCGACTTTCACTTAAAACTTTACCTGGGATGTGCATTATGACAACTAGAAGCTTTTGAAGTGGTTTTAATTGACTTTGTAGTTCTGAACTTAGGTGCTTCTACAGGTTTGTTGCTGCAGTAACTAATTCTGGTGCAGTCTTTTGAGAACAGCTTCAGGTAAAAAGTAGGGCCAGTTGAATCCTGTGTCCTGGGAAGAATGTATCTGCTGTTGTTGCAGCAGACACAGAAAGAGCAGAAGGTTCATAAAGATGACTTAGCCTGGGGCAAGGAGATGTGTAAGGTGCTTGTTTGAACATAAACATGTACAGCATTCTACTTTCACTTATTTATGCATCTTTGAAAACAGGGAGAGCTTTGAAAACTTCCATAGAGCTTCCCATCTCTAGCTTGATTTTTCTCTGGCTGATCCCTTTATTGTCCTCCCATTGCCCCTGCTTTTTACCTCTGTCTGGTCTTGCTCACATGGTTTCCTTTGTCTGGAATGCCCTCCTCCAATTTCCTGTGTGATTTTATTTTTGTCTTGTATTTGCCACCACACTTTAGGTGAGGGGAGGACCTATAACTATGAGGAAAGGAACCATGACTATCTTGTGTACTGATATTTCCCCTACATCTAGTGCAGGGCCTGAAATGAATGAATGCTCATATCTTTCAAGAGTTCATTTCCCATGTAGCCTTTTCTGAGTAACTCCATGCTATTCTAGGACTCGAGTTTGAGACTTAGTTTTGCTACTTCTATATTGTTGATCTTTGGCATGTCATTTATTTATTAAAAATATTTTTTTTTGCATGTTATTTAACTTCACCGAGTCTCAGTTTCCTTCATTAGTAAAGTAAGGATGATAATATAACAAACCTGTGAGGGAAGGAGGGCAGGTGAGCGTCATCCAAAATAACGTTATAAAAGTTCTTCATGATTGTTGGAAGCTGTCTACATGGGAAGTGTAATTAGAGGTGCTGGCTTTGCTTTCTTCCTTCTCAATTGACTGTTACCTTTTTTTCTTAATACCAAATTGCAAATATTGGCAACTCATGTTAATTTTTACATTTTATATGCTGCCTGTTCTTCGAAGTCTAACCCAAAACTGCATCTAATCAAGCCTTGAGATCTGACTTCCTGTTTACAGCAAATACAGGGACAGAGAAACAAGTGAAATGACACCAGGAGGAAACAAACAAACTCAGGATGTGGAGCATTCTCTAAGACAACTGACCCAGTCCCTTTAAGAAGTCAGTGTCATGCGGGAAAAGTAAGGGAAGGTGTTATTTGAGAATAAGAGACTAAGGAGACATGCCAATCAAATGTAATGCATGAACCTTGGTTGGGTACTGAATCAAAAAATGTAATAGCTGTAAAAACGATTTCTTGGAACAACTCGGGAAGTTTAAATAGAGAATTATGGTTAATTTTTTAGATGTAATAGTGGTATGATTATGTAGGAGACTGTTGTTCATAGTTGATGAGTAAAACTTTGAAATTGTTCAGGAAAAAAGTTGCACTCTCATAGTAGATAAAGCAAATGGGGCAAAATTGTTCACAGTTGTTTAGTTGGTTAGTGTATGAGTTTGACTCTTCCCTTCTTTCCATATTTCTTAAATTAATAATAAAAATTTTAAAAGTACCCAGAGATTAAAATTCATCCTAAATGCTACATCCTTTTTAACATTAACTCACATTTTCTCTCTTCCGCTTTGTACTCTGGCCTGTGTGTTTGTGTGTGTACTTCGTTGCTCAGTCATGTCCTACTCTTTTAGGCCTCATAGATTGTAGCCCGCCAGGCTTCTCTGTCCATGGGATTTTTTCCAGGCAAGAATAGTGAAGTGGGTTGCTATTTCCTCCTCCAGGGGTTCTTCCCTGACCCAGGGATCAAACCCGAGTCTCCTGCATCTGCTGCATTGCAGACGAATTCTTTACCATTGTACCATCTGGCCTATATTATATAATAAACATCACATTAAATTCTGTATCATTTTGAAGTTAAATGCTTTCTTATTCACTAAATGTTCCTTGTGTCTTTTTTTTCTCCATTAATTTGATTATTTGGGACCATGCCTTTTTGGACCCCTGGGTCTACATCACTCCATTCTCTTAATATAGTAAATCATTATCAGTAAATTGGACAAAACCAGAATAACATTTAAACAAACTAACCAACAACAACAAAAAACTCTTCCTTGCAAACTTCCTTTGGTATGAATTGGTAATTGTTTTTACCACATCCATAGGAAGCACAAGTCAAGCAATGGAGAATCTTTCCAACATATTGAGAAAACCTGGAGAACCCACAGACTGGGAAGAAGATGAGGTGAGCTTGAGAAGAAAGCTTAGAGTCTCAATTTTGTTTCTCTTAGTCCCTTCTAGAAGCTGCCAGTTTTGAAAAAATCATCCTAGTCTCTTTCTGCCACTTGATTATGTTTTTACTTCATGTCCTGTGTCCTGTCTCTTTTGTCTGAAAGCCCAGGAGAGCTCTTTGAAGGCTCACATACCTGTTTGCTAAATTAACACATTCCAGAATGAATTGCATTTTTATTTTTAAAAGAGCAGATGTTCTCTGAATCCTGGTGCAGGGCCTACTGCTAAAAATGCTGATCCTGCCTCTGATTTCATGGTGCAGCTCCCAGGGGTATCCTGCTTTGATGTCAGCAAGGGAGTCAGATAAGATGATGTTGCTTGGGGGTTGAAGAAAAATCAAATAGTGATTTCTTCCCCCCGAACCCAACTCTTTTTTGAATATTTGCTTGCTCAAGTTCAACTTTAAAAGAAAATTGAATGTATCAGTACCTTTTTAAGGAAAGAACCTGCAGACATTAAATTTTCCAGTTTAACTTTTGGTTATTCCATTATATACATACATAGATAACTGTGATCAGTTGATGGGCTCCCTTCCTACCCCATTTTTACTCATAGACATAATTATCATGCTTGTCATTTATTTTTGGCTAAAGAGTAGAATTTGATAGGACCTGGCTTCACAAATGACACTTTGTTGATTATTTAGATGGCTTCCAAAATTTTATTATTTACTGATACTCTTAGGAGTATTTTGAAATAATTTGTTCTTTTAAATTAATTCATACAGCAAATCAGAGGCAATGAACCATGTTGCCCATTTTGTTATGTATTACTGAATATGTTCCATAAAAAGACAGAACCAATTTACAATGTATGTTTCAACTGGTTCCTCAAGCTTTAGGAAGTTGGGTTTTTTTTTCTTTTTTTGAAGTTTGGTGATTTTTTTTTTTTGATAGTTTAATAGGGCTCCTTCTCAGTCTGCTTTGCTTTGTTTGCCAGGCTGTATTTTTGAAATGGGATTATTTTCAGTCTAAACTAATCTTTAATGAGTGCATTTTGAATGTAATTTGCTCTGCTGGATGGTGTAGATAGGTGAGTATGATTGTTTTTGCCTCCAAGAATCTTAAAATCTCATGTATGAAAAAAAAATCTCATGTATGGAGAGGTTGCGAGTTCACAAGGAGGAGGAAACAGATGGCTTTAGAGTAAGAGAAATGCCCCGGGAGAAAGAGGTACAAAGAAAGTACTGTCGATGCTCATTGAGAGGAGGAAGGACTCACATCCAGGGGGGCAGATTGGGAGGGCCTTCACAGAGGAGATGACACTTGAGCTGGGTCTTGAAGGATGGCTAGGATTTCCATGGGAGTGGGGGAGGGAGGGGGCCTGGCAGGAAGAGAGCTCAGGATGAGCAGCCTCACGTAAGTGGGAAAGCTTGGGATGTGTAGAGGGGCAGGCAGCTAGTTCAGTGTGCTGGATGCATAGCTGCAGGTCACAGGAGATGAAGCCGGAGAGGTAGGTGGGAAGGTTTTGTGGTACCAACCGAACACTTTGAAAAGTTTCATGCGAACTTTTTTCTTCTTAGACCATTTTTTAATAGATACGTCTAAATAGCTTTGATGTGCTTTGTATTTTATTTATTTTTTGATAGTTTGTGTCTTTTATTAGCCAGTAGACTATTGTCTTTTGGTTTGTTGAAGCAATAGGTCAGTGTGCTTTGTATCTTTTCAGTTTTATAAATTATGTGGCTACTACATCATCCCATTGTGATGTTTCCCTTTTATATTACTTAGGAAAAAAATACATATATCTTTCATTTTCCAAAGCATGTCTTTTGTATGGTACAACCTACTTTTCTTTAGTATTCATACATGAAGCATTATTTCATAACTAGCAGGAGTATGTGGCTTCATTTTCTTCTAGCCTTTTCTCTCCCTTATATGGTCCCATCTGGAATTAATGTGTTTGGGGTGAGGTATGGGTCTATGCTAATTTTTCTACACAATGAGGTCTAATATCTTCATGGAGTTTATTAAATAGGATTTTTATCTCTTGTATTTTCAAGTTTATTTTATGTGGTCTTTATGGTATTTTTTAAATCTATTTCTAAAATTTCTTTTTAACTTTTACATTTGAGTTTTTTTTTTCTTTCTTAAATTGGGTAGGGTTAAAGAAAGCTTTAAAAATTGTCATGGTGTATATTTCCATTTATTAATGTCTCCCCCTCTTTTTCTATTATGGTGTTATAGTTTCTTTTGAATAATTCTCTTGTGTCCTGAGTTAATATTCAAATACCTAACATTTTGATGCTGTTGTGATAGAACATTTTTTAATTTGTGTATTCCATCTTGACTGTGATTTGTTTGAATTGTTTATATCCTGAAACTTTGTTAAATTCTTTTATTATATCTAGTAACTTTTGATTGACTATCAGTATTTCTAGATTTATTAGTGTCATCTGCAAAACGTAACTTAATTTTTCCCTCTCAACACCATTTCTATTTTATAGCCATCTCAACTTGCTTTGCTCTCAATAGCAGTTCTTGTGTCCCAGGGGAACATTTGAAACTAATGAGGCTTCCCAGGAACCTTCGGGGCTAGGGGCTTTTCTGCTCTTTCCAAAGAGTTGTGAAAATAGGAAGCAGCTGTCCAGCTTTATAGAAGCAGCTCTTGTTAGGGCTGGCAGGGTCCTTACAGATCTTCTAGCCCTGTGCCGCCTCTTGCAGTATAAGGAAATCAGACCCGAGAGAGGGGAAGGAGTTCATACAGCTGGAGTTAAAGAAGGTACCTGAAATTTTATCCCAACTCAGACATATTTTCATTTGGTACACGTACTTGGTCTGAACAATTTCTAAGTTTACCCAAAACTGAATTTTTGGTAATTTTACCCAGTCTTCTTAAAAATTTTTATAAACCTCTTTTCAGGTAACAATCTGAAACTCTGGAAAAGGGTATCTCTCTGTATCACCACTCACCTAAGGTGTTTGAGGAAAAAGGGAATGAGGAAATGGAGGGAGGAAAGGATATTTTATTTTTGTCTAGGATCCTTAGTAGGAGGGCCTATTTTTAAGCTTCATAATGTCAGTTTTTAAAGCAGTGGTTTTCAGAATAACCACAGACAGAAGTCCCTGTGAAATGAATGCCTTTCTAGAATTGACCTATTTTGAGTTCAAACTGTTACCCAAGAAAGGTCCAGAATTTCAGATGCTCTTAAGCACATTTACTTTTCAGACAAAGTAGAACAACTGAGTTGAGTGAATGATCTGCATAGGTTCCAGATTCTGGTTAAATCTTGAAATTTGGGGAGTTGTAAGGAGAAGACATGACTAATCAGTCACATTGTTGTACTTATATGTTGACTGGATCCAGGTTCGTTATGTTTCTTTTTTGAGTTAGAACTTAAATTTCCAGGTTACTTTTTTTAAAATTAGATTAGACCTCACCACATTTGAGAGTTCCGAGTTGAAATTATTTGCCCTATTTGATTTCATATCTTTTTTTCAGTAAATAATCCTTCAAGGATGTCCTTGTTGGGGAGCCCTCAGAAGTTAGCAGGATTTCTAAGCTAACTATAAACCTTTTGTCTAATGGCTCACTCAAATCCAGATCAACATCCTACCAAAATGCTAGTCTATTTCAGCTTCTCTGTCTCTTTCCCTCTCTCTGAGTCTGTGGAATGCTAGAAAAGCAAGAAGAGGGTAGTTTAACATTCCAGTAATTATTAACAGTAGAAAATACATCCTGCTTATCATAGGCATCCATTTGTGTCCACTGGTAAAACTTGGACATTGGAGCCACAGAAAAGTTCTAGTCACCAAAAGAAGGACCAGCAGAATGTTGGACCAGGCTCATAATACATTATATTAGTTTAGATAGAGAGTGCAACACTTATATTATTTTACTGGAATACTTCTAAAACATAGTCCTTTTTTTTTTTTTGCCTTATTTTATTTTGGTTACTAAATTAGTGCAGGGTTAGCCGTAAGTGCAGCTTGTAAAAAGGCAGTCCTGAAGCATTTACAAATAAAAAAGAAGTTATAAAATATTTATTAGGGGAAGTCAAGGGGAGAGTTAGCGAGGAAAGTACCAAAAAACCACCAACAGGTGTTCTGGTTGCACTGAACAAAGCTTCAGCTTGATAGGCAATTGGGGGAAGGGTTTTGTGAATTCCTGAAACGTGAGGTGGCATGCGAGGTGGAGGGGACACAAGGGAAGCGGAAATCAGCGGTTCCGGAGACACAGAAGACTTGGGTTATTGGAGGCTCACCCCTTGCTGAGGATCTGTAACAATTCCTGAGCAAGTGGCTTTCTTGAAGAGCAGGAGCTGCATCTGTAGGACCCAGGTATGGAGTAATCAAGTATGGGTCCTAGATCAAGAAATGCAAAAGATAGGATAAAGGCAAAAGGCATAAAACTTTATCCCTGAAGGACAGCATACCTGAAAAAATAACCACCACTGATTGAGGAGCTTCCTGATCTGCTTCATCCAGTATCTTAAACTTGCCCTGAAATTCTGCAAGAAAGGTCCTAATGCTCTGTTATACAAATAAGGAAAATGAAGTTCAGGAATTTGCATGTTTGCCTAACTAGTAAATGGTGGAGCTAAGTTTGGAACCCAGGCCTGTCTTGCTCTAACACTCAAGCTCTTCCCACATAGCCCTCCAAAGATTGCATAAAATACTAGAGGTCATCTTCGAGCTACTCTTGCCAGAACTGTAGCCTCTAGCCATATGTAACTACTTAAATTTTAATGAATTAAAATTAAAGAATTGGTTCCTAATTTACACTAGCCACATGGAGGACTCAGTGGCCACATGTGGCTAGTGGTTACTGTACTGGACAGCACAGATTACATTTTCATCATTGCAGAAAATCTGTTAGTAGCTAGAGGTTATCCAATTTAACTCTTATTTATTTTTGCCCCTTTTTTCTGGAAAGGAGAAAATGAAGGACGAAGGAACTAACTTATTCAGTGTTTCCAGGTCTTTGTGCTGGTTGCCTGGTAGCTTTTCCTATGTTCCACCCTCTTCCTTAAAAAAAAATTAGCAGAATAGAGATGTGCAAAAGCAGTGACTCCTACTCTCTCAGCTTTGCCTGGCCTTCAAACTAGATTCTTCCTCCTAAAGTACAGTCCTGAGTTTTCACGAGTTCAAAGAACATTTCGTGATTAATTTCCCCCAGGGAAATGAAAGATGTTTGTTGGAAAGGAATTCCATGCTAAATGTATGAAATAGCACTTTGATTCCTTCTGGTTCTTTCTCTGCTTTCCTACTAAGCACTTCGTAATTGAACTTGCAGCTGCCAACCATTTGTCTTCCAAATAAGGCCAACTTCAAAACAGTTCAAATGACAGAGGTATATATACTTTGAATGCCAGCAGCTGCTTGTTATTTGCTGTTTATTCCAGTGGCATTTGTGTTAGGGTCAAATAGATTTAGATTATGCCCAGAATTACAACAATAGATTTCTAACTTGTGTGTTTAGAAGATTAAGATGTATTAACGTTCATTTAACTGATATTTAGTACATACCTAATGTGTATCAGGTGGACAAAAAGAAGGTTTGCTGAAAATTGGAAAAGATGCCAGTGTTACGGCCAAGTTGAATGTGTTTTAAATTTTCTGATTTTTATTGTCAGTATTTGCCATCCATATATATATATACCTATTTAGTCCTAAATTCAATAAAAGCTTCAGTTTGGATCATAGCTTTGAAATAAAGTGAAGAATCACATGGAAATGTTCTTTTAGTAGATGCTATTAAAGACGTTTAAATTATATACTCCAGTGTTTAAATGACAGTCTAAAATGTATGTGTATGCTTGGGGGATGAACCTGTGAGAAAAACCAAGGCATTGTACTGGGGTAGTATTTTTAGGAAGCTTAAATGTGATATTTGATTTCAGTCTAACAGACTCATAGCTTAGAAAATTGTTTTTCAGAAACGGAGAAATTAAAGTTTGGGGCTTTTTCCAAAGGAAATGTTAAAATCACATAAATGAGTATCCTCAGAGAGAGCAAAAGCAAATTTGAGGAGCTTCTGTGGTGAGTCAGTGGTGAAGAATCTGCCTGCCAATGTAGGAGATGCCAGTTCGATCCCTGGTCTGGGAAGACCCCCCGTGCTGCGGAACAGCTAAGCCTGCGCTCCAGAGCCTGGGGACCACGACGGCCGAGCCTTCTTGCCACTGCTGCTGAAGCCCGCGCTCCCCAACACGAGGAGCCACCACAATGAGAAACCCACAACAGACAGTGAGGAGTGGCCCCTGCTCACCACAGCCAGAGGAAAGCCCGTGCAGCAAAGAAGACCCAGCACAGCCAAAGATAAACAGAATAAAAAAACGGCAAAGAAAACAAAGTTGACTGATAGCGAGGTGTCCAGGAGAGTGCCTGTCTTCCCTGGGAGCACAAAGGCGGGGCGGGGAGGACCTGAAAGATGGTGGAGACAGTAGGATGGAATCTTGGGGGGCTCTGACATCTGGCCTTTCTGTCTGAGATCAGGGGATGGGCGGGTGGGGGAGGCAGAGCATCCAGAGGTCTTAACTGTATTGTTATTTAGAGTAGGGTCTAATTTCTAGAAAGTTAGGGATGGGATTATAAAAGTTTCAGAGTCAACAGACCCAAAAGCAGGATGGTCTGAGGAAGACATTCACCTCTGAGTGGTACTTGTCTTTGGTGTTACTGCAGTGAAGAACCCAGCTTCCTGATCAGATTTTTGAACAAATGTTTCTGCTCCCCCACCCCAGGTGTTTCATTTGAATCTAGAGACTGACCTCTTTTTTGGTGGGTTTTGAAAGTCTTCAGAATTTTCAGGCTGCAGTACTTTTGAATAATAATCTTGTGTAGAGCAAAAGTGTGAGATCTGAATGCCTTTTCTACAACTATTACCTCACCACATGACCATTCTGTGCCTGCTTTCCTGAAAGGTGGGGTTGGTTGTAATGCCTTCTTACCTTCCAGGGTTTAGGTAATGAGCTCCACATGACCATATAGGTCACCCCAGGCCCATTTTCAAGTTCTAAGTAGATCATAAATAGGTTAAATTTTATTGTTGAAAGGAATCTTGGAGATCTTTGTTGCAGTCCTAATTTTGAGGTAGATAAAGAATCTAGGACTAGAAGAAAACCTTAATAAAAGCTGACCTTGTCACAGCAGGTTCTGCCTTGAATTGCGAGTGTGAGTTCTGAGTGAACATAGCCTGGAGACAGTGAGGCTCAGGGGAGAGGCCTTGGAACCAGCACACTTGAGTTTGACTCTTGACTCCACCTCTATTTTCAGTGATCTTGTGCAAGTATTTTCATATCCTTGTGGCTGTCTCTGCATCTGTAAAATGGGCACAGTAATCCCTGCCCAGCAGAAAGGATTCACAGATACTTGGTGTGTGTTAACTGCTTTTTGATGATTAACTGGACTCATGAGAAGGACCAGGACTAGATTCCTGTCCGAGGGTGCCTTATTTTCTATCAGGTGAGAAGGAGAGAAAATTCTCACCTCCCAAAGAACTTCCAATGATGAGACTCTTCAGCTGTTCTTTATCCACACAGACTTAGAATAGAGACAACACCGGGCATACTTGCAATATCTGGGGATGTGCAGGAAGGAAAGAATTATTTTCAGTGAAACAGGAGGCTGCAAAAGGTGCCTGGGAAACAACTGCCACAGTACATCCTAATATAGACTCCTCCCAGAGTCTCGAGGCAGCCATCTGCCTGGCAGGCACCACCCAGGAAGCTCAGCTTTCGTCTCCAAGAGTTTAAAGAGGATTTCCTGGGGAGGGGTAGTCTGTCATGTAGGGAAGGTGTAGGGTGTGTGTGTGTGTGTGTGTGTGTGTGTGTGTGTAGGAATAGGGAGGGGTAGTCTGTCATATAGGGAAGGTGTGGCTTTCCTTTCTTCCTGTGGCTCAAACCAGATGCTGAGGGTCAGTTCCAGGTAGGTCTTGGGTTCAGTTTCTCCTTCATGGTCCTTCCAGAGGTCTTCCTCAATGGGCCCTGGCCTCTGCTCACACTGTGTCTTCTATTGGGATTCCCTTCTCCACCTTCAGTATATGTTGAAATGCTTGTTGTTGTTAAGTCGCTGGATCATGTCTGACTCTTTGTGAACCCCATGGAATGTAGCATTCCAGGCCACCCTGTCCCTCACCATCTCCCAGAGCCTGCTTAAACTGATGTCCATCAAGTCAGTGATGTCATCCAACCTACTTATCCTCTGTTGTCCCCTTCTCTTGCTTTCAATCTTTCCCAGCATCAGGGTCTTTTCTGATGAGTCAGCTCTTCGCATCAGGTGGCCAAAGGATTGGAGTTTCAGCATCAGTCCTTCCAATGAATATTCAGGATTGATTTCCTTTAGGATTGACTGGTTTGATCTTGCAGTCCAAGGGACTCTCAAGAGTCCTCTCCAACATCACAGATCGAGAGCATCAATTCTTCAGCGCTCAGCCTTCTTTATAGTCAAACTCTCACATCCACACATGACTATTGGAAAAAACCATAGCTTTGACTATATGGACCTCTGTTGGCAAAGTAATGTCTCTGCTTTTTAATATGCTGTCTAGGTTGGTCATAGCTTTTCTTCCAAGGAGCAAGAGTCTTTTAATTTCGTGGCTGCAGTCACCATCTGCAGTGATTTTGGAGCCCAAGAAAATAAAGTCTGTCACTGTTTCCATTATTTCCCTATCTATTTTCCATGAAGTGATGAGACTGTATGCCATGGTCTTAGTTTTTTGAATATTGAGTTTTAAGCCAGCTTTTTCACTCTCCTCTTTCACTTTCATCAAAAGGCTCTTTAGTTCCTCTTCGCTTTCTGCCATAAGGGTGGTGTCATCTGCATATTTGAGGCTATTGATATTTCTCCCAACAATCTTGATTCCAGCTTGTCTTTCATCCACCCCAGCATTTCGCATGATGTACTCTGCATATAAGTTAAATAAGCAGGGTGACAATATACAGCCATGACATACTCCTTTCCAATTTGGAACCAGTCTGTTGTTCCATGTCCAGTTCTAACTGTTGCTTCTTGACCTGCATACAGATTTCTCAGGAGGCAGGTCAGGTGGTCTGGTATTCCCATCTCTTTCAGAACTATCCAGTTTGTTGTGATCCATACAAAGACTTTAGTGTAGCCAGTGAAGCAGAAGTAGATGTTATTCTGGAATTCTCTTGTGTTTTCTATGATCCAATGAATGTTGGCAATTTGATCTCTGGTTCCTCTGCCTTTTCTAAATCCAGCTTGGACATCTGGCAATTCTCGGCTCACGTACAGTTGAAGCCTGGCTTGGGGAATTTTGAGCATTACTTTACTAGCGTGTGAGATGAGTGCAATTGTGCAGCAGTTTGAACATTCTTTGGGACTGGAATGAAAACTGACCTTTTCCAGTCCTGTGGCCACTGCTGAGTTTTCCAAATTTGCTGGCATATTGAGTGTAGCACTTTCACAGCATCACCTTTTAGGATTTGAAATAGCTCAACTGGAATTCCATCACTTCCACTAGCTTTGTTCATAGTGGTGCTTCCTAGGGCCCACTTGATTTTGCACTCTAGGATGTCTGGCTCTAGGTAAGTGATCACACCATTGTGGTTATCTGAGTCATGAAGATCTTTTTTGTATAGTCCTTCTGTATATTCTTGCCACCACTTCTTAATATCTTCTGCTTCTGTTAGGTCCATACCGTTTCTGTCCTTTATTGAGCCCATCTTTGCATGAAATGTTCCTTGGTATCTCTGATTTTCTTCAAGAGATCTCTAGTCTTTCCCATTCTATTGTTTTCCTCTATTTCTTTGCCTTGATCACTGAGGAAGGTTTGACATCCTAACTGCTTAATTTATAGGTCAGCCCTTCTGTAAATCCATCACAGACTTGTCTTCCACCCACTCCAGGTAGTGGTCATTGTCCAGAGCAGGTGCTACATATCCCATCACATGTCAGTTGTTTGGGTAACCCTGTCCAGTTGGACTGGACTTGAGGAAGTCTGGGACTGGGTCTTATTCATCATTATTTCCAGCGCACATCCTGTTTCCTAGTGTCTGGTTTGGTACAGTTTGGTTGAATTACTTAAGCTTTGAGATGACAGAGGGCAGAAGACACTCCTTTCCCAAGGTCGAGACTTGGCTAATCCTTGTGAAGTCTGACTGACTCAAATTCGTGATTGGCTCTTTTCAGTTTATAATATCTTGGTGCAAGAGGGTCACAGTGTTGGTGGTAATCACAGCATTTGTTCTGCGAGGCTCTGTGTGCTCCTTGTTGTTTTTCCATCTATTTATTTCTTCATTCAGCCACACGAGGCAGGTGCAGTGTGTGTTCTCTACCAGGCAGATGAGGAAACTGGTCCTGGTTAAGGGCCATGAGTGCGTCTCGCAGGCAGCTAAGTGCCTTTTTAGTTAGCACGAAGCCCAGTGAAGAAACTCGCAGTGACATTCTGTGGTGTTCCCTGAGTCCCATGCCTGGCACAGAGGAAGGCTCAGGGAATGTTTGGGGCCGGATGGATTGGCAAGCCTCTTTTGTGTGCTGAGCTGAACGCTTATCCCCAGCAAATGCTGGGCTCTTTGATGGATATGTGACATTGGTGGCACCTGTGGCTTTTCACACTCTCCCCCCACGCCTCTCCAGGGACTGGGATAGGACAGATGGCCACAGACATAGGATTGTCAGCTCTGCATCCTCTCTGCAGATCGCATTTGGGGAAAAGTTAAGTTTGTGCAGTAATATAATTTCAGTAACATGGTTTCATGCTGCTGGTAAGTTCTCTAGCATTCTGGATAAATCACACTTCAGCAGAATTCATTTTGGAAAAGGGTTTAATTTCACTGTAGGTGGCTGTGATTCCCACCCACCAGCCCCCCTAATAAATCTAGGCTGATAAGGTGAATACAGCACTAAGCCAGGCTATTTCTGGACCCAGGATAGCGTCATGTTATATTAATCATCCTTTTCACCTCCAGCACCTCTCGTTCCTTCTCCTCCAAGCACAGCCACCTGTCTGTCCTTGTATGTTATATGTGGAGAAGATTTTGAGAGTTCAGTCTCCTGGTTGTATCGTGAAGAGACTGAAGTTCAGAGAGGCTAGGAAGCTTACTTGGTGTGGTACAGCTGCTGAAGACCTGAAACGAGATCGGAGGCCTCTTGGGTTCTGCCCTGTCCCAATGCCTGCCCTTCGATCTGTCTTACAAGTAGGTCAGAGTCTGTATGTTCAGTTTAAAATGAGGAAAAATGACAAGTTGCTCATTGTTAAAGGCCCCCAGCGCAGGGTGAGTTCATTTCCTGTGAATCCTCACAGTTGCTCTTGACATTTCTTTGGTAACGGCCACTGAAGTCTTGACAGATTTCTGTTAGTTAGCTGCAGTCTAAGGGTAATCCTGTGTGGTTTTGACTAATAGGATTCAACTTTCTGGGGAAAAAAAAAAGAGGGAAGTATATGTGAGGGAGAGAAAAAACTTGTTAATTTGGCTCTTTGGCTCTAGAAATCATCCAACTTTGATGTTTCAAATATGGCAGACAGATACAGAATCCAAGTCAGGTGTTTAGACTGCTGAAGATTAGTAAAATGTAACAGTAGGTGCAAGTCTGGCGTGTGAAAAAAAATAATGCTTTTTGTCTGTGGTGGAAGTTTCCATGTTCTACACTGTCCTGAGAGGGGACTTGAGGATGCTTGGGAGCTCAGCAGTCAGTGTGTTGTCAACGGGTCTCTGGTCCTCCCTTGTTAGCGGTGGGCCTGTTCCTTATCTGAGTGGGAATTGTTGGGAGGGACAAACATGCCTGGCCAGTCAAAACCTGCACTGGGTTTTGTATATAGCAGGAAGTCCCACTGTAACAGCAGATGATAGTTCACTACATAGGTTTCACGAATAGTAGATGGTCAGTGTTTATTCATTTCTTAATTTAAAAATGTGTCTATATTTTCCTTTTCTTTCTTTACTAAGAAGAGCTCAACTCTCTTTAATTAAGGGAAAAAAAGAAGCTAATGATGCCCTGCTCCTCTTTGAACACCATGACTAGCTGCTGCCACAGATACAAACTCTGTTCTGACTCCTAGTGGTTGCTCTTGTGTGGTGGTGTAGGAGTGATGTGTGGAGGCAGACAGCTGAGTTTGCAGTCCTGGCTCCACTCCTGCACCCCTGTGTCAATTGGGCTCATTACTTAACCTCTCTCATCCAAGTTTGTTACCAGTGTTTGGGAGCCTCCCTCTCCTGGAAATTTGATGTCAGGAATTATCTTGACCATGAACCTTCGCATGGTCTTCCTTGGAAAAGCTCCAGTGGAACTGTCCATGAACTACTCAGGAGACAGATCTCTTGGAAGGGTGTGTGGTGATCTTCACACGCATGTGTTGTGTTTCACCACCTGCCCTGTGAACTTCTGGAGATCAGGACTTCAGTCTTGATGCCCCATCTTTAGCCCAGGCCTGATGTATAGTAGGCAGTCTCTAAACATAAAATGCATGCATGAATGTCAGTGTTAGCTTACCAAGGTCATGTGGGACAGGAGGTTGGCTCCAATGGGTTTTCTCTGATGTCAAATGCACTGTTATGTGCATTGAGTATCTTGATACTTATGCTTGAATCATTTCTACTCTTTGTTCTTTTTTTACTATTAAGCAAAGCTGGACTAGTTGGAGCCCCCAGAGAGGGCCAAGAGATATGGCCCCTGCCTGACTCTGTGGTAGGTAAAGTGCTTAGTCCCAAACCAGTATGAAGAAAAGTTGGGAATATTAATTACCTGATCAAGTAGAGTCTAGTTACTAGACTGTAAATGATAGATGGTGGGCAGGGATGCCATAAATTATCTTAGGGCCTGAGGGCCTTAGGAGTTAAAACTCCTCTTAGAATAGCCCAGGCAGCTCCTAGGAAGTAGCTTCTGAGGCAGGATGTGGCAAACCAGTGAGTAAATGAGAGCCTTTCTCCTTTGGAAGAAAAGGAAGTGGGTGGGGAGAAGTGAAGAAGAAGAGCTTGGTGGGCAAATCTTTTTTATCTGCTGCAGTAAGAGCATGCTTCTCTTTTGAATGCCAGGCAGAAACTGCAGAATTTTATACCAAAGCAACCAAGGTCCAAAGAATGCTTCGTAAGGCTGGTTTTGCTGTCTTGTTTTTCTCTGCATCTAATAACCAAGTTTAATATGCAGTGGAGTACTGTCTTAGTAGATTTTGGTTTTTTTGTTTGTTTTGTTTTTAGATTTTGTTTTTAATCTTGGTCATTCATTCTCAAAATTCTCCAAGCGAGGCTTCAACAGTACGTGAACCAAGAACTTCCAGATGTTCAAGCTGGATTTAGAAAAGGCAGAGGGCCCAGAGATGAAATATCCGCTGGATAATCGAAAAAGCAAGAGAGTTCCAGAAAAACATCTGCTTTATTGACTATGCCATAGCCTTTCACTGTGTGGATCACGACAAACTGTGGAAAATTCTTAAAGAGATGGGAATACCAGATCAACTTACCTGCCTCCTGAGAAATCTATGGCCTCTATGGAGGCCAAGAAGGAATAGTTAGAACCGGACATGGAACAACAGATTGATTCCAAATTGGGAAGGGAGTATATCAAGGTTGTATAATGTCACCCTGCTTATTTAACATATATGCAGAGTACATCATGTGAAACTCCAGGCTGAATGAAGCACAAGCTGGAATCAAGATTGTTGGGAGAAATATCAGTAACCTCAGATATGCAGATGACACCACCCTAATGGCAGAAAGTGAAGAGGAACTGAAGAGCCTTTTGATGAAAGTGAAAGAGGAGAGTAAAAAAGCTGGCTTAAAACTCAACGTTCAAAAAACTAAGACCATGGCATCCGGTCCCATCACTTCATGGCAAATAGATGGGGAAGCAATGGAAATAGTGACAGACTTTATTTTCTTGGGCTCTGGAATCAGTGCAGATGGTGACTGCAGCCATGAAATTAAAAGACGTTTGCTCCTTGGAAGAAAAGCTATGACAAACCTAGACAGCATATTAAAAAGCAGAGATATTACTTTGCCAACAAAGGTCCGTCTAGTCAAAGCTTTGGTTTTTCCAGTAGTCATGTATGGATGTGAGAGTTGGACTCTAAAGAAAGCTGAGCACCGAAGAATTGATGCTTTTGAACTGTGGTGTTGGAGAAGACTCTTGAGAGTCCCTTGGACTGCAAGGAGATCCAGCCAGTCCATCCTAAAGGAGATCAGTCCTGGGTGTTCACTGGAAGGACTGATGCTGAAGCTGAAACTCCAATACTTGGGCCACTTGATGCGAAGAACGAACTCATTAGAAAAGACCCTGATGCTGGGAAAGATTGAAGGTGGGAGGAAAAGGGGACAACAGAGAATGAGATGGTTGGATGGCATCACTGTCTTGATGGACATGAGTTTGAGCAAGCTCCCAGAGATGGTGAAGGACAGGGAGGCCTGGCATGCTGCAGTCCATGGGGTTGCAAAGAGTCGGACACGACTAGCAACTGAGCTGACTGAATGTGCAGTGGAGTACTGTCTTAGTAGATTTTGTTTTCTAATCTTGGTCATTCATGTATTCTTTAATGTGAGGTGTCATCCACAATCACACTCTTTTTGTAACCAAGAATAAGTTAGAGGAAAGGTATTCTTGTTTATTTTAGAAAAGCATCTCGTTAGTGTGGCCAGTTGTTTTGTTTCAGAGCACATTCTCACTGTGTTCATAACAGTCTTTTGTAACACAGGACAAGAGTATGCTTCCATTTAATGCTTGTGAGAGAGCTTGTTCAAGGTTAGATGACCAGTTACCAGCAGAGTTGATGGAGGTTCTAGACCTCTTGATTTCAAGTTCAGGGTTATTTCTACAATCTTGGTCTTTTGTTGAGACTATGGTTATACATTGGAGGTAAATTATTGACAGAGGGTGCAATTCTGCAAATAAAAAAGCCCTCGGGGATTCAGTAATGCATTTATGAAATGAGATAGCCAAACTGAATTTGGTGAGCTTCAAGCATAACTGGAAAAGCAGCTATCATTTATTAATGTATTGCATAGATAGCAATAATGTGAATCAGTGTTGGGTTTAGGAATTGGCTCCAGGACTACGGTTTGACAGGAGAGAAACGTTTCTGTCCTTAAAATAAGCTGGTATGCATGATGGACTCGATTTGACTGTACTATCAAAGGCTTCTGTGAGCCAGTCATTGGAACAGATAATGAGAGTTAATTATCTAAAAGAGAATTCCCCAGTGGGCTTCCAAGGAGTTGGAAAGTTGAACTCAGCTGTTTTTAGACTTGAGGTTTCTATATACTCTCAAGGAAACCAGTATCTTCTGAGTTGTGCAGTTCTTGACTCTATTTCTGTTATGATTGCGAACTAGATTTCTTTTAGGTTGATGTATAGTTGACTTACAATATTGTGTTAGTTTCAAGTATACAGTGCAGTGATTTGTTTTTTTGACAATTATATTCCATTATAAGTTTTTACAAGATACTGGGTATAATTTCCTGTGCTGTGTATAATAAGCCCTGCTGCTTTTCTGTTTTATGTATTTCTGCTCATCTCTCCTAATTTGTCCCCCTTGCTCTATATCTGTGAATCAGTTTCTGTTTTGTATATAGATTCACTTGTATAATTTTTTAGATTCCACCTATAAGTGATATCATATAATATTTGTCTTTCTCGGGTCTGATTTGTTTCACTAAGAATTATATTCTCTAGGACCATCCGTATTGCTGCACATGGCAATGTTTCATTCTGTTTTATGGTTGAGTAATATTCCACTATGTACATGTACCACATGTTCTTAAGCCAGTCGCCTGTTGATGGGTACTTGGGTTGCTTCCTTGTCTTGGCTATTATGAATAGTGCTGCTACGAACATTGGAGTGCGTGTATCTTTTCAAATTAGAGTTTTATTTTTTCTAGATGTATACCCAGAAGTGGAATTGCTGGATCGTATGGTAGCTTTATTTTTTGTTTTTAAGGAATCTCCATACTGTTTTCCATAGTGGCTGCACCGGTTTCTGTTCCCACCAGTGGTGTAGTAGGGTTCCCTTTTCTCCACAGCCTCAGCATTCATTATTTATAGACTTTTGTTCATAGCTATTCTGACCAGTGTGAGGTGATGTCTCATCGTGGTTTTGATCTGCATTTCTTCAACTATTAGCGATGTAGAGCATCTCTTCATGTGCCTTTTAGCCATTTTTGTGTCTTCTTTCAGTAAATGTCTGTTTAGGTCTTTTGCCCATCTTTTGATTGGGTTTGTTTTTTTGATGTTGAGTCGTTTGAGATGTTTGTTTATTTTATATATTAACCCCTTGTCAATCGTTTCATCAAACTAGAATTCTTTTATTTCTCTAAATGTCTGCTTTGCATGAGTGCATTATTGGTGATTTGACCCCAAGAGTGCATACTTAAATTGCATCCTGGTCAAATTGTGATGTCGTGAGTGTATTTTAAATGTTTAAATAGTAAAACAGGTATTCTGATGGCATTTTTAGAAACTAAGATGCCAGGCTGCTGTTTATTGCTAAACCATAAACAACATCCTGAGGCATTTTAGGCTGGTGTGCTAGGGCCACTTTTTAAAAATTTTTTGACTTAAGAGTTTTTATTTATTTTTTTTGAGTTTTTATTTTTTATTGAGATATAATTGACCTGTAACATTGCATAAGTTTAAGGTATACATTGTACTGATTTTATATGTTATGTATTGCAGCATGATTACCACCAGAAAATTAGTGACCACCTCTGTCATGTCACATAATTATCATTTCTTATTGTGTGTATGTGTGGTGAGCACATTTAAGATCTAGTCTCTTAGCAACTTTGAGATATATCATATAGTATTGCTGACTAGAATCACTGTACTGTGCATTAGATATGCAGAACCTGTGCGTCTTCTAACCACAAGCCTGTAGCCTTTGACCAGCACCTCCCCATTTCCTCCCAAACCTAGCCCCTTAGCGTGATGTACTGTGTCCTTCGCAGTCTTGCCCCAGCTCAGCTTCCAGCCTCGTCTGGGCTCTCTCCTGCGTGCACCTGCTCTCCGGTCACTTGGAATGGCTTGTAACTTTCAGCCCTCTTGTTCATGCCCGAGCCTGGATGGAGTGCTTTTCCCTCTGCTGCAGAAACTGATATCCTTCAGTTCTGTCTTCAGTGGGCGTTACACTTTCTGACCTTTACTTTTGCTTTCCCATCTTAGATGGAGTTGCCTTTTTTCCTGTTCCCAAGCCTCCCTGTGCCCACCTCACTTTCAGCATTATGGTCTCCTGTACCCTGTAGTCGTTGCTGGACTTGTTAGTACCCTTCCCAGTGTTTGGCTTGCACTGTGGTATCTGTCTCCCTGTCTACACGCACGCACACACGCGCGCGCAGAGCTTGGTGAGGGCAGGACGTTTCGTTGTCTCTCTGTCCTCTCTGTGTCCCTGTCTACACGCACGCACACACACGCGTGCGCACAGAGCCTGGTGAGGGCAGGACGTTTCGTTGTCTCTCTGTCTCCCTGTCTACACGCACACACACACACGCGCGCACAGAGCCTGGTGAGGGCAGGACGTTGTCTCCCACGTCTGCTCCTCCCTAACCTCTAGCGTAGATCGTGCCTGTCACGCCGTGGATGCTCCATAATGGACCTGGGTTGCGTTTTCACAGCTGTATCCTCGATACCTACTCCCACTCCTTACACACTGCCCTCCCCGAGATTGGGGCAGTCCTGGAGATTCTCGTGGTCACTTCTGTTTCTTTGGAACTCACGTTTCCCTTTCTGTGGTTTTTCTCTTCTTTTTGCTCTCTGTTGAACCAACTTGGAATTTGGCCTTCTTTCGTTGGTTTCCATCAAACAGCAGTAAGAATAAAATATGCCCAAGGCTGTGTGTGTGCATGGCAGAGTAGACTAAAGGTCTGGGGTTGGGAGAATGTATTGTAGCGATAAAGACAGCATAAACTCAGGTGGTCTTAGGTTTAAAGGACCTTTGCCGCTCTGCCCTGGTCCATCCTTTTCTTCCTCTTTTGCTGCCTCACAGCCGCTCCCCATAGAAGTCTCTCCCATTTTATTCTGCAATATATTCCATCTCTCCAGCTCCACCCCTGTGTGCTGCTCGGGGCTGCTTCTGCCTATGCCAGAGCTCAGGACCAGGCCCTTCTCAACTATGGGCCAGCCTTCCAGTCCTCAGGTATCCTCCATTCTGAGGGAATTTGTTACAAGCACACTTATTTCCCCACCCTTCACCTTCTTTCAGAAGACAGAAGCGAACACTGTCAGTTTGGGTTTTCATTAAATTTCATTCTCTCTGGTCTGTGATGTTACTTCTGCCAGCTAGGCTTTGACTCTGCCAGGCCAGTTGCTCTTCAGTGGAGAGCCTGTCTAGTAGTTTAGGAAGTTGAATGCCTCCATGAGCACGTGTATGGCCTTCTAGCCCTGGTCTTGAGATCATGTTTCCCTGAGATTGCTAGAGGGACTGAGGCAGTGAGATTCCCCCCAGGGGTGGTATGTGCTCATAGGTGAGGTTTGCTGACCTCTCTTTTGTGTACTTTGACCAAGGAGAAGGATGTTGCTGTAACAAACATGTTGTTTGTGTATTTAAGGGGGGAAACGGGTCTGGAGAAATGAAAATTTCTCAACATGAACTAGAATTGGAGATGTGTTTTGAGTGCTGTGTTGTTTTTTTTTTTTGACTACATCTTCCTGCTTCTGGGCACTAGCTATTGATTTTTTTTTTTTTTTGCCCCGGGGACTCAGCTGTCCTCACCATTTTGGGTTATGAGGTCTAAGATTGTGGTCATGTTGGATCCTTTCTCCTTGAAGAGCAACCTGCACCTGTCATTCACAGAACAACATGGGCCATTATCATGCAGGGAGGTGCTAAAATGTCTTTCTCTAGAACAGGGAATTGTTTAGTTGCTAAGTCATGTCTGAGTCCCTTGCGACCTCATGGACTGCAGTCCGTCAGGCTCCTCAGTGGGTGGAATGACATGCAGCACTGTAATAAGGCCACTTTCACCAGTTTGTTCTTTTGAGAACAGTCAGCGAGTCCCATTCGGTGGCTACCACCAGACTCAGCGCTACCTGTGTTTTTCTGATGGTGACCACCGGTTTTATTGAATTTTCTACCTAGGCCGTCCTTGGTGCTTTCTTTCAACATTTCTGCCCCTCGCCTGCCGGCTCTCTTAGGGCCACCAGAATGTTTACTGGTCATCCCATGTGGACGCCTGGTCAGTGTCCTGTCTCTCCCCTTCCCTCCCCAATCAAATTGTGTGTCAGCTTTGGATGTTCCTCTGAAAGAAGTTTCTTTTTGGGTAGATTTAATCTGCTGTCCTCTCAGGGATTTTACCTCTTAGCTGAACACACTTCTTACTTCAAAGTCACCAATGGGTAAATACCTGGTGTTAGGGTGAGTTAAGTGAGAGATTTGTTTGAAGGACATGAGCTCTTTAGCTGGTGTGGGGGAAAGATCAAACTTTGGAATTCCAACCCTAGCTTTGGTTAAGTCACTTAACTACTTCTGGCCTCCATTTCCATGTCTGTAAAACAAGAACAACATACCCATTTTTAAATGCTGTTGTGAGGATTAGGTGAGTTATTGAGTATATCATGACTAGCATTTAGGAGCTCATCTCTTAACTGCATCTAAATGTTCATTCTTTGTCAGACTGTTATATCCCTCTTTTGTCCCTATTAAGTAAAGGTGATGCATACCTTTTTGTCCTCCGTCTTATGATCTTTTTTTCTCTCCCTCCAAACTCGATCACTTTTTTCTTTCCTTTTCGTACCACTACAGAAGACTGGTCCTTCGGAAATTAACTCACGTGTGGCTAATATGAAACACATTTTGTCCACTGGGGCAGAAGGAACCATAGGCTGTCAGTTCTTTCAAGCAACAATTTGACACGCCCTGTCTGATTCAGGATGTTGCTCATTGTTTAAGAAGAGTGTGTGAGTGGGTGATCCTGTCACTCCAGAGGTTCCTGTGAGTATGTGTATGTGTGTGTTTTTCAGCGTGCCTGTCTGTAGAAACATGCCACGGGAAGGGTCTTTATATGATTTCAGAAAGTAGTTTGATTCCAAGGATGAAGTTGGGTTGTTTTTTTGAAGGATAGGAATATGTGATTATTATTTATTTCTTTTAGTTAGACTCATTCTCTTTTTTTTTTCATTTATTTTTATTAGTTGGAGGCTAATTACTTTACATCATTGCAGTAGTTTTTGTCATAAATTGAAATGAATTAGCCATGGATTTACATGTATTCCCCATCCCGGTCCCCCCTCCCACCTCCCTCTCTACCCGATCCCTCTGGGTCTTCCCAGTGCACCAGGCCCGAGCACTTGTCTCATGTACCCAACCTGGGCTGGTGATCTGTTTCACCCTAGATAATATACATGTTTCGATGCTGTTCTCTTGAAACATCCCACCCTCGCCTTCTCCCAGAGTCCACAAGTCTGTTCTATACATCTGAGTCTCTTTTTCTGTTTTGCATATAGGGTTATCGTTACCATCTTTCTAAAGTCCATATACATGTGTTAGTATACTGTAATGGTCTTTATCTTTCTGGCTTACTTCGCTCTGTATAATGGGCTCCAGTTTCATCCATCTCGTTAGAACTGATTCAAATGAATTCTTTTTAATGGCTGAGTAGTATTCCATGGTGTATATGTACCACAGCTTCGTCATCCATTCGTCTGCTGACTCATTCTCTTGACTTTTAAAAATATTTGTTTATTGGCTTGGAAGCTATTTGATTTAGTGAAATTAAAGATAAACATCTGTCCCGATGGTCATTTTCTGATTTTTTTACTTTTAAACTTTATTCTCCCAGTGTTCTTTGCTCTTAATATTCTTACTCCCAGTTCTGTACCGTAGTCTATATTGTAGACCCTACTGGAATGCCTTTTCTCCTTTTTTGCTATCTAAATTTTATATGTTGTTCTAGAATCCTATAAAAATTACCCTGATTACTCAGCATATTCTGAACCACAGCGCCATCTGTGTCCTAGGCTCTTTGTGAGGATTAGGGAACCTGAAGGATAGTCTTTGCTTTAAAGTCTTTTATGGAAGTGGTGGTGAAACCAGTAACGGCAATAAAGGTAGTATTTAACAACATTGTGCATTTTTTCTACGTTATTATTTATTGCATGAAAACATGAAAATGCAGGGATTTCATCAGTAAAATGGGGCTAACAGTGGTTATTGTGCCATGGTGGTGGTAAGAATTTAGGTGCTCATCCATATTTAGCAGAATACCTGGCATACAGCAGGTATGCAATAAATCAGTAGTAGGTACTATCAAATCACATGTTATTAACCAACAATTACTGACAATACCATAGCAATATAAAATATTTGTTTATCACTTTTGGTGATTCCAGCACTTTTTTTTTTTTTTAAATTTCTGGCTGTGCTGGATCTTAGCTGCAGTGCAAGAGCTTCTTATTACAGTGGCTTCTCGCTACAAAGTATGGTAGAGCCCAGGCTAGAGCTGGGCTCAGTAGTTGTGGCATATGGGCTTAGTTGCTCTGTGAAACATGGGATCTTCCCGTGCCAGGGATTGAACCTGTGTCCCCTGCATTGGCAGCGGATTCTTATCCACTGCACCACCAGGGAAGTCCCTCCAGCACTTTTTTATTTATATTGCACGTTCACATAATCTCTGAAATCACCTTTTATTTACCATCACATCATTGTCTTAATTTGCCCTTTGTTGTCTGTATTCCTTTCACTATTCACTAAGGGCCTTGTAGTGTCAAATGGCATGCATTCTTACAGAAGACCTGGGGAGATGAAACAATTGATTTAGTATCAAAGGAAAAAACAACAAGGATGGGATAACTGTCAATTGGGTTTTTTTGTGGACAAGAAGTAATGACTAGAGTCTCTAATAGTGTAACACGGAAGTCAACCTCTGTGCTTACAGACATCTGTGGCCTTGGTACTTCGCTGCAGAGTTCCATCCGTGGAATACTACAGGAAGAATCTGATATTAGGATTAGAGAATTTTAGCCCTAGAAAGGACTTTAAACACCACTTAGCTTAACTCCCTTACTTTACCTGAGAAAAACTGAGGGGAAATGTCTTGCACAAGTTCATAGACCAAGTAACTATTAAGAGTTGAACTCAGGTCTTCTGATTCCCAAAGCCTTCACACCTGTTTCCCAAGCACGGAGAGTCTGGCAGCCATATGCATGTTTTTCTCCTTTCTAGTTTCACATGCCACTGAGAAAGACCAGCTCTTTGCTGATGCAGAAACAGCAGATTTCCTGTATTTATTTCTGGCCCTGGAGTGCGTCTGGGGGCTCCTTTCAACAACAGTGACTTTGAGGTTTTTCTTACCTGCACATCTGTCAGCAAACTGAGCCAGCATCAAGGAAAATAAAAGAATACTTCTCTTCAATTCAGGGAAGCACATTATGAACTACGCAAGAGAATGGCTGCACTGGAACATGGCTTCTCATGGTTGCTTAAGGATGTAAGCCCGAAGCTAGGCTCAGCACCAGCAAGCAGAGGTCTGCAAAGGTCTACTGTTGCTGGGGGATGTGTGGAAGACTTTTTCCTTTCCAAGAATTGTCACAGATACATGGTAGAGCTTGGCTCCCATGGAGAGGAGGGGATGTATATGTTCACAAGGCCTACTTAAGACTAAAGCTAGACAGAGAATTTCCTTATTCTTCCCACAAGCCTAGCACTCTACCTCGCTGTCTGCTCCTGGAAGAGAGCCCAGAGCAAGGAGAGCGACCCCATTCTGTGGCCAGGCATTAAGATTAAGGGACTGCTCTGAGCTGAGGGAGGACTAGGAACGTAGAAAATAAAAAATCCTATGCAGGACTTACCTGGTGGCCCAGTGATTAAGAATCTGCCTGCTAATGCAGGGGATACAGGTTCAATCACTGGTCCAGGAAGATTCCACATGCAGCAAGCCAGTTATACCCATGTACCACAACTACTGATACCCACATGTCTGATAATTACCTCAGTTTCTGTCCTGCCATAATGTCTAATGTTTAATAAAAAATTACGAGACACAAAAATCAAGAGAGGAAAGAACAGTTATTATCAAGAGGGAGGGTAATCAACAGAACCAGACTTAGAGAGGACCAGCTGTTGAGTTTATCAGTCAAGGGCTTTAAAATAATCATGATTAGTATCTTAAAGGTACAAAACATACATGAACAAAAGAGGGATTTCAGAAGAGATGGAAACTAAAAATAGATTCAAGTAGAAATGATAGAAATTTCATATAATATGACATCAAAGGTCAACAGGCTTACTGGCAAACTGGACAGAATTGAGGGAAGAATCAGTGACCTAAAAGAAGGGTTCGTAAAAACCATCCAAGATGAAACACAAAGAGGAAAAAAAGAGTAAAAGGAAATCAGAACAGAGCTTCCAAGACAGATTGATCTGATTATCAAGAGATACTGAGATTGAGAAAGAGAGAGGAGACAGAACTGACTGAAACTTTTAAAGGAATTTGCTTATGTGATTGTGAAAGCCTGTTAAGTCCAAAAGCTTCAGGGTAGGCTGGCAGGCTGGAGACCCATGAAAGAGTTGCACTTTGAGTCCAAATGCAGTCCACTGGAAGAATTCTTCTTCTTCTACTGCTGGTAAGGCCCATTCATATTATGGAAGGTAATCTGCTTTACTAAAAGTCTACCAATTTAAATGTTCATCTCATTTTCCCCCCATCCCCCCAAAAAACCCAGAAACATTCAGAATAATGTTTGACGAAATACATTGGCATTGAGGCCCTGCAATGCTGACACATGGAATTAACCATCATATGTTACTACCCTCCCACACCAAAGGGTAATCACTTTTTAACTTTATTAACTTAAGAAATTGAAGTATAGTTGATTTACAATGTTGTTAGTTTCTTCTATACAGCAAAGTGATTCAATTACATATATCTTCTTTTTCATATTCTTTTCAACTATGGTTTATCATAGGATATTGAATATAGTTCCCTGTGCTATACAGTAGGACCTTGTTGTTTATCCATTCTGTATTATAGTTTGCATCACTGTTTAACCTTATAACAGCATGGTTTAGTTTTGAATTCTATATAGATGAAATGACATAGTATGAATTCTTTTGTATCTGGCCCCTTTCACAGAGCCTATATACATAATCCTAGAATTTTATTCCCTCGTTGGTTAACCAGCCCTTCCCAGAGTGGCCTGCAGCGTGCAGATGGGAGGCCATAGGCTTCTCTCCACCGTGTTGTCTGGGGCTGGCTGTGGCTGGCGCACACGGGTGGGCCACACTAACACAGACGGGTCAGTCCAGGTTGGAGTCTGGAGGTTGGTAAGCTGTGCGTTTGGCCCTTTGGCCTTCCTCGGTCAGGCGCCCTTTCCTCTCTTCTTACCTCTGTAACCCCTTGCATCTCCTGCTGTCTGTGGTTTGACTCTGTAGGGACCCCTGATGCCAGTTCTACCCTTTTCCCCTCACATGTCCCCTTTGCCCTCACCTCCCCGGTGGAAGCTCCTCAGCCCCTCAGTCTGAACACACCCTCAGCCTTATTCTGCAGCTCCTCAGCTGGCTGTCATGTTGGCAGACTTCCTTTGAGACATGCAGACCACTCTCCCCAACCTACTCCCCATATCTTTTTTTTGGGGGGGGGGGGTGTGGAAGCCAAGGGTACCAGAAAAGGAGGCAACTCCCAAGATCTCTCGGATGGCGAGTGCATAGGATGTAGGCCAGGGGCGCATCCTCAGTCTCTGGGGGCAGTTCCCTTTCTGCCTTTCTTTCCCTCTTTCTCTCCTGCCCTACTGGCCAAATTCCACAGGAGAGGGAGAGGTTCACAGCTCCTTGGGCTCTCTGGTGAGGACACCCACCTGCACTGGGACTCCGCCTCTCCTTCCAGCACAGGGAGTGGGGGTCACCCCCTCTCTTCCCTCTGTGCTTCCTCCTGGTGGAGGTGGGGCCTGCCACCTGCCGCTGCCGTGCTCAGGTTGGTGACAGACAACTGGCTGGTGTTTGACATGCGTTTGTGGCCCATTTGTGTTTGGTGTGTGTCAGTCTAATGACCCCATTCCTTGGTCTGGACATCAACTCCCTTCACCTTTCAGGTCAGCCTCCCATTGCAGTGACCATCAAAGTTGAAGGTGGCAGTGTGGGGCCTTGGCAGGAACTCTGTTTTAGGAGTTGGGAGACCTGCCACGCATAAGCTGTGGGATTTTGTCCTCTTTGGACCTCCATTTCCTCACTTGTGAAATAGGCTGGATAAGGTGGTCTTTCAGGTCTCTCCCTCTGCTGCATTGTATACTGCTTCTTGATGTGAACATTGTGCCAGGAATGAAAGATTCCAGCTGTGGCAGTGTAATTAGGCTTAGCAGATGGGTGAGTTGAGAGGGAAGGAGATGTTCTGTAGGATCATCCTTTCCCCACCCACTTCATTGTGCCTTCCTGGTGTTTTCAGAACATGAATGACAACCCATGTTTTTCTCCAAGTTCCTTGTTTTTCTTCTGTGTTTCCATTTCAAACCTGTGCTCTTGTATCTGGATGAACTCGTGTTTACTGACAGCCCTGGTGCAGAATTCACGTTGCAGTGTGTTGTTCCCTTTCTGCAGTAGGCAGTGTGCATGCTGGGGGTCGGAGCTATCACAGCTGGTCCCTGAAGAGGGCCGGGTGTGTCAGAGATGTATTGTGCTAGGCTCCAGGTTCTTTTCTTAATCCCTAGTCCTGATATTGCTGATTTCAGTTAAAACCGAAGATTGTGAGAGGCTGGTTCTCATCCTCTGAGTGTTGGAGATTTGTGGTGTGGCTGGAGGTGAGGGGCCCCTCTCTTCCTATTTCCTTTGTGTGAAGCATTTCACCTGGGGAGGGAACAGATGAGCCCTGTTGAACATCATCTACTCCCCGCATGAGAGGAAGCAATACTGAATACTGATATCTTATTGATTGATTTCTCTTTAATGAATCATGAAAGTCGTTTTGTGGCCAGGATTTTCCTTTCACCTTCAGATAAAATCTTTTGTCTTTCATTCTCTGAAACAGTTTTTAAAACACTTTTAGAGGCTTTTAATAATTTTTAAATTACAGGAAGTTAAATTACAGGAAGGGCAAAAGACAGTAGTATTTGGGTCCTGCTGTTGATGCTGTGGCTTCTCCATGTCCTCCAACCCACTTCCACCTGCCCCAACATTTGTGTAGAAATATGTCAAAATGCTTGTGTTTTGTCCCATTAGTTTTCTGTTTTGATCCTGTCCTGGTGAAGTAAGCATCTTCTTACCCTATTTTATAGGAGAGAAAACAGACTGTCAAGTTAAATGACTTGTTCATGGTCACTCAGCTAGTTGATGCCCAATTCGGGATAAGAATCCAGGATTTCTGATTACTATGACTCACTAATTCGGTAACACTGATCCACCCCGAGTCGTTAGGAAAGTCTTGCCACCGTAGCTTGTAGTCCTCGCCATGTGTCCTCTCTCCTTGGCTCCACCCTCTGAGGGCACAAATCAGAGGCTGGTTCCTTAACTGATGGAGTAGGCGGAAGGACCGCGGCGCACAGGAGGGAGGGCGGGGGAAAGGTGGCACAAAGCCCAGATTTGGTTTTCCCTCCTGGAAGTGGGAGAATTCCTTATTCCTGCAGAGTCAGCATCCCTCCCACCTTCCCCCCATCCACCTCCTCAGCCCCCAGATGGGTGTGGTTTCTTGTGGCCAGTGTTTCTCACAAGGCAGCTGTTCAGATTGACACACAAGGGAGACGGGATGGCATCTGAGGCAAAGTACTCGTCATGTAGGGATGCCATTTATACCATTTTGTTTTGTCTGATTGAGCCCTGGGGTGTTGAGTGCGCCACCCTAGGATCTCACCCATGTTTGCACGTCACCACCCTTGAAAGTATGGAACTTTTTGAAGAGGTAATACAGCATCATGATTAAGGTTAGACTCTCTCTGCCCAGGTTTGAACCCTGGCTCCGCCACGTAGTAGATTGCAACCTTGGAAGAGTTACTTCCCCTGTCTCTGCTTGAGTTCACTCTCTGTTGTAATTGTAGGGCTGTGGATTAAATGCACTAATATGTGTAAAACACTTAAAAGAGAGTATGGTGTTATTAAGGAGAGTGGTTATCTTTTCATCTAGCCCCCCTTCTTCACTCCCTCACATATGCTCAGTGTGGGGGTGTGTATGTTCTTTCTTTTTGGCCACACTGTATGGCATATGGGATCTTAGTTCCCCAGCCAGGGATGCCAGGGATTGAACCTATGTCCCCTGAATCGGAGGCGCAGAGAGTCAACCACTGGACCACGAGGAACGTCCCTGTGTGTGTGTTCTAGAGACCTTTTTTGAGTCTGCATTTCCCTGACTACTTACCCTCCAGGCAGCTGTAACCTCATCCAAGTTTTAGCTGTGAGGTCTGTCTGCATTTGGCGTGTGTTTCTAAATGTTGTCATCGGTGGGCTCCTTTGTGGAGAGGCCGTGGAGAAAGGAGAGAGGGTGTGCGCTGTGCTCTCCCATCAGCCTTGGTTCCGGCGCCCTACCTGAGGGCCTGGGGGGAGCATGAGACTGAGCTGAGCCTTTTAGGATGAGGATATTGACCAGCTGTTAGTCTGCTTGGGCTGCATCACAAAATACCGTAGACTGGGCGGCTTACACAACAGGAATGACTTTTCTCCTAGTTCTGGAGGCTTGAAGTCCAAGATGAGGACTGGTTGACTTGCCAGCATGGTTGAGTTTTGGTGAGACGTCTCTTTTTGGCTTGTAGACACTGCTGTCTTGCTGTATCTTCACACAGCCTTTCCTTGGAGTGTGTAGGGGGAAGGCCACCTCTCTTACAAGACTATCCGTTCTGAGTAGGACTCTACCCATATGACCTTACTTAACCTTAATTATCTCCTAAAAATCCTCTCTCTAAACACTGGGGTTAAGGTTTCAACTTAGGAATTTTTAGGGGACGCAGTTCAGTTCATGGCACGAGCCTTCTTCCCCTGCAGAGTTACCCAGCGAGGAAGACTGGGAAAGGCAGCCCCATGTCCTCTTTGGCCCCGTGTGCTGTATAGTTTGTAAGGCAGTGTGGGTCCTCCCATACGCTGGGGAGGCATAGGGTCTCCATCTCCTTCTTAAGGCTTGGAACATAATGTGAACGAAGAGTGGAAGATGATGCTTGGGATTGCTCTTTCCCTTCAAGCTCAGAAATGGTGTGCATATTGAGGGGAGGGGGTCACCAACTTCCTGATGCGTAATGACTGCCTGTCTCGTCACCCGTGTTGTTTGTTTAGACTAAGGACAAAAATGAAACACAGTAGAAGCTCTCCTTACCACCCTTCTCTTCACAAGCTCCCAGGAGGTAATGAGTACTTTTCAGTTCTTTATGTAAAACACACTAGCAGGCTGCACTCTTCCATCCCCCCTTACTCTGGCACCCACTGGTTGAATTATGTGCTTACCAAGAGATGATTTGTTCCCAAAGTCATTTGTACAGTTACAGCTGGTATTATAATTAAGTAATGTGTGTATTTAAATATAAGATAAACTGATGAAATATGACTGCAAACGAAGTGGTTTTCTTTTTTCTCTCCCTGTGAATACTGGTTAAGAGCTGTGGAAAGACTCAGTAAGTCTAAGTCAGTAAAAAAAAAATTACTGTCACATTTAGGTGAGCATTAAAATTGGAGAAAGTCATCCAACTCTTAAAGTTTTATTGAGGTTATTCTGTTGATATTTTTACTCCACTTTAACGTGGGTGAATATGCACTTTTATGTTTGTTGCAAAAATAAATTTTAGGTATATCCCGTTTGCTCTGTTCTGATTCACCTTGTTCCTGATCTGATCACATGGAGAAGGAGGGTTTCTGTTGTGATTCAGGTTAGAGCCTGTTTCGATGATGTGATTTGGTTTCAGTTTGGTGGTTTTAGGAAACAGGTTGTATTTTGTTTATGGTGTTGTAAAACCAGCACTTGTGGGACTTTTTGAAATCGGGGTTTTAAGGCAGAGTAGGGTGGCTCACTCTGGGTTTTAGTAGATTCTGTAGTTCCTCTCGTAGGCCCAGAGCCTATTGAGAGAGAACTCATTCCCTTATTTTACCAACGAGGAGACCAGGCCTTGAGAGGGGAAGTGTGTGTGGTGAGCCGCGTGGGGTGGCGGAGTGAAGGGGGCGGAGCCACAGCAGGTGAGACCCTCCACCAGCGCTCTGGCCCCAGCGCTGGAGCTCTGCACAGCAGGAGCGCTTCTTTGGGTGGGCTTCTCTGATGCCAGTGTTGACCCGTGCGCCTCGCTTTGGGACAGGACCAACCTGGAGGCCTTGCAGAAGAAGCTGGAGGAGCTGGAGCTCGATGAACAGCAGCGGAAGCGCCTCGAGGCCTTTCTGACCCAGAAGCAGAAGGTGGGGGAACTGAAGGATGATGACTTCGAGAAGATCAGTGAGCTGGGTGCCGGCAATGGAGGTGTGGTGTTCAAGGTCTCCCACAAGCCGTCCGGACTCGTTATGGCCAGAAAGGTGAGGGCACTTTAGAAAAAAGGGCTGAATCAAGCTTGCCTTGGTAGACAGGTAATTGGATTATCTCTTAGAAGACCTGGGGGCCTGGAGACAAGGGTGGAAAGAAAATTGACTTTTCATTCAGTACCCTTTTGTGCTGTTTGAAGTTTGGATTCGTGCTATCTATTAAAGTACAGATAAACACACTCACGATGTGTTAGTGTATTTATCCGACTCCCCAGACTGGAAAATAACAGCAAGGGACCTTTTGTTAGCTTTCTGGGTGCTCTAGAAAGAAAGCTGAGATGCTCATTTGCCATTTATCAAGAGCGGGGGCTGCTTTCATTTACCCAGCCCCAGGGACACACAGAAGACTGCCTTCGTGTGGTTTCTGCGTGCTTCCCCTTCATCCCCCTGCAGTACGGCATCTTGGCTCCCGACCCTGGCATGCAGTCCTCATTGAGCTGCACTGCCCTCCCTGCTGACCCTGGGTCCTTCTCTTTCTGGACAGCAAATTTGGACTCTCCCATGTTTTGCAGCACACCATGTTCATTTCTGTCCACATATTTTTGCTCATGCTGTTCCTTCCATCTTTTCAAACACTTTGCATCTTCAAGGCCCACCTCCTGTCTAGCTTTCACTAGTGCCCATGCTGATAACTGCTGCTTCCATGTCTTCTGACACTCATTGCCCATAGCTCTTTTTAGAAGCTCAGCCTCATTCGGTAACCATTTCATGTTTTTTTCACCTGTCTCCTCAGCTGAAACAAGGGACAACATGGAGGGTGGGGGAGATAAGGAGACACCTGAGGCCTTGGCTAAATCTCAACCACATCAGGCTCCTAAGGTCAAGGGGAAGTCTCTTGGGCAGCTTAGATTTGCAGACCCAGTTCCTCATACCCTTCTGGTTCTACATCCCTTGGGTATCAACCAAGTCTCTAAGGCCACTTCCGCTCATCTCTCAGCTTCCCAGGTCCTTTTGTTCTTGGGAACAAAAGGGCCCCTCTTCCTCAGTCTTGGCTCCTGGGAGCAGAGGCACAGCTATCCCTCCCCTGGGTGCAGCTCCTCCAGTGCCAACACCTGCTTGGTATGTTGGCACTCAGCACTCTAGTTGGCCAGTAACCTGTATGTTGAAACTTGCCAGTTTTCCTCTCTTCTACCTTTAAGAGCTTAAGCATTTAAGAAAACTTCTATCTGTCCACCCATCCACCCACCCCTCCATCCATCCATGTATGTTTAAAGCTTCTCTTCCTTCCACCTTTTTTCCCCAGCTGATTCACCTGGAGATCAAACCTGCCATCCGGAACCAGATCATAAGGGAGCTGCAGGTTCTCCATGAGTGCAACTCCCCTTACATCGTGGGCTTCTACGGGGCGTTCTACAGCGACGGCGAGATCAGCATCTGCATGGAGCACATGGTATGTGGCGGTGTCCGCCTCTGAAGAGCGGCCTGGGAAGCTGGGGGCTCTGGTCTGATCTTTGCCCTGAGATGTGACCTGACCGATTGCTTCCTTGTTCCTCCCTGGATCCAGATCACTCTCTGGGGCATTTAGGACACCTGACTATAGAAGCTGGATTAACCAAGAAAATGACAGGCCTCCTCCTAAGTCCCTGTCTCTTCAGAGAGGTGGCAGCAACCAGGTGTCCCAAGGTTGTCCCTGGAGCACATCTCAGTTTTCTTGGTCCCAAGATTTTGATGTGGGTAAAGCCTGGTTAATGTAGTTTAACCCCATATATTATGTGCCATGCTGTGTACTAGGTGCACGGTTCAGGGCTTATGAAGGTGAGTAAAGATGGGTGAGTCCCTGCTTTCAGAGAGTTTATAACTTGCTATAAGAGCAGGGTTAGCAAAATTAATACTGATGAACTAATATTTATTGGGTATATATCATATTAAGGACTACCCTAAGGAAATTAATATTATATTTCTACAAATACATTATTGAGTTGGGTACATTATCTGTATTTTACAAGTGAGGAAACTGAGGCTCAGAGAAATGGAATAACTTAATCAAGGTCATGCAACTGGTAAGTAGAATTAGTAAAATTTGAACCAAGGCTGTCTCACCCCAGTGTACTTTGTTGAGTCTACTGGATAGGGATTGGGGATCTCTTTCCATCCTGATGGCCAGAATTTCAAAGAAAGAGAGGCTGGCTTCAAGGTTGCTAATCTTTTCTGTCCCCAATAGGCAGCATGGCACAGGGCACTTTGGAATCTGAGATGTTGATTCATATCTCCCTTCTTCACAAAAATCCAAGTGGACACTTTGTCTTGTTTGCCATTTTGTCTCCAAAGCCACAGCAGGTGCTCAATAATTATATGTTTATAGATGTCACTTTCTCATCATGTCCTTGGAAAGTTTTTTGTCTTTCTGATTCTCAGTTCCCTTATCTGTAAAATGGGCATTATTATACCTGCCTTGTTGTGGTGAGGATTAATTGAAATAAAAGATGTAAGTCTTCTTCCACACTATCTGACTGAGAGCACACCTTCTGCAGACTGTAGCTTTTGCTTTATCCTCGCTGGAGCTGACAGTTCAGAGACCAAGGCCAACATGACTGAGTGTCCCTACTTCATGGCTGCTCTGCTTTCGGTCCCTGCCTTGTGTCCCTCAGCAACTTCTCTGCTTCCTTCCTGACTCTAGACAGACCTGCCGTCAGCTCTGTAATGAGAGCCCCAAGGCCTGGTCTTAATAAACTCTAGGAGAACCCTCCCACGATGTTTGTCCCTTGCTGATGCCCCTGTTATCTTGAACATCTTTTCATTTTAGTGATTAAGTAATGCCGTACACTGTGTTTCAGGCATGTGCTGACTCTCTTTGCAGTACCATATGGAACGTAGGTTCTGAAATATGTCTTTGGTGCACCTGAAGGTCCCTGAGAAAGCTCTCATTCCTTTTTGCTTCTGTGAGAGTGAAGCAGGCTCGGTGGGAAGCATGTGAGCGTTCCTGGCTTGGTCTCAGCCCAGGCCTGGGGTGCTGATTATTCTCAGCTTGGTGGGGTGGGGAAGGGCAGAGGGAGGGGCTGCTGCTTATCCTTGGGGTTTTTTGTGCTCTTTGTGCTGCTGATGGTTGGTTTTCCAGCTTTAGCCCAAGAGTTGGATGAAAATGTGTATATGGCAGTGGAGGTTCTTGAAAACTAGAAGGGTGAGAGGGTGGAGGTGATGGTGATCAACCAGTGGTAAAACAGGAAAGGCCTGAGCAACCTTTTTCCCTCTTGCATCTTGCTAAAATAACAGAAAACGGGTGGTGGCCTGCTTTGGCACAATGGTAACTAGCTTTCGCATCTTCTACCACTTGTTGAGTCCTTTTCATGTTATGTGACTTATTAATCATACCAGCCCTGTCATATGACATGGATTGATCCCCACCCCTACCCCAAGCTGGCAGATGGAGAGAGTAAGGCTTTGAGAGGTTTAGTAATTGTCTAAGTTTTATAACCAGTAAGTGTTAGAGCTGAACTCTAACTGATGTCACTAACCAGATCAGTCTTCTTTAAATTTCATATTGTCTCCATTACGCCATGTAAGTCATGTACTCGCTCAGGATTTTCTCATCTCTGCAGAAAAATGTTTGGACTGGTCCTTTTCTAGGGACCCCTCCCCATGCTAACCTTTTGTGTTTCCGTGGTTTTGGCCCTCATAGCCAGTCAGTTCACTACATTAGTTAATCATTATGGAATCAGCTTCGCAAGCATGTATTTTAGTGCCCATTAGTGCAAAGTGCCACGTGAGCTGCTGCAGGGATGGGGACAGTGAGAGCAGTGTCTCAGTGAGGGTGTCACTGTGGACATGAGGGCTCTTTGAGCAGCAGATGTGTGTCATCTCATGCCTGCTGTCTTCTTAACCATCAGAAATTCTTTCCTGAGTAACCTCCAACCCCTTTGTTAAAGGGTAGCACAGAACTGGAGGTTATTCTTCCTTTAGTAGAGAAGCCAGGAGGTTGTTTGTAGGTTTGAGCATGGTTGAACCCCAGGGTGCTTGCTTCAGAGGTTAGGATCAGGCCCTAAACATTGATAGTCAGTGGCCTCTTCACTTATCCAGATCCTGCTGGAACCTTTTTCTATTGGCCACATGTGGCATCTTGCCACATAGAGTTCAGTCTTTCTGTTTGTCTTAAATTGACCTGTATTGGGACTTCTTCATACTGGAACCCTTCTTTCTTCAGTCTGGATTCAGAGATACTGATCACAGCCTCGTGCTCCTTGCCCATGTTCAGCCTTTCCCTCCCAGAGGAGGAGGTGACACAGGATGTCATGGGGGTTGGTACCTATTCTCTTAGCCCATTTCTAGTAGCCGCAGGTCAGTTGTTTTCCCCCATGGATTTGGCTCTCTGGGAAGAGTGAGATCCTCTCACTTAAGTCCTCAAAACAGAAGGTGTCTCTGGAATTACCTGAGGAGGTAATTACCTGGGGAAGCTGAGCCTGGGAAACTAGCTGTCACAGGCTGGAATGGCCAAAAGCTTTCTGGGGCCAAGTACAGTGTAGGACACCTATTAGGTGATATGTGTTGACTGACAGATGAGGGAGGCCAGGATTGGGGTGTGGGGTGGAGCATGGTCAGGCCTGGGGCTCAAGAGTTAGGGCCTCCTATTTTTGGGGATACCTAGGCCCAGCTGAAACTGCCTCAGTGCCTCAGTGCCTAGTGGAGAGGCTCAGAGCTGCCAGGGACGGGACCCTGGAAAGAAGCAGTTGTGGCCTGAAGTCTAAGCAGCCATGCCCCAAGGGTAGCTTTCTGCTCTCGGCTGGGCACTCTCACCCCTTCCTTGGTGTCTGCACAGGCCTCCTGCAGAAGAGCTCCTGCACTGGCTGCTTTGCCAGGACAGTTTTCTAATGGCTGGCTGCCGCTTCTCTTTAGGGATTTCTGCTTTGTCTCAGCTTCCCCATTTAAAGGCGCTGTCGTGTAGAGCTCTGTTCATTAGCTGTGTCCCACCTTCCCAGGCTCTCTGGCCCTCTCTGTATCACAGTCTTTGCATGATGTCCTTTGTCACTGGCATTTCCCCCAACACTTTATTATAAAAAATTTCAGAAGCACAGAAAGTTGCAGGAATTCTGTAATGTACACTCTAAACCCACCACCTCAATTCTGCCATTAACATCTTACCGTGTTTGCTTTTATCACACCTGTCCACTTATATATTGCTCAGATAGTTTATTGGGATGTACTTTAAATTTGTCATCAGTGTGCATTGAGCCCTATCTTCTTAATGTACTTGGCTGGGGGCTGACCTTTTCTAGAAAAAAGCTGTGTTTGTAGTGCCCAGTCTGGATTTTGAGACCCAAGGGTTACCTGGATGCTGCCTGATCAGAATAGGAATGTTCTTATCTTTGGGGCAGTAGACTCCTGCTCAGGGGTAGCTGAACAACCAGAGAGCTGGGAATTCAGGGTTGATGTTTTGAGCTCTTTTTTTTTTTTCCATAAAGCATTTGTCTCTTCTATAGAAAACCGTCACAAAAGCACCACTGACTTAGTTAATAATCAGCTTCTAAAAATAAGCCCAGTTTTTAGCAGCTCTAGTCAGCGAAGGCAGGTCCTTGGCAACTGTGCAGTAGAATTGAGAGGTTGGGAGGTGAGTTGCAGGCAGCACTGGGTGAGCCTGACGGTGGTTCATGCCTCTTAAATCCTGCTCCTCCCATTGCTCAAACTGCTTGTAGCGTAGAAGGAGGCTAAAGGGAGGAGAGCCAGCATTTCTTCCTTGTTACCAGAAATGTTTTCTATACCAAGGTACTTCACTGGGCTGCCCTCTGACCTGGAAGTGGAACCTGAGAGCCTTTTCTGCCTTGTTTGCATCACAGATTTGGGCAGAGTTGCTCTGTTCCCTAGCTTCAAGTATACAGTCTTCCCTAATAATTAGGCAAAGTCGTTCAAACAAAGGGTCTGAAATCACATTCAGTTGAAAGCAAAATAGAAATAGCCAGAAACTTTGTGCACCGGAGTCCCTGTGCCTGTCAGTAAGGGAAATTGAGAGGTGCTGTGGCCTTTCTTGGAGCCTGCTGACTTGGGTGTGTTTACCTGGGCTGTGGTGCTGGCCTGATTTGGCCACCAGGGGTCTGTGGCTTTGTGAAGGCAGCCAGGCTCAAAGGATGACTCAGGCACCCGACTGGGTCACAGCCAGGGTAGGGCTTTCCCGAGGGCTCTTGGAAAATGTGTGTTTACAGAGAAGTTCTCTTGGGCTCTAGATTAATAATTCCCATCTCATAGCACATTTGAATTTTAGGTTGAATTTTGAAATCCTCCCCTGTGCTCCTCAGTTGTCTGGCCCATCGTTAGGTAGTTGTGCTTGGGAGTTTGCTATGATGAGAAGTCTGATGTATTCAGGGCAGTTAGTATGCATATGAGTACACCCCTGCACACCTGTGCTATCTTCTTTTTTCACTAACATCCATGATTCATAGTTGATCTATGATAGAAAGTCATTGGTCCAAACTGTCCTTTCTATAAGCATAGAATTTTAAGTTGATAATCTGTGTTTAGCATTATTTTAGGTGACTTTTAAAAATGATTTTTATTTACTTACTTTTTAGTTTTGGCTGCACTGGGTCTTCATTGCTAAGCATGGGCTCATTCTAGTTATGCTGTGTGGGTTTCTCATTGCAGTGGCTTCTCTTATTGCAGAACATAGGCTGTAGGGCATGTGGGCTTTAGTCGTTGTATTCAGGTTTAGTTGCCCTGCAGCATGTGGTGTCTTAGTTCCCTGACCAGGGATCAAACCCATGTCCCCTGCATTAGCAGGCAGATTCTTAACCACTAGACCACCAGGGAGGTCCCTAGGTAACATTTTTCAAGAGCTCTGTATCCCTGAACGAGTCTTACTTATTTTCTCACTTCCTTTAGAAAGAAAGCAGTGTTGTAGCTTCCTAACAGATTTTGCACAAACTGGATGCTCAGTAAATATCTGTTAATTGATTTATAGGTTTAATTCTCCACTTTCATAAATGAGGTCAGTTTTTTTTTTTTTTTTTACTTTTAAAAGGTAAAACATTTATTGTAGAAAATGTGTAAGTCATAGAAAAGCACAGAGAAGAAACTATCGCACAACAGAAATCCCTGATAATCTTACTATATAGACTGGAACATTTTGGTAACATTTTTGATATTCTGGTTTTGTGTGAGTATAGGCACACTTCACTTTAGTTTTATAAAAATGAGATTATGCTGTGTCCTTCCTTTGTTTATTACATCATGCATTGCTCTCCAACCTTCTGTTTCGTGGCTGCATCGTAGAGGCTGGGTGGTATTGGAAGCAGGATCTCTGTGGGAATGTCTCTCTACTTATCCTACCCAGATCTCACCCTCCTCAAAGGCTCGGGTTCCGTGTCACTCTTGCTGTGAACCCTTCTGTTGGCCACTTTGTCCAGGGATTGCTTCCTCCTCTGAATACCTGTAGTAATGTCTTTTCTCTTCATTTAACTGTTTGTTCCCTGCCCTGTTTTAGAGGAAGGTTTAAGGGGCCTTGCCACTTTATGAGTGTGTTCTGTCTTCCCAGCCGAAGGGTATTATTTCCTGTCCTTATAGTTTTTTCATTTGTAGTTCCTCACATCTCTATGCCTTGCGCAGAGATGATTAATAGATGATAGTTGATGATGGTAGCTGCCCAGGGTAGACAGGATAGTTTAGAAAATCAGTCTTGAGTTTGTAGGAATCATCTCTACTTCTGGGGTGATTTTATATTGTGACTGATAATTGGCTGCATCCCAGGAGTACTAAGCAATTTAATGTTTCTCTGCTTATGATCTTGTTGAAATAACCTGTTCTTGGGAGTTCCCTGGTGATCCAGTGGTTAGGATTCCGCTCTTCTACCCTATTCTTTTCTCCTCTTGCTCCTCTCCTTTTACAGGTATGGAAATCATACTCATTCTTTGAGTAAGATTTCAGCTCAAATGCTATCTTCTGAGTGAAGTCAGAATTCTCCCTTCTTCTCTGGGTGTGTGCAGCACTTTTACTATATACATTTATTCTGTTTCATTGTGTTTTGTGGAGTGGTATATATCTCCTACTAGTTTATAAATTTATTGAGGACAAGAGCTATGTCTTTTTTGTATCTTTTTCCTCCACAGAACCTCAAACAGTGCATGGTGCTTTGTAGGATTTGTGGAATGAATAATTACTTTCTATGATATTTTTCTTTGGATTTTGTGAAGTATAATTTGTTAGGATGATACCAAATGCAAGTTGTGACTTACATAATGATGACAGAATGGCAAACATTTATTAAGAACTTACCATGGGCCAAATATTGTTCCAAGGGCTTTGGATGTATGAGCTTGTTTAATACTTACAATAGTTCTATGAGTATTATAGTAGCCTTGTATAATTATTATCATTCCCATTATACAAGTTGAGTAACTTGGTCAGTGTCCACTAGATAGTAAGTGTCAGAGTTGGGAATGCAAATTTGAATAGTTTGTGTTTAGAGCACTCCTAGCCACTACTCTGTTCTGTCATTTCAGTAGAGTGAACCACTGAATTAGTAATTTCTGACCATTAAATTAGTAATTTATGGGATGGTTATTCATAAGATTTGAGTTATTAATCATTTGCTAGCCCTCACAATGTTATATTCACATCTTATTTGATATCTGGGGCACACCAAAGGGTACCTTCTGGAAAGATTTGTCATGTGTGAGATTTATTTTGCTGCTGAAGTTTAACACTTGAAAGGATAGTTAGAAACGCTGTCACTAAATGGGCTCTGGTATTCTTGTTCTTAGGATGGGGGTTCCTTGGATCAAGTTCTGAAGAAAGCTGGAAGAATTCCTGAACAAATTTTAGGAAAAGTTAGCATTGCTGTGAGTATATAGAGAAGCTTTTCTTCCAAGTTCTCTCATTGATAAATAGGAAAGGGACAAGGAGGAAGGTGGGAAGTTGACAGAGGGAAGTTTTCTAAGAAAAGTTAGGTTTTTCACTAGAATTTTCTCTTATCTGGATTCTAGATACAATACCGTCTCCCCTTCACTAAAACTAGCAAAGTAACTTTCTGTATGTTAAAATCTATCTTGAAAAATAGGACGGGGTATCCAAAGGAATTTTCATTCTTGGCATCAGAAAACCTCTTTTTAGATTGAAGATTAAGAAATGAATTCAGGCAAAGTGTTCTTTTAAATGTAAATTATCTAAACTTGCAATTACCAATTTTGCTTAAAAATCATTTGCTATATACTATGTAAAAAGATGGTTTCTTAATAAGACAGATGAAAAAAGTCAAACAAAAGAGAGAAGAAAAATAAGGGAAGAAGGCAAATTTGTGGTGATAGATGAAGTATTTTCTAGATAATTTTAAAATAGAAAGGTTGAGTATTTTCTAAACACCAGGATTTCAGTTTCCATCTTTTTACATTTCTTCTCACCTAGGTAATAAAAGGCCTGACATATCTGAGGGAGAAGCACAAGATTATGCACAGAGGTAAGAAATTATTTGCTAATTGTGATGTTTTGGATTTTAGCTGAAATCTAAAAGTTGTTGCATCCTCTTTTATGTTTTGTTTTGGTATAAAAGTCGTTTGCTGGTATTTTTTATTTTTACTATGACTCTTTGTTTAGTTTGATGTGGAGCAGTAAGAACCACCCTCTTTTTGCTATGTGGCATGCCTGTATATTATACCAGTATACATATGGCACCATATTAAAAAGCAGAGACATTATTTTGCCAACAAAAAGTCCATCTAGTCAAGGCTATGGTTTTTCCAGTAGTCATGTATGGATAGGAGAGTTGAACTATAAAGAAAGCTGAGTGCCGAAGAACTGATGCTTTTGAACTATGGTGCTGGAGAAGACTCTTGAGAGTCGCTTGAACTGCAAGGAGATCCAACCAGTCCGTCCTAAAGGAAATCAGTCCTGAATATTCATTGGAAGGACTGATGCTGAAACTGAAACTCCAATACTTTGGCCACCTGATGTTAAGAACTGACTCATTGGACAAGACCCTGATGCTGGGAAGGACTGAAGGCGGGAGGAGAAGGGGACGACAGAAGATGGGATGGGTTGGATGGCATCACTGACTCGAGGGACATGAGTTTGAGGAGGCTCCAGGTGTTGATGATGGACAGGGAGGCCTGGTGTGCTGCAGTCCATGGGGTCACAAAGAGTCGGACATGACTGAGCAACTGAACTGAGCTGATGCCGGTTACCTGAGACTCTGAAAGCCATAGTCCCCCAGTATGCACAGACCAGATCCCCAGCTGGAATTAGGTACCCAGCCCTCAGTGTCCTAGGCTGCCCACTGGACTAGACTGTGCATAGGCCCAAAGCCATAACTGACTGGATATGAGTTTGACTATAAAAGAAACTCTGGGTTTTATAAAAGTATACATACACTTATCATATAACTGTACTATTCTTAGATATTCAAGATAAATGAAAACGTGTATATAGACTCATATGCAAATATTTAAAGCAGCTATATTCATAGTAGAAATAACTATCAAGAGATAAGCAAGTTACAGTATATCCATACAGTAGAATGTTATTCAGCAATAAAAAGAACAGACTCTTGACACACATAGTTTTTAAAAACTTTATTTTTGCCCGCTCTAGGTCTTCATTGCTGTGTGGGGACTTCCTTTAGTTATGGGGAGTAGGGCTGCTCTTCACTGCTGTGCATGGGCCTCTCACTGTGGTGGTGTCTCTTGCAGAGGAGCATAGGCTGTAGGTCTGTAGGCTCAGGAGTTGTGGCACACAGGCTCAGCAGCCCCGAGGAATGTGGAATCCTCCTGGACTAGGGATCAAACGCATGTCCCCTGTACTGGCAGGCAGATTCTTACTTTTTATCTTATCTTCTTCTTATTTCACTGTACCACCAGAGAAATCTGACACGTGTAGTTTTGATGACTATCAAAAACACTTAATGTTAGATGGAAGAAGCCTGACACAAAATAGTACAGACTATTTCCATGTATGTAAAATTATAGAGAAAAAAACACAGGTCTTTAGGGACAGAAAGTAGATCTGTGGTTGCCTGAGGGCTTACGGAGAGATTAACTTCAGTGAGGCCTGAGGAAGCTCTCTAGGGGTGATGAAGTGTTTATATCTAGATTGTGGTGGTAGATATGTGGGTATATGCATTTATCAAAAGTTAAACTTTCCGATAAAGTGGTTGCATTTTATAGTATATGTGTGTGTGCTAAGTCTGTTCAGTTGTGTCTGACACTGTGATCCTGTGGACTGTAGCTTGCCCGGTTTCTTTGTTAATGGGATTCTCCAGGCAAGAATACTAGGGTGGGTTGCCATATCTTCCACCAGGGGATCTTCCCAACCCAGGGATCAAACCCACATCTCTTCTGTCTCCTGCATTAGCAGGCAAGTTCCTTACCACTGGTGCCACCTAGGAAGCACTTAGTAGTATATAAAGCCCTTTATATCTCAATGAAATTTATTTTTTAAAAAAAGATAAAGAAGCCGGAGGAAAGACAAATGGAAAACATAGTTCTGTGGTCATGTCCCTTTAGCTACAACATGCCTTAGCACAGGTCTGGGAAGGGATGGCAGAGGAAGAGAGGAGTGGACTGGTGGGATTTACTGCCCAGCTTACGAATCATTCTGTATTCCCAGTGTTAGTCAGTTGTGTCCAACTCTTAGTGACCCCATGGACTGTAGCCTGCCAGGCTCCTCTGTCCATGGAATTCTCCAGGTAAGAATACTGGAGTGGGTTGCCATTTCCTTCTCCAGGGGATCTTCCTGACCCAGAGATTGAACCTGGGTTTCCTGCATTGCAGGCAGACTCTTTACCATCTGAGCCACTAGGGAAGCTCTGTGTACTATCATACATTCTAAATTTTAGAATAGGTGTTTTTTTTAATTAAAATTTTAAATTGTAAAATATATATAACATAAAATTGATCATTTTTACCATCTCAAAATGTACAGTTCAAGTAGAATAAAAAAAGAAAATGTACAATTCAGTGATCTATTAAGTACATTTACATTGTTATGCAACCACCACCGTCAGTATTCTTAAGATGTCAGATTTGCTTTAATGGATCTGTAATTTCAAAGACATCCCATTAAAAATCCCAGTAGCATTTGTAGAGTTGATAAATTGTATCTAAAATTTAAATGTAAATGCAAAGGACCTAGAATAGCCAAAACAACCTTAAAAAGGTAAAACATAGTTGGGAGACTAAGACTACTGGACTTTAAGGTTTATTATAAAGCTACAGTAACCAGTAGAGTGTTTGTATTGGTGTGAAGCTAAGCATAATAGATCAAATAGAGTGAAGAGTTCAGAAACAGACGCACACATATATAGTCAGTTGAGTTTTGACAAAGATTCCAAAGTAGTTCAGTAGAGGAAGAAGAATTTTTTCAGCAAATGATGCTGAACAATTGGATATCCATATGCACAAAAATGAACGTCTGTCGATTCCTCACACCATACACAATAAATAGCTCTCAGTGGATCACAGGTCTAACTGTATGGGTTAACAGTCTAAAACTTCTTAAAGAAGACACAGAAGACTTTTAGTGACCTCTGTTTTAGCAGAGAGTTTTAAAATGGGACACAGGTGCTTCCCTGGTTGTCCAGTGGTTAAGAGTCCATGTACCAGTGCAGGGGACACGAGTTCAACCCCTGGTCTGGGAAGAGCCCACAAGCCACTGGGAAACCAAGGCATGCCCCACAACTCCTGAGCCTTCGTGCTGCAAGAACTGAAGCCCGTGCGCCTAGGGCCTGTGCTCCGGAGCAAGAGAAGCCTCCACGGTGAGAAGCCCGAGAACCCCAGCAAAAAGCAGCCCGTGCCCATCGCAGTTAGAGAAAGCCCATACACAGCAGCGGAGACCCAGCATGGCCAAAGATGAATGAATGGATGAATATGAGAAAATGGGACACAGAAAGCACAGACTGTAAAGCAAAAATCAATAAATTGAGCTTCATCTAAATTAATAACATTTGTTTTTCAAAAGATGCTGTGACAAAAATGAAAAGGCAAGCCACAGACTAAGAGAAAAAATGGGCAAAATATGTATCCATCAAAGGACTTCATTGAGAATATTTAAAGAGCTCTTAAAACCTAATAAAAAGATAAACAATGCAATTTTTAAAAATTGGGTAGGGTCTTCCCTGTGTTCCAGTGGCTAAGACTCTGCACTCTCAATGCAAACCCCAGGTTCAATCCCTAGTCAGGAAACTGGATCCCCCATGTCACATCTAAGACCTGGCACAGCCAAATAAGTAAATAAAATAAGTATTTTAAAAATGGGTAAAAGATTTGAAGAGTCACTTTACAAAAGAAGGAAGATATGTGAATGGCAAATAAGCAAATGAGAAGATATTCAACATCATTAGTCATGAAGGAAATGTAAGTTACAGCCACAACGAGTTACTGCTACACACCGACTAGAATGTCTATAGAGACTAAATATATGTTATTTAGGATGTGGAGCAATTGGAACTCTCAGTCACTGCTGATAGGAATCTGAAATGGTACAGTTTATCAGTGTTTTAAAATGTTAAGCATGCATCTATGATACATTCAACCATTTCATTCCTAGGATTTTCCCTAAAGAAAAAAAGAAAGCATAGGTTCAATAAGGCCCTTGTACCTGAATGTTCATAGTAGTTTTATTTGTAATAGCCAAAAGTAGAGACAACCCAAATGTCCATCAGCAGTTGAATGCGTAAACAGATTGTGGTATATCCATACAATAGTATACTGCTTAGCAATAAAAAGAATAAACCATAGAAAAGATCAGCAGTATGGAAGAATCTTAAAAGAGTGGTGCTAAGTGAGAGAGTCAGACAAAAAGCTTTGTTACATGCTGTGTGAATCTGTTACATAATTCTAGAAATTGCAGACTAATCTGTAGTGACAAAATATGCATCAGTGCTTGCCTGGAGAATGAAGGAAGGGGTGGAAGGGAAGAATTACAAAGGAGTGTGAGGAAATTGGGGGTGGTGGTGGTAATAGATGTGTTTATAATCATGATTGTGGGCATGGTCATATATATAGTCATCAAGTAATACACTTTAACTATCAATATATGGAGCTTATTATATGAAAATTATATTCCAACTGGGACTTCCCTTTTGGTCCAGTGGCTAAAACTTCATGCTCCCAATGCAGGGGGCCCAGGTTTGATCCCCAGTCAGGGAACTAGATCCCACATGCCACAACTGAAGATCCCGCATGCCACAACTAAATAAATAAGTAATTTTTGTTTTAAAAAAGGGTAAAATTATATATCAGTAAAGCTGTAAAAAAGAAAAAAAAAATAGTCAAGTTGCTGAAAACTATCTCTTTATCAAGAGAGATATAAAGAGAGATTCTTAAATGCAGCCAGAGAAAGGGACAATTACTTTGGAAACAGTTTGCTAGTTTTTTTTTAAAAGTTAAATCATACAACCCATTTACTTCATTTCTCAGTATTGACCTAAGAAAAATGAAAATGTTTATTTGTACAGAGACTTGGCCACACATGTTCATAAGCATCTTTATTAAAGATAGTACCAAACTAGAAACAACCAAAATATTTATCACCAGATGAGCAAGTAAACAAACTCTGATATACTCAAACAATGGAAGACAGCTCAACAATAAAAGCGAGCAAATTGTTGATATGCACAACTTGGACAAATCTCACAAACATTGTGATGAGTGAAAGGAGCCTTATAGAAAAGAGTCCATACTGCATGGTTCTACTAGGACAGTCAGAATTAATCCATGGTAACACAGGTTGCCTGAGGGTCTACGGGGCTTGAGTGAGGGTGAACTTCAAAGGGGCGCGACAGAAAGTGACGCTGGGCCCGGAGCCCACGTCTCCTGTTTTTAGTGCAGTCGTTAGTCTAGTCCTGGTGTCCTCTGTCACGTGCTTCCGTGTGCCATGCTCTGTGTTGTTGGAGGAGTGCTCACTCTATTTCCCTTCCGAAGAGAGGAGGGTTTCAGCTTGTTCCCGGAATAACCAGCTTGCTTTCCCCTTCCTCCCGGTGCTGCCCTCACTTTCCCAGCAATTTCTTTTCTGGCTCCACCATTTATTGCTTTTTGGCATAGAGAGCTGCCTCGTGAGCCAGGCGGGATTCCGGACAGATGTCTTCACCGAGAGCTCACTCCTTGCCCAGCCGACAAGGAGCAGTCACTAGAAGGACTTCTGCTCCGGTGAGCAGAGTGTGTGGGCGGGCAGCCAGGCCTGGCCGCTCTGCTTTGACTCATGCTGTTTCTGGGGCTTGTCCAGAAAGACTCCTGAAAGAATTCACTGTAAGGCCTGGCCTGGAAGTGGTCCTTCTCTTGCACAACTTGATTCCTTATCAAGAAGCACGACCAGTGGACGGTTGCTGGAAACTGACTTGGAGTGAGAATGAGAGTCTCCCTGCTTCTGTCTTTAGGCTTTCTCACTGCTAGTAAGTTCAGTGAGCTCCGCTTCTGCTTTCATATATTCTTCTGCACTGAAATTTAAACTCCATCTCTTCTCATTCTATCCTTGAGGTAAAATGGGGAAGAATAAAAAGGCTTTACATTTGTCTCACATTAAGAAAAAATTCTTTATTATTATTTTTTTTTAATCTCTGGTGTAATTTTTTTTCTTTTTAAGAAAACTTTTGGCTTTACCACTAGTGCACCTGGGAAGCCCCCAAAAAGTGTAGACAGGCCTTCAAAAAACTGAATCCCCAGACTGTGTTGGGGTGGGGACCAGGAAGGACTGCTCTGGTTTGGGAGGCTGGGTCACTCAGGCAGAATAGCAGCAGCCTGAGTCTGCGGCTCCCACAGGGTGGCTGCTGTGGGCCAGTTGGCCCATCTTAGTCTCACCAGGGGTAGGCTGCGAGCTCAGTCACCTCCCAGAGGGGCCCACCGTCACTGCCTCTGAAGCATACACTGCCACAACAATCATGCAGGTATCAAGCGGCCCTCCCTTCCTACTGAATGTGGGGTATGGGTTGGCACATTCATGTGCAAAGGTGACAGGATTTCTTCTTTTTTTTTTTGGCCACACCACGTAGCATGTGGGATCTTAGTTCCCTGACCAGGGATTGAACCCTCTCCCTGGGCAGTAAAAGCACAGAGCATTGAGCACTGGACTGCCAGGGAAGTCCTCAACAGGAATTTAAAGTTGAAAGTGATTTCTAGGTGTGTCTTACTCTAAGGAAAAACAAATGTAGAAAAGAAACTTATAGCATAAGTTGTTCTGGGGGCACTTTTGCTTTTTAAAACATAGACTGGAAGATTTTTCTAATATAGTTTCTCACAGAATCTTCAGGAAGGCAAACAAAAATTTTATCACTTTGATTCAGACTTCTTTTTTAGGGGGTGGGAGTATGCTAGTGATACAAACTTAGGCATACCAGCGCTTCCAAATTGCTTTTTAAGTGAGAGGAAGTATAGTAATGGTGTTTGGGTGAACAACTGTTTTCACCTACTGTTTAGGTCCTGCTTTTGCAGCTAGGTAGTGGCCTCTTGAAAGTTTCCATTTTCTTTCTCAGAGTGGGTGAGTGTGTCCTGGACCTCGTGAGCTGCACTGCTCTGGGTGTGCCTGGGGCTGGCTTTCCTGTGTTTCTGGATGGGAACCTAGTGATCAGCAGATGCTCACCTTCATTCTTGAAGTGCTTGGTTTCTGCCATCGTGGAATGGGACTTCTTAGGTAGGACAAGTATAACCGATATTCCCTGAGTCTGAAGTCCTGGCCAGCTGTCTGGATTTCATCCACAGTGAAGTGGCCCACTATGATTTGTCTGGGTGTTGTGCAGACATTGTATTCTGTTTCCCTGAGTGTTCAAAGGGAGCAGCAGTCTGTGTGATTCGGCCTGGTGTGTGTGGTTTATGGGTTGTTGATCAGGAGGTGGGGATTAGATCTGTGGTTCCTCTGGGAGTCTACCTTTTCTCTGAACTCTTTGGGTGACAGTCTTGTATAGGTGCACGCACACATTCCTCCATGTTTACTTGTCCTTGTAGGCACTTATGCCATCCAGGAAGAGTAATTTGTATTGTAAAATATTCATTGAACACCTACCAATGCAAGGGACTTGGTGAATCACTGAGGAGGGCAGAAAGTTGGCTTGTAAATGACTTGTGTCCTCTGGGAGCTGAGAGTCTAACAGGGGGAAGAGACATATCTGTAAGTGATTCCAATGGGTGGTGGAACACAGCCAGTGCCATTGGTTTGTGCATGAATCACCCCACCACCAACTGTCAGATAGAACCTGATGTGATGTAATTAGTCGGGATTCTTTGACTGTATTAGAAACCTAACTCAGGATTATTTAATCAGAAGAGGGAACTTACTGGCTTGTGTTACCAGGAGGTCTGAAGGCAGGGATGAGTGTGGAGTTGAAATGATAGTCTCAGGACTTTGGTGGCCGCTTGGCTTTCCTCCTCCTCCTGTGGTCGGGCTTCCTCTTCAGTCAGGTTTGCATCACGGGGGCAGCGGGGACCTCATGGCCCAACACTTCTAGTCTCTTTGTGCGCCATGTCCCTGAGAAAGCACTGCCTCATCTCCTCAGCATTTAGGTCAGTGCACCCCAGCAGGAACACACTCTGTTTTGGGGGAACATATCCCAAATGAAAAAGAGGAGTTCTGTAACTAGAAGATGGGAGGAACAGATTCTGAAAGCAAAAAAAGGGTGAAAAGAGTTGTTCCACTGTAAATAATATTAAGCATTGGGTCAGCAAGACAGAAAACTGCTAACACAGGATCAAAACAATAATTAAGCATTGAAGGCAGGGGTGGGCAGATTGGCAGCTCACAGCCTGCTCCCTGTTTTTGTGTGGCCTGCAAACTAAGATTTGTTTTTCAGAATTTTGTGACACGTGATCATTGTGTGAAATTCAAATCTCAGTGTCCATGAAGACACTTTGCTGGAACACAGCCCGGCATACGTGTCGTCTGTGGCTGCTTTTGTATTGTGATGGCAGAGCTGAAGAGCTGCTTGTGAAAGAGATTGTGTGGCCCTCGAAGCCTTAAAATATTTGCTCTCTGGTCCTTTGACAGTAAAAGCTTCCCGATCACTGAGTCAAGGGGAAGAAGAATCCCCTAGCCAAGGAAGCTTTAGAATTGAAGCACGGAAGTCAGCTGTAAGATGGTTAAGTTCTTCATTGAAAACAGGGTGTATGATGTGGGGAGGAGACCCTAGGGCTCTGAGAGGGGTTAGTTAACTCCACTGGCTTCTGTGTAGCCTTTCTACTTAGGGTGGCAGGAAGTCAGAGGTCCAGTTCATCCAAAGCTGACCCAAGTGGTTAGCCTAAGAGTTAAGGGGTGTGTGTGGGGGGTGGGGAGCTCAGATATAGCTGTGCTTCATGCCATTGAAAGCAATGACTTGCATCACCAGCCCATCAAACTGCTCAGCCCCCTCTCATTGTCAATATCTTGTTCTGATTAAGACCCTGAAGAAAGACGATAGGATTTAGACCAATGCAGAGTTCATGCAGTGGAGCCCGTGAGTAGTGTCTCCCTTGGAGTTGCTGCCGATGAAGATCAATAAATGCTGGTAACAGAGTTAAATTAAGCCTCAGCTGGGTTTTCTCTTCCTTCTGTCAGATGGAGCAGCATGTAACCTGCCTGAACTTTATACCCAGTGGCTGGGGCTTAGATTTTTGAGGGAATGCCCAGCCAGACTGTGATTGGAGTGAGCTGTGAGGTTCTCTGCAGAGCATTAGAGTCGCTTATACCTGGGGTCCCTCCTGCTCAGAGTCCCCTCCCAGAGAGTTCCTTATTGCCCGGGATAAAGCGTTCTGTGGAAACACTGAGCTCTCGGGTCAGGATGAGATGTCAGCATTCTACGGAGACTGAGAGTGTTTTTGGATCCTAGTCCTGGGGACAGCGGAGAGTCTCCAAGTTACCTCAAGGGACCCCAGCAGCAGCCTCTGGAGGAACAGGGTTCTCATAGCCCTCAGGATTTTAGCCTCTGAAGTCCTCCTCTCACTTCAGTCAGACTTGCTGTTGGCACCGATAGTCAAGATTTTAAGTGGCCCAAGTTTGTTTGTTGTTTTACAAGCTGTTGGTGGCAGATTCACATATAACGGGTTTCTGAGTGGCTGCTTCTGTGACCCCTGCAAGGCGCTGTCCTCCCTGCCAGAGTTTTCCCGGCATCTCGCCAGGCTTCCCCGAGGCCCGTGAGGGTGGCCCTGCGGCTGTGCACAGCGCGGTGTCCTGAGCACAGTCCCCGTCCGCGTGTGGCAGGGGGATGCCATCAGAGCCTTAACCCGTGGGCGGCCCCTGGTGTCCGGGGGGCACCCTGGCTGTACCTCAGCTTCCTCTGCCCGCCAGGCTCATCCCCTGCCAGGTGGGACAGCCTCAAGGGGCAGTTAACTTACAGGAAGAACCGCTCCCTTTGGACTGTGTCTAGACCACCCCACCTTGCAGATGGAAAGAAACACAGTGGCTGATTAGTAGCTGGAATCCAGCATGTGGTCTCTGGCTCGAAATGTGAGTCACGTTCTCTAGAATTACCTCAGTGCTAGACCCACAGCAATGGATGATGTCTCCAGACGAGTTTGTTTCTTAGCATCTCAAGTGAGGCAGATGGGCCGTTGGAGGAGGAAAGTGCTTCCTCAGATCCCTTTAGGGAAGCATCGTGGAGGAGGTGGTATTTGGGCTGAGCTTGGAAACATGGGGAGAAGTTACGCAGGTGGCAGTGTTAGCACAAGGGATTCTAGGTAGGGAAACACATGAATCACGATGACACAGCGGCCGGGAAACACAGATAATGTCCTTGCAGGAAACAGCAAGTGGTTTAGAATATTTAGAACGAAGGATTCCTGGTGGTAGGTAGGTGGTGGGAGTTAAGTGAGAATTAGTTGAAGCAGTTGAGGAGGGTCTTCCCCGCCATGTGCAGGGACTGGATTTGGCAGTGGGGAGCCGAGGGGTGCTCCTGCACAGGGAAGGGAGGCGAGCTGTCCTCGGAGGAAGAGGCCCCTGGCTGCTGCAGCTTGGGTGACGGGGAGGGGAGTGAGGCCAGCGAGGAGCTGCCGCCATGGTTCTCGAGGGAAGAAGGTGGGTCTGCGTCACAGCAGGCATCGCGTGAAGGGCGAGAGGACACAGGGTGGGAGAGACGACCCTGGAAAGCCTCTGGGAGCAGAGGCCGGGTGCCGGTGTGGGTGGAGGGGGTGGGGGGCCACAGGAAGGAAGCCCCTAGCTTTGCCCCTGGGCCTTCCCTAAGGCAGGGAGTGGAGGGGACCCCAAGGCTGGGCCTGTTCCAGGCTGAGAGGCGATCCTGGCAGAGCTGTGTCCTGCTCCTTCTCATGTCATAAAGGCTCATTTCTAAGGGACGCCTAGGGCCACGGTCCTGCCAGTCTCCTCAGGAGCAGATGACTTCCTGAGGAGGTCTTGTGGGCCCAGGAGAGCTGGTCTGACTTGGAAGTTTGGTGACCAGAGAAGGGGTAGCTTGTATTAACCAGTACCTTAGCAAGGTGGAACCCACCTTGCTCACCATGCCCAACGCTACAGTGACAATGTAGAATCTAGTGGAGACTCTCAGCTAGAGGGTGGGAACCAACATTAGGCTTAATAACACCAAGTTAACTACAAACAAACGGGGTGGTATTTTCTTTTTCCACCAAGAAAAAGTTTTGGTTGAAACAAGGCTGGCAGTGAGTAGATAATTGTTGAAGTTGATGTTGGTGCTTCATACTCTATTTTTGTGAATGTCTGGATGTTTAAGAGGAAAAAATTGGAAAGAAGGAGGCAAAAATACTAACGTGACAAGTGACATACATGGTAAGAGCTTCAGGGAGAAGGGAGCCTTGTAGGTGTGCAGTGGTCAGGTGAGGCTTCCCAGGGGAGGTGGGAGCCTCTCAGGTAGGATTTCTTTTTTTTTCACACGCAACAGAAACTGGGCTTCCCTGGTGGTCCGGCGGTTGAGAATCTGCCTACCAGTGTGTGGGACACGGGTTCAGTCCCTGGTCCAGGAGGATCCCGTGTCTGTGCAGCAGCCGGGCCTGTGCTCTAGAGCCTGGGTGCCACAGCTCTGGAGGCCAGGCAGTCTGGAGCCTGCGCTCCGCACCAGGAGAAGCCGCCTTGGTGCTAAGCTGACGCAGTGCGCCTGGAGAGTAGCCCCTGCCCGCCACAACTAGAGAAAGCCCGTGCACAGCAGCGAAGACCCAGCACAGCCAGCCAGTCAGCCAGCCTAAAAACAAAACAAACAGGTATTAGAAACCAACTTGAGTCAGTGTGAACAGAAGAGAGGACTTCCTGATAAGGCTCTGGGGGACTTTCCTGAGCTTTGGCAACAGCCCAGATGTTGCCAGTGCTCAGGAAGGGTTGGGACAGGGGTGGAAGACAAGTGGGATCCCGGGCAGCTTCTCTCCGCTCTTGGCTGCCCTGTCCTGCGTGCTCTGCAGCTTGGCTTTCTCTGCTGCTTTGTCCAGGGGCAGGAGGAGGGGCCCCCCACCCTGACCCAGCTCCTCCCACCTCCACCCCAGTAAGCATCAGATCTATTCAGACACAGCACAGGCCCAACCCGACCCTCTTAGCCCCACTGCCAAGTCCTTGAGTATCTGAGCAGAACTCACCTGGTGCAGATAGTCTGTGGCGCTCCCTGCTATAGGGAAGGGAGGTAATCAAGAGGACACTTGGGTCACCTTCTCCTTCCTCGCCTCCAACAAGCAAACGAGACTAGAAGGATGATAGATCACATAAATACAGAAAGCGTTTGGATAAGAGACCAGGCAGAGCAGACGATTCAGACAGAAACACTCAGGGCTCCTGGGGGCAGCATGGGTCCTCATGGCACTGACAGAGGGCGGGGAGGTGGGGCGGGCAGGGGCACAGGTAGGCGTCAGACTGAACAGGGCCTGACTGCTTATGCTGCTTGCGTTTTTTTCTCAAACAAGTGTTAGCTTTTATTCCCCACCCCCAAGCTTCAGACTTAGACGACAAATAACAAGCTTCAGAGCCATTGAAATCTAAATTCTGTTTCTCATATGTAGTTCCTCTTACTTATTGGGCCCTTAGTACCTGCCATCAAGTAGGAATTACTGCTCTCACCTGACAGCCAAGGAACCCGACTTCAGGAGGCTCACACAGCCTGTGCTGGTAGAGCTAGGATTCAAATCCAGATCTGCCTGACTCCAAAGCTGGTGCTCCCATTTCCACACCACAGTACATGCCTACTTACGGTAATTTTTGATGCCAGTTGATAGTAAGAGTCAGTGGATGTTAGGATTCTTGGTTGTTGGTAAACACAAATTAGCTCAAGCAGTAAAAGAGGTTATTTGTTTGTTTAGCTTAGCTAACCAAACCCCAGGAAGAGTAAGAATGTAGCCTGGCCTTAGGGAAGATTGTGTCTAGGGACTCATATTCCATTAGCTGTTATATTTCAGTTGAGATATGCAGTTGGTTCTCTATACCTGCATCCTTGGATTCAGCCAACCTACAGATGGGAAATATTTGGGGAAAAGTTCCAAAAAGCAAAATTTGATTTACATAGCATTTTCATTGTGTTTATAACTATTTACATTGTATTAAGTATTATAAGTAATCTAGAAGTGATTTAAAGTGTACAAGAGAATGTGTAATACTCCATCATATTATATAAGGGTCTTGAGCATCTGCAGATTTTGGTATCCATGGAGGTGGGGGTTGGGGTTGGGGTGGGGTGGTGTCCTGGAACCTGTTAATTCTCGCTTATTTGTTTCTCTTCCGAAGTTGGCTGTTTTCTCTCAGGCCAGCTGTCTCTACCACATGGGAACCATTGCCTCTGGCTTTAGTCTCATTATCGGAGAGGCAAGAGTTTTTCCCAGCCTCTGACAGAAAATCCCGAAGAACGCTCTAACTGAACTAACACTGGTCTTACCCAGACCTGCCGGGTCACCAGGAGGTTGGTGGCCCAGCCTGCATCAGGGCCCTGCCCTGTGGCCCGGACACAGAGGTCTGATGGTCAGTCTCCATCCGAAGCAGCTGGCTGGAGTCAGGGAGGCAGAGTTTGCCCAGAGTCAGTGTATGTGGTGGGGGAGGGTCCTTCTCAGGCGGTGACACTCGGAATGCCAGCCCCATTCAGTGTAGGTTTGTCCTTACCTGGCAAACACGCTGTCCTCGGTGTTCTCCTTCAGGGCCTGTCTCAGGCTAAGCGAGGAGTGACTGCGGAGTGACTTGGCTTCACGAGCGAATCCTGCTGACTGTGACCCAGGCATCAAGGGTGACGCCTTACTTGGGTGCAGCTGGGGTCCCCATGACTATGGTGATATCATTGGAAATTCTCTCCCGCTTCCCATTTAAAACCCAACAGATTTCCAGTCTAACTGTCTTTCCTTTTGGCATCCCCCCCCCTCCCCCCCCCGCTTTTTCCTCCTGCTGAGCAAAATTAGTTTTCAGCAGGTCAAACCAGGTTTTTAGCTGATTTCTCTTTCTTGAAATTCAGATGATAATGTCCAAGTAGCCAACATTATTTTCCTGTCCACCGGTGGTTGATTGACTTTGTGACAGATTGCATATCTGCTTGTCTTTGGAAGTCACTTAGTCTGGCAGGCGAAGTATACTGCTCTAAGTCAGGTTCTTGTTTTTTTTTTCCGGCTATGCCATGCGGCATGTGGGATCTTAATTTCCCAACCAGGGGTCAAACCTGCGCCCTCTGCATTGGAAGCATGGAGTCTTAACCACTAGACTGCCAGCGAAGTCCCTAAGGCAGGTTCTTTTAATGGGAAGGTTAGTCTGTGATCTTTAGCAAGGGGCTTCTACTTGAACCTTAATTTTCATATCTATAATATGGGGCTGCTCTGCCATATGTTATTATGGGGTCATTTGAAATGAGGGAATCCAGGATCCATAAACTCACGCCTTGACTATTCCCTTTCCCCCTTTTTCTTTCTCTCCCTCTCCCTTCTCTCCCTCTCTCTCTGGTTTAACCCCTTTACTTTCTGCTGAGGCTTATATTACTACCTGATTTCAGATTCTGACCATTTCTTGGAATGGCATGTGGTGATGAAAACCACATCATGGCCTAATGCGTCATCTTGTGTTAATTGTCAGCATTTGTGTGCCTTTTGGGTCAGGGATGAACACTGCATTTGCAGAGGGGCACACAAAGGTACAGAATTAAAGCAATTCAGAACTAATGAATCATGGGAGGGAAGTAAAAATTAAAATGCAGTTGCTGGACTTGCTTGCAAAACTCTTGAAAGCATAGAGATAAAAATAGCTTCTGGTTAGGACCTGGCACACATGCTCTGAAGGCTCACTGTTTGAACTCACTTGTTAACCAGGAGGCTTTAGTTCCCGCTGTCAGCATGTCTCCTGCAGTTAAACTTGCCCAGGAGGGTAATGAGCTGAAGCTGAGAAGGAAGTGCTTGCTCACTAACCCAGAATTATCATCTCTCACAATCAAATTTTAAGGATGTCAACCTACCCCAAGTCAGCTCCTATTCCCAGATAAAGCTTGTTATATTGGTTACCCCCTTGACAGGTAACTCCTGGACTTGGCCTCAGTGTTTCTTGTCTGTTCAGTTCAGTTGCTCAGTCGTGTCTGACTCTTTGCAACCCCATGAACCACAGCATGCCAGGCCTCCCTGTCCATCACCAACTCCTGGAGTTCACCCAAACCCATGTCCATTGAATCGGTGATGTCATCCAACCATCTCATCCTCTGTCGGCCCATTCTCCTCCTGCCCTCAATCTTTCCCAGCATCAGGGTCTTTTCCAATGAGTCAGCTCTTTGCATCAGGTGGCCAAAGTATTGAAGTTTCAGCTTTAGCATCAGTCCTTCCAGTGAATATTCAGGACTGATTTCCTTTAGGATGGACCGGTTGGATCTCTTTGCAGTCCAAGGGACTCTCAAGAGTCTTCTCTAACACCACAGTTCAAAAGCATCACTTCTTCGGCGCTCAGCTTTCTTTATAGTCCAACTCTCACATCCATACATGACCACTGGAAAAACCATAGCCGTGACTAGATGGACCTTTGTTGACAAAGTAATGTCTCTGCTTTTCAGTATGCTGTCTAGGTTGGTCATAACTTTCCTTCCAAGGAGTAAGCGTCTTTTAATTTCATGGCTGCAATGTGCACAGGGGTTAATAATGCTTACTTCACAGCATGGTTGTGAGGGTTAAAGATGACAGTGTATTTAAAAGGCTTGGCATAGTAGGTGTTCAATAAACCAGAGCTGTTGTGATGTCTTCCTACGTTGGCTGGCTTCTTATTTGTTGAATTCCGTCTCCTGTGGTGGTGGCAGCCTGGACAGGGACTGGTCCTTTCTATTCACAGCTCAGTGCAGGAACTTTATTAGTGTTTATAAAGAATAAACAAGTGAATTATTTAATCCACAGAGGGGTAGAAAATGCTCAGAAGTCAAGGTGAAGTCACGTGCTCATGGGGGAAAATCAAGAAGCTTTGAACAGTGGTTATTTCTGGTGCAGAAAATATCAGAAAAGAAAATTCTTTCTTCCACTTAGTTTTTTCATAACACCTTCTTATTCATTTATGAAGAAGAGGGGTTTATTCTTTTTCATTGTTGCAGAGGCTGGGCAGGATCTGGGTTTCAGACCTTAGCATCTTATAGGTTTCCTAGGGAAGCTTGTCAGCCTGGGAGCTTAGAGGCTAGTGGATACTACCTGTGAAATGCAGCATGGCCCATCACTTGCTGGGGCTCCTTCCAGCTTCACTCTCCTGATATTGGGGGGTCAGAAAGAGAACCCAAGGCCTGGAGAGGCCTGGGGAAGTAGAGAGGGACCACCTGGGCCTGTAACATGAATAGCGCTTGAGGCGGCTGCAGGGGAAGATGAGGGCAGAAGCCTGACTAAACCCCCCAGGGCTCCAGAGCAGGGCAGTATTCCATGTTGGGAAAGGCCCTCAAAAGCAGCAGACTTCTACCAGGTGAAGAAGTGAGAGGGCAGGTGGGAAAGGAGGATGTTTTAGGCGCGGGGATCAGTTAGGCAGGCGAGCCTGAGCCCAGGCGAGGTGGACATGGAGACGTGCTGCAGCAAGAAGTTGGAGAAGTGAACAGACAGTGGGCTTGGAAAGGCAGGCTGAGGGGCCTGGCCTGTGCTGTGAGGCAGCTGGGAGCCGCTGCAGGCTCTGCGCAGGGGCGGTCCCCCTGGAGGTGCCGGTCACTGTGTGAGACAGACAGCCTGGAAGAGGAAGCTGCCAGGGACGGAGCGGAGGAAGGAGCGGCGGGGGTTGTGGGAACCAAATGCAGGAGGCTGCTAGCGGGAGCAAACAGCCTCTGAGGCCTTATCTGACCTCTTTTCTGTCCTCAGAAAAGAGCCTGACATGCTGGGGTGCCGGGGAGGAGCATGTCCTGTCCTGGCAGCTCCAGCCACATGTGCTGGAGTGGATGTCTCCAGGCAGCTTCTTGTCAGGCATTCAGGGTCACCTTGAGGGGCCCTGTGTGTGCATTTGGCTTCCAGGATGAATGTGGTCCAGGCAGGGAGACACCCCGTCCCCCCATCTGCGTGGGTCTCTCAGCCTCCCAGGCAGTGTTCCCTGGGCTGAGTGGGGGAAGCAGGAGCTGACAGCCAGAGAGGGAGGAAAATGGCATTATATAAGTTTGCAAAAAAGGAGGCTGGCTTGCCATGTGAACAGAAAGCAGATACGAGGACAGCCACAGAGGCAGTGCAGCCTCTCCTGAGCAGCAGCGGTGGCCTGGGGAGTGGTGTCTGAGCAGCAGGGGCAAGTGAGGGAGCGGGTATCTGGAGCCAGGAACTGCCAGTCTTGGAGTGCAACCCGTGAAAGAATCCTTCGGTGTGATCCTGTCACGTGTGCGCTCTTTAAATGCCCACAGTTCATTCGATGGATCCTGGTCTCCATCTGGTGAGGCTATGAGAGCTGTGGTGGTTATCACCACTTTACCGATCCACAGACCACAGACTACAAAAGCCAAGGGCTCGCTCAAGGCTGCATGTGGAACGTGTGGCAGGGCCAGGACTCAAATACAGGTCTCTTGACTCTTGCCGCTCTTTTGCTTTTATAACAAGACCTAATAGGTCACTTCTGAACAGGCCATGGGAACACTGGAAGGTGAGGGCGCTCAGGGCTTTGTGGTCAGTCACTCAGGGTATGAGTGATGTGGTAGCAGGGTGAGTGGGAAGAAAACAGGTCCAGGCATCACAGGGTCTGAATTCTGGTTCCCACTTTATCCAGTTTTTGCTGTGTGAGCTCAGTCAAGTCCCTGGACCCCTTTGGGCCTTAGGCTTTTCGTCTCCACCATGAAGGGGAGGAACCAGATGCCTTCTCAGGCTACTTCTGACACCTGTGTCTGTATGGGAGACATGGAGGCATGCCAGTGGGTTTGGAAAGATCTCAGATTCTGTGCTGCTGTGTCCTGTGACACGCAGATGGCTGGGTCTTAGACAGGCAGTACTCATGGTGTGAAGTGTGTATGTGTCCCCCATGAGTTTAGCCCCATTCATTCACAGGCATCTAGGAGTACTTCCTGTATTGTCCTGCCAGGTATTGTCCTGGATCTGCGGTTAAAGGGATGAGGCAAACTGCCAGCGTCCCTGCCCTGGTGGAGCCGGTGGTGAGTGGAGAGAGGCTGGAGCTGGTGTGGCTGTGGTTGGGACTTGACCCAGGCTGGGGATGATGAGGGCTAGGTGAAGGTGGGCAGGCGAAGGACTTCCTGGGATATGAGAGAGGGGTTTTTGTTTGTTTATCCTTGGAAAGATACTTAAATGGATCTGTTAGATTCTGTGTAAGAATAAATAAACACATTCTTGTGAGTATTGAAGGGGAGCATAATAAAATCTTAATAGTGGCTCTGGTAGGTTGAAATTATGAGGGTTTTACTTTTCCCTCTGGTTCTCCAGATGTCCTGTGTTTGTATTATGCCCGTCAGAGATTGCCTGTCAGGGTTTATGATTTTGCTCTCGGGTTTGGCCTGCTCTCGAGTGGGTCTCCTTGTTTGCCAATGTCTGTCCACAAACCTGGTGCCTTGGGCCCCTTTACCAAGTCCCAGCCTCTGCTCTGCCTGCCTCATGGGACAGTTGTTTGAATCAGAGGAGATGGTAAAAGGTAAATGTTGAGAAATTTACCTCTTGGCAAGGGGAAGGGCCAGTGGACTAATACTGGTGGTGGGAGCCAGGGTGGCCGTGGGGATGGCTTGAGTGCACTCAAGGGAATGGGGGAGGGGGAATGGGGCTGGTGCGGGGACACTGTTCTGACCCTGAGGAGCAGCTTTCAGGCCTCCCTAGTTCTCTGGCCCCGACAATGAGAGACTCTCCTTGACTAACAGGTAGATGCAACTGTGCAAGCTCTTAGAGAAGTAACTTCAGTGAAAGAGCATCAAAAGTTGGCTCCCAACCCCCGGCACACACATTTTTAAAACCCCCATGTTCTGTGCTTGTCAGGTCAAGAACAGGAGTACCTGGCTCCATCCCACCCTCCTTTAGTCTTTGGTCTGTAGCCTCTGCGCAAGCATACAGGTCTTATTATTTCTTCCTCCCTTGTGATCCGGTGATAGGCGTTGTGTCTTGCCAACAGAGGCAGCTGAAGCAAGGCCTTTCAGTCTTGATTATTCATGGTAACTGACTCCTTCCTGGGGTCATCTGGCCAAGACTGGGTTCTCAGAGTGGAAAACACTGGCTTTCTGTCTTGCTTCTAGAGCAGCTTGTCACTCCTCTGAGAGTTCTTCCTTGAACCCTGAACCAGGGGGAGTAGGGGCCGTGGTGTCCAGTGTCCATAAGCCAAGGGCTGGCTCTGTGATGGGGTCCAGTGTCCGTAAGCCAAGGGCTGGCTCTGTGATGGGGTCCAGTGTCCGTAAGCCAAGGGCTGGCTCTGTGATGGGGTCCAGTGTCCGTAAGCCAGGGGCTGGCTCTGTGATGGGGTCCAGTGTCCGTAAGCCAGGGGCTGGCTCTGTGATGGGGTCCAGTGTCCGTAAGCCAGGGGCTGGCTCTGTGATGGGGTCCAGTGTCCGTAAGCCAGGGGCTGGCTCTGTGATGGGGTCCAGTGTCCGTAAGCCAGGGGCTGGCTCTGTGACGGGGCTGGGGCGTGTCGTGGTATTTGTGGTCAGGGCTCGTCTGTCTGGGGAGCGTTTCCCAGTCCACCTGTGTCAGCTCTCTGCTTTTCTGTCTTCTTCCCCCGCAGACGTCAAGCCGTCCAACATCCTAGTGAACAGCCGTGGGGAGATCAAGCTCTGTGACTTCGGGGTCAGCGGGCAGCTCATCGACTCCATGGCCAACTCCTTCGTGGGCACCAGGTCCTACATGTCGGTATGAGTGCGGTGTTCCGTTTCTCGAGGCTCTTGTCTGATCGGGAATAGGAGCCAAGTGGGTGTCTTCCCAGTGGAGCCAGGTGCTTGGGTGATGGGGATGGGGGAGAAAGAAATGAGGGATGAGCCTTGTGGTCCCTCCCTGAGGAGATCACAGTCTCAGGGGAGATGGGCTCAGCCTTTCACAGGCCTCTGGGAGCATAGTCGGGGCACTGGGGCCTTGACTCACTGGATCACAGCTTCAGCTCAAACCGGTACTTGGATGTTTCTGGAGCTTGGCTTTCATTCTGTAGACATGGAGCTCCAGCCACCCTCAGGACCTCTGCCTGCTGTCTTTAGACCCTCAGAATGACATGCCCAGAAATACCCCTACCCCAGATTGCCCCGCCTTTTCCATTAGCAGTAAATGGCATCACTGTTTCCTTAGTCTCCCAGGGTAGAAATCCAAGCATCAGCTTCCAGCCTCTGCCCATCTCCCCATCCTTCCAGCACCTAGTGACCTGACTCCTGTGAGTCTTCAGCATTGTCTTTCCCTGCGCAGTCTCTTGTCTCCCGCCTTGCGGCATGTCTCCCAGCTCCTGCCCCTCTCTCACCACAGCACAACTACCTGGTCCCCTGGCATCTGGTTCCACCGACAGCCTGAGGTCCCCGAGTCCTCCCTCCTGCTCCCCTCCCCCAACCTGTGCCATACAGCCAGCTCCCTGAGGGGCAGGGATAAGCCTGGAGGTGCCTCTGTTATCCTGAGGGTCCAGTTTGGGGCCTGGGCCATGGTCGGTGCTCAGGGAATGCTTGGCCAAGCAGGTGAACGTGTGGTTGACGAATGGGTGGGGACATGGCTAACACTCCTAAGAACGATTCAGAAAGGGGAAACGTGGCTTTGGGTGAGGGCTGACGGGCCGAGTAGAGGAGCCTTACTTGAAGTGAGTGGGAGGCCTTCATAGGTGAAAGGAGGGGTTGGCACAGGGGCTTAGGGCATCTTAGCACATTGTGTTTTATGCGCAGGCTTTCAAGCACTTTCACATCTTGCAGTGATGATCCCATTTGAACTGGATGGTTGTCCCATTTTAGAGATGAGGATATCTAGACTCAGGGAGGTGAGATGACCCATGCACTTCACCTTGCAGAGCCAGGGTTCAGAGCCAGGCCTCCCGGCCAGCGAGTCCCACTCTGCACTGCAGGCCCTCACTTGCTCTTAGGTACAGCTTGGCAGCTGCTCCTGGCCCCCATGTGGCAGGTCCTGCTCACGTCCTCTTCCTGCTTGCCTGTCCCCTGTCCACAAGTGATTCCAGCCACTGGCAACATTACTCACTGGGTGCTGACCCACATCTAAACCCCCTCCAATCCAGTAGCCAAAAGATGTGAAACCCAGGGGCTCTCCAGCTTCTTTCCTGAATGTCTAAAACACTGAGCAGCTAGCACCCTGGGCTGCTCAACTGCCAACTCTTTGAGTTTAAAATGAATTAATAGGCCCTGGAACTTATATTGATCCTGGGTTTAGTGGTTTGGATTTTTGTGGTTACGTGGTCAGTTCCAAAATAGTTCAGTGTTCAGTTCAGTTGCTCAGTCATGTCTGACTCTGCGACCCCATGAATTGCAGCACGCCAGGCCTCCCTGTCCATCACCAACTCCCGGAGTTTATCCAAACTCATGTCCATTGAGTTGGTGATGCCATCCAGCCATCTCACCCTCTGTTGTCCCCTTCTCCTCCTGCCCCCAATCCCTCCCAGCATCAGGGTCTTTTCCAATGAGTCAGCTCTTCGCATGAGGTGGCCAAGGTACTGGAGTTTCAGCTTCGGCATCAGTCCTTCCAGTGAACACCCAGGACTTGGAGTTGGTGCAAAACCCTATGGGAGAAATGAATTTGATGTCTGTATAAGTATATGAGGGCTTCCCTGGTGGCTTAGACGGTAAAGAATCCACCTGCAGTATGGGAGACCTGGGTTCGATCCCTGGAGAAGGGCATGGCAACCCAGTTCAGTATTCTTGCCTGGAGAATCACCATGGACAGAGGAGCCAGGCAGGCTGCAGTCCATGGATCGCAAAGAGTTGGACACGACTGAACGACTAACCACATAAGTGTATGATGGTCAGAATAAAGATTTTTTTAATAGGGTTCCTGAAATACATGTTTTATTTCAATTAATTCTCAATAAAAATAAGCACTATATACTTCTCTCCCACTATTCCCACCAATAACAACTCATATTTGCATAACATTTTGCAACATTTAACATACATTTTCATTTGGTTTGACCTTCTCAGTGCAGTAGGTAGCAGAGCAGGTATTTTGCTTTGTTGTTACTACATCATTAGCCCCATTTTACAGGTGTGGAAACTGAGACTCGGGATCACCTAGCTTTTGAGTCCCAGCTTGGGACTTGAACCCAGATCTCCTGACCCCAGATCCTTTGCCTTTTCTAGTTTTCCATGTTGTCCAGAACAGTGAGTTAGTGGCAGAGCTGGTCTTAGAACTCGGCTTGCCTTACTCGCAAGGCCAGGGTTCTTTCTACCCACTGATACTTCATTCGTGACCCATGTTCCAGAAACTTCATATTTTGGATTCAGGACTCAAGATGAGCCTCTCATGCTGGGCTTTGGATAGGCTATCCTGCACATGTAAGACAGTGACCAGGATGGGCAGAGCTGGAACCACAGCTGAGACTCAGCCAGGGTCCAGCTGTTAGTTTAGGGTAGGTTGGGGGGAGACAGCAGTTAGGGGTCAGAGCCACGAAGGCCAGCTAGGATTTGGTAAACAGATTATTTGGGGCAGAAGTGAAGCCAGATTAAAGAGGTTAGTGGAGGTCCTGAAACAGAACATGAGCTCCTCTGTTGAGAAAGGGCAGAAGATAAAATGTATCAGTAGAGCCAAGGCTGGGGCCAGGCAGGGTCGCCCAGCACTCCTGCAGTGCAGACAGGCCTCAGCGGGGCAGGAAGTCCCAGGCATCATGAGGACTCACCCATCCCTCTCTGTACAGGCCAGGCTAGCTCACAGGTGGTAACCGTGTCTGTCTCTCCTGCAGCCAGAGCGACTCCAGGGGACCCATTACTCCGTGCAGTCGGACATCTGGAGCATGGGGCTCTCTCTGGTTGAGATGGCAGTCGGGAGGTATCCCATCCCTCCTCCAGATGCCAAGGAGCTGGAGCTGATGTTTGGGTGCCAGGTGGAGGGAGATGCGGCTGAGACCCCGCCCAGGCCAAGGACCCCCGGGAGGCCCCTCAGCTGTGAGTGGCCCAGTGTGGCCCCAGCTTGGACTGTGGGTGGTCCTTTCCATCAGGGGTTTCTGGAAGGCTGGTCCCCTGTCTCTGGATGCCAGGCTGGGGCAAGGAGGAAGTAGAGCATGGGGTTCCAGTGCAGGATATTATCGTTACCAACATCTTCCTTCCTACCATTTGTTGAGTGCCCACTGTGTTCCTGGCACTGCACTTAGTATTTTTTATGTATTATCTAATTTAAAAAATCATGACTTTTTTTAGGTAGATTTTTTTTTAATTGAGGTAAAATTCACATAACATTAAATGCACATTTTGAAGTGTATGGTTCAGTGGTTTTTAGTATATTTCTCCATATCATACAACCATTACCACGTTGTAATTCAAGAACATTTCCATCACCTCCAAGAGAAACCATTTCCATTAGCAGTCACTCACAGCTCCCCTACCTTGACACCCTAGCAATCACCAATCTACTTTTGTCTCCATAGATCTGCCTAGCACTGTCTAATTTTAATAGCAGTCGTGTGTGAGCACTATTATAATTTCCATTTTAGCTATGAGGAAACTGAGGCACGGGGTGCTTGACTTGCCACATACACTTGTCAGTGGCCAGGTCTGACTCTGAGGAGGTAAGCACTATGTAGCACTGCCCGCCTCTGGACCGTAAGGTAGACCCAGTACCTGGAAGATCCTGGCCCTGCCATTACCTTCTGACATTGTTCCTGCCAGGACATTCCTGCCTGAGGCCCACACGAGGGCATGTATGAGGGAGCAGCAGAGCGGACAAGGGTAGCCGGCGGTGGGCCGCCAGAACCCAGACTCAGACCCTGGCCAGCTGTGGCTTTGGCCAGCCCCCTCTGTGTTCAGGCCTTATCTGTGGCTCTTCTATCTCTATCGTCCACAACTTTGTTCTAGTCTCTTAAGATCCATGCCCACCCCTAGCCTCAAACTGGCAGTTAACCTTCTGTTTCTGAGAAGTGTTTTCTTTTTTCTTTTTATAAAATTTGTAGCTTATGGAATGGACAGCCGACCTCCAATGGCAATTTTTGAGTTGTTGGATTACATAGTCAATGAGGTAAGGCTTCTGTGATCTTGGAATTTATTTGCTCTTAAGGAAAAAACTCACAATTGGTCTGGGAAACCTCTGAATTGTTCCCACAGCATGGTTTGTCCCTTTCCCAGGAGCATCTTCATATAGCTCTGAGTCCCTCATCCTCTGATTCAGGAGCCTCCACCTGCCCATTGAATGCATTCTCATCCTTCATTCACCAGGCATTGCTTTTTTTCCACCAAGTGTTTTTGTGCACTTACTATGTGCTAATAAGCACTATGGGATGGCCGTAGGAATGAGGTGGGGGTCCAGAGATGGAAAAACAAAAGTCTCAGGTCTTAAAGCCTGTTAGATTGGGTAAAGGAAGCAAGGCAAACATATGTGTTTTCTCTATATAAAGCAATGAACGTAACAGGTGACAGTGTAGAAACAGATATGGAAAATATTCACTATAAATTGTGTGAAAAAAGCAGGGTGTAAAATAGTATGTATACTATGATTCTTTTAAAAAAAAACCTATGTATGCATATTATGTGCACATAAAGTCTGGAAAGTTATATGACATAGTGTTTATCACATTGATGGAATTACAGGTGATTAAATTACTGCTAGCTAACTTTAACACAAAGATACATTATCTGTGAAATATATATGCTAGTATGTTTAAATGTAAAAGGAACTGAGGAAGGAAGAGACTGACAAGTATTCATCAGTATGGGCCTGGGGGAATTGGAAGCTACGGAGACCAGCACCGTGGTTGCTCAGAGGGTGGGGCAGGGCTGGAGGAGCTGGAGGGCAGGACGGAACTTCAGATGGTTAAGGCCGGCACTGCTGGCAGCAGCAGCAGCATGGGCAGAGGAAGAGCAGGGACGAGCTGTGGCCTGTTTGGGAGGCAGCTGGAGGCCCCTACTCTGCTGAGGAGCATGGTAACGGGCATTGCCCCATTCTCTTCTTCAAGACCAGTGGAGTAACTTTTCAGGCTTTCTCATTTCTAAAACTAGACCCCCAAAGGGTCACAAGTTCCCCTTGGTCATTACAAATTCAACAGGGAAAATCCTGGCTCACCACAGCAGTTAAAAAATCACTGCCACTGGTTCACAGGTTACTGGGCTCATTTCAGCTCTTTACTGCCTGACTGCTCAGCTTTGTGCTAAGCACTGTGGGAAGTGGAGGGTCTGACCTAAGCTGCATAAGGCTGCAAGGAAGGTAGACTGTGTTGTATGTATATTAGGAAAGTCATCCTCTTCTGCTGGGATCCAACTTTCTTCCAGACCCAGCTGTCTGCCAGTTAATGTTTTACTAACCTTTCTGCACTCCTTCAGAGCTCAGAAGGGGGTGAACATTTTATTGGTCAGCCTTCTGTGATATCCGCAGGTGCTGTCAGGGCTGGACTATGCCTAGTGGTTTGCACATCCTCCTAGCTGCTGCTTCTAGTAGTTGCTGGCTGTTTCCCTGCCACACTCCCAGATGTATGGTGGTGGAGCCTCAGAGCTAAAAAGGGTCAGCTGAGGCTGAGAGGAAATGATTTATTCAGTCATTCACTTGGCCCCAGTTCTGACTGGTTTGAGACTGATGGTTCCAGCAGGGAAAGCCGGCAGCAGCCAGTGGCCTCTCACCCCCGGCTTTCCTTACCTGGACAAGGGTGGCACTGCCCAGGGGCGGGAGTGGGGCAGGCAGAGGAGGGTAGGGCAGGTCATTTCTTAGGTCTGTGTGTGTACTTGCAGCCTCCTCCAAAACTGCCCAGTGGAGTATTCAGTCTGGAATTTCAAGATTTTGTGAATAAATGGTAAGTCACCTCCTTGTCTGAAAGTACTTTGGTTTTGTCAGGCTCCCCATCCATCTTGGGAAGCACAGCTTTGCCTTGCACCCTTTAGCTTCTGCCCTTCTTCCAGAGTGCCAGCACTCAGGTGACGTGTCTTACCGCAGCAGGGGGCAGAACAGCTGCTGCGCTCAGCTCCTGCTGTAGAGGGATGGCCCTATTGCCTTTTGGCCTTAATTTAATTCAACAAGTGTTTATTAACCTACTGTGGGCATGACACTCTGCTAACAGGAAGGTGGGTAAGGCTTAGGCACTCTTCCTCAGAGCCTGCGGGGTGTGGGGAGAACAGGGCATGCACACATTAAGTAATCTGAGTTAGAACCAGCAGCAGGCAATAGCTCACACTGTCTTTCTTCCTTTAAGCTTAATAAAAAACCCCGCAGAGAGAGCAGACTTGAAGCAACTCATGGTGAGTGATTTATTCAAATTCTGACACTGTCATTTGCTGCATTTCATTTGTTCTTCTGTCAGTCACCCACCCAGTGCTTGCTGAGCCCATACCCTGCTCTGCCATGACTGCTGTGGCCTAGCTGACCTGGGGCCTGCAGGACACCAAACTCATCTCCTTGGTCTTCCCATCGGTTTCATGGAAAAGCAGGGATAACCCTGCAGCCAGAGGGGATCCAGGGAAAGAAGGGGCCAGCTCGCCCCACAGGGGGACAAGGCTTTCTGCAGCACTGACTGGCCTGTTTTGTATTCGGCATCCTCACCAAGTAGCTGTCTCCTGTGTGATGGCAGAGGAGCGGAGTCCTCTAAGTGCCGGTGCTTACATGCTGTGTGGAGCCTGGTCGGCGTAACACGCGCTCTCAGGTCCATCAGCTCTCCTGTTCCTTCAACAGCCGCAAGGCAGAGCTGCTGTCTCCATCTTATGGAGAGCAGGCTCCGGGAAGGGCTAAGACCAGCGGAGCCAGGGCTCTAGGCAGGCACTTAGACAAGGGGAGGCTCCCGGAGCTCCTTCCGAGAGCAGCACAGCCTCCAGAACCAGGACTCTTGAATTTTCTTTTTTGGCTTTTAAGCACACTTTCTGTCCATTTCTTCACACACAGGTTCACGCTTTCATCAAGAGATCTGATGCTGAGGAAGTGGATTTTGCAGGTTGGCTCTGCTCCACCATCGGCCTTAACCAGCCCAGCACACCCACCCATGCGGCTGGCGTCTAAGTGGTTGGGAACCACAGTCCCTGCCCAGGGGCATGCCGCGCCACTTCCGGGCGGCCTCCCATGCCTGCCTCTGTTCAGACGTGCATTCACCCATGACAAGGGATGAAGAACACAGCATGTGCCAAAATTCTAGTTGTGTCATTTTCAATATTATCATCTTTACTCTTATTACTGTTGTTATCCCCTAAGTGGATTGGCTTTGTGCTTGGGGCTATTTTTGTGTATACTGATGATGAAAACATGTGCAATGTTGAATTACAGTGAAACTCTGGTGACTGTGGGTAGTCATTCTTACTGAAAACTGCACTGCTTTCCCACACCATGAACTGGCTGGTCACCTCTATTTTTGGGATTCTTTGACACTTGGTGGTACTTCATTCTTGCCAGGCATACCTTCTAACTGAGTAGGAAGGGGCCTTGTAAGATCCTTCACAGGCAGTGCATGTGAAGCATGCTTTGCTGCTATAAAAATGAGCATCAGAAAGTGTGTATCATGTTATTTTATTATGTTCTTGCTTTTGGCATAGAATTCAGCAATTTTCATCAAAATCTAGCCAGAGCCCTTCACTGCCATGATAGCTGGGGCTTCACCAGTCTGTCTACTGTGATAATTTGTAGACTTCTGGTTATATTTCTATATTTATTTTTAAATATACCGTGTGGATATTTAGTGCTGTCTCTCTAAGTTTGGATTAGTGTTTCTAAAATGGTGGAGTTACTCTGAATGTTACAAATGGATCAAGGCATTAAAATAAAGGAGATCTACCTTTCACCAAACCCAAGTACTGATGCTATTGCAAACAACAGCGTGTACAGTGCCTAAAAACTATGAAAATCCTTTAACCATCTTAATCCAGATGTCTGACAAACCTAATCTCTTACTCTAATAAATGTACTATCAAATTCAAAGGATGAAAACGATTTCTGCTTTTGTGGTGGCATTTTCAGTGTCTGTAGTGGACAAATCATCAAATGATTTAGCAGCCAGGCATTAATGAGGGGGGAAACGCAAAGACAGGAAGGAAGCTGGAAGGCGGAAATACCACACTAAGAACAAGTTCAGTGCTTTGGACCAATGTGGCTTCCTGTAATTCTAATCTTTGGACTTTGTCCAGTTCTTCTCAGCAAGCACCCTTATCTTCCAGCCAGCTTTCCTGTGGACCTGTGAACAGATCCCATTGATTTCTTCCATCTCTTTATACAAGGGGAAAGCAGGAGGCGGGGGTAGCAGTGGCGGGCAGCCGGCACTGGAGCCTCCCCCCGGGACTGCACTGTGCTGCTCGCCCCACTAAGCCGTGGCTTCCCCGCTGTCACCAGTTACAGCTGACACGCGTCCCTGGAGAGGAGAAGAGTGCTGGGCACCGACTTCCGTGCCTGTGGGCTGGCCGTGAAATTGCAAAAAAAACCCCACAAAGCCGTGTCCTGACTGGCCCGCCCTTTCTTTGAAAAGTAACTCTTGAGATTTAGGTTATATATGAGGCTGCCTAATCAGCACTTCTTCCCTCATTTCCTTCTTTGAAAGAGCAGGTGATAGAAAACCAAAATAAATATTTGTTTAAACACTTATTTCATTTTCAAATTAAAAACAGTAAATCTCCTAAGTAGGTAGTTCCACTGCAGATCTACGAGAGCCGGAAAGACAGCCAAGATTTTAAATACTGGTCAATACTATATATACAAGGCTGCCTCAGCCAATCAATCATTTTTTCCCCCTGAGAGGCTAACATCTGCTCTCTAAGTCAACAGTCTAACACACATGTTTTCAACAAGAAACATTCAGATGAGGTTAAAGAACCACACCCTCCTCGCATCCAGGGTCTTTTCCTAACAGAGAGGATGTCACCACCTCTGAGAATGTCTCACTGAAATGTGTAAACTGCCCTCAGCAGTGAAAGCACAGGAATCCTCACCACTGGACCACCAGGGAATTACCAATAGTTGGATTTTTAAGTGATACCTCATTAGCATCTCACGAGGATCCCTGAAACTGCTAGAGCAGATGTGAATACTCATTTTATAGACACGAGAGAACTCCCGAAAAGGTGAAAAGCAAGCAACCAGTTGGTCGTCAAGCTAGAATTCATACCCAACTTTTCCAACTCTTAAAAGCCCATGCTTGTATCTGACATTAGACCCCAAAATGTATACCCTGATGCTTTTTGTTGCAAAATGATATTCACACTGTGTTTTACAAGAAATATGTTCATTTAAGCTTCTGGCTACTTCATGTAAGAGTAGCTTAAGATAACTTTAATGAAACAAATAGATGTTTCATTGATTTAATGAAACATCGATTAACAAATATGTCTATGCTCTCTCCTAGAACAGTTGTGTAAGAAGCTATGCCTAAGAAGGTTGTGTTTTGTTTGGCTTTTCTATTTCTGGGCAGGGCAAATTACTTTTATAAAATCAAGCAACTACATATTTGTGTATTCACTGGAAAAGGGACAATAAGCAAAAATGAGTGTCAACTTAAAATATGAAGTTTCTCTTATTCTGCTGTCAATTCTTTATGAAATCCAATCTCCCAAGCCTCGTGATCCTTCTTCAATGGCACAATTCCTAAGTCTAGAAATGGGTTTAAACCATCCTACTGTATCGTTCACCCCAGAGGAACTGATCCTTTGGTCTGTTGTCTGGAAAGTGGCAAGCCGCATGACAGCTATTTATCTGTAACTTATTTCTAATCGTTTTTATCATAATGATGTCTCAACCGAGGTGTGATGACACCCACACATAGCGTGTAGTAGGCAGTGTTACGATGTCACTGAGAGGTGGCAGCAGCCTGGGCTCTCAAGTGCCCTCTGTCTCTTTGTCATCTTTTTCTCTCCCAGACTGTAGCCTTGCTCTGCTCACAAGGGTTCAGTGGCATGCGAACAGTGTTTAAGTGGTTTTCTTAATAGAGGCATTGTTGGCTGCAAGGCTGGCTTGTATTTAAACTCTGCCCTTTTTGCAGATGCCAGACCTTCTCAATAGCACTTCAGAGGAAGTTTTTTGTTTAGAAGGCAACTATTCAGTCTGACCAGCCTATAAACACAGCACCACCCATACTGCTCAATGCTGAAACACTGCATCTCTGCTCTTCTGTCACCAACTTTCGTTAAAGCACTCTGAAACCTGAGTTACTGATGGAACTATTATTACAACTCCACATCCTCCTAAAGTTCGTGCTTCCTTTTAAAGCAGGCTATAGGGCCCATGAGCACTCTTTGAAGAGAGAACGTCTCTGAGAATTAACTCGCACGACTAACCCGGCTCTTCTCCCCGTCAGGAGTCTGACTCCTCCTCCTCCTCCTCCTCCTCCTCCTCCTCCTCCTCCTCTTCTGGCACATGGCTCCTTGTGCTCAACTCCAGTGCCGTTTGGTTGATTGATGCTTCATTGTCTACAAGCACCAGCATCTGCTTTAGTCAAGAACATTACAGATTAGTAGGAAGAACATTAGCCTGAAAAGAAATTCTTCATGTTTTATAATAAAATCTCAATTGTATATTCAATCCCAATACTATCACTAAGAAGTGTGGCCACTTTCCTATTTCTCCAAATTCTACCCTGACACCCTCCCCCAAACCCCCATGGCCAAAATGAGAGCACAGTAAATGCCCTGGATTTGATAGAAAATTACCTGATTTACATACATGGTTCTTACATAAGAATTATATACTGGCTTAGATGTGCTGCTTTCAAATGATTTTAAACGCTTAACACACAGCTGGGAGAACATTCAAATATGGTTTATCTAGATGATTTTCCTAAGGGCCCTTCGTAAGAGAAGGATATGAGGAGGAATAGAACTCTACTTCTAGGCTTTGTGGCTGAAGCTACGGTCTATTATCAAATCCTAAGCTTACTTATTCATCACACTCTCCCTAGTTCACTGGAGTGACTAGAGAGAATGGAAGAGGGGGAAGGTGGAAGCAATATAATAGTACAGCCAACCAAAGTGTACCCAGCTGGTAGATGTTCCCTGTTTAAAAGAGTAATATACACTGGTCAGTTAATTAAACCAGAAGGTTCTTATTAGCACTCCCCAGAGTTCTTTGGGCTTGATAAGGTAATCTACAATTTCTGATCCCTCAGCAGCGTAAGAGCAGAATGGACTGCATTCTCTCCCCAGGCTCACACTGATTAAGCTTACATCATGTGATGGTTCTGGTACAGGCTGAGAAGGCAGCATCTCACCTCTTCTAGAACTAATCATCGACTGAAGGGCCAGCTCTTCAACCTAGAAAGAGTGGAGGACACTTTCTTTACTACGTCACCGGGCTACCGATGTGGGTGAAATGTACTGAGCATGCTCTGAGAGGCAGGCATCGGATGTGAAAACAATGTAACCTCGGTGAAGCTCTAGGGGGCAGGGATGGGGCTCCTCAAGCCTTCCGGGCCTCTAAAGGCAACAGCGTAGAAAGCTTCCTGCCCCTTTCTCCTAGGGTGAACAGGTGTTCCGGCTGAGGCGAGGCTTCCACTCACCCAGACCTAGCAGCTCAGGGGAGGAAAACACAAGCATGCCCTTAAAAAAGCCAAGTGTGTTCTGATTCCACACGACCCAGTCTGTCTACCCCGTAATGAGACAGCGAAGGCAGGAAGAATGGAAAATGACAGCGTTTCCTTGCCACTGTTGGCACACACACAGGCGCTGTACAGGCACTGCCTGTGTCCTGAGGGAAAGCACACGATTTTCATAGGTCTCAGTTTACGAAGGGCCTTCATAACCCGAAAGTGCCCAGCAGGGATTAGGAGGAACATCTCACTAAAGGGGGATTCCTCCGCACAGATCTGGGACATGGCTCTAGCGGGTTTCAATCTAACTCCTCAACAAGGCAGCTGAGTCGGTAACAGATCCGGGGAGAAAAACTACCGGGAACTATTTGGCTTGGTCAAAAAGTTCGTTCATCTTACATCCTACGTTCACCGTTTATGTGTAGAATCTTTTTGGCAAACCTAGTACTGTGGCAGGGTCTCTTCTGGAAGGGCCTTGCTGTCTCCTTTTGCACAGTGGAACATCCGCGACTGGGCTGCCTTTGTGAGACCAGAGCTGTATCAAGCGACCATACCAGGTAGTAGAGAGAGACTAGTAAATGCTGCAGGGGCTCGGGAGGTGAGGCAGGGACCGTCTAGGCGAGCTTCGGAGGGTCGCCCTTCCTCAGCGCGTGGTGCGGACCGCCCACATTTACCGGGCTGTAGTGGTCTGGTGGGGGTAGTAGTGTACTCGCCAAACTCAGATGAATGAGCCTCAGCCTAAACCTATGGGATCAATATTCTTAGAAGGGTGGGCCCATAGTCTCAAATCCAGCCCCCCTCGGTGCCTGTCTACGCCACCAGGTCTGGGCGCGAAGGCCAGGTGAGGAAAAGCTAATCGGCAGCAGGCGGGCGCCGCAGACGCCTGGGCTCCGCGTAGAGCGCGGCGGCCTAGGGCGCGGGAACAACTGAATGGAGAAGTGGGGGGCGCGGGGTCACCTTGAGCCGGTTCAGCTGGTCGTGCAGAGCCGCTTTCAAGCGGAGCAGCGTCTCCTCCTCCTTGCGCAGCTCCTGCAGCCGGGTCAACATCTCGACTCTCCACGCAGGCGGCCCGCCGGGTCGCTTGATGATGACGCCACCTCCGCGCTACCGGAAGCGGAAAAGCGCTCTGGGAGGGGCTGGCGGCACTCTGGGGCGGTGCAGCCTCTTCCTATCGGCGCCTGCGCTCGTTTCCCTTTCGTGAACGTAAACTCATGGATAGCCAAACTTGGTTGTAAATCGAAAACCTCAAACTCCGGGGATGAGAACTCCCTAGAGCAAAGGGTGTTGGCGATGTAAAGGACCTGGAGATAAAAATGGTTAGATACTTGTCTGTCAAGTACTTCAGCTGAGCAGTGCTGTTCTTTCATCGGTGGAGGCTAATTTAGCTCCTCCAAACTTGCAGACGCACTCGAAGGGGCTGTCACCAGCAAACAGGACATCAGTCCAAGAGCCCTACCGAGTTGAAGGCTCAGGCAGGCAAGGATTCCTGGTTACAGGAAAGGGGTTTCCAAGTAGGACTGTGCCAATTAGAGGGCAGGAAGGTAACTATATTTTAGGCTGGACAATGCTTTTTTATACTAAAGAACGGAGACCCCTTGACCTATAAATGGGAGGATAGACTGCCAGTGGGGCAAAACAGATGCAAAACAAGACCCTGACTAGGGAAGCACAGGTCACTTCAGAGGTGTTAGGACAGTGACCCGAGTTAAAAGCTTTGGAAAAACTTCTGGGTACATCCTCTGCATAAGCATACTAAACCTGAAATACACAAGTGACTGGAAAAAACCACCTGGCACTTTTTATACCAAGGGTCCAAGTATTAAAACGTTGGCAAGCATCTCTTCCATCAGTTGTACTACATCACAGAAGACTAACACTTCTGAAGGAAAAATGAATTTATTGTTATCCTTTATAAAATGTTCCCTGAATCTGCCCTCTTGTGGTTATCGAAAATGTCAAATCTTTATGGAACATGGTCCATTTTTCAAGGTGGTTTTGGGGGGAAGCTAAACAATGAGTTTCTATGTATTTCTAAGTCTTTAAACCGTTTGTCAAGTTACTTTAAAAATGGATCTTACACCTGAATTTATGGAACATCTTGCTTCTCATTCATCTTGGATTTATACTAAACCCAAGGCTCCATTTTATACAACTTAAAGTTATCAGTAAAAAAAAAAAAAAAAAAAAAAACTAACCAAAACTCACACAACACATCCAAGTCATGTTCTCATTGCCTCTTTGTTCAGGTCTTTATTCAAAATTAGCTGTCCAAAATGATTTGGCATTTATGGAATAAACAAATTTAAGTTTATGCAGCAGCCTTCTTTTCCTCTGAGGTGGGTTTCTTTTCTGTGGGCTTCTTCTCAGCTGCTGGTTTCTTGGTTCCTGAAGCCTTTTTTCCCACCACAGGCTTCTTCAGCTTCTTATCGCCAACAGCCTTCTTTTCTTTGTTTCCCACCACAGGCTTCTTGCCCTCAACCCCCTTCTGATCTGATTTGGCTTCTAGTGCTGCTGCTGCCTTATCCATGCGGATTTTGTGCTGCAACAAATCAGGAAGAAAATCTAAGAATCAAATCTTTCTAAAACTCAACAGATCCAGCAAAACCCAAATTATTGCTTACATTCTTGGCCTGTCGAAGAATGGTGTTCCGGCGCATGGTCTTTGCGTATGGGTTGAGCTTCAACATGATTCTCAGGTTTTTCAGTGGATTCTTCTTCAGGACTCTGCGATGAATCTTCTTGCTATAAAAAAGTAGATACTCTATTATTAATAGTTTATACATTATCCATATTTCTGAAATACCTGGTAGTGTGAAGCTGGACAAGAATTACTGTGAATATCAAAACTTTACCGTGGTGCTCGGAGTGCTCTTTGGATTTCTGGGCTTTTCAAGATTCTGCTAAGGTCTGTATTGAGCATCTTGTGCATGGGGAGGCTGAAAGAAAAACATTTAACAACAGAGGCTTAATTCCTACTTCTTAACAAAGATTAATAATTTAAGCTCTACAGAATCCAATCAATTTCCACTATACTATCCCTTCCCAGAATCTATTTCCACATATTGTATCTGTATACAAGGAGGAAATGGCAACACAATGCATTACTTAGAAAACATGCAAATCCATTGTGAACAATTCCACAGCATATATGTGGAAGTCCTTGCTGTCTCAAGTGCCAAGAGTAAGGCACTACTTAAGTGACTGTGAACAACAGCATAAACATCTATGTCCAGCATACAAATTATACTCACTTGTAGTTACTCTTGAGGGAGGCTGCTTTACGCCAAGTGCCGTACAGCTCATCTAACTTTCGGAAAGCACTTTCAGTCCAAATGCAGAAACGTCCCACATGACCACCAGGAGCAAGTTTCAAAATGTTCAGCTTGCTTACATTAAGCAGAGTAATTCCTTTGTTTGGAAAAGGAGAATTAGGGATCCTGTATTTCAATAGGTGAAATGCAGATCATCTTTATAGCACCTAAGAAGTATTTTAATCATAAATTTAAACATCAATGGTACACTTATTCAGCCAAGAATCAGAAGTTCCACAAAATCATGTGTTTCAGAAACACGGACCATAAAGTGGAATCTCATCATAATAAAAGCTGGGTAAGCTTGCATAATACAGGTAATTAAAACATGTAAGCAGTACAATTATTACCAGGGATGTTTCTGAAGGCCTTGATGATACCATTGTCTTCATTATAGATGATGCAGGGTCCCCTGCGCTGGATACGGCGACGGTTTCTCATTTTGCCTTTGCCAGCTCTCATTCGCTGAGAGGCGTAAACCTAAGAAAGTAAAGTTTGGTATTCTGATTTGATCCCTATATTAAATCTTCATAGTTTAAAAAACTTCAGTTTTACAGATGAGGAAATTGGGAGGCACAAATGACCTGCCTAAATTTTACATAGCAACGAGCTTTCAAACTCAGGTAATACTGCTCTCATATCAACTAAGGTTTACTTGTACTGTCTTTCAGTAACCTTTTGAAATGTAAAATCTCACAACTTGTGTCAAGAACCACAAAACCTACCTTTTTGATATCATTCCAGGCCTTAAGTTTCTTCAGAAGCAAAACAGCCTCCTTGGTCTTCTTGTAGCCCTCAACTTTATCTTCAACCACCAAAGGAAGTTCAGGAACTTCCTCTATACGATGACCTGACAAAGCCAATTAACATTGACCTGGTTACCCTGCACCCTTTGAAAAATTTAATCAAACCCACAAAATCAAAGTGGCACATTTGCCAAATCAGAATTACCACAAAGATCATGTGCTTCAGAAACACGGACCAATGAAGTGGAATCTCATCATTTTGACAAATGATGTAAAAATTACCTCATTACATAATATTCACTGAGTTGTTAGACTGAAGTGGTTATAACTAGCATTTAGTAGAGGGGAAGTGTATGTAGTTAGACACTCTAGGGTGAAGAGAATTTACACAGGCTATCAGGTTTACAGGATTCCTAGGAAATAAAGTATCACAAACCTTTAGACATGACCAGGGCTGGTAAGGCTGAGGCAGCCAGTGCAGAGCAGATGGCATACCGCTTCTGCGTGGTATTCACTCTGCGGTGCCAACGTCGCCAGGTCTTGGTTGGTGCAAACATGCGGCCCCCACGACACATCTGTTTTCTCAGTTAAGAATCACATTTCTCAAATTTTAGCAATTACGAACAGGTTATGCCTTGCTCAGTAACAACTTTCGTCACCCTTCTGAACCAGCCTACTGACAGCAGGCAACTGTCGCTGAGAACAGAGTAAGACGCAAATTACGACATCATTGCAGGCAAAACCTTTTAACGCCAAGCCTGTCGACTTTAAAAATGACAGAAAAACATCTTCCAAATATCAAATCTGTTTGAAAAGCGTTTAATCTGGACATTAGTGTCTTGAGCACAAATATTTTCCAATCACTAAAATGAATAAGCCAGGTTCAGTCTGCCAGATGCGGCAGCTGACCAGTCTAGGTGGGGGAAGACAAAGGATACATTTCCAAAAGCACCCTGACCAGAACGGTGAGTGCCGCCACCTCGAACCCTGGGAATTCGAGCCACAGCTCTGCCGGTACCCCAAGACTCAGCACTGGTTTGATGACCTGAAATTGTTCAGAAACACAAGCTTTAGCTCCCTACCACACCATTCTATGACTACTGTGTACGGCAGCAAACAGCATCAGAATATCCAGGAAAATCATGTTGTTCAGAAACACGGACCAACGGAGTGGAATTTCATCACTGCTGTGAAGTACCCCTTAAAATGTCAACCTAGGAAACAGCTAAATCCATACCTGCTAATTCACTGACAGCATAGGGCTGTCTGTTGTTTTTGCGCAAGTTGGTGTGAACAAAGTTAACAATATCCGGTCGAATGGGAGCCTTGAACACAGCAGGCAAAGTGACATTTTTGCCAGAGGACTCCCCCTTTTCGGAGTACACTGATATCAGTGGACGAGCACACGCCTGAAAAAAATAAAAAGTATTTATATTGAGAAATATCATCAAAAGCACTCTTCTCAAGCACCAACAAAAGCATTAAAGGTTCATTTACAGAAAAGTCTAGAATTTGATGAGGTAGATATTGCTTAGGCCAAAAACAAAGGCTAAGTTATCAACACACCATCAGGTCTATTAACATCAGTAAGTACTTGAGACACCCCTAAATTTCTCAAGTTCTGCCACAGAATTTCCATCATTTTCAAAGAGATTGCTTTATTTTTAAACTTTCGAATCGGGCCTTAAAGAGCTAGATAATAAAAACCAGAGGGTAAGGTTTGAAAATGCAGTTTATTGTCATCATACAAACTCTCTCTCCCCAAATGTGACCAAACTTTATCTACCAGGGCTCTACTTCAAACATTCATCCTTCCCGTCATCCGATTCCAAACACATCTTTCAAAACTTACTACTAAAAAACAGCCTTGTTACTTCTTGCTCCATTTTCTCCAAAAACTTACCCCATGAAAGTAAAACGTCCTAAGCATGACCTACAGAACCTCTTCAACCTCGCTGCCCACAGCCCACACACTCTTCCAGATTCTCAGGCCTACACTCAGGGCCACCCCTCTCCTTCCTCAGATTTAACAAGTATTCTGCCCAAACATACCCTTCCTCACCTAGCCTCCTTCAGGTGTCTCTGATCACGGCTTATAAAGTCCAATTACCGCCTCCTCTCCAATTTCATGTCTGCAACACTACCATCGAATATTGCAATGCATCTTGACCAACCCAATGACGATCGAAGTAGCATACAAGTGCTTTCTGCATATTTTGTTCACTGAACTACCTAAGGCACACGGTGCTTTTACAAACCTTATTTATGCAGTAGCTACAAAACAATTTAAATTTAAGGCAAGAGCAGAATGCTTCCAGAGGCAACTATTAAGATAAGCACACAATAATAAGAAATAAGTGAAATCAAAGTTTTCTGTTTAACGCAATCTCTCTTAATAGTTAAGTATTCCTCATTAAAGAGGGTATGGAGACACAAGACCCCAAATTGACCCACCTACCCTTAGTCTAACGCTCTGAGAATTTCCAAGTCTTCAGTGGAACCCATACTTTCTAAGATCCACGAGAAACTAGAATCCCATAGGTCCCTCTGGCTCCAACTATCTGCGGTTCCTCAGTGTTATTCCAGACGTGCCCGGCGCCGGCCCGCACACGTTGCCTCTAAGATGGCTGCCGTAGAGCATTACTACCCACGTCCCAGTCACAAACACACGCCTTTGGTCCCCATCTCCTTCTCCTCGCTTCCCTTCCTGAAGACTTCATGCTCTGAACACCCAAGCCCATTCCTCCCAAACCCCGAAAAAAGAAGCAGGTCCAGAGGAGAAGAGTTCTGCTCACCATGGCGGGGAGAGGAGACGGCCACGCTCCTCTCAACCCGGCGGCTCCCACAGGAAAAGGAAGTGCCTAGCACTCCCACTCCATATGTAACCTTCAGCTCGTCTCCCAGCCTGCCCCACCTCAGAACCAACTCAGGGACATAAAATATCTCTCTACCACGCTAAAACAATAAAAATAGCATATTATTTCTTCACATATGTCAAATTACGGTATTTATTGACTTCCAAAGCCAAGAAGAGCTCTTAGAACCCAGGGACTCCTTTTCGCGGAGTAATCCATGAGAGGCCACGGACAACTCTCGCGAGACGAGTGTCTTTTTATTTTTTTCCTCCTCAACCTGTATAACTGACTTGAACTTTTTCTTACGGGAAGGGGAAACTTTTGAGACTGGAGAAACCGCTCTGTGGTATAAAACAATAGTTTTAACTGTAAAATGGAACCTGTTAGAGGGGGTTAAAAGTAGTCCCGGCAAGGAGGTCACGACCCCGTACGTCAGTGCCCGGCGCGCATTTCAGTTTGGCGGTTTCGGGTCTTCACCGGTGGGGCGCGATGTGGTCGGGAGCTAACCGAGCTGCTGAGGAGTTTTACGCTGGTCTCCTGCAGTGAGTTGTAGCCCCTAGTTTTGGCTTGGCTTTGGCGACAGCACTTCTCCCCTAGGGTATCTCGATCCCCCTCTAAGCCTCTTGCCGCAGCCTTAGGGATTAGCGCCTTCCCAGTTTCCACCAGCGCGAATTTGTAAATTGAGTGCGCTTTCCGGGGATCGGAGCAGCAGAGAGGCCGGTTTTCTGCTCCATTGTGAGGTTGGCCCGGTAGGCCCTGTTGGTTATAGTCTCGTTTAGAAGAAAATGTCGCCGGCGGTGGAAGGTGACGAATTTTACGAGAAGTGTATTATTCAATCTGATAATGCACACACAACTTGTGATATGTTAGAGGCATCGAACAGGATACAGAAAACTAGATGTTGATATCGTTCACCTGTTTAAAGCCTTGCTGGTGTGAAACGTGTTTTATAGTTTATTCAAGAGAGTTTTTTGAGCAACAGTCATAATGATAACGTGATGGTGTGTCTGCTCTTCAAAACACTTGTTTTATAGTGCCCTAGGACTTCGTTTTATAGTGAAAGTGAAGTCGCTCAGTCGTGTCCAAGTCTTTGCGACCCTATAGACTGTAGCTCACCAGGCTCCCCCGTCCATGGGATTTTCTAGGCAAGAATATTGGAGTGGGTTGTCATTTCCTTCTCTGGGGCGTCTTTCCGATCCAGGGATCCAACCCGGGTCTCCCGAGTTGCAGTCAGACTCTACCATCTGAGCCAACAGGGAATCCTTATATAGTGAAGTACTATTAATAAAGTGGATTCCATCCAGTTCTGTATCCGACACAAAAATCGAATCCAGTAGTTCTCAAATTTGAGCGTGAATCAGAATCACCTGGCAAGTTGCCGAAACAGATTGCCGGGCCCACTTCCAGAATTTTTGATTTAGTAGGCTTGAGTGGAGTGGGATGAGATGGTTAGATAGCATCTCCGACTCAATGGACATGAATCTAAGCAAACTCTGGGAGATGGGAAGGACAGGAAAGCCTGCGTACTGCAGTCCATGGGGTCACAGGAGTCAGACAAGACTGAGGGACTGAACAACAGCAGGTTCTGGGTAGGGCTAAAGAGTTTCCCTTTCTAATTAATTTCAGGTGATTGCTGGCCTGACACCACACTTTGATAACCAACTGTTGTAATCTAACCCCTTTTCTAAATATCATACTTTTTCATTATTTGTCTTCATTGCTTTTTATTCTACTTATAAAAGTGGTAATGCTTGTCAATTTTTTTCAACATTGTAGAAAGATCACTAGCTTTTTTTTTTTAGAGTTTAGTGACTGATCAGTTTTAAGGACCAAGGAGAAAAAGGAGCTTTAGGTGGTACCAGGATTTCTAGTTTAAGGACTGGGCTTTGACTATTTTTCAATTATGTGTTCTTTTTTTTAGTTTTTATTTATTTATTTCATTTATTTTTATTAGTTGGAGGCTAATCACTTTACAATATTGTAGTGGTTTTTGCCATACGTTGACATGAATCAGCCATGGATTTGCATGTGTTCCCCATCCCAATTCCCCCTCAGATCACTAGCTTTTTAAAGCATTTACTTATATTTGTTTATTTGGCTGCACCAAATCTTAGTTGCAGCCCCTGAGATCTTCATTGCCACGTGTGGGATCTTTAGTTGTGGTTTGTGGGATCTAGCTCCCTGACAGGGGTTTGAAACCAGGCACTCCCTGCATTGGGAGCCTGGAGTCTTAGCCACTGGATCACCAGGGCAGTCCCTCACTAGCTTTTTCTTTTAACTAACAATATGTTGGGTAGCTTTCAGTATGACAACCTGTAGATCTGTTTTTAATGGCTATATAATATTTCATTGTTTGGCTATTTTATGTTTATTTAACCAGTCCCTTGTTGATAAATTTTATTTAGACTCATAATTCTTTCATACGTGTTAGTATTTCTCTCCACTTTGAAGCATCAATTGTCTGTGTGTCTTCTCTTTAATCCCTCATATTACCTGTGTAACCACCTGCCTACTGGAAATTTCCAAGTGAGACCTCAAACTCATTATCTGTGAAACGGAATCCATCTATTCCCTGCCATGTGACAGTTTCCTGAATTCTGTCTCTGAGTTATGAGTTCCAAGTGCAAGACTGTCATTTGGTTCTATTTTCTGCCACCTCCATCCCATCTAGTCAGTCACCAGCTGCCTTTGTTTTCCCTCTATCCTGACTGCCTTGTTTACCATCATCACTTTTTGAAGTACTACAAATTACTCAGTTATTTTCTGGCCTCCAAGTTTATCCCTCCACATCAGGAAGTCAGGGCGGTTTTCTCATTTAGAATCTTGTGGTGCGCTCCTCTTAGCTTTCAGGGTAAAGTTTAAGCCCTGTGTGCCCCCACAGCGCCCTGCGCCCCCCTCTCTGAGGCTCGTCACCCTGTGTTGCAGCTGTTGGCTGCAGCAAGACTGTGAGCCAGGAACCATGCATTTGTTTTATATCTTAGACATTTAGTAAGAATTGTTGACTTAAAAAATGCACAACCTAAAATTACTGTTATTCAGGGGCCTTACTGAGTAGTATAGCCTGGCAATCAGCTTCAGATAGCTCTAAAGAACTGTTCCTAAAAGGTAAGGGAGGAGCCAGAATATATGGGAGTTTTGCTGGGGGAAATAACAAACAAAAATGTATTAGTTGAACGTCAAAAGTTTACTACTAATCCCAAGAACAGACATCTCAAGTGAATGATTATAGTGCTTTTCCACTTTTGGGAAAGTGCAGGAGTCTGGGCTCATTGAAATTATTCCTTCGGTGTGTATCTTAACTGTCTAGTCCTGAATTCCCCTCAGGGCGCACCAAGGTAGCTGCAGTGGCTCATGGCTTGATGGCAGGCAGTATTGGTAGTTTATCAGAAAGACAGGGAACACTTTTTTGTTCAGAGTGCCTGCCCATAAAACACATACTGGTGAAATGATTGTTGAATGATCCTTGAGTTAGGCACGCATAGAGATAAACTTCTTTTCTCAGGGACATACCGTGGTGGTCCAGTGGCTAAGAGTCCACCTTGCAATGCAGAGGACAGAGGTTCGATCCCTGGTGGGGGAAGTACAATCCCACATGTCTCTCGAGCCGTGCACCTACTGAGCCCACGCACTCCAGACCCAGAGAGGCACAACTAGAGAGCCCACATGACCCAGTGAAAATCTCGTGTGACTCAACAAAGATCCTGTGTGCTGCAACTAAGACCTGATACAGCCAAATAAATACATATAGGGGGAAAAAGTCACAGTCTTGTCCAAAACGGCCAAAGCGAATCAGTCAGAGGCCTAGTTTTTATTTCAATGAGTTACAGAGTGGATCAAATCATGGTATCCTGAAGCTATTCTGTTGGGTTCCTTTAGGACTCTAAAGATTCTTTTCTCTTTTAGAGTGTATATCAAGCTGACGTGCATTTTTGGTATCTTAATAGTTTATAGTTTACATGCTTTGGGATCAGCTTTTTTTAATATATATCATTTTACTTATGTATTTTTGGCTGTGCTGGGTCTTCGTTGCTGCTGGGTCTTTTCTGTAGATGTGGTGAGCAGGGCTCCCCTGGTTGCAGTGCGAAGGCTTCTCATTGTGGTGACTTCTCTTGTTGCAGAGCACAGGCTCGGGTGCGTGGGCTTCAGTAGTGTCAGTTCCCGGGCTCTAGAGCCCAGGCTCAATGGCTGTAGTGCATGGGCCTGGTTGTCCCAAGGCATGTGGGATCTTCCCAGATCAGGGATTGAATCCTTGTCCCCTGCATTTGCAAGTGGATTCTTTACCACTGAGCTACCGGGGAAGACCTAGGATCAACTTTCTTCAATAATATGATAATTACAATGTAGCTTAACGTTTTATGCTTCCATTTTAAAAATGAAATGTTTTAGCATTATCCAGTTTACGAATTTTTTTATTTCAACTCATGAAAACAGGGAGGATAGCAATATTGCTAAAATTTATTTTAGCAATAGAAATTCAAGGCCTGGGACCCTTAAATAACTTCTCCATAGTTACCCACTGATTTCAGTTATTTTTGCTTCCCAAAAGTCATGTAGTAAATTACATTTTAATAGTAATTGGTACTGTGTTTTAAAAGTTATAAGAATAGAGGTAGGTGACCTAATTTCCTGCTGCCTCTGAGAAGCAGTTATACCCAGTTTGGGGCAGCTGTCTTATCTTTTTTCTCTTTTTTTTTGGCCGTACTTCAGGGCATGTGTGATCTTAGTTCTCCAACCAGGGATTGAACCTGTGCCCCTTGCATTGGAAGGACATAGTTTTAACTGCTGGACCACCAGGGAAGTCCCAAGGGGCAGCTGTCTATTAATCTTTACCACATCTCTTTTTTTTCTTTCCTTATTAACCTAATGCTATTTTTCTGCTTCTCTTTTCCCAACTGTGTCTTAGGGCTGTCATGAGTATTCTGCATTTTTAATTTCTCTCAGTAACTCCAGAGTTTAGATGACAAAATACTGCAGCTTTATTTTTCACATGTGTTTCTGCGTTTCAGGAAATTTGATGAAGAAAAGAAAGGAATATGTAAAGGCCCATTTATCTATGAGGTATGAACAGTTTATTTAGTTTTTAAACAACTCAGTCATCCTAAAATTGTTTTTTAAAGTTGAGTTTATCAAAGTTAATTTACATAGACTAAATTTCACCCTTTTAGAGTACAGTTCTATGAATTTTTACAAATGCATTTAGTCATATTACCACATCCATAATCAAGAACATTCCTATCATCTCTAAAAAATCTCATGTCTGTTTATACTCAATCCTTTCCCCTGTTCCCTGGCAACTACTGATCTGTTTTACTTCTGTTTTTTGTGTGGCCTTTTACGAATATCATATAAACAAAGCCATACTGTTTATACCTTTTCTGTCTGGCTTTTCTCAATGAGTGTAATGCATTTGTTTTCTGTTTTTTTAATTTTCTTGGCCATGCCACATGGCATGTGAGATCTTAGTTCCTCAACCAGTAACTGGACCTTCACCCCTTGCGTAGGAAGTACAGAGTTTTAATTGCTGAAGTCCTGAGTATAATGCATTTGTGATTTGACTGTGTTGTGTGTGTCAGTAGTTCATCCCTTTTTATTGTTGAGTAATAGTTCATTGTATGAATGTACTGCAGTTTGGTTATCCATTCACCATTCAGACTGGATTGTTTCTGTTTTTTAATAGTTTTGAATAAAGCTGCTATAAACATTTGTAAATTTATTAAGCATCTAACATGCCAGGTGTTCCATAGGTAAAACTTCCCATAGAACTTAATTCTCTAAAACAGTTAACAAACTAAAATAAAGTATGTCTAAAAGACTAGCTGAGGTTATCATTTATGATATCAGTGTCACAAATGATAAGGGTTAATATCCATGTATATGAAATATGTGAAAAGGTCTTAAAACCAATAAAGAATAAAGATAATCATAATAGATGAATAGGTAGAGGATAAAAATAAGTATTGGAGAAGACTGTTGAGAATCCCTTGGACTGCAAGGAGATCAAACCAGTCAATCCTAAAGAAAATCAGTCCTAAATATTCATCGGAAGGATTGATGTTGAAGCTGAAACTCCAATACTTTGGCCACCTGATGCAAAGAGCCGTCTCATTGGAAAAAACCCTGATGCTAGGAAAGACTGAGGGCAGGAGGAGAAGATTGGATGGCATCACTGACTCAATGGATATGAGTTTGAACGAACTCTGGGAGATAGTGAAGGACAGGGAAGCCTGGCATGCTGCAGTCCATGGGGTTGCAAAGAGTTGGTTGGACAGAACTTAGTGACTGAACAACAATTCAGTCCACAGCAGTATTTGATCAAGAACAAAGTAAATACGAGGCTCCCCTAGTGGTTCAGTGGTTGAAAATCCACCTGCCAATGCAGAGGTCACAGGTTTGATCCCTGATCTGGGAAGATCCTACATGCCCTGGGGCAGTTAAACCCGCAGGTCAGGCTACTGAGCCTGAGCCTCCTCGAGCCTGTGCTTTGCACTGAGGGAGGCCCACACACAGCAATGAAGACCTAGTGCAGCCAGAAATAATTAAAGAGAATTTAATAGAATAACAAAGCATCTTTTGCCCTCTGTAGTTGCTATCTAAATGCTTCAATTTTCAAACTAAGAAATTAAATAGGTTCAAGTAATGAGAGATAGTTGTCAATAATAAGCATATTAGTGACTGTTCACCGTCATTAGTGATCGAATAAATGAAATTTTAAAAATAACAAGATACTATTTTTTGCTAGGTGAGATGGTAAAAAGAATGTAAATAATGTGTTGACGTAAAATGAGAATGCAAATATGTGAATATTACATTTGAAAGGCAATTTGACATTATCAATGTGATTTTAGATATTCATCTTAAGAAAGTAATTACAGGGGAACTTCCCTGTTGGTCCAGTGGTTAAGACTCCGAGCTTCCACTGCAGGGGGCATGGGTTCATCCCTGGTTGGAGGAGCTCAACATGCTGTGGGGTGCAGAGTAGGTAGTAATTAAAGAATATTCCTTATCAGTTGTTTTTTATAGCATATAATTTGAAAATGCCCAAATGTTGAATAATATGGAATTAATTATGTGATGGCAGCTCCATGGTACTAGACAGCCTAAAAAAATTTAATGGCATGAAAAGAAGTTCATGATATAAAACTATTAGAATATCTATTTATTTATTAAACAAAAATCTGTTGCATTATCAAAATAATATATTTCTATTTAAGTAGGTTTATTTATATGTCTGGGAAAAGATTAGGCAAAATATACACCAATAAGACTAATAATAGTAGTGACTACTCTGGCTATGTGTGTCAAGAAGCCATAGTTAGAACAAGACATGGAACAGCTGACTGGTTCAGAATTGGGAAAGGGGCACATCAAGACCGTATGCTGTCACCCTCCTTGTTTAACCTCTACGCAGAGTACATCATGCGAGGGGCCAGGCTGGATGAAATCACAAGCTGGAATCAAGATTGCTGGCGAAACAGCAGCAGCCTCACCTGTGCAGATGACACCACTCTAATGCCTGAAAACAAAGAGGAACTAAAGAGTTTCTTGATGAGAGTGAAGAGGAGAGTGGAAAAGTTGGCTTAAAGCTCAACATTAAAAAATCTAAGGGATTTCCCTTGTGGTCAGTGGCTAAAACTCCCTGTTCCCAATGCATGGGACCTGTGTTCAATCCCTGGTCAGGGAACTAGATCTCATATGCCATACTAAAGATCAAAGATCCTGCATGTCACAACTAAGACCCGGCACAGCCAAAAAAAAATCTAAGATCATGTCATCCGGTCCTATCACTTCATGTTAAGTAAAAGGTGAAAAACTGGAAGCAGAGACTGATTTTATTTTTGGGGGTTACAAAATCACCGAGGACTGTGACTGTAGCCATGAAATTAAAAGATGCTTGCTACTTGGAAGGAAAGCTATGACAAACCTAGACAGGGTATTAGGAAGCAGACATGTCACCTTCCCGACCAAGGTCCACATAGTCAAAGTTACGGATTTTCTAGTAGTCGTGTATGGATGTGAGAGTTGAACCACAAAGAAGACTGAGCGCCAAAAAATTGGTGCTTCTGAACTTTGCTGAAGAAGACTTGGCCTGGGAGGAGATCAAACCTCAAGGAAGTCAAAGGACTTCAACCCTGAATATTCATTGGAAGGACTGTTGCTGAAGCTGAAGTTCCAGTACTTTGGCCACCTGATGTGAAGAGCTGACTCGCTGGAAAAGACTAATGCTGGAAATGATTGCAGGCAAAAGGAGAAGGGAGCAGCAGAGGATGGGATGGTTGGAGAGCATCATCGACCCAGTGACATGAATTTGAGCAAACTCTGGGAGATCATGGAGGACAGAGGAGCCTGGTGTGCTGCAGTCCGTGGGGTGGCAAAAAGTTGGACACAACTTAGGGACTGAACAGCAACAACTCTGGTTAGTAAAATATAGATGAGTTTTTAAAAAATCTGTTAGCTATCTGTTTTCAAACTTTTCTACAATAAATGTTTATTGCAATTGGAATGAAGAAATATGCAATTCCTATAGAGTGGCAAAGTTCTAAATTTCATGGAACAATCAGAAAAAATACAATTTAGTAAACAGCTAATTTTAAGGTTCCTAACAGTAAATCCAGTATGATAAGGAGAAGAAGATGTCAGTGTGATCCTACTCAAAAGGCCTTACAAGGCAGGGTGCTCTCTAGGTGGGCCTTGAAGCATACAGATACAAAATATAAGAGCTAGGTTTTATTGTTTTGACCACTCTAGGCTTGCAAGGATCTTCGTTCTCTAACCCAGGATTGAACCTACGCCCTCTGCAGTGAAAGCTTGGAGTCATAACCACTGGACTTCTGGGGAATTCCCCAGCTGGATTTTCTCAACATGAAAAACAACGTGGGCAAAGAATAAATGAAATTATATTTTTAAAACTTTAAATCTTGTTCAAATTCTCTTTTTCAGTTACTTGCATAGAACTGGCCTTTATGTGTTTAAATATTTGTACATATATATATGTGTATCTATAACATTGCTGGACCTTAATCTGTTTTTAATAGGCTGATGTTCAAGTGCAGTTGATCAGCAAAGGCCAGCCAAACCCTTTGAAAAATATTCTACATGAAAATGAAACCATGTTTATTGTGGAAAAAGTGGTAAGTAGTGCTTGGGCTTTGTGGCTAATTCTTAACAGTCAAGTTTGGTTTATGAGGGATAATCTCAAATGTACACATTTTCATGTCAGTGTATTAGAGTAGATTCTAATATCTTTTAGTAATAAGTACAGCGCTGTCCAATAGAGATAACGTGAACCACATATGTAGTTAAAAATGTTCTAATAGCCTCATTGAAAAAAAAAAAGATGAAATTAAATTTCATATTGTAAAATTTACTTTTTCTTTTGTTCAGTTGTGTGAATTTTAACACACTTATACAGTCTGGTAATCACCACCATAATCAGAACACAAAACGGCTCTATCACCCCAAAAACTCCCTTGTGCTATCCCTTTAAAATCATTCCTTCTTCTCCCTCACTGTAGCGTGGTCTTTTTAAGAGTGTCATGAATGGAATCATACAAAAGTGTGTAAACTTTTGAGTCTGGTGTCTTTCCGTATAATAATGCCTTTGAGATTCATTCATGTTGTATGTGTTTAGTGGTTCTTTTAGTTGCTGATCCATCCCTGATCCAGAGAGCTAAATAAATAAATAATATGATCATTTTTGTACAGTCTTATGTGAGCACAAGTTTTCTTTACTGTAAATAGCAAGGAATAGGATTGCTTATAGTGCTTTTTAAAAATCTAATGTTAATCATTTCAATACCTAATTAATATAAAAATCAAAATGAGATTTTAAGTTCTTTTTTTTTCATACTGCTTCTTCAAAATTTGGTATGGATTTTACACTTAAGTCTCAATTTCATCTGGCCACATTTCAGGTGTTCACAAGCCACGTGTGACTGGTGGATGGCCACTGTAACATACAGCATAAGTCACCATGACTCATGAATTTCTACTCTAATTTTTTCTTGTTAAATCTAACAAGAGGGAACTTCTTACTTTTTTCATCACTTTGTAATTGCAGCCTTACACCTTTGTGTTTGAATATGGGAACCGTTCTGGTAGAGCAGTAGCAGTGGTTTTAGTTGATTGCTGATAATGCTGTCATATTACACAGCTACTTTGGGGCCAGGACCCATTCTTTGGGTTTATCATTTCTTGAAGTAGATAGAAAAAGGATATAATAGGGGAAAGTGGACATTCCTTGAGAAGGAACGCCTCTTTCTGCTTTAGGACCTGCATGCTGTCTGGATGGGGATTGGGATGAATGAGCAGAGCGCACTCTGTTTTAAATATTACAAAAAAACTCCTTTCTGAGGAGGGGACTACTTTATTTGTTTTTTGTATTAGTGATGCTTATCTATGGTGGACAGATGCTTGGAAAATACCTATAAGTGATTTATGTGGCTGAATTTAGGCTTTTGTTATGAGGAGAGAGAAAATGTGTGTAGAGCAAAAGCTGAAAGATGAAAATGAGTTTCTAGGGAAAGGTAAAGAGGAGCAGAGGAATTTGTGGAAATTGGTTGAGATACTAGTGAGAAAACAGCTTGGAGTCGTGAGGACTTACCTGGAGTTCATTGAGGTCCTGGCATTTTTTGATGGGAAACAATTAAAATGGCCTTCATTTCTGTGAAGATCAGTAGAGCTTACAGCATGAGTTTTAGTTAGATGGATAATACTGAAAAGTAGAATGGAAGGGAAAATGACATTTCTTGGATACTTCTAGGAACTATTTGGAAACCCAGGCCTAGAAGGGAATAAAATCTGGAATCTGGCAGAAGAAATACAAAGTTGAGGATACATCTAGGTCAGATAACTATTAAGTATTCACTGCTAGAAGACCTTCATGGACAAGAACTCGTTTTGCAGTCAGACTACCTAGATTCAGGGGCTTCCTTGATGGCTCAGTTGGTAAAGAATCCACCTGTAATGCAGGAGGCCCTGGTTCGATTCTTGGGTCAGGAAGATCTTCTGGAGAAGGGATAGGCTACCCACTCCAGTATTCTTGGACTTCCCTTGTAGCTCAGCTGGTAAAGAATTCGCCTGCAATGTGGGAGACCTGGATTTGATCCCTAGCTTAGGAAGATCCCCTGGAGAAGGGAAAGGTGACCCATTCCAGTATTCTGACCTGGAGAATTCCATGGACTGTATAGTCCATGGGGGTCACAAAGAGTCAGACACGACTGAATGACTTTAACTTCACCTAGATTCAAATGTGGGTTTTGCTGCTCAGCTGCTTATTCTATATAAGCTATTCAGCCAGCCACTAGCTCAGTTTTCAGTCCATAAAATAGGGTTATTAATAGGAGCTTTCTCAGGGTTTTATGAAGAATAAAAGAAAGCTTGGAACAGTAGCTGGTACATAGTACATGCTCAGGCAATGTTATTCCGTTTAATTTTTGTTATTATTGGCAGTACTGAGCTATTTTACTACTTAAACACGTGGACATGAGAAACACAAATGAGAGCTGAGAGTCCCGAGAGCAATAGACTTAAGAAGTAAGGGCTGTGCATTCGAAAGAATGAAATAGTGCCATTTGCAACAGCACGGGTGGACCGGGAGCCTGAGGCACGGTGACTCGGCCTGCACAGGCTGCAGGGCCCTGCTGGCTCCTGGGGGCTCAGGATGTGTGTCGTCTTGAAAACTAACCATCGTTGTTGCTGTTGTTTTAATTTTGAGAATTTTACTTGAATGTCTTTCTAAAAGATAGGTTTCTTCCTTAATGTAATATACCATGGACTCCTGAACAACACAGGGCTTGGGGTGCCCCACCATCTATGTTGTTGGAAACCCTGGTGTAACCATACAGCTGGCCCTCTGTATCTGTGGCTCTACATCCACAGATTCAACCAATCACGGACTGTGTAGCACTGCAGGATTAATATTTACCATTGAAAAATCCACATGTAAATGCACCTGCCTAGTCCAAACTTGTGTTGTTCAAGAGACAACTGTACTGGCATAGAATAGTTCAGTATATACTACTGCTAGGACAGGGAGGCCTGGCATGCTGCATCCCATGGTGTTGCGAAGAGTCGGACACGACTGAGCAACTGAACTGAATTACTTGTATAGTATTAGTACCAGTCTTATAGTATGCAATTAATATTATAGTATAGTGAAATTGGGAACAATATTAGAATTATAATATATTATTAGTTTCAGTATTATAGTATAATATAGCATAAAATTAGTGTAATATAGCAAATCAATATAATCTGGAACCATATACCCTATATTTCTATAATAATGAGGTAATTAATGTCAGCTGCTATAACAAGTCCTGGAGACTTAGAAAATGAGTAGAAAGGGCTATGAACCTTCAAGTTTGGGGAATGACAAAATCAAAGAGTCTCCCATGGGTTTCCCTTGGTGTCTTGTATATCATTTTGTACATAGTGGAGCACTTCCTTTTCTGATGGCATCATATACTTCCTTTATCAGTGGCAGCATAGATCAATATCTTCTTATAGGACAGTGGGAATACTTCTGATGAATGGTGAGATTTATTAGTACCCCATTGTTTTCTAGCTACGACTCCTGTCATAACCCAGTCATTATGTGCTAGCATAGTGAAGAGTTGACTGTTACCCTAAGTGTTCTCTTACCTGCTTAAATAATTAAATGTTTTTAAAGCCTTTAGAAAAGGAAGAACCAAGTCATGTTGAAGAGCTACCGTCTGAAGAAACTGCTATTTCTGATCTCTCTACTAGTGAAAATGTTGGGCTGCTTGCTTTACCAGTTGGGAGAGCCAGGTAAGTTTTTCTTACTGTAGGGGTGGAGGGTAGGATTTAAATTCCCCTGGTGGGCTATGGTCCATTGGGTCGCAAAAGAGTCAAACATAACTTAGCAACTAAACAACAATAAGTTCTTATAAACATTGGGAAAAGAATAGGTATTTAGCCCAGATCCCTCTCTTTCTCCTTCCCCCACCCCTTTGATGTATATACTTAATGCTCTAAGGGTAGGTCTAAATACTTGACTTGCCCCTGGGTAACTCAAGTGTGACTTAAGATGACTACGGTGATCTTCCTTTTCTCCATTTCCTTCTACTTTTCACTGTTGTTGCTTTCTAATCTGGTTCCTTGCCAATCTTTTTTCCTTACTCCTGCCAGAGTGATTTTATGAAAGTCTGATTGTGTTGCTTCCACGTTTAAAAAGCCTTCCGTGGTCCTTTTGCCTCGTGATAAAATCCAGATTCCTTCTGAGTGACACATAGGACACAAAGGAACCTTCAGCCTCCAGTCCAGTGCCCAGCAGAGATTTGGAAATATGCAGGGGTACTTTTTGATTGTCACAATGACTCAGGGGAACTATTGGCCTGGTCCATGGATGGTAAATGTTATGCAGTGCCTGGGGCTCTCCTCTCCAATGAGGAATTATCCCACCCACATGCCAGAAGGACCCCTGTTGGAAACCCTACTGCCTTTGTCTGCTTAGCCACCTTCACTACCCTACCCCCTCCTACTATATGACTTTCCATCTGCCTGGTCTCCCTCAACTCCAAAACCAAAAGTATTTGCTCTCAAGGAGTCCTGGAGGATCTGGTCATATATATAATATTAGAGAATAAGGGGACTTCCCTGGTGGTCCAGAGGTTAGGACTTCGCCTTCCAGTGCAGTGGGGGTGCAGGTTCGATCCCCGGTCGGGGAGCTAAGACCCCACATCCCTCGTGGCCAAAAAGACAAAGCATAAAGCAGAAGCATTGGTGTAACAAATTCAGTAAGGACTTTAAAAATGGTCTAAATTTAAAAATCTTAAAAAAAAAAATACTGGAGAATAAGGACTATAGTAGTATTCAAGGAGACTTTCCTTCGTAGTGGGTTTTTTGGTTTTGTTTTGCTGTGTAGAAACTTTTAAAAATCTTTTGTAGTTAATCACTCTTTCATGGCTTCTTGATTTTAAGTCATATTTGGCCTTTTTTTCTTTCCTCTCCCACAACTTGAGCATTTTTTTATTCGTGTTGTTTTCTCCAGCCAGTGTTTGTTTGGATTCATCCATATGCTTATCAATTCTTTGCTCTCCATTTCTTCTTACATATTTCAGACCCTTCTGGGATTATTATATTTCTTTTCTGAAGTACAGTCCCTTAGAAATGCCTTTTCTGAACATATGTTGGTGATAAATTTAGTTTTCATCTCTTTGAAAAATTTTAAGCTGTATTTCTGGGTAACTTTTAATTCTGATGCACTCTCAAATTTACAGAAAAGTTTAAAAGAACAGTACAAGAACTTCTGTGTACCCTTAACCTGGTTTCACCAAAATTTAAATTTTGCTGCCTCTGCTTTGTGATTCTGTGACTTATTCCTCTTTCCCTGCTCCTCCTCCTCTTATTCCTTTCCACACCCCCATCTATATAACAAATACATACCACACACACACACACACACACACACACTTTTGTAATGAAATATTGACAGTATGTTGGAGACACTGTGTTCTTTTACCCTTGAATACCTCACTGTGTATTTCCTAAAACCTAGTACCTCCACAGAACAGTCATCAAAATCTGGGAATGTAACATTGTTAAAATAATACTATCTAATTCATAGACTATATTCAAATTTTTGTGTTCAATGACTAATGACCTCAAGCATCTTTTTATGTATTTATTGACTTCTTCCTTCTCCCACCCCTAGCTTTATTGAGAAGTAATTGACATATTCTCTTATTTCTTTTGCTTAATCTCATATCCTGCTTCCACTCCTGTTGACCCTGTATCCTCACCATACTGAACTCTCTGCTTGTAGTAGCTATGCTTTGTCACTTTTTGGTGTGTGGATCTTGATTTATCTGGTGTGCCCTGCTCTCACTTCTTCTCTGTGTGAAACATTCATGTATTTTGCCACTTAATTTCCAGATTTTTGTTTCTGGGACACTATGATAGTGTGATGTATACGAAGAAGCATATTTGGTCTTGGTCCACTGTTCCTGGAACCCAGCTCCTAAAAACCTTTGGCATTTCCTAGGGGTTGAGAACGTTAAAGGTGTCTTTTTTAATGCTAATGAGGTGGCTTTTGGCCCTCCCCACCCCGAGTAGATTGTGGATGGGGGCTGGTTGCCTGGGGAACCAAGCATGTGAGTAGGGGATTGGAAGTTTGATTCCCACCCCAACCTCTGGAGGGGAGAGGGGCTAGAGTTTGTTAAGTTTAGTCACGTGGTGAGGGGTTGGGACTGAACCCCTCCTAAGTTCAGTTAGTCACAATTGTGACTATGTAATGAAACCTCTGTTAAAACCCAAAAGAAGCGGGCTTGGAGAGCGTCTGGGTTGGGGGACACGTGGAGGTTTCGGGGAGAGCAGCTTGCTAGGAGAGTGCATGGAAGCTCTGTGCCCTTTTGCTTGGCTTCCCTTCCGTCTGGCTGCTCCTGAGCTCTACCTTTGTGTAGTAAACTAGTAATCTGGTAAGTGGAATATTTCTCTGAGTTCTGGGAGCAAATTAATTGAACTTAAGGAGGGCGTTGTCAGAAGCTGTGATCTATAGACACAGAGATGACAACTTGGACTCTTGGATCTGGTAATACAAGTTGGAGGTAAGGCAGTCTTGTAGGACTGACCTTTAACCTATGGTTGCTGATGCTGTCTTTGGGCACATAGTGTCAGAACTGAGCTGAATTGTAGGATACCAGCTAGTGTCAGAGAATTGCTTAGTGTAAGGAAAAAACCCCACTTTGGAATTGGTACAGAATGTTAGATGGTGATCAGAAGTGGGATCAGAGTCAGCATCGTAGCTACTGTTCATGATATCTTTGGAAAAGAAAACTTTTGACTGATCAACAATCTCTAACTTATTCTTCCTACTCTTGTTTCCAAGGCAGTTAATTGGATTTTATACCATGGCTCACAATCCTAATATGACCCACTTGAAGATTAATCGGCCCGTTGCTGCTCTTCCTCCCCTTTGGGTAAGGTGTGATGGTTCAGATCCTGAACGTGTCAGCTGGCTGGGAGCTGAGCTTCTCTCAACTAGTAGCAGTGTCACAGGAGTTGTCCTGTACATGGTCACCTGCAGAGGTGAGAGCCCACTCCTCTTTGTGGGCGTGTGTGTATTTATTTATTTGTGTAATTGCTGTTTCATAGTTTTTACTAAAACTTGATATATCTAGAGTGAAGTGCACACAATGAAGCTTGTGTTAGCCCCCACAAGTCTACTCTGGTGTGGAACCTGCAGCATGTGGGAGATATTTCAGAGACAGATTTCCAAAAGTCTAAATAGGAGTTTATGGCTGTTTTATTTAGGTTTCATTTCATTTACATGTGTGTAGTTTTTGAAATTTTCATTGGAAGATAAAAAAGTCGAATATAATGATAATATAATTCCAATGTCTTAATAGGCATTTAATTATACTTTTGGTAGTAGTATTGACCTTTGTTCCACTTTCCTTGTTTTAAAAACATTTCATCTGTGGTTTAAAATTTAATTTTGATAGTTATTAGTATTGTGAATTAGATTGTAATTTTCTAGCTCTAATGATGTAATTTTGAACTGTACCTGTAAAGTTTTTTTATCATGTCCTACAGTGGATAAAAATTATTCTGTAAATCTTGAAGACCTAAAAAAGTCACACAAGAAAAGACATCACTTGTCTACTGTAAGTATTTCTTTTCTTTCATATTATTTTCTTCTAACTGCTGTCAATCTGCCTTCCTAGTGTAAAGGAATTTTTTCATTCCTAGTATGACTAGATATTTTTCTATAGTATCAAAATGTTTATTTTCATATCAACTAATGACTGAAAATATATGTGTTTTAGCTAATCTTTGTGATGAAAAAGAATTGTCTCGTTTTTCCATTTGGCACAGCACTTTTTCTTCTTTGGGGAAAAGAATCAGTCGTTTTGATAATGGGCCTTTGGCCTTGTGAAAGCACAGCCGATGGTCTGCTGAATGTCTCTTTACAGTTAACAGCCAGCGGCTTTGCCCGGTACGAGCTCTTTAAGTCCACTGCCTTGGATGATATAGTTGCTGCCTCACAAACCACGATCACTTTGGATATTTCCTGGAGTCCTGTGGATGAGATTCTTCAGACCCCTCCACTCTCTTCCACTGCAGCTCTGGTAGGAGCCAGCCCTCCTTTCTGCTGAGCTCACTCAGTGTGGGTTAACTCTGAACTTGCTAGTTCCTGGACAGCTCTGAAAGGTTCAGCCTGAAGTCCCACCAGCACAGCCAGGGAAGGTTGTGCCAGGTGATCTGATCCATCAGTTATCTACAGTGCTGTAATTATGTAATTACGTAACTTTAGACTTTTCAGTGGGGACCCAAATGGAATCATTGCAGTGACTTATAATCCCTGCTGTTCTTAAAAGAATGCAGATATTGGGAACACATCAAGAATCATTGTTCTGTTCATCCCTTTCACCCTATATTTACATTTCTAGGATCTGTCTTAAGAAATTAATCAGAATTGGTAACAAAAATATATGGGCAAAGATATTCAGTACAGTCATACAGCTGTGTTTTGAAAATATTAAAAATAAAACCTGAATGATCGGTAGAAAAATAGATTTCCTGGTGAAATAGTATATACATATTTTAAAATTATGATTTAAAATATCTTTAATAATGAAAAAAAATGCTTCTTATTAAGCAAAAAATAAAAGCCCCAAAAGTACAAAATTTATATACAGTGGGATCTCAACTATGGTTTTAAAAAATATGTACACAAAGTCCTGGGTGGTGTTATGAGTGGTTTTCCCAGGGTGGTGGGCTGGTGAATAATTTTATAATGCTATTCTTGATGCTTTTCTTTTCCTGCAGTAGGTACTGGCATAAAATGGCATTTACTATTTTCTTTCAAAGCTCCTCACCCCCTTCACCTTTTTTTTGTTTGTTTGTTTTATTGAGGGGAGGGAGAGTGTTGTTTTTGGTGTGTGGTAATGCTAAGTTTGTCATTGAGTCTTTTTTTTTTTTAATGAAATCTATTTTTAATTGGAGGATAATTGCTTTACAATATTGTATTGGTTTCTGCCATATATCAACATGAATCAGCCACAGGTATACATATGTCCCCCAGCTCTTGAAGCTCCCTCTCACCTCCTACCCTGTCATCAAGTCTTGAAGTGTGTTTATATTTCTACTCCTTGTCCTTTTGAAAATTCAGTGACACAAAGCAGGAGAGTGTGTGTTCTGTGTAGCTACAGTTGTATTGAGAGGGGTTGTGGTGGCCCGAATTGAGGTTTCTGTATTGGGATGGGCAGAGTCTATATTTCTGGGGAAGGTATACCAAATGAAGTGTTGACCTAATTTTTCAATTCACTAGTGTTTTATGAAATATTTTTAAATGTGTGGATAGTTTGAAATGCAAGTAACTGTGACCCTGATGGAGAAAAGATGGGATTACCGGTGAAAACTGACTCTGGGAACTTTTTAGAATATCAAGGTGGAATCGGGAGAGCCCAGAGGTCCTCTGAGTCAGCTTCACAGAGAACTGAAATTTCTCCTTGTGAGTATCCTTCTGGAATTTGTTACTTGCATTAGATCTCATATTTCCTTAAAAATCTTTGCTAGTATCACTGTTATTTAATTTTGTGTTCTTCAAAATTTGTTCCAAATGTTAGATGCTTGGCAGTTGGGGCAGTTGTCCTTGCAATTAAAGGGAACATTTATCAGTGAGTTAGTAGTTAATAATAGTTCTTTCACCTTTTCTACTGAAGTATTTGGATTTTATTCATATGATGGATTCCCTTCTTTCCAGGTGAGTCAGCTGCCAGTTTATTCCAAATGTGTATATAATCTGCTTGTTAATAACTGGAATTTGATCCTGAAGATTAATGAGCATGTGTTTCAGTAATTTTAGCTCTACTCTACAGATTCAATCCCAAAGGGGTGGGCAAGGGGGGCTCATTTTAATGCAGAAGGAATTCCGTATGTCTTAAATTGGCATACAAAGACAGTTATATCCAGTCACTGACTACTTAGTTACTTTTTTCTTTTCTTTTTTTAAGAGCTTTATTGATATAAATTATATCCCATAAAATACATTCATTTTAAGTATAGAATTCAGTAGTTTTTAGTGTACTGACAGAGTTTGTACAGACATGACCATGTTTAATTTTAGCATATTTTCATCACCCCAAAAAGAAGTCCCATACTCATGAACAGAAACCTGCCAGCCATTAATTTACCTTCTGTAGTACTTCTTTCCTTTTTATTACTGAGTAACACCAGTGTATAGGTATAGTATGTTTGTGTTTATCCATTCGTCAGTTGATGGGTATTTTAGTTGTTCTTTTTGGCTATTCATGAATAACGCTGCCATGAATAGTATATAAGTTTTTATGTGACATATAAACTCTTAGGTGGAGCTGCTGGGTCATATGGTAGCTCTTTAACTACCTTTTAACTTAACTTCTTGTGTTTAACTTTTTGAGGAACTGCCAAACTGAGTGGCTGCATCATTTTACACTCCCATAGCAGTGTATGAGGATTCCAGTTTCTCCATATCCTTGCCTCCATATGCTTGACACTATCTTTTTTATTGATGTTGCAGCCATCCTAGTGGGGATGAAGATCTCATTATGGTGTTTTCTTGTGTTTTGGCTGCATTGTGAGGCATTTAGGAGCTTAGTTCCCTGACCAAGGGTCAAACGCACACCCTTTGCAGTGGAAGTGCAGTCTTAACCACTGGACCGCCTGGGAAGTCCCACATTATAGTTTTGATTTGCATTTCTCTGATGGCTAATGACATTCAACATATTTTCATGTTCTTATTGGCTCCTACTTATTTCTTTAGCTTGATCTCACATCCTACTCTGCTGCATTGAGCTCCCTGCTTATGGTAGCTCCAATCCCATCACGCCATCACTTTCTGGCATATGTGTGTGTGTCTTGATCTGCCCGGTGTGCCCTTTTCCCACCTCTCTGCTGGGTTATCTGTGACATCTTCACCTGAGACGATTTACCAATTCCCCAGAATAGGCTGTGCTGCCATAGAACTTCACACACACCGCTTGTCAGAGGGTTTATCAAACAGTAATTTCTTTGCTCCTCTGACTTCCCTACTGGACTTCAGTGCCAGGTGCCTCACAGTGCCTTCAACTTCTACCACAGTGCCAGGCATTTTCCTACTTTGACCTCCTCTCATTGTTTCCCTGTTTGTGAAAAACTTGATACCTTTTCTACCTTTCTCATCTTCTTCCTTGAGAGCTCCTCTTTCAGGACCCTTCCAGTGGCCTTCTGTCATACTTCTAACCTCCTATCTCTGCCCTCCCCTCCCCACCTCAGCAGAGGGCTTATCCATTTAGTGATTTGATGAATGCCTTTATAAGGGAACTCCAGACTCCTGTCTTTAAGCTGCTGCCACTTCCGATCTTTCCCACTTTAATCAGTTCAGTTCCCACTCGAGTAGAGGGTTCTTCCCTCCAATTCAGTTTGTCCAAAATGAAACTTGAATCAAATCTCCAGACTGGATCCCCTTAATAAGCCCCTGATTTCTGTCTGCAGTTGTTCACAGTCTAGAAACCTTATCTGTTACTTCAGTAAGGTCTAGTCACTGCTGCAGCTAGAAGCTGCCATTCTACTGTGTGCCCAGTATGTGGTGCTAGATGGTTCTGTTATGTTGCCTGAGGTGTCTGCAACTGGTGAATGGAAGAGCTGGTTTAAAACTCATTCAAATATATGTCTATCTGACTTGAAAGTCCAAGCTGTGTTATTAATGTAATCTCCCTTAGAAATTCACAGACTCTTCGATGTGCACGTCACCATTGTTTCTCCAAGTTCAATCCCCTGTATTTTTATAAATAGGTAGGATTTTTTTTTTCTTCTATTCCTCATATATTTCTGCCTATCTGTCTGTCTCTTTCTCTGGAGTATGCTTTTTTTTTTCCCCTTTGAGGTTTCTTTCACTGTTCCCATCTTAGATAAAGCCCTTCTGGACCACTCTAATGATCTCACTGTTTCTCCACAGGGACACACACTCTTGGCATCTTGGGCAGAATCCTGCTTTGTGGTTTAGGACCATTCTACACATTGGAAGATATGTAGCCTCCTTGCATGCATGCCAGGTTGCTTCAGTTGTGTCTGACTCTTTGCGACCCTATGGAACATAGCCCGCCAGGCTCCTCTGTCCACAGGATTCCCTGGGCAAGAATACAGGAGTGGGTTGCCATGCCATCCTCTAGGATATCTTCCCAACCCAGGAATCAAACAGGAGTCTCCTTTGTCTCCTGTTTCAGCAGGCGGGTTCTTAACCACTAGCACCACCTGTAGCATCCTTGGCCCCTACCAAACTAAATTCCCACAGTCATTGTGACACCAGAATTTATCTTCACATTTTTCCAAAGACTCCCTGGAGGTGGAGGATGATCTTACTTCTATTGAGAAACATCATACTTCTTTTTTTCCTTAGACTCTATTCTGAGTATTTGTGGTGGGGGAATTCTCAGCTGCTTGATCATGTCATTTTCCTGCCAGAAAATCAACAGTGGCTGTTGTCTTCCAAATGAAATATTCTTTAAGATCATTCTTCCTGTTTATCCCTACTCCTAGTCATCTTATTTCCTGCTATTGCCTGGTTGTTTACTCCACCCTGGTAGAAACATCTCACCCTCTTCATCTTAGCCCTGCTCTTTGCCTGGGATGGTTCCCCCACATGAGTCAAGCCAGTGTTTCCCATCATTCCTCTGGCTATTCCAGCCTATCTTGACCTCGACCTCTTGCCTTACTTCAGTTTAGATACTCTACATATAGGCATACATATTCATGTTATTTTTATGTAAACTTCCATTTAGTCTCTGTAGCACACATAATTAAAGTTCAGAATACCATCTTTAGCATCAGACTGCTGGATATATGTCCTGGCATTGTCAGTTACGAACTCTGTGACCTTAAGCAAGTTGATTAACCTCTTTTGATCTCAATAAAATGTGAGCGATAGTAGTATCTGCCTCACTGGATTTTTGTGAGGATTAAATAACATACTGCATATGAAATATTTAACATCGTTCCTGGCGTCGCATTAAACATTCAAGAAAAATAGGTATTAGGAATGCCTTGGAGGTCCAGTGGTTAGAACTCCATGCTCTTACTGCTGAGGGCCTGGGTTTGATTCTTGGTGTGAGAACTAAAATCCCTCAAAGTGGGTGGTGCAGCCAAGGAAAAAGATGCTAATATTATTACTATTGATAAATACATCTTACTGATAAATTTTTATTTTGCTAATAAGTTTTGAGGGCTTTTTTGTTTGTTTTTAAATCTCTCACAGGTTTTGGCTGATGGTTTGAGGACTGGTGTAACTGAATGGCCAGAGTCTCTGGAAGCAAAGTCTGCTGTTGAACTTGTGCAGGAATTTCTGAATGGTGTTTGTTTTCCTGACTCACTCTTGGCTTTTGTTTATTTTTCCTAATTAGGAATTTATGCTTGCTATATTTAAATGTAAATTGTTTTTACATTTAGGCTTACATTTTACATTTTAGGCTTAGTATTTTTTTTGGTAGATATATCTAAAGCTGTAGGCCTGTCATAGTGAGAGGGACAGCTTTCATTCTGAAAATTGCTAATGATAAAAATCTCAGTGAATTCAAGAATTAATAATACGTATTTAACTTACATTTTATATACTGCAATCATATTTGAGATTGTGGAAGAAAAGGGATGGAACAGTAACCTTAGAGCACCTACCATGTGTTTGACATTGTGTGTCAGGGGCTTTCACTGTATCTCAGTCCATCCTCATATCCCTACCTAGTGGGTATCTATTCATCCTCCATTGGAGAGTTAAATAATTGCCAAAATACCTGGTTATTGTTCTGCTCTCCTCATTTGCCATTTGAAAACAGGATTAGAATGGAAATAATTTGGAAAGAAGGAGAATAAAATCCAGAGTTTAATAAGATTTTGCTACTCTCTAGAGTTAAATAACCTGAATGAATTTGGTGATTCTACAAAAAAAGACACCGAGGTAAGTGATTGTTATCAGAAAAGTACACTGAAAGAGCTTGTAAAATTGGGTTGTACTGTTGTCTTTCACATCATAGAATCTCAAATGGGTAGCATTTTGAGGGTAGTTTTTTGCTGGTCTTTGATGTCAGCACTAGTGATTACTTTCCTTAAAGACTGATGGATATATTTAAAGAGGACTAGATTACTATGCCGTAGGTGGTATTATTAAATTGTGCTAAACCTGTTGTCATTTGACAAGTAGGAAAATGGAGACCAAGGTAATTAAATATTTTTCCAGGGGAGGAAAGTCAAATGCTTCCTTTTAGGCATCAGAGTTTGAAAGCAATTTTAGGGGATCTGTTTTTCACTGTCTATTTACTTGTATCTCCTCATTAGTGGATGAAGTTGTAAAAGATGCATTCATGCCTCTTTTTATATGTGTTCATGATCCCACCTTTTCTCAGAGTAGCATTTGAAAGTTTACTGGTCTTAAACTATTGTGCTTTTTAAAAAATAAACTGAGTATATTTTTTGGCACTCACTTCTTTTCCAGATAGTGAAGAATGACGCTGCTGCAGTTGATGGGTCTATTGAGTGTCTTCTTACAGTGCGGGGTGATCTCGATTTTGCTGAGCAGCTGTGGTGCAAAATGAGCAGTAGTAGGTGTCCCTCAGCATCGTGAAATAAAATTTTTCCTGTTACTTTTTAGGTTTACTTTTAAGTCTTTTGAAAATAATAATGTGTATTGCTAGCCTTGTATGGACATCTGGTTTCTGTTTTATCAAACTCAGTTCTAATAATGCATTGGCATATTTTGCTTGAGAATTGTACTAAGACCAGGCAATTCATAGAATCTGTTCTTTTCTCCTGCCTGAAGATTTAGGTGGGTTCTATGTTGTATTTCTATTACCTAAAACATATCTTAGTGAAATTATAATTATTAGGAAAAGATATTCCATAATATTTGACTGAACATATTATTTTATGGCAATGAGTTTAATTTCTTTCTTTAAAAATGCTCCCTTTGGAGGCGGGGAGTGGGGGTGGGTGGCTTTAATTTCTCTCCCTTTTCACCATCCATAAAGTTCAGATTACTTGTCTTCCCTCTTCATTTGCGTATCCTTAAAACGAATGACATGTTTGATCTGCAGAAATAACCATGAGAATAATGTTAGATTGACTTGCTTTCCGAGGTGTGATTTCTTATCAAGACTTGGTGAAGTGTTTCACGTTGGTCATCCAGAGTCTACAGCACGGTGATATACAGCCATGGGTAGGTTTAGTAGTGTGTGTGCGCGCTCCTTTTCTCAGCAGCAGAGCAGACTGATGAAGGGCACAAGCTCTGGAGCAGACTGCCTGAGTTTGAATTCTAGTTTTGCAACTTTCTACCTGTATAAATTTGGCCAAGGTCCTTAATTCATGTGAAGCACTTAGGACCTAGTTCATAGTTAAGGGCACAGCATTTGTAAGCTACCTGTTTTGTCATTACTGTTGCTGTGAACAGTCCTTCTCATATACTACTGATGAGAAGTACAGATTGGAACACTCTAAAGCAAAGACTGCAGCCATAAAATTAAAAGACGCTTACTCCTTGGAAGGAAAGTTGTGACCAACCTAGATAGCATATTAAAAAGCAGAGACATTACTTTGCAGCAAAGGCCTGTCTAGTCAAGGCTATGGTTTTTCCAGTGGTCATGTATGGATGTGAAAGTTGGACTGTGAAGAAAGCTGAGCGCTGAAAAATTGATGCTTTTGAACTGTGGTGTTGGAGAAGACTCTTGAGAGTCCCTTGGACTGCAAGCAGATCCAACCAGTCCATCCTGAAGGAGATCAGTCCTGGGTGTTCATTGGAAGGACTGATGCTGAAGCTGAAACTCCAATAATTTGGCCACCTCATGCGAAGAGTTGACTCATTGGAAAAGACCCTGATGCCAGGAGGGATTGGGGGCAGGAAGAGGAGGGGACGACAGAGGGTGAGATGGCTGGATGGCATCACCGACTCGATGGGCATGAGTTTGAGTCAACTCTGGGAGTTGGTGATGGACAGGGAGGCCTGGCATGCTGAAATTCATGGGATCGCAAAGAGTCGGACACGACTGAGCAACTGAACTGAACTGAACTGAACTGAAAGCAATTACGATAATGTACTGAGATCCTCAAAATGAATCCATCCTAAGGCCATATGCAGAACTATGTGTCAAGAATTTATGTATTGGGGGCTTTCCTGGTTTCAGAAGATCCCACATGCAGTGGAGCCAACTAAGCCTGCAAGCTGCAACTGCTGAAGCCCATGAGCCCAGAGCCTGTACTGTGCAACAAGAGAAGCCACTGCAGTGGCACCACGATGAAGAGCAGCTAGAGAGAGCCCATGTGCACCAATGAAGACTCACCATGGCCAAAATAAATAAACCTTTTTTAAAAAAGATTTTATCAGGATGGTCATTACAGGCTCATTTACAGTAGCAAAAATTGTAAATGACCTGACTATTAATGGATGCCTAAGTAAATCATGCAGACAACACCACCCTTATGGCAGAAAGTGAAGAGGAACTATAAGAGCCTCTTGATGAAAGTGAAGGAGGAGAGTGAAAAAGTTGGCTTAAAAGCTCAACATTCAGAAAACTAAGATCATGGCATCTGGTCCCATCACTTCATGGCAAATAGATGGGGAAACAGTGGAAACAGTGTCAGACTTTATTTTTGGGGGCTTCAAAATCACTGCAGTTGGTGATTGCAGCCATGAAATTAAAAGACACTTACTCCTTGGAAGGAAAGTTATGACCAACCTAGATAGCATATTTAAAAGCAGAGACATTACTTTGCCAACAAAGGTCCGTCTAGTCAAGGCTATGGTTTTTCCAGTGGTCCTGTATGAATGTGAGAGTTGGGCGGTGAAGAAAGCTGAGCGCCGAAGGATTGATGCTTTTGAACTGTGGTGTTGGAGAAGACTCTTGAGGGTCCCTTGGACTGCAAGCAGATCCAACCAGTCCATCCTGAAGGAGATCAGTCCTGGGTGTTCATTGGAAGGACTGATGCTGAAGCTGAAACTCCAATAATTTGGCCACCTCATGCGAAGAGTTGACTCATTGGAAAAGACCCTAATGCTGGGAAGGATTGGGGGCAGGAGAAGAGGACGACAGAGGGTGAGATGGCTGGATGGCATCACCGACTCGATGGACATGGGTTTGGGTAGACTCTGGGAGTTGGTGATGGACAGAGAGGCCTGGCGTGCTACAATTCATGGGGTCGCAAAGAATCGGACACGACTGAGTTGACTGAACTGAACTGAAGTAAATCATGAAACAGCTACATAATGGAACATGTTAATAGTTGCTACAGATGATGTGCAGAAATGCTTACAGTGGTGTGTGGAGAAATGCTTACAATGTTCAGTAAAAAGACATTACAGACTATTGTATGAAAGATAGAAATTTTGGAGAGAAAAACCTGTGAGCAAATACACTAAAATAGGCCAGTCCCTTCTGGTGGTGGGGTTACAAATGTTTCTCCAACTGCATTATACATTTCTGTATTTTATGGGTTTTTCCATAATGGATTTGTAGTTTTATAATGAAGAAAAAATCTAAGTTAAAAACTAGAAACAAAATGATTCTTTGTTTAGCAGGAATTATTTTAAATAATGCAACTGCCAATTCATAACAAGATAGAAACTTTCCTAGGTGTGAACAGAGATACACTCTAGAGCAGAAGCTTGCAAACCCTCTCTCTATTTGATCATTCTGTGCATTTTAGTCTTGCCCATTGAATTTTTCTTAAGAGTTTCTGTGTGAGATATTTACAAGTATATCCTACCATGTGCAACAAGTGCAAAGTGAAAGTAGTATTAAAAAAGAAAGATGCAAAGGATTGTGTTGGAAATTAAGAGTTAAGAGAAGGACAGTAAATAAGAAAATGTCAAATGTCAAATATTTTAGGTATGTTTAAATTTAATTGTTTAGCATTTGGAACACATGTTAGATCTAGTAAGTTCATAGCTATTTTTATTCTCCAAATGATTGAGTTAGTCTGTTGGCTATTATAGACAATAAGGAGGTTTTTGGAATGGCATTTTAGAAACTGATAGGTTTGTAACTTAGAGGCTTTCATTCAAATAATTTATAATGTCAGGAGATGAAATATGTAAGTTTATAATTTTTTAGTTTTTAGTTAATGCAGTTTGCTTCTCTTTCACTTACTGAACTTTTTATATTTTTAATCGTGGCTTTATAAACTTTCCCAACTTCTAGCTTCATAGTGGGAGTCGCAGCTTACTGAGTAAGCTCATTCATCAGTCTTACCATGGAGCCATGGACACGGTTTCTCTCAGTGGGACTGTTCCGGTTCAGATGCTTTTGGAAATTGGCTTGGATAAACTGAAGAAAGATTATATCTGTTTTTTCATAGGTAAGTCCCTTTCCCAACTCAAAAAATTAAAAGCAACATCATAGTTGTCAGCCATAGGTATGCTCAGATTTTATCTCTGTACTTGTCCCTGATTATTTGTAGTCCTGGCTTTGTCTCTGGTTCACTATGAGACAGGCACTTTCATTTTCGGAGCTGTATTTTTTGGTTTGATAAAGATATTACATTAAAGATAGCTACAGGTTTTGTCTTTATTTCAAATGTTTTGAGATTCTTCAGGGTTAAGGTAGTAAATAAAACCCTTTATTAAAATGACATGCTGTTTTAATACTCATCACCTTGTTTCTATTGGGGCAAACTGTGATCATTTTTAGAATAAGTATTAATTTATATTTCTGGTGTAATGTACAAGAAAATTTGGCATTTTATGAGAAACTGTTAGCTTGAGCATTTCTTATGAACTAAGAAATGTTTTTCTTAGCTTGTTTGATTTGTAGTAGATAAAACCTAAAGCTTATTGGCATCTCTTCATTTTTTTCTTGATAGGTCAGGAACTTGCATCTTTGAATCATTTGGTGAGTTTTTATTTTCAAGTTGATTTTTCTTTTATTTGGTCATTCTGCCGTACAGTTACTAAGTGCCTGTTCCGTACCAGCTTATGTCCTAGGAAACAGATAAATTAAGACAGGTAGTTAATTACACTGTCTAGTAAAACAAACAAAAAAGTAGCCCATTTAATGTCACTTCTCATTCTCTGTAAACGTATGACACTGACATGAGGTTATATCCTGCTTAAGCCAGTCAGTGTACTTCCACAATTCTTCATTTATCTAAAATGGTTAGAGAATGCCTTTCTGTGTTTGATAAGCCCTACAAAGGAATATTTGCTTTATATTCCTTTGACCCATTTCTTTATTTCTTTCTTTCTTTTTAGTTTTGTATTTATTTGGTTGGGCCTGGTCTTGGTTGCAGCATGTGGGCTCTAGTTCACTGAGCAGGGATCAAACCCAGGCCCCCTGCATTGGAAGTGTGGAGTCCGAGCCCCTGGGCCACCAGAGAAGTATCTTGACCCGTGTCTTTGACACATAAAGGATTGCTTTCCAAGGAATTTGCTGTGCTTTTTAGCATACTGATTCAAAAACTATTTCTGGGTTTCAGGGTCATGATTATGAGCTTTTGTATTTCCTTGATATCTTGAATTAGAAAGTTAAGGAGATCAAAGAGCATCCCTAATGACCTTTGACATTTGTTGGAAGATTCTTTTAGAAAATAGATCTTCAAATGACATCTGGTCTCATGAAAATGCAAGATAGGATAACTCCAGCTTCATCTATTATGTAATGTAACACTCAACTGGATTCTATTGAGGTTAATTTTGATATTCCAAGTTTAAACATTTTATTAAAGATATACATTTTTAGTGGAAACTTTTTATACATTTTTTTAAGCTTAGAAAAGTAATAACTTTTTGAAAATAAAAATATATTTTTATACCCTTAATCTCATCACTGAAATGTGAGTACCCTTATTTTTATGAATTCCCCTAACGTCATTCAATATGGCCTGTTTTTTCAAATATGGTTTGACTTCAGACTTTTGACACAATAGTTCTTAGACTTTGAGAATCTCCTAGAAGACTTGATAAAATGCTGATTCCTAGACCCCTGACTCGGTAGGTCGAGGACTCTGGAATATGTGGGGTTTTTTGGGGGAGGGGGGGTGGGCGCTGTACCACATGGCTTGTGGCTCATTTCTTTGACAGGAATTGAACCCTGACCATGGCAGTGAAAGCCCAGAATCATAACCACTAGGCCACCAGGGAACTCCCTGGAATATATATATATATATATTTTTAAACAAACCGTCTCCATCTCCAGATGATTCTGATGCCAGTGGTTTGCAGCAATATTAGTTTTCTATTGCTGCCATAACAAATTATCCCCACACACTTAGTGTCTTAAAGCAACACACACAAATGCATTACTTTATAGTTCTATAGTTCAGAAGTCCAGTCTGGGTCTCACTAGGCTAAAATCAGGGAGTTGGCAGGCTGCGTTCCTGTCTGGAGTCTGCCTATAGGGGAAGATCCATTTCCTGCTCATATGAGTTATTATTAATAGCAGAATTCAATTCCTTGTGATTATAGACCTGAGGCTGTACTGCCTCCAAGTATTCAGGAACTTCAGGCTTTATCACCTCTGTGCGGGGTCTTGGGGACAGGCAGAGGTAGACCGGCCTGGGTTGTAGCATGAGCAGAGAGAATCAAACCAGAAGGACAGTCTGGATCTGTTCTTTGTTTAAAAAAAAAAAAGACCTATGTGGTCCACTTCCAGAGTGGTCAGGGGAACACGGGGAATGTGGGTGGCAGCTGCAAGGAATGTCGTAATTTGTAGCCAGTGGTGAGTGGGACTGTTTTGGGTCCTCCCTTCCTGGGACCATGACTGTTTTCCTACTTGTGTTGTTTTCACATTTTGGAATAACCTGGGTCAGCATTTTAGCTGGGTCCTCTGCTCAGGTTTCACAAGGCTAAAATCAAGGTATCATCTGGAGACTTGTTTAGGGAAAGATCCACTTTCAAATTCCCTCGCATTGTTGACAGAATTCATTGACTTGTGACCTTTGATGAAGGTTCCCATTTTCCTGCTAGCTGTTGGCCCAGGACCATCTCCATGTCCTCAAGGTGACTTGGGGGTTCTTCCATATGGCCCTCTCTGCAATGTGACAGTTTGTTTCTGCAAAGCCAGCAGGAGAGCATCTCTGGTGCTTAGAGCTCACTGATCAGCTCACAAGTAATGACCAGGAGATCATCTCCCTTTTGGTTAATTCAAAATTAATCTGTAACCTAGTCATGGGAGTAATAGCCTACCATATTAACATATCTTGGCCTCACTTGAGGAGAAGGGGTTATATAAGATGTATATTCCAGGGAGTGAGAATCTTAGAATTGTAGAATTCCACTTACCAGGGATCATTTCCTTAGGATTGATTCTCAGAAATAGGTCTGAGCATTTTATGAAGCTTGACATAACCTTGCCAACTTTCTTTTCCAAAAGGTCATACCAATTTACCAGTAATATATGTTAGTAGAAGCTTACCAATGCACTTGCTTTATTTCTTGGTACTTCAGGTTTACTATCTATTTTTAGAGGTGAATATGCCCATCAACCTGGCAAGCTTACTGAAGTTAAGAATTATCTTGTGGGTTTGCCGTTCTTTCCATCTGGAGAGTTTGGTGGGTGGTACTAGCTACCTACTTGGACCTCCTCAGTGAAGCAGTTCTGTGATTTGCCTTTACCAGGGAATATGCATAATGGTTTGCTTAGAACATTCTCAGTGAAGACTTATTTAAGAGTTTAGTTTAAGGAATAGCATTGAGAGGAGGAAGGCTACCTAGTGGCCTCTTCTCCCTAACCCCAAGCCTGCACCTGTTAATCAAACATCCCCACTCAGGTGTAGTAGGCATAGTTAATTCTTTCCAGAGATGCTGCTTGTTCTTTAACTCTTTATTTCTCGTGTCCATTTTTTTTAATTCCAGGAATATTTCATTTCTCCATCAGTAGGTACACAGGAACAGGTTCATCGTGTTCAAAAACTCCACCATATTCTTGAAATAGTAGTCAGTTGCATGCTTTTCATTAAACCTCAACATGAACTCCTCTTTTCTTTAACACAGTAAGTATTTCTGTTGTTTACTTCATAAAAATGTACTCTCTTCTGAAATAGTTGAAGCCAAAATAAGTGCCCTTTTTATTGTCAGTTAGGATAGAATCTGTGCACCTTGTCTTCATAGTAACAGAAAGGTTCTAAGTCACTGCCATGAGAAGGAAAGACTTTGGATTCAGGAGGAACTGAGCTGGACACTTGGATCTGGCACTTCCTTTCTAAGGAAGTTTCCTTTCACTGCATCTTGTTTTTCATCTATAAAAACACTGTAATATATATGAAGTACTTGACACTTAGGTGCTTAATAAATACTAGTTCCTTCTCTTTTCTTCATATCCCTATAAATTTGAGTCAAGATAATCATTGCCAACCATCTATATGGTGACTGAATCAAATCAGATTTTATGAGACCTGTGTCAATAGTGTTGCTGAAATTTTAGAGGGTCTGTCAGTTTGGCTAAAAATAGTTTGGAATAATCTTTACACATGGATACTGGATGTCTTATTTGTATTTTTTGAGGCTTCAAACTGGAAATAAGTGTACCATTGAGTGGAAGAACTAGGTTTCTTTTTCCCTGTGAAAGAAAATGTACCATTGCCTTTTCCAGAATTAGAATTTGCCTTCCTTGTAAAGGGAAAAGTTTGAAATTGTTACTAGGTTTTTTTGTTTGTTTTGGGGGTGTTTCTTCCCATTAAAGATAAGTAGTATGGGTGAGTTAACTCTTTGATTCCCCATACCGGGAAAGCATTGGAGGCTGTAGCTTTGTCTCTTTTTTGCCTTTCTGTCTTGGTCTTTCCAATAACTTTCTCCCCACTTACACCTTTACTTGAGCTCGACTAAAATGTATTTTATATTTATGAGCAGTATGCCCACTGTTTATTTTTTAAAAGTGAATTTTTTTTTCTCTTTAGATCCTGCATAAAATATTATGAACAAAATCCTCTTGATGAGCAGCACATTTTTCAGCTGCCAGTCAGACCAACTGCTGTTAAAGACTTATATCAAAAGTAAGCAATTAAAAGTAACCATTAAATCATACTTCACCAGCCATGATTCCAGTTTCAGTATCTGTTCCATGGCACCTCATGACCCAGGCCTGCTTCTTCTCTGAGACCAGAATCATCTGATTCCCATTCTCTGAACATAGTCTGATAGAGTCCTCCCTCTCCCTTCTCCCGGGCCCTTGATCCGCTGTCTGTAGACTGTTGGTCCACTATGTCTATGTTCATTTGTCTTTGAATTTGTAATTTCTTCACAGAATAGGGCAGAAACTTTAGCCAGAAAGGAAGTGACAGATTGGGAAGAAAGTGATCAGGTGATGACAAGCTTTAGAAAAGGTAGAGGAACCAGAGATCAAATTGCCAACATCCATTGGATCATCGAAAAAGCAAGAGAGTTCCAGAAAAACACCTACATCTGCTTTATTGACTACATCAAAGTCATTGACTATGTGGATCACAGCAAACTGGGAAATTCTGAAAGAAATGGGAATACAAGACAAGCTGACCTGCCTCTTGAGAAATCTGTATGCAGGTCAAGAAGCAACAGTTAGAAGTGGACATGAAACAACAGACTGGTTCCAAATAGGAAAAGGAGTACATCAAGGCTGTATATTGTCACCCTGCTTATTTAACTTATATGCAGGGTACATCATGAGAAATGCCAGGCTGAGATTGCCGGGAGAAATATTAATAACCTCACATATGCGGATGACACCACCCTTATGTCAGAAAGTGAAGAACTAAAGAGCCTTTTGATGAAAGTGAAAGAGGAGAGTGAAAAAGTTGGCTCAAAACTCAACATTCAGAAAACTAAGATCATGGCATCCACTCCCATCACTTTCATGGCAAATAGATGGGGAAACAGTGGAAATAGAGATTTTTGGGGTGGGGGCTCCAAAATCACTATAGTTGGTGACTACAGCCATGAAATTAAAAGACACTTGCTCCTTGGAAGAAAAGCTATGACCAACCTAGACAGCATATTAAATAGCAGAGACATTACTTTGCCAACAAAGGTCCATCTAGTCAAAGCTATGGTTTTTCCAGTAGTCATGTATGGATATGAGAGTTGGACTATAAAGAAAGCTGAGCACCGAAGAATTGATGCTTTTGAACTATGGTGTTGGAGAAGACTCTTGAGAGTCTCTTGGACTGCAAGGAGATCCAACCAGTCCATTGTAAAGGAAATGGGTCCTGCATATTCATTGCAAGGACTGATGCTGAAGCTGAAACTCCAATACTTTGGCCACTTGATGTGAAAAACTGATTCATTGGAAAAGACCCTAATGCTGAGAAAGATTGAAGGCGGGAGAAGGGGATGATAGAGGATGAGATGGTTGGATGGCATCTCTGACTTGATGGACATGAGTTTGAGTAAACTCCAGGAGTTGGTGATGGACAGGGAAGCCTGGCATGCTGCAGTCCATGGGGTCACAGAGAGTCGGACACAACTGAGCGACTGAACTGCACTGATGACAAGTCAAAGGCGTGGCTGTGGGAGCGAGGGAAGGACTTGGTGTTGGGGATTTTGGAGGGATGGAACTGAGGCTAAGACTGGCCATCCATGCAGACACTGAGGTTGCCTCAAATCATGGTCTTCCTGACTCTTCTCGCAGCGTACAGTAGACCTGAAATTTCTTTCATACTAAAACTGCTCTCTTTATACCCTTCCTCTGTATAGTTCCCTCTTAGCCAAACCTCATCTCTTCCCTGAAATTGTTAATCAGAAGTTGCCAGTGGCCTTCTAATTGGCAAATCCAGACAATACTTTCCAGGAGAAGAGTGTTTTTGTCCCCTTAGGTAACTAGCTGGCCCACCAGTTCTTTCTCCTTCCATAAGCATTTGTAATGCTCTGTGGCATTTGACACTACTGCTTTCTTGAACCATCCCCTTCCTTTGTTTTCTTGACATCACATTCTGTCTTAATTTTTTCTATTTCTTTATTTTTGGTTGCCCTGGGTCCTTGTTACTATGGTTGGACTTCCTCTGGTTGCAGTGAGCGGGGGCTACTCTTTGTTGTGGTACGCAGGCTTCTCATTGCTGTGGCCACTCTCATTGCGGAGCACAGGCTCTAGGTCGCTCAGGCTTCAGTAGCTGTGGTGTGTGGGCTTAGCTGCCCGGCAGCATCTGTGTTAATTTTAACTTTACCTCTCTGGCCCACCTCCAAGACTGAGAATGATCCTCTTTTCAAATTCTTCCTTTGCTTTATTCATATGTGAGTATCCACCGGAACTCCACCCTCTGCCCTCTTTTCTTACTTTGTCTTCACTAGGTGATGGTGTTCACACTTCAATCTTCAGTTCCTCTGGGCTAATGACAAGTCATAACCTTTGTCTCCAACTTCTCCTGAGTTTCACCCCATGTCTCTAGGTATCTGTTAGACACGAATCCTCAACTTCATTGTCCTAGGTAGTTCAGACTCTAAATCCCAACTCTTCACTCCCCTTCCCAACACTTTTCCTCCTCCTGTATTTCCTCTCAAGTAGCCATCATTAATCTTCATCCAATGCTGAAAACAAACCTAGTTAAGTATCTTCCACTCATTGCTGTCACTTTCTCCCTCCTTGAAATGATTCCCAAGTCCTGACCTCCTTGGAAGCTCTTGAATGTGTTCCTTTCTCTACACCTTTGCATGTGTTGAATATTTCACATCTGCTCATTTCATCCCTGGACTAAGTACAGTAAAATCCTTTTTCCTAGCTGTTCTGTTTGACTCCATTAACTTCCTTCTCTGTATCACCACCAAAGTGATCTTCCTGAAATTCAGATCCCATAATGACTTCCTTCTGTTTAAATGGCTCCCTCACCTTTCATCAGTTCAGTCGCTCAGTCATGTCCGACTCTTTGCGACCCCATGAACCGCAGCACGCCAGGCCTCCCTGTCCATCACCAACTCCTGGAGTTTACCCAAACTCATGTCCATCGAGTTGGTGATGCCATCCAACCATCTTATCCTCTGTCATCCCCTTCCCTTCCTGCCCTCAATCTTTCCCAGCATCAGGGTCTTTTCAAATAAGTCAGTTCTTAGCATCAAGTGGCCAAAGTATTGGAGTTTCAGCGTCAGCATCAGTCCTTCCAATGAACACCCAGGACTGATCTCCTTTAGGATGGACTGGTTGGATCTCCTTGCAGTCCAAGGGACTCTCAAGTCTTCTCCAGTACCACAGTTCAAAAGCATCAATTCTTCGGTGCTCAGCTTTCTTTATAGTCCAACTCTCACATCCATACATGACCACTGGAAAAACCATAGCCTTGGCTAGACAGACCTTTGTTGGCAAATTAATGTCTCTGCTTTTTAATGTGCTGTCCAGGTTGGTCCTAGCTCTCCTTCCAAGGAGTGAGCGTCTCCTCAGTGTGGTCCGTGCCCCTCCTCTGCCTTTCTGGCCCCTGTGCCGCCACCCCTTCCATGTGTCGTGTCTCTCTGGGTCAGAGACCTGTGCTCCGGCATTCCCTCAGGTACCACACATCCTTAGCTGAGGGTGCTTCCACCCATGCCTGTTCTTCACCCTGGATCTTTCCTGTTTAACTAACTGCTCCTTCTAATTTCGTTATAAGCGCAGCTCAAAGGCCACCGTCTCTGAGGATTCTTCTTCAACTCTGCAGTCCCAATCTAAGTCAGATTACCTCTCGTTTATGGCCCCCTCTTGTATGTCATATTTCTCTATTACAACATTTTTCAAGACTGAATTGTTATTATTTATTTTTATTGAATATAGTTGATAAACTGTATTGTATTAGTTGCAGGTATATTAGCAGAGTGATTCAGTTATGCATATATATTTTTTCAGATTCTTTTTCATTATAGGTTATTACATGATATTGAATAGAGTTTCCTGTGCTATATATATAGTAAACCTTGCTGTTTATTTCTTTTATGTATAGTGGCCTATATTTCTTTTATGTATAGTATCTGTTAATTCTGTACTCCCAATTTATCCCTCCCACACCCCTTTCTCCTTTGGTAACCATACGTTTGTTTTCTATGTCTGTGTGTTTATTTCTGTTTGGTAAATAAGTTCACTTGTATTATTATTTAGATTCCACAGTTAAGTGATATCATACATTTGTCTTTGTCTGACTTAACTTCACTCAGTATGATAATCTGTAGGTCCATCCATAATGCTGCAGGTGGCATTTCATTCCTTTTTATGGCTGAGTAGCACTGTGTGTGTGTACGCGTGTGCACCACATCTTCATCCATTATCTGTTGATGGATATTTAGGTTGCTTGGCTATTGTAAGTAGTGCGGCTCTGGACATTGGGCTGCATGTATCCTTTCAAATTAGAGTTTTTGTCTTTTCTGGGTATATGCCCAGGAGTGGAATTGCTGGATCATCTGGTAACTATTTTTAGTATTTTTAAGGAACCTCCATACTGTTTTCAATAATGGCTGCACCAAATTGTTATCGTTTATATTCTTGTTTCTCTCCCTCCTTTGACTGTGCTTCTTAAAGGTGGAAATTGTGACCTCTCCACCTCTTCTTCCTCAGTGTTTATAAGGACTTCGACTATACCAAGAAGGAATTGGATTGTTTTTGCTTTGATATATTTTTCTTTCCTTAGTGAGAAGCCACAGAAATGGAGAGTGGAAATAAATAGTGGTCAAAAGAAGGTGAAAACAGTTTGGCAACTGAGTGACAGCCCACCTGTAGACCATCTGAATTTTCACAGACCTGGTAAAGATGGTTTGTAGTCTATTCATGTAAATTATTCCAATAGAAAATAAACTAAGTTTACTGATAGAGATTATTATTAGAGCCTTTGTGCCTAGTTTTAAATAATTTTCTTGAACTCTAGATATAAACCTATTTATTCTGAAAAAAAAAATCATGAAAGAGTGCTTTTCTCATTTTCCCGCTTAGAGGAAATTTTATTAAAAGAGGCCAAGCAGTAGGGACATAGGTGTGAAAATAGGTTATGAAATGGAAATGCCTTGAGAAAAAAAAAATGAAAATGCTAGCTCATACTTCACACTTGTGTGTACTGTCTAAAACAGTGATGATATTTCTGCCCTAATACCTTCTCTGTATCTGAAATAAGGGTTGAGATTTCTAGTATTGTATCCAAGATGGTGTGTGTCCGTGAAAGGATGTCTTTTTGTGCCTGGTATAATTAGCTGCCCCACTGAGTCTTCCTCCTTCAATAAGTACCTGTAAAACTGTTGTCTGTGTGCACATAGATTGTGTGAGGCTGTCATGTCTTATTTGTGTAAGTCTTAAATGGCTGATTCAAATATTGCAGAGATATCCAAAATGAAATCTGATAGTTTTACGACAGAATTCAAGAAGAATTTGAGAGGCTGGGAACACAAATAGTTCTGTTGTAGTGATTGATATGTTGCAAAATTATTTCCAGAAATTGTTTATTCTCCCCCCACCCACACCCAATATGTTTTGATTCAGATGTAATGGAAACTTCTCTTAAGTGAAATAGAAACATTTTGATTCACATGGCTGAACTGTAGAAGTCCTAAAGAAACTGATAATTCCTAAGAACCATCAGTTAAAATTGTGCTCTCTTTTCTAAGTGTGATATAAAAGCTGGAGCCTGTAACAGATTAAAAATGAACTGTATAAAAGTAAATTTTTGCCTGGCAAAAAATGCAGACAGACATTGCAAACAACAGACAAATGATAAACTAGCAAAAGAAATCTGCAGCTCCTGTTCATAAAAGGGGTGACATTCCCCAATATATAAAGAACTTTCAAATCAGTAAGAAGAAAAATGAGCAAGTAATATGAACTGTGGCAACCCACCCCAGTGTTCTTGCTTGGAAAATCCCGTGGAGGAGCCTGGCAGGTTAATAGTCCATGGGGTCTAAAGAGTTAGACTGGACTTAGCAACTAAAACCACCACCACTACCAAAAAGTAAATTCAAATCTAATCTTAAAAGGTGCTCAACCTCACATATAATAAGAGAAATGCCAATTTATATTATGTAGATACTTTCACCTGTCAGATTAGCACAGATCAACAGGTTTGGTGTCACCATGCTGGCCAGAATTTGGGGAAATCTTACACACTACTGGATGGAGTGTCAAGTTGTATGGCTTCTGTGGAGGGTGGTATCCACCAAAATAAAATTTTGGTGAATAAAAAGAATACCTTCTTTGGACTGCCAGTTCCATTGAAAGGAATTTATTCCACTTAAATAACCAGACATATGTGAAGAGGCCGAGAGACCAGATTACTAATTGTGGTATTGTTTACAGTAGCAAAAATATATACTCGGGGCATAGAAGAACCTCTGAAAAGAGACAATTAAACTAAACCCTGAGATGTGGAATGATGGGGACAGGGGTGGGTCCCAGCTTTGATCATTAGAATCATCTGGGGAGCCTTTAAAGCCCTAATACCCAAGTAAATCAATCATTGGATATCAGAAGTTCTCCAGGTGATTTCATTGTGCCACAAAGGTCAAAGATCATCATTTTAAACATTTTATCTACATTTGTTGTTTCAGGTTTTTTTTTTTTTTTTACTTAAAGGTGATTTATGATTTTACTTTATTTATGATTTTAAAAGTTTTAAGTGTGCATGAATAAATGTGATGAATTTTCCAAAAATGCCATTTTAAAATTTATTACATGAAGGTTAAACCTCTGTTATGAGATTAATACAAGATTAAACACCTTTTAAACAAGATTAAACACCTTTTCCAATGATGCTAAATAAGTGAAGTATACAGAACCTATCTTCTAGAGTCTTTGATGCTTCAAAAAAGAATGCAAGATATTTTGGACAGTAAAGTTCAATCTATTTGCTAATGTATTGGTCCAGTGACTTCTTTTATGAAAATAGGGAATTTTTATGAAATCATATATTTGTGTGCTTGGAAACACATTCAAACTCCATTTGACTTGAACCTTATTACCTCTTCTACCCGTCATGTATTATTGATGTGTTTGTCTAGAAATTATTCAGTGACCTTTGGCCCAGAGGAAGACCCACTGTTAAAGGAGGACCTCATTTTGCCTTCTGCCCTGCTGTTTTATTTTCAAATAGTTTATAAGTCAACACCTTACATAGTAAATATTAACTACTGCCCATATTTATAAAATTGTTCAGATTTAAAATGCTGTAATACTCATAAATTTAGTGTAATTAAAAAAAAAACATTGAATTTAATGTGACTTATACAGTGACTAGGAGCACTTCTATTCTATTTCTTCCCTGCACTTTTCTTCACTTGACAAACATAAGAGTTCAAGTACTATCTTTCTTTCAGGATGACTTTTTTTACTTGGAATCAGTTAGCACAGTAGTTTTTTCAGGGTTTTTTAAAATGTAGAATCAAAGAGAAATAAAGCAAATCATACTAAAAAAAAAAAAAAAAAAAAGGACCTTATTTGTAAAAGTCATAGATTATTCACACAAAGCTTCAGTTATAGATATTAAAGCCCAGTAAATCATTTATTTTTGGCCAAAGATCATAGGCATTTACAAAATTAGACTTTCTGTTTCATTGGACTGAGCACTTAGGTCAAATACTAGCTTTTCAAGATACTTAATGGTATGATGCTCTTGAATAAAACAATTGACATCAAAAGCAGGAAGACTGAAGAGAGAGAAGTGTACTTTTAGCTGCCCCAGGAAGAAAGAATAATGACTTGGAGTTAATGGGGGATAAAAACAGTGTCCAGTAGAGTGCTGCCCACCCAGTGGGTGCTCGGCAGATGGTTGCTGGTGATGGTGGGAATATGGAAACCAAAATGTTGACCCACAAGGAAGTGGACATGGTCTCGTCTAAATGTTAATTGTATCATTTATTTTTGAAATACAGTAGTCTTCAGGAGAAAAAAAATGGATGTGTTTCTAGCCCTAAGACTATAAATCTTAAGTAGAAAATGTTTTCTGAAATATATATTACGATTAGAAAAAGACAGGTGTTTAACTGTAGCAAGAGGCACAAAAATTAAAGCAGTAGGTTTGCATATTTAAAATATCTCTCTCTCTCTTTTTTTTTTTTTGGACTACACCACACATTTTGTGGGATTTTATTCCCTGACCAAGTATCACACCTGGGCAGCCTGTAGTGGAAGCACGGAGACTTAACCACTGGACTGCCAGGAAAATCCCCAAAATATATAATTAAAAAATTTTTAATTGAAATGTAGTTGCTTTACAATGTTGTGTTAGTTTCTGCTGTACAATACGATTTTTAGGAATCTAGTTTATCTCTTAGGTTTTTTTTTAGTTAATTTTTATTTTTAAATTTATTTTTGGCTGTACTAGGTCTTCCTTGCTTCTCAAGCTTTTTTCCTCTAATTGCAGTGAGAGGGGGCTTTTCTCTGGTTGTGGTATGTGGGTTTCTCATTGCTGTGGCTTCTCTTGTGGCTTCCAGGCTCTAGAGCACAGGCTCAGTACTTGAATCTCGGAGACTTAGTTACTCCACAGCTTGTGGCATCTTCCTGGACCAGGGGTCGAACCTATGTCTCCTGCATTGGCAGGCGGATTCTTCACCACTGAGCCACTAGGGAAGCCCTCTTGGTTTGTTTAGTCATTGTTTTCAGTGCATCAAAAAGGTTAACTATTTAAAGAAATCGTCTTTGTTGATTTTTGTCTAACAGGTTCTCTTCAGGTAGAAGACACATCATTCAGACCACCTCTTGATTATTGTAAAATTCAGCAGTAACTTAGTAGAAAAGCTGGTGGTAATCAACTTTGATTTGTCTCTCTGGTTATAGATTTTTCTGAATTAACATTAAACGGTAGCCTGGAAGAAAGGATATCCTTTACTAACATGGTTACCTGCAGCCAGGTGCATTTCAAGTGAGGTGTGCTGCTGGGGCCCTCTGTAAGGTAGAGTGTTCATTCTTTATTCTCTGAAAATACTTCATAATGTCCTAAGTACCATACGTTTTTTCTTTTTTTCTTTCTATGACATAAATGCTGATTTAATACATTTGAAATATGAATTATTAGTAATCACATAAAAGGCTTACCAGGTGTTAGCTTTGCAAGTCTTTAATTTCCTTTCTACCTTCTGTAGTTGAAAGAAGCTGTCAGAGTCAACTGACAGTTTAATCCTAACACTGGAAAAATGAAAAAACAATTTTTGAGTGATAATGTCTTTGTATCTGAAATCTGTATATATAGTAGAGAGTGGTTTCAAAGCCATTGATGGAACAGAAAAACCCTAAACAGCCATGTTGATTTGACATTGAAAGCAAAGTTTTGTGAAAAATGGTTGTAACTCATCCCAAATGTAGGACTAAGCCCCGGATGTAAGCACCTTTTTAAAAGGTTTAACTTGAGGTAGTATTAACCAAAAGAATGATTGGAATAACCCTTTCTATGATCTTACTGTTTTTGTGTTTCACAAATTTTAAATAGAATCAGATAATGAATGAGTTTTGCTTAACGTTCTTTCTTAAGCTGTGTTTTCTACCCAATAAATGGATATTAATTTTAGTATTTTAGCATAGTTAAGAATAAAATGGACTTTTAAAAAACTATCCAGCTACAGAGAAGATACATGAATTAAGTATATAATATTTCTTTGAGCTATTTCAGTGAGTAAAGGATACTCATTTAGCATAAGAAAATTTCTCTTAGAAAAGTATACATCCTCACTTACTTAGTCCACATCTAGTGCTTTTGCATGATTGCCTGAAAGGGTTGTTATCTGAAGGATTGACTTTGTCTGTCATATGTAGCACGGTCCTAATACGGTAATCATTTCTACATTAAAATAATATTTCCAGACAGATTTTATTTTTTATTTTTATTTTTTATGGTTTTTTGGCCACAAGGCATGTGGGATCTTAGCTCCCCCTGAGAGATCAAACTTGCACCCCCTGCAGTGGAAAGTGGAAGTGTTAACCACTGGACCACCAGGGAAGTCCGCAGAACAGATTTTAAAATGAGATAAATCACAAAACCGTTCGTGCAGTATGATCCTTTCTGCAAAATAAAAATCAGTGCATAATATACAGCAAACTACTAACATTGACTTTGAGAAAGGTGAGGTTACAGGTGATTTTTATTTCATTTACACTTTCTTTTAATTTTCTAATTCTTAAATCCTAGCTCAAACTGCACCCCCCCCCCCCAAAAATGGACAGAGGTAATGGGAAGGTAATTATCACAAAATCTGAAAACAGAGATGTGCCTCAGCCTTTAAAGGAGAAAGATGCTGAAGAAGATCTGATGGTTCTCTCTGAAAGATGCAGCTGCAGAATGGGTGACCGTGTCTCAGCTCAGACTCCGCAGGAGAAGCATCAGGAGAACTGCAGCGATTAGTATACAGAGGGTGCAGACTGTCGGTACCACGATCTCTGTCACGATCTGCATGTAACTTAGCAAAGGCTCTGCAGTGGGGGGAGAGACCAACATGGCAGATGAGAAGGTGAATGCAGCTTCATCCTGAAAGCTTCAGCTGTCCGGAAAAACTTGGAACATGGCATCATCACACTTGCTAAATCTCATTTGTTATAAAAAAGAGAACCTGGTATATTACATGTTATATAAAATTGTGTAAGGGCTTCATAAGATATTTTAGAAAATATGGATAAAGAATGCTGACTTTTGGTTCTTCAGTACTATAATAAAGTCTATATGTATGTCAATGCTTGTGCTTACTCAGAATATTAGCAGCCATATTCCTCAGCTTCTATAATTCTCATTGGGGCGATTTAGATGATATTGGGTACGTTCACAGTGGTATGGCCGTGGACTCATTGGAGGGATTTAGGAAAAAAATTCCTTGAAAAATATTTGCAGCTTTTCAAAGGTATGATTGTATATCTTAAGAGGTATAGGAATTTCTGTATTGAACATTTTTATGGTAATTCTTACCATAGCTAAATCATTTTAAGAGTTAAATGATAAATATTATTCCATGTGCATTAATATTGTGGTAGACTTTTATGAAATGCCTGCTTTTAGGTTTTGTGCCAGGCATCCTTGGTTACTGAGATAAATAAGGCACAGACCCTATTCTCATGGAGCTTGTGGCCTCAGTAGTAAATGCTACATCATGTTTCTGTATTAATTTAATAGAATATACATCTTTAATATTGCTTGATTATTTAGATGAGGGGGGAGGGGACAGTGGTATATTGGCCTGTAAAAAATAGCTGAGTTGGTAGGATTTGTGCTAGCATTTTCCACCTCTGATACTACATTAAAGATGAATTTGTTAAATGTGCATAACAGTTAAAAAAAAAATTGTTAAAACAGGAAGTGTATTTATCTCATTGCCCTTATGTATGGTGGTTTAGTTGCTAAGTCATCTCTGACTCTTGCAACCCCATGGACTGTAGCCTGCCAGGCTCCTCTGTCCATGGGATTCCCAGGCCAGAGTACTGGAGTGGGTTGCCATTTCCTTCTGGGGATCTTCCCCATCCAGGAATCGAACCTGGGTCTCCTTCATTGCAGGCAGACTGACTGAGCTACAAAGGAAGCCCCTTATATATAAAAACAAACTACAAAGAAACAGATGATATGCATTGGCTTTTCTTGATGCATGTTTACTATCCTGCATCTCTGACCCTTTTAGGTCCTATTGCATTAGAAATTCCTTCTATGAGAGCAAGGACCTTGTTTTGTTTATTGCTATGTCCCCAGGGCTTAAAACACCCTTGAGCCAATAGCGACTGTTTAATAATTACTTGCTGAGTGAGTGAATATAATGTCTAGAGTGTTCCTGGATTTTTCTTCATTCCATTTGGTAGGATGGTTGAATTTCTCCCTCCTTCCAGCAGCCCGCTATAACAATAGATTTATAAATTTACACTATGATTCAGAATCAAACTAGAGTAGACAAAATATTTCTTTTTCATAGTAGATTTTTAGAAGATATTTCGAAAGCTGATAGAAATTTGACATTGCTTCAAAATAAAGGGAAAAAGTCCATTTCTAATCATGTGGTTTTGGAAGATTGACTTAAGGTGGGTCCACATTTTGAGATTTTGATAATACCACTACATACGTTAATTACATGGTTTAATTATCAAAGAATTAAACTCACCTGCAGCAAGCATCTGGTTGTTGATAGAGCAAATTTCCAAGGCTTTGAAGTACCAACTTTCCACCTAATAAAAACCCACTTGGTAAGTAAGGTTGTCTTAGACTATGTTTACACTGTTTGAAATCACTTTTGGAATAGTGTGGGGTAAAATTTTTTTAAGAATCTGATTATAGTATATATATATTGAACACATATGCATCATTGTGAGGGAGCCAAAGAGCAGTTTTGATTCTTATAATCTAGCTACCTTTTTCTAATAATGCAATTACTATCTTTTCTACTAATGCAAAAATAGTGAATACCTGATAACTATCAGTCACTGCTTCTATTTATAGTCCAACTAGGCTCACCCTAAAAGAATGTTGATAAACAAGTGAGGTTTTTTCAAAAGAATTAAGACACTCTAAATTACAACTTGCATTCCCTGCCATTGGGTGCAACAGCATAGAGAATAGAGAGCTGATAGAAAAATGTGTAGGTTATAGAAAATGGGAGGTTTTATAGAATATTTTTTATTATTTTAATCTCATTTTGGAAACAGTGCACTTGTATTGCTGTGCCATTTGGTGGGAAAAGAAGTGAAAAGTTGTAATAACCCTAGTCTGCTCTGCTCTTAATGTTCTGTGTGCTAGAATTGCATTATCCTTATCCCCATTCCAAGCAAATAAGCAAGAAGGGGAAAAAACACCAGGCTCTGTTCCCAGATACCCCTGTGAGGTGCTTGCTAAACTCTACTCCAGTTACCTAGTTCTAAAATCCAGAAAGAATAACATCGAGAATTATTCCTACCTCTCTCGGATTGGGAAACCCATTGGCGGTGATAATCCTCTTGTAATATTCAACTGAAGCCTTTGGATAGCGCGGCCTATTTTTCTTGTTGAAATCAATATAGTAGAATCCATATCTATCTGAGTATCCTCTCTCCCATTCAAACTTATCCAACAGAGACCAGGAAGTATACCCTTTTACATTAGCACCATCTTTGATAGCTGCAAAGACATTTTATTACATTTTGAATATGTTTTATTTTCTTTGAAAAACACTATTGTGAAGATAACCTTAAATATTTTGATTTATGAGATTGAAGACAGTTTGTATCTTACCTTTTAGCATTTCATTTGTGTATCCTTTAAGATATTGAATTCTCCACTCATCACACAGTTGGGTACAGTGTAATTTTTGAGACGCTCCATTTTCTGTCACGTATATGAGTGGATTGCCGTATTGAGTCTGAAAGGAATCATGGCAACACATATTGAAGCCTGCCATATTCTAATTGGGCATGTTTGGCATTTAGTAGATGCCAGTTAGCATGTTTATTTAGAGATGAATGCAGGCAGAAGGCAAGTTCATATAGAAAAAAATCATATATATATATATGTATTTATTTTTGGCTGCACCATGAAGCAAAAGGGATCTTAGTTCCCTGACCAGGGATTGAACCTGTGCCCCCTGCATCCCTGCACTGGAAGCATGGAGTCTTAACCACTGAACCACCAGGGACGTCTCAGAATAATTGATTTCTTGACAAGCCATCATTTTAGAGAAAATAAGCTTCAGGTCTTGTTTTTGTCCATATGTTCCATTACAGGTGAGAAGGGCAGAAAAATACATAAGAGATTTTTGAAGTTTTATTTATAAATGTATATAGTATCTATCACATGTAATCATGTTATATATGATATATATGCATATTACATGAATTTAATTTATATAAGATATAACAACTGTGTATATGATCTCTATATATGATTATTAGTAGACATTCATCTTTTTTTTTTGGCCATTCTGTGTACCATGTGGGATCTTAGTTCCCTGACCAAGGATTGAACCTGTGCCCCCTGCAATGGAAGTTGAGAGTCTTAACCATTGGATCACCAAGGAAGTCCACATTAGTCTTTCTTTAAGGCCTGTATCTAGTAGCTGCTGAAGTGTAACTGGGTTCTTTAATTTAACTTTTAAATGTAGGCACCTGAGCTTATGCTGTAAAAACATGAATTCAGGTAAAAAATGTCCTTCAGCTTAATGTAGTCACCTGAGCAAAGTTGAGAAGCCTCCGAAATCCCCATGGCACAGAATATAGCCATTTAGATCCCAGATCAGGCCAGTTTGGGTCAACCAGTTCTACTAAGTCACGATCATTCTGGTAGCTGGGACCCTGGCCAGAGGGATAGTTCCGTTCTGTGATGTACCGAGTCGTAAAATGACCTAAGCCCAAGAAGTCAGATGTGCCTTTAATGTAGCTCTTCTCCTGGAGTGAGAACACTGGCAACCTCGACATTTCCAGGCCTTGCTCTGCACTCTTTCTTCCTAATGAGAGAAAAAAGTAGAATTTAACCAAGTTTTATTTTCTCACAGTCATTCTATTGTCAGGCACCACAATGATATTGGTGTGTTGACATGTAAGCCGTTATCCAGATCATGGGCTTTGGAATGCATCAGCATGGAAATTGTAATCTTAGCCTTTCAAACTGGATTTCGTCATTGGAATACTAGCCAAAAATTTTTCAGTTCATATTGCTTAAAAGCAATATTTTCACAGATTACTCAATAAGTGGTCTGTGGAAAGTTGTACAGCTATCTGGAAAAAAGTAGAACTAGGTTATTCCTTACATCAAAAATTGGTAATTTTGTTTGCCTCTGGGAAGGGAACTGGAGGCCAGTGATACTCTGGCCAGTAGGGGAGAGACATGTTCAGGCCTGTGGTGGTGTCAGCTGGTACCACCTCTGTGTTGGGCAATGTCCTCGCTTTCAAAATTGTAAAAGTGTATGTCCTTTCACTGACTGATACTAAATCTACTTATTCTACACTACTTATGTAAAAGGATGTATGTACAAGGATCTTCATTAGCAAAAGATTGGAAGCAACCTGAAGGGCTGTCAGGAGAGACTGATTAATAGGTAAGTGATGGGGTGTGTTACATCAGTACCACACTGCAGCCATTAGAATGAATGAGGCGGTGTTTCATATACCAGCATAGATGAGTGTCAAGATGGATGCTTGAGTGAAACAAAGATGCAGAGCATTATGAATATGTAAGTATGTATACACACCAAGCAGCAGTATTTTTTGCTTATGTGTGCACAATCCATCTCTGAAAGTACTTCCTTCTGGGAGGATAGGAACAGTGAGGTGGGGGAGGGAAGGAAACTTAACCTTTTTCACTTTTTTGTACTTGAAAAAATTTTAATTTTTTTACAATAACTTTGATGTTTGTAGGTTCATCTTTATGTTCAAAAAAAGAAATATTTTAGACACAAGTTCCATAGTTTGAGGCTTAAAGAAAGACATAAATTAAGGTCAGAAATTTGCTGCCTTCAAAACAGAAAATGAGTGCTCAGGTTAAGACTTTATTCACAGAAAGCTCAGTAAACAGCTGCCATCCTCACTGTCCTGACCCTCAAATCATCTTTATTTTTACATCATTCTGTTTCTTGGGAACTACAACTAGATGTTTAAAAGATATACTTTGAAATATGTCCTTGTATAAACTACTCAAAAAAAGTTTAAGTCAATGTATAAAGGAAAGTAACATTTTTATGAGTTGATAATTAAAATGCAGTCATAAAAGTGTTTCCAAAGAGGTTACTGGTTTAGATTAAATGAGTGAAAAGATTGTATTATTAAATCCATTTAAATACTAAATGTTATTATTTTCAGTTATATTTAGGAACTTGAGAAAAACCATAGGACTTGTCACTGTAGTGTCTACTACAATAACCACTCACCATATGTGGCTACTGGAATAGAGCTAATGTGACTGCGTCTTCAGCTGTCACACTGAAGGATTGAACTTTTAATTTTGCTTTATTGGAATTTAAATAGACACTACTCACTACAGGCTCTCATATTGAACAGCACAGGTATAGGACATGTAGAACATTTCCATGATCACCAGAGGTTCTGTTGCACAGTACTGGTCTAGAATTACCTATCTTCATGTATTTATTGTGAATGAACGCTTCAGAGATGTCTGGGAGTAATTTGCAAATGGGATTTCAGGCAGAGTGCTTTCACTACTAAAGAAAATATTAATTGTTTTGTCAACTATAGTCAATAATGCTGGAGGAAAAAAAAGAAAAAACTACATAGAAGATCCTTCTTTCCACATTGTATAAAGGAAAAACTGAGCCCTGTTCTCACTTAAATTTTCAGAGTTGGAGTTGGTGGGGTCTAGGTTTATTGACCTTAAGCCCAAGAACTTCTCTAGAATAAGTAGTCAGTTTGGCTCTTTAGTACAATCTTGTGGCGCCTGCAGTGGCTTCTGAGGGTCCCGAGAGAGCAAACACAGCGTGTGAATGATGGGGTGTGTCTGTAGGATTGTTCCATGTGGGCACTGTCCTATCTGAGGGCTTTTTTATTACACATCTTCAGGAATGATTTTCTCAAGATTTTGAGTGTGTATGCACAGATGTGTCACAGAAATGGTTATGTGTAACATAGGCAAAATTATTTAAGTCAATACATTTTTATGGAATTCTGCATGTTCTGGTTCTTTCCACTGGCAATCACCTTAGTTCCTCCAGTCATAATTTCCAAGATAGCACAGCCCTTTCAAAAAGATTTGCTCAATCCGTAGCCATCATGTCAGTCAGTCCACAGTTACTTTTAGTTGGGCCTCTTTGATCTCCATTGGAACAGGTACACACTTCAAAATCCCCTACCTATAATCTTTGAGATCCAGTTTCCTCAAACAATTTATTTTAGGACCCTTGAAGTTAAAGATAGCAAGTACATTACTATATATTCCTTCATCTTTTCTAATATTGAAAAGTCTTGTTATATCCAATTTTTACTCATTAGCCTAGCAAAAAATGTTACCAGTCTCACTCACCACTTCAATAGAATAACAACAATGGAAGCAAAACTTGCATTCTTAACGTGGCCACATTAACAATTTATGGACACTAATCCCTTCACTTTTAGATTATAAAGACTGAGACAGGAAGAGGTGAAGCACCTCGCCCAGAATCACTCACTGGTTAGTGACCGAGTTGGAATTAGAACTTGCTGCCAACTCTTCTAGAGAAGTCTGATAAAATGGTGCTTTAGAAGGGGAAATTTTTGATACGCTGATGCAAACATTCTTAGTCAAACTCTAAAATAATGTTGATGTGTGAGAGTTTAATCTATTTCACTGTCATCCTTGCCTTTTTCTAGGGAGGCTGAAACCAAATCCCAATTACAGGTTTTAGATTGGCCAGACACTGCTGGTCGCCTCCCCAGTAGTCCCATGCTGGTCTGCTTCTGTGTTCTCCTTCTCACCCTCTTTCTGAGAGCTACAACCTTTCTGTAAGTCTGTTTCCCGCCGCACCCCCCCCCCCCCCCAACCTCTGAGGCTCTAGTCCTGGTGGTCAGGGCACCCTGGGGCTAGTGACAGTTCTGTCCCCTGAGGCGCAAAGGCGACAAAGAACTCTACTAAAAAGATCTTCACGACCCAGATAATCATGATGGTGTGATCACTCACCTAGAGCCAGACATCCTGGAATGTGAAGTCAAGTGGGCCTTAGGAAGCATCACTATGAACAAAGCTAGTGGAGGTGATGGAATTCCAGTTGAGCTATTTCAAATCCTGAAAGATGATGCTGTGAAAGCGCTGCGCTCAATATGCCAGCAAATCTGGAAAACTCAGCAGTGGCCACAGGACTGGAAAAGGTCAGTTTTCATTCCAATCCCAAAGAAAGGCTATGCCAAAGAATGCTCAAACTACCACACAACTGCACTCATCTCACATGCTAGTAAAGTAATGCTCAAAATTCTCCAAGCCAGGCTTCAACAATACATGAACAGTGAACTTCCAGATGTTCAAGCTGGTTTTAGAAAAGGCAGAGGAACCAGAGATCAAATTGCCAACATACATTGGATCATCAAAAAAGCAAGATAGTTCCAGAATAGCATCTATTTCTGCTTTATTGACTATGCCAAAGCCTTTGACTGTGTGGATCACAATAAACTGTGGAAAATTCTGAAAGAGATGGGAATACCAGACCACCTGACCTGCTGCCTCTTGAGAAATCTGTATGCAGGTCAGGAGGCAACAGTTAGAACTGAACATGGAACAACAGACTGTTCCAAATCAGGAAAGGAGTACGTCACGGCTGTATATTGTCACCCTGCTTATTTAACTTATATGCAGAGTAACTCATGAGAAATGCTGGACTGGATGAGGCACAAGCTGGGATCGAGATTGCCAGGAGAAATATCAATAACCTCAGATATACAGATGATACCACCCTTATGGCAGAAAGTGAAGAAGAACTAGAGAGCCTCTTGATGAAGTGAAAGAGGAAAGTGAAAAAGTTGGCTTAAAGCTCAACATTCAGAAAACTAAGATCATGGCATCTGGTCCCATCACTTCATGGCAAATAGATGGGGAAACAGTGGAAGACTTTATTTTGGGGGGCTCCAAAATCACTGTAGATGGTGACTGCAGCCCTGAAATTAAAAGATGCTTACTCCTTGGAAGGAAAGTTATGACCAACCTAGACAGCATATTAAAAAGCAGAGACATTACTTTGCCAACAAAGGTCCATCTATCTAGTCAAGGCTATGGTTTTTCCAGTAGTCATGTATAGATAAGAGTTGAGCTATAAAGAAAGCTGAGTGCTGAAGAATTGATACTTTTTTTTTTAATTGATACTTTTGAACTGTGGTGTTGGAGAAGATTCTTGAGAGTCCCTTGGACTGCAAGGAGATCCAACCACACCATCCTAAAGGAAATCAGTCCTGACTATTCATTGGAAGGACTGATGTTGAAGCTGAAATGCCAATAATTTGGCCACCTGATACAAATAACTGACTTGTTTGAAAAGACCCTGATGCTGGGAAAGATGGAAGGCAGGAGGAGAAGGGGACGACAGAGGATCAGATGGTTGGATGGCATCACCAACTCAATGGACATGAGTTTGAGTGGACTCCAGGTGTGGTGAAGAACAGGGAGGCTTGGCATGCTGCAATCCATAGGATCACAAAGAGTTGGACACAACTGAGTGACTGAATTGAACTGAACTGAGGCTCAAACGGAAGTCAACTGGAAGTAGAAGCTGTTTCTTAGGAAGATTTTCCTTGTTCTTAAAAACAGATGATATGCTATTCCCTTTTTTTCTGCTTCAGAGTGTTGATATACAAAGATGTGATGCCTGGAGCTGCTGTAGCCATCTTGTGGCCTTGGAAAGTAGATGACAAGTTAGCTAAAAGTGCCAGAGTAGGAAAGATGAATCTGGGTTCCCAAAGACATCCCTGAGGGCTGAATTAACTACTTGTGGATCACCCTTTTCTGGATTTCAGGTAAGATGATAAATCCTATACTTTTCAATCCATTTTATTTGGAGTTTTCTATGAAGTGGCAGTTAAAAACATTGAAATTATAGCATTGTCTTTATTCTCTTCTCTGACACTGTGGAAAGCAGAACTTGGAAAGTATTCCTCAAGGGACAAAAAGAACCAGCAATAGGACTGAGTCCACCCAAGACCATGTCTTTGACTCCTTACTCCTACTTCACTGCATTTGGGTGGAGAGGAGTGGGGAGGAGAAGACAGGACAACAGAACACAGAAGAAAGCGGTTTAGAGAATTGCTAACTGTTCTTCCCCTGGATTCTGATATTCTCATTTTCCGGGTCTAGAAACTTGTTTGGATGTCCCTCGCCCTTCCAGTTCAAACAACCAGTTCTCAGTTCTTTGGGGGCTGGGTTACCCCTTGAGTGCTTCACCCGAACCAGCCCAGCGTGTTCTTTCCCCCTGCCTGTCCATCCTTTGACTCGAGCTCCATACTGTTGCTGTGGTATCTGGAGTCTGAAAAGGTGACATGGCTCACCGATATGGTCCTTCATGACTTGGGGGTAGTCACCGGCGTAAATGGGGTTGGCAAACCAGCCCAGGCAGAACTGTAGGTATCTCTCGGCAGCCTCTATGTCCTTGGGGTTACTAAGGTCCACAGGCTCCCCCCAGTCGCAGTTTAATGAAATCCCCACCAGACCTTAAAAGAAAGAAGAGGGGGTGGCAGGCAGGATGACTGCTCCACTGGTCACGCGTCTGCTCTCAGTGCTCTTGGTAGGAGGACTCACCTTGCTGCTGACTGCGCCATGTGTCGTTGTAGGCGTGCCAGACTTGGGCGTGGGCCTGGAAGAGAAAGGAGTCCATCGGGGGTGCCGACCTTATCTATTTCTCTCCTCCCTTTCAACTCCTCCTTTCTAACTCTGGAGATCATTTTAAGATTCATCCTTTTCATGAGTACAGCATTGATTAGCCCGATCCATAGTCCCCCTTCCTCTGACCTCCATTTTCCTTGTACTGTGGAGGACACTAGGTCTAAATCTGGTATGAACGCATCAGCCACCACTTTGCATCCCTTATTGTCTCTAAGGTTTTTGCTAACGTGTCTGCTTTGTCCCTGGTTGTCCTGTGCTGTCCCTAGGCATTGCTCTCAGCATGTGCACTCAGGAAATTAGGAAAACACCAGGCATCTGAAACAGTCTTGAGAAACAGAATGCAAAGTGTGCCAACCTGCCTTCTGTCCACATTCTCCCCCAGGGACCCACTGATGTCTTCAGAGCTCTGCCCTTTAAATATTCAGTTAAAGAAATCCTAAGCTCCATAGAGAAAGAATGAGAAAGTTCTCTTGCTGACATGAATTTGAGGGTTTTGTATGTCCCCAGTGGTCCCTTGCCTGCCCTCTTGATCAGATTGTCCACCTTCTGTTGAGAGTATATTGGGGGCCACCCCACCAGGCCTTGCATCCATTCCCCGGTCATCATCACCTGGACCCTCATATATGTCCTGGAATGGGACCCATTCCTTTCCCCGCTTCTCAGGCCCTTCAGCATCTCCTCTGTCCTCCTCAGTTTCTGCCCTAACTGAGCCTGGCTGCCCCTGCAGACCACTGCAGCCACTGCAGCTCTTTCCAGCAGATGCCGTTTTTCCCCCTCACACCCCACATACCCTAGGAGAGTGTCTGCCTTGCTCTTTGTTGTTGCTTCCAAATGATTTCTCCTTCCTCCTCCCAAAACTCCAGATCCTCTGACGTCCATGCTATCAGACAAGCACTCCTAACCCCTTCCTACTGCTGTCCTTCACCACCCTCCTCTTCTGCTCGTGCACTGAAGATTTTCGCCCCAGCTCTCTGTCATCCCCCTTTCCTCCTGTCACCATGCCCCACAAGACAGTTAGACCTGTAGGTGACAAGTTTTCACACTTGAGGCTCCAGCCCCTCGGCCAGATTGCCTGCTCTAGGGGGCAGTCCTGGCATCTGGGCCGCAGTGTCCAGGAGAGTACTGGATGGGACCCTCGCTCACAGATGCCCATGGAGGGAAGGGGACTGCGCGGGTGCCAAGGTGCGAGGTGGCAGAGGACTGGGCTCAGACTTGGGCCCCTGGGCAGGCTTAGCTGTCACTGGGGCTCCCCGCTCCACCTTGACCCCAGCCTTCACCCCCAGAAGGACCCACCTCACCTTAATGACATGATGAGCTGCCTTGTACAGGCCCGTGCCCTGGAGCTTCAGGCCAGGTGCGTGGTGGCCCGTCTCGTAGCCCTTTTCTGCCATTGTCTGCAGGGATGGCAAGTGGGGCCCACAGGACCCATGAGAAGTGACGGGGTGCCCTCTTGGCTGGAAAGTGGGTTTTCCCACCTGGAGTGGGGGCCTGCTTACCCGAGGATCACTGAAAGTAACCCAGTGTTTCACACGGTCCCCAAAAGCCTCAAAGCACAGGTTGGCATAATCACTGAAGTAGCTGGCCATGCTCACGTTCTGCCACCCGCCGCACTTGGCCTGGAGCAGCTGCGAACAGAGGGGCGGAGAGAGAAGCAGGTGCCCCAGGGGTCCATCTCCAGAAAAGACTTTTGGGGTCAATGGGCCAAGTTTGTGGAAGAAGCTTGGAGGATGTTTAGAGGAAAGGGGAGCAAAGATGCAGGGTCTCAGGCATTAAAACTTGAAGATTTAGGGGGGTGAAATGGGTCGGGTGGGAGGGAGGGAACATGTGTGTGTGTGTGTGTGTGTGTGTGTGTGTAGCTGATTCACTTCATTGTACAGCAGAAACGTACACAACATCGCAACTTTGTAAAGCAATTACGCTCCAGTAGAGAGAGAGAGAAAAGACTTGAAGATAGTGGCAGTGGTTAACTGTAGAGAAACATGGAGACATATTATACCTTATACAAACAAGAGGGAGAAAGCAGAGAAAGTTTGAGATTCTCGTGCTTAAAAAGAACTGTATAGAATGAGTATTTAAGAAAATTTGCCAGAGGAAAGAGGTCTGATCATGAGAAAATCTTGATTATAAATTCTGAAGAAAGAAGACACAATGCTGGGAGTGGGAACCCTGGTTAGAATTTCCAGGGCCGTGCAGGGCCTCAGAAACCTCCCAGAAGCCTCTGTCATGAGAGCAGTTCTGCTTCCTTCAGGGCAGGGCTCTCTCCCACCCAAGGGCATCTGCTCATCATGCAAGATTTCCCCAAGATTCATCGCTCCATCAAGATTGCCTTCTGAACTTGTCTTGGAGGGTTTGAGGGAATGCTAAAGGGGCAGTGACAGTGATTAACCAGGGAAGAAGATGAAGGTGGTTTCTAGTTCACGTCCCTAAAGCCTGCTCTGCACCCCCAGCCCCAGTGCAGAGGCTTCCTCCCGCCTCATGCCCAGCCCTCCAAAGCGTCGATGGAACTCCATCTTCTCCCTCACACCTCCCTGAAGCCGGCGTCCTGTCCTCTGCCCTCCCGCCACCCTGCGTCACAGGGACCACAGAAACGACTCCTCTGCCAGCTGGGCTCTGAGGAGCCTTGTTGAGCAAATGGAAAAACTTCTTGAATGGTGCTGTCTAACAGTGAGGTTCCTACAGAGATCATCTGGGAGGGTGGGGGTGCTCATCTTTTGTAATTTTTTTTTATTAACTTATAAATTTTTTTGGCATGTGGGATCTTAATTCCCTGACCAGGGATCACACTTGTGCCTCCTTCACTGGGAGCAGTGAGTCTTAACCACTGGACCACAAGGAAAGTCCCAAGAGTGCTCATATACGAGCACAAACTGCTAATTCTAACAAACTAGGGAAAGAAAGGCTGAGCAAATTTGTTAATTCCATGAACTCTTACTCAAATGAGACTTCTTTCTTTATAAGTTTGAGTTGTTGCTTCTAGGTTAAATGTTTTGGGAAACATCAGAATCTGCACTTACCACTGAATTACAAACATCAGTTAAATCAGTGTTACCTCCCTGCCATGGGTAAGTTGAGAGATTTCTTCTTCACTTCCTGCCATCTTCCTATCCTGAGCCAGAGCTCAGACTCCAGGCTTTGCCCTCACCTTGGCCATCCCAAGTGCCCAGAGCAGGCTCCCTCCTGCTGAGCTGAGCTTTCCCCTTGGGCCTCTGAACCTGCACAGCCTCACCTGTGGGAGATCCCAGTGGTGCAAGGTCACGATGGGGGTTATGTTGCTCTTCAGAAGGGCATCGATGAAGTCACTGTAGAATTGGATTCCCTTCCTGTTCACCCCATCAGCTGAAGGGGAAATAAAAGGAGACATGATGAGAAAGGATGTTGGCTTTCTGAAGTGCACTATGCCGGGACCCTGGAGCTTTCTGCAGGCCTGAAGGCACACTCAGTCCACCAGCACTTGGGTCTCAGATGGTGGAATAGCTACTCCTGGGAGTCCAGCCAGGAGTCCCCAACCTCAGGGATCTAATGCCTGATGATCTGAGATGGAGCTGATGTAATAAAAATAGAAAGCACACAGTAAATGTAATGTGCTTGCATCATCCCGAAACCATCCCCCAAAACCATCTGTGGAAAAATTTTCTTCCATGAAGCCAGTCCCTGGTGACAAAAATGGGGACTTCTGAGCCCAGTTACCTTCAGAACCCATGAGAGATGCTGCTGGGGAAACTGTGCTTGTGGGCTGTTCTCCCCACCCAGGACTTGTGGAGTCCCCACCAAACCAACATGACCAAAAGAGGTCACTCTGGGGCAGGGATAGGGTAGTCTTAGCTCACCTCGGACACCCGTGGGCAGGAGCCGGGGCCAGGAGAGGGAGAACCGGTAGTGGCTGACATGCAGCTCTCTCAGCAGAGCGACGTCCTCCTGTGCAGACGGGGGTGGGTGCGGGCTGGGTCAGCCAGGCCCTGCCAGGGCGCCTCCTGCCCACACTCCGCATCTATACAACAGGGGTGATGCCACCTCCCCCTGCTTCCTCCTGGGGCTATGCCAGGAGTCGAGTAAAAGGCAGGATATGGGGGTACTCTGAGAAATCCGTCAGGGTGCTGGACCCCCAATCCAGAGAGGAAAGTGGGTGCTGGGCATAGGGAGAGAGGATGAGCTGGTCCCACTGTCTCCATGGGGCCAATTCCCATACAGGGGCCAGGGGGGTCAGGCCACGATGGCCTGTAGGCCCTAGGGTCATGGCCTTGGCCCTTCAGCTGCCCATCCCTTAGACTAAGGCCCTGGCTCAGGTGGGCCCTGCTTTCTTTTCCTTCTACAGCCACATACCTTCCCATATCCTGGCACCCCCTCCCCAAGCCCCAGTCACCACCAGCCCCTCCCTGCCCAATGGCATCGGGGTTGGGGGGTTTAGCAGAGCACCTGGTGGACGCTGACATGTGGGCTCCCCCAGTATGTCACCTCCCAGCTCTCGCTAGGTGATGCTCAGTCACACTCGCACACGCATACCCATCACTCACTTGGACCTTGTAGTAGCTGTTGCAGGCCACGTCTGCTGTCTCGTCCCCAAGGACGTTCCCCTTCCCGCTGTGAGTGAAGGTGTCCCAGATGCTGGGCCCTTTCCCATGCTGGTCCCAGGCGCCCTCAGTCTGGAAGGCGGAGCTGCCCACACCCCAGGAGAAGCCTGCAGGGGGAGACCCCAAGCTGGGCCCTGAGCCTTCTCCTACTCCCCATCTGGGACTGGGATCCTGGGCTGTGCTTCCAGGACCACAGGACAAGCCCCCTCCCTGGCAGCCTGCCCTATCTCCCTATGGGAGTGGGAGCATGTGTGGCAGGGGGAGGGGAGAGACATAATACATTAACAGCATTATCTGCACAATTTTAGCTCTGATTGGCATTTAGTTCTATATAGTAACTTTAAAAAAATCTGTTAGGCACCATAAACACAATATATAAAACAGATAACTAATGAGAAGCTACAGTATGGCACAAGGACCTCTACTCAATGCTCTGTGCTGACCTAAATGGGGAGGAAATCCAGAAAAGAAGGGCTCTATGTGTACATATAACTAATTCATTTTGCTATACAGCAGAAACTAACATAAGACTGAAAAGCAACTACACTCCAATAAATATTAAAAAATCTGTTAGGAGCTTTTATTTCAGAACCACTACATGGAGTTATTTTCACCATCCTACCTATAAGGAAGCTGAAACACCAAAACTCCTGGACAGGTCAGCCAGTGTGGGCAAGCCAACAGACAGATGGACAGACGGAGAGAGCAACTGAAGAGTGGACATACCAAGTGGGAAGTTTCCATAGTAGAAGGAGGCCTCTTCTGGGGATTCCTTCCTGGTGGCCCCCAGCCTGGACGCCAGCAGTAGCACCCAGCAAAGAGTAACAACGCGCACTGGCTTCATGGCACCCGGCCCTCCCCCATACCTGAAAAAGCACATCTGACAGGTGTCAGCCCAAGCAGCCAGGATTCGGGGTAAGGGGTGCAGATCCTGGCTTGAGGGCAGAGACAAGAGAGGAGGAGGTGGGACTAGTGGGGGATGCTTCATCTGATGAAGCATTGGCTCTTTTGGGGGCAGGTTCTCTGTGGTTTTGCTGGGACACATTAGCACAGGCTGAGACTGGGCTCCAGATACAATCCTCAAGTTAGATACTCAGAAGGACAAAGACTGGGCTTGGGGAGCTCTGGGTCTGATGGGCAAGGCTTCAAACCACCCTGTGTCCCTGCCTGATGGGGGAGACCCAACCTATACTCTGTGATGGCTTCAACCCACTGGGGAAACCTCTCTGGCTTAGGGATGCTCTAGTCTGATGGGGGAGGAGAACAAGCCACAGAACCCCTGCAGCAGCCCATGTACACAATGCGGCCTATTCAGAGAGACAGACCCTCCCCAAGCCGGGGGTCATAAGAAGCGTCGCCGTCCCAGGGTCTTCAGTCCTAAGGGTCAAGGCAATTCCCTGCCCCTGGGCTCCCCTCTCTGACCCAGCCTAGTCAGCTTACCTGGATTGTCCTTGGTCCCAGACACCCCCAGAGTAGCAGCTGGTGTCCAGGGCGCTCTCCGCCTGACCCCCCAGTGCCTGCGTGCCCCTCTTCCTGACTGCAGAGTCCTCAGTGCAGCGAAGGCTCTGGGTTGGGGGTGTGACCAGTGGCCTAACCCCCCTACAAAGGGCTTCAATAGCCCCAATTCAGTGGGGAGGGCAGGAATGCTGAGCTGGCCAGCAGGGCCTGAGTCAGCAGCCTGGCAGCTTGGCCCTGGGCCCAGGGCATCCAGTCAGCCCCCTCCCAGGGTAAAGCGGAGGCCACCCAGTCCCCTGGTCCCTTCTGGACCTGATGCATCACCTCCAGCCCACCTTAACCTGTGAAACGCCAGGTGGTTGGGTAGAGAGCATCATGGGAGAGCATCTGTCTCTGTCTCCACCCATCCCCAGCCAGCCAGAGTTCACTGTAGAAGGTAAGTTTGGTTCTCCCACTTCTCCTTCCTCTCTTTGGATCCCTCATTCATTCCTTTACTCTCTCACTCATTCAAACACGACTGCCTGAGAAATTACTTGGCAGTCCAGTAGTTAGGCACTTTCACTGCCACGGGTTGATCCCTGGTCAGGGAACTAAGATCCTGTAAGCCTCTTGGGGTGGCCAAAAAACAAAAAATACAGAAAAAGAAAGAAAGAAAAGGTGAGACTTCCCTGGTGGTCCACTGGCTAAGACTCTATGACCCCAGTATAGGGGGCCCAGGTTCAATTCCTTGTCAGGGAATTATAGCCCACTTACCAAAACTAAGAGTTGCATGCCGCAACCCAACACAGCCAAATAAATAACTATTAAACAACAAAAAAAAAAAAATCACCCACCTTCCCTGGAGCCTCCGCACCTCCTGCTCCCCATCCAGGCTGCCAAGCCCCTGCCACATGCCTCTTTCACTACAGGGTTCCCACCTTTCGCTCTCACTGTCCACTCCCTCACCCCAATCCCTGCATCTCACTGAACAACTAGCCTCCGTGCCTTCAGCTGATCCCCACCGTGACTCCATAACTGGGCGGTTCCTACGCCTTTGTGGTTGATTCCTTTCTTTCTGCCAGGGTGAAATGGGGCTTTGTCTGAGCCCCCCAGGGATTCAGGGTCTTGTGGAAAAGGGGCAAGATGGAGAAGGAAAGCTGGACCAGTGATCAGGGTTCTAATGGAAGGATGGACAGAACTGTAGAGGTGGGGCCAGCTTCACCGGAAGGGACTCTGGACAAGACACTTGAAGAATGTGGAGGCACTTGCTAGATGGTGCGGAGCAGGGAGGGTGTGGGGACTGCCAGGGGTAACAGTGTGAGCAAAGGCTCTGAGGGGTGTCTGGGACCTGGCAGCCTGGTATCTTCCCTCCCCTTGCATCTGTCCTGCAGTGACCAGGCAGAACTGTGTCCTCCAGTGAACAGATTGTTGGACCTCATCCTCACGGCCATCTCTTCTGTGGGTGGGGGGTTGTGAGGGTCTGAAATAGGTGGTACGCTGTTTGCATTGGCGCCACCGCCTGCCTCTCCAGGCCTGTGGGCCCTCGGGACCCTGCTCTCCAGGCTGAGGTTGGCAGGAAACATAAAACTTTAAGACCTGATGTCATCTCTGAAAAATGCTCCCTCTTCTCTGAGAGCCAGGGGCCTCGTGTTTGTGTTGGGGGAGGAGCTGGTCATCCTGGCATGGCCCAGGCTGCTTGGGGGTCTCTCGGCAGACCCAGTTTCCACTGTCTGATCCCCGTTCTCCCCACAGGCTCCAAGCTGGAAGGACCTGGGCCTCAGGGCTGGGTGACCACCACCCCCCTTTCTGCCCCCAACCCCATCCCATCCAGGGCTGCTCAGGCCCTTCCAGAGGCTTGAAGCAACCATGATAGAACCCTTTCCTCAGGTGTGTGTGGGGGGTAGAGGTGGGGTGGGGAGTATTCTGAAGGCCTTGGAGGCCAGGCCTGGCTGAAGATGAGGTGTGTTGGGAATAGGTCGGCCTCTAGCTTCCCCCTCTTTCCTCCCTGCAAGGGCTTGCAGAAGTGGGGTGCTCTCTGCCAACAGCCTCCATAGGGCCCAGGCTAGAATCTAAGCACCATGTCTTTCAGGAAGGGACGTGGTAAAAACAAAATGTCTGGTCTTCCATCCTGGGGAGCACGGATGGATCCCAGGCACTGGGTCAAAGTGGGTGTGAGGATGGGAGAGGCTCAGCTCAGCCCGCTCTATACCTCAGGATCCTTCAGAGGGAATCAAAGGGCAGGTGTGGGAAGGACACCGGGGATTCAGGAAAACAGATCCCTGCCTCCATGCCACCCGGAAGGGGCTGTGGGTTCCGGTAACAGTAACAAGAGCTATTATTTAAGGGTGCACCCTGACGACAGCCAGGGCCCAATCATTCTCTTTCCTGGCCCTAGGAGTCAATCCTTCTCTCTCTGGGGAGGAAAGGGGTCTCTAGGTCCCATCCAGCCTCTATCTGGAGGCTGGCTACCAGCTGTCTGGAGTCTTCTTCAGCTCTGGAGTTCATTACAGGGGTGACAGGCTGTTTTCAGGCTGTCTCGTCTCTGCAGGAACTGGGCTGAGATGGAGCGGGCAATTTGCCGGGATGAGAATGGGCTTGGTTGAACCCATCAGAGGATTGGCTGGTGTGTGTCTGTCTATGTGTACATGTGTGTACCTGTCTGCAGGGAGTGTGGGGAAGGAAGTCCGTCGTGGGTGCAGAGCGCCCCACGTCGTGGGGAAGTGCAGGGACAGGAGGGACACTCTGCGCCCAAGTCAGACCTTCTCCTGAGCTTTCTTCTGAGGATGGAGCAGGTAAGTCCTCTGGGACAAACCCCCGGAGGAAGAGTGGCCTGTGGAGCAGAAGAGGGTATTGGTTAGCATCAGAGACACGACAGTCAAATATATCTTCGAATCCCAGCTCAGCATCTGCCAGCTGAGTGTTTCATACAGGTTACTGAATTTCTCAGAGCCATTTTTCATTTACAAATGAGGATGACAATAGTACTTGCTTTATAGGGTCTTTAAGCATTAAATGAAATGATAGGTGTAAATGCTTTGTGCAGTGCCTAGCAGAGAGAAAAGCCTCAAAAAACCATCTTCATGGGAGTTCTCTGCTGGCTCAGATGTAAAGAATCTGCCTGCAATGCAAGAGACCTGGGTTCGATCCCTGGGTTGGGAAGATTCCCCTGGAGAAGCGAACGGCAACCCACCCAGTATTCTTGTCTGGAGAATCCCATGGACAGAGGGGCCTGGCGGGCTGCAGTCCATGCACCACGAAGAGTCAGACACGACTGAGCAACTAACACACACTAGTATTCAGGATTCAGCTCTTTCACTGCCATGGCCCAGGTTCAATCCCCTGTCCTGGAACTGAGATCACGCAAACCTCCTGCCATGGTACAAAATGAACCAAAAACAAAATCACCAAACCACATCTGTCATCGACGCCGTCATATCATGAAGGCTGAAGTCCATCTTGACCACTCAGAAGGGCCCGCTCGGCGAGGCACAGAGCCTCAGAGGAGAGACGCTCCCTAATGGTCTGACAAGGGCTTTCCATGATCTGAGAGCTTTGTCTGGGAGATGCCAAAACCCCTCCGTGCTGTGGGCTCTGCAGGAATCAGGCCTCTCTGTCCGTTAAGGCCAAAACTCTGCACCCCACAACCCCAGTCACCGCCTGAGGGCAAGCTGCCTAAGGGGTCAGGGGATTCTGAGGCTGCTGCTAACTCTGGCTAACAAAACCCAGGGTCTTTTATATTCTGAGGGTTGATGGTCACTTCTAAGGCCCACTTCATTTCTCTGAGCCCCTACCTATCTTTTATTAATAAAAATGTGCAAACACACAGAAAAGTGGAAAGAATTATATTGCCCAGACCCTGTGCCCACCGCTGAGATTATCCTTGCTTTATCACATGTCCATCTCTCTTTTCCTCTCTCCACCCAGCAATTCAACTTACCTTTTGGGTGCATTTCAAAAGTGAGCTGAGAACATCAGGTCACTCATCCTTAAACCCTTCAGTAGGCATATCATTAACCATGTTATGGTTCTTTTCTTTTTGAGGTAAAATTTGCTAGCAGTGAAATGCACAAATCTTAAATGCACTATTCTGTGAGTTTTGACAAATGCAGTCACGTGTAACCAAACCACTGTTAAGATAAGGAACGTGAGTTTGTTTCTTTCTCTGAGTCACGCTGCATCTTTCTGAGGACTTTGGGGGAAATTCCCATGGGTCTCAGAAGCAGGAATCCATGTCATCTTCTTTCCCTCTTACTTCTGGCTGCTTGGAAATTCTGAGATTACGTTTGTGGCCTGCCTCCAGCATGTACACAGGACATGAACTATGCATTTCTGTGTCATCTTGCTCTCCCTTCTTCCTGATTTCCTTGTCTGTTATTTTTAAATCCTGCTGAGGTATATACAACTCTACAAGCTGGTTCTTAAATCCTTTTTTTGGAACGAGACTGAAGGATTTCTGCATAAATAATCATAGTGGAATTTTCAAGATATTTCAACGGTCTGTAGTGGCCAAATATGTGAAATTGAGGCTGTTCCAGTAAATCTGGAATGAATTGACACTCTATCCACAGAATATGAAACTGTGTGTAGAGTATGCATGTGTACACACATACACACACACACACACACGAAGAATCCTTTTCTTGTCCAGACACTGGCATTGGCAGTGAAACCATCCAGACCAAAGGACCCCCCTCACCAATGGCTTTGCCGCCCAGGAACCCTGCAGGGCAGAAGTTGGGAAGGGAATGGCAGTCTGAATAGCGGTCTTGGGTGGCTGGAAGCTGGCACCTGTGAACAAGCAACAGTGATGGTGATGCATCCGGAACCAGGCTGCCCAGCCAACCAGCGCTTTCCCACCGGAGCTCTTTGCTCTGGGCTCCTCTGCCGGTGATTTCCCAGGTCTCGCCTTGTATTTTCTCCCTCATCTTCACATGTTGGGAGCCCCTGGCCAGCTACTGAAGACCCCCAGACAAGCCTTCAGCTTCCAGATCATGGAGGGCAGCATGGGTGAGAATATGGGATGGGGAGAGGGAGGGGAAGTCTCAGTGAAAGTGTGGGAGAAACCTCTTCAGTTTATCTTTTCTCAGAACATTCTTTGGGTCTGTCTTCCAGACCATGCAAGACAGGGCCTTCCCAGTGGTCCAGTGGTTAAGACTCTGTGCTTCCGATGCAGGGGGCACAGTTCTATCCCTGGTGGGGGAAACTAGCATGCCGTGCGGTGTGGCCAAAAAAGGAACTAAAAAAAATCCCCCCCACACACACAAAACAAAACAGGCAGACCTCATTTCATTTCTATTTAGGAGACTGATTAGAGTCTGCCTCTTTACTAGCCTCTAATCTTGTCTGTTTTTATCTAGCATTGACTACTATTTAAGGAATGAAAGTTTTCTTGGCTGTGTTTTGTTTTCCCTCCTCCTTGCACAGAAGGTGTGAGAATAAGCTCGAGGGTTTGTCCAAGGGCAGGGAGCAGACCTGAGGCGGGGGCTGGGGTCTTGGGGTCCTGGTCTGACAGGCCCTAGAAAGAAAGTGGAAGAAAGTGAAGTCGCTCAGTCGTGTCCGACTCTTTGCAACCCCATGGACTGTAGCCCACCAGGATCCTCAGTCCATGGAATTTTCCAGGCAAGAATACTGGAGTGGGTTGCCATTTCCTTCTCCAGGGGATCTTCCCGACCCAGGGATCTAACCCGGGTCTCCCTCATTGTAGGCAGACGCTTTACCGTCTGAGCCACCAGGAAGTCCCAACACAGAGCACGTCTCCTGGGATGAGGCACCATCTTGGAAGAGGGGAGCCTGGGTCCTTCTACACAGGTGGTCTCACTGAACCATGCTGGCGACTCCCTTCTAAGGAGGAAGTACCCACGAGTACCAGGGATGGGAGCAGAAGCTTTCTGAAACAGCCAGGGATCCAAAATGTCAAAGATAGTGAAAGATTCAAAGGCTTATATAAAAATATATCTGTGCATGCTAAGTCACTTCAGTCATGTCCAACTCTTCAATCCCACGGACTGTAGCCCACCAGGCTCCTCTGTTCGTGGGATTCTGGGGGCAAGAATATTGGAGTGGGTTGCCACGCCTCCTCCAGAGGATCTTCCAGACCCAGGGATCCAAGCCCTGTCTCTTGTCTCCTCCATTGACAGGCAGATTCTTTACCACTAGCCACCAGGGGAGCCCATGTAAACACATATGTGTGTTAGTAGCTGAATTGTGTCTGACTTTTTGTGATCCCAGGGACTGTAGCCCACCAGGCTCATAGGTTCACAGAATTCTTCAGGCAAGAATACTGGAGTGAGTTGCCATTCCCTTCTCCAGAGGATCTTCCCAACCCTTAGATCGAACCTGGGTCTCCTGCTTTGCAGGCAGATTCTTTACTATCTGAGCCACGAGGGAAGTGCTTATAAGCATATATATAAACATATATAATCTATATAGTACATAAATATATTTATTTAAATATATATGTGTTTTTTAAGTTTGCAAAATCATACAGAAAATACATGAATATATTCACATTTCAAAGAAATGGCAACCATCTCTGAAGTATGTGGAGTAAAAAAGGGTAAAGTCCTTTCCCTTGTCCCTTGCTCCCACCATCCCTCTCCTAGGTGGCCACTTCTGACAACTGGCCACTGTCGACTCCCTGCATTTCCTCTCTCTTTTCATGTAAATTGGGGATATACATGTTGCTTTCTTTGATGTTCTACATTAGTGGAGCTAGACTGGTAAGTGTTTGGCAACTTTCTTTTTCTAATTTTTAAATGTATGTTGGAGGCCTTTCTGGATCAGTGCACCCAGCACTGCCTCATTCATTTTAATGCCTTCCCAGCACTCCATTGTATGGGTGTTCCATGATTGATCTTACCAGTTCCCTGTGGATGGACATTTTTTTTTTGCTTTCCAATGCTTTGCTCTCACAAAGAATGCTGCAATGAATATTCCTGTTCATGTAATTTCATACCCGTGTATGTATATCTATTCCTAAGCATGGAATTGCTGAGTCAATTGTGCTTTCAATAGATGTTGCCAAGTTGTCTTTCTTTAGAAGTAACCTCATTCTTTTTAACTGAAGTATACTCAACACCAACATTTAACTAACATAACCAGTCAGAGATGAGATGAAACCGGCTCAGTATGTGGGACCCAACCCTGCCTTCTGCTCATGGTTGGGGAAGGACTTGACTCCTGCTGGGAGCTCAGTGGCAAGAGGGGTGGGTGTATTTGCTCTAGTTAATCCCTGAAGAAACCATCACTGGTCCACAACTTTACAGTTTACAAAGTAGATGTCTGTGCATAATCTATCTCACTCCTATTAAATGAGGAAGGGCCACATTACTCATTTGCATTCCATTCTATAGATGAGAAAACTGAGGCTTGAAAGAATCACACTCAAATGACTGGTATGACCAGGGTCTAAGACTCCAACTCCAGTGTTTTTCCACTGTGTCAACAGCCTTCCCCTTTTTCTCTGGGTCACTTCCTCTGTCTCCCCAATCCGTACCACCCCCTATATATCAATCCTCCCCAAACATTGCTGCTCTCAGAATCACCCCCAACCCCAACTCCTAGGGCTTCGATAAACCCAGGAATATGCAGTGAGATTAGAAGTGATTCAGACTGGCCTGCAACACACCCATGAGGCTACCCCTGTGGGAGAATTTATAGCATCTTACTGTTCATTTCAGTTCAGTTCAGTCGCTCTGTTGAGTCTGACTATTTGCTACCTCATGGACTGCAGCATGCTAGGCTTCCCTGTCCATCACCAACTCCCAGAGCTTACTTAAACTCATGTCCATCGAATCGGTGATGACATCCAACTGTCTCATCCTCTGTCGTCCCCTTCTCCTCCTGCTTTCAATCTTTCCCAGCATCAGGGTCTTTTCAAATGAGTCAGTTCTTCACATCAGGTGGCCAAAGTATTAGAGTTTCAGCGTCAGCATCAGTCCTTCCAGTGAATAGTTAGGACTGATTTCCTTTAGGATTGACTGGTTGGATCTCTTTGCTGTCCAAGGGACTCTCAAGAGTCCTCTCCAACACCACAGTTCAAAAGCATCAATTCTTTGGCACTCAGCTTTCTTTTTTTTTTTTTTTCCCAGCTTTCTTTATAGTCCAATTCTCACATCTACACATGACTACTGGAAAAACCATAGCTTTGACTAGACAGACCTTTGTCAGCAAAGTAGTATCTCTGCTTTTTAATATCCTGTCTAGGTTGGTTGTCTTCCAAGAAGCAAGTGTCTTTTAATTTCATGGCTGCAGTCACCATGGCTGGAGCCCCCAAAAATAAAGTCTCTCACTGTTTCTATTGTTTCTCCATCTATTTGCCATGAAGTGATGGGACTGGATGCCATGATCTTAGATTTCTGAATGTTGAGTTTTAAGCCAACTCTTACTATTCAGACAGGCTCAAGGACAGATGTGAGGCCTGGACTCCTTTCTACCCACCCCCTCAGCCCCCAGGCCAGAAAATCAGTTACTTAAGTTTTGGTTCAGTTCAGTTCAGTCGCTCAGTCCTGTCTGACTCTGTGACTCCATGGACTGCAGTATACCAGGCTTCCCTGTCCCAGATCTTCCCAACTCCCAGAGCTTACTCAAATTCATGTCCATAGCATCGGTAACGCCATCCTATCATCTCATCCTCTGTCGTCCCCTTCTCCTCCTGCCTTCAATCTTTCCCAACATCAGGGTCTTTTCAAATAAGTCAGTTCTTTGCATCAGGTGGCCAAATATTGGAGTTTCAGCGTCAGCATCAGTCCTTCCAATGAATATTCAGGACTGATTTCCTTCAGGATGGACTGGTTAGATCTCCTTGCAGTCCAAAGGACTCTCAAGAGTCTTCTCTAACACCACAGTTCAAAAGATCAATTCTTTGGAGCTCAGCTTTCTTTATAGTCCAACTCTCACATCCATACATGACTACTGGAAAAACCATAGCTTTGACTAGACAGATCTTTGTAGGCAAAGTAATGTCTCTGCTTTTAAATATGCTGTCTAGGTTGGTCACAGCTTTCTTTCCAAGGAGCAAGCTGCTACTCTGTGGTGTCGCAAAGAGTCGGACGCAACTGAGGAATGAACACTAACTAAGCAGGTACTAACGGTACCTGGTTTCAGGACCTACAGAGGCTCAGGTTCTTGAAGTCTGATTGCAGAAAGAATTCAGTGAGAGACAAAGTGATAGGTAAAAAGTGGATTTGTTCAGATTCAGTGAGAAGCACACTACCCAGACAGGCGGCGGGCCATTGTAGAGGGCGACTGAGGCCACAAAATGTGGTGCGGTTAGTTTTTATAAGCTGGGTAATTTCATATGCTAATGAGTGGGAGTTCAGTTCAGTTCAGTCATTCAGTCGCATCCAACTCTTTGCAACCCCATGGATTGCAACACACCAGACTATGGAATTCTCTAGGCAAGAGTACTGGAATGGGTAGCCATTCCTTTCTCCAGGGGATCTTCCTGATGCAGAGATTGAACCCAGGTCTCCTGCACTGAGGCAGATTCTTTACCTTTTGAGCCACCAAGTACCCCCAAATTACTGTCCTCTAAGGAAGCGAGTGATCCAACTGGGCCACCAGGAGCATTCAGGTCACCATTCCCACACACACTTGGCCACATCTTTCTTGGTCTCCTTGATCATCTATAGCCACCAGGTAATCATAATACTTTCCCCACCTAATTCTCAGAGTTATTGTCTGACTTGAAATCAAAATTATGCAAATAAAAGTGTCCTGGAGCACATACAGTGCTCTGATGGCTGCAAGAGTTTAGGGTTTTTCTTAGAATCTCAGGGTTTCTCAGAGTTCAGCCCCTCCTGCATTTCAGGAAGCAGGGGCTTGGAATGGCCCAGGGCTGTGCTGGGGTTCACACAGTAATTCATGGCAGGGCAGGCCCAGGACAACCCGGGTGTTGGCCTCCCTGTGTGGACATCTCCCGACCTATTCAGTCTCCCAGCTTGCCTGAACCAAACATTCAGACAGAACCACAGGGCTCTCTTTCAACCTCTGAGAACTCAGAAAATCCTCATATTTTAAGGAAAGCTGGGCCCCAACCCTCCCTCCCTTTGCTAACCTGGCCACCAAATGAACAACTTCATTTTCACCCCATGTGGCTCTGCTCAGCTCAGTCCTTCCACATCTCAGGGAAAGGGGCGCTCAGCTCCCACCTCCTCCTCGCTCCAAGACCCCTCTCTTAGGCCATGAACCCCGGCCCGGGCTGCTTCCACCCCCTTGTCATTGTAGCCAAGAAAACAGGAAGTGTCTGAGTCACCCACTGTCCCCTGGGCTTTGGCTGTCTGGACCCGAGTTCTGGAGTCAGGGGAGGACAAGGAGGGAGCATGTCGGTCTTATAGAAGCCAAGCCTGTCTGTGGAGCCCACATGTCCAGCACTTCCTTGCAGCTTGTGAGACCCTAAAGAGCCTATGGTACAAGAACCACCCCAGTTCTTGGGAAGAAAGAAAGAGTGTTCCCTTAAGATGTAGAATTTTTGTGTGGTTCTACTTCCAACCAGTTATGGGCCATGGACTTGTCCAGTGGTTCTCAAACTTGGTTATATCTTAGAATCACCTGGGTTCTACCCAGAGAGATTCAGACTTAATTTTTTAAAAAACTCAGGTCTTCCATAATGGTTCAGTGGCTAAGATTCTGCACTCCCAATGCAGGGGGTCTGGATTCAATCCCTGGTCAGGGAACTAGATTGCACAGTCTGCAACTAAAGGTCCCGAGAGCTGCAACTAAGACCTGGCACAGCTAAATAAATATTTTTAAATAAACAAATAAATAAAAGCTCCCCAGGTGACTTCTAGACACATCCAGGCTTGATAATCATTGGGCTATCTTATTTACCTCCTTAAGCCTCAGTCTCCCACCTGTCAAATGGGGCTAAATGTGCCTACTTTCCCCAGCCGTTGAGCAATATGCTCTCCTAGGTGTGTGCAAGCACACGGAATACAAAATGCTAGTGGAACATGTCTTCATATGTCCACCCATGCGAGAGCTTGGGAAGTGAAGTAGCTTCAAGTTTCCTTGCCTTGGAACCCAGGTCAAGGTGACAGTGGCAGGACCTTGACAAATGTGCTCAAGAGCCTTAGCAAGCCTGTCCCCTGTCCCTCAGTGGCCATCCTCCCAAGTGCCCAGCACTGAGCAGAGGATATGCAGGGCGAAGACAGCAGTCACCTCAGCCCCAGCCCCCAAAGAGCTCTTGGTCCAGTGGGGAGAAAGGCAGGAACACAGCCACCCAAAATACAAGGCAGGGGGATAAAAAGGGTTCCAAGAGAGGAAGATGAGAAAGGAGAAAAAGCTGTGTTCTAGCTGGAGGGAGTAGGGAAGGCTTCCTGCACGAAAGGGCAGAGCAAGCATCCATCCTATTTGGGTGTGGGATCCCCGATGGAGGAAACTGCAGGAACAAAGCTTTAAAGAGAGGAAGGAAAGTGTAATCAAGACTTCCTAGGGGTCACCTAGGGTGTGAGTTGTGAATGGGGGGGATGGGATAAACAGGAGGCCAACGTGCAGCTCTCTTCTAGCCCTTCTTCTGTGAACATACATGTACACACTGCATGATTCCATTGATTAAAAATAGCAAGTACTTTTGTTTGACAGTGTGATCTGATTCTGTTGTGGTGTTGTTGTTCAGGTGCTAAGTTCAGGCTTTGCAACCCCATAGAATGCAGTCCTCCCCTGTCCTTCACTATCTCCTGAAGTTGGCTCAAATTCATGTCCATTGAGTCAGTGATGCCAACCAACCATCTCATCCTCTGTTGTCCTCTTCTCCTCCTGCCTTCAATCTTTCCCAGCATCAGGGTCTTTTCCAGTGAGTCAGTTCTTCGCATCAGGTGACCAAAGTATTGGAGCTTCAGCTTCAGCATCAGTCCTTCCAATGAATATTCAGGACTGATTTCCTTTAGATTGACTGGATTGATCTTGTTGTCCCAGGGACTCTCAAGAGTGTTCTCCATCCCTAATGTTGGCTATTATAAATAAAGTTTGTGTGAACACTGAAAAAAAAAAAAAGAGTGTTCTCCAGCACCAGAGGTTGAAAATATCAGTTCTTCTGCACTCAGCCTTTTTTATGATCCAACTCACACATCCATACATGACTACTGGAAAAACCATAGCTTTGACTAGACAGACCTTTGTTGGCAAATTAATGTCTCTGCTTTTCAATATGCTGTGTAAGTTTGTCATAACTTCCCTTCCAAGGAGCGAGCGTCTCTTAATTTCATGGCTGCAGTCACTGTGTTTCAGCATCTACTGCTTCATCTGGTCCTTGGTTGTGTTGTCTTGTCACCTTTCATGTCTAGTTTTCTTCGATAGTAGGATGGATGTTTGAAAGGTAACCTTTAGAAATTACTTGAGGGAATTACCTGGTGGTCCATTGGTTAGGACCCTGCATTCTCATTGCCAAGGGCCCAGGTTCAATCCCTATTTGGGGTACTAAAATCCCACAAACGTCTAGGTAGGGCCAAAAAAAAAAAAATTACTTGAGGCCTAAAATGATGTCATCGTCTTTCAATTAGGATTTTAGTTAGCTTCTGCCGGGCATCTAGGGTATCCCATGATCACCTTAGTCCAGTTTCAAGGCTGAAGACCTCATGGCTTACCCAGATATCAAAGCCAGCCTGTGGAATTTGTGAAGACCAGTTTGTTTCTGGTTCACCCTTACACTTTTCTTCTCCTTCTTCTCTTTGATCGTGCCATGTGGCTTGTGGAATCTGAGTTCTCCAACCAGGGGTTGAACCTGGACCTTTAGCCCACTGGACAGCCAGGGAATTTCCACCATTACTCCTTTTTTAAAAAAAAATAGTTACTGTTTATCAAATTTTGAATCAACTAATCTTTGATACCGGTTTTTAAGTTTTTAACTTATCTTTAGTGCTGGCTGAGCTGGGTCTTCGTTTCTGCGGGGGCCTTTCTCTCGCTTCGGCGGCGGGGGCTACTCTTCAGTCGCGGTGCTCGGGCCTCTCCTTGTGGTGGCTCCTCCAGGGCGGAGCGCGGGCTCCGGCGCGCGCGGGCTTCAGCAGTGGCAGCGTGCGGGCTCGGCAGCTGTGGCTTCCGGGCTCTCGCGCACAGGCTCGATCGTCGTGTGCATGGGCTCAGTTGTCCTGCAGCGTGTCGGATCTTCCCGATCAGGGGTTAACCCATGTCTCCTGCAATGGCAGGCGGATTCTTTACCACTGAGCCACCAGGGAGGCCCATCTACGCTCACTCCTAAATTGAAGTGTTTGAATTTCCCAGTCCCAGTTCTCTGCCCTAAGTTCTGTTCCCTGACTCCCGCCTCGGGCTCTCAGAGACTCCCTGCAGCTTCTCAGCTTTCTCCCTGATCGGACAACTCTACCGCGGCAGGAGGGCCTCCTGACTCTGTGCTCTCTAGCTGGGCAATTTCTTTTTTTTTAAATTAATTAATTTATGTTTTATTTTAATTGGAGGCTAATTACAATATTGTGGTGGTTTTTGCCATACATTCACATGAATCAGCCATGGGTGTACATGTGTTCCCCATCCCGAACCCCCCTCCCACCTCCCTCCCCATCCCATCCCTCTGGGTCAACCCAGTACACCAGCCCTGAGCACCCTGCCTCATGCATCGAACCTGGACTGGCGATCTATTTCTCATATGATAATATACTTGTTTCAACGCTATTCTCTCAAATCATCCCACCCTCGCCTTCTCCCACAGAGCCCAACAGTCTGTTCTTTACATCTGTGTCTCTTTTGCTGTCTCGCATATAGGGTCATTGTTACCATCTTTCTAAATTCCATATATATGCATTAATATACTGTATTGGTGTTTTTCTTTCTGACTTACTTTGCTCTGTATAATAGGCTCCAGTTTCATCCACCTCATTAGAACTGATTCAAATGCATTCTTTTTAATAGCTGAGTAATATTCCATTGTGTATAGGTACAAGAGCTTTCTTATCCATTCATCTACTGATGGACATCTAGGTTGCTTCCATGTCCTGGCTATTGTAAAGAGTTGGGCAATTTCTTCATATATGGTTAGCTTTTTGATGCTTTTAAGATTATTTAAAATATTGTGGCCAGTTTTTTTTAAGTTGTCTTTTTTAGCAAGGTGGGTCTGAGTCATCTAAATCTGCCTTTAAGGAAAGCAAAGGTCCTCTCTAATTCAATTCTAACATGATAGTGTTTCTACTTAATTTTTTTATCCTATAACTGTACCCTTTTTATACTGAAAAATTATATCTAAAATATATACTTTTTATTTTTCTGACAATAAAAAAAAAGTTCAAAACAATAGTACCAATATGACTTTAAAAACCGCAGCCAGAGGCATCCATCCAGCACCTTCTGATGAGACTTGGTCTCTGCAGCTCACTGGGATCTCACTCTAGTCTTTCCTCAGGCTGTGGTGGCTGCCCCAGCACAACACCTCTCCTCTCTGGGCCAAGGGGCAGGTGAAACTAGGGGTTTGCTTCTAGAATTTAAGTTCAGCTTGCAAACCTTGTTTTTCTATTTATATACAGCAAATTTTAACAACCTCCTTTGAGAGGCTTGGAATAATATTTGGTCCAGTTTATAAACTCAAATATCTTAAAATATTTTAAACATTGTTTAAAAATGAGACTTCCTATTTCAGTACTCTGTTCCTAACTTAACCAAGAAGAGCTTCCTTCCTACTAGGTAATCCTTATGACCAATTAAGTTAAACTCATAGAAAATTTAAATTAAATAGTAGTAAAAATTAAAATGGCTTCCCTGGTAGTTAGATGGTAAAGAATCTGCCTGCAATGCAGAAGTCCCAGGTTCAATACCTTGGTAGTGAAGATCCCCTGGAGAAGGAAATGGCAACTTACTCCAGTATTCTTGCCTGCAGAATCCCATGGACAGAGAACCCTAACGGGCTACAGTCCATGGGGTGGCAGAGTCAGACACAACTGAACAACCAACACTTTCACTTTCAAAAATTTTGGTGAATTTAAAGTTCTCTTATGGATTCTAGTTTTGTATATAAACCTGATAAGAGTTCAACCTAAAACCCTCAGTTTAAATTACTCAGTTTTACACTTTCAATTATTTGTTAAAAGGCTGTCATTCTAGAAGATCAAATTATCTAATAGATTACAGGCATTATAAATACCAAACATGTAAAAATTACTTCTTTAAAAAAAAAATTGTTTATTTGACTATGCCAGATCTTTATTGCAGCATGCAGGATTTTTAGTTGCGGCTTGTGGGATCTTTAGTTTTAGCATGTGAAATCTTAGTTGCAGGATGTGGGATCTACTTCCCTGACCAGGAAGTGAATCTGGCCTCCTGCATTGGGAGCATGGACTCTTAGCTGCTGGACCACCAGGGAAGCCCCCAGATTACTTCTTACTACAAAAATATCGGTGTCATGGTCAAGGAGCCCATATCCTTGGTGCCAAATTTCCCACATGCCTCCTCGTTCTTCTGGTGCAGCACCCCTCTCAGGCTGATAACCTGATTGCATTTTGACTCTTAAACTGGGTGTAGTGGGCACAATAATACCACCCCCTGCCAAAGAAGTCCATATCCTAATTGCCAGAATCTGTGAATATGTAACTTACGTGACAAAAGGGACTTCGCAGACATGATTGGGTCAAGGATCTTGAGACGGCAGATTAGTTTGCATTATCCAGGTGGGTCCAGTGTATTCACAGATCCTTATAAGAGAAAGAGGGAGGCAGGAAAGTCAGATATAGAGTGGGGGATAACAGAAGCAGAGGTTGGAGTGATGTGATTGCTGGCTGGCAGGGAGCCATGAGCCAAGAAATGAGAGTGATGTCCAGAAGCTGGAGGACGTATGGAAGCAGATTTTCCCCTAGAGCCTTCAGCAGAAACGCAGTTCTGCAATACCTTCATTTTAGCCCTGTGAGACCCCCTGGGGAATTCTGTTACCCAGGACTGCAAGATAATAAATCAGTGTAATTTTCAACCACTAAGTTTGTAATAATTTGTTAGAGCAGCAGTAGGAAACTAATAATATTATATGGTAAGTCCCCTGCATACAAACAAGTTCCATTCCAAAGCACATTCATAAGTCTAATTTGTTTGTAAGTCCAACAAAGTTAGCCTAGGTGCCCAACTAACACAATCAGCCGTAGAGTACTGCCCTGTTATAGGTTTATAATATGTTTGCTCAGTCGTGTCCAACTCTCTGAGACTTCATGGACTGAAGCCCACTAGGCTCCTCTGTCCATGGGAATTTTCAGGCAAGAATACTGGAGTGGGTTGCCATTTTCTTCTCGGGGGGATTTTCCCTACCCAGGAATTGAACCTATGTCTCTTGCATCTCCTGCATTGGCAGGTGGATTCTTTACCATTAGCACCACCTGGAAGCCCCCTTTTCACACAAATAATACATAAAAAACAAACACTAAAAGTAAAGAAAATATTTTTATTCTGACAGTATAGTAATTTGAAACGTACAGTAGTACAGTACAAGAGCTGGTATACAGGGGCGGGCATCAGATGAACAGGCAAGAAGAGTTACTGACTGGAGAAGGGAGAGGAGGTGGGAGACGACAGAGTTGAAGGATCGTCAGCAACAGGAGACAGAGGGCGAGCTGCGATCTCACTCATGCCTGATGTTGAAGGCACAGGTTCTTATTTCTTGCTGGATTCTACTCTATCTACCGTCTAGAAAAAAATGATCCAGTGATGTCTGGGTAGTTCATGCCTTTGAAAGTTCACACCTTGAAAGTTTGTATGTAGGGTACTTCCTATATAAATAGACTTTTTCACTTAACCTTAAGGCCTCTGAATTCTATGTGATCCTAAGATATTCAAATATCCATTCTATTGAACGCTGAAGACTTTCGAAAGACCAACAGTGAAATCATTGGATAAATGGGAGTTCGGGGTTGTCTACACAGTTGTTTGCGCAGCACAATGCCTTGTTCTATGTAACCATGTAAGTACTTACTGATAGGTAATTGTTTCGGCTTGTTTCTAATCAGAAGGTATTTGCATCCTACAGCTGAGAGTCCTAAGTTCTTGGAAGTTGGTGTGAGCAGCTCCTGTGCTTCATGATATTCAGGCACCCGAGGACAGTTGGAGAAGTCAGTTCTGGTGGCCATTTGTTGAGACTGGTTCCCCCCCTTCATTCCTCAAACACTCAGAACACTGTGCCAAGGGACCCAGCAGTGAAGGGTGCTGGTCTGGACCCTTAAAGCCCTCAGCTGAGTAGGGGCCGTGGACAGTGACCCTGACATGGCACTGTCAGGTCAGAGCAGGGATGGCCAGTGTGCAGAACATTACCCAGCATAGAGGCGAGGGGGACAGCAGGGGGTGGTCAGGGATTTAGAACTCAAGGGCTGAGAAGGGACAGCATAACAGGTTGCTTGACATCAGACCTGGTCGGCCTGGGGGGCAGGGGGAAGGGGGATGAGGAGACCCAGGCTGAAACGGGTGGGCATCCGGCCGGAGCCTGATCCTTCCATCAGCTTGGACTCAGGGATGCTGGACTCCCATCCTGGCCCTGTCTTGTGACCTCAGTTTCTTTATGAGAACAGAGTCACTCATACTAGCATCTTCCTCTCCACAGGGAGGTAGGAGACCCCCGGGAGGGCGGAGCCTGACTTTTGTCCAGGAGGCTGGACTACCGACTTCCGAAGGTAAGCCGGGCCCCAGCCAGTATAACCACTGGGGGTCTGAGCCCATCACTCATCTTTGAGGAAGTCCCCTGCCTGTTTCCGGCTCCTCCAGGCCCAGATCCAGGCCTTAACTGGCTCTGATGACAAAGCTGGCACCGCCCTTCAGTCGTGAAGGATGTGTAAGAAACAGGAGCCAGTTTCCAGCCTCAGCTGAAGGAGCCAGCCTCTGGGGGTGGGGGTGGTGGTGTGTGCGCAGAGGGGTAGCTCTGGGAATCTCAACCCTAGAGGACCCTGGAGCCCCACTAGGGCTGAAAATCTCTGGGTCACGGGCCCAGGATTCGGGGTTGGATCCACTGACCCACCCCCTTTCACAGACAGGCACACACCTAAGGCCTTGGCCTTCACTGTAGTATCATTTTCCAAGCGTGCCTTCTCCTGGTGACTTTAGGGTTTGAGCACGGCCCCTGCACGCACACTCAGTGTCCCCATACTCTGTTGAGCTAACAATGTTGTGTCACACACAGACACACGGACTTGTGTTCTAAGGAGGGTTACGAGAATTAGCAAATAAAAACTCAGAACACCAGATATATTTCAACTTCATACAAGCAACTTATACTTTTTTAGTGTAAGTAAGTTCCAAGGATTGCATAGGACATATTTATTCTAAAAATATTATTTGCTATTCATCTGAAATATAAATGAACTGGGCACTCTGTATTTTACTAGTAGCCCCACTCCAGTGGGGCACCTTCCTGGTTGTTCAGATATCCTCACAACTCCCCTAGACACACACTGATGCTGTAAGCTCAGTTAGGTGGGGGGCTGACCTCTCTGCCTATGCCTGGGGAGATTCCTGCCTAGCCTGGGCCCAGCATCACTGGCCAAAGTATCCAGGGAGGACTTGCAAGAGATAATGGCCTTGAGATGGCCTTGAGGTGTGAGAATGAAACCTGGAAATTGTCCCCCATCAAGGAGGCCAGGCTGGGAGATGCCTACCTCTGGGCCCCAAAGTCCATTAAGTTCCCATGAAGAGGGATGGGGCTGGCACCACCTCATGCCTCCCCCATCCCCTCCTGCACCTCCACCCAGGTCCCTAGTATGGTAAGAGGGCTCAGGATCAAAGGTGGTGAATCTGGAGGGTGTTTTGGAAACAGATATGGCGAGAAAAGAATCCTCTGTCCCAGACTGAATCATCAAATCCAGGGCTTCTTTCGGCCCAGCTTTCCGGAAAGAAAGGCTGACAGCCTGCAGAGGGCGACCTCTGCCCCGGGGCCCGATGCCCACCTCTCCATGCTGGTGGTGGTGGTAGGTGAGTTTGGGAGATAGGTCAGGCCCAAGAGGAGGGCACCCACCCAGGTTTGAGGTTCTTAACTTGTCAGACCGATCACCCTCCTTTGATATAAAATACTGTGGACGCCCCTTTTATCATCCTGAAAAGAAATTCACAGATATTACAGCCAGTACAGACACATAATTTAAAAAAAAAAAAAAAATATATATATATATATACACACACACTGCTCTAATTGTAAAATAAGGGAGAAATTAAAAGCTATTGAGGAATAAAGTAAAATGTATTTCTGTCTGTAATGTTTAAGCATCACTACACTAGGAAGACCGTGGCATATTTAATTACCCCTGGCTTTAGCTATAAATAGGAGCATTAAGAACGTGACAGGTGAAATACAGGTGGATACAGGGGTGTTGTCCTGGTGAGTCAAATACCTGACACAATTTCTGAAAGAGGAATATTTCTTAAGATTCCAAACTAAACAAAGTATGTGCGTTCCCTTGATTTATGTAGTAGTTGTGTATTCCTGGAAAACTCAGTGTGCTTCTAAAGCCATACAACAAAACACTGTGTGTTTATATGTAAAACAGAGTTAGGTTCTCAACTTGGAGATTTAGAGACAGGTTTTCCACCGACTGCGGACCTGGGACGATTTGCTGTTGCAGGACCATCCCCTGCCCCACTAATAGTACCCCACACCCCTTCAGTGTGACAACCAACACACACACCCACAGCTCTGTAAAACCCGTCCTGGAAGCAGTATCTGCTCCCTGAGGGCCAGCATCAGGAGGTCACGCAGGGAACCCAGACGCCCGGCTTCCAGCTAAAACACCTGCATCCAGTTTATAGACACCCTCTGAACTCAGCTGGCGCGGGGGCCTGTGCTGAAGGTGGTACTTGGAGGTTGCTGAGGGTGGGAGAAGGGAAGCAAAGGATACAGGGTTGACTCAGTCTCTAGGTTTCCTTCTCTCCAGGGACGGTGCCTGGGGCAGGTGGGGGAGGTGAGAGCCATGTGTCAAATTGTGGGGGACAGGGCAATGCAGCAGCCAGATCTTCCTTCTGAAGCACTCGTTGCCCCAGCTGTTGGGAACTCTGTCAGTTCTTCTGGGATGGCTCCAGCTGCCAAGAGATGCTTCACTGAGGTTATACTCCTTCCCGCATCGCCTGACTTACTGAAGCAGGAACATAAAGGCCTGGCCACCTCTGCCCTACTCAGGACACCTCTCAAGGGCACATGTGCTCCAGAGGCCCACGGCGTTGGACCCGCACCACAGCTCAACTTCTGTACCCACTCTTGCTTCTTCCTCTCCCTTCCACAGGTGTTGATCCCAGGGCCCTCCTTAATAAACACCTCAAACTCCATCTTAGAGTCTTCTCCAGGAACCCAAGCTGTGACACCTGGTAATGAGCAGTGTTGATAAATTGTATGACCCAAGTCCTAGAAGGTGAGCAGAGGAAGGGGGGCGGGGGTGGCTCATGTCTGCTGGGAGCATCTGGGAGGGTCTGTTTTAGTCAGGGTTCTCCAGAGAAGTAGAACCAATAGAATATAGATATAGATATCGAAAGATTTATTACAAGGGATTGGCTGATGCAACTGTGGAGGATAAGAGGTCCCACAATCTGCCACCTGCAAGTCAGAGGCCCAGGAAATCCAGTAGTAACATTTCAGTCCAAACCCCAAAGCCTGAGAACCAGGAGCATCTACATCCAAGGGCAGGAGGAGATGGATGTCCCAGCTTAAATAGAGAGAAAATTCATCTTCTTCCACATCTTTTTTTGTTTGTCTTCCTATTTTGCCCCTTAATGGGTTAGATGATGCTCACTGAATTGGTGAGGCATATTCTCCACTTAGTCTCCAATTCCAAAGCTAACCTCTTCTGGAAACACCCTGAAATAATATTTCATGAGCAATCTGGGCATCGTTTAGCCATATAACATTGACACATAAAGTTAACCTTCACAGGCCCCCAGAGGAGGTGGGAAATGGGTTGTCTAGAAGGACAGCTAGGACTTAGATGAGAAGGGAGAGAAGGTTGTTTCAGCTGATCACGATCATCGTCAACAATAATAATGTGCCTTTGTGATAGGTGTTTTATTTACACCTTTCACCTGTATGGGGAGGTCTGTGGGGAAACGGTGAGGCATAGGGCATCTCTGAGGCCCCCAGGGGCTCTGACGGAAGAGGAGCCTGGATTGAGTGGGAACAGGGACTGAGTGGGAATGTGGGCTTTATTTGGAAGGCGATGGGGAGCCACTGAAGGCTGTAGAGAGGAAGCGTCAGGCTGTTGCTGACTTCTGAGTGAGATACTCTGAGATCTGCCCAGATGCACATGGGAGATGACGGGGTGTGGGGGTGCGAGGAGAGGAAGGAGAGCTGGGAAATGTAGTTTGGGGTGAGGCAGCCACTTCCCAGGGGTGCCCTGAAGAGGGGGAGCTTGAGTGTTTGGTTGAAGGTGGCCACATTTGACCCAGCTGGGAGAGGGCCTGGCAGCAGGAAATGCCCTCTGTCTCCAACAGGCTTCTCAGAACACTTTCCACAGTGAGTGTTGAGGGCGCTCTGAGGCACCTGTGGGTGGGACAGGCCCACACTGGACTGGGTGGTTTGGCTTGCATGGGGTGTAAACCTCAGATGCCCCATGGGTGATGTGGCACTTGGGGGCTGGTCCTTGTGGGCTCTGTGTTGTGGACAAGGGCTGAATTAGTTTTCCGTGGCTGTGTAGTAAATGATCACAGACTTAGCAGCTGAATCCACATGTATTGATTAGCTCAGTTCTGTAGGTCAAGAATCCAGGTGGGGATGGTTGAGTTCTCTGCTTAGGTTCTTGTAAGGCCAAATGAAGGTGTTCAGTTCAGTCACTCAGTTGCGTCTGACTCTTTGCGACCCCATGGACTGCAGCGTGCCAGGCTTTGCTGTCCATCACCAACACCCAGAGCTTGCTCAAACTCACGTCCATTGTGTTGGTGATGCCATCCAACCATCTCATCCTCTGTCGTCCCCTTCTCCTTCCGCCTTCCATCTTTCCCAGCATCAGGGTCTTTTCCAATGAGTCAGGTCTTCGCATCAGGTGGCCAAAGTACTGGCGTTTCAGCGTCAGCATCAGTCCTTCTAATGAATATTCAGGACTGATTTTCTTCAGGATTGACTGGTCTGATCTCCTTGCAGTCCAAAGGACTCTCAAGAGTCTTCTTCAATACTGCAGTTCAAGAGCATCAATTCTTTGGCATGAAATGTAGGTGTGACTGGGCCCTTATCTGGTGGTCCCAGGGAAGAATCCACTTCCAGGCTTATTCAGGTTGTTGGCAGTTTTCAGTTCCTTGTGATTATAGGACTAAGATCTCATTGCCTTGCTGTCTGTCACCTGGGGTAGCTCTCGGCTCCTAGGAGGACCTATGATCTCAGCACCTAGGACCACTCAGTGGTTTTTATATGTGACCTTCCATCTTCAAAGCCAGTGACAGCTCATTGAATTATTCTGCTGCTTCAAATCTGTCTGATTTCCCCTTCTGCCACCAGTTGGAGAAAACTCTGCATTGAAAAGGCTTGAATGGTAAGATTAGGCCCACCCAGTGGTCTCCCTTTTGTCATATAATGTAAGATAATCATGGGAATGATATTTCATCATTTTCACAGGTAACACCGACAGTCAGAGGGAAGAGGAGCCCTACAAGGTCAGAGTCATTGGGGGTCATTCTCAGAATTCTGCCTTTTGATCCTAGTATTCTCAGTAGATATAAAGGTATTAGGGGATTACGTATTTTCACATACTTAACAGGTATTTGTTGAGCACCTAATGACAGGCGAAGATGGCATGTGCATGAAAGGCCCCAGCAGCACCTCTGACATCCCCGCCTGTGCTCAGGCAGGCGTCACAGAGCCCCTGGCTTTACAATGACATTTAAGGCCCTCATGCCGAGGCCATTTCTCTCCCCCGGTCTCCTTGCCCTCACCTTCTCTCTTCCTCCTACCACCTGACACAGATAGCCTCCTGTGCCTTCCCCCAGGCCCAGGAGCAGAAGCCTCCCTGCCACCAGAGGACACAGCTGCCTCCTCTGAGCTCAGGCATGCACAGTGACAGTAGAAGCAGTGTCTCCACCATCAACTCTTGCTAGGGATTCACAGAATTCTTCCAGAGATGCTTCCCGGGACATTGAAAACAATTACGAAAAATATGTATTGACTGACTTCTGCTGGATCCACTTTCTCCAGGCAGGGCATTGTCCCTCTGGGCAACCACAGTCTGACCTGCTTCTCTCTGGCAGCACTTTATCCCTCTGCCCCACTCCACTGGCTGTCCATATCATCTCCATTCCTGTTCCCTGGCTGGGAGGGCTGCTAGGGAAAGTTGCCGTGGAGACCACTGAATTTGCTGTTGTTCAGTTACTCAGTTATGTCGGACTCTTTGTGAACCCGTGGACTGCAGCACGCCAGGCTTCCCTGTCCTTTACCAACTCCCGGAGTTGCTCAAACTCATGTCCATGAGTCAGTGATGCCATCCAACCATCTCATCCTCTGTTGTCCCCTTCTCCTCCTGCCTTTAGTCTTTCCCAGCATCGGGGTCTTTTCCAATGAGTCTGTTCTTTGCATCAGGTGCCTAAAGTATTAGAATTTCAGCTTCAGCATCCGTCCTTCTAATGAATATTCAGGACTGATTTCCTTTAGGATGGACTGGTTTGCACTCCTTGCTGTCCAAGGGACTCTCAAGAGTCTTCTCCAACACCACAGATAGAAAGCATCAATTCTTCAGCTTTCAGCCTTCTTTATGATCCAACTCTCACATCCATGCATGACTACTGGAAAAACCATAGCTTTGACTATACAGACCTTTGTCAGCAAAGTAATATCTCTGCTTTTTAATATGGTGTCTAGATTTGTCATTGCTTTTCTTCCAAGGAGCAAGCATCTTTTAATTTTGTGGCTGCAGTCACCATCTACAGTGATTTTGGAGCCCAAGAAAATAAAGTCTGTCACTTTATGTAGGGCCACTGAATTGAGCCCTACAGTTTCCAATCTTGGCCCCCTCCTAGCACTGGAGGAAACTGGAGGTCAGGTTGGAGGCTTCTGCTTTGGAGTTGTAGTTCCAAGGCCCTAAGCTCTTCCCTTCTGAGTGAAAGTCACTCGGTCATGTCTGACTCTTTGCGACCCCATGAACTGCAGGCCACCAGGCTCCTCTGTCCATTAAATTCTTCAGGCAATAATACCAGAGTGGGTTGCCATTCCCTTCTCCAGGGGATCTTCCAGACTCGGGGATTGAACCCGGTCTCCTTTGCAGGCAGGTTCTTGCCAGTCTGAGCCACCAGGGGAGCCCCAAGACCTTCCCGTTCTCCCCTGCTGATCCGACTTAAACAGCTCCTGTTCCCTCCCTCCCGCCCCCCCCCCCCCCCCCCGTAGATCCCTCTCTCCTGAACCTGCAATCCCAGTCCTATTCCGCTGCATGCTGTCACCCAGACTCAAAGACCTTCTGCATTTCCTCAGTCCTAAAAGTTCCTGCCTCCCCTCCACCTCCCAGATGTCTGATTGATAACGGTGGCTGATGAGGGCCAGCTTGAATGCTGGCTTTGGCATTGCCTGACTACGTGACTGTGGGGCCAGCACTAAGTTCCCCTGGGCCTGTTTCCTCGTGGATAAAATAGGGAAGTTTACGTTCCTTGTTGTGCAGGCCCTAGAGTGAGCTGGTGCCGCTCTGAGAGCAGACCCGGTGGGATGCAGAGCTGAGGAGGGGGCCCTGGGGCCTGCTTGCATAAGAGTTAGAGAAGGCTCTGGATAGGAGTTGGGCTAAGGGACATAGTCCAGGACAAAGTTTGACGCTCAGAGGGGAGGGGTCACTTGGGCACCACAAAATCCCTTAGGTTGTCTCTGGATCAGAGGGCTTCTTAATTCTGGCCGACAGAGGCCATGGAAGAAGGGTACCCTCTTAAAAGGGTAGAAAACTTTTAGTTTTTTGGTGTGGACCATTTTTTAAATGTCTTTACTGAATGTGTTACAACATTGCTTCTGTTTTAAGTTTTGGTTTTTTTGGCTAAGAGGCATATGGGATCTTAGCTCTCTGCACCCAAGATTTAGAAGGCATAGTCCTAACCCCTGGACTGCTAGGGAAGTCCTGAAAACCATTTTTAAAAGGAAGGCCTCTGGGTAGACATCTAGTAACCACTTTAGGAAAGGAGCAAAGCCCTGCCCCAGATGCTTCACCTCTTTCTCTGCTACCAAACATAAGCTGCTTAGGGAAAAAAGGCAGGGTTCAGGGCACAGAGGAAGGTCTAGTACAGCTAGGGGGAAGGAAGTAGAAAGACTCCTGTATCCATGGAGAAAAGACAGAAAAAGGAGTGGATCCAAATCATTACAGACTTTTTACTGCTCTGGGAGGGACAGGATCATTGAGAATAAGAAACGTGAGCATGGAGAAAAGACAGAAAAAGGAGTGGATCCAAATCATTACAGACTTTTTACTGCTCTGGGAGGGACAGGATCATTGAGAATAAGAAACGTGAGCACCTCCATCCCTCATCACCAAGCTAGCAAGCAATGAAAAACCAATGTCAATAGTAAATTGCTGGAGGAAAGACATTCTGAAATGAAGCACAAAGGGAAGACCTAAAGCAACAATGTCCATCCTTATTGTTCTCTTCAATATTATAATGGTGGTTTCAGGCAACACAATAAGGCAAGAAAAGATGAACAAAGGCCCATGGATTCAGTTTAGTCACTCAGTCGTGTCCGATTCTTTGCGACTCCATGGACTGCAGCGCACCAAGCTTCCTTGTCCATCACCAACTCCTGCAGCTTGCTCAAACTCATGTTCACAGAGTTGGTGAGGCCATCCAGCCATCTTATCCTCTGTCGTCCCCTTCTCTACCTACCTTCAATCTTGCCCAGCATCAGGGTCTTTTTCCAATGAGTCAGTTCTTTGCATCAGGTGGCCAAAGTACTGGAGTTTCAATGTCAGCATCAGTCCTTCCAATTAATATTCAGGACTGATTTCCTCTAGGATTGACTGGTTTGATCTCCTTGTAGTCCATGGGACTCTCAAGAGTCTTCTCCAACACCCCAGTTCAAAAGCATCAATTCTTCGGCACTCAGCTTTCTTAATAGTCCAACTCTCATATCAATAAATGACTACTGGCCCATGGATTGAAAAGGGAAAAATAGCAATATTCACATATAATAAGATTGTCTATATAGAAAATTCCCTCCAAATCTACAGAAAAGCTACTAGTACTAATACGTAAGATCACAGGATATAGGATCACTGTACCAAAAAAAAAAATTATCCTAATACTGTATACTAGCAATACCATTTGGAAATTTAAGTAAATTTTTAAAAAGCACTCTCTACAACAGCACCAAAAACCATGAAATACTAGTTGCCAGACATATAGGCTGAAAACTATAATCCAGCAGGACATTTTCCATAGAAATGAACAAGTCAATTCTAAAATTTATACAGAAAAAAAGAACTAGAAAAACAAACAATTTTGAAAAAGGACAAAGTTGGAAGATTTGTACTGTTTTCAAAACTTATTATAAAGCTACAGTAGGAGAGAAAAGAGAGAGTATAAAACTGATGTTTATTAGCTTTTCTTTCCCATGAGATCATATGCAATAGCTTTGGGAACCTAAGACACAGGAGAACTTGCCGAGGGATTGGACAGGTGGCCTTGGCAGGTGGGGATCTTGCTTGTGAAACGTGGATGGGTGATACACAGATCTGAGCTCTGAACGACATGATGTCACCAATACTGGCCTCCTGTCATGAGAGCGGGGGCTGCTGCTTCTTCCTGTTTGTGGGTCCTGTAAGACCCAGCTAAATGCTCAGTCCATAGTGCATATTCGTGGTGATAGAAAAAGGGGAAATAGGTATTAATACATGCGTATGTTGTGTGTGTGCTGGTCATCTTTTGGAGGACCATTTCTCTGCTGCTTTTCCTTCAGCCTAGATAGTAGAGAACTGACCCAGTAGAATGGATCATTGAGTATGCGTAGGTTCTCTGTGACTGGCCAGAGCAAGAAGCTGCTGACTTCAGGGAGGAGGAATGCAGCCTGTCTGAAAAGTGCATGATTATGGATGGAAGGGAAAAGGCTGCATTTTTTCCTAGCAGAGAGGTGCCAGGAGTGAGCACACGTGTGTCTGTGTGTGGTGGGGGTGGGATTGGGGGGTAGGGGGTGGATTGTATGTGTGTAGTTGTAGGAACCCAGGAGAATGACATTTCAGTAGCTGAGCTCCAAGTCAACTCCCAAGAAACTTTTAAACTCAGAGACACAGGGTCTCACCTCCTGCCGTATTCCCACTCACTGGTTGGCTGGCTCTCAGGTACTGGGGCAGGGTAGGCCTGCTGTCAGGGCTTCTGTTTCTGGTGTCCCTGCTGGGGGCCCTGCTCTCTGCAGAGGCCACCTGAGGCTCCTTTTAGTTTGTGGTTCTGCTGCTCTCAAGGCCCAGCCTCCATCTCGAAGCTGAAGTTGACTGTTCATCATGTCTCAGCAGTGGGAAGCGTAGAAGAGGTACCCTTCCTGTTAAGGGCAGATGAAAGCCAGGCCCATCACAAGTGCTTACACCTGTGAAGCCAGATCTCAGTCCTGTGATCCCACCTGGCTAAGGCAGACTGGGAAAGAGTAGCCCCCAGGAAACAAGGAGAGAGCTGTTAACTTGGAAACAAGGTAGAACCAACAATGAATAGACAGGATTTTAAACAAAGCAGAATTCACCTTGCATGTGGGGAAGGTGAGGCAGGACTGAGCTCTCCTAGAGGAGGAGGCAGGCCATCTAGGTGAGTAAGCAGAAGGACCCAGCTTGGAGGCAGCCTAAGTTATTAGGAAGAACTTTCTAAGGTGTCAGTGATGGTCATGGTGCAGCAGAACAAGCCCTGGCACTGGAGCCAGATGGTCTTGAGTTCAAATCCTGACTGTGATCAAGTGTTACAGGTTGAACTGTAAATTGGATCAATCTCTGTGATTGATTGACTGTTTGGCACTATCTTTCAAAACTACAAACACAGCAATTCTACTTAGAGGAACTTATCCTACAGATGTACTTGCACATATGTGAAGCAACAAATATATGCAGCTGTTCATTGCAGCATTATTATTTTTAAAAGCGATTTATGCATGTCTGTGCTGGGTCTTCATTGCTGCCCATGGGCTTTCCTAATTGTGGGGAGGGTGGCTACTCTTCGTTGCAGTGTGCGGATGTCTCATTGCAGAGGCTTCTCTTGCTGTGGAGCGTGGGCTCTAGGAGTGCTGGCTTCAGTAGTTGTGGCACACAGGCCTCGTTGCCCTGAGGCATGTGGGATTCTCCCAGACCAGGGATCAAACCCATGTCCCCTGAACTGGTAGGCGGACTCCCAACCACTGTACCACAGGCAAGTCCTGCAGTATTATTTTTGTAATGGTAAAAGATTGGAATGGACCTAATTTGATGGACTCAAATGTCCATCAGTATAGGCTTGGGTAAATAAATCATGATATATTTATACAATGGAATACTATGTGGGAAAGAATGAATTTACTCTCTTATGTATTAATATGGTAAGATCTCTAAACTACATTGTAAGTGATAAAAACAAGATGCAGATCAATGTATATAGTTGACTACCATTTGGGTAAAGAGCAAAAACAGAGAGGGAAGGATAGCTACCTGTATCTATCTAAACGTGTGTATATGTATTTTTTCATATTTGCTTGAATATGCACAGATGATCTTTGAATACGCACACACAAGGCCAGACGCTTCCAAGACGAGAACTAGGTGGCTGGGAGCCAGGGCTGGGAGACTAACGTTTTACTGCATTCTTTTATACATTTGGAATTTCAAATTATGTGATATGTATTCTATCTACCCCAGTCCTGCCATTTTGTAGCTGTTGGACTTCAGGCAAGTTACTTGGCTTCTCCGAGCCTTCTTTTCCTCTGCTGTGACATGGCGATAACACCACTGGCTGCCTAAGGACATCAGGGTTGCCTGGCACAAGGGTAATGCTCACATATCACTGGCCAGCTGCTCAGTCCTGCCTGGTTCACCTGCTTACACTTGCGAGCTGCCACCCCAGACTTGCTGGTGTTTGGGAGACATGGTGAGCATCACTTGCCAACTGTCCCTACGTCTCCCTGACATCACCAGCCAAGATGGGAGGCTCAAGAGGAAGAGCAGGTTTAGGGGTGCAGAGCATGAGGCCAGTTCTGGTTAGGTGAAGTATTGGCATATCTGATGGAGCTCAACATCTGGGCTGGTGATGGAGATCTGTGGGTCTCCAGGATCTTTCACTTACAAGATATAATAATTGTAGTAGGGATAAATGCTAACATTTTCCAAGCATGTACAGGCATTATCTCACCTTTAGCAACCCTTCAAGGTTGACTGTAATGTTATCTCCAAAGCTACCCAGTTAGGAAATGGTGGACTAGATTCCAACCCAGGTCTGTCTGAACAGAACCTGGGACCCAGGTTTACAGCAAGTCTGCAAAACTAGTAACTTTTGAGGCCTACATATTGGTCCAGTAGTTAAGAATCTGCCCTCTAATGCAGGGGACGTGGGTTCTACCCCTGGTTGGAGAAAAAAGATCTCACATGTCTTGGGGCAGCTAAGCTCATCCGCTGCAACTACGATCAGACACAAATAGATAAATAAATATTTAAAAATCAGTAACTTTTGGGTTGGCAAATATTTTCCATAAACAGTATTTTTGGCTTTATGGGCCACACAGTGTCTGTCCTAACTTCTTAACTCTGTTGTAAAAGCAGCCACAGACAATCCATAAATAAATGAGCATGGCTATGCCCCAATAAAAGTTTATTTAGGGACACTGACGTTTGAATTTGATAGAATTTTCATGTCATAAAATTATTCATCTTTTGATTTCTTTTCCCCAACCATTAAAAAATGTAAATCATTCTGAGCTCGTGGGCTGTGCAAACGGGTGGTGTGAGTCTTAAGTTGCAGTTTACTGATACTCCCCGGACCTCACTCCTGTAAATCCTCTGATAACAAAAAAAGGCCCCAGTGCCTTCTTTGCTCTGAGTCTTGCCTCCTGGAGGCAAGAATTCTCCCTCACTGCCTGCATGCTTGTCTCCAGAATAGAGGTGAAACAGACAGGACCTGGCTCCTGTTCCCTGACAAGTCCAGTCTTTTGAAGACCCAGCTCCTTTTTAAATGAAAAGCACACCTTCTCAAGGGTCTGACCCTGCCAAGTCCAGGATCCGTCTTGGGACAGGAATCAGGGGCAAGGTGACCGCCAAGGCTGCCCCTCTCCTGTCTGTCCTCCGGCAGTCCCGAGCCTGCCTCTAGGGCGGCGCAGACAGGGCCAGCTGGGTGGTGTCAGGGGCTGTGGGTTTGGGGAGCGGCAGCGGAGACTGGGCTGTTGTGGGGGCGGCTGGCGGTGTCACCGGGGGCTTTTCTTCTTCCGGGAGGAAGAAGGTCAGGAGGTTTTCTCCAAAAACCCACCTCAGAGTGGGGGAGTGGGGCTCAAATGAGCAGGACTCCCACCTCTAGGAAACTTCTTTTGAAGACAGCTACTTTTATCATTCTTCTCTGTTTTTTGGCTGGTCTCCTTTTCTTAACCCTTTTTTCTACCTCTCCTCTCTTGACCTGCTCCTGGTCCCCTCCCAAACAAGGCCTGAGTCTGCTGCTCCTGAGTCCGCTCAGCCAGCCCCCTCCACCTGGAGGTCCCGTTCCCCTTGTCCCACCTGAACAACACTCTCCTTTCAGATACCACCCCCTCCTCCGCTTCTTGGGGCCGGGGTTGGTCTGGGGGCGCATTGTCCTGGGTGACAAGTGTATGGAGCTGATCTTACAAAAACTGCTTCCCAGACTCGGTGCTGCCCCTCTGCCTGGAGTTCAAGACCTTCTGTGATCTGTCTCAGACTTTGTTCCTGCTCAAACTGCCCTCGATGCCCTCAAAGTGTTCACAGCCTAGTAGGACAGGGAATACTTAAACCAACTCCTGTCCAACAAAAATATATAATTTAAGCCACCAGCGTCATTTTAATTGCTTTATAGCCAAATTACAAAAGTAAAATGAAGCAGGTAGGATTAATTTTAGAAATGTGTTTTCTTTAACCCATTAATGCGATATTTTATATTCTTTTTCCCCTACCACATCTTTGGGATCTCATATGCATTTCACACTAACAGCACCTCTCAGTTGGGACTGGCCACGTTTTATATTCTCAATAGCCACTCATGGCAGGTGGCTCCCATGTTGAACAGCTCAGGTCTAACTTAACCCTGACCCCTGACTCTCAGCCCAAAAAACTGCATAAGTAACTACAAGGTGAGGGTAAGAGAAGGCCCTTTTGGAGGTTAAACTTACGGAGCGGCTTCTTTCTGGTATTGATTTCTCAGAGAAGCGGGAAGTGTCGCCTTTGCCAAGGGGAATCATGCTTGTTGGAAGCTCCATGTGCATCTGAGTCCTGTGCCCTGGGAGGGACAACCAAGACTCATCCAGCAAGCGGGGGGTGGTCAGCACTTTGTGTGAGCGGGTCAAAAAGGAGAAGCTATGCCGTGGGTCCCCAGAAGAGAACCAAGGGGCTTCACTAGGGGAGGGGTTTCTGTGGGCCATTCATGACCCGGGAGAACAGGCTGTGGGCTCTTGGCAGAACCCAGCTTTGAACCGAGGTCTGCCTCCCTGCGGCGTCCTGGCTGAAGGCAGCAACGGCCTGTGCCGGGCGGCGGCGAATGGTTCTGGAAGAGTGTCTGAGCTCTTTGCTGCTCCTGTCAGCACCTCTTTCCACTCTTTTCTCTCTCACGTCCCCTCCCTGCCCTGGCTGCAGAGAGAAGGTGAGTGCCCCACTGAAAAAGCCTGTTTCTGGGATCAACATGTACACACTCTGTATTTAAATGGATAACCAGCAAAGCCCCATTGTAGAGCATGGGCAACTCTGCTCAGTGTGATGTGGCAGCCTGGATGGGAGAAGAGTTTGGGGGAGAGTGGATACACGTATATGTATAGCTGAGTCCCCTCGCTGTCCACCTGAAACTATCACAATGTCGTTAACTGGCTATATTCCAATATAAAATTGGAATATAAAATTGAAAGTTTAAAAAAGGGGAGGGGGAAGAAGAAGCCTGTTTCTCCTTGAATACCCAGGCTCTGGTTGGCTCTGGAAGACATCCCTCCAGAAGTGCTGGCAGATGTTAGATTCCCTCCACCTGGAGGCCTGACCTCACCTGACTGTATCCCTGCCTGTCCACATCTTATGACCGGGTGGGAAGCCCCACCCACCTCTCTGCGGCTTCAAACACCAGCCCCTTCCACTCAGAGGCACTCAAAATGTGTGTGAGCATGTCAGGAGGGACCCTGAGACTGAGGGTGGCAGTGGGAGCTGTCTGGGGTGCAGGGTCGACAGCTGGGATCTCCAGGACGGGTCTGGCATAAAGGGTCATTCATTCCTGACAGGTGTGTGTGGGGTGCGGGGCCTGGCCAGGGCCAGCCAGGGCTTTCAGCAGGAGTTAATCAGGGCTGAGTGGGCCCCCCTGAAAGCTGGGATTGTGTTCCATCAGAGTCACTGTCTCACGAGCCCTGTGAGGATACAGAAGGACCAGAGTGCCAGAGAGCACCTGGGTGACCAGCTGCTCCGGTTGCAGCCTGCCCAGGTCCGAGGGCCTGCGAAAAGGAGGAGGTGGGTTCGGATGAGGGTCAGTCTATGGGAATTAGCACGTTTGTAACTCAGAAGCTTGCTGAGCCTGACACAGGCTCTTGGCTGATCAGTGCCCGAGGGGGTATTCCAATCCCTGGACAGTGAAGCAAATGTACTGTCTCATTTGCCTGTCATTCCTTCAGGGCTTTGTTTGATGGAGTTTGGGGATGAGACGGGAGGATTTCAGGGTGTGAGTTGGGCGATGTGGCTGGAATAAGTCTCAGGCTAGAGATTCAGTGAACAAGAGATAGAAATGTATTTTTCTCTGATTCTACTTACTCTCTATTGGACGCCCTCCGTGGGGAGCGGCGTAGGAGAGGGGAGCGGTAAAAAGTGGTTCTCAGGGGGTTTGAGTTCTTCCCTTTTCCCCCAAGGGGTGGTCTCACTTCCATCAAGCGGCAATCTCCTGACTTTAGTGCCTCTGTTGGGGCTGGAGAAGCATTCTGCTGATTCTGAGAGTTTGCTGGGGCCCAGAAACTTCTGTGAGGTGCTCACAGCTCTGTCTGCCTGCCATGCTCCCCTAGAAATCCCCCTGCTGGAGGGGTTCCCCTTAGTGCCTTGGTGCTTAGCAGCTTCCCAGGGCATCTTGGATCTCATCACTTGTTTCCATTGTTTTTCTTCCCTGTGGCCCTGGGGCTGGGGCCTGGGTGGGCAGCGAGGGAGGGTGTCCTCTGGACTCCTGGGAATTGACCCCATCAGAATGGGCTGCTCCGCTGACAAGGTGAGGCAGCATGTTCTGAGGGTCCTTGAGGGCCGGTGTGGCCTTTATTCTCTCTCTTATGGAACAGGTCACACACCGCTCTGATGTCACTAGTCAACTGCACCCCCGGGGCCCTGGGGGTTGGTGCCCAGCTCTGCTCTGGAAGTCCTGACCAAGCCGGGGAAGAAGGGCCGGCTGGCTGCCCTGAAAGGGAAGGGCAGTCCTGGTTTGCCCAGGCTGAAGGGGGCGGTCACCGGGGTGAAGGACTCTCGGTTCTAAAACGGGGACAGTCCTGGGTAAACCGAGATGAGCTGTCCCCCTTTCCCCTCCGCTCTCCCTCCCTTCCTTCCTCAGCCTGGTATTACTGGCAGGAGGTGGGGTAAGGGGGACAGGGTGAAATGGCCCTTCATTTCTGTGCTCTCTGCTTGGGACACGGTGCCAGGCAGACAGGCCTTGGAAGTTGATTTGGGGGGATAAGACTGCTGGGTGAAGCCAGCTCCAGTTCTCCCCACCCCGAGTATAAGAGTCAAGTTTGTTTTTGGTAGCTCCTGCCCCAATGCTTGGAGCCTGCCAAGCCTGGCCTCCATGGAAGGTGGTCCTAGGGGCTTATGGATCAACAGGGCCCATCTTTTCTAACTCAAACCATGAGTCCAACCCGCCTCACTGCCTGAAGCAAACTGAGGCCCACAGACAGTGTAGATTGTCCAAGGTAACAGGACAAGTGGTGATCACCCAGCAGGCATTAGGTGCCTGGTCTCCTGGCTCCTCACCGGGGCGTCTTGCCCCTTCTCAGGGGCCCTCACATCACTAAGTGCTCTTCATGTGGAGTATCTCCTCCCCCCAGCCCCTCTTACCCAGCACCTCCAGCTTCCTGAACTAGCAGCTCTTAGCCCCTCAGACTTGGTGGGACCCCCACAAACACGGAGGGGGTAGTGGTCAGCTGTGGCTCACCTCTCCATGTGGGTCCTGGTGCCCCACAGAGTCGGGGAGCTGGGGAGTGGCTGGGGGACCTGAGGGTATATGTAGAGCCTGGGTTCCTGGTGGGTGTGGGGCTTGAATCCGAGTCATTTTGTTTAGTGGGGTCGCTAAACAACTACACATTTTGTTTAGTGCGGTTGCTAGGCACCGCAGAGGTTCTCAGACTTTACCACCTAAGACTTTCAATAATAATAGCTATGACAGCAGTAATAGTAAGGAAGGATTTCATCTGTTGGGTGCTGACTCTTCCGGGCTCTGTTCTGAGTGCTTTTGGTGGGTTTAACCTGAACACGGTCCTGTGGGGGAGGAAGTAGTGTTCTGAACATCTGTTTTTGACTGGGTGGGTGTTTGTTGCTGTGTGCAGACTTTCTCTAGCTGTGGGGGCGGGGGCTCCTCCTCTTTTGGTGTGCGGGCTTCTCTTTACAGTGGCTTCTCCTGTTGTGGAGCACAGGCTCTCGATGCGCGGGCCTAGTTGCTCTGTGGCATGTGGAATCCTCCCAGCCCAGGGATTGAACTCAAGGATGACCATTTTATAGCTGAGAAGACCTGGCAGAAAGTGATCAACATTATTACATGGTCACTCCCCTGAAATCAGGGCAATCAAGATACTATTGTCAGGAAACTGAAATAGCTTGAAAGGTTTCCTCCTAGAATTTAAAGCAGAGTGACAGCCATTTTAGAGCACTGTCTTTCCCATCTTTGACAATTTGAATTTAAAAACAGGTTTTTAAACAACAACTCTTCTCCACTAAATCTTAACTAAATGCCAGGGGAAGTGATGGCTCAGTATTTCCTGGGACGCTTGGATGAATTGCCCCCAGGGGGCACTCAAGCACCGCCTGGGCTGGTCTGCAGGCCCCTCAAGTAGTGATTCTCCTAAGGAGTGGGAGATTCCTTAGGGGCCACTGAATTCAGCTCCAAAGCGTGATTCCTCACCCCATTAAGGGAAGCTTCTTGGGAGGGTCTACCACTGCCAGGCATGGTGAAGGATGGGCTTAAGGAATTTGTGTACAAAATGATATGAGGGGATAAATAGAATACAGTAAGTCCCCTGCATAGAACAAGTTCTATTCTGTGAGAGTGTTCATAAGTCCAATTTGTAAGTCCAACAAAATTAGCCTAGGTATCCAACTAGCACAATTGGATATATATTATTGTATAGTATTGTAATAGGTTTATAATACTTTTTACACAAATAATATGTACATAAAAAACAAAAAATAAAATTTTAATATGACAGTACAGTACCTTGAAAAATACAGCGGTACTGTGCAACAGCTGACATACAGGCGATGGCATACATGTTTGCATCTTTGAAAGTTTGCAACTTGAGGGTTCATATGTAAGGGAGATATATATATATGTTCTTACAGGGTTCAAGGTTTCTATTAAGTATCACAAAAAAGGCTGGTCCCCCCTCATAGTTAGAAACTCTGCTCTGGGCACCAGAGTCCCAGGACAGGGTGCTAACTCCTGAACCAGGGCTGGTCCCTCTGGCATCCTCTAGACAGGGCAGGCAATGTGAATTTCCCTGAGCACCCTGAGAAAAAGCCAGTGGAACCCCCTACTCTCCTCCTCAAAAGTGGAAGCTTGCATAAGACACACGCTGTTCCTGTTGCTTCGCCCAGCCTGCCCCTGCCATGGGGTTTCCAGACCCTGATCTGGAGGAAGGAGAAAGTCCAGTCCAGATGCTTACTTGCCTGGCACCTTCACCTTCTTTGGCCTCAGTTTCCTCACTTGTAGAATGGGGATATGAGTATCTGCTTGGAAAGGTGGTTCTGAGAATCAAAGGAGAGGATTCACATGGGCTGGGGGCTATTACCCCTGCAGGGCTGGCACTGGGGAACATTTTGGGCCGTTTTCAACTGATGCTTCATTTCCTCCAGGGAAAAGGGCCTCTGGCCTGCACAACATGGACATGGGCAGAATGGTTTTTCCTAACCAGGCCTTCTGGGTTGCAGCAGGACAGCATGTGTCTGCTCCTCAAATGTAACAGGTAGGTATTGGGATTAAGCGAGAATGTCAGCTCCACCTGAGTAGGAGTTTGGTTTGTCTTGTCCACTGCTGTCTCCTCAGGGTCTCGAATATTATCTGGCAAATAGCAAGTATTCAGTAAGTATTTGTTGAATGACAGATGGGGCTATGGGGAGGGGGCAGCCAGGCATGATCCAGAAAAGTGTGGGGAGAAGCTGTGTGTAACATTTTCTCACTCAAAGGTCCAGGTTCAGCTCTGCCACCAGTTTCTGGGTGACCCTGGGCAAATCCCTTCTCCTCTATGGACCTGTTTTCCTCTCTATAGAATGAAGGGATTGGCCCAGCAGGTCTCCAGGCTCCGCCTGGCTCTGATGCCCTGTGCATTGGCGGAAAGCATAACCTGCTGTGTCTTGAAGGCAGGATTTGATAGAGGGCAGGGGGCTGCTCTGCCCTGGGGTCGCGACAAGGTGGTACTCATCCTATGGGGAAATCAGATCTAGGGCTTGGAAGCTGGGGGCCATGGGCAACTTTCCACTGCCACCCACAGGAGCAAGTGTTCCGCCTCCTATCCCCAGCCCTTCCTGCTGCAGGATGCTTCCCCTGCTCAGCAAAAGGAGGAGCTACAGGCACTCCTTTCTCAGTTTGTGGATAAAAGTCAAGACTCCCTGCTGCCCTGCTCGAAGCTCTGGATCTGTCTCAGGCTGGGACCCTGCTCCACCCCTGAGCCCTTCACGGCCCCTGGACCCTGAAAGACGAGGGGTAGACACCATGGAGCCTTTCTGTAGCTCCGGTCTATCATAAGCCATTAAACACTAGATCTGTTGCTACTTCCCCTTTGTCTTCTCCCCTGAATTTCTTCTGGGAGTGAGCTAATGGTTACTTTTAGCTATAGCCTGATACAAAGACATATCTAGGCAGATTGCCTTGGTGGTTCAACGGATAAGACTCAGCCCTTCCACTGCAAGGGGACTGGGTTTGATCCCCTGGCCAGGGAACTAAGATGCCATGTGTCGCATATGTGGGTGTGGCAAAAAAAGAAAACCCCAAAACAGACATGTCTAGGAATATAATTAGTGTTTTATTGTCTAATTTAAACAATGAATTTCATCAGCAACAGAGCACATATTTTGTTGTACTGGTGGCCAGTGAGCTATTAAAATGAGATTGCTTGTGTCCTTGTGAGAAGTTTAATGTGTTGTCCCCCTCCCCTCCAGCCCCAGAACTGCACTGCCTCTAGCAATCCCCTGAATTCATAGAAAGCACAACCCAATTGCATTGAAAATTACTTATAACCAAAGTAGTAGGTGCTTTTGGGTGAACATCACAGAATTATAGGAGATTTTTTTTTTTTAGTGAAATCTGTCCTCTTTCCTCTTATCTAACAATAACAGCTGAGAGTATCATTCCAGACATTTCTGTGTATATGTCAACTATGCACATGAACGTTTGTAGAATTTTTTTGTACAAATAAAATCGTAATCTATGTACTGTTCTGCAACACGTAGACCCTTCCAAGCAGGAGCATGTGAGACTTCGTCATTGTTTGCACGACCACATTAATGGACATTTGGGCCCTTTCCAGTTTTCCATTATTGCAAACAGTGCTGATATGACACTTTGTACCTAATCTTTGTGCAGGTGTATGAATTTATCTGCGAGGTACCTTTCTAGAAGTGGAATTTACTGAGTAAAGAATATACAACGTGAAATTTTTGTACATTTACATGTTCACAAATGTAATGTGTGCATAATTGCTTGTTTCCCCACAATATGGACAGGACCTTGTTCCAATCTTTATTTATCTGATTGTTGAGAGTTGTATCCCAGCATTTAAAATTTACTTTTTTTCAACTGTAAATGAATTTGGACATCTCCTCTAATATTTATGGGCCTTTTATACTTTTCCTGATATCCATTGCCCACTTTTAAGTTGTTTCTTATTGATTGTAAAAGTGCTTTACATATGAAGGATATCATCAAAAGAAACTTTGACATGTTATAATTGTTGGCAAATATTTTTTCCTTAATTCGTTTATGTTTTATTGGTTTAGGTCCAACATCTATATAGTAACAGGTATCAGTATCCCTTTCACAGAGTCCTGGTGTCTTGCCAAGTTGCATTTTTAATATTATTCTTGCCACGAATGTGCAATTAAAATGAAAAGCTTGTATCTGTTAAAAAAAAAATACTATAATCCTAGTGTCTGAGAAGATCCTGAATCCACATTTTGAGACTGAGGGGAGAAAGGGTTTTTCCATTTGCAGTTGAAAAGTGCGGGCTTGTCCTTTGCTAGGTCTGACATTTGGAGGGAGATAAAGGTAGCGGAGAGACAGCTTGCTGTGTTGGAGAGCCACCCTCGACCTTAGTGCTTCTCCCAGCTGTCCTGTCCTCTCTCAGCCTGTTTTTCTAGATGCAAAACAAGGAGGGTTGGATCAGTTGGACTCCAAGATCATTTCCTGTTGGGAGTTCCCTGGCGGTCCAGTGGTTAGGACTCTGGGCTTTGACTGCCAAGGGCCTAGGTTCAATCCCTGGCATGGCCAAAAAAAAAAAAAAACCACTTCCTGGTTTAATATTTGATGATCTGTTCATACGTGATTTGACCTCAGACAGGTCGCCGTCCCATTTGGGATCTATTTGGTCCTCCATGAAAGGCAGCAGTAGGACAGGGTAACGCACAAGGTCCTTTTGAGCACTGAGGACTCCATGGTCTTCACTTGAAGAGCTCCAACCTTCACTGTGCCTCAGTGACACCCGAGGAGCGGTCAAAAACACGGATGCCCAGCCCCACCCTGCCCCAGGAAAATTAAATTGGAACTCCTGGAGGTGGTGATGCCGACGCTCTGGGTTCAGAACCACACTTGCGCTAGGAGGCGGGCAGCATCCGCATCCCCGGGAAGCTGCTTAGCAATGCAGACTGTCATACTGATGCCCTTTTTCTGGCTTCCCCTAGTGCTTCTGCACTGCTTATGTGAATATACTTCTTTTCAAAAGCAAGGTTTTGGAGGTTATATTGTTGTGTTTGCATTTTGATAATTCATCAAACTATACACTTATAATCTTGCCAAGGAGAAAGGACAGGACAGGAGTAGGTCATCCTAAACCCCAAGAAGGATCAGGAGCCCTGATGCAGCTGTATACTTCACAGTATGGGCAGCACACACAGGGCATTATTTGGGAGTCGAGAGGATAGTGGCTTTGGGTGCTTTTGCTCTCTTTCTTTTCTTTCTCATTCATTTTCTTTTTTAAGTATTGTTATGTACAGTATTATATAAATAACTGTTCAGTCACCAAGTTGTGTCCGACTCTTTGTGATCCCATGGACTGCATCATGCCAGGCTTCCCTGTTCCTCACCATCTCCTGGCGTTTACCCAAGTTCATGTCCATTGCATCAGTGATGCCACCCAACCATCTCAACCTCTGTCACCACCTTCTCCTTTTGCCTTCAATCTTTCTCAGCATCAGGTTCTTTTCCAATGAGTCAGCTCTTCGCATCAAGTGGCCAAACTATTGGAGCTTTAGCTTCAGCATCAGTCCTTCCAATGAGTATTTAAGGTTGATTTCCTTTAAAATTGATTGGTTTGATTTCCTTCTGGTCCAAGGGACTCTCAAGAGTCCTCCAGCATCACAGTTCAAAAGCATCAGTTCTTAGGCATTCTGCCTTCTTTATGGTCCAGCTGTCACAACGGTACATGACTACTGGAAAAACTATAGCCTTTACTATAAGGACCTTTGTTGACAAAGTGATGTCTTTGCTTTTTTTTTTTCTTGATGTCTTTGCTTTTTAACACACTGTCTAGGTTTGTCATAGCATTCCTGTTAAGAAGTAATCATCTTCTAATTTCACGGCTACAGTCAGCATCCGCAGTGACTTATGTAAGTTACAGGTGTATAATAAAGTGGTTTATAATTTCTAAAGGTTATAGTCCATTGAGTTATTATAAAATGTTGGCTATATTCTCTACATTTTACAATATATCCTTTTGCTTATTTTATACATAATAGTTTGTACCTCTTATTTCCTTACCCCAAATCACTCCAAACCCTTCTCTTTTGCCTTTTTTTTTTTTCCCTTTTGTCATGCCATTTGACCTGTGGGATCTTAGTTCCCTGACCAGGGATTGAACCTTGACCCTTGACAGTGAAACTATTTATAGAGTCCTAACCACTGGACCACTAGGGAATTTCTAGCTTTTGCTCTCATTCTAACACAGAAGAAGAGGGTGAAGGGACCCCACTCCACTACTAAAGAGTACCCTGGGCCTATGGGTGTTTAAAGTGGGTCTTGGGTGAGCCTCAGTTTCCTCATCTGTACAATGGGGCTAGTGATGCCTCCTTCTCTGAGTTATTCAGTTTTAGGTCAAATGACACTCCAAAAGCAGTTGGCCTGGCACATAGTAGGTGCTCAAGTTAATCCAGTCGAGCCCTCAGTGGGGGTTTACCATGAAACAGATAATGGCTGGATCTTGGTAATGAGTCACTCGTTACCCTCAGTGAAGTCAGATGGACCTGGTTTACCCCTCACTATTGTAGGAACTTAGATGAGTCATTTCATCTCCCTGTACTTCGGTTTGCTTGTTCATCAGTGCAGACAGTCAAGCCACTTTGGCAGGGTTGTTGTAAGGATTAAATGAGGTCACACGTGTAAAGCGTGGAGGCCTGTGCCAGGCCTGGAGCCAACCTGAGTTCAGGCTGTGGGTAGCCACCTCCTCCCACTCTGGGGGAGTCCTGGCCTCAGAGAACAGTGTCCCCTTTGACTCTGCCGGCCACCGCGGTCACTGTACCACAATCACGGAGTGCTGGAGAGCAAATAGCTCCTGTCAGGCCTGGCCTTTTTCTTGGCTGCTGCTGATCTGGCCAGCCAGGTTTGGGTTGGCGGGCAGGGTGAGTGGCTTGGCTTTGATGTGAGTTGTACTGAAGCTGGGAAATGGGGGCGTGGGGATCCCAGCCTGCCTCAGTGACTCAGGGCCAGCTCCTAGTCTTTTCCCCAGAGCCTGGCAGAACCCTGCTTGGGGCCAGTGGAGGGAGGCAACTTAGCACCAGGGAGTCCTCACACCTTCCCTAAGACATGGGTATCTACTTTATAGATGGGGAAGCTGAGGGGATTACTCCCCAGCTCTGGTGAGCACCAGGCTGCATGGGTGGATAGAAGTGCCTCCTGATTTGCTGTGGATCTGAAGGTCCAGCCCATTCTTTAAAAGTGGCCTGGTCTCTAGGAGACACCCCCTGCCCCATTTAAATGAGTACATCAGGCCCCACAAACAGGTTTCCTGGGCACCTGATTCATGCCTGGCCCTGAGGCTGGCCAAGGGAGCAAGAAGGATGCACCAGACATAGCCTGTCTCAGGCACAGGTTTGAATCCCAGCTCTGCAACTGGCCAGCTCCAGGGACAGGCCCCTCTGGGCCTCAGTCCCATCATCTGTAAAATAGGATATAGGGAAAACTGAAGTACTGTGTGTGAAAAGTGATTTTTAAAACTACTGTTTATACAGGCGAGGGATTATTAACCTTCCTGAGCTAAAACCCCAGTCTCTGTCACTGAAGAAAAGCTCAGGAGAGAATGGATGAAGGGCTTTGGCAGGTCACACAGAAGGGATGTACTTCTAGTCAAGAGCCTGGAAGGGGCAGAAGGTTATTCATTTTTCAGAGCAAGAAAAAAGGGCCCTAGAGGAGGGCTTTGCCCAAAGACTGGAGAAGCAGGAACTGACCCCAGCTCTTGGTGGGAATCCCTAGTCTGGACTGCTGTGCAACCCTGGGAAACTTCAATAACCTCTCTGGGCCTCAGTTTCCCCTGTGCCAATCACACAGAGGGACTGCTGGGGTGTTTTTCTTCTAAAGCTTTTGTGCATCATCTGGCTTCTCTGACTGCTCTGAACAAGGTGGTCTCAGGTCCTTAGGAGGTGAGGAAGGCAGTGAGAACCCCAGCAGAACATCCCAGGGTGGGACCCGAGGCAAGGAGAGAAGTCCAGGTTGCAGGCACACAGGCCCGAGGTGGGCAGGAGGAGGAAGAGGAGGAGGGAGGGGCTGTTGCCAGCCAGGAAATGTCTGCTGGCTGGCATCAGGCGTGCTTGAGCTAGCATGCTTCCTGTAAGCAGTGCACACGAGCCTAGTGACCTCACCCCTCAGACATTCCAGGACAGCACCCCCAGTCCGAAGAGGCTGTCCCATTGTCCCCTGGAGCAGCAAACGGGCGGCAGTGCCGACCTCTAGGCATCCAAACAACATCCATTCATTCATCAGTGTTTACCAAGCACCCACTCAGCAGGCACCATGCCAGACACGGCAACCAGAGACCTGGGAGCCAGGGCAGTGGGCTCACATTTTCCGGCTGGGCCCCCTGTACCTGGAATGGGCGCCAATCTCCTTGCATGCTCTTTGGATTGGGATTCTGAGGTCATCATTGAGGAGCAAGATCCTGGAGAGTGTGTCAGCCTTGGGGGCAGCAGGAAGATGACCGGTGAACATTGATTTGTCCCCAGTGGTAGCCGAGCACTGCTTGGAGGTGGGGTCTGCATCTATTATCTCATTTATTTGCCCAACACTGAATAGACCATCATCCTCATTTACAGAGATATAGCCTCAGGTGAGTGACCTTGCTTCAGGTCACACAGTTCATGATGGTTTCAACCAGGATTCAGATCTGGTTCTTTCCTGGGGACCAAGCTCTCAGACTCCGAAGCTAGCACCCCTGAACCCCTGTTCTCAGTTGGGACCCTCAGTTGGAAACCATCCATTAGCCTAGTGGCTTTGGGCAAGTCGCTTGGGCTCTCTGAGCCTCGGTTTTCTTATTTGTGAAGTGGGATTGAGGGAGATTAATAAGTGGGATTGCTGTGAAGTCTAATTGGGACAGTGAATGTGAAAAAAACAAAACAAAGCAACACTTGTTCACTGGCCGAGGCGAGTGGCTTTAGGAGACTTTATCATTTAGGGGTTTCACCCCCAGAGCTCTCTGGCCACAGAGGACTTGGAAAAGGCCCAACTCCTTCCTCTGCCTCCAGGTCTAGTCGCTCTGAGTCATCAGCCAGAATTGACTAATGACATCCAGAACATCCCAGTTTGCTCGATGTATGGGCTGGGACAGATGAGGAGGAATGAGAGGAGAAGGTACAGATGAACAACAGGACACTGTGGCTCTGTCCCCTCCCGTCCTCCCTTGGGAATTTGAGGTTCTTGGAGGGTGAGGAAGGACCGTTCCATATGAAATACTGAGACCAATACAAGCCACCATAATGACCTTTCCTGCTCCCGTTTCACTTCATGAAGATATCTCATGTCTTCAGTCATTTCCCAGAGGCTCTGAATTGTTAATATTATCCCCATTTTACAGATGAGTAAGTGAGGAAACTGACACTTGGGCAGGTTTACTTGAGGCCCCGAGTTAGTAGGCAAGTGGGATATTAGTCTCTACTAGTAACCCTGACTCCTCTGTGGATGCTTCTAGAGCCAGGCAAGGGAGGGGGAAGGTCCTCAACAGAGAAAAGGAGAAAGTCTTTCTTTTTACAGCTGTGCAGAGCTCTTGCAAAAGCCTTGAGGCAGGTGAAATAGAAGCCACCAGAAAAAAAAACCCTGCAGATGTTTGTCCCTCTCCTGCACCATCCAGAAAGGCCTTCATCCCATCTACCCTAAAACCCTAAAAACTGCCTGCAGTTCTCACAGCCTCGCTTGGGCTGATAACCTGGCTTCTCTGTGGAACTCACCAACCTGGGGCTGTCTACAGGTGCTGGGGGCCTGAAGAGGGTCTTGGCTGCCACCATTAGCTTGATGACCTTGGGCCCATCATGCCTCTCCAAGCCTCAGTTTTGCCATCTGTTGAACAGGTTTATTAATGAATGTTGTAACTGGAAGATTGCAGTGGGCATAACCTGGAATGGCTGGCACAGCAAGCTTCTAAAGTTGACTTCCATTCTTCCCTCTCTCTGGGGACTTATCCCTTCCCTTTTTCTTCTGCTGAAAGATGGCATCAGATAAAGGGGAGGCAATTCGATTCCTTGTGAAGAATCCTAGGCGTTAGCTGCAGATAGCTGAGCTTAAAACCCATCTCTAGGGAATTCCCTGGTGGTCCAGTGGTTAAGACTCCATGCTTCCCATGGAGGGGGCACGAGTTTGATCCCTGATTGGGGAACTAAGATCCCACATGCCACCTAGCCAAACAAAACAAAAATTCAAAACCTGTCTCTCCTTTGTACCAGCCCTGAGCTGCTTCTCTGAGCTGCAGTTTGCTCATCTGTAAAATGGGGATAATATAAGGTCAACCATCCAGAGGGAACTCCCTTCTTTCACCTGGAGGTGGAGAAAGTGAAAGTGAAGTCGCTCAGTCGTGTCTGACTCTTTGCAACCCCGTGGACTGTAGCCTACCAGGCTTCTCCGTCTATGGGATTTTCCAGGCAAGAGTACTGGAATGGGTTGCCATTTCCTTCGCCAGGAGATCTTCCCAACCCAGGCATTGAACCCAGGTCTCCCGCATTGCAGGCAGATGCTTTACCATCTGAGCCACCAGGGAAGTCCTGGAGGTGGAGAAGGTGTGCCTAACTGAGAGAATGCCCCAAAGTTGGTGACATCTCAGAGGAGCGGGGAAGATGTTTCTGAGTGAGGTTTGGAAGAGGGCTTCTAGCACCTTCTGAAATCAAATCCCTTACATTATAAGTTACTCAGATATAAAACCTGGTTCAGATATTCATAAAGAGAAACCAGTTTCTCCAAGGAGTATGGCTCCCAGGGCAAGAATGCTAAGGCAGGATGGGGACAGAGGACCCAAAAGGGGAGTGGGTTGGAACTTGGGCTCCTTCTAGCTTGCCTGCCCCAGTTTAATCTAGGTCAATGAAATGAAAATTTTTGAGCTTCTGCTGTGTTCAGGAACCATGCAAGTCACTTTGTAGGATAAGGGGGGATCATGAAGCAGACATTAACTCTGTCTGCCCTTAAGAATCAAAAGAAGTAATGATGATATGGATAGGATATCTCCATGTAACCCTAACAGGCACTTTGCACAGAGCCTGGTACATGTGTGTGCAGGCTCAGTCACTGCAGCTCTGTCTGACTGTTTGCGATCCTGTGGACTGTAGTCCACCAGGCTCCTCTGTCCATGGGATTCTCCAGGCAAGAGCACTGGAAGAAGTTGCCACGCTTTCCCAACCCAGGGATAGAAACTGTATCTTTTGCCTCTCCTGCATTGCTAGTGGATTCTTTACCCACTGAGCCACCTGGGAAGCCCCATAGTAGGTGCTGAATATGTGTTAATTGAAGGTAACAAAACTATAAACTATGATGGGGCGGGGGTTGCAGACCCTGAGTGAGGTGGTTTCCCAGAGGAAGGGTCATTTATATTGGGCTTTGATGGCAGCCTAAGAGTCCTCTGCTCCTCCCTTTGTCCACTGGTCCTCCATCAGGGCTGATGAAGACCCCAGCAGAGCAAAACCCTAACTTCTCCTCACTCCTGCCCACTGGCCCTCATCTGAACTCTGAGAAGTCTCCGGATGTGAGGAGGAAGTGGCCGGGCTGCGGAAGGCAGGCTCATTTCCAGTGCGGGGCCGGGCCGCCAGCCCCAGGTCCTGTTTACACAGCAAGGCGGACGGGCCGACAAGACTTGGCGGCAAATGCGCTTCTGCCTCTGAGAACAGAAGGGGCTGGCAGATCCTGGCCAGGCCAGGCGCGGAGTGGCCTGTGCCAAAGGGAAAGTCAAATGTAAAGAGTGTTTCCTCCTGGCCAGGCGGCCCCAGACTTTTGTCTCCAGTCTGCAGGCAGTTCCTCCAGTGATTCATAATCAGCGGGAACTTATAAATAAACCCCACCTCGACCTCGCACCATAGCCTGACTGGGACCTGGGCGGGAGCGAGGTGGGGGGGCTGGGAAACACAGAGGCCGAGGAGAGGCCCTGAGAAGGCTTGGGGGACTGGGGTGACGCTGGCCATTGGGCAGGGGCACCTCTGACTTCCTATGGAGGGATTGCAGGGGGTGTCACCAGCAGTCATATCCCCTCCGAGGCCTTGGGCATGGGGCCACCAGTCAGAAGCAAGGAACGCTGAGAGGCTGGAACTTTCATCTGCTTCCCAGGAGGGTGGTAGATGAGTCTAGGTGGAATTTTGAAATAACTGGCCTTTAAAACCTTTTGGGGGATTATAATTTCAAATTCATGAAAAAGTTGCAAAAAAATAGAACAGAGAACTCCTGTATAACTTGTAGCCAGATTCATCAATTGTTTATATTCTGTCCCATTTTGCTTCATCATTCTTTTTCTCCTATATTTTCTTTTTTGGAACCATCTAAAAATAGGCTTCCAATTATGGAAAACAGTATAAGGTTTCTCAAAGAAACAAGAATAGAACTACTATATGACCCAGCAATTTCACTCTTGGATATATATCTGATGAAAACAAAAGCACTCATTTGAAAAGATACATGTACTCCAGTATTCATTTTTTTGTTCATTCTAAGCCTCTTCAGTCGTGTCCAACTCTTTGCGACCCTATAGACCGGTAGCCCAGTAGGCTCCTTAGTCCATGGGATTCTCCAGGCAAGAACACTGGAGTGGGTTGCTGTGTCCTTATCCACGGGGCCAATGTTCATAGCAGCATTATTTACAACAGCCAAGGTATGGAAGCAATCTAAGTGTCCATCAACAGAGTAATGGATAAAAAAGATGTGAAAATAAAAAAGATGTGGTACATACATCCAATGAAATACTACTCAGCCATAAAAAGAATGAAAGTTTTATATTGCAGTAACATGGATGGACCTAGAAGGTAATATGCTAAGTGAAATAAGTCAGACAGAGAAAGAGAAATACTGTATGATATGATATGTGAAATCTGAAAAATACAACGAATGAATATAACAAAAAAGCAGACTCACAGATATGGAGAACAAACCAATGGTTATCAGTGGTTGGGGGCACAATATAGGGTGGGGGAATAGGAGGTACAAACTATATTGTGTGTAAGACAGGCTCAAGGATAGATTGCACAACATGGCAAATATAGCCAGCATTTTGAAAATGGAGCATAACCTTTAAAAATTATATAAAGATAGTAAAAATAGGCTTCTAGCATCACATCTCTGTGCCCCGTATGACTTCACTGTGCATTTCCTGAAACAGCCATTGTTTGGAATTCTGATCAACCACTTACTAATGTATTCCAGGGCAAGATGTTCAGGTCTCGTGTCCCCTGTGAAGTGGGGCTACAAGGACCCCTTTCCAAGGAGAGGGTGAGGAGAAATAACGGTGGAAATATCTATCAGAACAGTAAAGATAGGCGCAGCTCATTATTTTGTGCAAAGCGGCTTGCATCTATTATGTCATTTGACCTGCACACGTGAAACAGGCTCAGAGACGGTATATAATTTGTCCAAGGTCACACCGCAGGCCAGGCTTTGATGTACACAGTAAGCACTGAACTAATCCTGGGGCCTGTCCTCATACTTATTTGCTGCATGATTGTGATCAAGGGTTGGGTTCCTAGGCTTGTCTCCCTTTGTGATATGGGCACTGGTGTCTCTGCGGTGCTGGGTGGGGAAAGAATGCAAGCTGCTTCTGCACGCAGCCCAGCTCTCCAGGTTCTTGGAAGAAACGCTTCCTGTGGAGTGGAAGCTGCTCCAGCAGTCAAACCAGCTTCTCTGAATTCTTCCGGTCACCTTATGATCCAGGCTTAAACCTCTCTTGCAGATTGTCTCTGGAAACCGGGAAATCTGACCAGAAGGCCCTTCGCCGCCCAGGCTCCGTAGCTTCTGCAGTGATGAGGCCTGGCCACCAGATGGCTCCACAGAGACCACTGCGCTCTCAGGGGACCGGGAGGTAGGTGTTCCTCCAGGCGCGGTTTTAATGGGACTGCTCCCCTTGGGAGTGAGAGCAACCACACTGCCTCCCCTTGGCTTCTGGTTGCAGAGAAACAGTAGGGAAGCAAGTCTCCACGGTCACTTGGGCCTCACTCTCTGCTTCACAGGGGTTGTTACCTGGTTGAGCAAGGCCTGGGACTGTAACAGCTGCTGGATTTCTCTAGACCTCAGTTTCCACATTTGCAGAAGGGGCAGGTCCCTTCTGCCTGGCTTTCTTCATGGGGTCTGGCTGGCAGGTCAAACACCGAGCCTCCATCCCTACACCTGAAACTGGTATCATAGTAGAGGTTGTTGCGTGTCATCAGGAGGAGGAAGAGCTGCCCGCATAGGAAGAGATTTGAGGATGAAGCCTGCAGCCACCTACAAGTGAGCTCTGGGATCTTCCTCCAGCTTCCAGACCAGCTTCCTTTATAAACTGTAGTGCGGGACTTCAGAGTGGGAGACCTCAGGGCTCATTTCAGCTGTACCTTCCAGTCTTCAGACAGAGGAAAGTCCAGAGAGCAACAGCGGGCTTGCCCAAGGTCTTACCACCCCATCTGACCACACTGAAAACCACGTCCACTAACCCTGGCTCAGGGGACAGCCTGCATTAACTCTTTTCTCCCCTCTGCCCAGAGACCCAGCAGAGAGACTCAGAGTTGGGAAGGGCTGGTACAGCTGGGGCAGGAATGGGCACACCATGAGCTGAAGGCCAGGCTGCAAAAGAGCTCAGTTTAGAACCCAAGGAAACTCCCTTCTCCTGAGGAACAGCCAGACCCCTGCCCCCACCAAGGTCTTCCATGGAAAAGCCCCTGGGGGCTCACCTGCCCAGACCCTCGCTGGCTGGGGGGATGGGGGTGGGTGGGGTGGGGGAGTTGAGTTTTGAACACTCTACAGGGAACTTGCTGGATTTCTATTGCTACAGTGTATCTACACACTTTTATTTATGAAACAAGACTTCTGTTCTCCATTAATTAGTGGGCTCCTATAAACCCTCTCCCCCAGCTCAGGATGTGGAGAGGGCAGGGGGAAAAACCAATAAAAATATAAAAATATGGAACTCCAGATGCACTGGGCAGGACCAGCCTTCCTGCCTGGAGAGAGGGAGGGACGTATTACCCCAAATTAGTAACTGCCAGAATCCCAGGCTGATAACAGGCATATTTTGGGAAGAACATGCTACTAACTTGACCTCATTCATACGCAACTGTAACAGACTGATGGAGTGGCTTTTTCTTCAACAAGATTGGATGGGGGAGGAGAGGGGTCCTGTGAGCTTGGGAGTGGGGTGAAGACGAACTGGGCAGAAGTTGGGGATAGGCAACAAAGAATGGAAGCTGAGGGCTCCATTGGACTGACAGTATTGCCCATGCACCAGAAGGAAATGGACCACTGACTTTCAGGAGAGGCCTACATGGGTTGGGGGGGTGGGGGGGTGCAGATACTCAATTTCCATGAGTCAGTGTTTTCTCCTAGGGAAGAAAAGCAGGGTGCCATAACCTGCAGTTTCCCGCAGAGGAAGGGTTCCTGCAGGCCCAGCCTCATGCCTGGCTCTTTGCAGAGCCCCTGAACTGCCCCAGGGGAAGCAAGAGCTGTCCTCTCCATTGTAATCCAGTAGACTGAGGCCCAGAGAAAGAAAGGGACTTGCCCAAGAGCTGAGTTGGTAACAAAATGCCGAGAAGAACCAAGGTCTCCTGGTCAGTTGCCTTTTACTCACGTTCTGCCTGAATCTGAAGTTTAGGCCAAACCAGTATTCCTGGCTCTGTGATCCTGGACCTTGCCAAGCTCAGTTTTCCTCATCTGTAAAATGGGAGAGTATCTCTTATCCACTGGGGTTGTTGACAGGATTCGGTACTATACGAAATGGCCTGGCATATAGTCGGCATGCAGTCAGTGGTGGCTGTAATACAGAGGAGTCCAATCTCACTTCAGGGCATGGTTCTTAAGGTCATTTAGCTCGAAGACTGGAAGATGGTGAAGGACGAGGGAAGCCTGGCATGCTTCAGTCCAGGGGGTTGCCAAGAGGCAGACACGACTGTACCACTGAACAACAACAATGCAAAGAACGAAACAAAACAAAAAATAAAGGCCAAACCCTTGAAAATCCTTTAGGAAGTCACTGAGAAGAGGGGAATACTTATTTGGGGTGAGTGGGGAAGAAAGCGGAAGGCTTTAGGATTGCCAAGGAGCCAAAGGGTGAGACGGTGTGACAGGCAAACTATACGGTGGAAGGGGTGCCGTGCAGGCCCGGCAGGTTCAGGAGGGTCAGTGCCAGAATGGGCAGGGCCTTGAATGCCAGGCAGAGAAGTCCGACCGGCTTGCTGCTGTCAGGAGATGTTTAATTTTGGCAGTGGGGTGATTAAAGGGAGGTTCCCTGTGTGTGTGAATTTCCACCCACCCCCAGGGTTGTTTCTCTGCTGGAGAGCCGGGGCCAATTTATGGCTCCTGGCTGCCCCTAAGCAGCCTCTCCCAGCCCTCCTCCTCCCTGGCTGTCTGGCAGCCAACTGAGTTTTATGTGGGGAATCTGAGGAATTTGAAAAGGCAGAATGCAAATGCCACTGTTGGAGATTTCCTTGTCAGCCTCCCGAGGGGAAAGGCCCCTCTTCGTGGGTTAAGGAAGAGTGGCTCTCTGGGTCCCCAAACCTGCGGGGATGCTCAGGGCCAGTTCCTTGACCCCCGTCTGTGAGAAGCAGGCAATGTCACCAGAAACCAGCAGTCTCCTCTAGAGCTCTTGGAGAGCCGAGCTGGGTAACAGAGAAGTCTCTGGACACCGCAGAGAGCCTGCCACACGCCCTGTGTTGGGACTTTAATGACAATTCCTCAGTGCCCTCCTTTAACAGAGAAGCGAATAGACAGAGGAGGGAACGGGAGACGTTTTGTCTGGGGTCACCGGGGCCGACCTGGACGGGATCCAGGGCCCCAGCGCTGATGGGGACCGGGGTAGGGGTGGGGGGCGGCCCGTGAGCGCGCTGAGGACGCAGGGCGGTCCCGGACCTCGCGCGTCCGGAGACCCTCAGGGCGGTGGGCGCGCCCGCCGCCCCCGGACCTGCCCCGTCTGGCGTGTGTGTGGGGGGAGCCGTGTGGGGCGGCCGGGAGCTGGGAACTGGGAGCCGGGAGCCGCGCCCGAGCTCGGGCGCCTCTATCTCCCGCGGCCACGGCGTCTCCGAGTCTCGGCGGCCCGAGCGCCGGGCGTTATCTGCTCTCGCCCGGCCGGGCCCCTTCCCGCCTTCCCGCCAGGCCGGGGCCGCCGTGGCGACGGGCTGCTCCCGCCTTATCATCGGCTGCCCCCGCCAGCGAGCTGGGGCCCGAGTCTGACCCCCGCCCCTGCCGCTCCCCGGGCGGCCCCCTCCCCTCCTGGACAGCCACCCACCCACCCAGATGCCCTCTCCCAGGGGGGCCACGTCCCCGATGTCCCTCCCAGAGCTGCCCCTTCTGGGGCCAAGCTGCAGGAGCGCTTTCCCCAAGGGGCACTGCATCAGAAAAGGGTGTTTGTCAGATTTGTCCTTTTCTTAAAAGGCAAGCCTGACTACGGTTAATCCCATTTTAGTCACGTTTTAAAGGATTTCATAAGAGAGGCAAAGTTATGCAAAACAAAACAAAAGCAGTCAATCCCTAAACCCACTATACATCAGGGCTGGGCAGGGGCGGGGTGGGATAGAGTGCTTATTCATCGGATGGCTCTAAACCGCTTCTGCTCAGGGCTTACTGTGCTAAGTGTGACACCCCTTGGGAGCGAAGTTTCCCCACCTAAGTACTGGAATCTGTAGGCCATAAAGCTTCCCGCAGTGCTGGTGGCAGAAAGCATGGGTGCAGCCCTTTGTAATAGCAATTTGGCAGTATAGACAGAAAGCCATAAAAGTATTCATACACTTTGACTCAGTAATCTCACTCTGGGAATGTATCCCAAGGAAATAGTTCAACAGCAGTGAAAGAAAAAGACAAAAGCAGAAAACTGTGGGTCCAATCGTGTTATTTGTAAAGCTAACGAACGTATCTTTCTGAGTGAAAAGTTGGAATACACAAATTGCGTGGAACGGGGTTTGTACCCACCATGGTCTCACTGTGAACCCATCAACAAACCTCAAATAAGTGTCTTAACCTCACTGAAATTCTCTTTTTGTTTCTGAGAAGTGGATAGCCTCACCACTCAGAGGACTTTCGAAGGAATTCCAGGAGACAGCCTGTGAAAGCATCTAGTACAGCGTTTGAGGGCAGAGGAAGAACATAAGACGTGTTTATTTCCCTCCTTTCTTCATCCTTACAGAAATGAAAATATGGAGTATTTCAACTCACATTTGTAAATACTAGAGAAAGTGCATGGGCTGCGTTAAGAGCTTGGGATTTTTGAGTCCTTCAAACTTGGATTGGGCTAGAATCCTAGCACCACTTACTTCCTAGTTGTGTAATCTTGATAAGATGTACTTCCTCACTTATTAAAAAATGATGATAGAATTTACCCTGTAACTGTTGTGAGGATTAAATGAGGTAGTATGTGGAATGTGTTTAGGTCTGTGCCTGGCATATAATAAACACTCAGTAATGGGTGGCTATTAATCTCACTTTCAGGACTATCCATAAAAAATAATTGTGTGTGTTTTTTTTAACTGTGGTGTTCTTCATAGTGACAATCCCAGTGTCTACCTCTTAGGGCATGGGTGGATGAATTTGGTTACATCCATGCCAATGGATACAGTAGACTTCTAAGAAGGAGCTTGTTGAATCTGTGTGTGGTGACTTGCAGGGTTGTCTGTTCTATTAGGTATAAAAAGGCAATTGTGTAGTAGTGTGTAAAGTATGATCCCATTTTGTGTTTAAAGAAAGTGTGTGTGTGGTGTGTATGAGAGAGAGAGATAGAGTAAGCCTCCAAGACTTCACTGGGATAAATGTTGGTTATGTTTGCTTGAACCTAAAGAAAAGTGGGTAGGTATACTGAAAGGGGAAAGAAGTTTTGTCCAGTTTTCTTTTTTTACCAGTTTTATTGAGATATAATATTATACATGTTTAAGGGGTACAATATAATGAATGAAAGCAAAAGTCGGTCAGTTGTGTCCAACTCTTTGTGACCCAGGCCAGAATACTGGAATGGGTAGCCTTTCCCTTCTCCAGGGGATCTTCCCACCTCAGGGATCAAACCCAGGTCTCCTGCATTGCAGGCGGATTGTTAACCAGCTCAGCCACCAGGGAAGCCCAAGAATACTGGAGTGGGTAGCCTATCCCTTCTCCAGAGGCTCTTTCCAACCCAGGGATCCAACCAGGATCTTCTGCATTGCAGGCAGATTCTTCACCAGTTGAGCTACCAGGGAAGCCCAATATTGGGCTTTCCAGGTGGTGCTAACGGTAAAGAATCTGCCTGCCAATGCAGGAGATGCAAGAGATATGGTTTTAATCCCTGAGTCAGAAAGATCCCTTAGAGTAGGAAATGGCCACCCACTTCAGTATTCTTGACTGGGAAACCCCATAGACAGAGGAGCCTGGCGAGCTACAGTCCATGGGATCGCAAAGAGTCGGACACAACTTAGCAAAACAACAACAATAATACTTTACATATATATGTACATACACACACATATACGTATATATATGATCACCACAATACATTTAGTTAACATCCATCACCTAACATTTTTTTCTCATGATGAGAACTTTTAAGACCTACTCCTTGAATATTTCCAAACATCTTTGTGAACTATAGTCACCATGCTGTATATTCCCAGAGCTCATAACTAGAAGTTTATACATTTGATACATTTATATATTTGTATAACTAGAAGTTTATACATTTGATCACCTTCACCCATTTCTCCCACCCTCTGCCTCTGGGAACCACCAATCTGTTTGCCCATTTGTGTAGTTTGACATTTTCTGTTTCATTTGTAGAAATTCTGAATGTGAGATTTATGAACCCTTCCTTCCCTGCATGTGAGCCTGTGGAGAGGCTCCTGCCAGCCTGTTCTGGGTTTCTTGGTGGTGGGAGAAGAGAGGGGGTGATCTCTGGTCCCCATCTCTCGCTGACCTCTGGCCTGCTACAGCAGCATGTGTTGTTGGAGTTTGGGAAAATGACAAACAGATTTGATCACATACAACAAAACAAGAGTTTGCAAGGCAATATGATCCCTGGTTGAGTTTTTGTGAGAAGGAACAGTCTGTGTCTGTGAGTGTGTAGAAGAAGGGCTGGGAGGACCTGGCTGACTTTTGAAGTGGGGTGTGCTGAAGGGGGTTTTATTTTTGCACATCTGTTGTTTGCATTTTTTTACACTGTGCATTATTGCTTTTGCAAGGATAAAGCAGTGGGGTATCTTTACTCCTGAAATACACTGTTGTATTTTTGTACTGTGATTGCAAGGAGAAAATGTGTACAAACACCAGAATTTGGGTTCAGATAATGGGACCCATCCCCACAACTATTTGGTTTTTTTTTTAGATTTGTGCCTTTTATTTTTTTTTTATTGTGGTAAGTAATGCATAACCTCAAATTACCATCTTAACCATTTTTAAGTGTATAGTGCAGTAGTGTTAACTATTTTATAACAGATATCCAGAACTTTTTCATCTTGCATAACAGAGGCTCTATACCAACTGAACATATTCCCATCTCCCCCTCCCCTCAGCCCGTGGAAACCACATTCTATCAATAGTTTCTTTCTCTATGAATTTGACTACTTTAGAAACCTCATATAAATGGAATCATGTAATATTTCTCTTTTCGTGGCTGACTTGCTTCACTTAGCATAATATCCTTGGGGTTTGTCCATGTTGTAACTTATGACAAGATTTCTTTCTTTTTTTAAAGGCTAAATAACATTCCTTTGTGTATGTATGCTACATTTTGTTTAGTTCTTCAAAGGAAATTTAAGCTGCTTTCACCTCTTCAGTATGGTGAATAATGCTACAATCAACACAGATATGCAAATATTTTTTCAAGATCCTGTTTTCAATTCTTTTGATATATATACTGCTATGGGCTGAATGTTCCTATACTTCCAAACTCCTATGTTGAAATTCTAATCCTAATGTTATGGTGTTTGGAGATGGAGCCTTTGGGTGGTAATTAGGCCATGAGGGTGGAGCCCTCATGAATAGGATTAGTGCCCTTATCCTTACAAGAAGAGGACAGAGAGCTCCTTAGCTCACTGCTGTGTGAGGACACAGAGAGAAATCAGCACACTGCAACCCAGGGGAAGGCTCTCACCAGAACCTGACCATGCTGATAGCTTGATCTTTGATCCCCAGTCTCCAGCACTATGAGGAACAATTTTCTGTGGTTTATGAGCCACCCAGGCTATGATATTTTGTTATAGCAGCCCAAGTAGACTAAGGCATATACCAAAAGTAGAATTGCTGGATCATCCACTCCAGTATTCTTGCCTGGAGAATCCCAGGGACAGAGGAACCTGGCAGGCTACAGTCCATAGGGACGCAAAGAGTTGGACATGACTGAAGTGACTGAGTATGCATGCGTGCATGTGCTAATTCTATTTTTAAGTTTTTTGAGGAAATATACTATTTTTCACTGCAGCTATATCATTTTACATTCCCACCAGCAGTTCCAATTTCTCCACATCTTTATCAGCACTTGTTATTTTCTGTTTGTTTTTTTATAGTGACCATCCTTTTTTTTATAGTGACCATCCTAATGGATCTGATGATATTTCGTTGTGTTTTGATTTGCATTTCTCTGATGGTTAGTGATGTTGAGCATCTTTTCATATGCTTGTTGACCATCTATATATCTTCTTTGGAGAAAAGTCTATTCAAGTCCCTTGTACATTTTTTAATTGGGTTACTCATGTATTTATTTACTATTGATTTGTTATGGATATTAATCCCTTATTAGATATATGATTTGCAAATACTTTCTGCCATTCTGTGTGTTGCCTTTTCACTCTGTTGATTCTTTTCACCCTGTTTCCTTTGCTGTGTGAAAATTTTAAAGTTTGGTGCCTTACCATGTGTCTACTTTTTGCTTAGGTTGCCTGTGCTTTTGGTGTCACATCTGAGAAATTATTGCCAACTCCAATGTTTTAAAGTTCCTTCCCTGTTTTCTATGAGTAGTTTTATAGTTTCAGGTCTTACATTTAGGTGTTTGACCCATCTTGAGTTGATTTTTGTATATAGTGTAAGATAAGAATCTAAATTCATTCTTTTGCATGTAGATACCCAGTTTCCCCAACACCAACTGTTGCAAAGACTATCCTTTCCCCATTATGTAGTCTTGGCGTCTTTGTTGAAGATCATTTGACCATGCACAGGGGTTTATTTCTGGGCTCCCTATTCTGTTCTATCGGTGTAAACATCTGTCTGTATGCCATTACCATATTGTTTTGGTTGCTGTAGCTTTGTAATATGTTTTGAAAGGAAGATGTATGAGGCCTCCAACTTTGTTTTTCTTTCCCCCTGTATTTTAATGTGGTAAATTTCCATCAAGTAAATTTTGAATTGTTATTCCTGGTTTGCAGGTTGGGAAGATCCAGGGGAGGACATGGAATTGGATTCTCACCTGGGGAAGCTCTGGTAAGCATAGACAGAGTGGATGACCACTAACTGTTTGCCCACCCAGCCATCTGCCACTATGTCTCTTGGTCTGCTTAGCCTGCAGTAGCCCGCATTGGTTGGCTAGGGGCGGTAATGTTGCTTTCTTTTTCATCTTTCATTTCCTTCTTTTCTTTCTGTCTCCCTATTTCCTTATTTCTCACTTATTTCTTTCCTTCTCCTTCCTTCCTTTTTCTAGCCCAGTTAAATTGAGTGACTTGCCTAAAGCAACTAAGGAGTGACCCAAGGCCCAGATCGACTGACGTTTGCTGCTCTCCTCAGGGAAGAGGGAAGTACCATGTCTGTAACCCCTACCATTGTCCAGGCTTCTGGCGAGGTACTTTGCTCTAAAGCATGATGTGAGCTAGGTTTATTGGTCTATTTCTTTATCTGCAGATCTGTAGATGAGGACAACGATGCTTAGCTGGCTGGCACCCTGCATGAGGTTTCATAGCTGTTGTTTCATGGGCCTTTGTTTGAATCATGAAATGTGTCTTCCTAACAGCATTCTGAGGATGGTGCTTGTTCCCCCATTTTCCAGATGAGGAACAGGTGACTTTGAGCCCCGAGTCACTCAGGAAGTTTACATAGGAGCTGGGATCCAAACTGAGTCAATCCCTTGACCCCATGCTTCTCATCACCACACACTGTTCTGGACTCTGCTCAGGTGCCCCCCCAACCTCAACCTCCTGACAGAAGCCGCTTAGCCAGATCTCCACAATCATCGTCATTGTGTTCCCAATGGCCATTTTATTCTCATTGATTAGGTTACGGGTTGATTGTGTTCTCCTTGTCCTTTCACCACGAATGATAGATGAGGCTACAGCTTCTAAGGTGCAGAGTGCCCCATGATCTCAGACACATAGCGGCAGGTGTTAAGCCACAGGTGCAGGAAAGCCTTGAAGAGTATTTCACCAAGTTGTAGGGAAGGGCATTCTAGGAAGATAGGACACCATAAGCTTGGAATAATACCATCAATCAACATCAACTCAGCATTTAGTCTGTATATACTCTGTGCATGCATGCTAAGTTGCTTCAGTTGTGTCTGACTCTTTGCGACCCTTGACTGTAGCCCACCAGGTTACTCTGTCCATGGGATTCTCCCGGCATAGGATTCTCCCACCTACTGGAGTGGGTGGCCATTTCCTCCTTCAGGGGATCTTCCTGGCCCAGGGACTGAACCCATGACTATTATGTCTCTCACATTTGCAGGCTAGTTCTTTACCACTAGTGCCACCTGGGAAGATTGTATATACTCTGTCCCTGTGACTATTCTTGGGCTTCCCTTGGCTCAGTTAGTAAAGAATCCGCCTGCAATATGGGGGACCTGAGTTCGATCCCTGGGTTGGGAAGATCCCCTGGAGAAGGGGATCTCCAGTATTCTGGCCTGGAGAATTCCATGGACTGTAGAGTCCATGGGGTCACAAAGAGTCAGACACAACTGAGCAACTTTCACTTCATATGACTATCCTAAGTACTCTGTATGTACTAATATATTTAATCCACGAACAATTCTCCGAGGTAGGCACTACTATTAGTCTCACTTCACAGATAAGGAAAGAGACTCAGAGAGGCATAGGAACCTGCCCAAAGATACATAGCTAGAGTGAGGAGGGCACTGAGCCAGGCTGAGGCTCCAGGACTCCATGTTGGAGAAAAGGCTGTGTGTATAGGAAAGGCATTTCCCCCCCCCCCTTTTTTTTAAGCAAAAGGGGGTCCTTTGTTAATGAGGCAGCTGTGCAGAGCTCCTAGACCCTCAGAAACCAGGTTATGAGCCCTCTGTAAGCTCCCCTCCAAAATGGGAGCAATGATTATCGCTCCCCTGATTTTCCCTTTCCAAGCCTCCCCCTCTTCTGCAGCAGAGTGAACTCTCAACTTTGCAGCAAAGCTCTGGTGTACCAGGCGTGTTGGTCCCGGGAGGAGCCTGCCCCCGCAGTGCAAGCCTAAAGTGAGGCCTCTCCTCAGGTCCTGCTAGCTTGTGTCCCCGGCAGTGCTGCCCACCACAGGACTGGGGAGCTGGGGTTTCTTCCTGCATAGCTCCCCCTCTGCAGGAGCCTGTACATGTCAGGCTCAGAGACCCAAGAATAGCGTGCACCCAGAGTGGCCTGGGTAAAGACCCTCGAATCCCTGGCTCCTCCCCTCACTGGCCCTGTGACCTGGGGCAAGTGTCTTAACCTCCTGGAACCTTTGTTGGCTTCCTTGGGTGGTTATGAGAGTAAATGAGTTTATATGTGTAAGGCGCTCAGAACAGTGCCCAGCACAGAGTAGTTGCTACATAAGTGGGCTATTGTTTTTATAATGCCACAAATCCTTATGGAGCCTCTGGGTGCTGGGGAGCTGGGGATGAATAAGTCAGAGCTTTTACGGAACCCAGCATGTACTGGGGTGACCAGCTGTCCTTTTTGCTGGAGCCCTTTCCTGGGATGTGGGCTTATCAGTGCCTAGATAGGGAAAGTCCATGGCGAGCTGGACTGGTGGGCCACCCTACAGTCTAGTGGGGATGCAGATAATTAAGAGGCCATCCCAGGTTGTCTGGCAGAGAAGTTTGGGGGTCATGAAAGCACTGAGTTGGGGATGAGTGAAACTTGGGATCAGGGAGGGCTTCCAGAAGGAGGAGGGCATTTAAGCTGAGACCTGGAGGATGAGAGAAGATGAGAGTGAAGGAGTGAAGGAGGGGTGCGGGAGAGGGAAGTGGAGGAGTGCGCCAAGCAGACAAACGCATGTGGGCAGAGCTGGCAGGCAGTGAGGGTGTGGCCCCATGTGGGTGCTTGGGGAGGATGTGAGGGGCAGTGTGGCAGAGATGTACATGCATATATTTGCTTATATACAATGGCTGTCTTTTAGGGAGAGCACTGGGGGAGGGGGCGCTGGAGAAGAGGGTTAGAAATCCTATGGAGGTTTTGAACTGTGAGAATGTTAATACCTACACCAAAAGATAAAATAATCTAAATCGACAACCACACATGCCTATGCTCACCCCTCCCCCACGCCCAGCTCATTCCAGCTGGGGGCCTGCAGACAGTGACTGCAGGACCCTCTGACATGGGCTGTCCCAGTCCCAGGGCACCAAGCCCACCCAGGAAGGGGAAGAGGGCACGGCCAAATGTCTGCTGCCTGGGCCTTCCCCCAGGCCAGCCGTAGACAGAGCTAAACAGGCCAGCTTATCAGCTGTTGCCAGTATGTCCCACCCAGTGGAGCTGGGCTCATTGCTGGAAAAGTGGCCCCCAGCCCTTTGCCAGGGACAGCACTGGCCCAGGGTGGGGGGCCAGTGGAGGCATTTCCCCAGGGGTCAGCCTGTGGTGGGGGGTCTGGGGGAGTGTAGAGAGCCAGGCCTGGGGTCCAGGAGTTGGTCTGCTGCAGACTCACTCTGGGATATTAAAGGATAAATTTTTAGTGTTTTAAAATTATACAAATATTGAGGGTGAGAGAAGGGGCAGAGAATGAGATCGTGGGACGGCATCATCGACTCGATGGACATGAATTTGAGCAAACTCCAGAAGATAGTGAAGGACAGGGAAGCCCGGCGTGTTGCAGTGCATGGGATTGCAGAGTCAGGCATGACTTGGTGACTGAACACCACCAATCTCCCAAAATGCATTCTTTCGGTAAAATAATCACACAGTTCTTCAGCATATGAAATATAAGTTCCCTTCTCTGGAAATGGATGTGTTAGCTACCAGGTCTGGATCGTATCTGTGAGGTACACACTCTCAGTCCTCACTGACCCATGGGAGGTGGGCACCTTGTGCTCATTCATCACATGAGCAGGCCGAGGCCCAGCTGGTGAAGGTTTGTTCTTGATCCCAGGGCGGGGGAGTGGCAGAGCTGGCTCCAAGACTGCATCCCCACCAGTCCTGCCCATAAGGCGGGATGGGACAGAGGGCCTGTCCCGGGGTCAGGAGAGCTGGGCCTGCACCTGGTCTTGAAGGGTGTGTGGCCTTGGCCTCCCTTGCCCTCTCTGCTTCCAGCTGAGGGAAGGTGTGGGTGCCAGCTCTGCTCCCATGTACTCTGTTCCAGGTTCTGAGCCCAGTCCTGGGCCACCAGCCCTGCTTCTTTCCCAGAGGCCTATCCCTCCCATTTGCAGGAGGCTGGCCTTGAACTCTGGACCCTTGCCCCCTTTGAAGGGGTTTTTGTGTGGTTTGGGAAGGACAAAGAACAACTTTCATCAACAGGGCAGAAATTACATGGTGGGCATTCCTGGCAGGCACTGGGGAATGTGATGCTAGCCCTAGGTCCAGTGCAGGCATCATTGAGCCATGGAACTGTGTTTCTAATTACAGCATGAATGTGGGTAGCTGGACCCAAATATTTTGCAGGATCCTAGTAAACGGTTGCTAACCAGTTCCTCTCATGGTGATTGGTTGGGGCTGGGGGGTGGGGGAGATGGATTCACAGGTTGGAAGGGAAGTCAGGGAGGAGGGGCAAGGCCTTCTCAAAAAGCAGTGATGAATGATGTGATATGAAAGCAAAGAGGAACAGAACCGCTGCTTTGGGAGGCAGACAGGCCTGAGTTTAAATCTAGTCTGGTGACCTCCCGGCTGTGTAACCTTGGGCGAGTCACTTAGCCTTATTGCCTCTCAGAGTCTTAGCTTCTCAAGTGCAAAATTGAGACATCTTTCTTGCAAGGATATCATGAAGACTATAGTGTGTGGGCTTCCCTGGTGGCTCAGATGGTTAAGAATCTGCCTGCAGTGTGGAAGACCTGGGTTCCATCCCTGGGTCAGGAAGATCCCCTGGAGAAGGGAATGGCAACCCAGTCCAGTATTCTGGCCTGGAGAACTCCACAGACAGAGGAGTCTGGCAGGCTACAGTCCATGGGATTGCAAAGAGTCAGACATGACTGAACAACTAACACATAAACTAACACATAAACAGTGTGTATAGCATTTAGCATAGAGCCTTTACATGGGAGGTGTAAAGAAAGAAATTCTTTATGTCCCAGGGTAAGAATAAAAACTTGGAATTCTGTAAATTTTATAATTTTGAAAACTATTTTCTTTCTGTAAAGCAATATATATGCTCATGGTCAAAATATTAGTATATAGAGATAAGGAGAAGAAGCCACCAGTAGTCCCTTCATCAATTATTATTGTTATTATTTATTACTAGAAAGTGTTAGTGGTGGGCTTTAAGGCATCAGAGGGGGGCTGATGGCCTAAATGATCTCAGTGTATCTCACATTATTCTGCTTAGGTTGAATGTGTAAGCTACTGCCTTCCCCCAAAGGAAGGCAGTCTGGAGGGCGGCTGACCCTTGCCTTGCTGATGTCGGAAGCTGTCGCTTCCCTGGGTACACCAGCCTCAGCCTGAAGGTGTGCCCTGCTCAGGCTCTCCCAGCAGCAGGTCAGTGAGATGTGACTGAAAAGGGCGGAAAAGTAAAGGTTTGGAGCCCTGCAGACCTGGATTCCAACACAGCTTTGTCTCTAAGATGCTTTATAAAATTTTTTTTTAAACCCTTTTGAAGAAATGGTACAAAGGATTGCAATAAGTTTAGAAAAGTCTAAGGAGAAAACTACAAACTCTACCACCTAGAGGAGGCCATGGTGGCCATCCTCCGGGAGCATCCTTCCTGTTCTAAGTGAGCATTTATTCGATTTCACATAAGTAGGGTCACACGATGTATGCTCTTTGCGTCATGTGTCATGGCAACTGCCTAATTCAGCAGCCCCTGATAGCTCAGTTGGTAAAGAATCTGCCTGCAATGCAGGAGACCCCAACTCAATTCCTGGGTTGGGAAGATCCACTGTAGAAGAAATAGGCTGCTCACTCCAGTAATCTTGGGCTTCCCTTGTGGCTCAGCTGGTAAAGAATCTGCCTGCAATGCAGGAGACCTGGATTCGATCCCTGGGTTGGGAAGATCCCCTGGAGATGGGAAAGTCTACCCACTCCACTGTTCTGGCCTGGAGAAGTCCATAGACTGTATAGTCCATAGGGTCGCAAAGAGTCAGACACGACTGAACGACTCTCACTTTGACTTTCCACTTTCACATAGAGGGGTAGAGAGGAGATAGATGGCACTCCACACTGCGGGGCCTCTTGTGGGGGTGAACACTGAGATGCTGAACTTGTATTCTCTTTGTTTTTTTCTGGGGAGGGGGGAGGGGGCATGCCACACAGCTTCTGAGATCTTAGTTCCCTAACCAGGGATTGAACTCAGGCCGTGGCAGTGAAGGTGCAGAGTCCTAACAACTGGACCAGCAGGGAGTCCCTGACCTTGTATTATTAATGTATCCCCCGGTCTGTTGTGTGCCGGTCGGGGGCTGGGAGTGCCTCATACTCACAGGGAGAGGTGCAGCAGGAAGGCTTATCAGCTGGGACAGGGGTCAAGGGCCCCATGATCCTGGCCCATTCTCCTGGGGGCCAGCGCAACACAGTGGTTAAAGAGTTAACTCTGGCTTCAGGTCACCTGGGTTCAAATCCCAGCTCTGTCCTTGCTGTCTGCCTCACCTTGGGTGTGTGCCTTGACCTCCCTGTGCCTTGGTTTCCTCATTGGCAAACCAGGGGATAATAATAGAACCTCCCTGACAGGGCTGCCCGAAGTTTAAATGAGTTAATTCAAATAAAGCACTTAACATTCCTGGCACAAGGTGAGTGATTCATAAGTGGTGGTTGTTAATGCCACCCTTATTATTCTGTGGCCACATCGCTCAGTCGGCGGAGCCAGCGGGCAGCCCCGGGCCCCTGGGGGCCAAACTGGCCTGGGGCCAAGTGCTCTAGGCTCCCACACGGCCCTGCCGCTCCCTCCTGGGAACCTGCCCTCTGTAGATCTTGTCCACCAAAAGCACCCAGCCTTTAGCAAGGTTTGGGGGAGCAGCGATTCAAGCCCACGTAAGCCCACTGTTATTCTTGGCTCAGCTTTCCATCCCCCAGACCAGAAGCAGAGCCAGAGAAACTGTTGTTCTTGTGGCGGTTGTTTTATAAAAACTGGCCTTTTAGGGCCCTCTCAAAGACTTCCCATTTCACACAGAAGAAACCCGAGGCCCAGAGAAGTGGAGTGGTACTATCACCTGCTGCTCAGCGGAGCAAGCGTCCAAGTGCAGAGTGAGAGCTCTTTTCCAGGCCCCGGGTGGTGATCTGCCCAGACCCGACTCTGTGTCCACGCTGCAGCCTTGATGCTGCCGGGACTTGGCTTGAGTCTCTGTGAATCCAGCTCTTGTTCAGCTGGTGCTCACTCCCCAGGACTGTGGAGGTGTGTCTCTCACCCTCTGTGTTACAGAGGAGGCAACTGGGGCCCAGAGAAGGGAACTGGTTAGCAGCCCTGGGTCACACCATGAGCCAGGACGGGGGAGCCACAACCCAAGGCTCCTGGAGCCCGGGCCAGTGCTGGGTCACTCCCCACTCCACCTTTCCGTCCAGTCAGGGCACTGTCTGAGCACATCCACAAAGGAGCTGGGCCCCTGGGGGAAGGAGCGGGCACCAGAAGAGGAGAGGGAGGATGGCTCTAAAGCCAGGCCTGAGACAAGGGGCAGAGACTAGGATGTGGCTCAGGCCTGGACTATATGCCAGGAGGGGCCCTCTATCCACCTTAGGATGAGGGGTGGAGAGGGAGAAGGCCAGGCTTGTGCTTCTGCAGGTGGGGAGACTGAGGCAGAGAGCTTCAGAGCAAGCGAGTGATTGACTGGGTCCAGAGGAGTCCACACCAGTGCCTTTTGCTCTCAGCCTTGTGACACCTAAAGCTCTGGTCCAGGCACCCCACGTCCCCGAGGGCACCCCCAGGCCAGAGGGATCTAAAAGCAGGCGGTGAAGCCCACTCTGCCTTCCCCTTGCAGGGTGACTTTGGGCCAAATCACAGCGCTTCTGGGGCCTCAGTTTCCTCATCTTCACAATGCATTAGTGGTCATCAGTGGCCCCTGAGGACTGACGTAGCGAATGTGAGTTTTCTTTGAAAATTATAAAGCGAAGGGCATGTGAGAGGTTTATGAAGAGAACTATACAAAGCAAAACAAAACCAGAGGGTGGAGGCTAGTTACAATCATTTAAGGAGAAAAGCTATTATGAGTGAGTGACAGCCACTGAGTCATGTCCAACTCTTTGCGACCCCATGGACTCTAGCTCGCCAGGCTCCTCTGTCCGTGGGATTCTCCAGGCAAGAATACTAGAGTGGGTTGCCATTTCCTTCTCCAACGAAGTTATTATGGGAGGTATCCACACTCTCTCTATATTTTTAACATTATTGTTCATATTTGCTTATAAAGTTATTTGTCTTTTTATTGCCCCTTAGACAGACTTTACCACAAGTGCAAGGAAACAGAAGCCGAAAAAAGGAAGAAAGAAAGGGAGAGGGGAAAGAAGGAAAAGGAAGAAGGAAGGGAGGGAGGAAACCATAGTTAACCTTTTAGTGGAGCTCCTTTTTCTATGCATGTGTCTCAAAACATCTACATGTACATGTATGCGGAAGACTATAGAGTAATATTTTATATATTGCTCTACATAGTTTTCTCTGTTTTTCGTGTGCCAGTATTCAGTAACACTTCACCTTGACACCAAGGGTTTGTGGACAGTGCCCGGTTCTGTCACTGCTGTGGAGGATCCGTGGTGAGGGGGACACTGTGGTTTGGTGAAGCATCCACTGCAGGTCTAAGCAGTTTAAGTGACAGTGTATCACCCCGAGATTCCTGCCTCCAGGCTTCTTCCCCGACTGGCAGGCTGGAAACGGAGCCAGAGGCCTAGGAGGCCTTCTGGAGGCGAGGCGACAGTGCTGGATGAGGCACTTTTGGGGGTGGGGGCACTTGGACGGTGCCAGGGGGAGAAGCTGCACCCAAGCCCTCCTCTGCCAGCTCATGGCGCCTCCTGCCCGTGATCTGGGAGTGGCTTTCTCCCCAGAGACTCTAGCTCTTTGCAGAGCCCCAGAGTGCTGCGCCTCCTGCTGGGGGCTACCCCGGTATGGGCCACACAGCGCGAGGGTGCAGGACAGCGCCTGTAGCTATGGCTGGCCTCACTCCCTGCTCTGCCGTCTAGACCACGAGTCCCTGAGAGGAGACTGTTCCATGGCAGCGAGGTCCGAGACTACTCTTCGGGACCCGAGGATGGCCTCGAAGGGGTAGGGAAGAGGGAAGGGGGTAGTTTGCCTGGGCCTCAAGGCATCCGATCTTACCTGTCCTATGATAGCTGGCGACATTGAGGCTCAAGGCCCCCGGCAAGTGATGGAAGTGCCAGGCCAGATGACCAGCCAGGGTCATCTTATGCTGTCTGCCCCACTGTAGAGGCTTGCTGCCGACATCACAGTCCCAGCAGGCATTGATTCCATGGGCACACTCACTGTCGGGTGTGTGACTGCAGGCCAGTTACTTAACTTCCTCTGAGCCTCAGTTTCCTACAAATGCTTGTAAGAGTTGTCACATACTCCATAGGACTGCTGTGAGGCTTAAACCAGTCAACCCATGTGCAGCGCTTTGAGCAGTGCACGCACACAGGATCAACACAAGCTGTTCGCTTTCTGGTTCCCCGGAGAAGATGTAGGCCAACTTCCCTGCCCTCACCAACTTCTTGCTTCCCCTAATTTTCTGAGCCGGCAGAATACAGCAGTGTGACAACACCGCCAGTGGGTGCCCTCGGCTGAGGGACTGGAGATGGTCCTCTTCCCATTGCCTTCTCCTTGGGTGTGTCCCGCAGGAGCCAGTGTGTTATGGATGTTTTTCTTCACCGTGTCGCCTGGGATAACCATTTACTCTCTCTGGAGAAACAGCTGGGCTTCAGGACAGTGACAGCTCCTCCCAGAGCCAGGTGGAGGGTTCTGAGATGCAGCCCGGAACGGGATGGCTTAACAGATGGGAAGTTGTGGTCGTTACGGGCTGAACTGTGTCCCCCACCCCCATTCATATATTGAAGCCCTAACCCCTAGAGCCTCAGAATATGACTGCCTTTGGAGATAGGGCATCTAAAAAGGTAATTGGAGGACTTTCCTGGTGGTCCAGTAGCTGACTCCGTGTTGCCAATGCGGGTGCCCAGGTTCGATCCTTGATCAGGGAACCAGATCCTGCATGCCGTAACTAAAGATCCCAAGTGCTACAACTAAGAGCCACCAGGGCCAAATTAAAAAATAAGAAATATTTTTTCAAAAAAGTAATTAGGCCAAAATAAGGCCATAGGGTGGGCCCTAATGTGGTATGACTTGTGGCCTTATGAGAAGAGATTCTGTAGGACAGACACATAGAAGGATACAAGAAGACAGCGGAAGAAGGCAGGCATCTGCAGGACAAGGAGGGAGGTCTCAGACGAAGAAACCCACCCCGCTGACATCTTGATCTTGGCCTTCTAGCCTCCAGAAGGGTGAGAGGCTTAAACAAATTTCTGCTTCTTAAACCACCTGTCTGTGGCTGTTTATTATGGTAGTTCCAGCAAATGAATGGTTAGAGGTTGTCTGTCTAGCCCCGTGAGTACTGTCTTTGATATACCAGGCTGCCAGGACCTGTAGAAGGTGAGGACCAGGAGTCCCGATGCTTCCAAAAGAGGAGAGAGTCCTTTGTTGTTGGGCTGTGGGCCCTGGGATCTCTGGGGTGATAAAAAATAGCCCTGGCCATTTCTGTCTTCACCAGTCTAGATCTTCAAGGTAGGTATTCTTAGTCCCATTTCTCAAAAGGAGAAACGGAAGCTCAGAAAGTCACCTGCCCAAGGATTCCTGCCTTGGTCTGCCTGTCCCCACCCCACGTTCTTCACTGCACACCCTAGTGCTTCTCCGTGAAGGCCTCCCACGGCGCCCCGGTGGGCCCGGGTCCTGTCCCTGGGGGAAGGAGGACCCCGGCCCCCTGCACCCTGGGGACAAGGGGGAGCTGGGAAGGCCCAGCTTGGAGCCGGAATGTCCTCCCCCGGCTCTCCTCGCTCCTTTTCTGTTGTTTCTTTGCTCAGCCAGGCCCTGTTATCTTCCTCTGAGCCTGACGCCTAGCTCTTCCTGTTTAAAATTCGGACTCTGGACTTTTCCTTTGGGGGCGGCTGTGCGTTTGTTTTGTGTTTTGGATTCTCCCTCAGCCCCTGTCTCTGGCACTTTAGGTCACCAACCCCATTTTCAGGACTCCAGGGCCCCGGCGAGTGAGGGGTCCTCTGCCCGATGCCCTGGCTGGGGGCACTGGAGTGGCAGGGAGGAGGGAGGAGCCTGTCACTTGTTCCCCGGCTGGAACAAGCAGGCTCGGTTTTTCCTGCCCCAGGGCCCTCTTCTCACCCGTGGCCCCTCTTGCACCCCAGCCCAGGCCGAGTGAAACATTCCCTGAAACATTCTGCTTTGAGTCCAGCACCTCCCAGGGAAGGAGAGTCAGCCAAAGAACAAGGGAAAAGGGTACGGATGTGAGGTGCGCTGAGGAGCTCTACTCCTGAGAGTGGAGACAGGGCCCTGGGGAACATGGCCTGTTCTACCTGTTTGGAAGGGAGGCAGGAGCCCTGTGTTGCCACACTGGCTTTCCACCGTCTGCTGTGTGAGGCTGGGCACATCAAGTTCTCTCTGGGCCTCAGCTTTGTCCCAGAAATGTGGCTGAGGACTTGAGCCAGCCGGCCCCTGTGGGCCTCCCAGCCTGATGAGCTGTGATGTTTTAGGGGTTCAAGCCAGGCTCCTAGGGACTCCACGTGGCATGATGGTGGGAAGACACAGGGCACAGAGAGCTGTCAGGGTGTGGGGTGTGCATAGTCCCCAAGGAACAGAGCCAGCACCACCTCCTCCAGGCAGACTTCCTTCTCCAGTCCTCCCCTGCCCCCACCCCCACCAGCAACATCGGGAAGGCTTCGGGCTTGGAGTGAGACTGTGTGAAGGTTTGTAACCTCCCCAGCCTCAGTGGTGTGCATCTTCGTCAAATGGAGATGATGTCTGTCTTGTTCGGCTGCTGATGGCTCTCAGCACATGGCAGAGACTGTGTGAATGGTGGGTCTGGTTGTCATCACCTCCTGGTGGGGAGTGTAGGTGAGAAGCTGTGAGTTCCTAGAGGGCAGGCGTCCTTGTATCCCCTTGGCCCAGGGACCACTGAGTGAGACAGGGATGAGTGAGTCAGGCACCTCTCGAGTCCCACCTCACGTCCCCTCGGCTACCTCCGTATTCCAGTTCTTGCCAGGGCAACCAGCTCTGCACAGCTGTAAAGTCATGGCCTCCTGCCTCGCAGCTGGCTTAGTGCTTGCCTTCGACCCCAGGTGATGAGAATAAGTGGATAATATTCCCCTTCCAACCTGAGCTGCCTTCTGCCCCCTGAGAGTCCCAGCAGGGCAGAGCCCAGTTGCCCTCAGTTTGATTAGCTTGCTGATGCCCCTTTGGTTGACTCTCCTTCCTCCCTTGTTTCATTCATCTTGGCACCTCATTTCTGACTTTGGGGTGCAGCTGAGAGAGGCCAGAGTCCTTGAGGAAGGTCCCCAGGGATCGCAGTCACTGTGCGAGCGGTGGTCAGCATTATCCCAGGCTGAAGCCTCAGACTGAACCCAGCCGTCCGAGCTGGAGTCTCAAGATGGAGTCTAGTCCTGCCCAGGGCCTCCTGCCGGATTCTCTCTGCGCCTCTTCTCCCCTTCCCGGGAAGCTCAGGCTGCATTGCCCTGCCATGTGGATGGAGCGGCCGGATGTAAGGGGCAGATTGCCTGTCCACCCAGGTGTCATGCATCCCATTGGCTCCCTGAGGAAGCATCAGATCTGAGCTAGGCTGCACCCCCTTTTCTCCTTTTGTTGGCAGGCTTTAGAATAGCCTTTCTGGTTATTGACTTTAGAAAAAAAAAACAGCAGCTAGCTATTCCTCTCCATCCCTCAGCCCTTCGTGTTTGAGGCCTTAGAGAAGGCTGCAAAGCTAAGGGGCAGGGGCCTAGGGGGCTTCCCACCCCCACCCCAGAGCCCTGGGGCCATAGACAAGGGGACAGCTGGCTTCCTAAGGGCCTTGCAGAGGCCCAGCTGTTAGGAGCATGGACTTGTTACTTAACCTCCTAGGTTTCAGTTTCCTCATCAATAAAGGAGGAACGATATAGCCCAGCCCACCTCAGAGGGCCTGTGAAGACTGTCAGATAACATAGAAAATTGGCCTGTTACATCGTGAGCTGGGTCTACTGGATTTCGGTGTTCTGAGTGGGTCCCTGCCTCCTCAGGTGACAGCATCAGGTTTTGGCAGACTTGGGTAAGGAATGGGGAGGGAGAGAACCTGGAGCTTAGAGCAGAGAACCAGCTGCCAGCCTGGCTTTCACTGGCTGGTGGTGGGACTCTGGCCCTGTCAGAGGCTCCAAGATACCACTTGAACTTGGGATAATTGTGGAGAAGCTCCAGTGAGACGGAAGGGCCAGTGTGCTGGGGCCTGTTCCTGCCCCAGCCGGCTTGGACACTCGGACGGGCGGGCACAGCGATCGCTGGGCAGCCGGCTCCCAGCAGCCTGCCGCCAGCTCCCCAGGCCTCCCGTCTGCACGTCCTGCCCTGCCCAGCCCGCCGGGGTGGCTGAGGGTTTGGAGCCGATGGAATCAGCGTGCCCTTCCCTCCTTTGTCTGCTGGTGCTTCCTTCCCTTCACAGCGCGCTTTCTTTTTTTCTGGTTTATCAGGCCCTGGGGAAAGCCGGGGCCAGTCAGACTCCCAGCCGAGCACCCTGGGAAGCCGCCAGCCAGCAGCACAGCAGACGGCTCCGTCTCTGGGGCAAGCAGCTCAGCCATCCAACCCTCCCCACCTCCACCTGACCCCAGCAGCGCCCGCCTGGCAGATAGCCCCTCTCCCAGCGTGGGGGACGCCACTCAGGGTCCTTGCTTCCAGAGCCTCCTTTTCAGAGACTGGAAGACTCCGGGGTGTGTAGGATACCCCGAGGCCTCCCTCCTTACTTTAGGAGGGGGGAAACTGAGGCCCAGGAGCAGGAAGTGCCCGGAGGGCCTGGCTCCCAGCTCAGGGCTCCTACCAGCACACGGCGGCCTGCCTTCTCCTTCTAGGCAACAGGAAAGTCAAGGGATCTGTGTCCTGAGAGTCCTGGCTGTGCAACCCAGCCCTGACACTCGCAATGAACACCTGTGCCTTGCCTTAGTTTACAAGTCTGTACAATGGGGACAGTGGTATGGGCCCCGCAGGCTGTTTTGAAGGCTACAGGCAATAATACAGATGACTGCCCAGCCTAGAGCAGGCATTTCCATGGGGACCATATTGCCCTCCAGGGGGCAAAAACTGGTTCAGGAAGAGGGTATGAAAAGAATCTTGAATCGTGGATATACACACGGTACTTAGACATACAGTATATCTGGGGTATTAGAACTTTTTAGTGGGAAGAGAGTGGGAAGAACTGTCTACAGAGTCTCCTAGAGGGCAGGGGTTGGTACTGAAGCAGGCGGAAAAGCACTACTGCTGAGCTAGTTCCTGTCTCTGCTCAGTCTCCTCCTCTCTTCTCTCGCTGGTCCCGGCCAGCACGGACTTTACAGGAACGTCAGGAATCAGGTTATGCTCATTTTCTCAGAAAGTGCTGAGAATAAACAGTGGGATCTCTCAAGTTTTGGCACTGAGAACTCACTCTTTTGTCCATGCATTCATCCATTTGACCTTGACCTGAGGTCACAAAGGTACACCTTAGAGCAGGGTGCAAGGTGGCCATGACCCTGGTTCTAGCTCTCAAGAAACAGGGCAAACGGCAGGGCAATGTATAGCCTGGACTGAAGGAAGTACAAAGCCTGTGGGCAGGGTAGGTATGGTGGCAAACTTGTCCAACTAAGAGAGGAGGGGCATTGGGGGTAGGCTTTGATGGATGTGTATGTTCCTCCTTCCTCAACCCCTTAAGGGTCTGTGGCCTGGAGCCTTGCCCGTTGCCTGTGTCTCTGTATCTTGGTGTCATTGGCCTACAGCTGGTATTTGATGTGGTTCAGCTGGGAGGGCTGGGTGCACCCGTTTATTTGGCTTGGCTGGCCTGCCGTGGCGCACAATGCTGCCTTAGTCTAGGAAAGCTCATGGGCGCCTGGGGAAGTGGGATGGGAAAGGCTTGCCCCGGTCTAGAGATTCTGACTGCACTCAACTGCCTCGGTAACGAGCAAGCCCAGCTGACCTCCTGGCCATCAAGCACATCTCGGGGTGATGGTGGTGGGGGAGGGCAGCAGCACAGAGTTCGCCCGGCTGATGCTGGAAGCCATCCAGCCTTGCCGGCCGACAGAGATGACTCTGAGAGCAACTGCTTCAGCTCTGAGCTTAGAATACAGACAGGGAAACTGAGGCATAGAGTCAAGAAGGCCTCTACCCCAGAACCCGTCAACCGGCTGGAATCACAGAAGCTGAGTGGCACAGGATCTCAAAGTTTACTTGGTCCAATTCTATGAATTATTTTTCTTAACATTTGTCTTAAAAAATGGGGTTGGTCTGGAAAACCACACATCAGTTGAGTATCACCATAACTACCTTTAGTGGTTGTTATACGTCAGGCATGCGGCTAAGTGCCCCACTTCTAGAACAGAGCCCATTTTGTAAGTGAGGACACTGGCGCTCAGAGAAGTTAAGCAACCTGCTGAAGGTCGCAGAGCGGCTAAGCCGTACAACCAGGACTGAATTCAGGTCTAGGTGGATGCCTGTGCTTGAACCCCTGACCACTTGGCAACATGGCCTCTTGTTGCTCAAGGTGGACTTGTGGCTGAATTACATCCCTTGATTCTTGCTGATTTCTGTTTTCTAATTTGTCTTCAGTGACTATAAAATCCTTGTATAGTAATCAGCTAGATGAAAACATTAGTTGTATATATGTGTGTATTTCAGTGATTCTAAACTAATATCAGGGGATTTCTGCAGTTCTGAGTGACTGTGGGCATCTCTGTACACCCCCTCCAAGCCCACTGCATCATTTTTTAAGCAGCAACTCCCTTTCAAAAGTTATTAAAGCCTTTAGTCTTCCTTCCCTACAACTTAACCAACTGTAAAGTCACTGGTGCCTTTTGAAAACACACTTAATCCTGAACGTTTCCACACCCAGATGCTGAGGCTCTAGGGAAAACGCTGGCTCGAGAACCCAGGATCCTGAGGTCTGGCCTATCATCCTGCTCCTAAGCAAGCCCTTATCCAGCTCTGGGCCTCAGTTTCTCCATCAGTCAAAGACAGGTTGTGCCAGATGAGCTCTGAGGACCCTACATGCCCTCACAGTCCTCGTTGAGAAGTGTTCTGTCAACCACAGAGAGTCAGGCATCTTGAGTTTTCCCAGTCTCAAATAACTTTACCCGCCAAGCTATCTGCAGAGTAAAGCAGGCCACCCATTCTGGGAAATAGCCCACTGGGTAATCCCTCCAACGTGAGTCTGTGAACGCACAGTTCATCAGGGTTCTGCTTTGTGTACACAGAGGATGAAACATAAATACCCTCCTGCGGCGCAGCCTTAGACCGTTCACCAGCTTATCAGGCTTGGATGCTGTGTCTCAGGGGTTGATCTCTAAGGGAGATCTAGTGCAAAGGGCTGTTTCATGTATGTATCCCTTCTTGGAGGATTTGCAGTTGATCAGGAAAAATAAGAGGACAATGCTTATCAGAAGTGAGAGGAGATCTAAGGGGATTTTCAGAATGAGGGACAGGCACCACAGAATGTCTTCCTGAAGCCTCCTGCAACCCCTCTGTGTCAGCCAGTCTGGCTGGCATGAAGGGGTCTGGCCAGTAGTGATGTCTCCATCATTAAACAAGCTCCCACTGTAGTCACCCTGCTGGTCTAGCCTAGGGCTGTGCTAGTCCTCTCTGTCTGTCCCTGATGTCCCATCTTTCTGTGGCCATGACTCTCTCTTTTGCATGGTGCGTGTGTGAGAGAGAAGTCGCTTCAGACGTGTCTGACTCTTTGTGACCCCATGGACTGTAGTCCTGACCATATAGGAAAGGCAAAGTTCTGTCTTTCCTGTCCATCACCAGCACCAAGTTGGAGAAATACAGGGAGCAAGCAGAGCCAGGAGTCAAGGGAGGCTTCCCAGGGGAGGTCTCTGAGCAGTCTGGCGATCACTAGGCAGAAGAGCGAGCCTGTGCAAACACGTGTCTAGAGAATAGCAGTGTGAGCGCTGGGGAGGGCTGGTGGGAGATGAGACTGTAAGTCCTGGACCTCAGAAGGCAAGGAAGCTGTGCCCGGAAACCTGGGCTTGTTCTGAGGCTGATCAGGAACCAGAGAACCAGTGCGGAGAGGAGAGCAGAAGACAGATCTGTGTTTTAGAGAAGCAGTTGGTATGGGAAGGGAGAAGAGCTGATGAGTTTGAGATGGGAGGGGGATGGGTGGAGTCAGGTGATTTGAGAGAGAGCAGGAAGGGTCAAGGCAGACTCAAGTATCTGGGTGGAGGGTGCAGGATCTAAACAGGTCCTCCCGGGGCAGGATGCCTTCAGGGAGACCAAGAAAAGCCAGGTGGGATGTCTATGGTGTAGCAGACAAAGGTATTTGGACTGAGGGTGAAAAAGTTTGAGAGTCATTTGTGTACAGGGTGGTTGAGTCTGTGACCACGGGTGACGCTGTCTGGACAGATTGTGTGTGTGTGGTGGGGGCGGGGGGTGCAGGCAGGGAAGTGAGCCTGAAGCTACCATGATGCTGGGCACAGAGTGGGCATTCAGGAAGGGAAAGGCCAGCAGAGAGGATCATGTGGGGTTTGGCCACACAGAGGTCACCTATGAACCTGTCAAAACCAATTCAATGGAGAGATGAGGCAGAAGGCAAATGGACCAACTGAGGCCCTGGCATCTCTTTCATGGGCACCTGCCACAGCCTCCTGTCTGGCCCCCACCTCTGTCCCAACCCCTTCGAGTCCATTCACCACACAGTGGCCAAAGGACTCTTAAATACACCCAGGTCACGGCGCTCCCAGATTTCTGACGTTCTCTGCCGTCTCATCACCATCCCTACCATAGACCACCAGTCTTTGATGCCTCTTGGCCTCTACCCACTGCCCATTCTTGTTTGGTGCACCTGTTCTGAAAAGGGGGCCTGTTTCAAGCTTCTCTGACCTCTGCCCTATCCCAGCTTCAGCATCTTCACACAGGGTATCCTCACAGCCCATACCTTATTCTTTTCTCCTTAGTCTGTGCAGCCTTTGGATCTCTGGGCAAACTGCCTTCTACAGGGGACTTCCCTGGTGGTCCAGTGGTTAAGAATCTGCCTTGCAATGCAGGGAACACAGGTTTGATTCCTGGCTGGGGAACTAAGATTCCACGTGCCGTGGAACAACTAAACCCACGAACCACAACTAGAGTCTGTGTGCCTGCAACAAGTGTACTGTGATAAAAGATCCTTCATGACAAAACGAGGATCCCGTGTGCCGAAACTAAGACCCGACCCAGCCAGATAAACAAATAAATATATATAAACTACCTTCTAAAGGAAGTGTCCCTGAACCCCGCACCCCAGTCCAAAGTAGGGCCGTTCTCTTGTTTCATATGCACTGTACCCTGCTGCAGAACACTCCTCAGAGCTGCAAATCAGTTTTTAATTGTGTGTGTTATCTGTCTTTCTCTTTAGAATGTGAAATACTGTGGGGGGCCGGGACCAGTTCTGCTGTGTCCTCTAGAAACTGCAACGCCAGGCACGTCAGGCACACCAGGCACGGTGCCTGGCATGGACTAAGTGCCTAGTAAATTTGCATGAATGTGTATTAGTGAAGAAAAACATACAATAGGATGAAAAGAAGTATAAGGAGCAAGGGTGGCCTATTGAGCAAGAAGCTGTAGAAAGACGGTGTGATCCTTGAAGGGAACAGACACCTTCCTCAAGCCTGTCTCTCAGTCTATTTCAAAGAATAATAGTAATAATTGTTGGGCACAGTGTGTGGTCAGTCAGCACTGGTAAGCAGACCTTTGCCAGCCTCCGGAGTCTTAAAGTGCACCCCTATTGAGCTGCAGTGAGGTTCCACAGAGCATCCTTTCAGGATGGGGGGGTCCCTCGGGGCAGAAAGCCTCTATTCCTGACCACCACCCCAATGCAATTGTTCTTTGGAGCCCAACACCTCTTTCCCCCAGTTGAGGACAGCCAGCTGGCAGTGGGGTGCTAGGGCCTCCTGGCTTCAGGCCCCTCCATTCAAAGTTCCTACCAACCGCAGCTTGCCCTAGTTCCAGGACCACGGAGCCCCCAAGACTGAGAGCCCTGTCCTAGGCCTGTCCCAGGGGGATGGGTAGGGAGGATCCCCAGCCTCCGGGAGGCAGAGGCAGGGTCCTAACAGGGTAAGCCCAGGGAAGGAGTCCCACGCTCACCGCTCGCGCCCCAGCCTCCCGCCCCGCCGGCCCTCCCCGCGCCAGCCCGCCACCGGATGCTGGAGTTCGGTTTTCTTGACCCGGTGGGGCCGGGGCGGGGCCACCCGCTGAGCCGCCGCCTTATCGCGCCTGTCTCCGCGCTGTCTCCTGCCGCCAGCCCCGGGCTGGCCAGCCTTCCCCCCAACCGGCTCCGGCTCCTGGCTCCACTCTGGCGGGCTGGTCCCTCTGGGCTCCCTCAGGGCAAAGCTGGGGTAGGGGTGTCCCGAGAGCAGAGCCGCACTTCTCCCCCACCAGGCCCTCCCCGCGCGTCCCGCGGGGTCTGGGGAGGGTGTGGGAGATGGGGCTGCTGGCGGGTGGAGGGGCCTCTGGGAGGGCAGGGAGCCCCAAACCGCCCCCCACCCGCCTTGGCTGCTGACGTGGGAGGAGCCGGCCAACTTGGAACTGCCGCAAGGGCGTGTTTTTTTTTTTGGGAGATTGCCCCATCCCCATTTTATAGAAGAGATACTTGGGGCCCAGAGAAGAACGCAACTGGCCAGAGCCACTCCCCGACCCCTGTCAGGATCTTCCCCATCCGGGGTCTAGAGAGGGATTCGTTTCTCAGTGGCTGTGTGGCTGCGGCAAAGAGGCAGGGTGCCAACCTCCAGAGTGGTCTGTGGGGACCCAGGCCCCGGCAGCAAAAACGGCTGCTTAGAATGCCGTCTTCATCTTAGATTACAGGAGTCCTCCTCTCTCTAAGTGCCACCCAGGGCCACCTTTGCCCCCTAGCTGGTGGTGGGACTAGAATCTTATACACGAAAGGATAAGGAGTCACCTCTCTGCCTGCTCCCTGTTGCAGGCGGCTGGCTGTGATTTTAGCAACCCGGGAGGTCACAGGTAGAGACGCTTGGGATGGGGGCAGGTGATCTAACCTGCTGTCTGGGCTTGTGAGGGAGGTCAGTCCTGCAGGGGACAGCTGAGGGTGAGTCTGAGTACAGATTATGTGCAGCCGACAACAGAACCCCCCCACCCCCACCCCACTGCCAATGCCGTGGGGCATGAAGAGCTGAGAGGCAGAGATAGAGCAGGCATTGTGGTTCTGTGAGAGGAGTGAAGCCAGGGCTCACTCAGGAGGGGATGTTTGAACTGGTCGGGGCGGATAAAAGGAAGAAAAGAGGAGAAAGGCCGAGAGCCCGCACAGGCAAAGCCTGGAGGCCCAATGATGGAAGGATGGAGGGGCTTTGGGGAAGGTGGTGATGAAAGGATGAGCCGGGGCCAGATGGAGAAGGTTCTCACACCCCAAGGCAAGAACCGAAGAGCAGGTTTCATATTACATGACTCTTAATTCACCACACTAAAAAAAAAAAAGATAACAATAATGATAAATAATAATAATAGGTTTATACCCATCTTACAGTCAAGTAAACTGCAGCTCGGGCAAATGACTCGGCCACGACCACATCAGTAACTGGGAGATCTGGAATTTGAGCCCAGATCATCCTATCATAGAAGCCCAGGCTGCTGCCTTCCTGGTGGAGCCTCCAGAGTAAGAGTTGTGGGGAGGCCTTGGCTTCTATTTGTCCCTCCCTCCTCTCGCCCTATTTTTATGAATAACACCGAAGTCCTAGAGGACCAGGCTTAGCCTCGATGTCCTTCTTCCTGATTTGACTTTCCCCAATTTCCCAGGCCAGGAGCTGGTGAATAAGGCAGACTTTCATCTCCCTGTCCAGCTTCCTGCCTTCCCGCTTAGTGAGTCCTGGGCAGGGCCTAGGACTCTGTATTTTTGGCGAGTATTTTGGTTGTTCTGGGTCTGCCATTTGCCCACAGGCATTTGGTGCCTATTGTAACTGTTTCCCTCAAGCCTCTCACTGGCTTCCTCCCTTCCCCCTCAGCTTACCCCATTCCCCTCCACTTGGTGCACCCCAGGCCTTCCTCTTCAGGCGCCCCCTCTCTTAGAAAAGTGAAAACACATGGTTTCCTAGGCAACCAGATCCCTCCTCCCCGCTTGCCTTGAGACCTCCCAGTGTCTCTCAACTGTTCAGAAGAATATTTCAAATACCAGCCTCACCAGGCAGGGTCTGACAAAGGCTGAGTTCCTCTCAGAGCCTTTGCTCTGAGGGGCAATAACCCCGCTCCCCTCTCTAACCGAAGGCCTGGAGTTTCAGGGGCAAGTTCCAGACCATTGCCTTGGTTACCACCTAGGTCCACTCTGTTTAGCAGAGGAACTCATTACTATTTGGCCTTAGAGATCCCTTTAGATGGGAAAAACTGTGAAAGTGAAAGTCACTCAGTTGTGTCCGACTCTTTGCAACCTCATGGACTGTAACCTGCCAGGCTCCTCTGTCCATGGGGTTCCTCAGGAAAAGAACACTGGAGTGGGTAGCCATTCCCTTCTCCAGGGATCTTCCTGACCCAGGGATCAAACCCAGGTCTCCCACCTTACAGGTAGATTCTTTACCTTCTGAGCCACCAGGGAAGCATCAGATGGGGAAGCTGGAGCCTAAAAAGGGAAGGGACTCACCAGATCACGTGGCAAAACTGCGGTCTGAGTGAGGAACTGAAGGAAAAGGAGGTAGGATGGATTGTGCCTGCTCCCTACGAGACACAGTGCTAGGTGCTCTGAAGACATGAACATTATCCCTCCCTCCAACTTTGTGAGGTCAGTTTTATTTCCATTTTATACTTGAGAAAACTGAGGCTCAGAGAGATGAATTACCTTACTCTAGGTCACCCAGTGAATGAATGGCAGAGCCAAGTTTCATGCACCCTGACCCGTCTCCCCAGTGAGCCCACAGTCTTTGCGCTTAGACGGCGTTCTTCTCATGGCTGGGCAGGGATTGGGGGAGTGATGTAGAGTGCTTCTTGGTTGTTGTTTTTACCTTCCCTTATTAGAAGATTTGGCTCATCTTCTTTGGGGGCTGGGCTCCTGATGAGTTTATGTCTCCTGCCTTCCCTCAGCCTTGGATCCCTACTCAACATTTCTCATCCCAAGACATCTTTCACTAGGTGGGGAAGGATAGAGAAGCACCATTTGTGCAATTCATGCTTTCTCTCTGGGCCTCAGTTTCTCTAATAGTAATGCAAGGGGAGATTGGAAATGAGAACTTTCAAGTTCAGTCCTAGCTCAGATATTCTTGGATTCACACATCAAGTGTATGTGTGTGATTGTGTGCATGATTGTAGGCAATTAGGTGTCTGTGTGTAATTACATGAGTGACTGTGTGTGATTACTGTGTGAATGGATGTGGGGGATGGTGAGTATGTGGGAATAACTGCACATGTGAAAGTAGATGGATTATGTGTGGATGATTGTATATGTGGGTGTTGATGATCAGTGTGTGTGTGTGATTATATGTGTGTATCATCATCTAAGTTGCTTCAATCATGTCCAACTCTTTGTGACCCTATGGACTATAACCTGCCAGGCTTCTCTGTCCATGGAATTTTCCAGACAAGAATACTGGAAGGGGTTGCCATTTCCTTCTCTGGGAGATCTTTCCAACCCAGGGATCAAACCCGCGTCTCTTGTGTCTCCTGCATTGGCAGGGGGATTCTTTACCACTAGCGTATATGGAGAAGGGCGATTGAGAATATGTAGATGTGTGCTTGGGGGTGAGTGGATGTGTGTAATTGTATGTGTGCGTGTATGTGGGTTGTGATATGTGGGTCTGTGTGCAATTTGGGCTGTCTGTATGT